>NC_134268.1:30764333-32241833 GCF_031893055.1 Leptodactylus fuscus
TATGATAGAGGAGATAAGCTGAGTTCTGTGATATATAGGTTACTAGCTGTTACCCGCAACTTCGTCTGCGGTGATTGTAGCAGTGGGTATATACAGGCGCGGGTAAGGTTTTCGTAGTGTGTATAAGGTATGGGATATGAAATGTAACTTTGTATCTTGTTTTTGCTGTAATTCAGAGAATACGTGAGACTTTTGTGTTGAAGTTACTTTGTATTTGAGCTGCTATACGGAGTTGTGAGAAACTTTACATAGTGACTTTGTATTTGAAGTTAACCCTTTCCCGCCGATGGCATTTTTTGATTTTCGTTTTTCGTTTTTGACTCCCCTCCTTCTAAACCCCATAACTTTTTTATTTCTCCGCTCCCAGAGCCATATGAGGTCTTAATTTTTCCTGGGACAAATTTTTCTTCATGATGCCACCATTAAGTATTCTATATAATGTACTGGGAAGCAGGGGAAAAATTCAAAATGGGGTGGATTTCAAGAAAAAATGCATTTCTGCGACTTTCTTATGGGCTTTGGTTTTACGGCGTTCACTGTGCAACCAAAACGACATGTCATCTGTATTCTGTGTTTCATTACAATTCCGGGGATACCAAATTTATATGGTTTTATTTACATTTTGACCCCTTAAAAACAAATCCAAAACTGTGTTAAAAATTTTTTTTTTGAAAAGTCGTCATATTCCGACAGCCGTAACTATTTTATACGTCTGTGTACGGGGATGTATAGGGCGTCTTTTTTTGCGGGACCGGGTGTACTTTGTAGTTCTACCATTTTCGGGTAGAAAATGATCACTTTGATCACTTTTTATTCAAATTTTTATCAGAATCAAAACAGTGAAAAAACGGCTGTTTGGCACTTTTGACCATTTTTCCCGCTACGGCGTTTACCGAACAGGAAAAATATTTGTATAGCTTTGTAGAGCGGGCGATTTTGGACGCGGGGATACCTAACATGTATGTGTTTCACAGTTTTTAACTACTTTTATATGTGTTCTACGGAAAGGGGGGTGATTTGAATTTTTAATCCTTTTTTTTTTTTTATAATATTTTTTTTACTTTTTAAAAACTTTTTTTTTTTGCATTTATTAGACCGCCTAGGGGTATTGACATGGATGGGCGGTGTCGCGGATTGTCAGAGCGGTGGGGGTTGGCAAATATGGCTGCTCCGGAGCGTTAAAGAGAGCCTCCTGGAGTATCGTTAAGGTGAGGGGCAAAGTGGTAAAGTATATGTATATGTGATTGTGTGGGGTTAGATAGGATTATATGATAGGATTAAATAGGATTATATGATAGAGGAGAGAAGCTGAGCTCTGTGATATACAGATATATAGGAGAGAAGATAAGCTCTTTCTCATATTATTTAGAGCAGGATTTTTTAGTATATAAAGCCAAGTACATTCAGACAGGACTCCTATGAGATACAGCAACTGACAGTGAGAATAGTTAATCTCTTGGGTGTCAGTGAATGATTATAGCCAGCAGGGCCGGCGTCAGCGCACGGCGTACTTGGGCAAGTGCCGGGGCCCACAGAGCCTCTGGGGGCCCCCCGGCACTTGCCCGCCCCAGCACTTGCCTATCTCGATTTAAGCTCAGCTCCTGCTTTAACGCTGCGGGCCGGCTTCGGCGTGTGTAGGCGCGATGTGATGATGTCAAATCGCGCCTACAACTATGTGAATGGCGTGAGAGCAGAGAGAGGAGCGGCGGGGGAGCGATGGAAGGTGAGTGTAAGTGTTTGGTTTTTATGTTATACATTAAGGTGGAACATAATGAAGGAGGCCCATGAAACTGGGGGGCAAATGAAGGGGAGGGGGGGACAGCATGACACTGGGGCAGATGAAGGGGGGGTGGGGACGGCATGACACTGGGGCAGATGGGGGGGGGGAGAACGGAATGACACTGGGGCAGATGAGGGGGGGGGGAGAATGGCATGACACTGGGGCAGATGAAGGGGGGAACGGCATGACACTGGGGCAGATGAGGGGGGGGAGAATGGCATGACACTGGGGCAGATGAGGGGGGAGAACGGCATGACACTGGGGCAGATGAGGGGGGGAGAACTGCATGACACTGGGGCAGATGAAGGGGGGAGGAACGGCATGACACTGGGGCAGAGACGGGGGGACATGAAACTGTGGGCAGATGAAGGGGGGAGAACGGCATGAAACTGGGGATAGAGATGGAAGGGGGACATGAAACTGGGGGCAGAGGAAGGGTGTATATGAAACTGGGAGAGAGATGGAGGGGGGGTATATAATTTACGGGTGACTGTAGGAGGATCATACTGTGTGGGAGCACACGAAAAATGAATGAGAATGGGCGGAGTCAACATAAAAGTGGGCAGAGCTAAATTTACTGCGGCGCGCCGCACATTTTATCCCTCTTTCTACTCTTCAATAGTTGGGAAGTATGGCATTGGTGACGCCACACTCCTGCGTGACGTCACTCGCTTCATCTGCGACATGCAGTGTCCCTCCTCCACAAGGGGGCCCACTGAGGCTCTGTCGCCCAAGGGCCCATAAAAACCTGGAGCCGGCCCTGATTGTCACCTATGAAATGTAATACTTCTGGTATTTATAATGGAACTATAGGGTGGTCCGCTATGAAAAGATAGAATAACAAGAGGCCTATATACTCTTCCTAACCAGTGGCCCCCCAAATGTCCGTGTCCACCACTGCATCCTTAGAGGGGCTGTCCATGATTTTTTAAAATGTATCCTATCCTATATCATGGATTAGCTGCTCGGAGGGCCTTAGGGCTAAGAACTATACAGTGTACAGAGCCGGAATCTCTGTTTAGTGGCAATGAGCTACTACTGCAGCATAGTTGTCATTGAAGCCAATGGGATCTGAGATGCAATATTGATATCCAGCCCCTATACTGAGCTTCCAGCTCTATGTACTGTATAGTTCATTCATGCTGATCTATGCAGTCCATAATAAAAATAAATAGGCCATAAATAAGAAAAATCATGGACAACTTCTTTAGGTTGATCAACAGTAATCTGATGGAAGTGTTTATCATCCCTGCAGCGCCATCACTGGAGAAATGAAACATTACATTCTAACCATTGAAATGTATGTACTGTCAGGGTAATGTATGGATGTGTTGAGTCCTCCAGAGTCAGGGACACTCTTTGCAGCTACTCTTGGCTCCACTATTCTGGTTCTGATCGCAGCAATCCTATCCATGGTGCTGGTTGTTACTTATATTCTGTGGTTTACATCAGCTTTGCTAATGGTTTATAATTCTCTCTCGTTTCACGCCCATCTTATCCCATGCGTGAAGTTGTTTCAGTAAATCCCCCAACCCACCCTTGTGTCACTGTTTACCTTCTTACTGGTCATCGTGATGTCATTGTGTAGCTATGTTCCCACATTCATTGTTGAACAATGGAGGAACAGGTTTGTGTGCTCGCTGAAAGGAGCAAGATGAAAGAAACTGAGATGTCCTGACAATGTAGTCGCCACCGTATCGCACACTGTGTAGCTATGTGTACAGGACAACAATGCTCCGTATGGCACAGTCATCCTCACTCTTAGCCCGAGCTCGCCGTTCTCCTTTCATTCACTCCAACAATAAATCACTTTGCGATAAACGCCCCGTGTTTAATGGCTTCTTCCTGCATACCACATAGGGCAGCTCACTTACAGACACTTTGTCATGGGGTATTACCACAATATAATGGCCGTCCTCACCCTAAACCAACAGGAAGACCTTGTCCATTTATTTCAGCGATGCAACACGTTTTTGTGTTTCCCACACAAATATGGCCTATGTGCTATACTGGACAGATGTAGCAGTGCTGAATGTGCCAATTGGCACATAGACCCTATAAAGGGCTAAATGGACTGAATTACATCTACTCAATTAGATATTTAAAGGGTCTGGACAAACATGGCTGCTCTCTTTCAAAAATAGCGCCACACCTGTTCAGGGGCTGTTTCTGATACCACAACTCAGTTTTATTAAAGTGAATGGGGCTGAGCTGCAATATCGGAAACAACCCATGGACAGGTGTGGCGCTCATTTTGGAAGAAGGCAGCGATGGTATTCTATAAACTATAATGGGGCCCGTGTGCTTGCCGCAAGATCTCTGCAGGGAACATGCGCACAGGAAAGTACTTCACAATCTACTTTCCTGTCCGGAGATCTCGCGGAGAGCACACAGACCCCATTATAGTCTATGGGGTCCATTTACTTTCACTGCACACCCCTTGCAAATACGTTCGGTAGTCCGTTCGGGGGTCCCCATGCCGTATTACCGAACACAGATGTGAACCAAGGGTAAGACAGGGTGCAAAATAAACAAATGAAAAACACACTTAGCTCTGCTACATTTAACTTTCAGATCAATGAAACGGGCTATGCTACAAAATTCAGAATATGTTTGATAAATGTTTGATATTTTGGCATGTCTAGTGCATGTGGGTAATGGATTAGCCTGGTGTAGGAAGGACCAGTCTTAATGAATTCTTTTAGAAGAGTGTATATTGCATCTCCATTTGCAAGGAAGGTCCTCATCCATGTGCGGTATTATATACCGCTAGGACGCCGGTGCAATGTTGGCTTTCCTGGTATGTGCTTCGGTGCTGGAGATATCAGTTAATTTCGGCACTGATACCTCCCCATTGTCAGAAGGGCAGCCTGATATCCCAGCGATGTGCGGAGTGTCATCTGAGTGCAGACTGCTACAAAATCAGCCCCCGGGGATTCATGTGCATGAGGCCTAGCAGAATACTGGAGTAGAAGGGTTAATGAATAAATTCTGCTCAGTGTCTGTTATTATTATGATCAATCATTTCCAGGTTTCTGTACCCAAGTACGAGCCATGACTTTGGATTGTAGTTTTTCACTGAATATCAGACCTGTACTATGCCAAAGTGTCACCTTATGCCACTCTATGAGCCGTCTGTATATAAGAGAGGCTGCCGCACCCAGGAGTAAAAGGTTATCAGCATTACAGGAACAAAAGAGGCCATATCTGCATCGCTCCCAGCACAATGATCCTGGTATGAATACATTTTCTCTTACTGTTTGGGTTGTGCAGTTTCCATGAGGTCTGGCATCTGCTCATATCAGTATCTGGAGAGGTATTTGGAAAGAGTGAATGCAGAGTTTACAGTGCAGGATACACACACCAGCAAAGTTGTGGCCGAATCTATCCGTATATGGCTTAATTTTTGTGTCAAGTACAATGATGCGTCAAATAAAATCGAATTTTCATACAGATCACCACTATGTGATCTGTCGGGGTCTGACATTTGGATCATTTGTTCCAGCAGCCTCAAAGGTATTGGAAACTGCTGGTGGACATTCAGCACATGCAGCACCTCTCCTGTACAAGTAATAGAAGAGATGCTGCAGTTCACCGGAACCACGGCTATACAGTGGATGGTATGTCTACACCACTCCTATTACTGGAATAGTGGCAGTGCTGCAATCTCTGCCTGTCCACTAGTAGCTTACGGCACCTGACCGATGGTAGAACAGATGATCACCCACAAATCCATTCGTAACGCTGTGCCCCCCCCCATATCTCCTCTGTCATCACTGTCTACTGCCCTAACCGTTCTCTCTGTTCTGCCAAAGACTTTAGACTTGCATCCTCTGTTATCTGAATATTCCCCCGCCCATTTCCAAGACTTATCTCGAGCTGCACTGGTGCTCTGGAATGTTTTACCCTGGACAATCCGTTTAATATCCCCAACTACAGGAGCTTCAGACAGACCCTAAAATCACATCTGTATTGTCATGTGACCTGATCACAGTGTAGTGTGCGGAGGTGTAGAACACTTTAGATCTTTCCTCCTCTGTTCCTCAGATCCTGTCCTCTCCATCTAGAAGTTACCCTGCACTCCTTACACTTAGTATCTGTATACTCACAGATACCGGCTGGTAACGTCTAATACAGCTTCAGTTACATGACCTTATCTATTAAAAGATGGCTGGACCATTGTACTAAATAAGCCCTATGACCTCGAGTCCCCCTAACTCCGCATAGATTGTAAGCTCTTGGAAGCAGGGCCCCCACTCCTACTGTTTGACATGTTTATTGATTTGTCACATCTTATTGTCTGTCCATGTGTCCTCTCATTTGTAAAGTGCCTTGGAGTATGTTGGTGCTATATAAGTAAACTTATTATTATTATCTGTGCAGGGTTTGGGTGTCGGCTCCGGCTTCGATTTTGGGCTAGAAACCCCCTTTTAAGCCACTCACATATCCCATCCACACATTGCCGAAAAAAACACCCGGCAGATTTGCTGCAATTTGCTAAATTATTGCGTTTTGGAAAACACATGTCAGAAGCAGAACAAACATTTACAAAATAACTAAATTCAGCCCATTGGCAAAAGTGACATATACAGTACTAGGCCAAGATGGCTCATTGATTGAATTTGCAGCATGTATAGCTTTGATAAGGCTCAGGGCACACAAGGAGGTTTCTGTGGACCATCCCTGCACCATTGCAATGCAAAAGGAAATATCTCGGGGTAAAACCCACAGCAATACTTGCCATGCTGCCGGTTTTAGTCATAGCATGTGCGTATGTTTGATCTCATCCCCAGAGCTGCAGATCACAGCGGGATAGTGGTCAGCGAGTCTGTGGCAACCAACCCATTGCAATCTTGCTGTGTGTGGGCTCAGCCTGAGGCCAGCTGCACATGGGATTTTAAGGTCTGGAAAGTATTCTCTGAATTTCCAAGACTGCACTGAGTTGGGAGACCCAGACACAGTATGACTGTCATCTATGGTGTTGTGAGTCCTTGGACTACTTTCCTGTACTGCTACCATGATGGTATAGTCGTCCGGTGTTAAGGCAGTAACTATCATATGGTCAGCTGGCCTATGAGATGTTTTACCAGGAGGACTGTAACCTCAGTTGCAGGTATGGTACATCCACACTACGATGGATCAGAGCAACAGACTGTAATGACAGCAGTGTGAAGGTACCCTAACATTGCAACAGGACAACACACCATAGAGACAGACCAAACAGCTGCCCTCTGACCCTTTGGGAGAGAAGGCTATACCCAGCTTGGTCCCATATGTGACGAGGAATCAACCTAAAGGTGTCCAAATGGCTACAACATCCGTCAATGAAATGAGCGTTCCCCAGCTGACTGCCCCATACACATGTGCGCTCAGTTCAACCGAGTGTGCATGTGTTGTGAATGGGGAGAGGGTTGAAAGTATCTGCCAGACACCTTGGGTGCTTGTTATCTCTAGACAGAACAACAGGAACAGGCAATGACATTCTCTCTGGCAGAGTCGGAGGTCCCACACACATCACATGATATATGGTATCTGTCCTAATCTAAGTAGTGATCATAAAATAAAAGCAATTATGAAAATTAGGTATTTTATTCTTCTTTTAAATAATTTCCAGTGTAAAACTACTAATATGACAGCAGGATGTAACATAACCAGTAGACAGTGGCAGTACTCCTATTCTTCTAGGTATTATCAGTGTCATGACTAATATATCTCTGAGCAAGCCTGCAAGCTACCGACAGTATATACATTCATTGCCTTATACGTGTATGCAGAATATTTGTCCGGCGTGTTAAGAGAATCAGAACATACAAACATATGTAGAAATCTACAGTACAAAATGTAACAGAATACATAAAGAAGAACGACAAGGGGTAACCCAGGAGCAGCCATCTTATAGGATAAATCGGTGTTCAGCTAGTGCCAGGGCTGTGTCCTCAGACCCATTGGTACCGTCAGCACATTGGCTTTGATAGAAGACACCTGATACACATTAAACGCTTTACATTGTACAATAAGTGCAAAAACCTTCAAAAGTTCTAGGAAATGTCTCTCTTGGGTGTCAAATCAGCGTTCCCTGCAATGAAAAACCCAACAATAGTCCTTGTCGGTCGGATTCCTCATGCGGTTTGTGTGCTGTTTGCGAGAGCCCCTTCTTTGTTGGCGAGCAGCGGTGCGGACACACTGGTGGGACTGGGCGCAGGAGGAGGAGATCCACTGTCCGGATACGGGGCTGGATCACTCAAGTGATTTTCAATAGGCAAACTAGATGAAGACAGAAATGATAAATTAGATATAACGCAAAAGTAACCTTTTCCCACCAGATTAGGGGTAGGTTGGGGCAGAAGTGTGATACACTATTGGTCAGGTATATGGACAACCCCTTTAATATAAGCCACCGAACTCTTCAGGCAGATATTAGGGGAAAGACAGTCGGACACGTTGAATTTCAACACGACTGAGTCTTTTGTTCTTACGAATGATACTGGCACGAGGAAACAAACAAGGAAAAAGGCTAAAAAATACAAACTATAGAAGATGCCTAAATGTTACATGTGTTCACATTACACGTGATTGACAGACAGCAGGAGACGACTCTACAAGACTATGTATGTATGCGTCAATAGCACGCATCAATAGCAATCTCTCAAGGCGACCAGCCTGAGTTGTTAATGCACCTGAATAAGGGCGACTAGCCCGAAACGCGTTGTGCTTGTTTACTGAAATTAAAATTTTGGAAGATTTTCTGGTTGACCATTGGTGTTTGTGCGCGCTTATCCCCACACCTCCACGCCTGTTTGGGTCAAGACCCTGAGGGACGTCATATTTCCATTCTTCATAAATGGCTGACAGTTGTGGTCACACACAGCAGTAAAGATCCTCTAAGGGTGCATTCAGACTACGTAACGCCGGGCGTGTATGAGAGCCGTACACGCCGGCATTACGGCAGACTGCCGAACACTTCCCATTCACTTCAATGGGAGCGCTCGTAACAGCGGCGTTTACGAGCGCTCCCATTGAAGTGAATGGGAAGTGTTCGGCAGTCTGCCGTAATGCCGGCGTGTACGGCTCTCATACACGCCCGGCGTTACGTAGTCTGCATGCACCCTAAGTCATGAAAATTAGAGATGAACGAGTACTGTTGGGATCAGCCGATCCGAACAGCACGCTCCATAGAAATGAATGGAAGCACCTGGTACTTCCGCTTTGAAGGCGGCCGGCCGCTTAACCCCCTGCGTGCCGGCTACGTCCATTCATTTCTATGCGAGTGTGCTGTTCGGCTGATCCGAACAGTACTCGCTCATCTCTAATGAAAATAAATATGCAACCATTATGTATCGAATATTAATATTAAAAATAATAAATAATTTTATTGTGAAGCCAGAGTTGCAGTCGGTAACGTTTTTTGACTGTTCCCGTCTCCACCACCCTGACAATAACCATGTAGTACATGGCACGCACAAAAAATTCTTACCTGTCCTCAATCTTTTTTGGTATGTTCCCGGTTATACCATTCCCTTTGCCCACACTGGGGTGATTATTCTGCTCGGTGTGATGTATGGGAACCTCAGAGGTCTCTAGTAGTGTTTGTGTAGTGACTTCTGCTGGCGGGTCCGTTTTTGCTTTCAAGAGACTATTTTGTGAGTCCTGGTCTTCCTTCGGTGACTGCGCCCTTGTACTCTGAAGGTCCACTGCTGTCTCCTTGTCCAGGAAATCATGGCTGGTGATGGTCATCGCGGACACTCCATGGTTGGCTTTAGCAGTGGTACTGGTTCCCATGGACTTGGAGAGAACCTTCAGTTTGTGGGAACTGGATCGATGATGCTTCTTGTGCTTTGGTTTCGAGTTGTGTTTGATGAAGAATTCACAGGACTCCTGCAGGACTCTCCTGCTCTCAGTGACTGGGCTGGAACATAGATAGACTCACATTATAACATGTCTCTAGTATGAACAATGGCCTATATATTGGTTATACAGTCTATGCCATACAGATTATGGAAGGGCAGTCATATCTAAAGAGTGGGACAGTGACGTGGAACTGGTGGATGTGGCTTGTCTGGACAAGGAAGCACTATAGCATCCTGTAGTTACATTAAGGTATTGTGTATAGATAACAGGCTCAATGGCACCCCTTGTGGATGGAGCAGTAAAGACTCAATCTCCAACTGGGAAAATAATTCTGTACTGCAAGGAGGCGTTCACACTGATGTCTGATAACTTGTACAAGTTCAAGAGGGGCCTTGTAAGTAAAAATATCACGGCTCATAAAGTTTTGTTTCTGTAAGTCACCTCTATTACAAAATTGTCTGAATACTGTATAAGCAATGCCGCCCCTGCTACCTCTTGTGTCACCCCCTCTACCTCATAGATCGTAAGCTCTTGCGAGCAGGGCCCTCAGTCCCATTGTGTGAAATGATGTTCTTTGTTATGTATCTGTCTGTATTTGCACCCTACAAATTGTACAGCGCTGTGGAATATGTTGGCGCTATATAAATAAATTTTTTTATTATTATTATCACAGATTATGGGAAATAGAATTTTTAACATAGGATGTTTATCCAGGGTTTCGTCAGCCCACCATGTTTGGAGATGGGAAGGAATTTTTTGTGATGGGGAATTGGTATCAGCCTTATGGGTTTTTTTTTTGCCTTCCTCCAAATCGCCATAAGTTTATAGGTTGGACTGGATGAGCTTTAGTCAACCTTATCAGCTGTGTTACTATGTTGTTGTTTTTTAATTCAATGATGTTACTATGTTTAAGTTGACACCAAGTTCTAACCATAGTTCCATAGTAGATGAGGTTGGATGAAGACATCAGTCCATCAAGTCCAACCTATAACCCTACAGTCCGCTACAGTGTTGATCCAGGGGAAGGCAAAAAACCCCATGAGGCTCATGCCAATTGCCCCATTTCAGGGGGAAAAATTCCTTCCCGACTATAAATCTGGCATCATAGGGCATCACTGGTACTGAAATCCATAGGGATCACTGGTACCGAGGCACCACCATTGTAGCCATGCTGCTCAGTTGTCGTATAAATTGTAGCAGTATTTACCCCACAGAGCTAATTGCAATGGCCTATTCTAAAGACAGGATATCAAGTGTAGAAAGTATAAACCTGTTTAAAGGTATAACTAAACTTAAACTATAGAAAAATTTTTCCAGGATGTGTCCGCCCTACGGTCAGAACTTGGTATCAAGTCAAAATGCAAGCTTGTCTTGTGGACTAGGTGACTGACTAATACCTGTAGGGTCTTTATGACACCCTACCAGCAGACATTCTGGATTTCTACATGCTCAATTGTTTGTACTAGCAGCTTATTACATTTTCATTACTGATAATGCATGCTTAGTCGATCCAAGTGTGCATGTGTATGAGAGAGTCAAAAGGAATAGCTGCCCCTTGAATGAGCCTTTGTCCAGCAGCTATTTAAAGGGATTCTACCACTAAAACATATTTTTTTCTAGTTAACACGTCGGAATAGCCTTTAGAAAGGCTATTCGTCTCTTACCTTTGGATGGGCTCTCCACCGCGCCGTTCGTTCAAAATACCGGTTTGTACCGGTATGCTAATGAGTTCTCTCGCAGCGATGGGGGTGTCCACCTCTCTGGTCTTCTGTATCCTCCCCTTGCTTCTTCAACGTCTCTGTCGGACGCCTGCGCAGTACGCTCTGTTCGGCAAAAATTGCCGAACGTACTGCGCATGCGCGAAATTGCAGTGCCCGCAATATGGCTGGGACCGCAACTTTGCGCATGCGCAGTACGTTCGGCAATCTTCGCCGAACAGAGCGTACTGCGCAGGCGTCCGACAGAGACGCTGAAGAAGCAAGGGGAGGATACAGAAGACCAGAGAGGCGGCGCTGCGGTCGGTTTTCGAGCTGCAATGGGGACGCCCCCATCGCTGCTCCTGCGATGGGGACGCCCCCATCGCTGCGAGAGAAACCGGTATTTTGAACGAACGGCGCGGCGGAGAGCCCATCCAAAGGTAAGAGACGAATAGCCTTTCTAAAGGCTATTCTGAGGTGTTAACTAGAAAAAAATGTGTTTTAGTGGTAGAATCCCTTTAAGGTTTGGAAACCATTACACTGTAGTCCCAGAGAACAACACATAGGAGAATAATCCAGAAAAAAATTCAATAATAGTCAAGTTTCCCCCAATATTTTTCCATGAATATCTAAAATGGCGTGCTGATTTTCTTATAGTCCCTGATGTAATGAAGTCTTAATGTGATCTTGCCGTTCCTCTCATCTGCATTTACAGGACTCAGGGCTTTCTAAAGATAGAGTCTAAAACCAGTGCACATGTCATGTAAGAATCCTACCACAACCTCCAGGTAAGCGGATAAGGTTTCAGCTGAACACGGAGAAATGTCAGAGACAAACCAAATATTTGCTGATTAGACAGAGCGGGCGCACATTATTACATGGGGCTCTAGGCAGACATGTCCTCTGCTGACAGAGAACAGACCGCAGAGGAAAGGAAATGTAAGCCCTGCTGTATACTACATTCATTCAAGACCACAGAGGTGCAAGTCTGCAGACCATGGCTAGAGGTCCGGAGAACAGCGGCCAAGAAGGTGCAGAGAGAACAAGCAAGCCTTGTGCCATGTAGACCGCACCAGCTGCTATTATGTCATTTCCTGACGAAAATAAAGAGCGACTTAGGATGGGAAGTGACAGACACAAAGTCTTATAGAGGACTGGGAGGTACAGTATATGGAGCATGAAGGAACATCCATGCCAGAAAACACATAAGTTAGGGTCACCAGAATCAAACCGTGATTCCATTTGGCGGCTCAGTTGAGCTATTTGGAGCAACAGACATGCCCTTGTTGCTCCAAAGAACTCATCTATCTGCAGGGCTGGGTTGATATTCTGGGTTCTGGCGACTACTCCCTTTAAGGTGGCCATATACATTATATAAATAATGAACAAACCTGCTGACTTTTACAGTGACCAGCTGTTTAATGCATAATGGCAGCTGTCTAATGCATAATGGCAGCTGTCTAATACATAATGGCAGCTGTCTAATACATAATGGCAGCTGTCTAATGCATATTCGGGGGGGGGGGGGGGAAACTGGGGGCAGAGATGGGGGGGCATGAAGCTGGAGGCAGAGATGGGGGGACATCAGACTGGGGGGCAGACATAGGGGAGGAGAAACTGTGGCCAGAGATGGGGGGGAAAGAAACTGGGGGCAGATGAAGTGAACTGGGGGCAGAGAAGGGGGGACATGAAGCTGGGGGCAGAGATGGGGGGGGAGAAACTGGGAGCAGAGATGGGGGGGGGGCATGAAGCTAGGGGAAGAGATGGGGGGACAAGATACTGGGGGCACCGATAGGGGGACAAGAAATATAAGCGGTTCGGCGCCACCGCCAACCCGCAGACGAAGTCGCAGGTAACTGCTAGTATTTACATAAAAGGAACAGACACTACAACTTCAACCAAACTCCTCCTCACTGCATGACCCCTCCTGATCCCCATCTCATGATCACAAATGTTTTCAATGGTGGGACCCCCAGCGATCAGACAATTATGTGTGGATTGGTTTGTATTGCTGCTGGTACAGGAGGAAGTCCCATGTCCACTGCCTCCAGGCCTGTACCCATAATGTCTACAACTGATGCCAGTCAATTATCATTCTGCGGGTCAAACCCCTTTCCCTTGACCTAAGAATATTGACCTAATATGGACAACATATCAGAAGGGTCCTCATCATTACACAGGTGTCACTGATAAAAGCTGCACCAGTTCGGAAGGAACTTGGGGCAAACATTTAAACTGGTGCATAGAAAAAAAACATCTACCTACAACAGGCGGACTCTCAACAATAACAGGTGATGGCCAGGGCAGATGTATTTAGAAGGGGGAGGCAGCTCCTTCAAGGTAATAACACTGTCAACTATTGTATTCTGATCTTCATGATCTTATCTTGATATGAAATTCCATTGAAGATCTTCACCAACGAGGATGTTCTTGGCAGTCGTCTGAATATCATCTCTATTATCTCCATGTAAATATGTATTCTGCTTTGATGTGGCTGAGATGAAACCAGCCGACAACCAGGGTATTAATAGATCAGAGCTCCATAATAGCATTCAGCCCACTCATTCCTTCTTAAAAAGTTCAATATACAAAGCCAAGTCAAAAATTTGTAAGAACTTGTGCTGTACAACTAAACACAGAAAAAGCAAAACATGAACAGAATAGAATAAAAATTTTCTTACTCTTGCTTTTGGTTTCGGTGAAAAAAGTTGGCCCACTCGGAACAGGTTTTTTTGCTTCCGACCCAGAAAATGGCCGAGATCCCCACGATTAACGTCATCACATATTTGGTTAGAAACAAGCCAAGGTCTGGTCTGGATAAGCTCTTAGGCTAGAGAAAAAGGATAAAGAGAGTTACAAGTCTTATTCTTCTGCCGACTTAGGTGTTGCCATTGGGTTTGGCCAACGTTTGCACCCAAGGTGATCATTTCACAATACGTCTGACCTGTGGGTGGTCAACAAAATCTGCGAGAACTTGGACTTGAACAAATTTAGTGTCAGAGTAAAAAAATATCCCATAAAAATAATAATAAAAATTACCTGGTATGGGCATGGAATATGGTACTCCTGGCAATGGTCTGCAACCCAAGTCATCTCCCAAGAAGATCTAGATAAGAGTTCATAGACATAGCAGCACAGTAATATTCCCAAAGGAACAAGGTAGGTGCCACTGAATACGCCAATACGGATCATGAATTTTTTGAGTTTCTCTTGGTTCCTCTCATCGTGTTGTATGACTTGCCGTACATTGTTCAGAGATATAATCCCAGCAAGGAGTAGAGAAAGTCCGATAAAGACACTAAAACAAAGAGGCAAGAGCACAAAATACGTGGACACGTTTTGGTCATAGAGTCCGACAAAACAGACGCCACTGATATTGTCTCCTTCCACCTTGTTCATGGCCAGAAGTACAACTGTAAGGATCCCGGGAATACCCCAAGCCACTGTGTGAAACCACATGGACTTCTGCTCGATGGCCTCACAGCTCCATTTCTGACCAGCAGCCAAATACCAAGTGATGGTAAGCATGACCCACCATATAGTCCCAGCCATAGTGCTGAAATACAGAAGCATGAAGATAACCGTACATGCTTTGTTCTGGGAACCAAGGACCACGGTGTCCTCATCTGCATAGTCTTCGTGGGCCTCGTTGCAGGCGATAGAGTTACCCATAGCAAACCCAATGAAGTATATGAGTGCTACGATGCTGTAACAGACTGAGTAGAAAATAATTGGTCTCTCGGGGTACCGAAATCTCTTCACGTCGATCAGAAAAGTGAGGAACGTGAAGAGTGTGGCGCATAAGCAAATGATCGAAATAATGCCAATGAAGTTTTTGGCAAAGTCTAAGTCTTCTTTTTTGAAGTACATGTTGGGGCAAGGTGGCGCACAGTGATTTACACCCAAGAATTTGTAGCCAGTCACTTGGAAGGTTTTCAAGTGTCGTGGGCACCAAAACCCATAGTCTTTTTGGATTTTTTCTGATGGCGTATATGTGCTTTGTTCCTTCTCTGGCGTCTTTGGTGCTGTACAGTCTTCCAGCCTGAAGAAGAGAAAAAAAGGTAATTAATCTATATTTTAATATAGTCAAACCTTTATGGTCAATGTTCTGCAACCTTTTCAGATTTGGGCACCCCTACCAAATAATTTTTAACAAAAAAAAAAAAAATTCAGTTGTGATGTGGTTTTTAGTGCAGCTTTTGAATTTACAGCGTAAACATGTTAAATAAATTTCTTTCACTTGTGGGCGCAGCTTTTAGCTGTTTGTGTCTGATAAGTAGCGGAGCTTCTCAGATAGGGGAGGTGAGAGCTCCGGGATTTCTGAGCTCGTCAGTCGGTTTAATGAATTTGGCTGATAAGGGCTGAGATAGGGAGTCTGTTACCTCTGTATGTAATACAAACTGACTCAAATCCAGCTCTGCTACATCAGCTTCACACTGTGGTAATTCATTTACAACCAATCCTGTGCAAGTGAAACCCCGCCCACCAATGTGCTGAGAAAAGCAGGAAGTGAAGAGAGCACAACAGCCTGCAGGTTAGTGAACAAGGGTCATGGGAATACCCCATTAATAAGGCTCCTGTTTTATATAAAAAATTAAATATATCTGTGCTGATAGTCCAGAATTGCAAAAACATGACTGTAATATTCCAAGAACAGAGCCACACCTGTCCACTGGTTATATGAGCTATTGCATCTCAGCCCCTTTCAGTTGAATCAAGCAGCAATACCAGACACAACTCATGGACAGGTGTGGCAATGCCTCGGAATGAAAGCAGCCATGTTTATTTTTTCAATTTTGGACAACCCCTTTAAGTAATTTGCAGGCCACCACTCACCTGTCGCACTCTAGCTCTGCAGGCCAGTCAATGTCAAAGGTGTCAATCAGGTTCTTGCAGTCGGAGTAGACCGTCTCGCACATGGCTCTGCAGGGCAGCATAATGTGCTTGGGTTCTGTACACTCCGGAACGAAAGCCATGCACA
This sequence comes from Leptodactylus fuscus, assembly GCF_031893055.1. Lineage (NCBI taxonomy): Eukaryota > Metazoa > Chordata > Amphibia > Anura > Leptodactylidae > Leptodactylus > Leptodactylus fuscus. The sequence continues at coordinate 30,780,640 of NC_134268.1, forward strand.
GAAATTTGTTCACTTCGGGAGAACACTGGAGATTCATGAGCGGGAAAAAGGGCTGTGGAGACAATTATATTGGCATGGTTAGAGAGGAGGGTCCCAGGGGTACCAGAAGTACATGACATTAAAATATACATCTAACGGAAAAGCGGTTACAAAGAGCGTTTCAACTTCATAAATAGAATGCAAAAATTTGGGTTAAAGCAGGTAACTTTTTGGCAATACATTCCCTTTAACTACGTTTTTCCAAGAGGACCAACAGAGGAACGGCACAGCATCAAGTTCTATAAGGAGGTATTCTGGAGCTCTCTATTAATATTTATGTGGATTTATTCTTCCATGTCAGCGGCCAATGTACACAACATCTGCTGCACACCTGTCGCCAAGCGCGCTCTCGGGGCAGATCACCATTTTATTTTTTTCCCTGTGCTCTTTGATGGTATAAACAGAAACACGACAGGAAAAAGAATGTATAATGACTACCAGGTCGCATCCATATTAGAGATAACGGCCGAGAGGAAACGAGAAAAAACCCACAAAACCCCCCAAGACATGAAAAATATAGCAAAAACTGAGAATTAGAAAGTCGCTCTGGCAAGGATTTCCTGCTATAGTCTCAAGATCTGACGCATGTGGATGAAATCTTCTAAATCCCATTCGCATGTGTTGTACTGTACTTAGTGCAGAATAAACATCATAAATCTGCCATGTCTGAATATGGCTTTAGGTAGTTTCCCCTATGTCCCAGGTATACATAGGGGACCCATCTATAGGGCATATATATCTATTAGAGGTAAATATAAGTGTATCTCTACTTCTTCTTCTCTATTGATGCTTTTAATCTTTCCGAACACAGAGGGCGACCAGATTTTACAAAAAACTCTTTATTTGAGCTGGAAACTGACCCCAGGGCACAGAACACACAAGTCTTTCATAGTTCTCAAACCTGCGTGGTCCTGCGGCCGCCACCGCCGAGACAGATTCATCACTTTATACAATGTATAGAAAGATAACTTTGTAAAAGAAGGAAAAACTAAATAACTTTCTGCCAAAGTTTACATTAAATACACTGCCTGTTTTATTGCAAATAGTGATAATAGACGCTCTATAAGTTCTTGTCTTAAAGGGAATGTTAAATCTACCGTATATATTTTTAAGAATTTTCTAAAAAATTCTAGATCACTACTGATAGATAAGAAAAAAAGTTATCACCTGCAATTTTCACTCTGGCCACTAAACCTAATAATAGACAGACACTTGCCAATTTAGAAGAGGGTTGTTTTTTTGCAGCAGACACCTCAGTTACATAACAGATAGTATTACAATAGAGGAGAACACCTCTCTAGATAACATCAATGACAATAGCTGATGTCACAGCCTATCTACTGCCCTTCCCTGCACAGAGTATGTCTACAAAACTTTCCCATAGACCTCAAAGAGTCGGGTTCAGTTTATCATTGCCTATGGCCATGACTGTGCTGTAAAGCAGATCACTAAAAGCTGTTAACGGAGCAGAGGAGAAGCTCAAGCACAATGCAAATGGCAAACAAAATAGGAAAAGGAATACATTGTGTCCACTTCTGAGAAGGTGCTTGGTCTCTGGCTGGGAAGAAGCTTGCTGCAGGAGAAACCTTCCTCCTCCCACTGCTTTTTTGACACTGCCACACTATTTCTCATAAACTGTCCACCAAAAATGTAAAGAACCAGGATCTTCTGTTTTCTTGAAAGGTTTCAAAAAGGTAGAAAAACTGATAAAAATGGGACACCCTTATATTTCAATGGGTGGATAGACTTCCCCGGTGCCATCCTCTGGCCTTCATTCCATACTCGATCTGTTCAGCTTTGTATGTCGAACTTTTCCCTCTGATCCACAGTGGAAAGCTGCGGATGGGTTTTCTTTTACACTAAGATCAATGGCAGATGGATTCATCTCAGTTTGTGCCCATTTGTCAATCTGTTTTTGGCCCGATCAACATGCCCCAAAAGAAAACAAAATAGCAAACAGATTTTCTGTACTGTCAATGCAGCTTTTTACATACTTAGGACATGTTTACACATCACAAATCTGCCTATGGCAAATCTGATGAGAATCTGCAAGAGAATCTATAGCAGAATTCCATGACAGACACCAGGAATTTTGCACTGGATGTGCCCGCAGATCTGCACATGGATTAGCCCTACTGAGCTCGAGGGCGGCACATTGTGAAAACGCAATGTTTTGGCCATGGCGGAAATGGAGTGGCAAAAAGCATTGCGTTATATGCAACCTACATAAGAGATGGGATTCTGGCTAATCCATCCACACGTTGCAGAAAAAAAATCTGCAGCAATTTTGCAAATCGCAGTGTGTATCAATTATACTTACGGAAATGTTCTGTAAAACAACAGTCTTTTCTGCAGCGGTTTTTTTGGCTGCGGCTCTGTACGTGGTGCCTTAGCCTAAAGGGGTTATGTGGGGAAGAAAAACTTCTACCATTGTGCTACCTGCAGCAGAATATGCCACTTAGGCTTAGTCCTCCAACAGACCAGAACAACAGACAGCTTAACCTTAATAATATAAAGTTGCGTCCTCATCACACGGATTTTGATTCACCCTAACAGGCTCTGCTCTACTCCTCCTGTTTGTCCTCGGAGTATGGCGTAGTCGGTCAAGGGCTGCTGCACGACCAACACTATGGCACATCTTTGGCGTATGAAAAGCTGTGCACCAAAGATGCGCCATATTTATACCCATCTACTCCAGAACACCGGCATAGATGGGCTCAAAAATATCCCCTTTATATATCAAACCATGACGTGAATCGTACAGCTATGAGGTTTGCTGCAGCAGTCAAAGGGTTAAATATAAAATGTCTGCCCCTAGGAGCCGGAGCCTGGCATTCTGCGCTCATTCACAAGATGTTTGTCCTACAGGGAGTGTAAGTGAATGGGATTAGCAGTATGGAGGACAAACAGGCATCACTATTACAAGCAGGCACACGTCAACGCCTCCATTGTGATCATTACAATAGCTCGATGGCTACTTTATTATTACTACTAAATATACTGTGTAACCAGAACATTAACAAGGACAATTCCTGCGGGTCAGAGGGGGACAAGGGACAACAGATGTTCCCAAAATTACCAGCAACATAATATAAAGGCATCTGGGGAGATTTAGAAAAACTACAGCAAAGACAAGTGGGCGGAGCCACTCATAGCAAATAGTCAAAAGGTCAACAAATCATTTTCCATAGAACCCCAGAATCAGTTCTTGTATGAGCTGCGGAATATGTGGGCACTACATATATAAAATGTATTATTACTATGGCTGCAGTTTGCCTGCACTAGTTTTGATAAACCTCACTAACTATCTGCAAGTACGTTGCAGGAATTTTCATGTTCCCCTCCATTGTCCTATTTTAGACGATAATGCACCCACTCACAATGTGTGACCTTTGCCCTTTGGAGGAGGAGGCTTGGAAGTGATGATATGTAGAGATGAGCGAGTACTATACGAAACTCCCATTTCAAATAGGAATGAATGGATGCAGCCGGCACGCAGTGGGTTAAGCGGCCGGCCACCGGCAAAGTCTGCATGCCAGTCGCTTCCATTCATTCTTATAAGCGCCTGCTATTCGAAACGGCCGTTTCGAATAGTACTCGCTCATCTCTAATGATATGGCCCCCACAGATATAGCCCTGATCTCATCATCCTCCAGTCTGTCTTGGATGACATGAAGAGACAGAAGGATTGCAACAAGCCTACATCTACAGAAGATCCGTGCTTAGTTCTCCAAGATGGCGGCGTGAACAACCTCCATGCCAAAAACTTTCTGCAAATACAGAGAAGAACTGATGGACCCGTTATAAGTTAATGTAACCAATGGCCTATGGCCTACCTAGGACCACGGCCACAACAGCGTAGAAAGGCCAGTTTTGGAGCAAATTTTTGTTCCAGTTTGCAGCACAAGCAGGGCTTGTGATGGCAGAAGCTTGTAGGACAGGGCTGTGACATTTAATGGTGGATTTAGAGCCATACAAGCATAGAGAAAAAAATTCCACATTTTTGGGATGGGATTATTTCTATCAGATTATAATACATGACTAAGGCATTAGCTGAGCTTCCAGAACTTCCCAAACCTATCCTAGTGAATCCTCAGCGGCTTTCTACAATCTGCTGTAATCTCTGTAAGCGTATAATGTAAGTAGTCGGCACCCTGACTAAGAAACATATGCAAGGCATATCAGACTCAGATACGAGGATAGTCTCACTGGGAAAATGGGAGCATTTTTGTTGCATATTGTTATACTTTACAGCAGCAATTCACTACGTGGTCTTAGCCTTAAGAGGTTGTCACAGATGACACTTATTCCACTTATGACACAGCGATTGAACCCCAAAGATCAGGAGATCGGGGACCTAAAAATTCCTCTAAATGTGCATGTGAAGCCGGTTCTCCATTCACTTCTATAAATGAAGGCATGAGCACCAGACCTCCATTCACATGGAGAATTCGAAGTTTGGGCCCCTGTTGCTCCAATGCTGAGACCCCCGTGCAATGTGACTCTTATCACCCACTCTGAGGATAGTGAATAAGTTTAATTTGCGGCACAATCCCTTAAAGGGAATGTCCTGCCACTTTAAGCCGAGTGCTTATTGGGTATCTCCATCGTCACCATCCTGAGGCCTCGTTCACATCTGTGTCGGTTGTCAATTCGGGGAGATCGCATGGGGACCCCCCTTCCCCAAATGGACTACCAAACACATTGGCAAGCGGTGTGCAGTATAACAAATGCTTTCCGCACAGAACATGCGGACAGAAAAGTAGTTCATGATCTACTTTCCTGTTTGCATGACTCGTGTGGAGACCATGCAGAAAGCACACAGACCCCATTATAGTCTATGGGTCCGTGTGCTTTCACTGTACACCACATACCAATGCGTTCGGTAGTCCATTCGCGGGAAAGTCCCAATGCGGACTCCCTAAAACGGATTACCGACACAGATATGAACGAGGCCTTAAGAATAAAACGCCATGCACTGTCCGACCAGCTCTGCTCCAGTTAAATCTGAGGTGCAAAAAACCCCCAGTACTCTGGATTGGTGGGGGTCCCAGAATTGGACAATCCTTTTAGGCCCTGTTCACATCTGCGTTCGGGAAATCAGTTCCCTTCTTCGCATGAAAAACGTGGAGAGAAAAGTCCCGCAAGTAGCGCTTTTTTCTCTCATTTTTTGTGCGGAAACCACACGGACCCCATTATAGTCTATGACGTCCACAGGTTTCCTAAGGTAACCACTTTTTTAATGCAAATTAGGTTTCCATTCCGGGGTCCCCAAGCGCACTCCTGAACGGAAACCCCTCCGGAGATGTGAACCATCTGACTCCTTACGGAATACATTTGCAGTCTGCATTCAGTGTACATGCTGGGACATGTCTATTTTATTAAATACTTATATTGTTCATCAAATAACAATCCAGATACAAGTTTCCTTACAACGCTGCATTGCACCATTCCTCTGTCATCCCTCTTACCAATACATGTCCAGCAGGAATAACAGAGGGACTGGATATCGATCACTGGTCAAACAGGCATATGGCCACCAGCTAGTGAAGGTGTATGGAGCCTCCTTTAAAAGTGAATGGATGAAACTGATGACAATCACAAGAACAATGACGACAAGAGTCTGCGGACAAGAAGTAATGTTGGAGATCATGTGGGATCAGTCCAGACGCATCTGCCGGACTGTTGTGTCTACAGGCATCAGTTATCTTCCTCATCAGATATCATTGTGCTCTGGATCCATATAATAACAGTACTTAGACCACACAATTCGGGCAGACTGGAGTCACTCGACAGTGGATTCCCGAGTCATTAGACAAAGTGGTGGGGAATTAAGCCGGCTATCAGTATCTGTAACTACAAGGTGTGGCAAACTCATTTCATACCTGTTTAGCCAGAATCCCCCCCCCCCCCCCGACACACAACACACGAAAAAGTATCGAAGAAGTAGCTGAAATATGTCTCCAAAGTGTCACCTTGTGCAAGTTATAACAGCGCCTATCTGCAAAAGCCATATCAAATCATTCCTGACTCATAAAACTTGTTCGTACATCTTAGCCCAGATCAAATGATATAGCCGGGAGCAAGGACTCATCACTGAGGAACGAAATATTTCTCGGGAATGTAACTTAATATAAAGATATTGATTTCAAAAACATGGAGCAGCAGAGTGTAATTCACACCAGAACTCTACCTGCAGCAAGAGCTCGTGATACAACATATAATCGCCGTGCTCTGCAGTTACTGGCAGAACCTGTCCGACATGTACATGCGACTGCCTACATGTCCCTATAAAACACAAGGACTTTGCTCTAAGTAGTTTTTGCAAAAACAAGGGGAGACTTGTCATCTGCGAGCAAAGCCAGAATAAAAGTGAGAGGTATATAGCCGGCTGGAGATTAGGATTGTTATTTATCAATGTCATCTTGCTTATATAGTGCAAACATATTTCATAGCACTGTACAGAAACTGCCATTACTCACATTCAATCTAAGGGTGCATTCACACTGAGTAAACGCTAGCTTATTCTGAACGTAAAACACGTTCAGAATAAGCGGCGTCTAAAGCAGCTCCATTCATTTCTATGGGAGCGGGGATACGAGCGCTCCCCATAGAAATGAATGGGCTGCTTCTTTCACTGTGAGCAGTCCCATTGAAGTGAATGGGGAGTGCCGGCGTGTACGCTCCAGCATGAGCAGAGCTTGCCGTACACGCCGGCACTCCCCATTCACTTCAATGGGACTGCACGGAGTGAAAGAAGCAGCCCATTCATTTCTATGGGGAGCGCTCGTATCCCCGCTCCCATAGAAATGAATGGAGCTGCTTTAGACGCCGCTTATTCTGAACGTGTTTTACGTTCAGAATAAGCTAGCGTTTACTCAGTGTGAATTCACCCTTAGGCTGCATTCACACAGAGTAACGTTGGCGTTTTTTGTGCTTATTTTGGTACATAGCACCGCGTTAACGCCGCGTTAACGCCGCGTTTGCGTCGCGCTATTTTGCAGGCGCGTTAAACGGCGCAAACGCGGCGTATACGCGGCATTAACGCGGCGCTATGTGCCAAAATAAGCACAAAAAACGCCAACGTTACTCTGTGTGAATGCAGCCTAAGGATATGTTCACATGGAAGTGAATTTTGATGCTTTTTTTCTGAGCGGAAATTCATGTAAAAAAAAAAAAAAAAAAAAGTTCTATGTTACGTCAGTCCGTCCCAGCTAGCAAAAGAGGAGTCCGAATAAATAAGAGGTTTGTCGCAGAAAAAAATTCTGGATTATGCAGTTTTTGACAAGTGAATGGTTTTGGTTAATCTCATTCACATAAAAAAAAGATTTGCGCAATAGCTGCTTTTTCAAAATATATTTAAAGAGAATCTTTCACGTCTTTAGAGATGTGCGGTTTTATATACCGCTATAAAGGCGAGAGTGCACTGAATTCAGCACACTGTCGGCTTTCCCGGTATGTGCCCGGGTGCTGGAGATATCAGTGCTCTCAATTTCAGCACTGATATCTTCCCATTGTAAAGGTGGGCCTTACAGCTGAGCGGCATCATTGGGCTGCAAGGAACGCCCCTTCGACTGTGCTCTAACATAGTCTTGTACTGTCAGAGGGGTGTTCCTTAACTCCTAGTAATGATGATGAGCTGTATGGTCCACCCTTCTGACAGTGGAGAGATATCAGTGCCAAAATTAACAGCACCGATATCTCCCGCCCCAGTTCTCATAAAGCCAACAGTGCGCTGAATTTTTTTTTGGGTTGCATTTTTGTTACATGGGGCCTTAGCCTTAGGGTAAGTTCACACTGGGTTTTTTGGCCTCCATCTCAAGTTCCGGACCAAAATATGGGTAGCTGCAACTGGATGCCGGTGCACTGCAACAGCATCCAGTTGTGCACTCCACTCCGGATTAGGCCCAAATGAATGACCCTAGACGGGAGGGAGTGTCTTCAGGTGGATGTTGCTAGGCAAATCTGTCTGAAAGAATGAGTATGTTGCTTCTTTTTTCCGGGAGCCGTTTGTTCTGGCTCCTGGAAAAAAGTACTGACTGGCTCCCATTGATTTCAATGGGGCCCGTCTTTATGGTCAGGATTTTGAGGCAGATACGGCCTCAAAATCCTGACCAAAATACCCCGTGTGAACTTACCCCAATAGTTATTGTCACCCACTTTCAAACAATGTGGTACCTCTTTGGTTCAAGAAATAACCATGCACCAAAGTTGCACCACATCTATGCAAGAAACCAGGTGTAGATGGGCTTGCAAAATCCAGAGCTGTGGTGCCAGAACTGGAACCAATATTGGCTGAAATTGGAGTTGAAATTGAATTTTTAATTACATTATAGAATTATTAATATTGTACAGTTAAGTAGATGGATAGTTTGTTCCATATTTACTTTGATAGGAATCAATCGTTGGCTTTTTCATGAATTAGTGGATTTTTAAGGCCTCAGTCTGGCCATGGTTGTGTGAAAAAAATAAATAAATAAAAAAATCGAGGAGTCGGAGTCAGAGTCCGTGGTTGGCCCTACTGACTCCACAATCCTGGTAACCCCTCTTCATTGTTTTCAATGGGAGTAAGAAACAGCCGCTTCCTGCCTATCTTGCCGTGCTTTGTCACTGCATATACTGAAAGCCATAGATGAGTCCAACACTGATCACAGAAATAGTATAGGTCATTTTGTGATACAGCGGGTGGATGAGTGACTGACTCACTATGGTCATTCCCCGAATGTCTGCAGCCTTATACACCACCCTGTGATACATAGTTACAAAGTAGATGAGGTCGGATGAAGATGGCGAATCCATCAAGTCCAACCTATAACCCTACAGCAAAACATAAAAAAGACCCTCACTATAGAAAAAAAAAAAAAGTTCCTCCATATAAAATCTGAAACACATGGATGGAGAAGGGAGGAAAGTATACTACAGTGCATAACCCGATAGATTTCTGTGCAACTTTTGGCTGGTACAAAAACATAATACGGCCACAGGCGTGAGGTTTATTTAGTGGTATAAGAAGAGCGGGGGTAGCAGTCACACCCAGACCCTGTTGCCTGTGGGGACCCAAAGGCCTCTCTGCCATGTCTGTATTATAAATGGTATATGATAGATGGGTCCCATTACTCATTTTACATTGGGCCGGGGAGCTTCAAGTTACACCTCTGGGCCTAATAGTAGATACAAGGTGATTGTGGGAATGTCTGATCGTCCTTATTAACCCCTACAGGACATGATTCACCTGATTTGCACATGTCTATCCAACCTTTATAGGAAATTCCACAGTAAGTGTTACTTGTAAATATGCCTCGGCAATGTTATACATGTTATCCCAACCCTCCACTTTTCTTTCAGCCTTGGGCAATATCTGCTATGCCAGTCAACAACTAGCCGCACCCTAGCAGCACATGGGAACATGTGGTTACTGCCATGCACATGTTCTTTACATAGAATATTTATGGGACTATGTGGGATGACATATAGTTATACGTAGGGACTTATAATAAGAGTAAGAACAGGCTTCAGTAATAAAGTCTAGTATGGCAATATAGTCCCTACACCCAGGGCATCCATGGGTCATCACCTAGGGTGGCAGGTCTTAGGGTTTGACACTTACAGCCTTTATATGTCTGTATGGCAACAGCTCAGGTCTGAACATAACAGAATAGGAAAAATAACCTCTAGGCAGCTACACGTCAGGCTGACAATGAAGGATACGGTGTTACAAAGCTAGTACACAAATCCATGCAGAATATACAGCGTGCTGCAGATGTAAACCACATGGACTGTGACATAGACTTGCAGCAAAATTCCTGCCACATAAGAACATAACATATCTTATGGAGTAGTTTGGTGCACTGTTTGGTGCAACTTATGAAACACCAAGGTTGTTGAGTCAGCAGGTCCCTTCAGGCAGGCTACACGGTGCCACGTGCCACATAAAAGAAAGTCACAAAGAAGCTGCACAACCAAAAATATTTGTGCGGAAAACAGCCAAAAAGTAGACCCGTCACACGTGAGTTGCAGTCAAGCATAACCTTCAAGGTCTCAGGCCTGGTTCACATCGGTGTTCGGTATTCTGTTCAGGGAGTCCGCTTGGAGATCTATATGCATTAAAAAGCGGTTAACTAAGAAACCACACAGACCCCATAGACCATAATGAGGTCCGTGTATTTTCCGCATGAATCATGCGGAGAAAAAAGTACCAAATGCAGATGTGAACCAGGCCTTACATCACAGTCGATTTACATCCGTTTGGCCCCCACTTTCACAGACACCACATTGACTTTTTAATTCTTGTGTGACTGAAGTCAGATAGATGTTAGTGAAGTTGTGTGCGACTTGACCAAAAATCCAAGAGGTTTGGATTTTCTGTGACTGTTGCGTCTTGCTTGCACAAGGTCATTGCACAAGGTTCTTGCTCTGGAACGTTCTTGGCCTCCACCATAATATAGCTTGTTCTCTAAGCCTATATTCGCACGGCTGCAGTAAATTCACTGTATGTGAATGCCGTTTTTTCACATAAGTGATTTTTTGTAACAGACTGGCAAATGAAAAAAGTAATTTTCTATTTTTGTTGGTTTTCACGGATCCCTCCGCATACTCAAATGTATGTAAAACGGGAGCCCCTCTGGTGCAAAACAGCATATTTCCGTTTTCTACCACAGTCTAGGCTAAGACAATGTTCACACACGGCAGATTTGTTTCTACAACTGAAATCCATTACAGACATGTAAAAGAAATTGCTGCACCAAATCTGCAGAGTGTGAACTAACTGGACAGAAAAAGGCAAGGAAGGGGGGGATGGGATTTGAGTTTAGAATATACAGTGCAGCAGGAGAGAGCGTCTGACCAGTTAGCAGTATACCAGCACAACTGGTTTTATGTAATGTGTTCAGGGTGGTTCATGCACCTCGGTGCCACCTGTCAAATCGATTAACCCTCTAAACACCACTAGAGCATTAACTTTGCACATAATACCCCCTATAAGTAAAAAATGCAGCAGGAATATTACGATGCAGTGACCTGCTTTACTGATGAAGGGTATTCCTACGAACATCTCACAGGTAGATCTGCCCTCATAATCACCTTAAAAGCCCTTGGGGGGGTTAAAATGGAGATCAAATCTGCAGATCGATGCTTGGTATCTGGATAAACATTAGCACATTCCTTAAGGGTTGGTTGGAAACAAGCCATACGCCATGACTTCCTTCCCCACCGAGCCTCACACGAGGGCTCATGAATGGCCTTAGTTGATTGTTAACCACGAAGTGTAGAATGTAACAAGACGTATTGAGGGATCAGCAGAGGTATGTGACCAGTGGCGTAACTACTGCCATAGTAGCAGAGGCAGATGCCACAGGGCCCGGGACATTAGGGTCCGGTGACAGCCACTACCGCTGCTATCATTATACTCGGGGGTCTTTTCGGACCTCCGAGTATAATGATCGGCGGCCTATGAGAGGTAAGAAAAAACACTGTTACTTACCTCTCCACAATCCGGGCAGGCTTCGGCTTAGTCGTCTGACGTCTCATGACCCCGGCCTGCGTCCCGGGTCATGTGACGTCTGATGTAATTGAAGATGGACTACTTCGGAGGCCGACAGCGTAGGAGCCGGGAGATAGGTGAGCAACAGTGGTTTTTTAATGCTCTTTGGATCTCCGATTATTATACACTGGGGTCTGAAAAGACCCCAGAGTATAATAATTGTTTATGGGTGGTCCACAGTGGGACATAATACTGTGTGCAGGGGACACTATGGGGGATAATACTGTGTGCAGGAGCCACTATGGGGGATTATACTGTGTGCAGGGGCCACTATTGGGGATAATACTGTGTACAGGGGCCACTATGGGATATAATACTGTGTGCAGGGGCCACTATGGGGGATAATACTGTGTGCAGGGGCCACTATGGGGGATAATACTGTGTGCAGGGGCCACTGAGGGACATAATACTGTGTGCAGGGGCCACTGAGGGACATAATACTGTGTGCAGGGGCCACTAAGGGACATAATACTGTGTGCAGAGGCCACTATGGGGCATAACAGAGAGTGCAGGAATGCGTAGGAGGGGGTCGGTCGAGGTCTTCGGCGTCGGTAGGGGGGCCATGTCAAAAGTTCGCCACGGGGCCCCGCCATTTCTAGTTACGCCACTGTATGTAAAGGAAACACAGTCCAATGCGCAAGCAATATCGGCTGCCTCTATAATGTCTGATGATCTTATATTTGCCTGCTATAACAGTCTCTAATAGACTTCGGAGAACAAGACTGTGGCATTTTGCTCAAGAGTGTTAGGGCTCATTCACGTGACCGTATAATAAGTCTGTTTTGTATAGAGTCGTAATAGGGTTTCTATAGGTGGACATGGAAAATATCTCTCTACATACGTCACATGGAGGAACCTATACAACAGTGGTTGGAGGCTTTGCAGCCAGAGGAATAACCTGAAGCTTCTGGGAGCCAATGCAAAATCTGTAACATGGCCTTCACTTACCATGTGCTATGTGTGATACTCGTGTCCTAATATACTGTAGGGAGGCAACTGGGCCCCGTAGTTGCTACCATTTCCACCATGATGTTCAGGCCTAGGTTTTTTTTTTTTTCTTCACATACCCATAAGGGTCCATTCACAAGGAGGAAAATGGTGCTTTATTTGGCGCTGAATTTTCCACGCTGAAAAAAAAAAATTCTCATAGCCATGGAAAATTCTGCTAGTGGAAAAAAAAAAGCTAGTGGCACCCATTGAAGTTAATGGGTGGCTTTTTTTTCAGCATGGGAAATTCAACGCCAAATAAAGCGCCATTTTCCTCCGTGTGAATGGACCCTAAACGTTAATTGAAGTCACTGAATGCATCAGCAAATAAAAAAGCATGAATGCCTGAAAAAACAAACTGAAAAAAATAGGTATATATGGCGTGAAATTGTGGACACCACACGTACATGATAGGCGGATGTGTCAATAAGGCTTTAGCGAGAACACTGGACAATAAGGCCTAAGGCTTGCCTTACCTAATGGCTTTAAACCGAACCCTGGGCCTTCCCTACTAGTCTACCATGATGTCCATTTCCCTCAGGAGAGCTTTATGAAGTTCTCTAAGGGCAGGTTCACATGAAAAAGTGAAAAAGCAAGTTGTAGCCACAACAAATGGACAATGTTTTGTTTGTGGTGGAGAGTCTGTATGTCCACAGAGAACAAGTCTGGTCTCCACGTCCGTATACTGAAATAGTGTATTTACTACAGGGCCTGTGTAGACAACACATGAACCGAAAATACGTGTAAATAAGGCCTAAAAGAAAATCTGTCTTTTTTGCCCCTAGCACCCAACGGACTAAGCCAGCACTACAGCTCCTTCATCGCCCATATTGGACAATGGTGGCCTATCCTAGCAATAACGCTGAGATGTAAGGCCCAATTCTCATGGCCTATTTGCATGTGTGTTAGTTCCTGTCACGCTAAGGTTGACAAGCTATGGAAATGCTGCAGGCGACAAACAACAAGAACAATGAGCAAAATGTAGGAGCAATTACAGAAGAAAGGGTTTCATAACCTGCCATGGAAAAAAATTGTGGGGGTGTTATGGGGGGAGGTAATAGAGCTTTTACGTAATCCGAAACACGCTCTTAACTAATAAATGACCTTAGTGATGTTGGCCCAGCAACTAACCCAGAGACGCCAGCAAAAAATCTTTTATTCAGGCCATGTAAACTACCAAGTGATACAGTATCTAAGCAAGTTCCTGCGCTTGATGAAACCTGTGAGCCCTGCCGTGGAAATGCCATTGTTTTCTATGGCTCGGTGCCAGACTAAAGAACGCCGTTTCGTCTTGCAAGTCGCAGAACAAAGCCTCAGTCTACGCGGCCAAACATTCCAAACAAGACAAGCATTATACAAGGCCGGGACTAGAAAAAACCTTCACTGAGAGATGGGAAGAAAATGACTTCCAACGGCTCGGTGACAAGCAGGTCAAAATATTGACTCCAAGAAATGGGAAAGAGCAAATTTCCTCTGATTTATCACTCAGAGGGGAAGACAACTTGAAGATGATAAAAGCGGCTTTTATACTCGATTACGTCACGTGGTAAAAAGCAATAAAAAGTTTGAATAGTAAGGCTGATCTGGAGCATAACAGAGGGGCGGACAATATAAAGACTTTGAGGGATTGTCTAGTTTAGAAAGTTAGGGGATTCCAAAAGTTCATAGCACAAGGATGGTCTCCTACTGTGAAAGATTCGGCATTACCAAGCATTACACAGACCATCCAGGTAAAAATATGCAAATCTATTCTCCAGGATTTAATTAGGAGAACAGTGCCTCTGTATGCTGCCCTCTAGGAGCAGCCCCCCTTAACATCATGCATGACTCAGTTAATAAGCCTACTGACATGATGCGGGGTTTATTGCCAAACTAGTATTTCTATTCCAAAAGGAACAGATTCCCAGCTATGGACAGTGCTGTTTCGGTCTTTTGGAACTCCTTAGCATAGCGCAGGGATACTAGTTTGGCAGAGTGAGAGACTATAGACGAGGGTCAGGGGATTATCATACAAATTAGGGAGAGCATGTGCCTACACTGTTCTCCTAATTACATCCTGGAGAATAGATTTGCATATTTTTTAGCCAAAATCCCTAGCGGAGCAGGAATGACTTGTAAGTCTCTGTACGCCTATGTAGGCACACACTCTCCCTAATGTGTATGATTATCCCCTGACCCTCGTCTATAGTCTCTCACTCTGCCAAACTAGTATCCCTGCGCTATGCTGAGGAGGGCCAAAAGACCGAAACAGCGCTGTCCATAGCTGGGAATCTGTTCCTTTTGGAATAGAAATACTAGTTTGGCAATAAACCCCGCATCATGTCAGTAGGCTTATTAACTGAGTCATGCATGATGTTAAGGGGGCTGCTCCTAGAGGGTGGCATACAGAGGCACTGTTCTCCTAATTACATCCTGGAGAATAGATTTGCATATTTTTTACTCAGAATCCCTAGCAGAGCAGGAATGACTTGTAAGTCTCCATATGCCTATGTAGGCACACACTCTTCCTAATGTGTATGATTATCCACAGACCATCCATTAATTGAAATGGAAAAAGTGTAATACTTCCTTTTTCCTGTGGGGGCACTGCAGGAAAATTGAATTCCTTACTGCCAAGCACTCCCATAATTTACAGTGGATTGATGTGATTAGCTTATAGATGGCGGACCATCTAACAAGAAAAATTAGACAGTGGGGGCTGAGTCCACTCATTGCAGAAAAGCTGCATATAAAAATACAGATGTCGCTGCTGTTTTTTGAGCCAAAGCCAAGAGTGGCTTGAAAAGGAATGGAAAATAAAGCAACAGCTTATTGTTCTGCATTATGCTATATTCTCTCCTGATTTAGGCTCAAAAAAACATCAAGCAGACTGTGCAACAAAAAATGCAACTTCTCCGCAACGTGGGGCCTCAGCCTTAAAGGGGTTGTCTGGGGAATTTAGATTTACTTACCTAATTCGGTGGACTCTTGATAATTGACCACCTGATCATGTGACCAATCCCACAAAACCGAGCCCTCCATAGCAGATTAGGGGAGGAGTGAGTGGGCTGAGCAGCCAAGGGGGCAGAGGGTTGCTTTCGATCACATGATCTGAGGACTGAAACCAAGACAGAACTCCTGAGTCCACCAAATCAGCTAAACTCCCTGGACAACCCCTTTAAGGCATCAGACAATTTCAGGAGCTAACTTGTTTTGTTTTTTTGTTATTTTATTTCATCCGTCTTTACATGGATACTTACAGAAAATAATGTAAAACATATTTTTTTACATTCACTGGCAAAGCAAATCCTACCATCAGCCCAAACCTAGTTTTACCCCTTCTTGTTTCTGCAGATCACAGTGTTATATCTCCAAGACCCAACTAAAAGTAAAATATGCCAAGGTCATCTGTCCTAGCTGATAAGAAAGCACAGACAAATCTAGCGGACAGACTGACCATCACACTGAAATATTTTTATCTTTACAGCCTTTTTTGTAACAAAAACAACTGCTTGGGTCCAGTTTTTGTAACCTCAGTCTATAAGCTTAGGGAAGTTGTGTTTGGATAAAAAATTTCCTTTGCAGGGCACAAGTTGTCTATTTATACTGCACCGACCAGAGAGGGAATGGCTCTTTCTAAGCTAGTTGAAAAATTGGGGTTCTAAGAGGGGGACTTTTCTCTCCACCAATTTTCGAAGGACTCATCGAAGGAATCTCCAATGCAGACTCCAGTGCAGATGTGAATTTAGATTTAGGAAACCATACATAGATTCCTGTAGGGTGAACATTGTGTAGGAAGAAAGCAACAGTACAAGAAAAAAATAAAACTTTTATCCACATTATATAAACAACTGCAAATAGCATAAATTTTTTTTTTTTTAAAATGCTAACCTCTCGGTTTCCCTAGTACCTCAGCATTGGATTCCGACTGTATTTCGGGTCACATCATAAAACTACCGACATGTCTTCCATCGATGACACAAATATTGCACGTGAACACTGCAGCCATTGATGGAGGCTACCAGGACCACCAGAGAATTAGCACTGGAGCATCGGGGATGTTGACAGGTACCGTATATACTCGAGTATAAGCCGACCTGAATATAAGCCGACCCCCCTCATTTTAACACAAAAAACTGGGAAAACTTATTGACTTGAGTATAAGCTTAGGGGGCAAATGTAGCAGCTACTGTATATACTCGAGTATAAGCCGACCCGAATATAAGCCGACCCCCCTAATTTTACCACAAAAAAACTGGGAAAACTTATTGACTCGAGTATAAGCCTAGGGGGAAAATGTAGCAGCTACTGTGCTTAAAAACTGCGCTTAAAAATTCAGCTTATACTCGAGTATATACGGTAAGTACAAATTATTTTTATTTTTTTCATTTTATGCTTTATTCAGTTGTTTATACATTTTTATGTACTGTGGATAATCCTTAAAGGGGTTGCTCAGGACACATACCTTTTGAGTCTGCTACACCAATGTTTTAGTCTTGCTGGCCAATGCGTTTTAGTAGTATGATGTCCCGTGAGCACAGCGCCAGTACTTAGTGCACATGAGTGATCGATGCTCTCTCTGTATGGCCGAGATACAGGGACAATGTACAGACACCTGAGGAGCTAAGACTGCAGAGAGGAGCCAGTCCACAGTAAGGGAAGGAGAAGATAGATGTCCCTATGGAGATTTGCACCCACATTAGCCCCACTTTATCTGAGACTAGTCTGAGCCTTGCAATGCAGTTTCCGTGAAACCATAGAAAGATCTAGCAAGATACTTCTTTTCTCATTCTTGAGAGCCAGATTCCAAATGGTGTTCGGCTCTGCCTCAAAATCAGCTCCAAATTCCTCTGTGTGAACAGGCCCTAAAGCTGCACAACCATGTCACACTTGCTTTCCTTGGAGAAGAGCTGCCTTCACACCACTATAGTAAAAACAGCCTATGCTGCCTATTATCGGCACACTATACACTGTCAGTCAATAAAGATTTTTCTTCCAAAAACATAAAAGGAATTACTGCAAAATCCAGACAACATCCGTTGAGGGCTGCAGGGCAACTACTGTATGGTTGTGCAACAGCAAGCTGGATATACGTATTGTAAACAGTGCACCCAAAAAATGGATTTGTAATATTTATTACCGTATTTTTAGGACTATAAGACGCACTGGACTATAAGACGCACCTAGGTTTTAGAGGAGGAAAATAGGGAAAAAAAATTTTGAAGCAAAAACTGGTAAAATATTTAATATATGGGAGTTGTAGTTTTGCAACAGCTGCAAGGCCACATTCACAGGTGACCCTGCAGCTGTACGGGGACGCATAGAGTGTTTTTTTTTTTGCGGGGCCAGATGTACTTTTTAGTTATACCATTTTGGGGAATATCTATTTCTTAGATCACCTTGTATTGAAAAAAAAAAACAGGAGGTGATTTAGAACTTTTATTTATTTCATATCTTTATTATATATTTTTAAAGCTTTTTTTTTTTTTTTTTTTTTTTTTTTTTTTTTTACTATTTTATTCCCCCCCGGGGGCTTGAACCTGCGGTCACTTGATTGCAAGTCCCATAGACGGCAATACAACTGTATTGCCGTCTATGGGACATTCTGTCTATTAGTATTACGGCTGGTCATAGAGACCAGCCGCAATACTAATATAGCCGTGACAGGCCGGGGAGCCTCATTAGGCTCCCGGCTGTCACCCGTACAGGTCGGCTCCTGCGATATCGCCGCGCAGGAGCCGGCCTGCAACTTCACAGGTACGGGGCCGGTGGGGACCAGCCCCGGGGGAGAAGGGGCCACCGATACTGACCCGGCATCCGCTGTACTAGAGAGGCGGATGCCGGCGAGGGATAGACGCCAGCACAGGTGCCGGGGCCTGAGACATCGCTCCTCTGCCCTGCCTGAAGCCAGCGGCGGGGGGACGGAGGAGCGGAATAGCATCGCCGCTGCTGGCTTCATGCAGGGCAGAGGAGCGCAGCGATGTCTCAGGCCCCGGCGTCTATCACTACCTCTCTATTACAGCGGATGCCAGGCGCCACATTCAGACTATAAGACGCACCCTTCTTTTCCCCCCAAATTTTGGGGAAAAAAAGTGCGTCTTATAGTCCGAAAAATAGTTACAAAAAAAACGACCTGTACACTGGTTGCAAGTGGGTTGAAGTCAAACAAGACATTGAAGTCTATGCTGACAACGTCGAATGCAATTTGCAACCAAAAATCCTGCAGATTTGGATTTTATGTTATTATGGTGTC
Source organism: Leptodactylus fuscus (assembly GCF_031893055.1). Taxonomy (NCBI): domain Eukaryota; kingdom Metazoa; phylum Chordata; class Amphibia; order Anura; family Leptodactylidae; genus Leptodactylus; species Leptodactylus fuscus. The sequence continues at coordinate 30,799,437 of NC_134268.1, forward strand.
ACACTGGTGTTTACTATCCTATGGTGTAACTTCCATGTCATTGCTTGTAATGTCACAATGCATCCAAAAGACAGATTTATGCATATTCAAGCTAGTATAGGATGCATGTTACTTCAGTAGATGAGCAGCTTCCATATATCACCTGACGCTGCTCATCTCCAGGCTCATGCGCATTGCTTCAAGGAAGTGGATGGAGAGGAACGGTGTTGGCATATTTGATACACTAAACCAGCCCATAAGGAAGTGTGTGTAGTTTAGTGTCCCAAGTATGTCTGACAGGCTCCCTTTAATCTGATCTTTCTTCCATCTTTGAACATTAGTCACCAATGGTGATGAATATTGGATCTATGGGAGTTTGACCCCGACGGTCAGTAGTAAGGGAACCATACCCAGTTACCCTACAACAAGCCATACAGTTTTTCTTTTAATTGAGATAGCCATCATAAAATAACTATTTTATAGAGAATTAGAGACACTTACTTCCATTCTAGTAGCTGCGATCGCTTGGTCGTAGTGCTCCAAAAGGTTTGGAAAGAAGGTCATATTATAGGACATTCCCATACACCTAGGCACCATGATGGGTTCACAAGTGAACAAACTATGACCTTCCATAACAGGCAGCAGTATGGTGGACAAGATGGTAACCCCAAAACACCACATCTTGGCGGACAGCTGAGCCTTGACGTTATGACGGTACATTAAATCCAGTCTGAACGGAGTCTCATGAAATATGTGAGGTTAGGAAACTATGAATGGTGACGTGTCCTTGCAGCGAACATCTCCTGGAGGTAATAAGATGTCAGGCAGTGCGATACTACAGCAGTTACTTCTGGCGGGCATCCTGTTTATAGGGGGAAAAAATAGGAAGGCGGTTAGTAAAAAATAATAACATGAGTGTGACAGATTTTAATCTCACTTGTATACTGGTACCGCCTGCATAAATTAGGACTACACACACGTTACTGCATCCGTTGGCTGTTCCTTATAATTGTTCACCCATTTGACAATGTCCCACATCTTCCATCCAAGGTTGGGTTATTACCTATTCTATAGTTTTTGCTAGATATAATTTGGTCCCTTGACGAAGCTCTTTTTGAGCGAAACGCGCGTCGGGCGTGGGCAGGCTGTGTATGTGGTATAGGTAACAGCTTTACAGGGAGTTTCATGCATACCTTTATTATCCTACGTTTGGTATTCATTGGGTTTCACAGTAATTTATATCTTACCTCAGTGTTTTTTCACTTCTTCCATTTAGAGTTGCACGTTGCAGTTATGTGATATTCATTACCTTATTTTTCACATTCACTCAGGCATTTGTTGTTCACTCTTCTTTATATATATATGGGTTTATATATTTTTGCTGTTTTGGTATGTTTGGCACTTCAGCTGATTTAGTACATTTTTACATGCCACATTCTCACCTGCTCATTTAGTGTGGACACTTCAGCTCCTCCATTTATTATTATTTATGTTTACATGTTTGTGTATTTTTATATTAATAAAATTTATATATTTTTGATATATTCTTTTTGGTCCGGGTTTTTTGTTTTTTATGCCTATATTGCCCTGGCTGTTTTGTTATTGAGTTGTTTATCATAATTTGGCCAGTCTTGCAAAATCTATAACAGGGCTCCTTCCTACCACTTATAATAGTTGTGTCTTCTTATGCGGCAGGTGGGCTCTGGTGCGACTACTATTCCAGCAACCTCTAAAGCTACGACCCAGGGTCTCCCTCTCCCTGTTCGCTGACATCTTCATGTGTATAGGTGCCACAATGGTCATTATACACCCACCACCAAGAAGCACTAGCCCCGGGACCAACTGATAAGGATCTGCTAGTCTTAAAATCCTAAAATCAGATATTCCTTTACCTTCAGCCTACTGTATAACCGGCTGCGGAGACGCTACAGATTAATGGTGTTTAGACTGGGACTTTTCGTATACACGGAAGGCTCCTCCTGCCATTAGCAAGTAAATATGACAACTAGTAACACCCTGCCCGAGGACGGCTCCGACCACTGACCTGCGGCTACAATATGGCTCTGCTGGGCTCACAACATAGTTTTGTTTGTTTTTAGCCATATGATATAATGAACCTAGAGCTACATATATCCATAGGGTCACATTGCTTGACTTAGGGGGGATGAAGATGTCATATACACACATGGATGTATAGATATTTATGGCGCCTTTATATTAACGCACCTAATAACACTTTTTCTAGGCTATGTACACATCATATACAGGGGAAAAACCAGGGCTGTGGATCCAGAGCAAAGTTAGGGCCAGTTTGGGTGGAGCTGGAGACAAAGTTACTAAAATAAAATGATCAATTATTTTTTTTTTTAATCATATAATACAATTATTGATATTTTATTGAGAATATCCGGAGCTTTGGGATTTTTCAGTTTCATAGGAATTCATTCACTTATTTTTGTGAATTAGAGGAGCTTTTGGTCTCGTTCACATGGCGGAAACTGACGCTGATTTTGAGGCAGATTACGCCCAAAAATCTATGGCAGATTACAACCTGATTCTGTCTCCCATTGACTCAACATCAATGTCCGTGGCTCGAGATTCTGTGACCGGACGTTACGTCTGATTGCAATGCCAGTTGACATCACTTGAAAATGGGCTGAGAATGGGAAGAAAGATTACATGACATTACCTGTCAGGTTTGCGTCACTTAGTAGTTTTAAGGAAACGTGATGAAAACCGCAAGGGATTTTTTTCCCTTGGGGTTGAAATACGCAACATTTAAGGATATCGTAACAGAAAGGGCATGATGTAAATTTAAGGATCCTCATGGAGTCCTAAAATCCAAGTCTAATCTGAATTTATAGAACTAACCAAAGCAATTGCCGATAAGACTCAACAATACCGAATGTTCTGGTCAGCTAGGTTTTTAGGCCCTGCAAGAAGGTCGACCACTGCAGGAAAAACCAGCACCAGAATTTTCATGTGTCCGTACATTGTAAGAAGCGAGCTGGGCCTGGACTTTCCTTGCACGTATCTTCCCATGGTTGCATTACTATAACACAGACACCACTTTAGTTTTGGGCTCGGCAGGATTACCTGTGACATTTGCGTAACTTACTTCCCCCCAAGGCAAGAAATGGTGAAGTGATTGTCAGCCCTGTCACTTTTGACAACTTGATACCCTGCATCTAAAAAAAGGCTCAATTTCACACTCTTTTACCAGGATCCAGGAATAAGAGGCATGTCATTGCTGAGATGTTATTAGCCACACTGCAACTCTGCAAGCAAATATGTCACCTCCAATAGCCCAGTGTCTGTCCTGGTCAGAGGTCACACTGCATTTTTTTGGCAGAGTACAAACATTCCTCTTATTTTTGTGGAGTATTTTTTCCACTACGGCATTCACTGTATGGGATAAATCATTTTATGTTTTAATAGTCAGGCCTTTTTTGTGAACTAATGTCCAGCCGCAATAGTAATGTATAGAATCTCTCATAAAATAGTGAAAAAAAAGAAGCTTTAAAAATATATAATAATGAAATAAATAAAATTTGTAAATCCCTCCTTTCCCTAGAATACATATAAAAATAGAAAATTACTGTGACACACAAACACATTAGGTATCCTGTGTATGACAGTGCCCGGTCTACTGAATATAGGGGATCTGCAGTGCTCCTGTTCCGTCGGGAAGGGGTTAATAGGAGCACTGCAGATCCCCTATATACAGCCAGGCTGAATTCCAAGTGGGGGAAAAAAACTCAGCCCTCAAGCTCAGGGAAGGGGCAGACAGTCAACCAAAACACCCCCTCCCCAGCACCTACTGCACCCAAAAACTCCGACCATTTTCATTTTCGAAATTTTCCAGTAGCTGCTGCATTTCCCGCCTAGGCTTATACTCGAATCAATAAGTTTTCCCAGTTTTTTGGGGGTAAAATTAGGGGCCTCAGCTTATATTCGGGTCGGCTTATACTTGAGTATATATGGTAAATATCCTGCTGACTCCAGCACAGTTGGAATTTTCTCTTTAGCTCCCACCGTTCCAGAGCAACAAGCACAGGTAGCTTTGGTGCCTCATGTGCTATTTCAGCTCCGTAATGTCAGAAGGGTGGCGTCAGGCAGGGGGTGTGATACAGAGCTCCAATCAGAGGCAGCCAGTGTCAGAGCTCAGAATTACACCCCTTGTCTGCTCCTGCCTGACACCGCACTCCTGACAGTACAGAGACTAAATAGTATCAGGTACCAAAACTAACAGCATTGATTTCTCAGGAACGGCGGAGACTACAGAAAAAAATCCATCTGTGCCAGAATCAGTGGAGCAGCAGCTATTAAATGATACAAAGGCTGGACTTTTAGGACTTTAAGTGCCTGTGATCAGAAATGTCTCTGATGGCAGGCACTGACATTGGATCTCTGCTGAGTAAAACAGCAGAGACCCCAGCTACGAATCCTGCTCAGCTCTTGAGTGGGTGCCATGTTTAGTTGTAGTGTTGGCATCTGCTGTCCATGTATGGGAGATGTCGACAAGAGGGACTTTTTTCAAAGTGTAAAACTGCCTGTATCAGAGGCAAACCTTGTGAAGCTCCAGATATTGCACTGGGGCCCGTACCAACCTTTTGCCATTCAGAACCGTGGTATATTCTACATGGTAGAGAAACCTTTAGGGTCCCCTTTGGGTCCAGGGCCCAGTAGTGATTGCTACTACAGCATCCCATATAGCTATGCCCTGCTGTAGAGGAGTTATTGAGACCTCTGAACCTTTCATATGTATCCAGATATCTATCTCAGGTCTATTCATCTATAGAAATAAATGATCCTACTTTCTACTTCAAAGTAACTGACCTGCAATACTAGATTTGGAAACACGATAAAATCCCATTGAAATGAATAGAAATTTCAGACGGACAATAACCACGGACATTGCAGAGCGGAATCCAACAGTAGTGTGAACGCCCCCTAAGTGATCTACATATGATTCATAGACACAGGAAGAAGATCTGGGTGCTGCAGCCGTGTGACAGAGGCTGAAATGGAAATATGACCATGTGGAACTGGATTAATGAACAATGTATAACAGGTACAACATTGTTACCCAGCACTCCTCCAATAACAAAAACCAAGGTAAATTACAGACACGTTACAGAAACCTTCCTCCTGCCACCAGGACGTGACAAGAAGGAGTCACCAATGAAAATAAACACACATATCCACACCTGTGAAAACACTCGATAGAACCTGGCCGACCTCTGCGCAAATGTTTACATTATTCTAGAAACACGCCAAAGAAAACGTGAAAATCCAATACCGAGAACTCTAAAGAGGAATTCAAGATTTCACCACCAAGAATAACAGAAATTATATGTGATAGATAAATAGATTATAGGGGGATTAGACAGATAGAGGTACAGCAGCTAGACAGACGATTCTAGGTAGGAAGGATGGAGATACAGCCGAGCATGGACAGCCCGCTTCAAATCATCCCACAGATGTTCAATGATATTCAGGTCTGGGGACTGGGATGGCCATTCCAGAACATTGTAATTGTTCCTCTGCATGAATGCCTGAGGATTTGGAGCGGTGTTTTGGATCATTGTCTTGCTGAAATATCCATCCCCGGCGTAACTTCAACTTCGTCACTGATTCTTGAACATTATTCTCAAGAATCTGCTGATACTGAGTGGAATCCATGCGACTCTCAACTTTAACAAGATTCCCGATGCCGGCATTGGCCACACAGCCCCAAAGCATGATGGAACCTCCACCAAATTTTACAGTGGGTAGCAAGTGTTTTTCTTGGAATGCTGTTTCTTTTTGGACGCCATGCATAACGCCTTTTTTTATAACCAAACAACTCAATTTTTGTTTCCAAAATGAAGCTGCCTTGTCCAAATGTGCTTTTTCATACCTCAGGCAACTCTATTTGTGGTGTACGTGCAGAAACGGCTTCTTTCTCATCACTCTCCCATACAGCTTCTATTTGTGCAAAGTGCGCTGTATAGTTGACCGATGCACAGTGACACCATCTGCAGAAAGATGATGCTGCAGCTCTTTGGAGGTGGTCTGTGGATTGTCCTTGACTGTTCTCACCATTCTTCTTCTCTGCCTTTCTGATATTTTTCTTGGCCTGCCACTTCTGGGCTTAACAAGAACTGTCCCTGTGGTCTTCCATTTCCTTACTATGTTCCTCACAGTGGAAACTGACAGGTTAAATCTCTGAGACAACTTTTTGTATCCTTCCCCTGAACAACTATGTTGAACAATCTTTGTTTTCAGATCATTTGAAAGTTGTTTTGAGTAGCCCATGATGCCACTCTTCAGAGGAGATTCAAATAGGAGATCAACTTGCAATTGGCCACCTTAAATACCTTTTCTTATGATTGGATACATGTGGCTATGAAGTTCAAAGCTCACTGAGGTTACAAAACCAATTTTGTGCTTCAGTAAGTCAGTAAAAAGTAGTTAGGGGAATTCAAATCAATAAAATGATAAGGGTGCCCATACTTTTGCACCGGTCAAATTTTGGTTTAATGCATATTGCACATTTTCTGTTAGTACAATAAACCTCATTTCAATCCTGAAATATTACTGTGTCCATCAGTTATTAGATATATCAAACTGAAATGGCTGTTGCAAACACCAAAATATTTAGAACAAAAAATGATTAAGATTAATAGGGGTGCCCAAACTTTTTCATAGGACTGTAGATAGAGAGAGAGAGGTGCATATACATGCAGATATATAGCAGATGGCAGACAGACAGTAGATAGATAGATGATAGATAATAGATAGATGACAGATAATAGATAGATAGATAGATAGATAGATAGATAGGAGATAGATAGATAGGAGATAGATAGATAAGAGATAGTTACTGTAGATAGATAGATAGATAGATACTGTAGATAGATAGACATGAGATACAGATAGATAGATAGATAGATAGATAGATAGATAGATAGATAGATAGATACTATAGATAGATAGATGTGAGATTCTCTGCAGAATTTTCTCACTAATAAAATCAATTAATAGAATAAAAATAAAATACCAGATGAATGGGATCGTCACATATATGCAACAAAACTGCCACGTGTGAATATACCCTAACACCAACCATACTTGCCGTCACACAGCTTTTCCAGAGACATACAGCTAAAAAGAACAACTTGACAGCGGAGGATTCATCAGTGACAGCACACCATACAATCCAGTGAAGGTAATTGTCCCCATAGTTTTGGGCTGTCCCTCATTCCCATCATCCAGACTTTATACTCGGAGCTGTCACTTGGATAAATAAGTCTGCAATTAAACAATTGACTAAACAAAGTGTCAGGTAACTGCGGCTTTATGGAGAGGAAACCATCAGCATGTAATTATACCGTGATATTATGTTAGGACATGGCTGAGAAGGCAGATGACTATACCAGGCCCATGTCATGTCTACACTGAGGAAATGGTCCAGACAAGACTGCGGGTTTCTGGCGACATTCAGTTACATAGTGATTCAGGGGGCACTTTAGAAAATCCTGCAACAACCCTACCAGGTGTGAATACAGCCTTACAATGTGCATGGTAATGTCATCCCACTATACCAGCTACTACTATAGGTGACACATGGTATACTATAACTCTAAATTTACATCTGCGCTGTTGTCCATCCAGCTAGCGCCCGTGTGAAATTGTGTATGGAAAGAATCCTACAAGCAGAAGCTTCTCATCTGGTGATATCAAGGAGAAACAGATCTCTTATAGACCCTCGAGTACTCAATGACAGCTCGGAGGATCCATTGTTGTCCATCATCAGACAGATCCATCTATACTATTCCTCTGACGAATCATACGACGCGCCCTATTAGATGCCCAGGGGCGGCTGCTTATCTCTCACCAAATAGGGCGAGTCATATTGTATAACATCAGACAAACTCTTACCAATGAGTATGTATAGGTATCAGATATGAAGGACTGTCCTGTGGGAGATAAGCAGCACCACTGGTCTGGCAGCCCCTTATCTCCTTCTCTATTGCAATAAACATGCAGGCCCATCTGAATGTGTATAGTTATGGTGTTATCCAAATGCTATCTAAACCCTCATTCACACTGGTCAGTAATTTCAGAGATCTCCTGGACGGATGACACTTCTTCTCTTCTTGGTATCCATACTAGAATTAGGCTTCTGACCATATCTGCAATGTGTGAATTTGACCTAATGAAGTGGCATCATGTGACATAAGAATGCAGCCTCCCAGCCCCCCGTGACCCCTCTGCACCTGTTTCCATGGAAGAATAGAACACTTTCTCCCACTCCTCCCTCCCTCCTCTATTGCCCCTTTATACCCTGCTGATCTTTTCATTGTTGCCCCCCTGGCACTGCATTGTCCCCCTGGTTGCCTCCCATTGTCCCCTGCAGAGAAGCCTCCTCCTCCTCCTTTCCCTGCCTGTCATCCCTCCTCCCTACCCCCAGTACAGGACGGAGACATCCCGCACTACAGCCCGAGGCTGGATCTCACCTGCCGGCCTGGGTCCAGGGTCACCGCCGGTATAATCCACACTGTGTGACCCGCGGGTGCTCACCCGGATCCCGCACAGCCTGCGCCACCCGCTCCCTCCTCAGTGCCAGAGATCCACGATGTGAAGTTCCTGAAGTTCACTCCGCAGCCCGCCCTCTGATTGGCTGCAGCAGCCCCCCTCGTACGGGTACGGCTTCTGATTGGCTGTTCCAGCCCCCCTGCTCGCAGGCACGCCCTCTGATTGGCTACTCCAGCCCCCTGTCTCTGAACTTTCACTGGTGTCTTTACAATGGGCAGCTTTAGTCTATGGGAGGATGACAGAGCCTTGCAGTGATGTAGTGATCAGCTCCTGAGTGCTGGGATCAACCTAATATTATATTACTGGCAAAGGTTATAATCCAAGACCTGGAACAGATTAGAATATTATTACTTTACTTATTCTCTTGCTTATAGATCACCAACATATTCTGTAGTGCTTTACAGAGATTGTCACTCACTGTCCCCAGTAGGGCTCATCATGTAAATTCCCTCAAAGGTTGGTCTTACACGACCGTAATATAAGTCCGCAAATGGTCCGCAATTGCAATTTGCGGACACATTATATTCAGTGCGGCCTCTTACACCACTGGATATTTTATTTATTTATTAATACCATAGAACTCTATAGGCGCGTGCGACAGGACACGGGCATCTGCGATGTCTATGTCCAATGTCTAGTAGTAGTGTTGCTGATCAGCAACTTGCAGACCGTAAAACCAATACGGTCATGTAAGACCAGCCTCCAAAATGTTTTGGCAATGATGTTTGCCTAGGAGCTGGACAGCAGCAACAATTATATTTTCCAAACTATGGTACTGAATTCCAGAAGGAAACTCAATTTTTGAGAAAGATGCAGGGGCATAACTTGAAGGGATATGGTCACATCCGAGCCCAGGAGCTTGAAAGGGGTTTTCCATCCAAAACAGGTTATCCTTTGGATAGGGCGTAACTTGCAGATCCATGGAGTCCAACTACTCAGACCCCGACTGATCAGGTGCAGTGATTGAGCAGCGGCTATCTCCAGTTTTCCTATTTATATGAATGGAACGGTGCACATGCTTCCGGACCACCACTCCATTGAGAACAGGGGACCAAAGACCCTCATTCTCCTGATCAGTGAACTGTCAGACCCCATTGATCTGCAAGATATTCCCTATCATATCCATAGCGGATAACTTACTTTAGTGGGAAAACCCTTCATGTTCTCATCACTGTGCGGTATTTTATGTGAACAGTCAGGGGGGATGTTCCTCACAGCCCAGTGATGACACTGAGCTATAAGGCCCACCCCTCTGACAGTGGGGAGATATCGGTGCCGAAACTAACCGCATCGTAATCTCCAGCATCGGGGTGCATACTGGGAAACTGAACAGTGTGCAGTCAGCTTTCTAGTGGTATATAATACTGCACATTGATGAGGACATGAAAGGCCCTTTTTAAGGAGCCCCACATGGTGTCTTTTCTCAATATGGGGAGACCAATACTATAAACACTACATAATAGTAGGGGGTCTGGTACAGATTCTGTTTGGGGCTGAGAAGCTTTATCTTCTGCCTCCGGTGACAAACAATGCAGTCATATCAGTTTTTTGCATAACATCACAGCAAAAACACAGACAACCTTGGAATTACAGTAAATGTTATTTCACAAAGAAAATCTTTCTCTCTGTTCCAAGTACATTCCCATGAAGGTCTTCTAATGCTTTATTTATGTGCTGACATCTATCAGAGGAAGCCAAGGGTTCTCCAGAATGTAAATGGCTCAGATCACACACAATGATTTTTAATCCGGGTGGATCCTGTTCCTAGGATGGGTTTACATGTAAAGATACTGAAGGCAGAGATCTGATCATTATCGGTATTGCCATTAATTGAGCTCAAGTCCTGCAGAGATTTGCATTAGATACCATCAGAATGAGATTACATGGAGCATACGCCTGTGACCTGTGCACTGTATAGTCTGCACTGAGGCGAATAGCTGTACGGACACGTTGTACATAGCTCAGTGCTGGTGATATGGTAGATCAGAGCTCCAGTTCTCACAGGTACTGGTATTACAGGGAATGTTTCACCAGAATATGACCTACATTTTACATAAATTTTCATGTTCAACGTATTTTTTAGAAGTTTTGCTTTTTTTTTTTTTTTTTATTAATTTTGCATGTCACTACTTATATTTTGAAAAAATTACTATATCATGCGATTTTTGCTCGGACCACTAATCCTAATAACAGACTGAGACTTAGCAATTCTGTAGCAGTTTTCTTCTCCTTTGCATAACAGAGAAGATACAGTAGCACTGCTATAGATAACACCACTGAGCCATCATTACATCCACTATTGATAATAGATGATGTCACAGTTTATCTAGTCCCCTCCCTGCACAGATTATGTCAAGAAAACTCTGCCATAGACCTTAAAGGGGTTGTCCCACGTCGCATACTCACCAGTCTTCGTTGTTGAAAAATCTTCTGTCTTCCGGCTTTGTTGCGTCATTGGTGGGCGGGGTCACATATGCAAAGCCAAGCGGCGAGATGCCGCTGGCCCTGCGTGCGCGCTCATAGACCAGTCTAGCCTTCACAATGCGAATACAGACCCGTCATCCACCTCTCTATTGCAGCGGATGTGGGGTCTGTATTCGCATTGTGAAGGCTAGACTGGTCTATGGTCTCGCCGCTGGCTGTGCATATGTGAATATGTGACCCGGCATCTGCTGTAATAGAGAGGCGGATGCCGGGGAGTGTTAGACGCCGGCACAGATGCTGGCACAGGTGCCTGCAACATCGCTATGCTTCTGCCCTGCTGTTATTCCGCTCCTCCGCCCCCTGGAATAGCAGCATCGCTCCTGCCGCTGCTGGCTTCATGCAGGGCAGAAGCATAGCAATGTTACAGGCACCTGTGCCGGCGTCTGTGCATCTGTGCCGGCATCCGCCTCTCTATTACAGCGGATGCCGGTCTGCATTGGCGGCTCCTTCCCCCCAAAGGGTAAACTACCCCCCCCCCCTTCCAGGCTTGCTCCCGTGTACTTAGCCCCTCCTCCCTCCCCCTCAGAGCAGCAGATACATCACTTGACGTATGAGCAGATAAGTCAAGGGATGTGTCCCAAAAAAATGAATAAAGTAATATGGCGGCCAAACAAAGTAGTTTTGCTGAAGTAATGTATTTAGGAAAAGTCTTACATTCACATTAACAAACAGTATAGATAGGATCCTTGTGATGGGACAACCCCTTTAATGAGGTCAGCTCCAGATTAATGAGACTACTGTAAAGCATATCACCAAATGCTGAGATGGCCACCCCATGATCATGTAAAGAAAGTAGAATAAAAATGTATAATCAGAAAATAGATTATAAAAATGGGGATAGATTCCCTGTAAAGCAAATCGGGTGCCTGCTCCATGTAGGTAGTAGTAGCAGAAACATTGAGCTAAACTATATAACTAATATCTGTATAAATGTTATAATCTTCCTAACCTTACATCCTAATACAGTCATTGCAGCACAACCAAAGTCTAGAATATGGTGTATTCATAAGTTTTCTATTACTATGAATAGAAGGAAAGCTGTCAACCAGATGGGAGCAATCTCTGTAACACATGAATACACCGCACTCCAGACTCACAGTAAGCACAGAAATACTGTGTACACTGCAGATACTGGGAGTGATCTAGGTGAAATATTTTTTATAATGCTTACTAAATATTGTGTGCAAATATTACATATAGTATCACTATATATCACAGTCTTGTCAGGAACATATGCAGTGTTTTGCTATGGCGGCTGGATCATGTTTATAGTTTTGCATAACATATATATTGTGTATACTGTAGATGCACTCACATCACTGTAGCGTACTTAAGGGGGTTGTCCAGGAAAATCAGGTTTTTTTTTTTTAATATGAGGATGGGGAAGGTGCAAGACATAAAGCAGAAGCAGGATCGGACCGCACTGGGACAGGTGAGTATGGTTTGTTTGTACCTGGTCTGTCTTTGTTCCTGTGTTTATGTTCCTGCCACCAATTCATGACTACTTTGGGAACTGTGACCTGGGTATCTGGTAGAAGTTAAAGGTGATGTTCATTGTTTACGTGACCATTGCAGCCAGTCAACAATTTGCTACATTGCTACATTAATGTAGTTGTTACTATTGTACGATGCTGGCTCACCTCCAGACGCACCTGTTCATCTATGGACTTCCAGGAAGTCACCCAGCCATGAGAGAGTTTTGTTCCACAGGAAGAAGGATATTGTTTCACAATTTCCTGGACAGGTTCCCACACATTAGATGTATAATGGAGGATCACGTACATCACCCTGATTCCTGGCTCATTTGTGAAAATGACAAAGCTAACAATAAAAAAGAATATTGAATAAGTAAATAAATTTATAAGGAAGAGAATATACATTTTAAAGTCGGGGTATTCCCATTTTATCAAGTTATAGGGGATAACTATAAGGGATATTTATTGGTATAGGAGATAACCTGAAGATAGGTGTGGTTCTAACTGCTCAGACCACCACTGATCAAGTGATGGAGTGGTGTCGATCTGATGTATGCACCATTCCATTCATTTCAATGGCAGAGCTTTGGTTATCTTCATCACTACCATATAGATGTAGATGTAGACAGCAGTGTGCATGCCACCAGACCCAGGGCAGATTACAGCTTTGTTACTGTCGGAGGCAAAAACTGAAATTCCCACCTGAAGTTAAAAAATTAGGCTTGACTACCACTGCAATTGCTGACTTTACTACTGTTAAAAGATGGACTGTGTAGGAGTCAGCTCCTCTCCATCTTCAGGCAGCCCCCGGCGCTGCAGTAAATAGGGCTCCAGCAGGTAACGGCCTATTTAAAAAAAATAAAAATAAAAATCTGCAGCGGTAGCAGCTGTCACCGGGCCCCCTAGTGTCCCGGGCCCTGTGGCAGCTGCTTCCACTGCTACCACGGTAGTTACACCCGCTACTCAGCACTGAAGCTGTGTGACTGAAATATGTCACTGAACCCTCGGCACAAGCGCAGTGATTAAAAGAAGCCAAGAACTGGCAAGACCCAGCCTCAGGGCTTAGCTTAAAGGGGTTGTCCAGGAATTGGACAAACTCTGGAGGGGCTCAGGGCAGGTGTAACCTAAAAAACCCCCATACTTGTCTGTCCACGTTGCTCTGGTGTCTGCAGCCCATTCAGTCGTATGGTGGGCTGTGGTGGCAAACACCGAGTGCTGAGGATGGGTATCTTTATTTTTTGTTCCTGCTTTGGCCCCTTCAGAGTTTGTCTAATTCTTGGACAACCCCTTTAATTATAATGTCCCATAGTGCACACAGTAAAATATTCCATAGTGGCCCCTCCACATACTCTAATATGCATTATATAATATATATAAAGGAGGAGGAGGAGGGGGCATGCTGGAAGGGGGGGGGGGGGGTAGCTGAATATTAGCCAGGGCTCACCATTGCAAAGAACAGAATACCATGAGACTGCACCACACTGTTGGAGCCAGCCAAGATGAGTGCTGGGCATCTCTATTTGTCTAAGATCTATAAACCAGAAATACTCTAATGCACAAGTTTTTTCAGTTTTTCTCTTTTTTATTTTTACAACTGTTTGCTTGTTTTGTCACTTTTATGTGTCTTTTTATATATATACATTGAGTCTTTGGGTTTTAACTTATTCATCTTAATGGTGTAATCGTGTATGCAGCTGGAACCAATTTCCTTTTTTAGGCTAAAGCTTCATTTTGCGGAAACACAGAATTTTGTGTTGCAGATTTTGCTGCTGTTTTTTGAGCCAAAGCCAAACGGCTAATAAAGAAATTGGACATATTTAGAAACTTCTACCTTCTGCTTAATTTATGCGACTACCCTGGGAGAACCATGCAGGAAGCTGGACTGTCACAGTGACCTTATAGGCAACAGAACTCCCAGGAGAGGTGCACAGGGTAATAGGTAGAGTCAGTTAGATGTGACGCCAGTTGGAGTAAGGAGACACCCGCAGGTCCCTGGGCTGAGATGGTGAGTGGGTGCCAATGCTCCCCTCCAACTAAGAGCTTGTGCCCAGGGCTTAGCTGCAAGGAAGGCAATGTTCAGGCCAGGATCAGTAGAAGTACTCACTGCTTTATTGTAACAGGCATCTGCTGGTCACTTGTCCTGAGCTGTGGCACAGTGGCTTGTAACTGGCTGACACCTTCCCATGTATTAGCAGAGAGTCTAAGATGGCTGCAGATCCAGATTCTGGTTTACTGCAGGGGTTCAGTTACCTTGTAGAGGTAGGTGCAGGCTTCCAGGGTTATATCTCTGCTTAGCCTGATGTAATCCTGTCCCCTTACTGATAGTGATGGGGGCGCTGTCACAGCTTCTCCCCTGCTGCTGCTGTGGCACTTCATCACAGCACACAGTGTCTGACACACAAACTGGCTACTGTCACACTACTAACTGCTTCTTCTCCCCTGGCTGCTTACAGAATACTACTTCCTCTCTCTGCTATGACTAATTCCTGTTCTAATAAACCAAAAAGGCAAAATACCATACTATTGTGTGTAACAGAATAATCAATGACAAAAAGAACTACACACAAAAAATAGAATAAAACTAACAAGCTTTATTAATATCAAAATAAAAATCAGAACACAAATAACATAATCAAGTATACATATAATAGGGGGAACATAATAGTCAAATACCAAAGAATACCTGACCCCAGATGGTTATGGATACAATACTAAGAGGGTGGTTAAAGTGTAAAATGAAATAGATAGTGTCCCTTAACAAAGTCCATCTGTTTGGACGAAACGCGCGTCGGGCGTCTTTTACCACAGGTGGTATGGTATACTACTGAAGGGGGTATTAGTTTATGTCATTAGAATTTCACTGGGGTCTGTTTATGTGACGCTAGGTTCACACTTGCGTTCAGCTGTCCGTTCTGTGGTTTCTGTCTTCTGCATGCCAGGTCCGGCCGTGAGTGTTTTATGCTCTTCGCCGCGAAACCGTTTTTTAAAAATCCGGACACAGAGTACTGCATGTCCGACTCTGTGTCCGGATTATAAAACCCGGTTTAGCTCACTGCCGCTCACGGCCGGACAGCTTTCTCACCCATTCAAATGAATGGGTGAGAAAGCCTCCTGCAGGTTTCCGTCTCCTGCTCTGTTTTATGCAGGAAACGGAAACCTGAAGTACGGAGTGCTGGGCGCAGATGTGAACAAGCCCTGACACTGAAGGATGTTATATTTGCTTATTAGCAGTATTATTTTAGACATTTCCTTCTATGCTTATACACTTATACATCTTTGGTATGACCCGGTCTTACAGTGTATTCTATCAATTTCATTTTACATTTTAACCACCCTCTTAGTATTGCATCCATAGCGATCTGGGGTCAGGTATTCTTTGGTATTTGACTATTATGTCCCGTCTATTATATGTATACTTGGTTATGTTATTTGTGTTATGATTTTTATTTTGATATTAATAAAACTTGTTAGTTTTATTCTATTTTTTGTGTGTCTATCCTGTTCCAGCTACAGATCCACGCACTATACTGTGTGGTGTTATGAAGACTACAACTCACCAAGACAAGTGACACCAAAGAACAACAGCTTGAAAACACTTGAATACAGTATGAACATGACAACATATACCAATCATAACATGTAAGGCACTCTTATGGCCAAATAACCATTTGTAACTCCTGTGAGGGGGTTACCTCCCTCCCTTGTTGAATTTAGCACATCCTCGGGCTACCAATAACACAGAAAACAGTCAATGGCTTAAATATTCCATAGTCCAAAGTAAATGGAATAAACGTTCAATTGGTTAGGACCAAATAAGAAAAATAGAGGTAGAACTTTGGGCAGTCCAAGCATGGTGTCGCCACTATGGCACCAGGTATATGGCTTATTTGTTGAACTGAAAATGAACAAAAGTTTCAGCTAAAATGCACAGGCCACTATGGCTGATCTTGGCATGTTCCTTTAAGGGCTGTAGCGAACTGAGGGTTTACCCTTGTTCACCCTTTGGGATCTCCTTTGAGAAATTGTTTCAGGCTCTGAGGCCTCCTCTCCATCAACAGGGAGTACCTGAGTGTCTGGAGTCTCTGATACAAAGTCCTCTAAGGAAATAGAATCACTTGTGTCCCTTAACACAGAAGGAGTCTCTCTTTGCATTGGTGTAACTGTAGGTCCCACAAAGAAGTATAAGTTAGGGATAGCCAGAGCAAGTCCTAATTCTTTACCATGTTGGCCAGGAATGTCGCATTTATTCATGACTTTCACTCAAATAACCGCAGCAAAATCTACAACAAAAAAACGCTGTATTTTCAAAACGTGTTGCCTTAGCCTAAAGTGTGATTGCTTCTGCCTGTCAGAGAGACATATGTATATACGTAATTTTTTTGGTCCTGATTTTGACGTGGAATCCGCGTCAAAATCTGGCTCAAAAACTGCCTCCCATTGAAATTAATGGGACCCAGTCATTTCCTTGTTCCTGCTTGCGAAAAAAAGAAGCGACCTGCCCTTTCTTCAGGCGGATTCCACAGCTGACTCAGCCGTGGACGTCCACCTTGCGACACTCCCTCCCGAATAGGCCCGTTCATTTGGGCCTAATCCGGAGCAGAGTGCCGCAACCGTATGCTGGTGCACTCTATGGAATCTGAGGTTGCCTCTGCGTCAAATTCCGAACTAAAAAACTATGTGTGAACTCACCCTGAGTGAGTTGTTGACTGAGCCCATTAAAGTCAATATTGGTGGCGGCGTGTATTTGCAGTGCATGGACTGTACTGGGATGTGATTTACTCTCAATTTGCAGCGTGAGTGAAGGGTAAGTGCAAATTTGAGTGTGTGGACTGAATTAAACCCTTACAACCGCACCCAGGTCACGTGTTGGGGTGGTCTGTATATGACACATAACAAACAGCACCACTGGGATCAGGTGTCATTAAACTATTTTAATGAAAGTTGTCAATTTTTGAACTCTTAGAAAAACTATTTTCTTTACATATTAATGCCAGATTAGTGAGGGACCCAATAATGGAATCTTTTGTAGAATTTGTGCTGGGGTCCAGGAGTTTTGAATGATGTATCTGCTTTATGGGAACTGCAATGATGGCTGATAAGATACTGCTCAATAGTCAGTTTGGAAAGTTGAGGGAAGCGGGTGATTTCAGGACTTCTATCTGCTGAATTATTATTTAGAGTTGATAAACTTCTCCATCTCTTCTTATAGCAGCGAGTTCATTGCTTTTCCAAGACACAGTAGTCACAGCTTCCACACAATGGCTTGTAACGAAAACCCTAAAAAAAAAAATCAGCAGTCATTCACTTCTCATTGTAAAAGTAATTTCCTGTTTTTTGTAGCCCTAGATCAGGCTCAGTTCTGAATAATGTAAAGTCGTCGAATAATACAGTGCAATGGCTGCTCTATTGTAGGGCCTGTAGGAAGGATCCTAAAATTGTTCTTTTGTTAATTTCTAATATATTGCAGGGGTGGGGTGATACCACAATGTGTTCCGTAATTCTCTGGGAAGAGACATCAGTCTTCCAAAATGCAGAATTGTTTGCTCAAAATAATGTTTAAGGCAAACGCCGCACAGGCCGGAAAAATCGCAGCGTTATACAGTACTTGCAAAGTGGAAGGGATTAATCCAAATTCCATCTCCACTTTGCAGAAAAAATCGCAGCGATTTGCGGTTTTGAAAATCGCAGCATGTCAATTATATGTACGGAAACGCCGGCGGCTTTCTCGTAGATATAATGGTATGAGAAAGTCCGCGGAGGAAAACTCCATGCACTTTCTCTTCAAAGCGCTGTGGAAAGAACCGCAATGCATTCATGCTACGGTTCTTCCCGCACCGCTTTGGCGCTGCGTTTACGGCCCGTGGGGCCTTAGCCTTAATGGTTCATCCACTTCATCTCAACTGTCAAACCCTCGCAAACCTAATATAGATGACCTAACGTAAGAATGTGCCATCAATATTAGCAACTGGGTAACCCTTTTAAGGCTAAGGTCTCGTGTAGAGAAATACAGATCGAAAATACTGTGGATAAAAACAAAGCGGAAAGTCAGTTTTGCAGGAGGTAATGTAGTTGTTATTGGCGAAAAATTTATCTTGCACCATTTTGGTACATTTGTCATATCCTGAAATATGGCTAAGACTAAGGACACATATTGAGTTTTGTGTTTCAAGTTTTTTTAAATTTTCAACCAAACCTGAGTGTGAAGAATGGCTTCAAAAATTGTGGCAAAATCTGCAAAAAAAAAAAAAAAAAGATTTGATGCAACATGTAGCCCCAACCTCAAGGGGTTCTCTTCCTTGGAAATCTGTATGTATTATAAAGGTTCCTTGACAATGGGTTGATCAAGGACTGTATATTGAGATGGCAAATTTTTTTTTGGTTCTAAGGCTATTGTTGGACACCTCCTGCTTGGCCTGAAGAAGACACCCGCCCGGTGTTGAAATGCATAGCCGTTTTAAGCTGTTGTTCATATTCTTGGAGCAATAAACAGAACCAATCCACATGGTTATTCTTATTTACAAGTTTATTACGGATTTTGCTGCCATTAGCGCTCTATCATTTCCCGGTTTTTCTATCTATCTTTTCCAGTTTTAGAAACTGGATAACACCTTTAAGCTTCATCACCCAAAAATCAGAAAAGCTCCAATAGTACGGCGGATGTTGGGTATTTCATATACATAGCTATATTCATATATTCATATACATAGCTACCGGGTTTCTGCTGTATTAGGGAGCGTTCACACTACCGTCGGTGTCCGACATGTAGTGTCCGCTCCTAGTGTCCGCTCAAAATCTGTCACGGACATTAGGAGTAGACACTAGCTGTGTCCGTGACACCTGTCATTTATTTCAATGGGCATCGGGTGCGTTGTTTTGCACTCCGTGCCCGTCCTTTCCTGTCCGCAAGTGAAGATGTCCGACTTCTCAAGCGGACAGAGGAACCCTGCATGCATGTCTCCCCGCCTTTCAAACCCCATAGCTTTTTAATTTTCTGTTCACAGCACCGTATCAGGGCTTAATGTTTGCAGTACAAACTATACTTCGCAATGGTACCATTTAATATTCTGTATAAAAGCAAGCTGGAAAAAAATTCAGTATGGGGTGGAATTGGAGAAAAACTGCGTTTCTGTGACATTCTTACAGGCTTTGTTTCTATGGCATCCACTACACAGATAAAATGACACGTCATGTATATTCTATGGGTCAATAGGATTCCAGCGATACCAAATTTATAGTTTTTTTAAAAATTTTAACCCTTTAAAAAAAAAAATTCTCAGAATTGCCATATTCGGACTCCCCTAACTTTTTATATTTCCGTGTATGGGATGTATAAGGTGTATTTTTTTTGAGGGGTCACAAGACGTACTTTTTAATTATACCATTTTGGGTAACGTCTGTTGCTTTGGTTGCTTTTTACTAAAATTATTATGAGAGACGAAACAGCAAAAAAATCGTATGGAAAAATATTTTTGGAATTTTCTAAGCCAGGCATTTTTGGACACAGGGATACCTAAAGTGTATGTGTAACTTTTTTATTCCAACTATTAGTGACAGCCAGACTGCCCAGAGGGACATCCTTGCCTTCCCAGCCATTGTAGACACATCACTCAATGAATGCCATATGTACAGCTGCTGTGGGTTCCCCCTGGGCCGGCAGTAGGGTTGAGCCAATCTTGGGATTTCAGGATCGATTTTAAAATCCGATTTCCGATCATCTTCTAGCCGATTGCGATCGTAAAATTTGCTCGATCGCCGATCGGGATCCGATCTTTCCCAATCTTGATCTCTCAACCCTAGTCAATGCTTCTCTATGGGAAAAGTCGCTTTTAGGATTGAGCCGATCTTGAGATTTCAAAATCCGATTTCTGATCATTTTCCAGCCTATCCCAATCGTGAAATTTGGGTCATAGAGGTCAGCCTCTGACCTACCGCTGACCTCCCTGACCCCAGAAGCAGTAGTCCCGTCACTAGAGGGAAACCAGAGCCTCCGCAGACTCAAGCGGAGGCTCTGGCCCTCTCTCACATGGGACCAGGAGCACCATTCCGGCACTGGACACCGAGCGGGCCAGGAGCTTCTGCACAGCACAGTGGAGGCCCCAGTCTGCCCAAACATTGTGCTTGCAGAACTTTTCGTCCCCTGATTTCAGTTGGACACTGCTACGGAGATTCTGGCGCAGATGGAAACGTAGCCTTAAGGATGGCTTAGAACCAGCGACCAGCCAGACATGGGTATAGATAAAAGTTCATAGACCTGGGTGCAAAAGGTCAGACAAAAATAGCTTAATACTTTGAAATTGGTGTCCTTGAGCCAAGACATTTGAAAGAATCTTTTATGCATCAGGATCATGAATTCATCCTTAAAAAGCACATTTTATGGGTCATAGCGATAGTGTTCATTTTTATGCTTAAACGGGTTTTATTAAAGATTTTTCAATAAAATACAAAACAATCAAAAAGGAAAAAGTCGAGCAACAATAAAACACTATAGAAATCAGCGGGCTGGGAGGCCAAAAAGACCCCCCTCCGCACGAATCAAATACAGCCCAACAAAAAGAGGAAAGGGAATAAGGAGTAGACAAGAAACAGACCAACAAACACAAGACGAAGACAAAGAAACCACAAGCAAGAAGAAAGAAGCAAGAAAGAGAAAGAAGAAAACAGACGGCCATGTTACACTCATGCAAAAGCAGTAGAGAAGGCAGACGATTCCTGGAACAGGACCCAGGGACGCCACCGAAGTTCAAATTTGGAATAAGCGGGAGAGTCTTCCGCCACCAAGGTCTCCATCCGCTGAATAAGAAGGAACTCCTGAAGGAACTCGAGCAGAGAGGGAGGGGTGGGGCTGCGCCAATGTCTTGGAATAACAGCCCTGGCGGCCATGAGAAAGTGCCCCAGGAGGTCCTTCTTAATCTCCGACAACCTGCCAGGGATGACCGACAGAAGTGCCAGCTGGGGAGAAATAGCGACCGAGCGCCCGCTGACCCTGGAATACAAAGAAAACACCGCGTCCCAGAAGGGGCGCAGAACGTCACAATCCCACCAAATGTGCAGCATAGTGCCCCTAGCGGAGCCACAGCGCCAACATAAGTCTGAAACTGCAGGAAAAATCCTATGAAGAAGCACTGGACACCTATACCACCGGGACAGAATCTTATAATTTCTCTCTTGAGCACTACACGGGAGGGCCAACTTGTGGGAAAGCAGGAAAGACCGATCCCAATCTGCAGATGACAGACCCACAGGGAGATCGGCATTCCAGGCAGCAACGTAGGGAGGGAATTCCGTAGCGACATCCGAAAGGAGAACATCATACAGTAGGGAAAGAGCACGAGGGGGGGGAGTCTGTCGCCCAATATAAGATTCTAAGGCTGAGGATGGAGAAGAGAGACGAGAGGCGAGCGAGAACCGCTTCAAAAAGGACTGGAGTTGGGCGTACTCCAACCACGACAGGCGCAGATCAGGGTGAGAGCTACAGAGCTGGGCAAAAGGAAGAAGCGGAGAATCACCCGCCACCTCCTGAAGACGAGTACCACTCCCACTGTCCCAACAGAGGAACCGGTCAACAGAGTGTCCAGGGGGGAACATAGGGTTGTCAAAAAGGGGGGTCAAAGGGCCCGGGACACGGGCCAAGCGGCCAGAAGAGCAGACCAGATCCCACACCTTCAGGAAGTGCGAAGGGAGAACGTAAAGGCCAGGGGATTTGGGACGAAAGTGCGGCGGAATCCACGGCCAAGCGGATAGCGAAGATGATATCAGATCGAATTCAATGGAGACCCACTGCTTATCATGGCGACGGAATTGCCAATCAAACAGGCGAAGCAGAACCGAGGCGCGATAGTAAAGGCGCACATCAGGGAGGCCAACGCCTCCCCTGGATTTACGCCTGACAAGAGTACGGACCCCAAGTCTGCTCCGAGAGGAGCCCCATACAAACCTCCCAAACAAGGACTGTACCCGGGCCAAAAAAGCGCGTGGGAGAGGGATGGGAAGGGCCTGGAATAAGTACAGGAACCGGGGAAGGACATCCATCTTAAGGGCATGAATTCGGCCAAACCAGGAGGGGAGACGAGCACCATAAGAACGTAGGTCAGTAGTAATGGTTTCCAGAAGTGGGAGGTAATTAAGTTGGAAAAGGGAAGCAGGATCAGGGGAAATGTGGATCCCTAAGTATTTAAAGGAGGAAGGTTGCCACCGAAAAGGGAAAGATTGCGCCAAGAATGCAGCTTCAGAAGGGGGGAGCGAGACATTAAGAGCCTCACTCTTAGATAGATTGACTTTAAAATTACTAAGGGCACCAAAACGGGAAAACTCGCGTAAAACAGCCGGAAACGACACCCGCGGTTCGGAGACATATAGTAGAAGGTCGTCCGCATATAGCGCCGCTTTAACCACCCGGGACCCTAACTGAATACCGTGGATATCTGGACAACGGCGTAACGCCACCGCCAGATGCTCCATCACCAAAGCAAAGAGCAACGGCGAGAGGGGGCAACCTTGGCGGGTACCATTACGGACCGGAAAGGAATCCGAGATCACTCCGTTCGCCCGAACACGCGCCGACGCATTCCCATAGAGAGCTAGGATCTTGCCCAGAAAACCTGAGCCAACACCAATCTGTGCCAGAGTCTCCCGAAGAAATCCCCAATGGATGCGATCGAACGCCTTTTCGGCATCAATCGAAAGCAAGCAAAGAGGAACCCTAGAAGAACGGGCTACGGAGATGGCAAGAACAGTTTTACAAATATTATCCCGCGCTTCCCGACGTGGGATAAAGCCGACCTGATCACTATGAACCAAAGCGGGCATGAAGGGAGAAAGGCGATTCGCCAATAATTTCGCATATAATTTCACATCTATATTAATTAAGGAAATAGGCTGGTAACTCCCCGGGCATACAGGATCCTTACCCGGCTTAGGAATCACAGTGATCAGAGCAGACAAGGATTGCGCAGAGAACGGAGACGAATCCCCCACACTATTAAACACCCGCGCCAGATCCGGGGAAAGGAGAGCGCTGAAGCATTTATAAAAACGAGCAGAGAACCCGTCCGGTCCCGGCGCCTTACCCGCAGGTGTAGACTGAATCACCGCGGCGACTTCCTCTAACGAAAATGGCATCTCAAGGGCTTCCGCATCAGAACACGAAAGGGAGGGAAGAGCAGTATCCGAGACATAATGACGGATCTTGTCTCTGAGCACCGACGGATCCAAATCTGCGTAATGACCGCGGATATCGTACAAGTTCGAATAAAACGAGCGGAACTCAGCGGCAATGTCAGTGGGATTATGAACAAGACCACCCGACCCAGCACGCAGACGCGGAACATACGCCGGGGAATCTCGCAGATGGAGACGACGAGCCAGCGAGCGACCACATTTATCAGCAAACTCATAGTAATGCTTTTTAACGCGGTCCCGGAAGCGCAGATATTTCCCGTCCAAAATGGTACGAAGTTCCTCCCTAGCATTAATAAGCTCCGTGAAGGTTGAACGGGAGCCGGTCCGTTTATGAGACAGCTCCAGGACGTGGATCCGGTCCAAAAGGGCAGAAACCCCAACGGCCCGCTCCCTCTTAAGACGAGCGCCATGTTGGATAAGAACCCCCCTTACCACGCATTTCATGGCTTCCCATTGCATAGGAAGGGAAGTAGGATCAAGAGAATGATCAAGCCAAAAATTCCGAATGGTCTCCCCGACAGCCTCCTTACAGGGGATGTCCTTCAGGAGGCCCTCATTCAAGCGCCAGTTAAAGGGACGACGCGATAAGCCAGGAATATCCAGGGACAAATGGACAGGAGCGTGGTCTGACCAAAGAACCGAGTCGATACGAACTACCAGGGACCAAGACAGAGCGTGGTGGCTAGTCAAAAAAAAGTCAATGCGACTATGCGAGTTATGAGCCGGGGAGAAATAAGTATAATCTCGACCCTGAGGATGCAGAATACGCCAAACATCAACCAATTGGGAATTATGAAGGGCCGACAACAAACGGCGCAATTGCGAGGGAGCGTGGGAGGGGCGTGGGGGGGAGGAGTCAACGTGAGGGTCCAGAACGAAATTAAAATCACCACCCAAAACTACAACCCCCTCACTGAAGTCTGCCAGTCTGCGGATAAGGGACCTACAGTACACCAATTGACCCTGATTCGGGAGGTAACAACCGGCCACGGTAAGGACCGTACCACCCGTGCGCAATTTCAAGAAGAGAAACCTACCCTCGGGGTCTATACAGGTGTCCAGAACCTCATGCTGTAAGGAACGGTGGATAGCAATCGAGACTCCCTTGGACTTAGCAACTGGATTGACGCTGTGGAACCACTTGGGGAAGTGACGACTGCGAATATCCGGAACGCGGTCCTTCTTGAAATGGGTTTCCTGCAAAATAAGGATATGTGAGCGCTGTTTATGCAACTGATACAAAATCTGATTACGCTTTTGAGGAACGTTAAGGCCCCTAGCATTGAGGGTGCAAAAATTGACAGAGGACATGACCAAGGAAAAAGAAAGAAAAAAAAAGGGAAAAGAAGAGAGGGACGAAGCAACTAGAAGACAAACAAAAAACAATCAAAGAGGACAAAGGGGAGGAGAAAAAGGGGGAGACGAACAAACAGAAAGGAGACACAAACAAAAACAAGACCAACTAAGTGGGGTGGAGGGAAGAACTCCACACAAATAGGTGGGGAGACGGCAAAGAGAGAAGTTGCCAAAGACCACGCAAACAGAAAGCGTGGAGACCCCGGTGGGAAACGGGCTTTTCCAAATAAAGGAGCCGGCACCCCATCCCAGGCCCCCAGGCGAAAACACCAAAACCATGGATAAACTAACACAGTATAAAATGCTGACCAACAAATTAGAACCTCAGAGGTCCGCATGACGCTCCCCAAGGCGTCTCTGCAAAAACAAAAACAGAGAAAATGGAGAGAGCAGACCATACAAAAGAACTGTTCCGTGGAGAGGGTGGGAACCCTGCAAAAGAAAAATCACAAACAAGACACATCCCAGTACCCTCCCATAAATGTCCCAAAAACAGAAAGAGAGTCCACTGCAAACAAACAGGAACGGCTCCAGCAACAATAGCAATCAGATGGGAGCACCAGAAGCAGCCAGAGACAGATCCGCCCCCTCCGGGGAGCGGGTCTTACGATGCCTCCTAGAGCGCCTCTGGGGGCGAGCAGGTGTAGCCGACAGGAGATCACCAGGGAACGGAGACCAAGAAAGGGCAGGGACCGATGGGAGGCCCAAGGTAGAGGCAAAATTGTAAAGTTCATCCGGATGGGACATGGAGACAACACGACCACCATGACGGACCTGCAGACGGAAGGGGAAGCCCCAGGTATACGGTACTTGGTGCTGATTGAGAACTTCCAAGAGAGGCTTCAGTGCCCTCCGCTTAGCAAGGGTAAGGCGAGACAAGTCCGGAAGTAACTGTATCTCCGCATCCTGGAACAGAACCTTCGGGGCTTCCCGGACTTTGCGCATAATTGCCTCCTTCAGCTGGTAGCGGTGAACCCTGCAAATAACATCTCGAGGCCTATTGTCATCAGGAGGGCGTGCACCAAGAGAGCGGTGTGCGCGGTCAAGTTCAATGGGCGAATCAAGGGGGGCCCCCAGAATGGAATTGAAGATGGTGCGCAGGGTAGTATCCAGATGTTGCGACTCAACGGATTCAGGAAGACCCCGCACTCTAATGTTATTACGCCGGTTGCGATTCTCCAGGTCATCCAACATATCGGACAGAAACCGCAGCTGTTGAGTGTGAGAAGCAATGGTCGCTTCATGGGTGGAGAGTCGAGAATCGTGGGAAGCAGAGGCCGCCTCAAGGAAATCCACTTTGGTCTCCAGTTGTTGTACAGAAGAACGGACAGCGGAGAGTTCCGATTTGTAAGACTGCTCGAGTCGTACCACATAGTCCTCCATATCCGACTTAGTGGGGACAGCCACCAAGTGGGCACTAAGGCGGCGTAACTCTACAAGAGTATCAGCAATGGAGGCAGGGGAAGCACTAGCAGGCCCATTAGCAATACAAGAACGCGGCCCACAATCCACAACAACAGAAGATAATCCAGGAGGGACCGGCAAGGAAGCAGTAGAAGCAAGATGACTTTGGGGAGGCCGGGAAGGAGCAACAGGAGGGGAGCCAGAACCCCTGGGATCAGCAGGCGAGGGGGATAGGCCATAGTCCTCAGGAGGGGCACAGTCCAGGGCCGAGTGACACAGGGGTACAGTCCCAGGATCCAGGGACAGACCAGTAGAGCCTGGAGGGGATGCAGGGTCCAGCTGTGAGGGGGGGGACATAGCAGAGAGCCAGGCAGGCCTGTTCTCACCCCAAGCAGGGGCCCCAGGGGCGACCTGCATAGGCTCCAGAGTGGGGGACAGCTGTGGGGCTGCAGGAGAGGGCGGCAGAGACGGCCAGGAGCTATCCGCACCATGTGCAGGCAGGAGGTAGGGCAGGGGAGAGTCGCGGCCTACCTGACCGACATCAGTCACTCCAGGGGAGAGGAGAGCAGAGCCGCAGGAGAGATGCGCCGGTGGACGGGATTCATCCGAAGGCGAGATGACCGGACCATCATGGGAGGCAGGAGAACAGCAGCCAGCGTCATCGGAGGCAGCCGGATAGCGAGTCGGCGATGCGGCAGGCCGGCCGCGTGGAGCAGCTGCAGTGACGGGCGCCATCTTGGATCCGGCCGGGGAGAAGACGTCTTCACAGCGCGGTACCCGGAGGAAGCGGGTAATAGACGACGGTCCAGAAGGTCCAGGAGGGGTAGAAGAGGACCGCTGGGAAGGCCTACGGTTCTTCCCCATCTATAGGTGAGTGAAAGTTGTGCTGGTCAGCTGCAAAACGGCTTTTCACCGAGGGCCAGAGATGGAACAGAGGCAACACACGTCCTCACTCCTCCATGGCCAAGCCACGCCCCCCGATAGTGTTCATTTTTAGCTAGGCAGATGCACCTCCAGCCATTGAGTGCACACTCATTACAGGATCGCTTATTATAGTCAAGATACACCCAGCCAATAATAACGTTAATGCCTTATAATTACAGCGCTGGAGATAATGTCATGACTTGAAGGCACACGGTTTTCAGATTCTTCCAAAAACTTCATTGGTTTTCATCAAAAATGATAAGTGACATCAGCAGATCAACCTCAGAACATCTGTAAGTTCATTTTACTGGATTTCCCCTCTCTGAGGAAGCTGAGCTGATGTGTGTAGTGTACTGCCTTAAAAAAAATCTCTCTTCTGTGTCAACACATGGACCTACGCCTGAAGGTAGCCGTCATTGAAGTCAGATACTTACGGCTTCCATAAAGTAAATGAGCCAAAAAAAGTATAGGAGATGTCCATCACTATACTGTATAGCAATGAGGATGACTATGGACAGAGGAGTTTTACAGTCATCAGATCTGTCTACTTCAGTGACCCTGGGTCTAAGGACTTAAAGGCCATTTATCACAACAGTAGCGCAGAAACTTATTTTCAGGCCCTTTGACTTGTAAAGATCAGATAGCAGAATTCCAGGAATAATTCGCTGTTCCATATGAAAAAGTTGTTCTTATCTCTGTTCCTGATAAGGAAGAGAAAGGAAGCAATATAATTTATTTTATGTATGATACAGGCCATGCTTCTCTAACAAGCAGAAGGAAATTCTATGTCCAGGCTAAATCATAGCTCTGCTTCTTTAACTGCAGAAGCTGTACTATATTCCACTGGACCATGGGAAGAATATGCAAATCTGTCTTCCATGATGTAATTAGGAAGTCAGGTGCCTCAGTGTTGCAAACCAATAGAGGGCGCTCACTGGAATGTGCAAGGCTGTCTTCCCTGATGTAATTAGGAAGACAGAATCTCAGGGATATCGTCACTCCTTGATGTTAAAAGGAGCAGCCTCTATTGGGCTATATCACTGAGATTCTGTCTTCTTAATTACATCAGGGAAGACAGGCTTGCACATTCCAGTGAGCGCCCTCTATTGGTTTGCAACACTGAGGCACCTGACTTCCTAATTACATCATGGAAGACAGATTTGCATATTCTTCCCATGGTCCCTTGCAAAGTGGAGTGCTAAAGGCTTAATAAGTCTCCACACACCTATATGGTGGTCTCTCCCCAAGGAGTGACGATATCCCCCTAACCCTGTATTCCACTGGGCAGGCATAACTAAGAGAGCTTCATAGTGATGAAAGCAGCCCCCTTTATTTATAATTAGTGACTATATTGGTTACGCCTTGATCATTAGCTAAATGTATTGTTTATGTGTGTAATGTGTATATTATATTGTTTGTGTATTTATATGTAATATCTGAGAGAAGCCAGTACTAAAACTACAAACTTCCTGAAATCACATGACCAGATATCCTCCTAAATCAGGTTTATTGCTTTATAACCCTTTGCGTCCATCAGAAAACAGTCAGACATAAGACAGGGGGGATTGTAACTCAGAAGTAACCTCAGCTATCTGTAGGGTACTCACCTTTCCTAGGAACAGATGCAGTAATTCATTTACCAGCTCTTCAAGATTCCTCATAGTCCCTACTAGGGTTGAGCGATCGTGTTCGGAAAAGATCGGATTCCGATTGGCGATCGAGAAAATTTCATGATCGCGATCAGAATTCCGAACACGATCTTTTTAGGTGGGATCGAGATTGGTGATTATTTTCCACAATGCTTTGCTACTGGCCAAGTATTGTGGGAAAAGCTAACAATGTTAGCCTTCACACTGAGTATACGCTCCACTCATTCTGAGCGGAGTGTATACTCAGTGTGAAGGCTCCGCTGCGGTTCCATAGGAATGGATGGAAGCAGCCGACACACAGCCTTAACCTCCTGCGTGCCGGCTGTGTCCATTCATTCTAATGGGAGACTAGCTAGTAGCTACTTACCTGCAGAGATGGCTGGTCTGGTGCCCGGTATTCTAGGTCTTCTTCGCCTCGCTGCCCCCGCCTCCCAGGTTAGTGTTTAAAGAGCTAGGAAGAAGGCGGGGCTTGTGGCTTAGGAGAGTGTGGGTGGGTGCAGGGCGGGGAGACGTGACGTCTCCCTTCCCAGTACCCGCCCACACTCTCCTAACCTGGGAGGCAGGGGGCAGCGAGGCGAAGAAGAACGAGAACACCGGGCACCGGACCAGCCATCTCTGCAGGTAAATGGACACTGGGGGGGGGGGGGGACTAAGTAGCCAGAGGATTAAAAAAAAATTCTCTGGCTACTTAGTGATTTAAAAAAATCACTTCTAACAATGAAAGCGTTCAATTGTTAGATTCCATGCTGTATAGTGAATAGGATTTTTTTTTAAATCCAATCTCCGATTAGTAAAAAAATCCCATTGACTTGCATTGGGATCGGAATTGGGATCGAGATCGGGTTCGAATGAAAAATGATCAGAAATCGGATCTCAAAATCAATCCTGAAAAGTCAAAATCGGCTCAACCCTAGTCCCTACATAACACTCACTATAATGACATAATGCTGCTGGGCTTATCATGTCCAGGCCAAAGCTTATCCCTGCTTCTTTCAATGATGACACAGCAGAAGCTGTACTGTATTCCACTGACATGCATAGAGCTATATATATTGAACATCAGGGTACTACTACAAGCAGATAATTGTTGTATTTGTGTGATATTCTTGTCGTATGTTCTTTTTTTAATAAGAAAGTTTAAGAAAGTTTAAGAAAGTTTAAGAAAGTTTAAGGCGAAGGCCCCACATAGCGGGTCGCAGCAAAAAAGCACTGGCAGAAACGCAGCGTGTCTTTTTCCGCAGAGCTTTACACTGAAACTTCCACTGTACCTATAGGGAAAATGCCGGTGTTTCTGTAGCTATAATTGACATGATTTCCAAAACCGCCACAGGTTTTTTCCACAATGTGTCCCATCTAACTTTTCAGGTACTGTAAAACGCCACTTTTTTTTTCCGTGTGGCGTTTCTCCTTAGTGACCTGGACAATATATAGTCCCCTAAAAGAATCCCCACAGTATAATGTCCACAGGTTGCACACAGTATATTTTCCCCAGTTCCCACACTGTATAACAGCATTGCCCTGAGCCCACTCAGTACGAAGTGAACAGTGAGTATGAGTCTCAGTATACACTGCACAGTACTGGCCTGTTCCATCTTTGGTGCCTGCATCAGAGTGACGTCATGCTAGAGTGACATCAGAGTAACGTGAATTAGAGATAGTCTGCAGCTAAAAATACAGACCATAAGTCACACATGGCAGCTTATTCTAATAGATTATCCAGAAGTTTTAACATATCTATATCCTTGGGCCCGGGGTTGCCTATAGCAAGGGAAGCAATGTGCCGCAGCATGAAGTTAAGTATTAAATCACAGTGAGACTCATAAAGTAGAAACAAGAGGACGCAACAACTGCACGGGATGAAATTTCACTAAAATTACAGGGTTTGAGCTGGAATGAATAGATTTAACGCTATCCATCATCCCTTGTAACTCAGCATGCCAATATATTCCTGTGTGAAGTTACTTACACTCCATATTATCTCACATATCTTATAGGTGTCTTGGCTTTCGCAGACAATCCCAAATTTTTCTTTCCTAGTTAATTAACTTTGACATCTTGTCTGATCTTTCGAAATTTCCACTATTACAAGGCTGAGAGTGATCCATCAATTTGTCAGTCAGTGTAAAAGTCATAAGACACTTCTTTAGGGAGCTTTTGAAATTTTTGTTGCTGTCATTCTGTATGTTGTAGCTTATAAAACAGAATACAGAGGTCAAAGTGGTGAAGAAGGTCAGATACCATCAAGGGTGCCACAATGCTTGTTGTGAAGTCTGAAGTCAAGATGTCAAAATGATCTGATTGATCTACTATATACTATATCTACTATATACATGAAATAGCTGTTGAGTGTTTGCCTGACAGTTATCCCATCTAACAACCAAAGATGGGCAAACCTCTCTATCTATAAAACATTGTGTAGAATACTGTCATGGCTCCTAGGAACTTATCTATAAAACATAGTGTAGAACACTGTCAGGGCTCCTAGGAACCTATGTATAAAACATAGTGTAGAATACTGTCAGGGCTACTAGGAACCTATCTATAAAACATTGTGTAGAACACTGTCAGGTCTCCTAGGAACCTATTTATAAAACATAGTGTAGAATACTGTCAGGGCTCCTAGGAACCTATCTATAAAACATAGTGTAGAACACTGTCAGGGCTCCTAGGAACCTATCTATAAAACATAGTGTAGAATACTGTCAGGGCTCCTAGGAACCTATCTATAAAATATTGTGTAGAATACTGTCAGGGCTCCTAGGAACCTATTTATAAAACATAATGTAGAATACTGTCAGGACTGAGAGGAACCTATCTATAAAATATAGTGTATGACACTGTCAGGGCTCCTAGGAACCTATCTATAAAACATTGTGTAGAATACTGTCAGGGCTACTAGGAACCTATCTATAAAACATAGTGTAGAACACTGTCAGGTCTCCTAGGAACCTATCTATAAAATATAGTGTAGAATACTGTCAGGGCTCCTAGGAACCTATTTATAAAACATAGTGTAGAATACTGTCAGGGCTCCTAGGAACCTATCTATACAATTTCTAGTTCTCTAAGGCAAACACAGTTGATGTTATATCAAAGATAAGTGACATTATTATCCTTGGGGGTCTCTTCAGATTTTAGAGTATAATAGGTGGAGGCCCAGGTGAGAGGTAAAAAATTTTTAAAAAAATTCATACTCACCTTCCTTTGCTTGTTTTGGGCCTGCTTGCCCATGTGATCACTGTTACCACAATCACAGGCCTCAGCAGTGACTCCGGGCACATGATGTCATAGGAGAGTGCGAGGCACCAAGGAGGAGAAGAAAGAGTGCTGGATGCTGCAAGGAGGCCCAACAGAGCTAACTGAAGGGAGTTAGAATTTTTTTTTTTTGTCATCCCCAATCACCTTCCACCGCAGAGTATAATGGCACAGCCATTTTTGTCCATGTGAAGCAAATTTAGGTTGAATCTAGTTTATGATTAATCGGTTCTCCATTCTCTACTAACAACCCATAGACATACAAGCTCTGCTCGGCCATGTCATCTCAATAGGAAGCTGGCCATACATATTAGATTTTAGCCTGCTGAAGTGGCATATTTTAGACTGTCAGCTGTTATTTGGTCATACATCAGCCTACAATAGTCTCCCCCATACAGACAAACCATCAATTAAAGCCTGTTGTGTTGGATTTTTTTCTTCCATCTGTCTGCCGTGATCTGCTGTGTATGGACTAGACTAACAGACCCATGGGAGATTTTTGTATTGTGGGCATGTGTCTTTACTACTAATATTTCATTAGCACTGTACAACTTTCATCTGTTAATTTTTCAGGTGTCTGGAGTAGTCAACCATCATTGGAGGGTTGTGGTTGTTCTTGTGTTTTATAGAGTTGACCGTATGACCAACCAACCAACCCTAGTTCATTTCAGATGAGCGATGGCAGTCTAAAATCTAATGTGTATGGCCAACATAAGCCACTGCTAAACACCTCTGGTTGTAACTTATCTTCCTTGAAAACAGAGGACTGGTTATGTTGAAAGCCAACTCTCAGAGGAAAGTCGAGAGGCCCTCATGTACATAAGATGGTCAGCTGATCGGTGCGTGCAACCTAAATTACCCTAATGTGACTAGCCAGCGTAATACTAAATAGCCTAAGTATTATGCCAAGAGGTGGACCCTCCCTTATGACAATAATAAAAATGTATTGCAATCTATTAACAATCAAGGGGCTTCAACTTTTACTGCTCTCCAATTGAGTAGTGCGCATGCGCGAGAGTATTATCCTTTCACATTGGGCCAAACTCAAAAATTCTTAATTTTTGGGTAGTTATCTTTGCGCCAAGAATTGAGACTTTTCTCCTGTTTGTGCAGCGTTTGTTGCTTCCCTTAAAACTAGATGGTGGTGAGGGGGCTGTGAGGGGTCAGAGCTTACATCCTGACAAATAGATTGTTTTTTGCACAGAAAACTGATGCAAATAACTGAACTCTACGCCAAACCCCTCGTTCCACGGATTCCAGCACCAGAATGCAGGCACAGGGATTAGCCAAGATGCACCAAAATGATGAACGTGCACCTCATCACTCTCCTTTATCCAGAATTTTTCTATTGTAGGTTCAAAGACTAATACAACTGCAGTGATCCTACACAATAAAATGCAAATAATCCATATATTATATACAGTCATTCCATAAATGAAGCCTCTCCTGGATTTGCTCCCCACCACCTGAACCTTGTCTCTGGCTCCTACACAATGTTGTCATGCTGCATCAGATTTATGGAATGTTCTGTTCCACACCATTAGATGTTCCCAAACACAAAACGTTCCTCACAAAAACTCTCGAACCCACTTCAATGCAATTTTATTCTTCATCAATCTGCCTCTAATCAAAGGCAAAGTGAATGAGAACATCACCTTCTAAAAGTCTTGTTGTTGAGGAGGATTCTCTCTATTTTTCTTTTAACCCTTACAGAACGCAGACTTTTTCCGTTTTCACGTTTTCATTTTTCACTTCCTGCATTCCAAAAGCCAGAGCCTTCTCATTTTTCCATTTACGTAGTCATAGAAGGGGCTTTATTTTTGCAAGACAAGTTGTACTTCGTAATGGTACCATATATTATTATGTGCAGTGTTCTGGGAAGCTGGGCAAAAATTCAGAATGGGGTGCAATTGAAAAAAAATCAGTAGAACTACGGGGGGTGCCCTGTTCCCGATTTTAATACAGAAAGTAAAAGTAACCACTCAGATGCCATGGTTGCATTTGATCATGATTAGAGATGAGCGAACAGTGTTCTATCGAACACATGTTCGATCGGATATCAGGGTGTTCGCCATGTTCGAATCGAATCGAACACCACGTGGTAAAGTGCGCCAAAATTCGATTCCCCTCCCACCTTCCCTGGCGCCTTTTTTGCACCAATAACAGCGCAGGGGAGGTGGGACAGGAACTACGACACTGGGGGCATTGAAAAAAATTGGAAAAAGTCATTGGCTGCCGAAATCAGGTGACCTCCATTTTAGACGAATAGTGGATTTCAAATCCGGGTCATATGAGAATGTGAACTTTGTGACTATGAGACAGGGATAGCTGTACAGGCAGGGATAGCTAGGGATAACCTTTATTTAGGGGGGAATGTTATTAAAAATAACTTTTTGGGGCTCTATCGGGTGTGTAATTGTGATTTTTGTGAGATAAACTTTTTCCCATAGGGATGCATTGGCCAGCGCTGATTGGCCGAATTCCGTACTCTGGCCAATCAGTGCTGGCCAATGCATTCTATTAGCTTGATGAAGCAGAGTGTGCACAAGGGTTCAAGCGCACCCTCGGCTCTGATGTAGCAGAGCCGAGGCTGCACAAGGGTTCAAGCGCACCCTCGGCTCTGATGTAGGAGAGCCGAGGGTGCACTTGAACCCTTGTGCACCCTCAGCTCTGCTACATCAGAGCCGAGGGTGCGCTTGAACCCTTGTGCACACTCTGCTTCATCAAGCTAATAGAATGCATTGGCCAGCGCTGATTGGCCAATGTATTCTATTAGCCTGATGAAGTAGAGCTGAATGTGTGTGCTAAGCACACACATTCAGCTCTACTTCATCGGGCTAATAGAATGCATTGGCCAGCGCTGATTGGCCAGAGTACGGAACTCGACCAATCAGCGCTGGCTCTGCTGGAGGAGGCGGAGTCTAAGATCGCTCCACACCAGTCTCCATTCAGGTCCGACCTTAGACTCCGCCTCCTCCGGCAGAGCCAGCGCTGATTGGCCGAAGGCTGGCCAATGCATTCCTATGCGAATGCAGAGACTTAGCAGTGCTGAGTCAGTTTTGCTCAACTACACATCTGATGCACACTCGGCACTGCTACATCAGATGTAGCAATCTGATGTAGCAGAGCCGAGGGTGCACTAGAACCCCTGTGCAAACTCAGTTCACGCTAATAGAATGCATTGGCCAGCGCTGATTGGCCAATGCATTCTATTAGCCCGATGAAGTAGAGCTGAATGTGTGTGCTAAGCACACACATTCAGCACTGCTTCATCACGCCAATACAATGCATTAGCCAGTGCTGATTGGCCAGAGTACGGAATTCGGCCAATCAGCGCTGGCTCTGCTGGAGGAGGCGGAGTCTAAGATCGCTCCACACCAGTCTCCATTCAGGTCCGACCTTAGACTCCGCCTCCTCCAGCAGAGCCAGCGCTGATTCGCCGAATTCCGTACTCTGGCCAATCAGCACTGGCTAATGCATTGTATTGGCTTGATGAAGCAGTGCTGAATGTGTGTGCTTAGCACACACATTCAGCTCTACTTCATCGGGCTAATAGAATGCATTGGCCAGCGCTGATTGGCCGAATTCCGTACTCTGGCCAATCAGCACTGGCTAATGCATTGTATTGGCTTGATGAAGCAGTGCTGAATGTGTGTGCTTAGCACACACATTCAGCTCTACTTCATCGGGCTAATAGAATGCATTGGCCAATCAGCGCTGGCCAATGCATTCTATTAGCGTGAACTGAGTTTGCACAGGGGTTCTAGTGCACCCTCGGCTCTGCTACATCAGATTGCTACATCTGATGTAGCAGTGCCGAGTGTGCATCAGATGTGTAGTTGAGCAAAACTGACTCAGCACTGCTAAGTCTGCATTCGCATAGGAATGCATTGGCCAGCCTTCGGCCAATCAGCGCTGGCTCTGCCGGAGGAGGCGGAGTCTAAGGTCGGACCTGAATGGAGACTGGTGTGGAGCTATCTTAGACTCCGCCTCCTCCAGCAGAGCCAGCGCTGATTGGTCGAGTTCCGTACTCTGGCCAATCAGCACTGGCCAATGCATTTCTATGGGGAAAAGTTAGCTTGCGAAAATCGCAAACTGACAGGGATTTCCATGAAATAAAGTGACTTTTATGCCCCCAGACATGCTTCCCCTGCTGTCCCAGTGTCATTCCAGGGTGTTGGTATCATTTCCTGGGGTGTCATAGTGGACTTGGTGACCCTCCAGACACGAATTTGGGTTTCCCCCTTAACGAGTTTATGTTCCCCATAGACTATAATGGGGTTCGAAACCCATTCGAACACTCGAACAGTGAGCGGCTGTTCGAATCGAATTTCGAACCTCGAACATTTTAGTGTTCGCTCATCTCTAATCATGATATCTTAGTGAAACATCATGGATCCGGCTGCTAATGTGTCTACTCTGAAGCAGATAGTCATGTGAACAGGATGTACAAAAAGTGGCAAATGGGTAACAGGAGAAGCAATTTGGTACAATAAAGGTACATGCACCACAATGCTCCATATTTGCACCAATCTATGCAAGAAAGTTGGTGCAGGTGGCTTAGTAAATGTGTCTGTTTCATATATATACTGGGAAAGTTTTTGGAGCAAGTGTTAACCAGGAACATAAACCTGATTTATATATTTCCCCCATAGGCACCCTAGAGGAAAAAAAAACGTATACTGTTTTCTATATTTTTTTACTGAATACCACTGCATGGAATAGTACCGATTGGAAAGCAGCCCCCCCCCCCCCCCGAGGAGGGGGCAGAACGAAGGGGGCGTGGAAGAGTGGCATTAGCAGGCAGAGAGCAGGCAGGGAGAGGACCTGCTCTCTGCCTGAGCGTGAGGGGAGGCCGCTGGAGCAGCGCTGCTCCAGCAGCCTCCCCAATCCACCGCTCGGTGACGGTAACACTAAGCTTGTCCTGGACTGGCTTAGGTAAGCAAAAATGCCGCCCTCCCCGAGGCCCTGGCATAGCGCCGCCTGAAGCGGTCTCTTCAGGTCGCCTCATGGGAGGTGCGGCGCTGGGTTCCAGCATACCAAAAATCTGTACCCTCCTCAATGACATATTGTAATTACCAAGCCAGATTCCTGATGTAAGCTTGTACCCACTAAGCCAGTTTCCCCAAGACAGCCTCTGCCTATGTGAGGCCAGGTTCACACAGGAGTTTTTTGGACCGGATTTTGAGGTGAAGGCCGTTTCAGAATCCAGTCCAAAAAACAGCTAGCCGTGACTGGATGCCGGTGCAGTACATACAGTGCACCGGCATCCAGTTGTGGCATTCCGCTCTGGATTAGGCCCAAATAAATGGGCCTAGTCGGGAGTGTCGCCAGGCGGACGTCCACGGCTGAATCAGCCGCAGAATCTACCTGAAGAAAGGGCATGAAACCCATTGAATTCAATGGGAGGTGTTTTTTTGAGCCGGATTTATACGTGGATTCCATGTCAAAATCTGTACCAAAAACCCCCCGTGTGAACCCAGCCTGAGACTGTTGTACCAGAAGCTTAAAGTGCCTCATGCTAGTATAGTGACCACTTATGTCTGCCTGTTCCCTTCACAATCCTGGAGTGATATAGATATCTAGAAGAGTCTCCTCTATGTGGCCCTTACAAGTCTTACGCCTCGTTTTTTCCCGCATCGATTTTTGCTGTGGGACGCCATGTGGGGCCTTAGCCTTATAGCAACAGAGGTTTTGGCAGTTGTCTCTGATCACTTATACATATTCTTCCAATGTCAAATGACACTGAGGCTGACCAGCTACGTGGGGCCTTAGCCTAAAAATTTAATGAAAAAATTTTTTAAAAAAATTACATTTGAAAAATTAAAGAAATACATATCAAATCACTCCATTTCCCTAGATCATGATAAAAAACAAAAAAAAACAAAAACAAAAATATTATGACTTTCAAAAGGTGAGGAGTAAACAACGAAAATAAAAAATGGCTGTATGAGAAGAGTTTTTTTTTAAGAAACAATTTAGAAGGTAAGCACAGCCAGGCCACGATTCTTTTTTTTTTTTAATGTAGATAGTGAGCCCCACATAGAGCTCACAATGTACATTTTTTTCCCTATCAGTATGTCTTTTTTTTGGAATATGGGATGGAAATCCATGCAAACATGGGGAGAACATACAAACTCCTTGCAGATGGTTTTTTTGCCCTTGGTGGGATTTGAACACCAGGACTCCAGCGCTGCAAGGCTGCAGTGCTAAACACTGAGCCACCGTGTGGCCCCTGCCAGGCCATGATTTTATACTGCTATGTACATGGGATTGTCCCAATATGGATTCACTACATATAGTTGCAACATCAATTGATAGCCATAAGATGTAATGAAGAAGTGACATGATGGTTGACTACCGCTGGACCACAGTTGCAGGAATGACAAGGAGACCTTTAGGCTAAATCTGATAACCTTCAATCTGTTCTAACCTTGAAAGGGAAAGTCTAAGGAGCAGCGAGACAGAAAGGTGAAAGTCCAATTGCTAAATCATTATTAGCAGCTGTCACCGAAAATCAAAGGCTGATCAAAGGCCTGGTAGATGATTCAGCGCGGGTAGCTGGTGCTTGCTGCAGGGGACATTCCTGCTAAATGGAGAAAATGATGGACTATGACTACTTCTCGTAACCGGCCTCGTACAACATCAGCAATGTCTTGCCTCGGATTTCATTTGAAACGTCAAAAACATTTTTCCTTTAGACTCTGCAGTTCTCGATTTGTATAAAAAAAAATTTGTTTCCGATTTACATATATACATACAGGCTTGTCTTTTGCAGGTCAAGGTATATCATTTAACCCCTTCCATTCGCAGGCATTTTTTAATTTTCCATAACATTTTTTTATTTTTCCATTCCCAGAGCCATAGAAGGGCTTAATGTTTGCAGGGCAAATTGTACTTTGTAATGGCGCCATTTATATACATTTATACTTCATACTGATTCTGAATAAAATACACTATACAAACACTAAGGGGGTGTTCACACTACCGTTAGTGGTGTCTGTTGCCGGCATCCGTTGGACACATACAGAACTGTCATAAATCTGTTAAAAATCCTATTGATTTCAATAGGATTTTATCAGTTGTCCGTTTACAGCAAATCCATCACGTTTGGTTTTTTCACAGACACAAAAAATCAGGGTGCAGGACTTTTGTGCCCATTCAAATAACAGACAGGCCTCCGTTATACTGTCCATTATTATGCTCAGAAAGCAGAAACAACAAAAAAAAAACATATAGTATAAAAATGGACAGTAACCGATGCTATTGTGTCCGTTTTTTAACTGATCCATTAAATGGATCCAAAAAGGGGTCACCAGGCAGAGTCGGGAACAACAAGGGCCAGTCTTTTTGTTACTCTTACGTCTCATTCAGATGGCCAAAATGTGGCAATATTATAGCCACTAATCCCATCCTGACCGCAGGTCCAATGATCCGGATTGTAGCATAGGGATGTTGCTGTGAGTTTAGGCCAGTAGACCAGTGGTTGGGTGGTCCATATGCTCCATTACAGAAGCAATGCTGGCCTCTGTGAAAGCCCTTAAGGTCAGAAAAGATGTATCTGGCGGCTGCTTACTTATGTCACAGTGAAATGACATCCATGTTGTACTGAACTGAATGTGAACAGTACTTGTGTAATATCCATGGGTTTCTTCTCTAATTTAACAATACAAGGGGCTTGTCTTCTGCTCTGGATAAGTGGGTGGTCTTCTGGTCACCACATATCATCTCCACTCCTGGAGGCTTCAGGCAGATACAAGTGCGATCTGAGTGACGTCATAACATCACGCCTACAGCTCCTGGGACCAGAAAACACAGGGGCAGAATGGAGAAGCAGAAGCCATCAGCAGACGGCTCCTGCTTCACCAGCTGGGATATACCTGCTGCCGAATGGAACAGCGGGACAGGGCCTGGAATCTGGGATTGCCTTGAATCCAGGATGATTGGGAGGTGTGTGCATGCATACACACAAAACACTTAGATTCCACATGTATACACACACAGATTCAGACATCCAAATGCATGTGGACAACTCTTTAGATCAACCCAAGATGGATTTTGCATAAAAATTGTATTTACAGCACTGACTATATTTTGCAAAAAAGGATTGCTGCTCTTGTGTTTTCATACTAGAGATTGTGCAGAAATTCCAGTTTGCTCACAGACTATTTATGCCAGGAGAGTAAAAATACCCAATTTTTGAGGAGTATTTTTGGCCAAGGTGCAGCATGAAATTTCCAGCAACGCAAATACATTATATGTAGTCATAATTGATTTCAGCTTCTGTTAGGCCTTATTCACATGTCGACATTTCACGTACACCTTATTTACTTATTCATTCATTCCAATGTACTTATTTAGATGTGAGTGGATTTTGCAGATATTGATGTATCACAGATGCATTGCAAAAATGAAATTCTATACATCCGTGAAAACCCCCCCATAAATGACATCCGAGTGTCAGGCTAAGTTCATATCAGTGGCGGAGACTCCGCCAGAGATAAAAGTCCTGCATGGAGGATTTTTCTCTTTTCCACTTTCAGTATACGGCGGACACACGGCGAACCCCATAATAGATAATAGGATCTGATGGTGTCTGCGCATAACTGCCCCTAGCAGACTGAACGACGGAGAGCCTGGCGTAGATGTGATACTGGCGTCATCTGTTTTTTGTGGCCACAGAGACATACAAAATAAAGGAACTCAAACAGAAAAAAAGTTTACATATGTGAAAAGTGGACGACGCGCCACCTGAAAATCAGCAGGGAACAGGTTAACAGAAGCTGAAATCAATTAATGCTGCAGAAAACCCTGTTGTGCGGCTGCATCTCCAGGCCTGCTCTCCCCTCCTCTTATTTCCCGCTCATATATACTTGTCTGGGCCTGACCTCATGCCAAGTAGAAAAAAAACAAGCGCTGATATGGCAATATTGGCAGAAAGATAAGCCGTTCTGTTCTTGGATGGAAAGGGTTAAACCCCAGCTCCTTGTAATAAATCTTCAGACTGTGGCACAGCAGAAGCTGTTTGTCTTGTCCAGGTCAAGTTGTCCTTTTGTAGTTGGCAGGGTTAGAAAATGGAGAAGTTTTGTGAACTGCACGACGCTGATGGTATTCAGTTTTTTTATACACATTGAAGCAACATTCACTGACCAAAGACAGAAACTGCAAGTAGTTTGTATATTCTCCCCATGTTTGTGTGAGTTTCCTTTGGGTACTCTGGTTCCCTCCCACAGTCCAAACATTTAGGCCCCATTTTCGCCGCTCATTCTGACATGTAAACACGTGTCAGAGTCAGCGTTTCAAAACAGATCCCGTTGACTTCAATGGGTGCCGTCTTACGCGCGCTACACATTGAAATCAATGGGTTAAAAAGCCTCCCATTATTATTATTATTTATTTATATAGCACCATTAATTCCATGGTGCTTTACATTTGGGGGTTACATACAATACACAGAATGTACAGGTAGATATAATACTAACAATGACCGACTAGCACAGTGGGGTAGAGGGCCCTGCCCGCGAGGGCTTACAATCTATGAGGGAAGGGGGGTAGAGACAGAAGGAGAGGGGGAGACTGTACAGATGGCGGTGTGGTGATAGTGTTATTGGAGGTTGTAGGCCTTCCTGAATAGGTGAGTCTTCAGGGCCTTCTTGAAGCCTGTGATTGTGGGGGTCAGTCTTATGTGTCGTGGTAAGGAGTTCCAGAGTATGGGGGATGCACGAGAGAAATCTTGGAGACGGTTGTGTGAGGAGCGGATGAGAGCAGAGCGGAGTAGGAGGTCATTGGAGGATCTGAGGTTACGTGTGGGCAGGTAGCGGGAGATGAGGTCGGAGATATATGGAGGGAACAGGTTGTGGATGGCTTTGTATGTTAGTATTAGTAGCTTGAACTCAATTCGCTGGGCTATAGGTAGCCAGTGGAGGGACTGGCAGAGGGGAGCAGCCGATGAAGATCGGGGGGTGAGGTGGATTAAGCGAGCAGCACAGTTTAAGGTGGACTGGAGGGGGCGAGGGTGTTTGCCGGGAGTCCATGCAGAAGGGTGTTGCAGTAGTCTAGGCGGGAGATTATGAGGGCCTGGACAAGCATCTTGGTAGTTTCCTGGGTGAGGAAGGGGTGAATTCGGTGGATGTTCTTGAGCTGGAGGCGGCAGGAGGTGTTGAGGGCTTGAATATGTAGCTTGAAGGATAGGTCAGAGTCCAGGGTTACCCCAAGGCATCGGGCCTGTGGGACAGGGGTAATTGTGGTTCCATTAACTTTGATAGATGGGTCAGGTGGAGGGGCCATACAGGATGGGCTGAAGACGATAAACTCTGTTTTCTCCATGTTGAGTTTGAGAAAGCGGGAGGAGAGGAAGGAGGCTACGGCCGCTAAACAATCTGGAACTCTGGCCAGCAGAGAGGTCATGTCTGGTCCAGAGATGTATATTTGGGTGTCATCGGCATAGCAATGGTACTGAAAGCCATGAGATTCTATGAGTTGGCCCAGGCCAAGGGTGTAGATGGAGAACAGGAGGGGTCCTAGGACAGAGCCCTGGGGGACACCTACAGAGAGAGGGCGTGGTGAGGAGGGGGTGTGCGAGTGGGAGACGCTGAATGTGCGGTCGGTGAGGTATGAGGAGATCCAGGAATGGGCCAGGTCTGAGATACCAAGGGATGAGAGAATTTCTAACAGGAGGGAGTGGTCAACTGTGTCAAAGGCAGAGGAGAGGTCGAGGAGGACAGAGTAGTGGCGCTTGGCTTTGGTGGTTAGCAGGTCATTGGTGACTTTTGTTAGGGCAGTTTCAGTGGAGTGCCGGGGTCTGAAGCCTGACTGAAGTCTGTCAAAGAGCAGGTTGGATGAGAGATAGGAGGAGAGTTCGGAGTGGACATGCTGCTCAAGAAGTTTTGAGGCGTACGGGAGCAGTGAGATGGGACGATAGTTGGCAGGAGAGGACGGGTCGAGGGACGGTTTCTTAAGTATAGGAGTGACAGTGGCGTGTTTGAAGGCTGAGGGGAAGGATCCATTGGTTAGGGATAGATTGAAAAGATGGGTTAGGGCTGAAGTAATTACTTCAGCGAGTTTGGGGATGAGATGTGACTGGATCGGGTCGAGCACGCAGGAGGTGAGGTGGGATTTGGAGATTAGGGAGGAAAGTTTTCCGTCAGTTATGGAGGAGAAACAGGTCAGGGATGAGGAACAGTAAGTAGTTGGGTAGAGGGGTTGTCGGGGGAGTAG
The DNA here is from genome assembly GCF_031893055.1 of Leptodactylus fuscus. NCBI lineage: Eukaryota > Metazoa > Chordata > Amphibia > Anura > Leptodactylidae > Leptodactylus > Leptodactylus fuscus. The sequence continues at coordinate 30,842,941 of NC_134268.1, forward strand.
GGTGAGACTGTCTCTGATAGTATCAATTTTAGTTTTAAAGTAAGCGGCAAAGTCGTCAGCTGAGATAAGTGATGTCGGAGGGGGTGCGGGAGGACGGAGAAGGGAGTTGAAGGTGGAGAAGAGCTGTTTGGGGTTGCTGATTTCAATGTGTAGCACGCATAAGATGGCACCCATTGAAGTCAATGGAATCTGTTTTGAAGCGCTGACTCTGACACGTGTTTATGTGGCAGAATGAGCGGCGTGTTACTCCGTGGGAATGGGGCCTTGGTGATAGAAAATGTAGATTGTGAGCCCTACATGACCTGTGATTTGCTGACTACACATGTTGCAGACTGGCCACATGTTGCAGAAAAGCTTCATCATTTGTTGCAGTTTTTTGGGCCAAAGCAAGAGGTGGATTTAGCATAAGGGAGAAGTATTAGGGTAAGTTCACACGGGGTATTTTGGATCAGAACCTGAGGTGGCCTCTGCCTCAGGTTCTGATCCAAGAGATGGCTCAGTGGTCGTCAGTGGAGTCCTAGATTGGAATCCTGCCAGGGACAAAATCTGCAAGGAGTTTGTTCTCCCCGTGTTTCTGTGCGTTTCCTCTTGGTACTCCGGTTTATTCCCACAATCCAAAGACATACTGATAGAAACTTATAAGCCTGTGTTGACAACCACTGTAGAACGCTGCAGAATCTAATGGTTCTATATAAGTAACCTAGATAGACAATGTTCCCTCTGCCTGTATAATTTTCTTTTCACCTCTAGCTCTGCTTGTCCCATTCACCCTGAACAGCCTTCTGCCACCGGGGTCAGGGTCTCTTTGATGACCTCCAGCCCTTGGAATTTGTCTGGGAGCTAACTAGCAAAATAAAGAGGAGGACGCTGCAACGTAAGAAATACCTGCAATTATTAGGGGGCGCAGGTCAGTAATACTATAGTCACATCTGTGTCAGAGTCTACGCACGGAGCCTGCGGCACAGAGTATGGCAGAAATCCCAGGTTCTTTAACACCAATAACAGACACCCGGTTAGTATCAATGAGGTCCCTCAGATTCCGGGCTTGGGCTATCCGTCATTAGATGGATCATTTTTCTGTTCTTCTGGTCCTGCCACAGACCAGAAGAAAGGTGTGAACATAGCATTAGCTGATCACGCATTCTTCTCACCGTGACCATCAGAGTCAGAACATGGTCATGGGCGCTGCAGCTTCAACTCTAGCGCACACCTCTGAAAATTAAATAATCTTTCTGTTCCAAAACAGAATCGTGAGAATCCCAAAGGGCAGGAAAAGTCTCAATATCTTGTGTAAACTTGCGTTTGACAAACGTCATTGACACCTGTGCAGGCATTAGTGCATCCTCTGTGTACTGTGCAAATTGACAGTAGAAGACCTGAGACTATTTATCACAGAGGTTGTCGTAGTGGAGATCCAATGGACATGGTACCTGTTCACATCTTGGCCCCATTCATCCTCACATAGCTATTGGAGGGGCAGAGATAGAAGTTGCTACCAGGCCCTGGACCCTGAGGGGGCCTCATGAAATATAACACTATCCTAAATGGCACAAGGTAGGTAGGGGCTGCAGTACAGATTTTGCACCCCTTCAAGTTATTCCTCTGCACGTGACCCAGGATATACATGTACGCTCTGGTGTTTGAAGGGGTTGTTGATTTGCTGGAAGGTAACCCAACAATAAGATGATCAGAGGGTATTCCACCGCCGAGACCTCCAGTGTAATCTATAGGGAAATGTGATTTAGATTGTGTACAGTCTGGCACACAGCGCTCTGTACACTGTCCTCCTTCTGTCCGCCATTGCTTCTGCTAACAGCTGATCGTATCTCTTATTGATAACCTATCCTAAGAACACGTCTACAATATCAACCCCTTTAACTCCCCTGTAACATGTGTGTAATGCTTAGTCCTCCACAGCGAGAAACCGTCCTTGCAACTCTTCCCTTCATAATAGAGTCCTGATCCAGGGATCCCCCATAGTATAGCAATATACCTTGATGGGTTATTTGGACATGAGTTTTCTATATTATACAAGCCAAGTGTCAACTTGTCATGACAAATGATGCAACAGATCCTATACTAGTGCCCGTACGTCAGTAATAATATATCCTTGGGTTGAGTGCAGGCAATATGAAATGAATAGGTTTCACATGCTGCGACCTGTCCATGTAATAGCTGTACATCATGCTGGATAATTATATCATAAAACACTGAATGTTCTAATATCTTGTTATCACGAAGGAAGTGGGAACTTGTTCACGTGTATCATCCAGGCTCCCGCAGGAATTAGAGGGCTTTTATTGCAAATTACACTTGTGTATTTCGAGGCGATTTCTGAGAAAAAAAAAATTGAGGATGATGAACACTTGTTCATAGCCTGATTATAATAGGCAGCCTCTTTACAGAGGAAAATGTAGCAATTCATATTTATTTCTATCTTCTGTACGTAACACATGGACAGCTTAAAGTGCAGCCCCAATTATAGGAAAAAAATGGCATTAATGAATAGTGCAGGTGAATATAAGAAACTTTGTAATATATCTTATTAAAGAAATAGGTTTCCTTCTCCACTTATCAGGCAGAGTTGCTCTTTACATAGATGTCTATGGAGAGGAGAGCGAGAGGAGGAGGCTGCTTGAAAAGACAGACAAATAACTACAGCTGCTAATCTCTGGTACTTGGGGAGAGAGGGAGAACTCTTCTGTTACTGCTATGTTTCAAGATAAGACCCTGCACAGAATGAGACAATAAATCATTTAACAGCCTCCTCCCCCTCCCCTTTCCATAGACAATCAAAGAGACAGAACAACGTATTTAGACTACCTCTGACTCCCTGTACACACTGTAGCCATGCGGTAGTCAAAGCCATGTAGGAACATAAATAGCAGGTAACCATCCCGTATAGATACTGGCTTATATATCACATTTGACTTGACAGTTGCTTCAGGAAACATAAAGAAAAATTATATTCCTAAAAATGACAGCTTCTAACCTCATTGTGACCTAGAAAGGGCTCATATTTTTCTCTTTATAAAGATGAATTGGTGTCAATGCCTGTTCAATGTTGTTCTGTTTCCATCTATTCTCACAGAGTCATTTATCACAAGACATTTTGCGTTACAGTCAGAATCTTCCACCCCAGGGCAACTTTAGCAAGCAGTTGAAATTTCCTAGTGAAAGTTCACCGGGTGCTATAGAACAAATGTCAATAAAAGATTTCATCTTTCATCACAGGGTATTTAATGAGAGAGGAAGGAAGGCAGTACTATCTGTGCCTACTAGATCATTCACAGGGGCTCATTACTACCTATGTTTACATCACTTGCAGGACATATAGAGAGGAAATACTATCTGTGCCTACTAGATCATTAAATATATGGAGGAAGTACTATCTGTGCCTACTAGATCACTAAATATAGGAAGGAAGTACTTTCTGTGCATACTGCATCATTAAATATAGGGAGGAAGTACTTTCTGTGCATACTGCATCATTAAATATAGGGAGGAAGTACTATCTGTGCCTACTAGATCATTCACAGGGGCTCATTACTACCTATGTTAACATCACTTGCAGGAAATATAGAGCGGAAGTACTATCCATGATTAAGAGACCATGATATCGGTCTCGAAATGCGTAGGCGGTTGATTTTATCCTGGATCCATGCTCTATGGAGCTTTGTTCGTTTTTAATGATTTGAAGTAAAGGTTATTTTTTATTTTTTATTTTTCAAATTTTTGGGCGTGCTGGATTTTTTTTTTTTTTTTTACTGTTTTCTTCATACTTGATTACCACCTGACGGTCGGAGGTTCCGTGCAGCCCGCAACACATTGGATACCATCTGGTTAACAACTCAGGTAGAGCGATTTCCTTTTTGAACTTAAGTACTATATGTGCCTACTAGAAGATCCTTCACAGGGAGACCCTACTATCTATGTTTATATCACCTGCAAAGAGATATAGGTAGGAAGAACTATCTGTGTCTACATCATGCACAGGGGTGAACCGAAAGACATATTGTGCCTACAACATCTGGGACTTTACCAGAGAGCCAATACTTTCTGTGACTACTAGATTATTCACAGGAAAGCATCTATACTTACAATACTTATAGGGAGAATCTCTGCCTATGATATTTTCAAGGTAAAGCAGTACTATCTGTGCCTAAGGGGTAATTTCCAATGAGAGAAATGCCGGACACGACTACATTTTCTGCAGTTTGATCTGTGCCTACAAGATTTCCAAGGAGAAACAGGGAGCCAGTACAATTGTGCCAACATAATTCAAGATCTTTTTAGACTGACATACAATATTGCAAAGGTCAAGGGTGATTTTCTAGGTGAGGTCTATATAGTCAAGATTGTTGAGTGCTTTACTTTGGCTGCCCCCAGAGCTTCCATTGACGTGAATGGTAGAAGTGTCCATTACTAGTAACCCTTACATTCAGCCTGGCGGTGATCAGGCTCATTGCACAGGAATTGAGAACAACCCCGTTCTCAGGATCGGAGGATTCAGACCCCACTGATCACTTATTTATCCTCCAAACAAAACCAAAGGCCCTCTCAGCCCCTCTCTACCAACTTCCTTAGAAAGTACACAAGTATCACAGTGATGCATCTCTATGAGGAGGGCAACAAAGGAACACCTGATCTACTCCACCCGTCTGACATACATATGTATACATGTGTATGTGCGTCAGTGTTCATACAACCAGCTATACATTTTCATGACCCTCTTCCTTCAGTACTCAAGAGGTGGTCTTGCCAGGACAGGTCAAATCTTAAGAAAAGATTTATCATCTTTCTGTTAACAATTGGTCCTTTCCTCTCCTCATTTAAGTTTGTTACACAGAGATCAGCCTTCCTGACCTATCATATATCAAGCAGTGTAATGTTCAGTAATGCATAGTAATTATTCTTCCACTTATTAGCTATACTATGACCTCACTGACCTTCATAAGCCTCACTGCTTTTGCACTTGATATGATTCCTCTAAAATAATGATATTCTGCAAAATACTTATTACCAGAGATGGGTAAATCGCCACATAACAAGCCGGGTTTGTCCCGAATATTTCATGTTAGATTTTTTACAAAACTGAACAAATGGACATTTGTCTTTGGCAAAATAAAATAGCAAAAAAGAAAGCTCAGCTCACCCATATATATCTTGGTTCCATAGGCTGTATAATATGTCCGGGGTGCACGGCACAGACACTCTATTCCGAAAGTGTCTAGTAATCCAATAAACATGAAGAAAAAGATGTCCGGCAGCTCTCCGATAAAATATAACTTTTAATGAAAAAATGTCATAAAATAACAAAAAATTGACATAGCACAGAAAAAAAGAAAAATGAAAACCCCCTAAAAACGCAGACGCGTTTCGGAACGAGAACATCTCGAGAACATCTCGTTCCGAAACGCGTCTGCGTTTTTAGGGGGTTTTCATTTTTCTTTTTTTCTGTGCTATGTCAATTTTTTGTTATTTTATGACATTTTTTCATTAAAAGTTATATTTTATCGGAGAGCTGCCGGACATCTTTTTCTTCATGTTTATTAAAATAAAATAGCCTCCGCATCATAGAGGAGGTGACAAAAATAGAAAAAACACTCATACTCCCCATCTGATACCTCTCTTTGGTTTTCTCGCAGCGTCCAGTGCTCTTCTGTGAGAACATTGGTCTGGGTCATGAAGTTGTGATGCTTGCTTTGCCCATATAACTGCTGGTGGTCCAGTCACAGGCCTCAGGGTATCCAATTATTATACTTAGGGGTTTGAAGAGATCCCGGAGTATAATAATGTCACTTTTCACTTTGATGTAACTTTGGCTAGGTTCCTAGGAGCCCTGACAGTGTTATACACTATGTTTTATAGATAGGTTCCTAGGAGCCCTGACAGTGTTATACACTATGTTTTATAGATAGGTTCCTAGGAGCCCTGACAGTGTTCTACACTATGCTTTATAGATAGGTTCCTAGGAGCCCTGACAGTGTTCTACACTATGTTTTATAGATAGGTTCCTAGGAGCTCTGACAGTGTTCTACACTATGTTTTATAGATAGGTTCCTAGGAGCCCTGACAATGTTCTACACTATGCTTTATAGATAGGTTCCTAGGAGCCCTGACAGTGTTCTACACTATGCTTTATAGATAGGTTCCTAGGAGCCCTGACAGTGTTCTACACTATGCTTTATAGATAGGTTCCTAGGAGCCCTGACAGTGTTCTACACTATGTTTTATAGATAGGTTCCTAGGAGCTCTGACAGTGTTCTACACTATGTTTTATAGATAGGTTCCTAGGAGCCCTGACAATGTTCTACACTATGCTTTATAGATAGGTTCCTAGGAGCCCTGACAGTGTTCTACACTATGCTTTATAGATAGGTTCCTAGGAGCCCTGACAGTATTCTACACTATGTTTTATAGATAGGTTCCTAGGAGCCCTGACAGTGTTCTACACTATGCTTTATAGATAGGTTCCTAGGAGCCCTGACAGTATTCTACACTATGTTTTATAGATAGATTCCTAGGAGCCCTGACAGTGTTATACACTATGTTTTATAGATAGATTCCTAGGAGCCCTGACAGTGTTATACACTATGTTTTATAGATAGGTTCCTAGGAGCCCTGACAGTATTCTACACTATGTTTTATAGATAGGTTCCTAGGAGCCCTGACAGTGTTATACACTATGTTTTATAGATAGGTTCCTAGGAGCCCTGACAGTGTTCTACACTATGCTTTATAGATAGGTTCCTAGGAGCCCTGACAGTGTTCTACACTATGTTTTATAGATAGGTTCCTAGGAGCCCTGACAGTATTCTACACTATGTTTTATAGATAGGTTCCTAGGAGCCCTGACAGTATTCTACACTATGTTTTATAGATAGGTTCCTAGGAGCCCTGACAGTGTTCTACACTATGCTTTATAGATAGGTTCCTAGGAGCCCTGACAGTGTTCTACACTATGCTTTATAGATAGGTTCCTAGGAGCCCTGACAGTGTTCTACACTATGTTTTATAGATAGGTTCCTAGGAGCCCTGACAGTGCTCTACTGTCAGGATCTTGTTTTGTTAAACTCTTTTTTGCCAGCAGTCAAGATGGAGTTTTTTGTGTTTCCTGCCTGTGACTTACCCTGGTTTCCTGATTCTTGACTATTTAGCATGTGTGTTGTGATTACCCAAGTTGCCTGAATATTGGTTCCAGAAGCCTGTCTTCTACCAAGTTCCTCAAGCTCTAACTGACTGTTCCAAGTTAGTTATTCACCTGCCAAGTTGGTTGCTACCTGTAACTACTACCCCCAGCAAGTCCTCCTGCTACCAAAGACTTGCCATCCACCTGGTCCATAGGAGCCGTGGAACTACTGGCCCCAGCAAGTCCTCCTTCTACTAAAAGCCCTTGCTATCCACCTGATCCATAGGAGCTATGGAACTACTGGCCTCAGCAAGTCCTCCTTCTACTTGCTATCTACCTGGTCCATAGGAGCCGTGGAACCACTGCCTCCAGCAAGCCCTCCTGCTGATAACACAGGTCAACAGCATTTTTGGGGCCAAAGATATTTCAACGAATTTAGGGTAACTTTGGGGTGCTGATTCTGAATATGTCAACAGTTTTGCCACATTGGCTCAAGTTTTTGAGATTTGAGATTCCATGTTAGGATACTCCCATTTTCGTTTCTTATGCTTATTGAATCCTTGCACTTGCACTGCACAGAAATAACAGTCATCATGATGATTTTTTTGCTCTCTCCACACCATTGGAACACCAAATTTGAAGCTTTTTCTTTGTCCTTTGCTCCATTTTCGTAATAATTCGATACATGCTTTGCACACTATGTGTGGTGCCCAAGACTTGTCTTGGTCCCCAAGCATAACCTCAAAATAGGCCAAATACACTTTTTTTATGAAGTCTGTTATGTTTCTTCTATGTTTTTGCAGTGTATATTCACCACAAATGTAACAGAATGAGTCTGGATCGTTAAGACAACTTCTTCTTGATGAGTTCATGCTTTTCATTGGAAAACAGACAACAACATAAAGTTAGTGCAAAAATCAAGCTATGAACAAACTTTTAGAACACTAATTAACAAAAAACTATATTGAGAACTGCTCAGTTCAAGTACTAATCCAAAGAAATTAATGAGATGATGCGTCGCATTTACCAACAAGTGCTATAAATAAGATACCAAAAATCTCAAAAACTTGAGCCAATCTGGCAAAACTGATAGCATATTCAGAATCAGCACCCCAAAAATACCCCAAATTCATTAAAATATTTTGGACACCAGTAAATTTTTTTTTTTTTTTTTTTGTTGACCTGTGATAGGACCGCTGCTTCCGGCCAAGCCTCCCTGCCTTCCATTGAACGGACTGTAAGTCTATCTGTGCATTGACATTGTTATACTCCCTGTTCCCAGCCACGGGTCTCTAGACTACCAGTAAGGGTATTGTGACATCTACACTATGTTTATAGATGGGTTCCTAGGAGCCCTGACAGTGCTCTACACTATGTCCTAATGCTCAACAACGTCCTAACATCATATTCTGAGATACGTTGAAGCTTTTGTGTAAGAACACCTATATGTAGAAGAAATCTTCATTCATAAACATAAAGTTTGTGCTATTTAACAGGATCTGTTGAGTTGTTTTCTAACAAAGGATGATATGATAAATTCATGTTAGTTTTTAATATATTTTTGTTACTTTTACTTATATAAAGAGTTAAATATACACTGTTTACAGTGTTTTATACAGTATACAGCGTGTTCAGCTAACTTTTGGGATTTTTTGGTTTTAATTGAGAATGAGGACCTCTAGTGGCCGGAGTTGTTAATTCAGTTAAGTGTACACAGGTATATATGGTAGAACTGTGGTTTGGAGTCTCATAGTTGCACATTTTTAAGTCTCATTTCTTGAATGATTTGACCTAATTTTCATGCGTTTTTATCCTTATTTATGTCACCTTGATACAAAGTGAAGCTAATACTGATCAACAAAAATGAAAAAAGGTATTGGCTGGGGTGTGTATGTGATTATATTAATCGTATCCAATACGTTATACAGCAGCCGTCTGTAGCCCAAATATATGAAGAATGCATGAGAGGTTATTAGACATACTGTAGAGGCAGACATACATAACGTGCTATAGATAGATAGATAGATAGATAGATTCTAGCTGAAGTGATACCACCTGGCAGATGCAGAATTTGTTGCAGATTTGCAGATCCTAACACAGAAATTGAAATGGAATTTGGACAAAATTCAGTTTCAAATCCCTGAAGTTAGGAAACTCTGTCCCAGACTACACAGCAAAGCTAACAACAGAGCTGTGGAAAACATGAAGTAGTCATTGTGAGAACTGCAATATTCCAAAATGATTGATCTGAATAGTCACATGAACAATAAAAAAAAAATTAATGGTACGTGTCATATAACATACAAGATATGTGCAGTGGACAGCTATAGAAGTACAACAGGTCCAGCCAAAACTCAGACCCAGGTATCAGATCTTGCTTTGGCACAAAAACTTACAATTGCATCTTTCAATATACTTCATTTTTATCTTTAACCGTAGGACGGGACTCCATTGTTGAAATGTTCACCCACAAACCAGCAGAAGGAGCCTGATGACGAGGGATGGCAGAAGAGCAGCAAAAGATACAATAATTTACTTTTTTCTATAATTGAATTTGACATGGAACATAGTGGCCTCGTGTCACGTTATCCCTGACTCAGAGTATGATGTGATCGCTATACCTGCTGGTGACCGTTGCTTAGGAACATTTGCCTACTGAACCCTCCTGTTGTGAGCCAGCGTGATAGCAATTGCCTTCACGTCTGAGATAATGGAAATGTAATGGGCATTACACATGCAGCCCAGTGGACCTTAGTTCATCACTTCATGTGCTGCTTTGTAAATTCTACAGTCTAGGATATTTACATTGTTCTATCTTGTAATATTGCGGCATGTTCAGCTTACTGTATACTGTATCTATCTGTATCTTATAAAAAGAATGAAAGTTTTTATTTAAAGTAGATTGTGAGCCCCATATAGGGATCACAATGTACATTTTCCTATCAGTATGTCTTTAGTGTATGGTAGGAAATCCACACAAACACGAGGAGAACATACAAACTCCTAGCAGATGTTGTCCATGGCAGGATTTGAACCCAGGACTCCAGTGCTGCAAGGCTGCAGTGCTAACCACTGAGCCACCATGTTGCCCCCAAATGAATGTTTTATGCATAGGACACGGTTGAGCTATAGTGAATGGAGAATGGACAATTAGCCCACCTGGGGCTTTCTCCACTCATTTCTTTCTCTTCCAGCCCCTGAACTGCTGACTATTACTTACACAACAATGCTTTTGCTACTGAGAGAAAAACATGTGATATATACTAAAATGAATGCGCTGATTCCAAATATGCACTCGGAATTTGCCTCACACGTCTAGATTTTAAGTTATACAAGCAAAGCTTATTTAGATATAATATTAATGCATTATATATCGGAAATATTCCAATGGACATACCCAGACCTGTCTGGCACCAAAACGTCACACTTTCGTCATCTACACACCAAGTAAGCTGCATACTATGCAATGAAAAGCGATGTCTGTTTCTGTACTGATGTCAATGGTTTTATGATGGAGTTTGATGGTTCACATGTTCTTGATAAATGGAGGCTATTTGGAAATGAACAATAAATGGAAAGTTTGCGCTGACCTGACAGTAGTAGCAGTAAATTGCATACCTTTTTCCTAAAGGAACTCTTGAAGCATTATATATCACTGCTAGGGCCCCCAATATGTGAGTATATAGTATAGGGTTGCAGTTCTCATGTTGCCATGTTCCTGCTATGTTCCATCTTCTGACACACACAGGATTTGGCTCAGTGAATCACTGACTCTAGAAGGTCATCTGCACCTCCAAGGCATCTCGTGTGTGTCAGGAGACATCAGGAATTGGCACGCAGCAGGGACTTGGACAGCATGGGAACTGGAGAGACCAGGAAAAGGACAATAACTGTATATTAAGTTAGGGTCTCTATCAGTGTCAGCAGGGCCGGCTCCAGGTTTTTATGGGCCCTTGGGCGACAGAGCCTCCGACGGACGCCGATGAGCTGATTAGGCGATTAAAGCAGGAGCTGTGACAGCTCAGCTCCTGCTTTAAAGCTGCAGCCCGGCTTGCGTGTGTAAGCGTGATGTGATGACGTCATCGCGCCTACACACGCAAGCTGGACCGCAGCTAAGCAGGAGCTGAGCTGTCACAGCTCCTGCTTTAATCGCCTAATCAGCTCATCGGCGTCCGTTGGACGCCGATGAGCTGAAATCGGGACAGGCAAGTGCTAGGACGGGCAAGTGTCGGGGGGGGGCCCCCCAGAGGCTTTGTGGGCCCCGGCACTTGCCCGACTATGCCGTGCGCTGACGCCGGCCCTGAGTGTCAGATTGAGGTTCCTTGGGCCCACCATGCAAAAATGTTTCTGAAGATCCACCCTTATGAAATAGACCATAGTAACTCTTCTAATTTGAGGGTCTTCTGCTGGATCATTATTGTGTTAGGGGACCCATGGTTACATATTTTGGGATATTTTCTTTCCCTGCCTGTCATGCAGTAAAAACTGCATTTCCCAGACCCGTGATGGTGGACACTAGTACTTGGAAAGACTGACCCATCCATGAGTTCTATTTAGGAATTGAACACTTCCTGAGGGTTCTTTTCCAGATTACATTTACAGTACTTGATAGGGTTCCGGCAGTAAGACCCATACTGCTCCAGAGGGATTAGCTCTTCGGAACACCAATTTTTATAGTTTAGACAGAATGAAAGACTAATAATTTCAGCCCAACACAGGATTTTCTGGTTTAAATTGTCTTCAACTAGTTTATTTTACAGGTTTCACATCAAAAGCAGACCATAAACACAAAGTCCTAGCCTTGTCCGGGCACCAACTAAAGAGAAAATAGGTCACCCCCTTTCCCTACATCACATGTTTAGGTATCCTCACGTTCAAAAATGCCTGAACTATTAAAATATAACAAAATTTATTCCATGTGTTGAATGCCATAGTGCGGAAAAAAATCAAAATAGCCAATTGGTGATTTGTTTCAATATTTCGCCCCCTAAAAATTAATAAAAAGTGATCAAATCATCAGACTTTCCCAAAAATGATATCAATATAAACTACACCGAATAGTTGAATAGTGGTTTCCCCTGAAACGAACGGTTTTTCCCCATAGACTATAATGGGATTCCATTCTATTTGTTCGAATAGTCGAATATTGAGGAGCTATTCGAAACGAATATCGAATATTTCACTGTTCGCTCATCTCTATTAAACTTCTCTTCATTGCGGTCATACTGTTATAGTCTTAGGTGGGAGCGATCAGACATTAATATCAGGATTACATGGGATTATTTCTTGCACCATATAAATAGGATCGGCTATTCAGAGCCCCTCCTTGTAAGTTTGCTCTATTTATTGACAGTGACGAAAATTCCCAGATGGGAAACCCAGAGGCAAAACATAAGGGTTCCAAGTTCCATGTCATGCTGTGTCCTGACGTGCTGAAGTGTTACCTGATATTCCCTATCTCACAGCACCAGCAGCATCATCTGTTGAGCTTGACAAATGAAATCAGTGTTAGGTTCTTCCCGTGTCTTGTATAACAAGGTGTAAAACGTGTCCGGTTAGAGAATAAGACACTGAATACTAATACGTTTTACATCACAGATGCTGCATACCCTGCCCTATGGAGATACTTGATACACAAACATATGCACAGTATTCATCAGTCACAACAACAAAAAATCACAATGTATATGCTGTATGTGTCTTCCGTTGCATATTTAGAGGTCAATATATACTGAGGCTGGTTTGGCTTTTCATAGATGACAGCAAAACTATGCACAAAAGTATAAAGAGATTTGTATAGTTTACTTTGCAGGGTAAAGGACACTAAGGAGCCCCTGAACGGACTACGGAACGGTGAGCAGTGAAAGCACATGGACCCCATAGACTATAATGGGGTCCATGTGCTTTCCGCACGGTCTCCGCATGTGTTATGCGGACAGGAAAGTGGATCATGAACTACTTTTCTGTCTGCATGACTTCCCTGGATGGATTACCAATGCAGAAGTGAACAAGGCCTAAGAGTAATGTTTGTCAATCTGAAAATTTCACCTTTGAGCTTGAGGTATGATGTCCCAGGTATCACTGGTATAAATGGTGGAAAGTTATGGTGATAGTGACCTTCTTGAACTCAACTAGAATATACCCTTAAGATGATATGAATAGCAAGGGAGCAAGGAGGAGCTGTCTGTGGCATTTTCTATAACTCCTACAGACTAAAATGAAGAGGGCCACAGTAGTGTTTGGCCTGCTATCTTCTCCTGTTCCCTTTCTTGGACATTGTTGAATGTTTTGATTGATACAGTTGGAATTGCCTTAATCTCAAAAAGTGGGACGACAGAGGTGGGGGAACAATATATATCATGACTCATGAAAGGCTGCAGATCCTGCAGTTCATGGCAGTTCCATGAGGTGAAAGGAGGTGTCTGGTTCTATCCTGTGGATGATAAAGACTCAGACTGGGGAGACAAAATTGCACCTGTTGCATTTGTGTGGCTGTAAGTAAGCCACATGTATAGTTAGGTTAACCTACTGTTTAGTTAGTGGCTCAGACGAGCAGGTATTTATTTTGTTTTTGCCTGAAGTTAAGGCTGTATTTTGTTTTGCTCATTTTGTGCCTGAAGTCAATGTTTATTTTTTTTTCCTTCTTTTTTGTAAATAAACCAGTTTGCTTCACATTTTGTGTCCTTGTCTTGACTATTTGGGTCCACACCATTGCTGCTACCGAGCTAACTTCCCCACAAACCACACAGTCTACATAGGTGCACACACCTTGCCTTGAATACATTGATATAAAAGCACTCAGGAATTTTAGGGTAGCTCTTAGTAATGATATTAATAAAAGTAAATTTTTAGGTACATATACAGTCCTATGAAAAAGTTTGGGCACCCCTATTAATCTTAATCATTTTTAGTTCTAAATATTTTGGTGTTTACCACAGCCATTTCAGTTTGATATATCTAATAACTGATGGACACAGTAATATTTCAGGATTGACATGAGGTTTATTGTACTAACAGAAAATGTGTAATATGCATTAAACCAAAATTTGACCTGTGCAAAAGTATGGGCACCTCAACAGAAAAGTGACATTAATATTTAGTAGATCCTCCTTTTACAAAGATAACAGCCTCTAGTCGCTTCCTGTAGCTTTTAATCAGTCCCTGGATCCTGGATGAAGGGATTCTGGACCATTCCTCTTTACAAAACAATTCAAGTTCAGTTAAGTTTGATGGTCGCCGAGCCCGCTTCAAATCATCCCACAGATGTTCAATGATATTCAGGTCTGGGGACTGGGATGGCCATTCCAGAACATTGTAATTGTTCCTCTGCATGAATGCCTGAGTCGATTTGGAGCGGTGTTTTGGATCATTGTCTTGCTGAAATATCCATCCCCGGCATAACTTCAACTTCGTCACTGATTTTTGAACATTATTCTCAAGAATCTGCTGTGACCCTCAACTTTAACAAGATTCCCGGTGCCGGCATTGGCCACGCAGCCCCAATGCATGATGGAACCTCCACCAAATTTTACAGTGGGTAGCATGTGTTTTTCTTGGAATGCTGTTTTTTTTGGACGCCATGCATAACGCCTTTTTGTATGACTAAACAACTCAATCTTTGTTTCATCAGTCCACAGGACCTTCTTCCAAAATGAAGCTGCCTTGTCCAAATGTGCTTTTGCATACCTCAGGCGACTCTGTTTCTGGCGCACTTGCAGAAACGGCTTCTTTCTCATCACTCTCCCATACAGCTTCTCCTTGTGCAAAGTGCGCTGTATTGTTGACCGATGCACAGTGACACCATCTGCAGCAAGATGATGCTGCAGCTCTTTCGAGGTGATCTGTGGGTTGTCCTTGACTGTTCTCACTATTATTCTTCTCTGCCTTTCTGATATTTTTCTTGGCCTGCCACTTCTGGTCTTAACAAGAACTGTCCCTGTGGTCTTCCATTTTCTTACTATGTTCCTCACAGTGGAAACTGACAGGTTAAATCTCTGAGACAACTTTTTGTATCCTTCCCCTGAACAACTATGTTGAACAATCTTTGTTTTCAGATCATTTGAGAGCGGACTGTCCATGCTCGGCGACCATCAAACTTAACTGAACTTGTATTGTTTTGTAAAGAGGAATGGTCCAAAATCCCTTCATCCAGGATCCAGGAACTGATTAAAAGCTACAGGAAGCGACTAGAGGCTGTTATCTTTGCAAAAGGAGGATCTACTAAATATTAATGTCACTTTTCTGTTGAGGTGCCCATACTTTTGCACCGGTCAAATTTTGGTTTAATGCATATTGCACATTTTCTGTTAATACAATAAACCTCATTTCAATCCTGAAATATTACTGTGTCCATCAGTTATTAGATATATCAAACTGAAATGGCTGCTGCAAACACCAAAATATTTAGAACTAAAAATGATTAAGATTAATAGGGGTGCCCAAACTTTTTCATAGGACTGTATATTATTTGGTTTGTAAGATACCCAAAGACACCCCAAGAGTGCACAAGAGTGGAAAGAAAAAGTGAGTATCGGTATCTCCGCTGACCCTCCACTTACTATACTATGGGTTCTGAAGAGACCCCAGAATACAGTAATAATACAGCGTTAGGCAGGGAGGTATGGATGATATGAAATAACACTTACACGCTCATTTTTCAACGAAACTCAAATTTTATTTTTTCAATGTGTAGCTTGGATGTTGCCATTACAAAAATCAAAGAAAAACAAAAGAAAAAAGAAATTAAGATATTGATTACAGCCGAATGTCGAGGGCTGGCTTCAACTGCTTGACGCACCCTTTCAATGCTTTATGGGGTCCGTACCGTTCGGTCACCTCCTCGAACAATTCCGGATCTCAAAGAACCTGTTTGTTGAAAGTGATTCACCCACTTCATTATCGTGTCAAACTTCGGAACAAGCAGACCTGCTTTCTGCTAAGGATATGGGGCAGCTGCTGGAGTAGTGCTGTTGCTTAATAGGTGAGAGATAAAGCAGCACTGCGTCCACAGTGCCGCCCTGCTCGCTTCCCCTGCCGGGCTGCCGTAATGCTAAGCCAGTCCAGGACAGTTCGCACGCAGCTTGTCCTGGCTTAGGTCAGTAAAAATGCCGCCTCCCGGCATAGCACCGCCTGAGGCAGTTGCCTCAGGTCGCCTCATTAGAGGTGCGGCGCTGAGTGTGCGAGGCCTGAAGAGCATCGGGGAGCAATGGACGCTGCAAAGATGCCCAGGGTAGGTGAGGATGAGTATAATTTTTCCTCACCTCCACTGGGCCTTATTATAGACTTATTATACTATGTCTGATGAGACCCCAGCAGAGTATAACAATAGACTTCCCCTTCTATCTGAACAAGTTTGGTACAAAACTTCCAAAAACTCACCGGTGGTCAGCAGCACTGTCCTCATTTGATCTAGTTTTTTCCATGATTGTTGAAGTATTTTCATCAACCTAGAACTGTATGAACTAGAATACCAATCTCAGGCTTTCAATGCCGTTTGGCAGACATCCTTAGTGTTTTCTATCTTCTTGCAGTGAAGAAATACATCGGTTGCTATGTCTGCCAGTTACAATCTCGACAAGACAAGAGGCCTCTTCAAAGCGCCCATTCAGAATGCAACATTAAGCTGAAAAGAATTGTGTTACTCATTCATAAGTAGCTCAATAGAGCCGAGAGACCATCACAAAGGGAGCACTAAATGCAGCAATACGCAACGCAGGAAATATTTTATCTAAAATCAAGGCTGATTCAGAGGTCCATTCTTTACAGCGAAGGCACGATGGCCTGTGACCATCTTGAGACACACATTTAAAGCAGTTCTAGATAAAGAGTAAATCCTATTGGACACATCCATGGACAAGAAGGGCTGGTTTTTGCTTCCCTTATTTACTAATCCCATATGACCCTCTTAAAAGGGTGCAAGTTATATGCTATTCACAAGATAGGATGTGATCAGTGGGGGTCTAGCTGCTGGGTCTCCCCCCGATTATGAGAATTGGCGTGTGTTGCATACTAGTTTGAACTAGTTTGAACACAGTCAGAAAAGTGCACTTGCTCCTATCAATACTATAGGCCATGGGAGATTGCTGAAGTACAGCCCTCCGTTTTCTTTGACCGTGCTATTAAAATGAACAATGCCCCCCCTCCTGTTTTTCTATCATTAGTATTTAATGGAATCCAATAGAGATGGACAAACCGATTCGTTCCAAGCCAGATTCAACCTGAATATTCCAAATTCAGACCCCAGAGTAAAATAGGTGAAGCCCCAGGAGAGGTAAAAAAAAAAAAATCATAATCACCTTCCCTTACCTCTTTAAGACCTCTTTAAGGAGCCTGGAGCTCTCCTGCTGATGTCATGCGCCTGGGGTCACCGTCCTGTATTTGGCAAGAGTGGTCACATGGGCATGCTGGGCATCATGATGTCACAGAGGAGAACAAGAAACAGCAAGAAAGAAAGTAAGGTATAAATGGTTGTTTTATTTTTTTCACACCTCCCCTGGATCTTCACCTATTATACCCTGGGGTCAGTAGAGACCCCAAAGTGCAATAGTAAAGGAATTGTAATAGGAAAAATTCCCCAGTAGCTGCTGGTGAACGCTGGGGAGAGGGCACAATAGACAGTGAGCCCTAAGCTGAATTCCTCCCACTGTCCCTTCCTGCTTGCTGGTCCTATCCTAAGCAATAGGCGACAACTGGTCAACGAGTCCTTTTTATATAATTGACAACATAGAACGAAGACAAGACAAACAACAACAAAGGGAGGTCAGCTAACCACGGGTCTGGTAACATTCGAGCAAAACACAGTACAGAATCAAAATTGAAGAGAGTAGTCAAAGGGTAAGCCAGAGGTCTACAATAATAGAAACAGAAGAGGAGCTTAGCAGGGACAAAGTCACAATAGCCAGCAAGTCAATTCTAACTAAAAAGTTATACCGATGTGGGGAATGCCGGCGGCCATTTTTATAGTTCAATACAGGAGCGTACTACACAGGCGTCGGAGGTTGGACTGAGACGGAAGACAGAAGAGGCGGCGTTGCAGCTGAAGATGGAGGCGTCGCTGGAGTGAGCTCGAGCGCTGGGGCCTGCCCTCATTGCTGCGGAGAACTCATTTGCATACTGATTAAAACCGGTATTTCTAAGGAACGGCGCCGCGGAGACCACGTCTAAAGGTAAGAGACAAATAGCCTTTCTTAAGGCTATTCCGAGGTGGTAATTAGAAAAAATGTTTGTTTAGTGGTAGAATCCCTTTAAGCCTGTAAGAGTGTTACAAATGCACTTTTTCTCCAATTCCATTTTTTCTCCCATTCTGATTTTTTTCCAGCTTCCCAGTAAATTGTAGAGAATAATATATGGTACCACTATGAAGAACAATTTGTTCCACAATCATTAAGCCCACATATGGCTCTGTGAACACCAAAGTATAAAGGCTATGGGGTTTGGAACACAGGGATCTAAATGAAAATTGAAAAATGCCTTGGGTGAGAAGGGGTTAATGGGTTTTTCCATTTTCTACAATTAATATCAGTATTAGATCTGTTGGGGTCTGACAGCTGGGATTCCCACAGATCTCCAGTATTGAGGCAGCGTAGGAGATCTGAGCTTCCGACTTGCCATACAAACTGTAGCGGTAGATAAAGCACTGCTGCCCCATATACTACTTTCCCGCACTTCCTCACTATCAGTGATCAGCAGGGATACTGTATCTCGGATCCCCACAGACCTAATATTGATGGTGAAAGGATAGTATCAATTGTAGAAAGTGGACAATTCCTTTAAGGAGTTTGATATTTTGCTGAGATAATTTTTCTAGTAATTGTGTCCTATTTGTTCAATTGTCCCAACAGACACCTGCGGGCTTATCAGAAGAGGTACCAAGGACATGCCCAATTCACCAGTGGAGGTCTCGGCATGCTGGTTCATCCATTATTATTTTTCATCCATTGGTTCATCCATTATTAATATATAAAAGATGCGGCCTGTCTCACACATGTAAAATGAAATGGGTTTTCCACATGAATCCGATGAATAGAATCATATTTTAATTTGTAGAATTAAAAGTTAAACATTTTTGTCAATCTAAGTCATCAAAAATGTTGCAGAGTTTTAAAGATTAGAAGAATTCTAAATTAAAGAAAATTAAAAATTAAAAAATTTTAATTAAAAGAAAATTAGAATTAAAAATTCTAAATTAAAGAATTCTAATCTTTAAAACTTTTCAAATTGTATTTATTTATATTTGCATAAATTTTGAATTTTCTCCAGATTTACATATGGTTATGTATTAGCAAAATCCCTTTAACCCCTAGGAGGCGCAGATATTTTTCATTTTGATGTTTTTGTTTTTTACTCCTTACATTCCAAAATTCATAACTTTCTATTTTTTCCTTTTATGTAGTCATATGAGGGCTTCATTTTTGCGTGACAAGTTGTACTTCAAAATGTTATCATTTATTATTTTTTACAATGTACCGGGAAAGGGAAAATTCAGAATGAGGTGGAATTGAGAAAAAAACGCAGTACCGCCATTTTTTTTAAATCTTATTACGGCTCCCACTCTATGGTAAACATGCTATGTTAGCTTTATTTTGCAAGTCAGTATGATCATGGGGATACCAAATTTATATAGTTTTTTTCATGTTTTAATAACTTAACAAAAATTAAAAATTTTGAAGGAAAAAAATATTGAATCACTGCAACTTTTTTATATTTCATTGTACGGAGCTGTGTATGGTGTCTTTTTTGCAGTACAATATGTCGTTTTTATTGATACCATGTTGGGGAATGTAGGATGTTTTGACCACTTTTAATTCCGTTTCTTTAGGGAGGTAATTTAGTGGAAAAAAAAAGGCGAAATCAGCCATTTTAAAATGTCTTTCCTGCTACGGCATTTACCGAAAAGGACAAATGTTTTTATATTTTAATAATTTGGGCGTTGTCAGACTTGAGGATACCTAATGTGTTTATGTTTACTTTTATATATTTATTTATATTTTATCTGATCTAGGAAAAGAGTTTAAATTTTTAGGTTTTTTTAAAAATATTTTTTAAAACTTTTTTCTTTTTTTTAACTTTTTTCATAGAAAGACTATTGTAAGATTGCTATATCTTTATATAGATGTATTGTAACACTAAACATAGACTGACTCAGTAAACTACATTCTGCTCAGACATTGTATGTAGTCAGCAGCTGTCTGAAGCTCAGATGTAGACATGCCCGAATAGCAAAATATGGGAAATTCTGCAGTGGATTCTGCTGATTGTTCAGACATCAATATGCCGAGTATGCTGCAACCAGGGGACCAATAATATCAGAATTGTGAACTTCTTTATCCAGCTGCCGTCTGTAACATAGACAGTGCAACCAGTAAATCCATCATACATGTGGTTATGTTTGTGTGTGCACATCCTATATACATATAGTATACACACACGAGGGGTTCATCTCCTATGAACTCTTTTTATGGCATATAATATTACTGATTTCAAATAATTTAACACCTCTTGTGACTAAAATAGTCGCAAGTGCCATTTTGCTCTGCCTTGACACTTTTCCAAAAGTGAACGCATGGGGACGAGATGTGGGTGAAACTTTGTCGCCAGGAGGCAGTGCCTTATTCATGATGAGGATCAGGGGACGTTAAGACTGGTGAAGAAAATGTAGTAATTGCTTTGGATCATGCAAGGATGAATAACACATCCATCCCCTACTTCCACCATCACTGAAATGCCTCGTGTTCCAGCCCACAGAAACTTATATCCTGCACATGATATGAGTTCTGTAAGTTATCCATCTCCTACAGACTGAGAGGCTTAGAGGTGAGGTCAGATGATGCCAGAATGTCACAGTCACGTGTGTCTTTTGTATTTTCATGTCACGGAGGCTATTTTAATTAGTCTGAAACAATTTTCCTTTTATTCGGATTTTATTAAAAAAAATGGATGATATAGAATATTGCAATCAAACCAGGCTTGGAATGAATCGGTTTGATGTCAGAGGATG
The DNA here is from genome assembly GCF_031893055.1 of Leptodactylus fuscus. Taxonomy (NCBI): domain Eukaryota; kingdom Metazoa; phylum Chordata; class Amphibia; order Anura; family Leptodactylidae; genus Leptodactylus; species Leptodactylus fuscus. Next base: position 30,864,069 of record NC_134268.1, read on the forward strand.
GGCCTGAGTCCGACACTGCCTATATACATTTCTATAGTACATTGATCACACGTGTCCCACATGCACATGGTTGACCTCTTACTGTATCTGTGTGTGGCCAGAAGATAAAAAACCATCTGATCTTTAAGCAACTTTTGATTTACGTAGCTAAGGATCCAGATGAAATGGTGCGGTACATGGGCAGTGCCGCTGAGGCTTCATGGATTTTCAGAATTAATCAATTGCGCTTTCCTTTCCTCACGATGTGACATTTATTTGCCTTCTGGGAGACCAGTCTGCTTGATCCCTGTACAATACGATCTGTACCGTTTTACCACCACACTGTGTTCTTACAGATATTGTATCAATTAGATTGGTCGCCTGGAGATTAGGCCACATCAATGCTTCAGCTGCGGCCCCGTGAATTGTGCCTTTCCTTCACCATAGCTTTGAGGACAGATCTTTTAATGGGCTACAACTTGTATACAACTATTTACAAAGCAACAGATATACAATGTTGGCCAAAAGTATTGGCACCCCTGCAATTCTGTCAGATAATACTCATTTCTTCCAGAAAATGATTGCAAGCACAAATTCTTTGGTATTATTATCTTCATTTAATTTGTCTTCAATGGAAAACCACAAAAAGAATTGTCAAAAAGCCAAATTGGATATAATTCCACAGCAAACATAAAAAAGGGGGTGGACAAAAGTATTGGCACTGTTTGAAAAATCATGTGATGCTTCTCTAATTTGTGTAATTATCAGCACCTGTTACTTACCTGAGACACCTAACAGGTGGTGGCAATAACTAAATCACACTTGCAGCCAGTTGAAATGGATTAAAGTTGACTCAAACTCTGTCCTCTATCCTTGTGTGTACCACATTGAGCATGGAGAAAAGAAAGAAGACCAAAGAACTGTCTGAGGACTTGAGAAGCAAAATTGTGAGGAAGCATGAGCAATCTCAAGGCTACAAGTCCATCTCCAAAGAACTGAATGTTCCTGTGTCTACTGTGCGCAGTGTCATCAAGAAGTGTAAAGCCCATGGCACTGTGGCTAACCTCCCTAGATGTGGACGGAAAAGAAAAATTGACAAGAGATTTCAACGCAAGATTGTGCGGATGGTGGATAAAGAACCTCGACTAACATCCAAACAAGTCCAAGCTGCCCTGCAGTCTGAGGGTACAACAGTGTCACCCCGTACTATCCGTCGGCGTCTGAATGAAAAGGGAATGTATGGGAGGAGACCCAGGAAGACCCCACTTCTTACCCAGAGACATAAAAAAGCCAGGCTGGAGTTTGCCAAAACTTACCTGAGAAAGCCAAAAACGTTTTGGAAGAATGTTCTCTGGTCAGAGGAGACAAAAGTAGGAAAAGGCCTCAACATAGAGTTTACAGGAAAAAAAGAGGCCTTCAAAGAAAAGAACACGGTCCCTACAGTCAGACATGGCGGAGGTTCCTGATGTTTTGGGGTTGCTTTGCTGCCTCTGGCACTGGACTGCTTGACCGTGTGCATGGCATTATGAAGTCTGAAGACGACCAACACATTGTGCAGCATAATGTAGGGCCCAGTGTGAGAAAGCTGGGTCTCCCTCAGAGGTCAGGGCTCTTCCAGCAGGACAATGACCCAAAACACACTTCAGGTCAGCACTAGAAAATGGTGGTGAGAGAAAGCCCTGGAGACTTGTAAAGTGGCAGCAATGAGTCCAGCCCTGAATCCCATAGAACACCTGTGGGGGAGGAGAGATCTCTCGATGGCAGTTTGGAGAAGGCCCCCTTCACATCTCAGGGGGGACCTGGAGCAGTTTGCCAAAGAAGAATGGTCTAAAATTCCAGCAGAGCCTTGTAAGAAACTCATTGCTGGTTACTGGAAGCGGTTGTTCGCAGTTATTTTGTCTAAAGGTTGTGCTACCAAGTATTAGGCTGAGGGCGCCAATACTTCTGTCCGGCCCATTTGTGGAGTTTTGTGTAAAATGATCAATGATTTGGCTTTTTTTCATTCTCTTTTGTGTTTTTTCATTGCAAGCAAAATAAATGAAGATATTACCAAAGAGTTTGTGCTTGTAATCATTTTCTGGAAGAACACGAGTATTATCTGACAGAATTGCAGGGAGCCAATCCGAACAGCACGCACCTGGTACTTCCGCTTTGACGCCGGCCGGCCGCTTAACCCCCCGCGTGCCGGCTACGTCCATTCACTTCAATGCGTGCGTGCTGTTCGGATCGGCTGATCGCTCATCTCTAGTTATTATACTTATATTTTTTTCAGACTTTAGAGTATAATAGGTGGAGGCCCAGGCGAGGAGTAAAAAATAAAAAACCTTGATACTCACTTTCTCTTACTTCTTTAGGGCCTCCTAGTGGCATCCAGTGCTCTTCCATGTGACATCATGTGCCCAGGGTCACTGCTCTATGCCACTGTCACACGCCCTAATCTGGAGGATATGGAGGTTTACACGCCAACAGATTCCCTATGGTCACCATTCTGGGGAAAGAAGAAGATGTAAAGAAAGAGACGGGTATGGAGACAGTTCTAAGGTTTGTTTATATGTACGGTTGTTAACATGGTTTAAAGGGGTTCTATCATTAAAATCCCTTTTTTAACTAAGTACATATTGGAATAGTCTTAAGAAAAGCTATTCTTCTCTTACTTTTCTTTTTCTAATCCGCGCCACCATCCTGAGGAATTTCTTATTTATTACATATGTAAATGAGCCTTCAGACAGCACAGGGGGCGTTCCAGTAACACCTCTGCCTTCTTCTCCGGACCAACTCTTTGCCGGGTCATTTGCCGCATCTTCAGCTAAAAGTCTGTTGGCTTTTTCCCTACCAAAGGGGGGCAAGTAAACTGGGGGCAGATGAAGGGAGGCATTAAATTGGTGGAAGATGGAACGGGAAATTAAACTGGGGACAGATGCAGGGGTCATTAAACTGGGGGCAACTGGAGGAGTTCAAGTTGCCGCTTGTTGCCCCCAGTTTAATGTCCCCCTCTATTTGCCCCAAGTTTAAACTGGGGCACGAGGAGAGAGACTTCATACTGTGGGGCAATTGAGGGGAAATTTGTAATGTGGGGGCAATAATTTTAGGGTGACTGTAGGAGCGTTATTCTGTGTTAGAGCACAAAGAAAAATGGGTGATAATGGGCGAAGTCAGCGTAACAAAAATAAAAATTTTAAAAATTCGGGTTATTCGGTATTCTGAAAAATTCGGTATTATTTGCTTGATAGAACTGTGTGAGGACTTGGTTATTGCATGAGGATCTGAACTTTTATTGGCACCATTTTTTGGTACAAATAACTTTTTGATAATTTTTTTTATAGGATAAAATTACAACCTGCAATTTTTTTTTAGCTTGGTCACTGTAATGTAGCTGGAACCTGCAGTGGTGGACAAGAAAAACAGAAAAACTGATCTGTTCTACGATGGATGCTAACAGAGCCTAAGAGACACCATTGATTATAACGTTCCATCCTTTTAAACTGAAATTGCCAGATTACCAAGTCAGACTTTTTGTCCACCAATTTCTGACAAATTTGAGCCAAAGGCAACGAACAGAGACAATGATGGAGATGTGAACACAGCCTGAGAGCTATGAAACTGTTTCTGATGATTTGTTACATTGTATTGACAGTGTTGGGGTTATTTTTATGGCAACAATGTAACAGGGCATTCATGGGACTGCTGCAGCCAATCAGAGGCCTCGATGGTCACCATCATTGGAATACAAAGTATATTAGTAAATTGCGGAACTTCTCCTTATACAATGATGAGACTTCATGTGTCATTACCTATAAATGACGTTACATGTGACTGCTCGTATCACCTGCCTGTTTCCTGGGATTACTCTATCAGTAGTGATAAGGATGGCTTGTTGTAGCATATTGCACGTGTTATCGGAAAAACCACCATTACTTAGTAACAGCCTATTGCCGTACTCACTGTGCAAGCAATTTATCAGCCTGAGAGAACACGCATACACATTTATGTCACCAAATGGCAACTGAGTCTGTATAAATGGCTTTGTGAACGTTCATTGTGGAAAGCAAATGTTGACCATTGAATCCCTTTCATTTGTGCTGTCCTTGCAGGATTAGTAATGTGACTTTCCCTTTGCTTTTCTAATATCTCTGTCATTTGTCTTGGTTTCCGTAACTTTTTCTGAGTATATTATTTAGTACAAACCTGTTATGACGCTTTGAAACTCTTATGTATAACAATTTTTTCTTCTATGACTAGACATTTTTGTGATTGTATTTTTTCATTTTAGACATCTATAGCTTATGCAGAACACTAGGATGTCCACCTACAGAGGCCACCGGGGTCCTCTACATGCAGGAGAATACAGAATGGAGAGGTCCCAGATAAACTTGTGAACTGGCCATGAAAATTTTTGGGGAGAAAAAATAATGACCCATCATACTCACCTTCCCTCACCTCTCCAGGGCTCCCTTGTAGCATCTGGTGTTTATTTCCAGGAGTCTTTTGACTCTATGACTGGGCCTCAGAGGTCAAGTGACATTGACACAGGCCAGCCTTAACCATAAGGCAAACACTGCAGCAACAGTCCTGAGGTAGTTGGCGGCCCCCTCTGTATATAGTGGGAAAGACCTGCATATTGGGGTCCCAAACACAGATGGAGTTGAATACAATGGTGGAGCATATCGCTATCAGCTCCACTATTCAGGCTTCGACTAGTGCTATGCAAAGTGGCTCGATAAGTGCAGGCAGCTCTGTAGGAAAGGGTTAAGGTAGGTATTGTATTTTCTTTTATTACAGTACATTGGAAGATAAGACAAGATAAGATAAGATAATCCTTTAATAGTGCCACCATGGGGAAATTTCATTGTGTTACAACAGCATAGATAATACGGATAAAGGGTACTAACAAGTAATATATTACAGTAGGAGACACATAAGCTCAGAATAGCAGATAGGAGAAGAATACTAGGAGTCAAAGCAGCTAAAGAAAAGAAGACTTCAGGATCATTTAGTTCTCTGTGCGAAGTGATCTTCGCTTGGTCTGATGTAGATTATATAGCCTGACCGCGATTGGGAGGAAGGATTTCCAATAGCCCCTTCTCACTTTTGGGGTGAAGCAGTCTGTCACTGTCAGTACTGCCAAGTGGCGTCAAGGACTCATACATGGGGTGGGGTCCATTCTCAAGCTTGGAGGTCATGCTGTTTGATGGGTCTCTATTGTATAGGGTCACCGAGAGGAACATGTTAGTTTGTGATGGGCCACTGCGCCATTAAGGGGGCATTATACTGTGTAAGGGCTAGAGGAGCTATTGCACTGTGTGGGAGCCATTGAGGTGGCATTATATTGTGTGGGGTTGTGAAGGGGGGTATTATACTTTGGGTGGGCCAATTACAGGACATTGTAGTGATTGGGGCCACTTAGTGGATATTACAATGAGTGGCATAATGCTGAACAGAACCGCTTAGGGTGCATATTACTAAGTGGGACCACTGGGGGGCAGTATAATGAGTGTGGCCACTTAAAGGGTACTAAACTGAGTGGGATAAACAAAGCACCAGTATACTGTGTGGGGCCACCTAGGGAATATTAAGCTGTAAAGAGGCCACTAAGGTGTCGTTTATTCTGTGTGAGGTCAATTAGGGAACATTATACTGTTTGGTGGGACCTAAGAAGACGTGTCATATATTGAAGGGCACAATGACTTTGTTGGAGCCCTAAATGACTGAGGAATGAGTAGAGTCAAAGGGGAGATGACCTGAGAACTTATACTAAGAAGTCGATGTCTTAGTAGTGGTGTTAGGGGACGGGACTCATATGTAAACTTTGCATTGGGCCCACCAATGTATTAAAAAAGCCCTATTTTTACTCACCCTACATGACCAACTGATCATGTATTTCTCTTATATATGTCTATATACACTCACCGGACACTTTATTAGGTACACCATGCTAGTAACGTGTTGGACCCCCTTTTGCCTTCAGAACTGCCTCAATTCTTCGTGGCATAGATTCAACAAGGTGCTGGAAGCATTCCTCAGAGATTTTGGTCCATATTGACATGATGGCATCACACAGTTGCCGCAGATTTGTCGGCTGCACATCCATGATGCGAATCTCCCGTTCCACCACATCCCAAAGATGCTCTATTGGATTGAGATCTGGTGACTGTGGAGGCCATTGGAGTACAGTGAACTCATTGTCATGTTCAAGAAACCAGTCTGAGATGATTCCAGCTTTATGACATGGCGCATTATCCTGCTGAAAGTAGCCATCAGATGTTGGGTACATTGTGGTCATAAAGGGATGGACATGGTCAGCAACAATACTCAGGTAGGCTTTGGCGTTGCAACGATGCTCAATTGGTACCAAGGGGCCCAAAGAGTGCCAAGAAAATATTCCCCACACCATGACACCACCAACACCAGCCTGAACCGTTGATACAAGGCAGGATGGATCCATGCTTTCATGTTGTTGACGCCAAATTCTGACCCTACCATCCGAATGTCGTAGCAGAAATCGAGACTCATCAGACCAGGCAACGTTTTTCCAATCTTCAATTGTCCAATTTCGATGAGCTTGTGCAAATTGTAGCCTCAGTTTCCTGTTCTTAGCTGAAAGGAGTGGCACCCGCTGTGGTCTTCTGCTGCTGTAGCCCATCTGCCTCAAAGTTCGACGTACTGTGCGTTCAGAGATGCTCTTCTGGCTACCTTGGTTGTAACGGGTGGCTATTTGAGTCACTGTTGCCTTTCTATCAGCTCGAACCAGTCTGGCCATTCTCCTCTGACCTCTGGCATCAACAACACATTTCCGCCCACAGAACTGCCGCTCACTGGATGTTTTTTCTTTTTCGGACCATTCTCTGTAAACCCTAGAGATGGTTGTGCGTGAAAATCCCAGTAGATCAGCAGTTTCTGAAATACTCAGATCAGCCCTTCTGGCACCAACAACCATGCCACGTTCAAAGGCACTCAAATCACCTTTCTTCCCCATACTGATGCTCGGTTTGAACTGCAGGAGATTGTCTTGACCATGTCTACATGCCTAAATGCACTGAGTTGCCGCCATGTGATTGGCTGATTAGAAATTAAGTGTAAGGGAGCGTTCACACTACCGTCGGTGTCCGACATGTAGTGTCCGCTCCTAGTGTCCGCTCAAAATCTGTCACGGACACTAGGAGCGGACACTAGATGTGTCCGTGACACCTGTCATTCACTTGAATGGGCATCGGGTGCGTTCTTTTGCACTCCGTGCCCGTCCTTCCCTGTCCCTGCATGCAGGGTTTTTCTGTCCGCTTGAGAAGTCGGACATCTTCTCTTGCGGACAGGAAAGGACGGGCACGGAGTGTAAAAGAACGCACCCGATGCCCATTCAAGTGAATGACAGGTGTCACGGACACATCTAGTGTCCGCTCCTAGTGTCCGTGACAGATTTTGAGCGGACACTAGGAGCGGACACTACATGTCGGACACCGACGGTAGTGTGAACGCCCCCTTAACGAGCAGTTGGACAGGTGTACCTAATAAAGTGGCCGGTGAGTGTATAGTATATACTAGTGTACCACAATGCTCTTAGGTCTCGCTATGGACCACTCATTGCACCAGAATGCAGCAAATAGACAGTCTATTGCTAGTGCAGAGTTTTGCAGCCTTGTAATTGACATGCACTGGGCTCCTGCCATCCATCAGCATTGCGTAATATATCAGTATGGATAGCTTTACCTTCAGCACAGCACAGAACAACATAAACTCCCCTAAAATATTTCTCACTGGAGGCAATTTGAGAAAAACAAATTATAAAGCGTCTTTACTGTTGACTCATTCTCTTTCATTTCAGTGTTAAATTACATCGATAAGAATAATGCACAATAGAATTTGCTAAAACTAATAAAAATAGCATATTCCCCACAGCCTGACTCATGCTCGGCGCTGCACGGACCAAGCTGAATTGTGCAAAATGTTCCTGCAATCATAACTCAATTGCCTCTTCTGTAAGAGTGCGGGAGAAAATAACTCATATAAGCTTGTTTATGGTGCCAAACATCATTGCCTTTCTTAGCCAGTATCTATTTTTATCTGTATATATGATACTGAAGCCTTCAGGAAAATAGTCAAATATATACACACTGATATTCAGCCTATTAAGTCATTGCAAGTTGGTGACATCATTGAGGTGTAAAGGGCATCATTGATCCTAAAACTGCCTACGAGATCCGAAAGTGCACAGGAGGGCCCTGACTCTGGAGGAGTTGCTATTTTATAATAGATTTAGCTTAGTCTTAGTATAGTCTGCATAGGGTATATTATATGAATGATACTGAGAATAGCTTTTCGCATGTATATATTTATTGCACAGGTGTACCTAAGTATTTTACAGAGGACCTTTAAACACCTCCACCAATTCCAACTCTTTGCATTCCTTAGGCGCCGCATCACTGATTCCAGCACAGTTGGGATTTTTCCTCCAGCCCCCACCATTCCTGAGCAATCAATCCTGTTAGTTTGAGCACCCACTATGCTGATGGTGTGGGGGTGCTTTGCTGGTGACACTGTTGGGGATTTATTCAAAATTGAAGGCATACTGAACCAGCATGGCCCCAATTGAATTGGTTTGGGGTGAGCTGGACCGCAGAGTGAAGGCAAAAGGGCCAACAAGTGCTAAGCATCTTTGGGAACTCCTTCAAGACTGTTGGACGACCATTTCAGGTGACTACCTCTTGAAGCTCATCTAGAGAATGCCAAGAATGTGCAAAACAGGAATCAAGGCAAAAGGTGGCTACTTTCAAGAACCGAGAATATAAGACAGATTGTCAGTTGTTTCACACTTGTTTGTTAAGTATTAGAGATGAGCAAACAGTAAAATATTCAATATTCGTTTCAAATAGCCCCTCAATATTCGACCATTCGAATGAATATCGAACCCCATTATAGTCTATGACGAAAAATGCTTCGTTTCAGGGGATCCCACCATTCGACTCAGGAGAGTCACCAAGTCCACTATCACACCCCAGGAAATGATGCCAACACCCTGGAATGCAACTGGGACAGCAGGGGAAGCATGTCTGGGGGCATCTAACATGCCCAAGTCACTGTATTATGTTGGGATCCCTGTCAGCTTGTGATATGCATGAGCTGACTTTTTCCCATAGGAATGCATTGACCAGCGTTGATTGGCCGAATGCCATACAGAATACAGCATTCGGCCAATCAACACTGATTCTGCTGGAGGCTCGTCTGTGAAGAGGCAGAGTCTAATATTGGACCAGAATGGAGACTGCTGTGGACCAATCTTAGACTCCGCCTCCACTGGCAGAACCAGCGTTGATTAGCCAAATGCTATACTCTGTATGGAATTCAGCCAATCAACACTGGTCAATGCATTCCTATGCTGAGATGTAGCAGAGCTGGCTACTCCGAAGAAGCAGTCGAGCTCAGCGCACGGCCAGCACTGCTACATCGGAGATGAAGCAGAGCTGACCGTGCACTGAGCTCGGCTACTCCAGAGATGCAGCCGAGCTGAGCCCACAGCCAGCACTGCTACATCACAGCCAGCACTGCTACATCGGAGATGAAGCAGAGCTGGCCGTACGCTGAGCTCGGCTACTCTGGAGATGCATCCGAGCTCAGTGCACGGCCAGCACTGCTTCATCTCCGATGTAGCAGTGCTGGCCGTGCGCTCAGCTCGGCTGCATCTCCGGAGTAGCCAAGCTCAGCGTACGGTCAGCTCTGCCTCATCTCCGATGTAGCAGTGCTGGCTGTGCAGCAGGGTTCAACGCACACTCAGCACTGCTACATCTCAGATGCAGCAGAGCTGAGTGTGCGTTGAACCCTGCTGCACACTCAGCTCTGCTGCATCTCAGATGTAGCTGTGCTGAGTGTGTGTTGAACCCTGCTGCACACTCAGGTCTGCTGCATCTCAGATGTAGCAGTGCTGAGTGTGCGCTGAACCCTGCTGCACACTCAGCTTTGCTGCATCTGTGTGTGCTGAGCTCTGCTGCTTCTCCATGTAGCAGAGCTGTGTCAGCACTGCTACATCTGAGATCGGACCACAATGGAAACTGCTGTAGACCAATCTTAGACTCCGCCTCCTCCGGCAGAACCAGCATTGATTGGCCAAATGCTGTACTCTATATGCATATCGCAAGCTGACAGGGATCCCGACCAGATAGAGCCCCAAAGAGCTGGGTAAGTAACATTCCCACCTAAATAACGGTAATCCCTAGCTAACCCTGCCTGTACATCTGTCCCTGTCTCACAGTCACAAAGTTCACAGTCTCAAATTAATTGAATGGTAAATCTACCATTCGTATAAATTGAAGGTCACCTGATTTAGCCAGCCAATGACTTTTTCCGATTTTTTTTCGATGCCTCCGTTGTCGTAGTTCCTGTCCCACCTCCCCTGCGCAGTTATTGGTGCAAAAGAATAGCGCCAGGGAAGGTGGGAGGGGATACATATTTTTACTGCATTTGCCTCGTGGTATTCGATTCCAATCGAATACCCTGAATGGTCTGATATTCAATCAAATATGTATTCGATCGAACAGTGTTCGCTCATCTCTATTAAGTATATAATTCCACATGTGTTACTTCATAGTTTTGATGCCTTCAGTGTGAATCTACAATTGTCATAGTCATGAAAATACAGAAAACTGTTTGAATAAGAAGGTGTGTCCGGACTTTTGGTCTGTACTGTACGTGTTGGCTGAAGACATTTTTCAGCACTATTTATTATAGAGGTTTGGACTTAAAGTTCTGACACTTTATAACATATAAATATCCATTCACATATAAGACATTGTCCTACTCCCTAATGTATTACAGTTAGAGCTTATGCTAAATATATTATTCTCTAATATTAATTCAATCACAATGATAGTAAATATTGACACATAACCTATTACATGGTCGATACTTATTATATTCTATATTTTTTCCTACACACTATGTTTTTTTGCTGTATTTTAGAGATCTCAAGCCAGAGAACATCCTGATGACTGACAGCGGTCATGGAAAGGACATGAATTATGGTCTTGCCCTCGAGAACATGTTCTGCCAATATGCAGGGAAAGCTTTATACATTGCTCCTGAGGTGAGAGAGAATTCTTCTAGTGTCTGATGAGTCTGATGTATGAACGATCATATACACAAAACCCATCCCAGCGTGAAGAACATCATCCACAAGGTCACTATGTTATTGCACTATGTCTGTATGTATATGTTACTACCAGAAGTCTTTATTAATACTGGGTGTATCCTAAATACTAAAGATATTTGTCTTTTCTTCAGCTCCTCCCTGAAGATTTTGCCAGGCATTTGGGAGTCAAGAGAAACATCAGAGGTCACAGTTTTTTTCCAGCATATTGACTGGGACTCTGTGGAAGTCCTTCAGATGCCTTCACCATTCATACCTGTAGTCAGTAAATGAACAGAAACGATCTCCTGTTCTGAATGATCCGCTTGTTCTTGCTGCTTAACCCATTGTAATCTTCTTATGTTTTTTTCTAGCCACTTCAAAGCTCAAAGCTTCTCTGAGAAATTCCATCTGGACCAACCGGAGGTAGTAGAGGCTGCAAACTTATCAATCTTCCCAGATAAACAGGCTGTATTTAGATTATTTTTGTTTTGTCACCTAGAAAACTCCTTAGACAGCAGCTCAGATATCATCAGAGCAAGTGTCCACTGATCCCCTCTTAGATCGCCGATCGGAATCCGATCTTTTCCGATCCCGATCGCTCAACCTTAGCGCTGACTGAAGAAGACAAAGCATATATTTCTCTTACATCATACTGCCTTTGAGCTTGTGGAAACCAAGCTAGGAAGAAGATCGATAATGGACTCCACTAGATGGAGCAGGCAGTACATGCTTTGTCACAAGTAGAAGTGCAAAACACCTGCGCTTGCAGGGTCGGACTGGCCCGCCGGAGTACCGGGGAATCCCCCGGTAGGCCCCAGCCTGGACTATTAAGACCTCATTATGGGGCCTTTATGGGGCCCTACCGGACCTCCACTGCCTTTTTTTTTAATAGACAGTGGAGGTTCGATAAGGCGTCTGCCCAGGGCTGGTGTCAGCACCCGGGCAAGTGACTGTGTGAGGAAGTGAAGGGAGAGAGACTCCGTGCTGCATTGCTTGAAGGATCTGTGATGATGTCATATGTGGGCGGAGCTACACGGATCGTACAGAACAGTGTTACACAGGAAGATGAATCGGCCGGGAACAGTCTGATGGAAGGAAGAGAGAAGAGACAGCATGTGTGGTGAGTAAAGGAGCGTTCACACTACCATCGGTGTCCGACATGTAGTGTCCGCTCCTAGTGTCCGCTCAAAATCTGTCACGGACACTAGGAGCGGACACTAGCTTTGTCTATCTGTCCTCTTACCTCTATGTTTGGATATATTAATGAGCAGAGGATAATAAGGTAGTGATTGTGTATACCTATCCCAATATAGTTTGGTGACAATTATTTATTACACACCAGCCCCGGGAACTCCATGTGATCAACGTCCCATGTTAGCCATTTCAATAGACCTTTTGAGGTCTCATTTACTGCACGGTTATTTAATTTTAACAGCATAAATAAAGGTTAAGTTTTATTGCATTTGGGGATTTTTTTCTGTGAGTTAGTTGATATTGTGATAATCCCTTCCACTGTCTGTGAATCAGGATTTTTATCATGTGTATTGTCACATTATACTGGAAGAGCAGAACACATAGGCTATAATTTTTAGTGCATTCAACTAAAAGTTAAGTTCAAATGAAATTTACCATTTGGATTCCGATAAATTGGTGGTGGCAGGTGAAATCTATGAGAATGGTTACTCAACTCGGAAATCTGAATTTAAAGCCCATCAATATTTGGTGTAACCTGTACCCTTTGGAGGAGAAGTACTATAAGTGATGATATGGCCCCCACAGATATAGCCCTGATCTCAGTATCATCCAGTCTGTCTAGGATGACATGTAGAGCCAGAAGGGTTGGAGAAAGCCTACATCCACAGACGATCTGTGCTTAGTTCTCCAAGATGGCGGCGGGAACAACCTCCCTGCCCAGTTCTGCCAAAAGCTGTCTGCAAGTACCAAGAAGAACTGAAGGAAGGCAAAGAGCAAAGGTCACATTGTGAAGGTAGACCATGTCTATTCTTATTTTTATACATGCTTTATACTGCTTAAGAAATTATATTTTTCTTTGTGCAACGTTTATACATTAAGATGGCGCCTGTATCCAGTACCACACCCAGATGCTGACGCACATGATCGTCATGTGGTTTACAAGAAAGACAGTATCATTTCCTGGGAACTCGAAAGCTAAAAGATGTTGAAATTTAAGAGCCAATGACTGATCGCCAGTGTATTCGGATACAAGACGTATATGCTTACAGCCTGCCGTTATCTTATCTTTCTTGCATTCCTGTATAAAAACTGTAACTTCCTCAATAAACCTCAGTTCTGTGTGAACAGGCATCACGCTCGTTGCATGGACTGGGATTAACCCTGACATATGTGTCAGATTTCATTCTAGTCAGCGCGCACATGCATGATTGATTTGGAGCAGGTGACTGACCACTGTAAGTGACCCGTACTCTGGCGGGGATTCTCCCTCAACAAGTGGTGCCGAAACCCGGGACTACGGTATAGGACCACCGCGGATGACCGACCCGCGCCGGACCCTGGACGTCGGATGGCGTCTCACCGACCCGAGGCCTGATCACCCTCATTAGAGTCACGGTAAGTGTATGCATATTCATATGAATATGTGTCATTTGCCTGTGACTGTCGATGTGTCGCTGTCTGGCTGACAGGTGATCCAGTTGGATCGATTGTCCGGTCTGAGTGATACAGATAGGTGGGTCCTAGAGCCGTAGTCTGAACTTGTTTTTCCTCACGGTATATATATATCACCGAGTGTTCACTCACCTGTGGTGCTGCAGATTCCAGGAAGTGAATTTCTTGCCCTCTTTGATGTAGAGTAGTGCATGTGATCTTTTGGACGATTGCAGCATTTGGTCTGGGCACGGGCCGTCAGTAAAGAGGACGGGTGCTGTAATTTATTTATTTATTGATTCCTAGCATAAGGCCGTCAGGGAGTAGACGGGTGCTGGTGGATTGCTTTATTCTCCTTATTCTTTCCTTTCTGATATTGCCCAGTGACCGCAACCTTTGGTCAGCGGAGGACCTGTCAGCAAGAGTCTGAGACCGGTAAAGGTGACTTTGTTGGTGGTTGTGGGGTCACATATCTGCCGTGCGCACGCAGATAAGCAATATTGGGACCGTAAGAATGTTGCGGTTGTTCAAGAGGGAACATGTTCTGCCTGACGGGGCACAGACTGCTGTTGATTTAGTTCGAGTCAGGGAGGGCAAGAAATATGTGAAAGAAGCTTTGAGAATGTATAAACTGGCTGAGGTGCCTCCTACGGGCCGATTGCAACCTAGTATGTGGAGAAAAATGTTAGAAGAGTCACGGGGAGTGTTAGAAGATAAAGATTTGCTGGAAGCCGCCCAAGTTCATTACAGGGTCGCAAGGACTCTAGAACGTGAGGGATATGAAAATGCTGAACCTTTGTTTCTTTGTTTGGTTATCTGAAACTTAATGATAAAAAGAATATGCCGAGTATAATTGCTTGTGCGCCACTGCCCTAAAATGGCGCCGAGAGTAGTGGAGATGGGTGGATCTGTGACGTCTGTAGGCAGCTGAATCCTGATTTGCAAGATGTCTGTGTAGCCTGTGGATCTCCCCGCCCATGTCCCTGTTGTCTCATCTTCCGGACCAACGCCCAGGGATGGCGGAAGTGAGGTTATGGCTGTTTCCACTGGCAGCCATGTTAGTACACCCAGACCAACATCTCCGGCCCCCACCGTCCCTCAGATCACGCCCCCTTTATCCGGTGATTCCAGTGATAGCCACATCCAGTTCCTATCACAAACCCTCAAGCCCGGAAGGTCAAACCCCTGGTAGCCCCCTTTCCGAGTGTCCGAGTGTCTATGCCCAGTTCAGCTGTAAAAGACCTCACTGTATACCACTATTATGATGTTTAGAGGATTATACGTTCAAAACTTTGGTTGGGATCTAGTAAAGAAAAGGAAAATTGGGAAGGAAGGAAATTTCCCTTAACGTCAAGTATAGTTTAAGAGATTCTGAACACTTGTGGTAATTACTAGAGTGAGGTTTGCTATGAAAATAAAAAATTGCGCAAAAATATTAATGTGTAATTTTGGTGTCAGTATACTAACTGCTGTTTGAGTTTTATTCCTATTTTTATTTCTGTAGAGGGCAATCAAAGCATTTTAATTGACTGCCAAGAGCTTCAAGGTCGTTTTATCTCATAGACTGCCAGATGCTGGAGGACGCGCAGAGAAGATGAAACTTGGCTTTGTGCCAGCACCAGAGACAGTCTATGTATTATATCCAAAGAAGTGATTTGGTACAAAAATAAAAAAAAAAAAAAAAAAAGGTTAACCTGAGTAACGTATAATGACAATGTGTATACAGGGATATCCAAGCATATGATGTAATGGTTATGTTTTGAATTATTGTCTGTTATTATCTTTTAAACTGTTGTATCCACAAAAGAGTAAAAAGGTGATAGTGAAAAGTTTTGAATCTTCACAGCGTGGGTATGGGAGGTCACGGAGGGGGAGACGGCCACTCACCCTCTGTCGCCTCGCCAACCTACAAGTTGGGGTTTTACCCCAAGTTAAAATCTTTGTGCAAGAGTTCAAGGCACACAGAGATTGGATTACTGGTATCATCTATGTATTACAGAGAGTATTCTGATTTTTACTTGTTTGTTTATATATCTATGTGTTTATGTTCTATTTATGGGAATGGGGAATAATGAGATGAAACTCCTTCTTTGTGTCTTATCCCATAGTTATGTGTTGAAACTTATGTTGGAATTTTATATCCCGTTATGCTAATTATTCTAACGTGTCTTCTTCTTGTCTAAAAATTTACCATAAGAGACCAGAATCCTTTTCCTGAGCTGACTCAGATCACGGTTATGAGGGAAGGTAACTCATCTGGTCTGTGCCGTATTTTAATCTTTGTATATTATTCTTTATAATTTGTATCATACAGAAGTGTGCACAATATCACACTAGCTTCCGTTCTCTTCTTATGTAGTCACTGATCCGACATAGAATTGTCTTAGTAAAGCATTTGGTGTTGCCTTCTTTAAAGCCGTACCCGACCCCTTAAGATAGTTGGAAAAACATATAGTGCTATTAGAGGGGTACGGTAGAAGGTTTTTCTTGTTAGGACTGTGTTGTTAGCAACATTTTGATCTTAAAAGTAAAATTTTAGGTAAATTCTGATAATCTGGAATTTTGAGACGTCCATCCAATAATCCGGAATATAGTGTGAAATTGTGTTAAACATGTATTTTAGTCAATGAGTGGTCACAATGTGTTAGATTATGTGAATCGTGAAATGAATGGTTGAAAAATGTTGATGTAATGAAGAGATGCCAGAAAGTGGCAGGAAACAGGAGGTTTAAGTATGTTGCCTAAGTTTAGGATGTCAAAGAGATGGAACTTGGAATGTTGAAACATAAAGTGATGTGATAATATGCACATAATAGGATGGGTATCAGATTTTAGGGTGAAGCAAGTGGAAAGATTGCTCCAGCAAGTGGAAAGGATTGTGCAAGAAAGTGAACATAGGTTGATGTAAGCTGATTGAAACCAGGATTGTCCCCCATTGTAGGAAAACCGTTATTAAAACTTAGAAACTCAGTAAGGTGTCCGAATTTGAAAACGTGTGTGTGTGTATGTTGATTGATAAAAAGACATAGCACAGATTATCTTTGTCATGATGTTTTGATTTTAGGAAAAAGGAAAAAAAGAGAGAAAAATTCCTTTGAGTCTATACGAAGTGAATTAGAAGTCACTCCCATACCTGTTGTGTAGTGGTCTATGTGTATGATTGTGCTGTGTGACCAGGAGATTGATTGGATCCCTCCGTTAATGTTCCTGCTTTCTCTGCTGATATATATATACACTCACCGGCCACTTTATTAGGTACACCATGCTAGTAACGTGTTGGACCCCCTTTTGCCTTCAGAACTGCCTCAATTCTTCGTGGCATAGATTCAACAAGGTGCTGGAAGCATTCCTCAGAGATTTTGGTCCATATTGACATGATGGCATCACACAGTTGCCGCAGATTTGTCGGCTGCACATCCATGATGCGAATCTCCCGTTCCACCACATCCCAAAGATGCTCTATTGGATTGAGATCTGGTGACTGTGGAGGCCATTGGAGTACAGTGAACTCATTGTCATGTTCAAGAAACCAGTCTGAGATGATTCCAGCTTTATGACATGGCATTGCATTATCCTGCTGAAAGTAGCCATCAGATGTTGGGTACATTGTGGTCATAAAGGGATGGACATGGTCAGCAACAATACTCAGGTAGGCTTTGGCGTTGCAACGATGCTCAATTGGTACCAAGGGGCCCAAAGAGTGCCAAGAAAATATTCCCCACACCATGACACCACCACCACCAGCCTGAACCGTTGATACAAGGCAGGATGGATCCATGCTTTCATGTTGTTGACGCCAAATTCTGACCCTACCATCCGAATGTCGCAGCAGAAATCGAGACTCATCAGACCAGGCAACGTTTTTCCAATCTTCAATTGTCCAATTTCGATGAGCTTGTGCAAATTGTAGCCTCAGTTTCCTGTTCTTAGCTGAAAGGAGTGGCACCCGGTGTGGTCTTCTGCTGCTGTAGCCCATCTGCCTCAAAGTTCGACGTACTGTGCGTTCAGAGATGCTCTTCTGGCTACCTTGGTTGTAACGGGTGGCTATTTGAGTCACTGTTGCCTTTCTATCAGCTCGAACCAGTCTGGCCATTCTCCTCTGACCTCTGGCATCAACAACGCATTTCCGCCCACAGAACTGCCGCTCACTGGATGTTTTTTCTTTTTCGGACCATTCTCTGTAAACCCTAGAGATGGTTGTGCGTGAAAATCCCAGTAGATCAGCAGTTTCTGAAATACTCAGACCAGCCCTTCTGGCACCAACAACCATGCCACGTTCACAGGCACTCAAATCACCTTTCTTCCCCATACTGATGCTCGGTTTGAACTGCAGGAGATTGTCTTGACCATGTCTACATGCCTAAATGCACTGAGTTGCCGCCATGTGATTGGCTGATTAGAAATTAAGTGTTAACGAGCAGTTGGACAGGTGTACCTAATAAAGTGGCCGGTGAGTGTATATGTGTTCTGAATATGTACCTAACCTTATTGCATTGATATTATGAGATTGTACAAATGTGTTTCTGTTTCTTTAAGAGAGATTGCTGAAGTCTGTAGTCCTACACAAGACAAAGCTATGAGATACAGGGGGGGATACCCAGCCGCAGCTATGAGTGGGATAGGCAGCTATGTGAGCTGCAGCATGATAAGATAATATTGGCTCTTCTTGTATTGTCTAGCTTTGACCTTGCTGTATATCTCTCTCACAGAACATGAAGTAATTGTACTTTTGGAAAAAAAAAACAAAAAAAAAACCGGAAGACCAAAAGCCATTGCTAATGAATATTGAAATTAAATGTTATTTTTCCTCAGGTCCAGTCAGTCCACGTAACATTAAGATTGTGTTAAAGTTCATTTCTCTGACAAGTCACATTTGCTTGCTGCATTGGAGGGTTTTTGTTTTGTTTTGTTTTTTTTTTGGTTTTTTTTTTCCAGGGGGGAAAGACAGCACAGCCATTGTTGTTTGTTTTCCTGCACGCCCCATCCTATTTGTTACCGTTGGCAGCTGCACCTATTCTTTCAATAGGGGTGACCATCTTTAATATCCCAGTCCCTAGCCTCTTTCAGCTCTCACCCCACCTGTCTGTTAGGTCTTCGTGTTTAGAGAGCCAGAAGTTGTCGGGGCCAAGTTTAGCTTGGGAACAGCTGACCAACACCTGCAGGCAGGGCCTAGTCAGCCAGTAGCGCCAGGGAGAGTTTTCCTACCCCATTCCCATAGAGGTGCATGCAGCATTCAGTATATGGTTGTTTGGGTATTGACACAACCGAACCGTGATGTTGTCAATATCTTCAAGGGGGGGGGGGGGGGTGAAGAAGCCTAAGATAACTGATAACTTAAGGAAATTTTGCTGATATGAATCTATTGATAACTTTTTGATTGAGCTCTATTATAGATGGTCTTATATTTGGGAAGGATGGTGAATCCTGCATCAGATATGCCACAGCCACCGTATATGAGGTAAACCAAGCGTAAGGAGACCTATTATGGGACTCCACGGGTCTCAGGTGAACTTGAAGCCATCGCTTGAACATGGTACAATGTCTGAGGGTAGGTGTTGGATATAGTAGAATTATGGTCCGATCTGGAGGGCAAGAACTTTTGTGTGATGGAGACCCTGCGGCTGCTGATAGGTTGGTATAGTCAGAAGTCATGGCACACACCAAGGCTGATACAAAAGAAAGTAGAGGTAACATGTGGGCAGACACTGCCATTAGCCCGGCTGCAGAAGCCTAGGGGACATGTTTTACTGATAAGACCCAAACCTTTTAGCTCTCTTTTCAGGTTTTATGACACTGATACACCGAAGATGGTCCAGGAGGAGAGGAGACTTGGAAAGAGGATGTACAAGTCCTGGTGTCCGGTGGTAAGAGAGTATGTACTGAGAACATTGTTCCCACTTATGGCATAAGCAGCTTCTTACTAAGTGTACTGTTTAGAAGTAGCCATGTGTGACCTGGTGAGCGGAGGATGGGCAGCTGCAGGATTTAGCATCACTATAGTCAGATATATATGTGAGCCCGCACGGCATGTGCTAGGCCAGTGAGCCGGGCCTGAAGCCCTTGTACCTGTTCCAGAGATTGCAGGTTGAGTATACAGTCCTATGAAAAAATTTGGGCACCCCTATTAATCTTAATCATTTTTAGTTCTAAATATTTTGGTATTTGCAACAGCCATTTCAGTTTGATATATCTAATAACTGATGGACACAGTAATATTTCAGGATTGAAATGAGGTTTATTGTACTAACAGAAAATGTGCAATATGCATTAAACCAAAATTTGACCGGTGCAAAAGTATGGGCACCTCAACAGAAAAGTGACATTAATATTTAGTAGATCCTCCTTTTGCAAAGATAACAGCCTCTAGTCGCTTCCTGTAGCTTTTAATCAGTTCCTGGATCCTGGATAAAGGTATTTTGGACAAACAATTCAAGTTCAGTTAAGTTAGATGGTCGCCGAGCATGGACAGCCCGCTTCAAATCATCCCACAGATGTTCAATGATATTCAGGTCTGGGGACTGGGATGGCCATTCCAGAACATTGTAATTGTTCCTCTGCATGAATGCCTGAGGATTTGGAGCGGTGTTTTGGATCATTGTCTTGCTGAAATATCCATCCCCGGCGTAACTTCAACTTCGTCACTGATTCTTGAACATTATTCTCAAGAATCTGCTGATACTGAGTGGAATCCATGCGACTCTCAACTTTAACAAGATTCCCGATGCCGGCATTGGCCACACAGCCCCAAAGCATGATGGAACCTCCACCAAATTTTACAGTGGGTAGCATGTGTTTTTCTTGGAATGCTGTTTCTTTTTGGACGCCATGCATAACGCCTTTTTTTATAACCAAACAACTCAATTTTTGTTTCCAAAATGAAGCTGCCTTGTCCAAATGTGCTTTTTCATACCTCAGGCAACTCTATTTGTGGCGTACGTGCAGAAACGGCTTCTTTCTCATCACTCTCCCATACAGCTTCTATTTGTGCAAAGTGCGCTGTATAGTTGACCGATGCACAGTGACACCATCTGCAGCAAGATGATGCTGCAGCTCTTTGGAGGTGGTCTGTGGATTGTCCTTGACTGTTCTCACCATTCTTCTTCTCTGCCTTTCTGATATTTTTCTTGGCCTGCCACTTCTGGGCTTAACAAGAACTGTCCCTGTGGTCTTCCATTTCCTTACTATGTTCCTCACAGTGGAAACTGACAGGTTAAATCTCTGAGACAACTTTTTGTATCCTTCCCCTGAACAACTATGTTGAACAATCTTTGTTTTCAGATCATTTGAGAGTTGTTTTGAGTAGCCCATGATGCCACTCTTCAGAGGAGATTCAAATAGGAGATCAACTTGCAATTGGCCACCTTAAATACCTTTTCTTATGATTGGATACATCTGGCTATGAAGTTCAAAGCTCACTGAGGTTACAAAACCAATTTTGTGCTTCAGTAAGTCAGTAAAAAGTAGTTAGGGGAATTCAAATCAATAAAATGATAAGGGTGCCCATACTTTTGCACCGGTCAAATTTTGGTTTAATGCATATTGCACATTTTCTGTTAGTACAATAAACCTCATTTCAATCCTGAAATATTTCTGTGTCCATCAGTTATTAGATATATCAAACTGAAATGGCTGTTGCAAACACCAAAATATTTAGAACAAAAAATGATTAAGATTAATAGGGGTGCCCAAACTTTTTCATAGGACTGTATACAGTGAGACGGTGTGAGTACGTGCTTGTGTGTAGTTGTCTCCCTTCAGGATGGCTTGGGGCATATCTGGTGAGGAAAAACCATCACAAACAGTCCGTGTACAAAGTCCACTAGTTCTGGGGCAGACGTGTCTACGCGTGTCATTATTGGTTACCTGAATCTATTGTCCATAAGTATGCGGTGTGTTTCACACTAAGTTGAAAAGAGGAAAATTGATATTTAGCCCTGTCTTTGGATTGTATTTCTTATAAATGTCCCAGATGTAATATGTTGTGCTGACTGACTATGTGACGAATCATCAAAGACATATGATTAATGTATATTCTCGAGTTTTTCCCTTTTTCCTCCAGATTCTAAGTCAGTGGAAGAAACCTATAAACTAAACCCCAAAGATTGGATGGTGATAAGGAGATATATGAGATTCAATGGTCACTTCCGGTTCCTGTTGATCGCCAGTACAGCTGTGAGAGTACAAGGAAAACCTTAAACCTTTGCCCACTTGATGATGTTCTTAAAAATAAATGGGACAATAAACTGTTAGAGGATATGGACCTTGAGAAGAGGAAATTTGAAGACTGTTGGATATATCTGAACTTATACTTCTGTTATGTTTCTATAGTTATTATATTCATATTGTTTATAGGTCTGACAATAGTCAATGTATATGCTTTTTATAAGATCTGAAGGGTATTTTCTTACAGTCCGGTAGTGAGAGATAGGGACAGACATCCCACCCTGCATTCCCTTTGTCTGGAGCTGTTTCAAGGGGGGACTATTAAGGTCATGTGTATATACATGCTGATAACCATACCTGTTTTACTGTCAATGAAACATCTGGAGTCAAACTAGGCATATTTGGCTCTGACTTCTGCATGGAAAACTCAACCACACCCTCCTCCTCTCTCCAAAACCGACTAGCTATAGATATGATCACAGCAGAAAGAGGTGGAGTCTGCTCCATGATTGGTGAAGAATGTTGTACTCACATTCCAGATAGCACTGTGTAGAAATTTCAGGGAAAGAAAAATATAATTTAGGGGGGAATGTGAAGGTAGACCATGTCTATTCTTATTTTTATACATGCTTTATACTGCTTAAGAAATTATATTTTTCTTTGTGCAACGTTTATACATTAAGATGGCGCCTGTATCCAGTACCACACCCAGATGCTGACGCACATGATCGTCATGTGGTTTACAAGAAAGACAGTATCATTTCCTGGGAACTCGAAAGCTAAAAGATGTTGAAATTTAAGAGCCAATGACTGATCGCCAGTGTATTCGGATACAAGACGTATATGCTTACAGCCTGCCGTTATCTTATCTTTCTTGCATTCCTGTATAAAAACTGTAACTTCCTCAATAAACCTCAGTTCTGTGTGAACAGGCATCACGCTCGTTGCATGGACTGGGATTAACCCTGACATATGTGTCAGAATTCATTCTAGTCAGCGCGCACATGCATGATTGATTTGGAGCAGGTGACTGACCACTGTAAGTGACCCGTACTCTGGCGGGGATTCTCCCTCAACAACATTAAGAGCAAAGAGCAAAGGTCACATTAACCCTTGCCTAGAGTTACATTATTACAACTAAAAAAATTCAACTTCCGGCATAAATGGGTTAAGTATTAATGTGATATACATTTTTTTTCTTATTCACTTCATTTTGCTAATTGACCAAAAAAACTAACTTTGAAAGCATTCTGGCCAGCATATTTTTCACACCTGCTTTAAACTTTTGCACAGTACTGTATATCCAGGAGGTCAGTGCTCACCTCTTCTCTGTCTCATGCTGCCATCTGATCTAAGAATTGGCAGATCTGCTTTTTGCAGGGTATATACATACATGAGTGCTTAGATATTAGGATGTGAAATGTTGCTGCTTTATCTATTGGAGGAATAAAGCCTGTTTGAAGATTTTCTACACTTACATCGACGCTGTTGCTTTTGCTTTCTTCTCATGCAATTGTATCCAGTTTAGATAATCTTCTGCAGCTAAACAGCCTGGACTCCAGACTGATACATTCTGACAAACTGTCACAGATATTTCTGGTAACATATGTAGATCACAAATGTCTGTCGAGACTGTCAAGGCCAGATACAAATGTATCCACTTCTCTGCTGAGACAGGACTAGTTATATACCAGTCTGCAGTTTCTGAATGGTAATCATTTACTTCTCAATCGGTTACAGCAAATTACCGAGCTCTTCTGGCTGACCTATACATGAAATAGGTCACCAGTATCGGATCTGTGAGGGTCCAACACCAAGACCCCACACAGATCAGCTGTCTCGGTAGTTTCCAGGATCCAAAGACTGGTGCAGAGGATGGTGCGTGTGTGCATCAGCTCTTATTCAAGTAATAGGAGCAGCACTGCAGGATAAAGGATTCCTACACGCACTCTTCATCCATTGCACCAGCTTCCGGCTCCTGCAGGTTGCCAGAACATCTGATCTGTGCAGGGTCTTGATGTAAGACCTGCACAGATCACATACTGATGACCTATCCTGTGTATAGGTCATCAGTATTAAAGGGGTTGTCCCATCACAAGGATCCTATCTATACTGCTTGTTAATGTGAATGTAAGACTTTTCCTAAATACACTGCTTCAGCAAAACTGCTTTGTTTGTCCACTATCTTACTTTATTCAATTCATTGTTAACACAGCCCTTGACTTATCTGCTCAAAAGTCAAGTGATGTATCTGCTGCTCTCAGGGGGGAGGGAGGAGGAGCTAAGTGCACGGGAGCGAGCCTGTGTTTCTAGCTATTCCTATTTCTACACCACATGACCTAGCTTCCTGCTCTCAGATAGGGGAGAGGAGCTGCTTTCATTTCTGAACTCGTCTTCTGTTCTCCCAGTTATCAGGCTAGCTAATTCAATTGTGTTCATTATGGCAGAGACACGCAGTCTCTGTATGTAACACAGAATGGAGTTGCTCCTGCCTGTACTTCATAGTCCAATATTGTGCATATAGTGTTTTTTGAGGACATTTGGTGACATCACAGGCCCTTCAGCCGCCCCATAGGATCACGCTATGCGGTGGGCGGAGCTAAATGGCAGGTTGCATGTGAAACCCCGCCCACCAAATGACACAAGAAACCAGGAAGAAAGAAGATTTTACAGCAGTGAAGACTGGTGAGTATGCGACGTGGAAATACCCCTTTAAGACTCCATTTGGGGCCGGAAAAGACTTAATTTCTTGAAAATGGTGAAAACTTGTAATTGAAAAATATTAGAGCATTGCATCACTTTTTATTTATATAACAATTAAGCTTTATTAACCTAAAACTGGAAAAAAATGATTTAATTCTTATTATTGCACCTGCCAACTTATGGGTAAAAACACATTCTATGGATAGCATTGATAGCAATGTCCTTGGTTCCTTATCGTTCTGTCACTATGGTGCTAGTGTGGCTATTATAAGAGCGGCACATTCTAGCGCTCTCTATTCTGATTCATTGGTGATAAGGCAAAGAGAACAATATTCCATGTTTGTTCTGTACAGATGATCCCGGCAATAACAGGACGCTATTATCTTGAGTACATAGATTCCGCTTTCTAATTATTACATTTAGCATTGCCTGGATAAGTCCAAGGGACATTAATATCACTTATCAGTCTGGTTATTATAGAAGTCCTCCAATAAATGATACTAGATGACTGAATAATGGCGAATTACAGAGGGCAAGGCAGTACTTCTGAAAATCGGAGCCCATATGAGTCTGTATTCTTACCAATTCTATTAAATTATTCCCCTGGCGCGATAAGTAGTTAACATAGCTCATTGGATTGCATAAATGCCACAGATGAATGAATTATATTATATGCCTAGTAGGAGTTATACCGCTACCTATGTAATAAAATCTACCATATAAAGGAAAAGGGGACGTATGGTGCAAAGCAAAAACTATATTTTTCACACTGACCACTGAGCTTTGTAATAGTTTAATACAGTGGTTCCCAAATTGTGGGGCACAATCCCCTGGGGGGGTCATGTGAAGACTGCCGGGGGTCGCGAGCCATTAGTGGTAATTACACTGTGAAGTGCCGCACTACAGTTCCTATATGGCGACTGATAAAGATCAGATGGCATATCTGTAGTAGAACACTGCACAGCCTTCAGGTTTGCCGTGAAGTTGCTCGCAATTGGGTCAGCACTGTGGTCCAATCACATGGGGCGCGTTGATGTGATAACACTGGGACAAGCATTTTATAGTTTGTGGGGTCAGTGTGGAGAATACTGGACAATGTGAGGGCCACAGGACAGGAAACTGTTAGATACATCAGGAAAGAGGGGGGATCTACAAATTTTGCCAGTTTGGGGCCCAACAATTCTTGATGGCAGAATAGAATAAAAGGGGGAGTACAGTGTTAAAAGACAGAATAAGGGGCAGAAAACAGGTAGGGACATTTAGTTTTCAAATGCAGATAAGTACGATGGAGGGGGGTCGGCAAAATTGGCATCTTCTGGCGTCATGTGCCCTGGGATCACCGTTGAGGTCCAATCATAGAGGTGTGTTGATCTCATGATGGCAGCTCTTGGTAGCGTTGTGACGTCGACCCACCATCCATGACTGTTGAGTCTCAATCACAGACCTCAGTGGTGACCCCAGTTCACGTGACGTCAGCTTGAGGATAGAAGAGGTCTAAAGAGGACATAGAGGGACCAGTGCATGCTCAGATGAGGTGAGGCAAGGTGAGTATAACTGTTTGTTACTTAGTCTCACCTTTCCTAGACCTCCAGAGTATAATAGTGTTTTGTGGGTGATGTACCCCAAAAGTTTTGTGTTCGGGCGAATATAAAAAAATTTGGAAATCTCAGGTTGAATTCGGTTCTAAACAAATAGGCTGGCATATCCTTAGCTTAGTATATAGATCCATTTTGACTGTATTAGGGTCATCTTGCCACAAAGCTTTTTATTTTTTTTCATGTACATTGTGAGCCCCATATAGGGATCACAATGTACATGTTTTCCCCTATCAGTATGTCTTTGGAGTATGGGAGGAAATCCACGCAATCACGGGGAGAACATACAAACTCCTTGCAGATGTTGTCCTTGGCAGGATTCAAACCCAGAGTTCCAGCACTGCAAGGCTAACCACTGAGCCACCATGTTGCCCCTTCTTGCTGCAAAGTTCTGTACAATAACTAAGAATAAAAGCACCACACAGAGTACAAGAAGGTTTATTACAAGATCAGAATAGTTGTATTTAATAGCAAGGATTGCCTCTTTATAACACATATACAGGCTAGAGTTAGCTATTTAGCAGCCCTATAATGCAAAAAATAAGCTTCTGTGGATGAAAACCTATGGAAGAAACAAAAAGATCATAGAAAAGGACACTATAAAAAAAAAAAAGAATGGGGCTTTACATCCAGACATTACAATAGCCCTTCATAAGAGTCACTTTATCCCCTCAATACAAGAAAGGGTTTAAAGAGACCAGGAGGATAATATTCCGGATATCTGATCAATAGTGATGGCTCCTAACCCCTAGACATGACAGATCAGAAACGTCTTCATAAAGTGGAGCCTTCCAATACTAAGATTTCATAGAACCTTACACAAAGGACATAGAAAGACATTGGAAACACATATATCAGAAAAATATTCCTAAATTCTGATTTTTAGTATAGTAAGTTTGGACCTGGGTGATATGTGGGCGTAGGGCTTGGTATAGAACTGGGGAAAGACACCCATTGGGTATTGAAACTTTGATATGTAAGGGCGGCACAATACGCAAATTTTCTCCAAAACTTCCCTACACACCAAATTAGGTGACACGGCTTCCAGGTTGTGTGACAATTACTTTGTCGGTCCTAGAGGAAGTTGGGGTCATTGTGAGTAAACTTTCCTACAACGAATTCAGAAATATGGGATAACAGTTTACTTGAGAACTGGGAATTCTGGTACGTTTGGCACATTACCACTCAGCACACTGGAACATGAATTTTATATACTCGAAATATATAGTCTGTGGTATGAAGACCACCCAATGGAAAGATTGTTGACTAATGTGGTTTGGCCCTCAGCATTATATCTTTCCTTGGGCATTATGGACCCTGTATCAGTCATAGTCGTAAGCAGCTTACATTTTGTTTTGTAGCTGATTTTTGGATGGTTTTAGTAGCCAGAACCATAGAATTTACCATCCAAGTTCCTCAGCCTGAGCACCATTCTTTTCATTCAATGATTCCACAAAAAGTGCAGCCTTGCATTGATAAATATGCTCTGTCATAGTGGATAGTCATTTTGACTTGCACATATAAAACATATATAGCTTTCAACCCTACTTTGGACAAGCTGCAGGAGATAAGACCTCAGGAGAAAGAGGATGGAGCACCTTGTTAGTTCATGACAGGTGGACATATCTTTGGACTACTTGACATAAGCCATATCTTCAAGAAGCTTTCCAGTAATTTTTCTTTACCCACTTGAAAACTCTGTGTCATGTTACTGAATAATCTAAAGACCACTTTATTGAGAAGTTATGTGCTCTCCTCCAGAACACTGAAGGCTTCCATTCTTCTCCACTGTGTTTGCTGTATAAACAGGAGGTAAAACTCATGATTCAGGTCTATCAGAGCCTCAATCTAACTCCTATACCCTTGAATTGTGAGTTTGACCTCCTGCTCATATCAGAGGAACAGAGAGGAAGTTGGTGCTCCGAATGGGAGCATATAACTTCACAATAAAGCTGTCAGTAAGTTATTCAATGGCATTACATTACACACAGGATCATTTTCAACATATTGGAGTGCTTCTTTAATTATATATCCAACTAATTCAAAATATGTACAATACTTTGCTTGGCCACCCAATAATAAAGTCCTATTTTAATACAGATTATTTTTTCTAATTAGACCCTGCTTTATAACAAAATACTCTAACATACCGGATGATGATACATCAAACCCCCTCTTAATCCAATGGTCTGTTATATTAGTATAAAACAACTAAACACTATATCAGCCCATGACCTAACATGTACCCATAAAACAAGATTAATATTATTTCATTACCATTGGAATAACAATGGTAAGGCCATGTATTAAAATAATACATGAATAGATGAGCTATATCTCGAGTGGAATCTCAATTCCACGCTACATCACATCTACTTCACTATTGTAGCAAGGTCATAAAATCTGACTCTCTGTAAATAAAATACTTGATATTACCTTAAAAAATATAGCTAAATATTCTTGTTTGGTTCCTATTGCACATGGTGTTGGCGCCTTTCATTACCTGATGACCAACATATAATATAAGAATCACGCCTGAATAGGGGAAAGGACACTTAGCCTTTGGAAAAGTTACCTATTACTATCCATACTAATCAAGTGAGCGCCACTGTGTAGTGGTACATACGTAGGAAGGTTAGGACTGGCAAGAGGACATAAGTAGGAAGTTTAGGACTGGGAATATGACATAAGCAGGAAGGTTAGGACTGGGGATAGGACATAAGTAGGAAGGTTAGGACTGGGAATAGGACATAAGTAGGAAGGTTAGGACTGGGAATAGGACATAAGTAGGAAGGTTAGGAGTGGGAATAGGACATAAGTAGAAAGGATAAGCCTGGGTATAGGACATAAGTAGGAAGGTTAGGACTGGGAATAGGACATAAGTAGGAAGGTTAGGACTGAGAATAGGACATAAATAATAAGGTTAGGACTGGGAATTGCCCATAAATAGAAAAATTAGGACTATGGACTACACATAAGTGGGAAGGATAGGACTGGGACTGCACTTAAGTAGAAAGGTTAGGAGTAGGAGTGAGGATTGACCATAAGTAGGAAAGTCAGACTTCACTCCTAGGACTGGGGACTGGGAGAGCTCCTACGTAGAATGTTTCACATTTGACACATGGTTATGCTTTAATTGTCCCAACCAGATGTTTATAAGGTTCTTTGGGATGGATTTTTAAGAACATGAAATCCATATAATACTTACATATAATTACTGGACATCCATTATGGACCTGAGTTGACTAGTGAAAAGAAAATGTTGAACCTAGGGGGAAAGTATGAACTGTTCGTGTCTAGTACTGTATATGATATATGGTGCGGGTCTTAAAGGTGCACAAAGATAATATTACGCCTAGTACAGGATGTGTTGTCTGGGAAGGGAAGGGGATTACATAACCAAGTGTATTAGGAGGTTGACCAAATATGTGATAATGACAGGTCACAAGACCAGGCAACTAACCATGTGGACAGCACTCTTATATACTTGTAATACATCCAGGACCACCAGGGTATATTATCATTTAATATTCAATTGTATACATTAGTTTACGTAGCTGATGATTCTAGAAAGTAACTAAATAAGTAATACACACCGTACCAGTCTGCTGTCTCTCCTGTGCCCAATTTCTCTGGTTCCCCACTGGTATCTTTTCATATGTCTCCAGCGATGTCATGTCAACATGAAATTTGGCCACCAGTCACTGGCCACAGTAGTGACCTTAGAGGTGTTGGCACATCATTGCTATGACCATTGATAGATTGCACAAGTCATCATTGCTGGAGATCTGTAAAGAGAGACTGGCAGGGGACCAGTGAATTTTAACACATGAGCAGGAGGGGGTTGTAGGGCAAATTTTGTTATCTTATGCTATTATTAGGTGCTTCTAGAAATAAATCTTCCTTGGTTGAATGACCTCACCTATTAAAATTAAGCAACAAACTCACTCAATACACTGTCTACCAATAAGTATTTGGACACCTGCGGTAGAATAGAAACACAACATTTCTTCCTATACAATAGTAGGTAGAACCAGCAGATGCTTCCTTACGGATGGGATTGAGCGACACAATACTCCCGGATGCCTGGTGACCCTCCTGGTGTATGTGAGCCATCGGTTGGGTGCGGTTTCTCTGGCCAGCACTCTTCGGTCTCTATCTCCTAGTTTTGGGGGTCTGCTGACTCGGGGCACATTCCGACAATCAACGTTCACTTTCCGCTTCATAATCACATAGGATACTGTCGATTTTGGGTAATTCAGTTCGCTTCCTATGTCCCTTAAGGATCAAACATTTCTGTGGTACCCCACAATTACCCCTTTCTCGAAATCGGACCACTCTGCACTTTGTAGCATCTTGCATGTGACTAATGCCAATGCACTAATGCCAATGCTATTTCCTATTTAACCGCAGAAGGCGTGACCTACATCATAATCGCAGATATCGTCGTTTGCATGGGTGTCCAAATTCTTATTGGTAGACAGTGTACAATCCAATGGGGCTCTGATCAATGATATCTTGGGGTTCAGAAGCTTCTGCCTACAAGATGCCTGTAGTGCATTTAACCAAAGGCTGCTGTATGTACCGATTATATGGAGCACTGTACATGGCTAGCCTTGCCATATGAGGTTATCAGCTGGTTGGTACAACATGGATGAAGCTTTGTCTAATGCCAGTTCACTGAAAGCATCAGGCATGAATTACCTAAGGCCACATGCACACAGTCATATAATATAATGGATTAACATTTTACAGATCTGTAATACGGCACTCATAGGCCTTTATCGTAGTTAGTTTTTTCTTCATTCTAGGAAAATAGTTATTTTGCTGCTGTCTTACTGAGATATAGCATCCTTTTTGCATTCTACACATGGGGCACATGCACTGTACCATTGTGTATTATGAACCTGTTCTCCTCTAGAACCCCTGCATTGGAATACGGCGCTACAGAAAGGCAACATATGGCAATACACGGAGGGTTTATAGATTCTTAATATGGATATGAGGCTAAGTTCACATGGTGGAAAGCAAAGAGGAATTTAAAACAGACTTACGCCCCACTCCTCTCCACAATCCGGCCCTCTGGCTTTCCACCATGGCTCAGATGAATGCACCATATTCTAGGGGTTCTAAGGTTCTAGGGGAGAATAGGTCCATAGTACAACATGCAATGGCACATATCACAGTCTGCTGACTAATGCATGTGCCCCATGAATCCATTCCAAGATTGAGCTTGGTGGCATCATATAGGGCCACATAAAAAGGCCAACAAGTCACAAGTGGTGAATAAAAGACACATTACTCCCACATTTACCATATAAAGGTCTTATATATGCCTCTGGTTAAAGTACACTTATTCCAGAACCTTATAAAAGCAATCGCACAAGAAGCAAAGACTTTCATATCCTCGCCCTAAAGGCCTATAGTGACCTACAGAGATGTATGATGTTACCATGAACCTGTATGCGGATAAATTGGATAAGCATCTAGAGAGATCACACGTTGTGAGTTATTGCATGCAGTGTTCGAGCCATTGGAAAGCACACATCCACTAATAGGAGTAGTAGTATAATCACAAAACACAGGCCTCCACTTTATGGTATTATATAGAAGAGACATTCTAGTATCAGATCAAAAGACGCCATGAGAGTTTCGAGATATTCTCAAGAAAGAAGTCACTCATTGACCTTATAGAAGTAGGCTCTTATTATGTATTCAATGCATAATGCATTAAAAACTCAGTAAAATGTTCTTAATATGACTATTATAATCCAATGCACCGCACTTATCAAAAAAATCCATAAGCCTAAGTGTTCACAAGACTTTGCACGACTTCCATCAACCTGATGCTCCAACCTTTTACTGAAGGCACTCTGCAGCAAACACGTGCGCCCTGTTATTTCTTCTCAGTGCCTTTGACAGTCACTTTATGTAACTCCTTGCAAAATAGAGAAGATCTTAAGAAATGAATTAGCCAGTCAGCTGTTAGAAGATTTCATTCTCTCTGCGGCTTCTTAGTTGACGTGCACAATTTGTTTCTACCATGTCCTTGTGAGTATCTTCTTGTCTCGGGCTACTTAAGACAGCTCTCCGCAGTTCGTCCGTCGCCGTCCATTGGTCTGATGGTTTTTGATAAGTTGATTGTGACTTCTTTTTTGGTCATCCGTTTGCTGTCTCTTTTGGCCTGTTGAGAATAAGGATGGAGAAGAATAATGAGTCCCAATGGTGTTTCCCAGAGGTGTCAAAATCTGTCAAACACGCGGCAAATAATAAAGCAAGGCATAATATAGAGGAAGGAGAAAAGATAAGGGCCACAGATACCACACATGTTAAATTCCCAGCACCTTCAATTAAGTGGTCCCTGCTTGGTCCTGTATGGGATAGGGATAGGTTTAAGGATTAGGGTTTATAGGGTTAGGGTCACATGACCGCTGCTGTCAGTCTCTGACAATCACATGCTGATGATCAATGATGATGCAGCACGGTGGCTCAGTGATTAGCACTAGAGTCCTGGGTTCAAATCCTGCCAAGGACAACATCTGCAAGGATTTTATATGTTCTCTCCGTGTTTGTGTGGGTTTCCTCTGGGTACTCCGGGTTCCTCCCACACTCCAAAGGCATACTGATAGGGAATGTAGATTGTGAATCCTATATGGGACAGTGACTGCGGAATATGATGGCGCTATATAAGCATAATAATAATGATGAGGCCATAAGCTGCAGAAATTGTGTGAATCATATATGTGTAGTCCAGTCTGCAGGAACCACCAGAGCATCAGTGCTGTACCAGGGGGGAGAAGTTTAAAGGGTAAGTTAGGTTATTTTCTATTTTCGTCATCTATTTAAAGGGTCATGTCCACCTGGGTTTCCTTCCACATTTTCCTTCTAGGGTGCACCAACCAGTAGACAAAGAGAGCACTTTCTCGCTATCCACAGCCCTTGACTGATGTATAGTCCACCTGAGCCAAAAGTATACCATTACTCTTGTCCTCCATACCAACACCCCTGTCCCCTCATTTGATATATATTATGTGTCCTAAAGCAGAGTATTCTGAGGATGGAAGAACATGGTCATGATGCGCCAAAAGGAACATATCATGTTCCCCTGCAGCAGAATATTTTCCCTGTTCATTTGGCACCGTTGGGTAGCAGATAACAGGTAAGTCTTTGCCCATTTTTCAGGATTCGAGCCTGGAGCCCTCACTACAATGTCCAGTATACAGTCCTAGAAGCAACCCTGGTCTACTGCATAGGTATTCTATACTACAACTTAGACCAACCTTATATAAAGAACACGGTTACATTTACTTGCTCAGCAAACTTCCTTGCCTGGAAATTTTATATCCTTGACAGCCATGAAGAATTGCAGCATTAAGCATAATATTAGCCCTGAGAAGTCAACTTTGACCCCCTTTAGTCTCTACAGCCCATTACTTGAAATATTTTACCGCTAATGGATTGACTTCTAATGAAATGCTGTTAAGGCGGGAGGATAATTCTGCTAATGTCATGTGTACTTGTCGGCGCTGACATGTACAGGACAAATCTGCAAGCGTTCTTGTTCATTAGGAAACATGTTCGCGACATTATCATAGAGGCATAATTTTACATATTTATTCTGGAGCGTTGAGTCAAAGACTCTAATTCTAGATCACTGGCAGCAGCTTCACGTCCTTCACCTCATCCTCAGCCAAGTGGAAAATGAAGCACCGAAGATAAAATCTGTTCTGAGATAACTTTCCTTGTGAGGTGTAAAACCTTCAAGTTGTCAGGAGGTAACCTACAAAATCCTCAAGCTGAAAAATTCAAAATGAATTTTATGTTTTTTCTCTTTAGTGGCACAAAACTCCAGCAGTGCATTAGTTAAATATTAAAGGGATCTTATCATTTAAACATGTTATTTTTCTGGATGACACGTAGGAATAGCCTTAAGAAAGGCTATTCGTCTTCTACAGTCCTATGAAAAAGTTTGGGCACCCCTATTAATCTTAATCATTTTTTGTTCTAAATATTTTGGTGTTTATAACAGCCATTTCAGTTTGATATATCTAATAACTGATGGACACAGTAATATTTCAGGATTGAAATGAGGTTTATTGTACTAACAGAAAATGTGCAATATGCATTAAACCATAATTTGACCGGTGCAAAAGTATGGGCACCTCAACAGAAAAGTGACATTAATATTTAGTAGATCCTCCTTTTGCAAAGATAACAGCCTCTAGTCGCTTCCTGTAGCTTTTAATCAGTTCCTGGATCCTGGATAAAGGTATTTTGGACAAACAATTCAAGTTCAGTTAAGTTAGATGGTCGCCGAGCATGGACAGCCCGCTTCAAATCATCCCACAGATGTTCAATGATATTCAGGTCTGGGGACTGGGATGGCCATTCCAGAACATTGTAATTGTTCCTCTGCATGAATGCCTGAGGATTTGGAGCGGTGTTTTGGATCATTGTCTTGCTGAAATATCCATCCCCGGCGTAACTTCAACTTCGTCACTGATTCTTGAACATTATTCTCAAGAATCTGCTGATACTGAGTGGAATCCATGCGACTCTCAACTTTAACAAGATTCCCGATGCCGGCATTGGCCACACAGCCCCAAAGCATGATGGAACCTCCACCAAATTTTACAGTGGGTAGCATGTGTTTTTCTTGGAATGCTGTTTCTTTTTGGACGCCATGCATAACGCCTTTTTTTTTATAACCAAACAATTCAATTTTTGTTTCCAAAATGAAGCTGCCTTGTCCAAATGTGCTTTTTCATACCTCAGGCAACTCTATTTGTGGCGTACGTGCAGAAACGGCTTCTTTCTCATCACTCTCCCATACAGCTTCTATTTGTACAAAGTGCGCTGTATAGTTGACCGATGCACAGTGACACCATCTGCAGCAAGATGATGCTGCAGCTCTTTGGAGGTGGTCTGTGGATTGTCCTTGACTGTTCTCACCATTCTTCTTCTCTGCCTTTCTGATATTTTTCTTGGCCTGACACTTCTGGGCTTAACAAGAACTGTCCCTGTGGTCTTCCATTTCCTTACTATGTTCCTCACAGTGGAAACTGACAGGTTAAATCTCTGAGACAACTTTTTGTATCCTTCCCCTGAACAACTATGTTGAACAATCTTTGTTTTCAGATCATTTGAGAGTTGTTTTGAGTAGCCCATGATGCCACTCTTCAGAGGAGATTCAAATAGGAGATCAACTTGCAATTGGCCACCTTAAATACCTTTTCTTATGATTGGATACATCTGGCTATGAAGTTCAAAGCTCACTGAGGTTACAAAACCAATTTTGTGCTTCAGTAAGTCAGTAAAAAGTAGTTAGGGGAATTCAAATCAATAAAATGATAAGGGTGCCCATACTTTTGCACCGGTCAAATTTTGGTTTAATGCATATTGAACATTTTCTGTTAGTACAATAAACCTCATTTCAATCCTGAAATATTACTGTGTCCATCAGTTATTAGATATATCAAACTGAAATGGCTGTTGCAAACACCAAAATATTTAGAACTAAAAATGATTAAGATTAATAGGGGTGCCCAAACTTTTTCATAGGACTGTACCTTTAGATGTCTTCTCCGCACCGCCGTTCCGTACAAATCCCGGTTTTCGCCAGTATGCAAATGAGCTCTCTTGCAGCACTGGTGGCGTCCCCAATGCTGCGAGAGAACTCTCCAGCACCACCTCCATCTTCTTCATGAACGGGTCTTCTTCGCGTCTTCTTCTGGGAGTTTGGCTTCAAACTTCTAGGGCAAAGCTGACTGCGCATGCTCACCGGCCACAAGAAAATGGCCGCTTACAATACTTTGTAAGTGGCCACTGTGGCCCAATCAAAGGCCTCAGCAGTGACCCCGGGAGAATAACATCACCATGAGAGCACTGGACATCACAAGCAGGCCCAAAAGAGGTGAAGGAAAGTGAATATACATGTTTTTTTGTTTTTTTTTTCCGCCTCCACTTATTATACTCTGAGGTCTGAAGATCTGAAGAGACCCCAAATTTAAATATTTGAGTCAAATCTGGCTCGGAAAAAACTGGTTGTCCTATCTCTAGGAAGTATGTCTGCAGAGGTGGTCATGGGCCAATACAGCTGTTTGCACACCAGAGCTATCACTTGAAGTTCTCAGGCCCATTGCAAAACTGTTACAGAGCCCTCACCTAGCATGTGACATTTATAATATGAGTCTAATATGGCGGAAGGGTCCTTGGATCCCCTAAAGCACCAGTACATAGGTGCAACTATTCTATATGTAGAGTGGTCACTCATAGTCTTGGCGCTATGAGCTCCTGTAGCGGCCTGAGGCCCGTGACCCACTCCATCTAGGTCACAAAGTACCTCACTGGGCCAGGTGAATCTCCCTCTATGTCAATATGTTACTCTAATTCGCCCTAAATATTCTGAAGGTGGATGGACTGCAGATCTTTTCCACTCCAGCCTTCATTCATTTAGTCATCAGAAACAGACTAGTTCTGGATTATATCTCATGTCATACATGTCCGTATGGCTGTTGTCCTAGGTTTACATGATGTCCCCTTTGTCACCACCACAGGCCTAGGAGTTTGTTTGACTTAATAACAGAGATCTTTGCCTTCACCATTTTGCGAACATGACAACAGGAAGTGAAGATAAACCACTTGGCAACATGGCCGTACTTCCTGTTGTCCACCACAACAATGGAAGAACAGTCAATTCGTTTAGTTTATCTCTATACAATGGCGGTATTATGTGACCAGGAAGTGCAGAGATCCCAGTCATAACTGGAATATAAACCTGTATGTACCCAGAAGTCACTACCAGGATATAATTTTATTTAATCTCTTAAATAAATAATCTCTTAATCTCTCATGATGTTCTCTAATCTCTAGACAACAAGGAATATGTACAAATATATAACAACATATAGTCCACCGAAGCACCGTGTCAAAATATTTGGGTGCAATGCCTGAAATATTTGTCAAAAATGTAAAAAAAACCCACCATAAATAATATTAAATATTAAATATTTAATATTAAATAATATTTAATATTAAATAAATATTGGTATTTATATATATATATATATATATATATATATATATATATATATATATATCTTATGTGCACATGAAATAAATATTGCTGTCTTTTTTCACTATTCTTTTAGAGCCATGCCTTTTTCTTTATATATATATATATATATATATATATATATATATATGGCCCTCCATATATATATATCACCTTACTGTTTGTGGCATATTAGTACGCCTATGGTGGCCATCTCCAAAGCTGCCATTTTGGATTCAACTTTACTTTTTTCAATGGGAACGGAGCCATTTGACACATCAAACACATGGAGAATTGCACAAGAGAAACAATGGGGTACTCATTATTAACATAGCTTTAATCATTATCGAGTTATTAACACGTTGACGCAAATCCATATTTATGGTCCATGTATTGACATGTATCCATACTTATGGCCCACCCTGTATATGTACTGTATGTCTGCATTCATTGGTTTTGTAGCAGGTTACTCTCAATTGGTCTTCAGTTCCAAGGCTTCAGTAAGGACATCAGTGCCCCCCCTCCCCATATGGACATCACAGCCAATCACTGTCCTTAAAGGGAGTCTGTCACCAGAACCAGCATATCACCCCAGCCCTACAGATAGATAGGTTAGTGTCACCAGAACCAGCATAGCAACCCAGCCCTGCAGATAAATAGGTTAGTTTCACCAGAACCAGCATATCACCCCAGCCCTGCAAATAAATAGGTTAGTGTCACCAGAACCAGCATATCACCCCAGCCCTGCAGATAAATAGGTTAGTGTCACCAGAACCAGCATATCACCCCAGCCCTGCAGATAGATAGGTTAGTGTCACCAGAATCCAGCATATCACCCCAGTCCTGCAGATAGATAGGTTACTGTCACCAGAACCAGCATATCACCCCAGCCCTGCAGATAGATAGGTTAGTGTCACCAGAACCAGCATATTCCCCCAGTCCTGCAGATAGATAGGTTATGGTCACCAGAACAGCATATCCGCCAGCCCTGCAGATAGATAGGTTAGTGTCACCAGAACCAGCATATCACCCCAGCCCTGCAGATAGATAGGTTAGGGTCACCAGAACCAGCATATCACCCCAGCTCTGCAGATAGATAGGTTAGTGTCACCAGAACCAGAATATCACCCCAGCCCTGCAGATAAATAGGTTAGTGTCACCAGAACCAGCATATCACCCCAGCCCTGCAGATAAATAGGTTAGTGTCACTAGAACCAGCATATCACCCCAGCCCTGCAGATAGATAGGTTAGTGTCACCAGAACCAGTATATCACCCCAGCCCTGCAGATAGATAGGTCAGTGTCACCTGAATCCAGCATATCACCCCAGCCCTGCAGATAGATAGGTTAGTGTCACCTGAATAAGCATATCACCCCAGCCCTGCAGATAGATAGGTTAGTGTCACCAGAGCCAGCATATCACCCCAGCCCTGCAGATAGATAGGTTAGTGTCACCAGACCTCAGCATATCCCCCAGCCCTGCAGATAGATAGGTTACTGTCACCAGAACCAGCATATCACCCCAGCCCTGCAGATAGATAGGTTAGTGTTACCAGAACAGCAAATCACCCCAGCCCTGCAGGTAGATAGGTTAGGGTGACCTTAAACAAACAATGTTTTCCTCTTGTGAATAGCTGCGTTCATTACCGAGAAATTGCCATTTTTAGCAATATGCAGATGAGTTCTTTGGAGAAATGAGAGTGTTACTGCTTACCTCTTTGGAGAATTGGCAACGCCCTTATTGCACCAAAGACCTCCTTTGCATATTGAAAGAATAAAGCAATATCATAGCAATGAAGACAACAATTCACCAGAGAAAAGCATCATTTGAGCCAGAAAACCCTAACCTATCTATCTGCAGGGCTGGGTTGATGGGTCCCGGTGACAGACTCCAGTGCCCCAGAGATGATGTACTATAACCCACTACCACAGTAACCACTGACACCAAAGACTAGCAGCAGCAGTCACATGGTGGGCTATTGATGTCATCTGTTATGTGCCCTAACTGGTAATGAACAGAGAGCACAGGGGCCAATATTCCTTCTACAGTGTGAATTGACGTAACGCATATGGTTATTTTTTTATTTTATATTTGTTCAATTTTTACTTCTCTTTACCAATGTGGCCAGCAATGCCTACATGTAAATGCGCAGTAGGTACCAAGTAATGGATCCTACATTACTTGTGCAGCCTTGAACATAAACAGCAGCAGTTCTGTCTGCATTTGCTCTCACTTCAAGACAGCAGTAAATAACATGATCTCTACAACAAGCTCCACATAAAATTAAATTTACCTTAATAGAGTTTGATATATGCCGTGTTGTGCCTCTGAAGCGGACACAAAGATAACATTGCTGGAAATGAATTGGTTTTCTTGCTGCGCCAGCTCTCGGTAATCTTACATAATTTATGCCACTCTAGTGTGAAATTCTGTAATTTAAGTCATGTGTTGTCTCATAAGCTCTACTTCAGATGTAGGAAACGACGAAAATACAGACATTTATCCCCGATCACTGGCTTGTGACGAATTCTCGGTTTAATGCAGAATATCTTTCATTTTTTCTGCAGAACGTTAATAATTTAATGGTTTATAGAACACTCGAAAGGTGGGAAAATATTAGACTAGAACCATGGGGTCAGATCCTGATTGGGTTAAAGGGATTGTACCACTCTTGTCCTAGGGAATGAGTGTGAGATCACTGGGGAACTGACCACTGGGAACCTCAGTGTGAATAAAGCACTGGTTAGGGTTGAGCGACCGTGTTTGGAAAAGATCGGATTCCGATCAGCGATCGAGAAAATTTCACGATCGCGATCGGAATTCCGAACACGATCTTTCACAGTGGGATCGAAATCGGTACGATTTCCCACAATGCTTTGCTTAGCCTTCACACTGAGTATATAGTGTATACTCAGTATAAAGGCTCCGCTGCGGTTCCATAGGAACGAATGGAAGCAGCCGGCACACAGCCTTAACCCCCTGCGTGCCGGCTGCCTCCATTCATTCTAATGGGAGACTAAACTAACAACTCTAGTAGCTACTTACCTCCAGAGATGGCTGCTCCGGTGTTCTTCTTCGCCTCGCTGCTGCTCCACGCTGCTCTTCTCGCCTCACTGCCCTGCCTCCCAGGTTAGTGTTTAAAGAGCTAGGAAGGCGGAGCTTGTGGCTTAGGAGAGTGTGGGCGGGTACAGGGCGGAGAGACGTGACATCTCCCCTCCCAGTACCCGCCCACACTCTCCTAACCCGCCCACACTCTCCTAACCTGAGAGGCAGGGGGCAGCGAGGCAAGAAGACTGCAGCGTGGGGCGGCAGCGAGGCGAAGAAGGAGAAGCAGCGGAGCAGCCATCTCTGGAGGTAAGTGGACACCAGGGGGACTAAGTAGCCAGAGGATTAAAAAAAAATCCTTTGGCTACTTAGTGATTCACTACACAGCGTGGATTCTAACAATTAAAGCGTTCAATTGTTAGATTCCATGCTGTATAGTGAATATGATTGCTTTTAAAATTCGATCTCCGATTAATAAAAAAATCCCATTGACTTGCATTGGGATCGGAATTGGGATCGAGATCGGTTTCGAATGAAAAATGATCGGAAATCGGATTTTAAAATCGATCCTGAAAAGTCAAGATCGGCTCAACCCTAGCACTGGTGCCTTGTTTGCACTAGCATAACCATAATAGTAAGAGTGGTCACAGCTGTGTTCATGCCCAGAAATCAGGGGACCCACGGGTCACCCTCAACACACTAGAGGAGTTTAAACTTATTTGATCTCCTTTTGGATTCCCTTTGATGGCTTTCAATCTGTGCATTGTAAATTTATATCCCCCGTCCTCTGGTGCACTGGAGTGAGAAGATATTTAATACACAGCCTTCCACTATCAGAAAGGAGAAAAATAACCCTTTAATGGCAAAGTAGTAGTTGGCCAGCAGAATATAGTGAAGAAGAGATTTTGTGAGGAAGGTTATGGCACAAAAGGGTGCATGATTAGTATATGGGGGGCACCAACAGAGCATGGGATAGGGGAAGTGTGTATGCATAGACATGTTGTGAACAAGTCATCAAGACGATCTGGGCCAATGTGGAAAAGGAAAGGGAAATGTAAATTCTAGAATGTAAAGATAGGACACGGCTGATGGTCGCAAGGACGAGTTGTGCAGGGGAACACAAGCTGAGCTTCTTGCACTTTGTTCCTAAGTCTTTAGCTATGCCCCAGCTTGTGTAACCAGTGCTCCATTCACTTATATGGGGCTGCTGGGGATCACCATCCTGGTAACCCATAGAAATTAATGGAGCACTGGTCCCACCAGAGTCTCATAGAAAGTGATGATGTGCTATGAAGTAAGGAGTACTGCGAGCGACACAAAATAGTTGGGGTTTCCCTGTTACAGGTTTCGCAACCAGCCCAGCTGCTTCAGGTTTCATCCCATCAAAATTTGCATTTTCACTGTTTGTGACCTCATGCAGTGGAATAAGAGCCCTATTATAACTACATAATGGAGCTGTAATACAGTCATGTGCATGAAACCTAAATGCTGTGCCTACCACCAAGGAAGCTCATGCACTTATAATAGCAACAATGTTGAGTTTATTCTCAGGGCTTGTTGACCTGTACTTCAAGTAGTCCAAAGTTTTTGGATTACAGGTACTAAAACAATTATTATTAAGAAGGCTATTAATTCTCCCATAAAGGCTGGAGAGAGATGGTAACCAATGCTAGACCCTCCAAGGTGGTAAGTAGAGATGAGCAAACACTGTTCTTTGTTATGTATCTGTCTGTATTTGAACCTTACAAATTGTACAGCACTGCGGAATATGTTGGCGCTATATACCGTATTTTTCGGACTATAAGACACACTTTTTTTCCCCAAAATTTTGGGGGAAAAGAAGGGTGTGTCTTATAGTCTGAAGGTGGCGCCTGGCATCCGTTGTAATAGAGAGGCGGAAGCCGGCAAGTGATAGACGCCGGGGCCTGAGACATCGCTGCGCTCCTCTGCCCTGCATGAAGCCAGCAGCGGCAGGGGCTCCTCCGTGCCCCCGCCGCTGGCTTCATGCAGGGCAGAGGATCGTAGCGATGTCTCAGGCCCCGGCGTCTATCCCTCCCCGGCACCCGCCTCTCTAGTACAGCGGATGCCGGGTCAGTATCCGTGGCCCCTTCTCCCCCGGGGCCGGTCCCCACCGGCCCCGTACCTGTAAAGTTGCAGGCCGACTCCTGCGCGGCGATATCGCAGGAGCCGACCTGTTCGGGTGACAGCCGGGAGCCTA
The DNA here is from genome assembly GCF_031893055.1 of Leptodactylus fuscus. Lineage (NCBI taxonomy): Eukaryota > Metazoa > Chordata > Amphibia > Anura > Leptodactylidae > Leptodactylus > Leptodactylus fuscus. Next base: position 30,906,564 of record NC_134268.1, read on the forward strand.
ATGAGGCTCCCGGGTCTGTCACTGCTATATACTAGTATTGCGGCTGGGTCTATGACCAGCCGTAATACTAATAGACAGAATGTCCCATAGACGGAAATACAGTTGTATTGCCGTCTATGGGACTTGCGATTAAGTGACCGCAGGCTCAAGCCCCCGGGGGGGAATAAAATAGTAAAAAAAAAAAAAAAAAAAAAAGCTTTAAAAATATGAAATAAATAAAAGTTCTAAATCACCTCCTGTTTTTTTTTCAATACAAGGTGATCTAAGCAATAGATATCCCTCAAAATGGTATAACTAAAAAGTACAGCTGGCCCCGCAAAAAAAACGCTCTATACATCCCCGTACAGCTGCAGGGTCACCTGTCAATGTGGCCTTGCAGCTGTTGCAAAACTACAACTCCCATATATTAAATATTTTACCAGTTTTTGCTTCAAAATTTTTTTTCCCTATTTTCCTCCTCTACAACCTAGTTGCGTGATTCTGTCCGCTCTTCTCTTTCCCTGGCCGCGGTCCCAGGCCGTCTGACTCCCCTATTTCGGAATGACATGTTTCCTCCCGGTCGGTCTGCCCGCCGATTTCTTTGTTGGTCTGTTAGCGACGATGTCAGATTGGGGTCTATTGTAGGTTCCCCCTCCCTGCCCTCTCTTAGTTTACTACAGGCATCTTTTCCGGACCTTACTCTTTCCTGGCTTGAATATAACCAGCTCGCTGCGTTTCTTCACCGGTTTTCTCTACAACCCATTCTCTCCGCTGCCCCGACTGCCTTGGAGACAGAGTTTCTTCGCCCCGTGGCGCCATCCCGTGTCCTCTCCTTGTTATACGATATCCTTCTTCAGGCCTCTGCCCCGGGACTCCCTCCTTTTACTAGGGCCTGGGACTCTGACCTGTGCTCTCGTTTATCTGCTGCTGACTGGGAACGCTCCTTTTTGTTGACTCACAAACTGCCTATGCCCTGTAATGCGCAGGAGAAAAATTATAAGATCTTGTCTCGCTGGTACCGTTGCCCGACCCTTTTGCACCGTATCTTTCCCTCTGTGTCGGCTGACTGTTGACGCTGTGGATCCGCGGTGGGTTCTCTCCTTCATATTTGGTGGGACTGCGCGAAGATTCAGGAGTTTTGGTCGTCTGTTTTCTCTCTGTACACTAAGGTCAGTGGTCGTGCTGTATCCCCCTCCCCCCAATTGGCCCTCCTCTCCGTTATTCCTGGAAAGATTTCTAAAGTAAAGGGTGACTTGTTACGCCACTTTCTTACAGCTGCTAGAACAGTCATTCCACGCCATTGGCGCAGCACTGTGGTTCCCTCCATGTCAGAGTGGCTTCATGAACTCCTACTAATTAGGAGGATGGAAGCTTTGGTCGCGGAAGACCTTGTTGACTCCTCTAAATTTGAGACCCTCTGGCGGCCGTGGATCATTTTTCAGGATTCGTCTGAGTTCTCTTCTCTTTTTCCTTAAACTCTTTTCAGCTTGTCCCTTTTGGGGGTCTTTCTTTCACTCTTTTTCTTTGTTTTATGTCGTTTGTCTTTTTACGTCCATGTCTCTTGATGTTGTCTGTCTTCCCTTTTGTATCCTGTCTATGTGGCGTATTGTCCTACCTCGGCCCTTGTGTCTTGTTGGTCCCGCTATTGGGGCCGTGTTGAGTCTGTGGATGCGCCTCTTGTGTTGCCTGGGGTTGTTTGCTCTTGGTGCATGTCCGTCCTATTTGACCCACTTCAGGTGCTGTTCTGTTGTTTCCAGAATATTGGACGTGCCCGTAGTTGGCTTTCTTTTGATGTTATTGTAATACCCTGTATTTTTCTTTGTTTGATCGTTTGTCCCTTGTTATTTTTCTCTTTCTTTGAAAATTCAATAAAAATTCAGTTTACACATAAAACCTAGGTGCGTCTTATAGTCCGAAAAATACGGTAAATAAAATTTATTATTATTATTTTCGATCGAATACATATTCAATCGAATATCAGGCTGTTTGGGGTATTCGATTGGAATCGAATACCACGAAGCAAACGCAGTAAAAATTTGATTCCCCTCCCACCTTCCCTGGCGCTTTTTTTGCACCAATAACTGCGCAGGGGAGGTGGGACAGGAACTACGACAACAGAGGCATCGAAAAGAAATCGGAAAAAGTAATTGGCTAGCTAAATCAGGTGACCTCCAATTTATACGAATGGTGGATTTAACATTCGATTAATTTGAGACTGTGAACTATGTGACTGTGAGACAGGGACAGATGTACAGGCAGGGTTAGCTAGGGATTACCTTTATTTAGGTGGGAATGTCACTCACCCAGCTCTTTGGGGCTCTATCTGGTCGGGATCCCTGTCAGCTTGCGATATGTGTGAGCTGACTTTTTCCCAAAGGAATGCATTGACCAGCGTTGATTGGCTGAATGCCATATAGAGTACAGCATTCGGCCAATCAACGCTGGTTCTGCCGGAGGAGGCGGAGTCTAAGATCGGTCCACAGCAGTTTCCATTGTGGTCCGATCTCAGATGTAAGTGCTGACACAGCTCTGCTACATGGAGAAGCAGAAGAGCTCAACACACACAGAGATGCAGCAGAGCTGAGTGTGCAGCAGGGTTCAGCGCACACTCAGCATTGCTACATCTGAGATGCAGCAGAGCTGAGTGTGCAACAGGATTCAACACATACTCAGTTCTGCTGCATCCGAGATATAGCAGTGCTGAGTGTGCGTTGAACCCTGCTGCACACTCAGCTCTGCTGCATCTCCGATGTAGCAGTGCTGGCCGTGCGCTCAGCTCGGCTGCATCTCCGGAGTAAACGAGCTGAGCGCATGGCCAGCTTTGCTACATCTCAGCATAGGAATGCTTTGACCAGCGTTGATTGGCCAAATGCCATACAGAGTATAGCATTCGGCCAATCAACGCTGGTTCTGCCGGTGGAGGCGGAGTCTAAGATCGATCCACAGCAGTCTCCATTCTGGTCCGATATTAGACTCGACCCCCTCACAGAGGAGCCTCCGGCAGAACCAGCGTTGATTGGCTGAATGCTGTACTCTGTATGGCATTCGGCCAATCAACGCTGGTCAATGCATTCCTATGGGAAAAAGTCAGCTCCCGCATATCGCAAGATGACAGGGATCCCGACATAATGCAGTGACTTGGGCATGTTAGATCCCTCCAGACATGCTTCCCCTGCTGTCCCAGTTGCATTGCAGAGGTGTTGGCATCATTTCCTGGGGTGTCATTGTGGACTTAGTGACTCTCCTGAGTCGAATGCTGGGATCGCCATAGACTATAATGGGGTTCGATATTTGTTCGAATAGTCGAATATTGAGCGGCTATTTGAAACAAATATCGAATATTTTACTGTTCGCTCATCTCTAGTGGTAAGCAATTCTAGACCCTCCAAGCTGGTAAGTTATGCTAGACTCTCCAAGGTGGTAAGCAATGCTAGACTCTTCAGTTCCAAGATAGGAATGGAAGTAAGCAAGAACCTGCACTGGTCTTCTGGTGCATAACAATAGAACATTATGTGTATCTACATTGAGATAATACACAAATTTGAGAAATGTAAAAAAAATAAAAAATACAAATTTGCTTAATAAGATACCAATATATCAATTGCAGGATAAAATATTAATGGTGAAGTGTCATTGTCTGCTGTGGACTATGTTAGAGATGATGTGGCTAAGTCTAAACCTAAGTCTAGATTTTTATTTTAATACGGCACATGATGGAGACCAGACTGTAAAAGGGCGTAGATATTAGAGGACTCAGGACCACGGCCCCATTGGATTAGAGCCCTGACCCAAGTACTGACATGGCCGCACCAGCTATTTGCAGTCGTCTTACATACTTGTACTGTAGGAGTAGGATCGGTACCTCTGAAGTCCTGCACATACTTTTCTGTTTTTGTGCCTTCGTTCCCGTGGAGTAGGCTATCGGCTTCCCACATTGTGTTCCTGAATTGGTTTTCTTAAGGGTTTCTTTGCCAGAGGATGACACCGTAACACATGTCTGAGTTGACTTCCCATCTTCCATAATACCTTAAGCAAACAGAAATTAGTCAGTAACTATTCATTTAGTCAAGAAAATCTAGAGATAATATAAGAAGATGACATGCTAAATAGATAAGTATGTCCAGGCTGGCCTAGGGGTCTGCACATCTACAGTAAAATCTGCAATAAATTTTGTGACTGAGGCATCATGTTTGGTTGGAAAGGCCATAGAAGTATTAGTATGTTCAGTGGTTAGCACTGCAGACTTGCAGCGCTGGAGTCCTGGATTTGAATCCCGCCAGGAACAACTTCTGCAAGGAGTTTGTATGTTCTCCCTGTGTTTGCGTGATTTCCTTCCATTCTACAAAGACATACTGATAGGGAAAATATTCATTGTGATCCCTATATGGGGCTCACAATCTACATTAAAAAAAAGAAGCATTAATATGTCGCACTGATGGCTTTGTTCCTTCCATTGCTTCCAGCCAACAGCTTTCCTACTCTTGATCCTGTTGCTGTCCTTCTCTTCTGTGTGTCCACTGTCTTCTTCCTGCTCCCCTGTATCTGTCACCGCACATTGTGCATGCCAGCTCTTTCTGCTTTTTCAGGGGCCACCTTGTGTATCAATAACAATATTTCCAGCCAATCACCATTTAACCCTTGCCTATAACGTCCAGTCCAGCTCTCAGCCCGCTGCCTGAGCAATGTGTTTTAGCTGCTAAATTCCTGCTGAAAAGTGTTCCTGTTCCTGACATCAGCTTATGTTCCTCACCAAAGTCCTTAGCCCACTCAACTATAAACTGTCCTGGCTTCTCTTAGCTAACCTGGCTTAGTACTCAACTATAAACACTGTCCTGGTTTCCCTTTGCTAACCTGGCTTGGTAATGACAACTGTACCTCTGCTGCCTGTCCTGACCTCGGCCCATACCTGACCATTCTCAGCCTTATCCCTGGTGCTTGGCACCATTGTCTTTTGTTGTTTGTCCAGCTATCACTTGCTATTTGGCCAGCTATGACCATTGCAAGAGGCAGCAACCTGGTGGCCTCCCTACAGCACAATCCAGATCCCTGTATGGTACTTAAAGGGTAAAACAGATCTTTCACAACCCTCTGTCATAACACTTGTTATACTTAGAAGTGCTGCTGTCTGTCATGCAACAAGGCAGAGTACCCTGGACATACAGTAATAAATTTTGCATAATCTAGTCTATTGCTCAAGTATCCCCATGGACATTTTATCCTTCAGTCCTTTGACCCCAACAACCCTTGTCCTATACCGCGCCATGTGTATTTTCTGCATCAGGTGTCACTCACTAGTTTTGGCAATGTGAGATAATGTAAGTACAAATTATAGCAGTAAGGAGATTTCATGATGAACGATTCTACAAGGACATCAAAGTTGTTTTTATCAAGGTTAAACATTCAACAACATCCTCGAAGCAAATCTGTAATGAACAAGCACCACATGATATCCCTTCCTATCCAGTGTGTGCCCGCAGTATATGATGGACGGCAGAGCAAATGTAGAAATAACAGCAATGAAAATGGAAGAGGCAGGAAGAAGTGCGGGAGACACCAATGGGCACCATGAGGGAGCCTAGGAGAGGTTAGTATAATGATAAGTTCTACGCCATCCCTGGGTTTTCACTTATTATACTTTGGGGTCTGAAATGAACCCAGATTATCATAATGTTTCAATGACGGCAAAACCCCAAAGGTTCCTGTTTTGGGGTAAAGCCAAAACCTTTGGAAAATGCCGGCCAAATCTGATACATTCTGGACTGGTTTGCTCATTTCTATAGGACAGTAATCACAAGGTGTGCCATAGGGGTGCACTGGCACCACATCTGTCCAATGGCTCTCTCTGGTATTGCAGAACATTACAATTCACTCCAATGGGAATGAGTTGCAATGGCAGACACAGCCCATGGGCAGACATGGCAGAGTTTTTTCTAATCCCGGATCATCCCTTTAAATTTACACCCTATGGTACTTAGAAATGCACAGACATGGTCTCCAAAAAATCTGTGTTTTCTCCCAGGAAAAAGGAGTGAAAGTTAAGCATGACAAAGCAATCTGTTAAATACTTGAATTAAGAAGATTATCCAACATTATAATAAAGATCATGACTACAGGCAGTCATACGAGATAAAGGAGAAGGGTTTTATGATTGTTCTGGTTTTACTGGGCTAGAAATTTCCAGAGAAGAAAGAGTTAACCACGCATAAACAACGTCATTAGAATGAACTGGAACGTATCACAATGGGAGTATGGTGGATTAGCATAAAGAACGTGCGCAACAAGGTAAAAGACAGCTCTGGAACCGCTGAGGATTATACAAATGTATGCAATGGGCTGATGGTATTCATGACAAATCCCAAAGGATGAAAGTGTGCAGCTACAATAAATGTGTCTATAGTCAGTGATGACCCGTCCCTGTTTATTTTTTCTGTTAAATTTTCACAATTTTGGACCTTGTACTTTTTACATGGAGGGAAATATTACTGTGCACAGAACTGAAGTCACATCTCAGGCACTTGTAGGCAAATATTGGCACTTTAGGGTACGTTCACACGGAGGAACATGAAGAGAGTTTAATTTGCTAATAGCTTGGATTCCCACACCAGACCCCAACATATCCACCCAGCCCTGCAGATAGATAGGTTAGTGTCACCAGAACCAGTATATCACCCCAGCCCTGCAGATAGATAGGTTAGTGTCACCAGAACCAGCATATCATCCCAGCCCTGCAGATAGATAGGTTACTGTCACCAGACCAGCATATCACCCCAGCCCTGCAGATAGATAGGTTAGTATCATCAGTACTAGCATATCACCCCAGCCCTGCAGATAGATAGGTTAGTGTCACCAGAACCAGTATATCACCCCAGCCATGCAGATAGACAGGTTAGTGTCTCCAGTACCAGCATATCACCCCAGCCCTGCAGATAGATAGGTTAGTGTCACCAGACCCAGCATATCACCCAGCCCTGCAGATAGATAGGTTAGTGTCACCAGAACCAGCATATCACCCAGCCCTGCAGATAGATAGGTTAGTGTCACCAGAACCAGCATATCACCCCAGCCCTGCAGATAGATAGGTTAGTGTCACCAGAACCAGCCTATCACCCCAGCCCTGCAGATAGATAGGTTAGTGTCTCCAGTACCAGCATATCACCCCAGCCCTGCAGATAGATAGGTTAGTGTCACCAGAACCAGCCTATCACCCCAGCCCTGCAGATAGATAGGTTAGTGTCTCCAGTACCAGCATATCACCCCAGCCCTGCAGATAGATAGGTTAGTGTCACCAGACCCAGCATATCACCCAGCCCTGCAGATAGATAGGTTAGTGTCACCAGAACCAGCCTATCACCCCAGCCCTGCAGATAGATAGGTTAGTGTCTCCAGTACCAGCATATCACCCCAGCCCTGCAGATAGATAGGTTAGTGTCACCAGAACCAGCCTATCACCCCAGCCCTGCAGATAGATAGGTTAGTGTCTCCAGAACCAGCATATCACCCCAGCCCTGCAGATAGATAGGTTAGTGTCACCAGACCCAGCATATCACCCAGCCCTGCAGATAGATAGGTTAGTGTCACCAGAACCAGCCTATCACCCCAGCCCTGCAGATAGATAGGTTAGTGTCTCCAGTACCAGCATATCACCCCAGCCCTGCAGATAGATAGGTTAGTGTCACCAGAACCAGCATATCACCCCAGCCCTGCAGATAGATAGGTTAGTGTCACCAGAACCAGCATATCACCCAGCCCTGCAGATAGATAGGTTAGTGTCACCAGAACCAGCCTATCACCCCAGCCCTGCAGATAGATAGGTTAGTGTCTCCAGTACCAGCATATCACCCCAGCCCTGCAGATAGATAGGTTAGTGTCACCAGAACCAGCATATCACCCCAGCCCTGCAGATAGATAGGTTAGTGTCACCAGAACCAGCCTATCACCCCAGCCCTGCAGATAGATAGGTTAGTGTCTCCAGTACCAGCATATCACCCCAGCCCTGCAGATAGATAGGTTAGTGTCACAGAACCAGCCTATCACCCCAGCCCTGCAGATAGATAGGTTAGTGTCTCCAGTACCAGCATATCACCCCAGCCCTGCAGATAGATAGGTTAGTGTCACCAGAACCAGCATATCACCCCAACCCTGCAGATAGATAGGTGAGTGTCACCAGAACCAGCATATCACCCCAGCCCTGCAGATAGATAGGTTACTGTCACCAGAACCAGCATATCACCCAGCCCTGCAGATAGATAGGTTACTGTCACCAGAACCAGCATATCACCCCAGCCCTGCAGATAGATAGGTTAGTGTCACCAGACCCAGCATATCACCCAGCCCTGCAGATAGATAGGTTAGTGTCACCAGAACCAGCCTATCACCCCAGCCCTGCAGATAGATAGGTTAGTGTCTCCAGTACCAGCATATCACCCCAGCCCTGCAGATAGATAGGTTAGTGTCACCAGAACCAGCATATCACCCCAGCCCTGCAGATAGATAGGTTAGTGTCACCAGAACCAGCATATCACCCAGCCCTGCAGATAGATAGGTTAGTGTCACCAGAACCAGCCTATCACCCCAGCCCTGCAGATAGATAGGTTAGTGTCTCCAGTACCAGCATATCACCCCAGCCCTGCAGATAGATAGGTTAGTGTCACCAGAACCAGCATATCACCCCAGCCCTGCAGATAGATAGGTTAGTGTCACCAGAACCAGCCTATCACCCCAGCCCTGCAGATAGATAGGTTAGTGTCTCCAGTACCAGCATATCACCCCAGCCCTGCAGATAGATAGGTTAGTGTCACAGAACCAGCCTATCACCCCAGCCCTGCAGATAGATAGGTTAGTGTCTCCAGTACCAGCATATCACCCCAGCCCTGCAGATAGATAGGTTACTGTCACCAGAACCAGCATATCACCCAGCCCTGCAGATAGATAGGTTACTGTCACCAGAACCAGCATATCACCTAGCCCTGCAGATAGATAGGTTACTGTCACCAGAACCAGCATATCACCCCAGCCCTGCAGATAGATAGGTTAGTGTCTCCAGTACCAGCATATCACCCCAGCCCCTGAGATAGATAGGTTAGTATCACCAGAACCAGCATATCACCCCAACCCTGCAGATAGATAGGTGAGTGTCACCAGAACCAGCCTATCAGCCCAGCCCAGCAGATAGATAGGTTAGTGTCACCAGAACCAGCATATCACCCCAGCCCTGCAGATAGATAGGTTAGTGTCCCCAGAACCAGAATATCACCCCAGCCCTGCAGATAGATAGGTTACAGTCACCAGAACCAGCATATCACCCCAGTCCTGCAGATAGATAGGTTAGGATCAAGTGAATTGAACACAACCAAACACAAGCAGGATGGAATACTGACCAAAATGTGGATGTGTGAATAAGGTTTTTTTTATGGAACCATAAAATGTATATGGGTCCATATGTGATATGTTGACATGCAGAGGTTTTTGGTCTGTCCATTGAACATTATATTATAAAGCAGTTATATTTAGACATTGTCTTTACAGGAGAATAACCTGTAATTTAAGTGTATGGTGCCATATAGGCTGCATGCTCACAACTTTACCATATGCATAATATCTAAGGCTGGTCATAAGCATTATGTAAGGACTTGTTGCTGGTCTGATCACTCAAAAAAAGCCCCTGACATACAATAAACTACCAAGTAAAACAAATTCAGGCACACTATAATGCGTAAAGTTAGTTTATTTGTATGCAATCCTATAACCAATGGTGACATTTTGGTCTGTCTTAGACCTTCATCAGACTGTAGGATTGCCTTTTGGAAAATTAGATAAATAGATGAGAGACACTTAGTGTTAATGCAGTCATAGCGGCATAGGATAACCAAGTGTCTCATCTATTTACCTAATTTTCCAAAAGGCAATCCGAAGGTCTAAAATGGACCGAAACGTCACGGTTGGTTACAGGATTGCATATCTATAAAACAATTTTACGCATTATAGAGTGCCCGAATTTTCATTGCTTGAACAGATGGGTTAAACCCTTTGAGTGCACCAGAAATATTACGGAATTACAGAGTGCTGTGAATTCTAGATCAAATACAATAACCTATTAGCATGGCCTACAACAGGGGTCAGAAACCTTCGACACTCCAGCTGCTGTGAAACTACAACTCCCAACATGCTCCATTCACTTCCATGGGAGGTCCAAGAACAGCAGGACTAGAATGCATGCTGGGAGTTGTAGTCTTACAACAGCTGGAGTGCTGAAGGTTGCCTACCCCTGGTCGGTATAGCCGGACATTTCTTTCTATGGATATTTTTGCTTTCTATAATCATTCTAATGAGCTTTTTCCCACTTCCTCTCCTAATGATCGCAAGCTCCTAATGACTGGAGACTATTGTTTTAGCAGATAAAATGTACATTATATCTGGATGTATGACAGGTAGGACGTAATGAAAGCAGCCGGAGACAAAGACACAGATGAAAGGAATGCTATATAAAAGACGTGAGCCATCTGTGCTGAGAAACCTATGATTAGTCAAGTACACGTCTCCAGACATATGGCGGAGCAGAGACGTCTGTTTTCCCGTCTTATGTGACTGTAGGATTGTTGTAGCAATACATTCTTAATTTGACAAAATGAATCTTAAACTTCAACAACAGACTTGTACATTGCACTAAATATTATGTAACGGCACAATATGTTCCGGGTCTGAGGCTGGGATAATTTCTATTAGAAAATGGAACTTTGATGAAAATGTTGCCATAGGGTCATTTGTAAAAATGTGGGAGAAAGTGAACATTGAGGTCACAAATATCAATACTGCTGTATAGGGGAGTATAGGGTCCATTGGGAATTTGGAAATTGTCTATCCCAGTGATGGCTAACCTATTGAGCTGGGTGTGTCAAAATTCGTAAAAAAAAACCATGGCCCCCACACAGCATATGCCCGTTTTTTAAAGCCCACCCATAGTATATGACCACTTTTCCTCCACACAAGTTGTGGGCGATAATTTTTTCTCATCTACCCACACTCAAATCCCGGCCGCCCTCTGCTCCTGCTTCCAAGATGCATTGTAACTGACACTGAAGAAAGTCAAGACACTGTGTATAGCATCCCAGCGTCGTGACGTCAGTGTAGCACCACCTAGAGTACGCAGCAGAGGGCGGCCAGGACAGGAGGGTGGACAGGTGAGTAAAAATTATCGGCAGCTGCTTATTACAATTACACACTAAGTAGCTGCCGATTAAATAAAATTTCGCCCACTAGTTTATTCCATGAGGTGCTGCCTGAGGCGACTGCCTCAGTTTGCCTCATGGAAGGTATCCCCCTGTGCCTGAAACTTGGTTCGGACAATATATGTCACCCAAAATGTCACATTTGACATTTGTCGTAGGTTTGCCATCATTAACCTAGCCTGTATACTGTTATCAGAATATTAATTTGATTTAGATTTGTCTTTTGATTATTCACTTCATTTTGTTAGGGGATGTTCACCATACTGGATAAAAGCAATGGACATTGACAACTGACGCAGATGGAGCTCCCTTTGACCAGTGTCTGTGTGAAGGTTGTAAACGTATGATCACAAAAACATTGTTATCCTTAAAACGAAATGCAGTATAACTATTTATGTTTCCAACTGAATATGATATTATGTGACAAGATGACGCCAGCAATATCTGGATATGGCTATAATAGGCCTTTTTGTCCCGGGTTGAAACTAAAATCCTATGACCCTGCTGGCATCTTGTAATCCATTGTTGTCTGTGGAGACAGTAGTCCTCCCCCAGCTGATTTGAGCCGTCTCCATTTGGTTGGAGACAATGGACACCTATTTCAAAGAGCCATCTCTAAGCAATGGTGGAAAAAACTGTCAAAGCATGAACAGATAAAATTCAATTAACCGCCAGCCCCTCACACACCTAATGGATGGAGTTCAGAGCTAAGCCAATGCTGCATACTAGGCACAGCCATATGTATATACTGTAATACATGCATGGGATTGTGAAGATTGAGGCTGCAAAGACATTCCTGTGTGATATGGGCTTTTGACAATGTACTAGACATCATGACAAGATGGCCTCCATACTGTGCTCAGGTGTAGGCCTGAACATGTGGACACAGGGAGATTATACAGGGTTTCCCATGACAGCATAGGAGGACCTAGCACACCCACAGAAAGTGACATCACAGGAAGCGACATCACAGGAGGTGGATACCCCAACCAACCAATCAGACTCATGATAGAACTTGTTCACTTCCTGTGTTTGGATATAAAAACCTGCATGCATGTAATAAAGGTCTCTTTGTGTGTAGAGATGAGCGAGTAGTACTTGATCGAGTAGGTATTTGATCGAATACTACGGTATTCAAAATACTCGTACTTGATCGAGTACCACTCGCTATTCGAATGTAAAAGTTCGATGCAGAACCAGCATTGATTGGCCGAATGCTATACAGTCGGCCAACCAACGCTGGTTCTTCTCCTACCTTTAGAAGTCTTCTCCGTGCAGCTTCCCCGCGGCGTCTTCCGGCTCTGAATTCACTCTGCCAGGCATCGGGCCCGCTTGTAGTGCGTGCATGCGCAGTCGGCTCTGCCCAGGTCCGATGCCTGGCAGAGTGAATTCAGAGCCGGAAGATGCCACGGGGACGCTGCACGTAGAAGACTTCTCGGAGGATCCAGCCCGACCCTCACTCGTGGACTTGGTAACTATAATTTGATCGAACGTTGCCTACCCCTGAAACGAGCATTTTCCCCCCATAGACTATAATAGGGTTTGATATTCGATTCAAGTAGTCGAATATTGAGAGGCTACTCGAAACGAATATCGAACCTCGAACATTTTACTGTTTGCTCATCTCTATTTGTGTGCACTGCTGAGGCTAAGAGAAAAGTTCTTATACCAAACTCTTGTGTGGTGTGGAGCCTTCATTGCTAGCACCTAGTCTTTGAATTTGGCCAGCCATTGTCACTCACAGTTAGTTGCTGGACAGGTGACCACAAAGGCCCCTGCTTCTGACATCTGTCATGACATAGACTTTCTCCTATCATATTTTTTACTTTCATGACATAACAAAAACTCCTTACATTAGCATTATTGGGAATGACGCAGGCAGAGGGGGCTCCATCTGCATCTCTTACTCCACTACCATTAAGATCCCTTGTTCTCACCCTATCATGGATAAGAGCAACAGACACTAGTGTGACGAAAAATAAACTATTAACTTACATTTTTGAAAGCATTCTTAGTTTACAGTATTGTTTCCCACGTGTGCCTAAAATTTTTGCACACAGTCAAAAATAAAAGAAATCAAGATAAAAAGGACAATAAACAAGTACAACAAGAACAGAGCAAAATAAAAGGGGGGGGGGGGGGGAGCCAGTTGTAAAGAAAATATTGACCAAAGAATTCTATTAAGAAAACTTTCTTTCAACCTGAAAATATCTTGTGCTGAAAATGTGCCGGCAGAGAACATGAAAGTAACAAGGCTTAAAAGGAAGTGTGCGAAAATGTGATAACTACATGACAGCGCTGTGATACTGTAATCATAAAACGCCACGGCCCCGAGTGGGACACAGCAATACGGCTCAATGAGCGCAACGGCGAATGTTTCAAGAGGTTCGAGACATTCCAGCACATGAAATAATCTGATCACAGATAATATGCTGACGTATATGATAGAAGGGAATATTATTATATAATATTATTACAGGGTAGAACTCATTTGTTTGTATTTCACAGCGTTTAACAATAACCCAAATTTTTTTTTATCTACAGATACATAAGATTTATACTAGAAAATAGTTTGCCTTATGTGCCCAACTGGTCACCTGTCCCTAACCCATCTCCATCAGCGCTGACCTATGTCTGGATCTAAGACAACTGGCTGCAGCAGGAGCCTCCCCCTGCTCTGTCTGATATAGGATACAGCGATTGTTAAGCCCCATCCTGTCTTCTACATCCCAAACCATTCAGTTTCCAGCTGAAAATGGTAGAGATCAGCAAGAGATTAAAGGGGTACTCCCACATCACATACTCACCTGTCTTCACTGCTGTAAACTCTTCTTTCTTCCTGGTTTCTTGCGTCATTTGGTGGGTGGGGTTTCACATGCAACCTGCCGTTTATCTCCACCCCAAATTAGCGTGTAGCTCCGCTCACCGCATAGCATGATTCTATAGAGCGGCTGAAGGGCCTGTGATGTCATCAAAGGTCCTCAAACAACACTATATGCACAATATTGGACTATGAAGTACAGGCAGGAGCAACTCCATTCTGTGTTACATACAGAGACTGCCTGTCTCTGCCATAATGAACACAATTGAATTAGCTAGCCTGATAACTGGGAAAACAGAAGACGAGTTCAGAAATGAAAGCAGCCCCTCTCCCCTATCTGAGAGCAGAAAGCTAGGTCATGTGGTGTAGACACAGGAATAGCTAGATACACAGGCTCGCTCCCTGCACTTAGCCCCTCCTCCCTCCCCCCTGAGAGCAGCAGATACATCACTTGACTTTTGACCAGATAAGTCAAGGGCTATGTCAACAATGAATTGAATAAAGTAAGATAGTGGAGAAACAAAGCAGTTTTGCTGAAGCAATGTATTTAGGAAAAGTCTTACATCCACATTAACAAGCAGTATAGATAGGATCTCTGTGATGGGACAACCCCTTTAATGTCTGTGTTCTCTGCAGGAATTCTACAAGAAATCCTAAGGAATCTAGAGAAAATGCTGCAGACAGTAGGATCATCTCCTTCATTTCTCCTATATCATTAAATACATGATTCCAATCTATATGTTATCTATAATGTATACTCTTGCAGAATTTAGTGGTATCAGGAATGATACACCAAGTATGGAGGTGTCCAGGTACATTTCCAAATTTACACCTGTACCTAAGATGCTGAAGATCTCTAGAGGAATATGCTAAGCCTGTTGTAGGCAGAGGAGTCTCGGTATAAGGTGTTATGGATTAGTAGCCGCAGCCCCGTCAGACTCTGTGCATACAAATCAGAGGTGAGGGTTATAGATCAGAAGGGTAAGAGCATTAGGCAGCTCGCCTCCTCCGTCTATGGATTCTCTCTCTGCACTTCTAATCCCTCTTTAATACCTTATGAGTTTTCTGAGCAGATCCATGGCCAGGCCGTGCAGGGTAATTATTTAGGGATAGATAGGAATATCGCGGAAGCGCTTCACTCCATCCAATATTGTCTCAAAAAGCAAATCTCTAAAATCACTTACACAATATTGAACCATGTGTCTGGCGAGCTGTGCAAGGTCAATTGATTGAAATGGCGGCCTTGCTACAAGCGTGAGTCACCAGTCCCATTACAATGACGTGCAATGAACAATAAGCAACACACTTAAGAAAAGGAAACAGAGAATAAACCCAAGTATGTAAGGTAAAGGTATGGAACAATGACGAGGTTAGGCTGAAGGGATAGAAATCTAATTGGGAAGAAAACATTCTGCAAGGGAGAAATGTCCATGGAGCCGATGTGTAGCAAACTCTGGGCTAGCTGCTCTGATGTGGCAGGGATAGGCGTCACTATCGGACTGGTGGCCTTGCAGCACTGGCGTCCCAAGTTCAAATCCTGCAAGGAGTTTGTATGTTCTCCCTGTCTTTGCAGTGGGTTTCCTCCCAGACTCCAAAGACATAATGATAAGGAATGTAGATTGTGAGCATTATATGGGACAGTGTCCACAATGTCTGTAAAGCGCTGCAGAATATGATGGCGTTAAAGAAAGATCAATAAATAAAAGTGGCCATCGCAGGTTTGTGATGTTCTTTTGGTTAGAGGTCCTCCATCAGGGCCACTTTAACCAAAGGCACCACGGGCAAAGGAACGGGCACCAGACTTTCTGCCCAGGAGAGCTCTACTCACAGCTGTATTGGTAAGTTCATTGGTAAGTTCATCATAGTTGAAGCCTATGACAGAGCAGGGAGCTGTAAAGTCCTTGCTCTGCCATAGAATACTTATGTCCCGGCAAAGCTGGTGATGTCACTTCATCATGCACGGGCCCGGACCTGTACTAGGGTGCAACAACAGGAGAAGATGTTAGCTGCTCTAGTCATTGGGGGATCGTGGTAAGGTGAGTACAAGATTTTATATTATTATTATTATTATTATTATTATTATTATTATTATTATTATTTTATTTATTTTTATTTATTTATTTATTTATTTTATTATTTTTTTATGTTAGGGGTCACATGGTGGCTCAGTGGTTAGCACTGCAGCCTTGCAGCACTGGAGTCCTGGTGTTCAAATCCCACCAAGGGCAAAAAACCATCTGCAAGGAGTTTGTATGTTCTCCCCATGTTTGCATGGATTTCCATCCCATACTCCAAAAAAAGACATACTGATAGGAAAAAAATGTACATTGTGTGCTCTATGTGGGGCTCACAATCTACATTAAAATAAAAAAAATATTTTTTTAATGTTTTTGTATAATTGTTATTGATAAGGGGCAATTAGCTGTGACAGGACATATTATTTATAAGGGGTTATACTATTTACCGTATTTTTCGGACTATAAGACGCACCTAGGTTTTAGAGGAGGAAAATAGGGAAAAAAAATTTTGAAGCAAAAAATGGTAAAATATTTAATATATGGGAGTTGTAGTTTTGCAACAGCTGCAAGGCCACATTGACAGGTGACCCTGCAGCTGTACGGGGATGCATAGAGTGTTTTTTTTGTGGGGCCAGCTGTACTTTTTAGTTATACCATTTTGGGGAATATCTATTGCTTAGATCACCTTTTATTGAAAAAAAAACCCGGTGGTTTATGATATATATATATATATATATATATATATATATATATATATATATATATATAATTTTTTTTTTTCTAGGGACAGGAGGTGATTTAGAACTTTTATTTATATTTTTAAAGCTTTTTTTTTTTTTTTTTTTACTATTTTATTCCCCCCCGGGGGCTTGAGCCTGCGGTCACTTGATTGCAAGTCCCATAGACGGCAATACAACTGTATTGCCGTCTATGGGACATTCTGTCTATTAGTATTACGGCTGGTCATAGAGACCAGCCGCAATACTAATACAGCAGTGACAGGCCTGGGAGCCTCATTAGGCTCCCGGCTGTCACCCGAACAGGTCGGCTCCTGCGATATCGCCGCGCAGGAGCCGGCCTGCAACTCTACAGGTACGGGGCCGGTGGGGACCGGCCCCGGGGGAGAAGGGGCCACCGATACTGACCCGGCATCCGCTGTACTAGAGAGGCGGATGCCGGGGAGGGATAGACGCCGGGGCCTGAGACATCGCTGCCCTGCCCTGAATGAAGCCAGCGGCGGGGGCACGGAGGAGCTGAATAGCATCACTCCTCCCGCTGCTGGCTTCAGGCGGGGCAGAGGAGCGCAGCGATGTCTCAGGCCCCGGCGTCTCTCCCTTTCCGGCTTCCGCCTCTCTAGTACAGCGGATGCCAGGCGCCACATTCAGACTATAAGACGCACCCTTCTTTTCCCCCCAAATTTTGGGGGAAAAAAGTGCGTCTTATAGTCTGAAAAATACGGTATAAGTGCAGGGGCATGGCATCCTATATTGTACGAGGGGCCAGTAACAAGGACCCGAAGAACGGAAACCCAAACGCAGATGTGAACCTAACATAAGTGAGTAAAACGGGGTGTAGTTTGGCTGATCATATAACCCAAGTGGCATGTGGATGGCGGCACTTCCAGCAGCAAAGTTATAATATTAAGGGGAATATTCGCTATTTTGGCAGCAAACATATTTTTTACAGGAGGTCAGATAACAGGGTCACCAACGTTCAGACTCATGCTTGCTTTGTGGTGGAAACACAATTTTTTCTCTGGGTGAATCTGATCCCTTCTAATGTGAATTGAACCTTATTTCATTTGGCAGCCTCTGTTCTTTCCTTAGATCTAATATTCTGCTCATAATGTTACGTCTCAGTGCGAATGTTACCCGAAGACACATCTTGAATAGGTATAAACTGCTTTGTAAATGTTATTTGTTGATTCTGTATCTCACTTCAAACGCAACCAACAGGCAATTTTTCCAAGTAATTTATATCATCTTCTCCTTCCTATTGGTGTCATGACCCCTCCTTCACTGGAGGCAGATATTTAATTCCATCTATTTACTTTGTTCTATCCACAGATTTGTGTTAATTAATACCGAAGTCTTGTCGACGAACCTGCAATAATTACCAAGTGCATCTCTCTATCACGTGTACATGTTTTCAGGTTGATGCATTTCTATCATTACATTACAGCTTTGCTTTTTACCTTAAACACAAAATACTCTACAGCAAGTCTTTTAAAGGGAATGAATTATCAGAAATTTGCATATTATGTAAATGGCTAATTATGTTATTGAAGTTTTTTTTAAATCTTTTTTGCTGTTGTTTTTTTAATTAAATTCCAAGATATTCCAATTATAACACTGAAGCCGTCGCACATTAGGCCAACATTTAATGATCACTACAGCTTACTTATTAGCTTTACTGTGTAGACTGGGACAAGATTATTATTATAAGTAAAGGAGAAGACATTAAAGGGAGACTGATGGAAGTTTTTGATAGTGAGCCTGGGGACGTGTTTAATCATACCTAAGTGGAAGGTTATAATAGCAGCATGAACTAGATACAGAACTTACGACTTACTTACTGTATTAGCTTTACTGTCTAGACTGGGACAAGATGCCACTACAAAAAACGAAAACCCTTCATCCAGATAGGCTTAAAGGGGCTCTATCAGCAAAATCATGCTGATAGAGCCCCACATATGCGTGCATAGCCTTTAAAAAGGCTATTCAGGCACCGCTAAAGTTATATTAAACTACCCCCCAGTTTTAAAATCATACCCTAAAAAAGAATGTGATCTACTTACGCATCGTGCACGATGGGCGGGCATTCAGGGTGCGCCGTCTTCTTCACCATGCCTCCTCTTCCTGCGATGTCTTCAGGTCCCGTCCTCCTCTGGCGCTCGCGAACTGACATTGATAACAAAAAATGTCCTGGGCGCATGCGCAGTAGCATGCGGCTTCTACTACGGCTACTGCGCATGCGCCCAGGACATTTTTTTTTTTATCAATGTCAGTTCACGAGCGCTGGAGGAGGATGGGACCCGAAGACATCGCAGGAAGAGGAGGCGTGGATGAAGAAGACGGCGCACCCTGAATGCCCGCCCAGCATGCACGCATCGTAAGTAGATCACATTCTTTTTTAGGGTATTATTTTAAAACGGGGGGGGGGGGGGGGGTGTAGTTTAATATAACATTTACGGTGCCTGAATAGCCTTTTTAAAGGCTATGCACGCATATGTGGGGCTCTATCAGCATGATTTTGCTGATAGAGCCCCTTTAGAAGGGTTTGGCCAAGAATTTATTATATACCATTACCTTCAATTGGAGCTAAGATGCAGTAGCAATGCACAACCACTATACATGACAAGGAGCCATATGGTTCCGGTCCCATGCAGTGCGTAGTACAGGTGTCGGAAGTGGCCTTGAATAACTGATCTATGCAGAGCGAAACATTCGGCTCCCCATTGATCATATACTCATGGTCTATCCTAAGGCGCGCTCACACTACCGAGTTTCACTTGTGTGTTTGCAGGATTTATCGACATGAACATCATGCCAGGAGGCAACTACTAGCATTTTGGGAGTCCCTGCATCCCATCAACATATTGTCCTGTGCTGACTATTGGATAAGGAAACAGGAACTCCTAGCAGTATAGATCACTGTAATGCTATGAGTCCCTTTCTCGACATGATATTCAGGCCGGTAAATCTGGCAAACACATGAACCAAGTTTCACTGGTGAAACTCAGTTGTGTGAACGTGGCCTAAGGGTAGGTCATAAATAAAAAATCCTGGTCAGCCCCTTTAATAAGACTGCCGGCTAACAGACTTACTTCAGACAGAAATCCATATTTTACAAAGTTGTGAGTGTCTTATTGATGGTCTATGCCAGCACTTTATCATCAGTAAGACCGAGGCGCCATGGGCCAGCAACGCTGAGATTTGCCCGCAGAGGAAACGCTGTGGGAAAAATCGTAGTGTTTTACAGTAAATGCAAAGTGGATGAGATTCATGCAAATCCCATGCCCACTTTACGGTAAAAATTGCAGTGCAGACACGCTGCTCATTTCCAAAACTGGCACGGTTTTGGAAATTGCAGCACGTCAATTATATCTACGGAAATTCCAGCAGCTTCCCCGTAGATACTGTATAATGGTAACAGAAAGTCAGTGGAGGAAAACTCCATGATGCGTTCGCACTGCGTGTTTTTTAAGGCAGCGCTTTAGCACTGCGTATCGTCCCATAGGGCCTTAGTCTAAAAGTGGTGCAATTGGCCAAATGGCATATATATTAAAGAAATGCGCCATTTGTTGCTCCATTGATCAGAGAAAAAGTGCAACAAAAATTGACGTTGCAATCTAATTTGCAGTGGTTGCATTGAACTTATCAGTCCGGAATCCTGGCATACATGTACGACAGTCTTGCGGAGCCTTGTTGCATTAACTGTAGTATAATTTCCCATGTCATGACCAGTAATGACTTTACCACTATGATAAGCACCCATAAGATACATCAGCTCTATCCAGTGCTTACGAGACAAAGGAACTGTACAGTACGTCTCATCAATGTCTATAGCTGGCTGATGGAGCTCCATTATTCTCACGCAGCGTGATCTTCGCCATGATATTTAAAGCTCAGTCACATCTGTCACTTGTAAGACTCATCTATCAAGTGTAAAAACAAGAACTAATGTGCTGGGATTTTCCAGCTGCCAGTTAATTATATCGGTGGTGCGCCACAAGATGCTTCCTGTCATTGCTTGGTGTGGCGGACCACATGGGGCCGAGTCTCCAAGGAAGAGGAGGATTTCAGTTCCATCCGAATGAGAAAAAGACTGTCATTTTCTAGGAATTTTTAGTTACAGATGAATGTTCTTCTGTTATCTGGTTTGTCACATGTCTTACAACCTCCCATGACGTTTACGAGAAATTGAGTCTTTAAGGAGTTTTCCAGTATATTACGGTGCCACTGATAGGGACATACTGTAATGCCAGTATCTCTCCAAAATACTGAGTGTAACCCCTTAGTGACCAGCCTGGTATGACTTTTAATGACCGAGCCAAGTTTCGCGTTTTTCCGTCATAACTTTTATTATTTTCCATCAATGTAATTGTATGAGGCTTGTGATGTCACCATCTTTGAGTATAAAATGTATTTCTCATTGGTTAACTTTTCTTAGCTCTTTCTGGGAGAGAATGAGAAAAGAATTTAAAATTCACCAATCTTAGCTTTTGTGATAAATTTTGCATCGTTCACTGTGAAGTTTAAACAACCATATAAAGTTATACGATTATGATTATCTATTTTTGTATTTCATTTTTAACACAGTTTTTGCATTGGCTGGTTTCTGTGGTTGCATGTTTTACAATACATAGCAAGTTGCAGAATGCCTTCCTTGTAAAATCCATTAGACAAGCATATTTGGTGGCTCGATATCCAGCAACTTCTGCGTTCTCCCCCATTTATATTCCACTAGCATCTGCCCGTGACTTCGTCTGCGGGTTGGTGTTGGCGCTGAGCCGCTTATATTTAGCCAATTGCTGTTGTGGATGATCCGCCTGCTCCCGCGTCTCGGCTCGGCTAAATCACTGCATATGCGCAGCATACTCAGTTGTAAGGACATCTCTGCATATGGAGAGCGTACTCAGCTGTGCTACAGCGCTGCCTAAGCTCTGCTACATCTGGCCATTTGGATTAGAGGGGTGTTCTTATGTCAGTGTCTGAGCAGCTTCTGTGTTGGAAACAGCTGAACGGATGTTGCAGAAATTTGCGACATTTCGATCAGCCTGCTCCCGCGTCTTAGCTCTGCTACATCGCTGCATATGCATAGGATACCCAGCTGTATGTACATGTTTGCATATGGAGAGCCTATAGAGGTTTGATACAGCACTGCCTAAACTCTGCTACATCAGGCAATTGTGATTACAGGGGTTTGGTTATGTGACTGTCTGTGCAGATTTTGTGTTACAAAGGGCTGAATGGATGTTGCTGAAATGTGCCAAAGTTCTCCCCCCTCCCCCATCAGAGGCAGTACAACACATTCCCTGTAGTACTCACTGAAACTCTACACCTGATATAGTCCTCTTGCTCACACACAGCCTGCATGTTCTGTAGTCTCCTGATCTTCCATGAGACTCCATTTTCTTCAGCTTTCACACTGTCCAGCTTCATCCTATATAGCTCCGTCCACAAAATAGTGTGTAGCTCCGCCCACTGCCTAGCATGATCCTATCTGAGAATGGCTCAAGGACCTTTGATGAAGTCATCACAGGTCCTTTAGTGTTGTGTGAACCTAAATTCCTTCACTGCGGTCGTGTATTTACCTGGATAAAAAGTAGCCTATGTTTTAATTGGGGTTCCTATCTATGTATGTGGCAAATTTCATGCAAATCCGTTCAGCTGTTTTTGCGTGATTGAGGAACAATGTAACTGTATGAGGGCTTGTAATGGCACCATTTTCGGGCACCTACTGTATTATCTCATTGCTTAACTTTTCTTCAATCTTTTTGGGAGAGAATGAGAAAAAAAATGAAAAATCCACCACTATTGTTTTATGCTATAAAATGTTTGTCATTTACTATGAAGTTTAAATAACCTTATAAATTTATACTCAGAGTCAATACGACTAGGCAATTTTGTAATTCATTTTTAGGACAAGTTTTGCATCGGCTGGTTTCTGAGGTTGCATTCTTTACAATACATAGCAAGTTGCAGGATGCCTTCAATGTCAAGTCTGATAGACAAGCATATCGATCTCCAGCAAGTTCTGTGTTCTCATCTAAACTGAATTATGATCATATGGGACAACTGGTAGTCAGCCATTTATTTCCCATTAATGCAATTGTATGAGGGCTTATAATGGCACCATTTTGGGGTACCTACTGTATATCTCATTGTTTAACTTTACTCTTACTGGGTGAGAATGAGAAAAAAATAAATATTTAAAAATGTAAAAAAAATTCTCTGAGTATATACAAGCTGGCATTTTGACATGAGAAAACTCAGAGAGATCAACTTATATGTCAAAGCATTGTGGACATGCTCTGTAACATGGTAGAGAGGTCACTCTGGGGTGTAGGGGTAGAAACTGAGATTATCTGTAGTGTGACTATGTCCAAACATTTTGATTGGTCTAAGGCCTGGTTCACATCTGCATTGGTAATCCGTTCGGGGGAGTCCGCATGAGGTTCCCCTCCCCGAAAGGACTACTGAACGCATTGACACAGCCTATAATGGGGTCCATGTGCTTTTCGCGCCGAGTCCACACGGAACATGCAGACAGGAAAGTAGTTCATGATCTACTTTCTTGTCCGCACGACTCATGCAGACACAACGCGGAAAGCACACAGAGCCCATTAAGGGGTCCATGTGCTTTCACTGTACATCGGTTGCCAATGCATTCGTAGTCTGTTCGGGGGTTCCCATTTTTTTTTAAATGCTTGTATTTTACACCAAAAATGATTTTTGCAATTCATTTTTAGGACAGTGTTTGAGTGAGCTAAGTACATGCTTTATGATACATAGCAAGCTGCAGAATGCCTTCATAGTCAAGTTCAATGTCCAACAAGTTCTGTGTTCTCATCTAAACTAAATTATGATTGGCTTTGATCAGATAATAATTCAGGAGACTTGTGATCCGAGGCAGCCCGCTGTCAGCCGTTTTTTCGAGTTCTGAGTGTTCACTGAAGTAAATTTAATTGCATATATTAATTGATGTGTTTATCTTGGTATTTGATGGTGTGTAAAGTTTTCGGGTGAAGTTAGAGCCTATTATTTGTTTATCAGAGTTATAGTGCTGCCCCTCATAGGAAGTAAGAGAAAGAAACCATCTATTATGTCCTGTTAGAAGGAAGTGCTCCTGAAAAGATAGTTTTTCCTTTTCTTCCTGTATTTACCCTTACAACTATATGGCATATCACCCTGCTGGTCTCTAAAATGAAAGGACAAGTGTCCCTTCGACAGTCCTCCGGTACAGTGATGCTCCCGGCCACTCGCTGTGCAGTGGACTGTAACATGGCTCCAGTCAAGTGGAAGCGACAACTTTAAAGTTGCTCAAAAATAAAAAAACTAGCTGTGCTCTCAAGTCTTCTTACTATGTCCTATGTCGTCTTTCAAATTCAGTCATTTATACACTTAATCTCTTCTTCCTCTTCCCATTTCAAGCTGCTTACAGTCTACATAGGTTTCACATCCTTCCTACTAATATTATAAATGTGAAAGTTTGAGTGTTTGGATATTTGGATATTTGTGAATTTGGATGTTTGTTCCTCAATCACGCAAAAACGGCTGAACGGATTTGCATGAAATTTGCCACATACATAGATAGGAACCCCGATTAAAACATAGGCTAATTTGTATCCCGGTAAATGACGTCACTACACAACCGCAGTGAAGGAATGTAGGTTCACACAACACTAAAGGACCTGTGATGACGTCATCACAGGTCCTTGAGCCATTCTCAGATAGGATGATGCTAGGCAGTGGGCGGAGCTACATGCTATTTTGTGGGCGGGGCTATATAGGATGAAGCTGGACAGTGTGAAAGCTGAAGAAAATGGAGTCTCATGGAAGATCAGGAGACTACAGAACATGCAGGCTGTGTGTGAGCAAGAGGACTATATCAGGTGTAGAGTTTCAGTGAGTACTACAGGGAATGTGTTGTTCTGCCTCTGATAGGGAGGGGAGAGAACTTTGGCACATTTCAGCAACATCCGTTCAGCCCTTTGTAACACAAAAGCTGCTCAGACAGTCACATAACCAAACCCCTGTAATCACAATTGCCCAATGTAGCAGAGTTTAGGCAGCACTGTAGCACACCTCTATAGGCTCTCCATATGCAAACATGTACATACAGCTGGGTATCCTATGCATATGCAGCGATGTAGCAGAGCCAAGATACGGGAGCAGACTGATCGAAATGTTGCAAATTTCTGCAACATCTGTTCAGCCGTTTCCAACACAGAAGCTGCTCAGACACTGACATAAGAACACCCCTCTAATGCAAATGGCCAGATGTAGCAGAGCTTAGGCAGAGCTGTAGCACAGCTGAGTACGCTCTCCATTTGCAGAGATGTACATACAACTGAGTATGCTGCGCATATGCAGTGATTTATCAGAGCTGAGATGCGGGAGCAGGCGGATCATCCACAACAGCAATTGGCTAAATATAAGCGGCTCAGCGCCAACACCAACCCGCAGACGAAGTCGCGGGCAGATGTTAGTATACAAATATAAAGTACCTGCTCATTTTCTTAAGGTCTGTTTACTGTCTACTGTCATTATACTCCGTTAATCTTATCTGTAATAGAATCAGAGCAATGGATTAAAACACCAACAGAATGACTGATGCAGATGGAGCCCCCTCTGCCTACGTCCATCCCCATTCGCTGTAATGCAAAAAGCAAGAGGGATGCTTGCTTATTTAATGTTTGCTTACTGTTCTAACAGAGGGGAAAGCAGTACCTGTAGGACAGATCCATTTGATCTGGGTCAGCTGAGAGGGTCCCCACTATCATAGGGCCCAGTGTGGATACGCCACTAGAGATGGTTTTGTTTGGGTTTGAGTGGCTCAGGTACAAGATTAGTTTTGGGTCGAGCACGTTTGTTACGAATCACACATGAAAATGGCTTAAAACAGTTTAAAATACTCTTAGGGCTCCTAGGAACCTATCTATAAAACATAGTGTAGAATACTGTCAGGGATCCTAGGAACCTATTTATAAAACATAGTGTAGAACACTGTCAGGGCTCCTAGGAACCTATCTATAAAACATAGTGTATGACACTGTCAGACCTCCTAGGAACCTATATATAAAACATAGTGTAGAACACTGTCAGGACTCCTAGGAATCTATATATAAAACATAGTGTAGAACACTGTCAAGACTCCTAGGAACCTATCTATAAAACATAGTGTAGAATACTGTCAAGGCTCCTAGGAACCTATTTATAAAACATAGTGTAGAACACTGTCAGGGCTTCTAGGAACCTATCTATAAAACATAGTGTATAACACTGTCAGGGCTTCTAGGAACCTATCTATAAAACATAGTGTATAACACTGCCAGGGCTCCTAGGAACCTATCCATAAAACATAGTGTAGAATACTGTCAGGGCTCCTAGGAACCTATCTATAAAACATAGTGTAGAATACTGTCAGGGCTCCTAGGAACCTATCTATAAAACATAGTGTAGAACACTATCGGGACTCCTAGGAACATATCTATAAAACATAGTGTATGACACTGTCATGCCTCCTAGGAACCTATATATAAAACATAGTGTAGAACACTGTCAGGACTCCTAGGAACCTATCTATATAACATAGTGTAGAATACTGTCAGGGCTCCTAGGAACCTATCTATAAAACATAGTATAGAACACTGTCAGGGCTCCTAGGAACCTATCTATAAAACATAGTGTAAGATACTGTCAGGGCTCCTAGGAACCTATCTATTAAACATAGTGTAGAACACTGTCAGGGCTCCTAGGAACCTATCTATAAAACACAGTGTATAACACTGTCAGGGCTCCTGGGAACCTATCTATAAAACATAGTGTACAATACTGCCAGGGCTCCTAGGAACCTATCTATAAAACATAGTGTAGAATACTGTCAGGGCTCCAAGGAACCTATCTATAAAACATAGTGTAGAACACTGTCAGGGCTCCTGGGAACCTATCTATAAAACATAATGTACAATACTGTCAGGGCTCCTAGGAACCTATCTATAAAACATAGTGTAGAACACTGTCAGGGCTCCTAGGAACCTATCTATAAAACATAGTGTAGAATACTGTCAGGGCTCCTAGGAACCTATCTAGAGAACATAGTGTAGAACACTGTCAGGACTCCTAGAAACCTATCTATAAAACATAGTGTAGAACACTGCCAGGACTCCTAGGAACCTATCTATAAAACATAGTGTAGAACACTCTTAGGGCTCCTAGGAATCTATCTGTATAATTTCTAGCTCTCAGTGACAAACACAGAGGAAGTTATGTCAAAGTGAAAGTGACATTGTTATACTCTGGGGACACTGGGGTCACCGCTGAGGTTATTGAATGTTTTTTATTTTTTACACCTCCCCTTAACCTCCACCTATTATACTCTGTGTCTGAAGAGACCCTCAGGTAAAATGTGGCAGTCATTTTAGTTCACTCAAAACAAATCTCCATTTGTTCCGTTTAGTAATATTGGAGACCCAGGTGGAGAAAAACATAAAAAAACACTGTTTCTCACCTATCTCCTGGCTCTGCTGCAGTCCTCCGCTGTCGGCCTCCTCTGTAATCCATGTTCAATTACGTCAGACGTCACATGACCCGGGACGCAGGCCGGGGTCATGAGACGTCAGACGACTAGGCCTGAAGCCTGCCCGGATCGTGGAGAGGTAAGTAACAGTGTTTTTTATGTTTCTTACCTCTCCCAGGACTCCGATCATTATACTCGGGGGTCTGAAAAGAATATAATGATAGTGTTTTTGGGGCCCGCGGTGTCACTTACCGATCCCAGCCCTGCCAGGATCGGTAAGTAAATAGGGCCTGTTACCGTCTGGAGTAACTCCAGCCGATAACGGCCTATTAAGAAAAAAAAAACCTGCAGCGGTAGCGGCTGTCACTGGGCCCCTAATGTCCCGGGCCCTGTGGCAGTTGCCTCTGCTGCTATGGCGGTAGTTACGCCACTGAACGAGGGCATAGCTATTGCTCCAAAGAGGTAAGTGTAAACGCCACCATTGCTCCAAAGAACTTACCGTATTTGTATACTGACAAAAATAGCGATATCTCAGCAACACAGGCAGTGATTCACAACACAGGCAGGGATTTAACACTGTTTGATTCAGGCAACCCTAACCTATCTATCTGAGCTGGGCTAATATGTTGGTTCTGGTGATACTAACCTATCTATCTGCAGGGCTGGGGTGATATGCTGGTTCTGGTGACACTAACCTATCTATCTCCAGGGCTGGGGTGATATGCTGGGTCTTGTGACACTAACCTATCTATCTGCAGGGCTGGGGTGATACGCTGGGTTCTGGTGACACTAACCTATCTATCTGCAGGGCTGGGGTGATATGCTGGTTCTGGTGACACTAACCTATCTGCAGGGCTGGGGTGATATGCTGGTTCTGGTGACACTAACCTATCTATCTGCAGGGCTGGGGTGATATGCTGGTTCTGGTGACACTAACCTATCTATCTGCAGGGCTGGGATGATATGCTGGTTCTGGTGACACTAACCTATCTGCAGGGCTGGGGTGATATGCTGGGTCTTGTGACACTAACCAATTTATCTGCAGGGCTGGGGTGATGTGCTGGTTCTGGCAGGTGCAGATCCAGGGCCGGGCGAGCCGGGCAACCGCCCGGGGCCCCGCTAACAAAATGGTCCTGGTCAGCCTCGGCATAGTCGGGCAAGTGCCGGGGCCCACAGAGCCTCTGGGGACCCCCCGGCACTTGCCTGTCACGATTCCAGCTCATCGGCGTCCGTCCGCCGATGAGCTGGAATACATACAAGAACGGCATGACACTGGGGCAGAGACGGGGGGGACATGAAACTCTGGGCAGATAAAGGGGGAGAATGGCATGAAACTGAGGACAGAGATAGAGGGGGGGGACATGAAACTAGGGGTAGATGAAGGGTGTATATGAAAATGGGGAGAGATGGAGGGGGGACATATAATTTACGGGTGACTGTAGGAGGATTATACTGTGTGGAATCACATGAAAAAATTGATGGGAATGGGCGGAGTCAACATAAAAGTGGGTGGGGCCTAATTTGCTGCGGTGCGCTGCGCGTAGGGCCCCGCCAAAGTCAATTGCCCAGGGCCCCGCAAACCCTGGATCCGCCACTGGGTTCTGGTGACACTAGTACCAATGACTTATCTGCTGCTGAGCTAGTCCTGAGTATCACAGCACCAGAACTGGCCACATGCTGCAGTGTGAGCCGGACACTTGCTTTCCTTGTCTGGATCACACTGCAGCATGTGGCCAGTTCTAGTGCTGTGATATGGTACAGGAGAAGCGGAGAGGTAACAGAACTGGAGCCTTTCATCAGAAGGCAGAGAAGACGGCTGTGATCGGTCAGGAGAGCCGCAGAGGTTTAAACTAGCACGGAGAGGGCTGCTCGGTTTGTTTTCGGGGCAGCCCTCTCCTGCGCTAGTTTACAAAAAAAAAATCAAATTGCCCTGGCTGCCGCCCCCTCCAAAGTGCCGCCTGAAGCCGGCGCTTCACCTCGCCTCATTAGAGGTGCGGCCCTGATTGGTACATGCAGGGGCTGCAGATCGCTGCTTGTTGCTTGTAAAAGTTTCCCGCTCTGAGCAGCTTCCTGTGCCGCCCCTCCCCCTCAGCATCGGAGTGTGAGGGGAGACATCCTGTGCGATTAGCTGCTTTACCACTGCCAGACAGAGCTGCAGATGAGCCTTCTTCCATGTCCTGGTCATCCAGCAAGTCACCCAAATGTGAGTATATATTCTTGTGTAAAATATGTATAGATGTTTATATTTGTGTACATTATGTGTTTTATATACTGTGTGTGTGTGTGTATATGTGGTATATGAATGGATGTGTGTGAATGGATGTGTATATGTGCAAGTATATACAGCATATCAATATCTATCTATCTCCTATCTATCTATCTATCTATCTATCTATCTATCTATCTATCTCCTATCTATCTATGTATCTATCTATCTATCTATCTATCTATCTATCTATCTATCTATCTATCTATCTATCCAAAGGGGTTTTCCCATAAGAACCCCATTCTAAATTCTGTCCATCAGACAGATTATATTAGCAAGTTGGGTAGGGGTCCAACTGCTTGTATTCCCCGCATTGCCAAAAATGAGGGGTTCTTCCAATTCTCAACTAGAGAGTAGGATGACCCTGCCCTTTCTATCTCCATAAACTGGATGACCATCTAAAACAGGCCGCAAAAAAACATCCATGTGAATATACATATTGAATGCAAAGTGTTGTTTCACGTCTGTTTTTCAAAACACTTCCAAAATTGTTTTTTTTTCCAATTCCACCTCATTCTCAATTTTTTCCCAGCTTCCCAATACAGTGCAGAAAATATTAGACAATGTTGTTAAAAAGTACAATTTGCCCATAAAAATAAACTATCATGTGACTCTGTGAACCCAAAAATAACATAGTAATAAAGTTAGAGCTCTTGGAATGTAGTGAAGAAAAATAAAGGGAAATGTAAAAACTAAATTTGGCTCAGTTTTTAAAGGGTTAAAGAGGTATACCAGTCACAACAAGTTACTTGCTGGGTCCGATCGCTGTGTACCCCGCCGAACGCAAGATCGGTTTGAACGAAGTGACAGGTCGGAAACACACATATATATCTCACATATATATAGCCAATGCTATATTCATTTCACTGGGGAATGCCAGAGATAGCCGAGTGCTGTACTTCAGTTCTCATTCAAATGAATGGAGTGGCAGTGTGGGTTTTCGATCTGCTGCTCAATTCAAACTGGGGCAGGAAACACAAGCAGACTCCAACTTATCAGAAAGACAGGGGGTAATTTGTGACCCGAATATTTACTTAAAGGGATCCTATCATTCAAATGCATTTTTTTCTGACTAACACGTCGGAATAGCCTTAAGGAAGGCTACTCTTCTCTGACCTTTCGTTGTCTTCTTCGTGCCGCAGTTCGCCTGAAATCCCGTTTTTTGTAAGAGACCACAAAAAAATGGCCACCCGCATGTGAAGTCAGCTCTGCCCAAGGTAGAGTTGACTTGCACATGCGTTGAATTTTGACCCACCGCGCGCTGGAAAAAGAGGATGAAGAGGCCGTTGCTGATGAAAATGGAGGTCGCTCTGGAGAGAGTTCTGTCACAGCATTGGGGACGCCCCCAGTGCTGTTTGACCGCTGGGGCCCGCCCCCAGTGCTGCGAGAGAACTCATTTGCATACCAACAAAAACCAGGATTTCAGGCAAACGGTGGCACGGAGAAGACAACGAAAGGTAGGAGAAGAATAGCCTTTCTTAAGGCTATTCCGACGTGTTAGTCAGAAAAAAAATGTGTTTGAATGATTGGATTCCTTTAATCCAAAGTGGAGGTGCCACAAAACCTCTTCTCTATATGCAAATGTTGCTGCTCTAATTCTAAAACTGCACTAGCATATAAAGAGTTAATCTAAATTATCTGAGAGATTATATAATCTGAGATTGAAATAGCAAGCAATTAACCTTCTGGCCTCTATGTGGGAGGAGGTGGCGGCATCTTCTCAGTCTTGTACCCATAACCTCCTGTAGGAATCTTTAGATCAGGCTTCACTTTGCATTGTTTTGCGGTGTAATTTCTTACATGATACGTGTTATATGGTACTATAGATGTGACATGGAAATGCTGTAACACCCACACATACATGAGAAGTGTTTCAATCCAGAACTGTGTACACAATATCATTTCCATGACTAATGGAGGTGAGGAATACATGACACAGAGTATGGAAGTAATGAATATTTTTACACTATACCAATATAACACAATGATACCGCTAAACAAAGGTCTGTTCGCCCTGCAGGGTGTCAGGATAAGGTTAACCTCTAATCACTACTAAGGCATCCATTGATATAATGGAAATCAACAGAAAAGATATGCATTAAAGGGGAAGTCTTATCACAGACAGCCAAGTTAACCTGAGAGCCATAGGGGGCGAGCAGCTGAGCCTTGCAGGTCTCGTACTTAAGACCCCTGGTAAAGAGCTGATATTACCAAGATGATGTGGATAAAGTACATGGTGGCCATTAAGGGGGCTTTTCGTGGACACCCTTCTGCCCTCACAAAGATACCACCATAGCTAATAACCATAGGGCAGCAATGGACATAAACAATACAGAAAAAAGTAGATACCGGCATCCTGATATAGTAAACAATCTTGGAGAATTGATCTTACATATCTTGGATTTAAAGAGTGTTTATTATTGCAGCCTTATAAATCTCAGCCTATCTTAAAGGGAACCTGTCAGGTCAATTTGGGACACCAAACCACCCACAGATCCTTATAGATCACGGGTTTAGTGTCTCATATCGTCCTGTTGTAAAAGCATTGGTGTACCCATTAAAAAAAAAAAAAAAACTTTAATACTTGCGTAGAGATGAGTCTGATAAGTCTCATCGGACTCCTCTCTGGTGCTCCTTTTGCCTGCTTTGTTGTGCAGTGAAGCTGAGGACGTACACCCTGCCCCCCCCCCACCTTCACTGAACATGCACCTGAGGTCTTGCGCATGCGCACTGAACTCCTCTGCCTTCATTGGTGCAGGGAGGACATCAGCAGGGTCAGTATAGTAAAGGTTCACGGGCACAAATGGCTCTATAACAGGATAATATGAGATGCTAAACACTTTGTCCATAAGGACCTGTTGGTAGTCACATATATATGAAAAGGGATAGTAAAATGTCTGTTTTTTAGTAAGTGTGCATGCAGTCCATGAATATCTTGGGCATCCTATGTCTACAAAATGTGGACATGTGAATTATACATTAGTACTTGAGTGGCAGATTCATCTAGAATGTAGGTGTGATCTGATGTTGTGTTTTCTGGCGTCCAGAAACTTTCACTGGTTGCATATACCATCTATGCCAGATACTCAATGCACTGGAATATCATGGGGGCGCCACAGAATGGAATGAGATTTAGCGCCATATTCAATTATTTTATTGGCATCATTCACATCAGTGACAGCTTTTACAAAGCACTAAAACTAGAGATGGCCAAAGATCCCAAGATTCATTTTGTTTCAGGTTCGGCTGGCTCGGATCCTGGATTTGTTATGGGTCTAACCAGTTCAGATAGAACCAGAAGTGATATTATCATATCAAACCCCAGAATTGACTATATGAAGGCCCAGGTAAGATTACAAATAATATAAAACATTTATCCTCACCTTCCATCACCATATTTGGGACTTGGTGATGTCATGCGTACAAAGACACGACGCTCAACATGACCATGTGACCACTTTGGCCCAATCACATGATATCGCCAGGAGGGCACCAAGTGCCATGGAGGCCCAAAAAAGGTTAGTATAAATGTTTTTTGGGGGGGATTTATCTCCCCCATCCACCTATTCTAAAAAAGACAGCAGAGTATAATGAATTACTACAATTCATGTCACATTTTAGTTCATCCAAGACCATGGACACACAAGCCATGCAGCTACAGTGGGGCAAAAAAGCATTTAGTCAGTCACCAATAGTGCAAGTTCCACCACTTAAAAAGATGAGAGGCGTCTGTAATTTACATCATAGGTAGACCTCAACTATGAGAGACAAAATGAGAAAAAAAATCCAGAAAATCACATTGTCTGATTTTGTAAGAATTTATTTGCAAATAATGGTGGAAAATAAGTATTTGGTCAGTAACAAAATTTCATCTCAATACTTTGTTATATATCCTTTGTTGGCAATGACAGAGATCAAACGTTTTCTGTAAGTCTTCACAAGGTTGGCACACACTGTTGTTGGTATGTTGGCCCATTCCTCCATGCAGATCTCCTCTAGAGCAGTGATGTTTTGGGGCTGTCGCTTGGCAACACAGACTTTCAACTCCCTCCAAAGGTTTTCTATAGGGTTGAGATCTGGAGACTGGCTAGGCCACTCCAGGACCTTGAAATGCTTCTTACAAAGCCACTCCTTCGTTGCCCTGGCGGTGTGCTTTGGATAATTGCCATGTTGAAAGACCCAGCCACGTTTCATCTTCAATGCCCTTGCTGATGGAAGGAGGTTTGCACTCAAAATCTCACGATACATGGCCCCATTCATTCTTTCATGTACCCGGATCAGTCGTCCTGGCCCCTTTGCGGAGAAACAGCCCCAAAGCATGATGTTTCCACCCCCATGCTTTACAGTAGGTATGGTGTTTGATGGATGCAACTCAGTATTCTTTTTCCTCCAAACACGAAAAGTTGTGTTTCTACCAAACAGTTCCAGTTTGGTTTCATCAGACCATAGGACATTCTCCCAATACTCTTCTGGATCATCCAAATGCTCTCTAGCAAACTTCAGACGGGCCCGGACATGTACTGGCTATAGCAGTGGGACACGTCTGGCACTGCAGGATCTGAGTCCCTGGCGGCATAGTGTGTTACTGATGGTAGGCTTTGTTACATTGGTCCCAGCTCTCTGCAGTTCATTCACTAGGTCCCCCCGCATTGTTCTGGGATTTTTGCTCACTGTTCTTGTGATCATTTTGACCCCACAGGGTGAGATTTTGCGTGGAGCCCCAGATCGAGGGAGATTATCAGTTGTCTTGTATGTCTTCCATTTTCTAATTATTGCTCCCACAGTTGATTTCTTCAATCCAAGCTGGTTGCCTATTGCAGATTCAGTCTTCCCAGCCTGGTGCAGGGCTACAATTTTGTTCCTGGTGTCCTTTGACAGCTCTTTGGTTTTCACCATAGTGGAGTTTGGAGTCTGACTGTTTGAGGGTGTGCACAGGTGTCTTTTTATAGTGATAACAAGTTTAAACAGGTGCCATTACTATAGGTAATGAGTGGAGGAAAGAGGAGACTCTTAAAGAAGAAGTTACAGGTCTGTGAGAGCCAGAAATCTTGATTGTTTGTAGGTGACCAAATACTTATTTTCCACCATAATTTGCAAAAAAAATTCTTACAAAATCAGACAATGTGATTTTCTGGATTTGTTTTCTCATTTTGTCTCTCATAGTTGAGATCTACCTATGATGTAAATTACAGACGCCTCTCATCTTTTTAAGCGGTGGAACTTGCACTATTGGTGACTGACTAAATACTTTTTTGCCCCACTGTATGTGTCCATCACATGACCAGGACAGATCATCATCCTCTGGCACTGACTGTTCACATTCTGCAAACAGATACTGAAAAATGAGTGAATATTGACACAGGCAATATACAGTATAATCATAGGTGAGGTTGGATGAAGATTCAGGTCCATTAAGTCCAACCTATAACCCTACAGTATAAAACCCTGGATCAACTTTACCAAAAATCTAAAACCCATAATAACCTGTAATGTTTTTGCATCCAAGAAAAGCATCCAACCCGTCTTAAACTTGCCCAGTGAATCCACTATCACAACATTGAGCTCCGCAGCCTCACTGATCTTATAGTAAAGAATCTCCAACTATGGTGCTGGTGAAATGTTCTCTCCGCCAGGCCTAGTGCCCTTGCCACAGTCACCGGTCTTGGCAGTGGCGTAACTAGGAATAGGCCATATGGCAAACTTTTGACATAAGCCCCCACCCCCAACAAACTCCCACCGAAGAGCCCACTCTGACCAATCCCCCCCCCCCCCCCGCATTTCTGCAAGCACTAGTGACCCCTGCACACAGTATTATGTCCCATAGTGGCCCCTGCACACATTATTATGCACCATACTGGCCCTGCACACAGTATTATGCCCCATAGTGGCCCCTGCACACAGTATTATGCCCCATAGTGGCCCCTGCACACAGTATTATGCCCCATACTGGCCCCTGCACACAGTATTATGCCCCATACT
Organism: Leptodactylus fuscus; assembly: GCF_031893055.1. NCBI lineage: Eukaryota > Metazoa > Chordata > Amphibia > Anura > Leptodactylidae > Leptodactylus > Leptodactylus fuscus. The sequence continues at coordinate 30,942,096 of NC_134268.1, forward strand.
GGCCCCTGCCCACAGTATTATACCCTATAGTGGCCCCTGTACACAGTACTATTCTCCATAGTGGCCCCTGCACACAGTATTATTCTCCATAGTGGCCCCTGCACACAGTATTATTCTCCATAGTGGTCCCTGCACACGGTATGATGTCCCATAATGGCCCTTGCACACAGTATTATGCCCCATAGTGGCTCCTGCACACAGTATTATTTCCTGTAGTGGCCCCAGCACACATTATTATGCCCCACAGTGGCCCTTGCACATAGTATTATGCCTTGTGGACACCCATGAACAATTATTAACAATAATCGGAGACAAACATAAAATATGTTACTTACCTCTCCCTGGTCCGATGCGGTCCGGTGCGGACCCTATGTCGCTAAATAACTGTGTTTTTTATGCTCCCTCACCTCTCCTAGCCCTCCAATCATTATACTCGCGGATCTGAAAAGACCCTCAAAAATAAAGACAGCATTTGTAGAGCCTGTGGCCTTACTTACCGATCCTGGCTCCTGCTCACAGTGGTCTCTGCAGAAGGAGAAGCGCAGGTGACCATGGCCAGGAACCAGGATCGGTAAGTAAATAGGGCCTATTACCTACTGGGGTTATTATATAGGACAAGAAATAAAGTAGTAGAGCTACCCCTAGCTCTACTGGGGGAGGGGAGTGGTGCCATATACTGGGGTGGTGAGAGTAGGGCAAAAAAAGGGGTCATATATTGTGGGGGGACAAACAAAGGAGGTCATATACTGTGGGAGAAGACAAAAAAGGGGTGCCATATATGTGGGGTGCAAAAAAAGGTGGCTCTATACTGTGTGGAGGCCAAAAAAGGTGTTCACATATTGTAGGGGTGTGGCAAAAAGGGGGTGCATATACTGAGGGGGTCTAAAAAAAAGGTGTACCATATAGTGCAGGGAAGAAAGGGGGTCGTATACTGGGGGGGGTCATATACTATAGAGTGCAAAAAAAAATTGCATCATATACTGGGGAGAGGCCAAAAAAGGGGATCATATACTGAGTGGGGGCCAAAAAAAGGTGATTGTGTACCATGTGAGGGCCAAAAAAAAGGGAGCTGTGTACTGTGTGTGGGTCAAATATGGTGATTTTTCAATCTGCAAATGGGGGAGGCATATTCTACAATATTAATTTAGGGGGCCCCTTTTGCTTCGCACGCCATGTGATGTTACGTTCATCAGTCACATGACCTGCCCTCAGCTCAGTCCCAGTCAAGTGAATGTGCTGGACTGTGGATATCAAACAAAGCCACTATGGCTCTGTACTTGGTACTTGGTTTTTCCGTAAAGAGCAACCGGTGCTCACCTGCATGCTGTGGTCATGGGTGTTGGACCTAAGGATAGGTCCTCCATTGATAAGTCTAGAAAATCCCATCACAGAGACATCATATAGTAATAGAGTATATAGGAGTCTGCTATATGAACAGGCTCTGTGTTCTCACCACTGCCCTTACACAGAAGATGAAAAAAATATTCTACAGAATCTGTCACATTTACTGTATAATAAGTATAGTTTCCATTTACATATATATGCTGCAAATGCAGGCAATGAAGTATGGTGGAGATTTCGTTTCCAGTACATGGCCCGGGGCAGAGAATTTCATTAGGGCACTGCTTAGTGAGCGGTCGAGGCTTGCATCTTACCCATTACGGCATTCATCGCAGTGGAAAGACTATACATATAGGGGGTGTTATATCAAACTACAAACTAACAACATATAGTCAGATAGGAACCACCGGGGCATATAGGTAACCAGTGTGAAACAGCAATGTAAACAGTGTTAAAGGGCACATTCACTCTATATGACATGGTAGGTCCACCAGGGGTAGGGATAATGCCGAAATGAATGTCCACCAAGGAATCCATTTAGATAATGAGAGAGTGAGACACTTTCTGACACCCTCCTTTCTGGCTGACATGGCCAAAATGCCCTGGTTACCTACATACAACCCTGTAATGTGAAGCAAGGTTTTAAGTTAAAGAGATTGTCCCTTCTCAATGATCCTATCTATACTGCTAGCTTATGTGGAATTAAAACTTTTCCTAAATACATTGCTTCATCAAAACTGCTTTTTTTGGCCTCTATCTGAGATTATTCACTTCATTGTTTACACTCCGTTTCCATAACCACAGACCTGGGGATGGTCTTATCTCTCCACCCAGGACAAGTGATGTAGCTCCCTGCTATCAGATAGGGGAGGGGGAGCTGAGTGCTTGGGGCAGCTTATATTTCTGAGCTGTTTATCAGTTATCAGTCTGCTAATTGAATTTTGCTGATAAGGGCTGAGATAGGGAGTCTATTACCTCTGTATGTAACACACAAACCTAAAACAGAGTTTATTGCAAGCTGACTCTTGGTGCTGTAGCATGTAAGTTTGGGATTCTCATCACCTATCAAATCCAGCTCTGCTACATCAGCTTCATATTGTGCATCTTCCAGTGATACTATTCTAATTTATTTACAACCATCCCTCATTACTGACCGCAAACATGTACTGCTATGAAGAGAGCTAGCAGAGCAAGTGAAACCCCGCCCACCAATGTACTGAGAAAACCAGGAAGTGAACAGAGCACACAGCCTGCAAATGGGTGAGCGGGCGAGTTAGGAATACCCCTTTAAACATATTTTTAAGATCTTTTGTTGATTGTCATGATCTAAATATTAAAAAAAAAAAATCACTCCAGTCAACGAAATCCATAATAGACTGGCACTTCCTGTTCTGTAGAGATTACTTCTTAGAAGTTATGTCATTATTAGCATAGGCAGGATTACACATAGATAAGAACCTATATATAGATAACACAGGATTCACAAAAGGCGATAGTAACAGATCACCTCTTCCCCCACAGTGACTTCGTCACAAGTCACAGAGCATGCCCACAGCACTCTCTCGTAGAAGTCCATGAGCCATTTTTAGGCTACAGGTTCCTATATGACTGTTGTAAAACGTAACTCCGAATGTTTAGGTAACATAACTTCTCCCATACTCAATAAAGAAGAAACCTATACTATAAACTCACGGGATCGACCAACTATGTAATGTAAGGGGGTCTCCTGACTCTTCCCTGACAGAGGTTGAACATTGAGGATTTCAACATAGTCAATCCCTTTGTATTTAATGGAGAAAAGCCACAACCTGATGTGTCTTGAAGTGGGTTACTTCCCCTGTTCTATTACATTTATCCATGACCAAGCCCCGTATCTTAAGCGTATCGTTAACTTAAAGTTTATTTTCCATATATAAACACTATTACACAAAAGAATAGTATGTGTTAATACAAGAACGTTTGCAATATATCTGATTAACTAAATATATTTTCTTGTCCACTTTGCATATTAGTATATAAAGGGGGGGGGGGAGGCAGCTAGAAAAAACTGTGATATAATTGCTGTTATGCTGTGCTCTTGTGCCACTGCTAGGTTATACATAAGAGGCTACCAGTGCACAGAATGAGGCAATAAATCAATGAACCAGTTGGTGGCAGCTTCCTACTCCACCCCTTCCTTCTCCATAGAGCTCTATATCTGAGAATACAGAGATAAATCTTACATTTCATTTTACAACTACTGACTCCATATTTTATGCAGCAACAACTTATGAAATCTGAAATGACTGCAGATACAAAATACCTTTGGATGTTGTTTTCTACGTCGGTGCTCCTTAACCTGTGACTTTTCCACTGATCCAAACTAAAACTTTTTGCATAATGGAAGTTGTAGTTTTGAAACAACTGGAGCCCGACGTTGGAAAAAAATAATCTTATTGGTATTTTTTACCATAATAATATATTGTAACCTGCCTACGTCTGGGAAGAAAACAAGTGATGCAACCAAAAAAAATCATTAGCTGATGTTCCTGCTCTCATGATCTCCAGTGAATCAGACACAGAAAACATTATTTCTGTCTGCACAGTTTCCAGATCAATAACAACTCAGGTGCAGAACAATACTGAATAGTCCACAATAACTTCTACCAATAGGGACAGGTTCACACCAGCATTATTAATGTCCATTGCTCTCAAGCATCATAGAATGAGAGTAACGGGCATTAACCCTAAAACGCAGACACAGCCCCCTCCGTCTGGCGTCCGTCTGCGTTCACTCTCATACATGACGGAAGCTTTCTGTTTTTACATTATAACAATGGGAGTGGACACAGAGAGTAAAGTCCGTTGCACTCATCCTATGACACATTACAGTAACGGATACGGACAATAGCAATGCGAATATCCCGTAAGATATACTGCATTATAAGTTCAGAAAACAATGTATACATGATGTAGCAGAACTGAGTCGGTCATTTGGCACAATTTGCTTTTATAACAGTGTAATAATACTGGACTTCACTATAATATCAGGTAAAAGCACTGACTGAGACTGTGTAGAAAAAGCAGAAGTCAGATCTGTGCTAGATAGACAAATACACAGACAAAAAGATAATAGACAAAGAGATGATAGATAATAGACAAAGAGGTGATAGATAATAGATCTAAGATAGATAGATAATAGATACAGAGATAGAAAGAAAATAACAGGCAAAAAGAAAATAGATAGAATAATAAAAATAGAGATATACATAAAGTGAGATAGATAGTTACATAGATAGATAATAACCAGAGACTGATAGATAATAGACACAAAGATGGATAGATAATGTACATAGATATAAATAGGTAGATGGATAAAAGACATAGTGGTAGGTAGATAGATAGATAGATAGATAGATAGATAAGATAGAGTAGATAGAAGATAAAGATATAGGTAGGTAGATAGATACATAGATAGAAATGGGTTGCAAGATGATAAATTAATAGAGGTATATAGATAGATATATTGACAGGTAACTAGATAGATAGATAGATAGATAGACACAGGATAGACAAGTAGATACACAATGAGATAGATAATAGACACAGAAATAGATAGGTACATAGATAGACAACAGACATAGAGACCAATAGACATGTAGACAGTAGACACAAAGATAAATAGGTAATAGACATAGACAGAAATAGATAGATAGATAGATAGATAGATAGATAGATAGATAGATAGGTAGATAGGTAGATAGAGATAGCTAGCTAGCTAGATAGATAGATGCCATGCAGATGGGCTTTTATAATCTTGATTAATCATGGCTACAAAGAAACTCAAAGTATAGAAAGTAACCAATAGTAGCAAATGTATATGAGTATATAACAATACAGCAATACATTGTCAGCTCTATTTATACAGGTCTTGGTCCAGTGTACAGGGTGTGGCTGTAATCTTTCTACCTGTTACCACTGGGATGTGCTATCCTGTGCTTTCTATACTATATGGGGGTGTGGTTGCTTCTATATTGGACCTGCACTCCATCCATTGGCCCAGGACTAGTGCATTGGAATAGGTCACACTCTGAGATCCCTCTTCACACCTCCATCTGTCTAAGGCTATTTTAATTGAACTGCAGCATGACTCTATATTGCTATTTACCTATTCTGGGTCAAGGAGAGGTAGGTTTAGCTTAGGGTCCCATCTGAAAGAGGCCACCTTCTTGCGCAGATTGGCTTTTACAAGCTTGAGCAATTATTTAGACAAGGAACCTCAGATGAATATGTATAGATAGTAACTGATAGTAGTAAATGTATTGGTTTATGTAACAAATAGCAACAATGCATTCTCAGTTCTATTTATACAGGTAGTGGTGATGTTTACAGAGAGCTGCTGTTATTACTGTATGTATAGGTACACATACACTAGCGATAGATAGATAGATAGATAGATAGATAGATAGAGGGATAGATAGATAGAGGGATAGATAGATAGATAGATAGATAGATAGATAGATAGATAGATAGATAGATAGACAGATAGATAGATAGTCTCACATGCATTCTTATGAAAGTATGAGGGGCAGGCAGGGGTCATGCTCCCCTAGCAGTTATAGGGTACTGATGGTTTTAAAACCATTCCATGCCAGGGCCCAATTTTGCTATGAGGCGCTAATCTCTTCTATGTACTAGGTGTCAAATAAAACTCACCCACTACTAATCTTTAAGTTATTAACTTTATTTATATAAAAATATACAGAAGGCTCCGGTGCAACGTTACTTAATAACCCATTCACAGAATTTCACAGACTGCAGCCTATACATGTATGGTGTATAATACTCCTGCACTAGAATAGCCTACAAATGTTACAATGATACAGCTAATGTTTGCTTAGTAATCTTTGGACAACATTTTTGCAAATCTCATGTAAACAATGCAGTGATAATGATGAAAGAGGCAAAATTCAGGACAAGTCCTGTTCCTTTCTGTTTTGCGGTCTCATACATATGGGTCCATGAAGGACACGAATTGTACACATATATGAACCATGTGTCGTTTTGTCACGGTCCCATACATGCATATGTTCGTGCTCGTAACCTTACCTATAGATTGGTTGTATATTCAGGGGTAATTTGCATTTATATGCGATAATCTGTCGGAATATAAAAGATTGCATATCCCATATATCAATGTATAATTTACAATATGAAAACTTTAGAAAGGTAATGTCTGTTCAGTCCATATTGTCTAAAATCATGTATGGAACGTTCTTAGTACCGGACACATTATAACATCTCACTAGTCATACATGAAGTAGGTTTGAGGGCACAACACAGCAGAGTGACCACACCATTGTCCTGCTCCAGAAGAAGCTTCTCATGGATGGCACAATTGGGATGACATGGATGTAGAGTAAAAGAACATCAATATCTGGTTGGTGTAGATGATGATGACGAAGAAGAAGAAGATGAGGATGATGATGATAAGGTAACAGTGTGACTTGTCTCACCGGGATGAAGTGATCCTCTCTTCTCCCTCACACCAGACTCTGTTGAGCTATGGTCCTCCTGACATGGATGTCCCAGTCCTGCAGGAGGGATCTCAGTATCAGTGCTGGTCAGCCAGGTGGACTCTGTCTCTCGTGTCCAGCTCTCATAATAGCGGGGCTCAATAGCATCAGCTCTGCTTCCTCCACAGCCCATAGTCTCCTCGGTGAAATATCTGGAAGAAATAAGATGTAGCTCTGGATCCTTCTATACCTTCTAAGCCCTTGTTGAGTAGACCTTAGCGCAGACCAGGACTCATCAGATCTTTGTCCATATCCTGTAGGTAGAAGCCAGGCAGGGGGCTCCTAGGAGGCACATGTCAAGCTATGAGCCTGCAGTTGATAATAAGACAAGTATACGAGAGGCGTCTAATGCTACAAAGTATCCTCATTGCTTCCTACAGGGCATTGTGCTGCTTTCTGTGCTGCATTGAATAGACTCTCCTGTACCTTCTTCCTCCTGATGCTATGTGTGTCTCAGTGCCTGCTCTGTGCCCTCCTCAGGGGTCTCAGTAAACACAAGCCCCCCCTTGGTTCAGGAGAAGGAGGTCTGCTGACGTCTGTAGCTTTGGCCCAGAGCTCCCATCCATGCAGGAGGATGTGCTGGCTCCAGAGCTGGCTGCAGCCTGTGGATGTGATGGGGATGCAGGAGCTCTTTGTGCTGGTGTCAGAGACATAACGTGAGGAAGGTGGAGTTTTATGGAGTGTAGCCTGTGCCAGTGAGATGGAGCAGAGACCCTGTGATGTCATTACACTCATTGCAGCTGCTACACGTGTGCAGGAGACACCTCTGCCTGTAGAGCAAGCACTGCTGCCTCATCCAGCCAGGGGTAATCCCCAATGTACAGCACCCTCAGATATCATCACATGGCCAGAAACCGTTACCTGTGTGTGTCCATGTTATACATACACTGTAGTATGATCTATACTGGATATGCACGTCATCTGTAACATATATATCATGTAGAACATACAGATCTGTAGCTACTGATAATATACAGTATATCGGCAATTACCTGTGTAGGTCCACGTTATAAATACACTGTATTACAAATATATACTATATTATACCGTATACGCACATCATTAATAACATGTATATAATAGGTAACAGGTATATCCTCTATGTATTGATATCGTACAGTATATAATCCAACACCTGTGTGTCTATGTTATAATTACACTGTAGTATTATACCTACAATATATATAAAACTAACATGATATCAAGGGAACACTATACCTGGTGTATGCATAACATGCATGTTCCCTCCGTAAGGGTCAAACATGGAAAGATTGTATCCCTAAATCCAAAATGGAGACACAAAAAACAAAAAAAGCGCACTGGGAATACCTAATATATAAATGAAGTGCAAACTTTATTAAAGATAAATACACAGCATAAAAAGGTGAAAGATCAACATACCATCAGATAAAGGAGGAGACAAGCTGGTAGACCGAAAGTAAATCTGATGATGCGGCATGTAAGCATCATAGTAGAATCACATATATGAATACAGGTATAAACAGTAAAAATCAGTCACAACCAGAATCAGACAAATGACCACACAAATGTCAAGTAATATGTAAGACTATAGGAAGACATATCTGATGCCGCAACAAACCTGATAAGCTCAAGTGAGGAAGTGACGAAGGTATATGTTAAATTAAAAAAATTGTATAAGCTTGATGTTGCCGTGATTGGCACCAATGCAGAGAATAAAGCTTATAAGAATTTAAAAAAATAAAACCTGTAAGAAAATGGCACAATTGTGTTTTTTTTTTAAATTCCCCCCAATTATATTCTTTTTTTTTAGCTTCCCAATAAATTGTATACAGAAGAAAATGTTTGTTTTTGTACCATGTTAGCCAGTGGGTATGAAATATAAAAAACAAAAAACTTGATAGTCTTCAGTAGATGATACCTTTTTTAATGGCTAACTCATAATGATGACAGAATATAACGTTTCGAAGCTCTCGGCTTCTTTTTCAGATATAACTAAGAACAATTTCTGAAGGCTGCATATTTATGAACAACAGGACACATAGGGATAGGATTTCAGAAGGGAGGGGGGAAGAGGCGTATTAGTATATACATGTAAACAATTCACAGGTCCCAGGTTCTTATCTTTATGGCTGTCTTAGTTCAGTGATTTCTATAGCATGACATGAATCCATGTGAGACATTCATTCCATTCTCCAGAGTATTAAATGCTCTGTCATGCTCTTGTATTCATGAATGCGTCTCTGTTTCCTTGATTTAAAATTCCCTGTTAAAATCAAAATTTTCGTGTCCTTGGTGATATTATGATCTTCATTGCAGAAATGTTTTGGCATGGGAAGGTCCATTCTCTGTTCTCTAATTGTATGGTGAACACACCGTTCATTCTCATTCTGAGCTTCTGACCGGTCTCTCCAACATACAGATTTTCAGTGGAACATTTGTGCACATTATTAAATACAGTGCCTACAAGTAGTATTCAACCCCCTGCAGATTTAGCAGGTTTACACATTTGGCATTAACTTGGCATTGTGACATTTGGACTGTAGATCAGCCTGGAAGTGTGAAATGCATTGCAGCAAAAAAGAATGTTATTTCTTTGTTTAATTTTTTTTAAAATTGTGAAAAGTTTATTCAGAGGGTCATTTATTATTCAACCCCTCAAACCACCAGAATTCTGTTTGGTTCCCCTAAAATATTAAGAAGTAGTTCAGGCACAAAGAACAATGAGCTTCACATGTTTGGATTAATTATCTCTTTTTCCAGCCTTTTCTGACTATTTAAGACCCTCCCCAAACTTGTGAACAGCACTCATACATGGTCAACATGGGAAAGACAAAGGAGCATTCCAAGGCCATCAGAGACAAGATCGTGGAGGGTCACAAGGCTGGCAAGGGGTACAAAACCCTTTCCAAGGAGTTGGGCCTACCTGTCTCCACTGTTGGGAGCATCATCCGGAAGTGGAAGGCTTATGGAACTACTGTTAGCCTTCCACGGCCTGGACAGCCTTTGAAAGTTTCCTCCCGTGCCGAGGCCAGGCTTGTCCGAAGAGTCAAGGCTAACCCAAGGACAACAAGGAAGGAGCTCCGGGAAGATCTCATGACAGTGGGGACGTTGCTTTCAGTCAATAACATAAGTAACGTACTCCACCGCAATGGTCTCCGCTCCAGACGAGCCCGTAAGGTATCTTTACTTTCAAAGCGTCATGTCAAGGCTCGTCTACAGTTTGCTCATGATCACTTGGAGGACTCTGAGACAGACTGGTTCAAGGTTCTCTGGTCTGATGAGACCAAGATCGAGGTCTTTGGTGCCAACCACACACACGTGACGTTTGGAGACTGGATGGCACTGCATACGACCCCAAGAATACCATCCCTACAGTCAAGCATGGTGGTGGCAACATCATGCTGTGGGGCTGCTTCTCAGCCAAGGGGCCTGGCCATCTGGTCCGCATCCATGGGAAGATGGATAGCACGGCCTACCTGGAGATTTTGGCCAAGAACCTCCGCTCCTCCATCAAGGATCTTAAGATGGGTCATCATTTCATCTTCCAACAAGACAACGACCCAAAGCACACAGCCAAGAAAACCAAGGCCTGGTTCAAGAGGGAAAAAATCAAGGTGTTGCAGTGGCCTAGTCAGTCTCCTGACCTTAACCCAATTGAAAACTTGTGGAAGGAGCTCAAGATTAAAGTCCACATGAGACACCCAAAGAACCTAGATAACTTGGAGAAGATCTGCATGGAGGAGTGGGCCAGGATAACTCCAGAGACCTGTGCCGGCCTGATCAGGTCTTATAAAAGACGATTATTAGCTGTAATTGCAAACAAGGGTTATTCCACAAAATATTAAACCTAGGGGTTGAATAATAATTGACCCACACTTTTATGTTTAAAATTTATTAAAATTTAACTGAGCAACATAACTTTATGGTTTGTAAGATTTATGCATCTGTTAATAAATCCTGCTCTTGTTTGAAGTTTGAAGGCTCTAACTTATTTGCATCTTATCAAACCTGCTAAATCTGCAGGGGGTTGAATACTACTTGTAGCCACTGTACACTACATTAGGTGTGTTACAGGTAAACGTACCTGGGATTTTATATTCCCTGTTAGAGTTTGGTATCTCTATCCTGTTAGTGGTCAGTATGTGAGGGCAGGTTTTGCACCTTTTCAATTAGAGAACAGAGAATGGACTTTCCCGTGCTAAAACATTTCTGCATTAAAGATCATAATATCACCAATGACATGAAAAATTTGATTTTAAGAGGGAATTTTAAATCAAGTAAACAGAGATGGATTCATGAATACAAAAACATGACCCTATTTAATACTCTGGAGAATGGAATAAATGTCTCACATGGGTTCATGTCATGCTATAGAAATCACTGAACTAAGACAGCCATAAAGATAAGAACCTGGAAACTGTGAATTCTTTACATGTATATACTAATAAGCCTTTTCTCCTCACCCCCCTCCCTCCTGAAATCCTATCCCTATGTGTCCTGTTGTACATAAATATGCAGCCTTCAGAAATTGTTCTTAGTTATATCTGAAGAAGAAGCCAAAGAGCTTCGAAACGTTATTCTGTCATCATTATGAGTTAGCCATTAAAAAAAGGTATCATCTAGTGAAGATTCACAATGAATTGTACAAAATAATAAACTCTGGAGCTAGATATGCAATATGGAACTGAAAGAGTTAAAAGTGGCTAAGCTTACACAGACTTGTAACCCTTTTTGTTTCAGAGGACACAGGTTCAGGGTCACACTAGTGATAATTGGGCCACTATTGCCAGCTCTTGGCTTCCTCTGATGATCACTGGGCTGTAAAATCTAGTAATGATGCGAATCTTGTTCTCACGGCAAAGGAAATGATTGCAGTCCTGCTGTGCCAATGTCAACCTGAACGCACCGGGGGTCTATGTACCTGCAACTGCCTCACCAACAATTTTTTTTAATATTAGTATTCTGTTTCAGGTGGATATTTCACGTGACACATAATTGCCCTGACGCAACCCCTTCACCAATGAGAACGGAGCTGCGCCGGAGTCCAGGGAAAGTGAGGAAGATTATTTATTATGTTTGTCACCTCCTATGGGCCTCCGCTTATTACACTCTAGGCTCCAAAGAGTATAGCAATAGCCCATGAGTGTGAATCACTAAAATTTCATATTCAGATGAACCCGAAATTTTTGTAAAATTTGGCCATTACTGGCTATACTGTGTGGAGGGGCCAATATGGATCATTGTACTGTGTGAAGGTCATATACTCCACAGAATGTAATGCCCCCCTGTAGCGATAAAATGGTGTTATACCTTCTTATACCCAACAGTAAAATGCAAAAAAGAAGAAGTAATATATTGCGCTTTTCCAGTAATGACATCATTAAATCGTGCCTATCTCCAAGCCACCAACAAAAGGGACAGGAGGTGAATGGTAGAGGATGGAGGTGATGGCTTTCTGCTTCACCATTGTAGTCAACTCTATCTGGGTCCTAGGAAACAGGGAGGGCTGAAGTCGGGACAGCAGAAGAGCAAACTAAATCTGGCAGTGTCCCAGGAACATTTGGAGGAATGCCTCCTCTTTCTAAATAATGGTACCCCCAGTACCCCCTTTTATATATATATATAATACCTCCAGCATCTACCTTTTATTAATCACTAGCACCCCCTTTAACACACCTTACAGCATTGTACATCGGGGGTCTTCTGTCAGTAAAAAGTGCAGGTAGCGACAATGCACCATGTGCAGCGGGATCTTGACTTCCAGTGCACCACCATAGGATACCGCAGGGCAAGAAATCTGTGTCCTTAAGCCTTAGGTGCACCAGGACGTACAGTTACATTCTGGTGTGCGTGAAAAAAGATGGCAACTGCTCTGAAATAGTTGTTGGGTTTCATACAGCAGGGACCCGGCAGCATCAGAGATGATGCTGATCACGGCATTTAACCACTCAGATGCCGTGGTCAATTGCGACCACAGCATCTGAGTGGTTAGTTTCACTTTCTATACTGTTCTTGGTAATAGGACAGCGGCGGCGCAATCGCGGGAGGTGTTCTGTTACCATGGCAACCAGGAGCCCTCTGAAGGCTCTTAGCACTGCCATAGTATTGTAACTACCGAAGCCTGCCGGCAGCTTATAGTAGTTACATAGGAAATCTGCCATAGACTGCAATATAGTAGTATTGCAGTCTATGGCACAGGTGATCTAATGATCTCATGTTCAAGCCCCCTGGGGGAGGTAAAAAAAAAACAAAAAAAAACCATTTAACTCACCCCCCTTTCCCTAGATCACATATAAATATAAATAAATAACAGTAAACATTAACACATTAGTTATCCTCAAGTCTGAAAATGCCCAAACTATTAAAATATAAAAACATTTGTCCCATACGTGAAACGGCATAGAAGGGAAAAAAACCAAAATGGCTGATTTGGTGGTTTTTTTGCCAAATTACCTGTTTAAAACAATGGAATAAAAAGTGATCAAAACAACATTCCCCATCATGGTACCAATAAAAACTACATACTGCATCGCAAAAAAAAATGCTTTGCACAGCCCCGTACACTGAAATATAAAAAAGTTACAGGGGTCAGAATATGGTGATTCAAAATATAGGATTTTTGTAAAGTTATTAAAACATGAAAAAAAACTATAGAAATTTGGTATCACTGTGATTGTACCGACCTGAAGAATAAAGCTGACAAACCATTGTACAATATAACAAATGGTACCAAGTCCACTTGTCACACAAAAATCAAGCCCTCATCTGTGTAGACAGGATTTTGGAAGGTAAGGAGTAAAAAATGAAAACATAAAAATGTTTATTTTTCTGCTGCATTTAGATCATATAAGACAGGAACCTGGGAGAAACGTGCACTCCTTCTACCACTTTGCCCCTGGTCCTGTCACAGTATGTAGAAATGTCGTCTCCTCTAGTCACTCCAGCCTAAGGCCTTTATACACATCCACATATTGTAACTATAATATGGACCGATACTAATGGTCAACTCAACGTATTGCCCAGTCCTCAAATGTGACCTTACATTCTGCTAGAGATGGGCACAAAGAAGGTTGGAATTTATAATTCATCCTTTTCTGTACATTCCCAGTCTACCACAGTCACATCCTACAAGAAATCGGGTTCACAAGATGTTCACATGACCTATTGGGCTATATACAGTCAGCAATGAAGACAATTATATGTGTTTATACCCATATAGTCAACTGAACCAACAACCTTACCCTCTCTTCTTCCCTTTCTTCCTCGTCACCTTTGTTCTATACCTTGATTTATGTCTCTACAGATATCCGCAGAACTATAGAGGGAGTAAAAAGGGTCGAGGATGTGACTTCTTCTGCAAATGATGGTTAATGGTCGGAGAGAATAGATGAAAGCACAATCCAATAGAAACCTTGAACTTTGCCCCTTTTTTCAAATGACCTCCATTGACTTTACTGATGTCGTTGGATCTGGAGTGGGCAGATAAGATGGAATTACAAAGATATTTTCAGGTTCAGTTCTTGCACTAGGACCACTTGATTCTGTCACCCCTCCAATACTGAGAGGTCAGTGAAGATCAAGATATCCAGGGTGGAAAAAACGCACGGTGAAATCCGTGTCCAAAATCTGGAGATAATCCCTTGAAAATGCCATGTGAACCTTCCCTTAAATTCAGGTAATTCAGTCCGTTGTACTGGTCAACAGATATAGGTGTTTAATAACAAATAATATATTCCGCAGGGACATCTATATGTACAAAGCAAAACAAATAGTAAGATATTCTGTACAGGTTTAATAGTAAGACAATAGACTGGAACATTCACCATAATACAAGCACGTAGAGCAGTGTTACATTGTAATACATTGCAAATATACATTGACACGTATGTTACTTGTGTGTTTTTTTTTTCCTGTCTGCAACGGAGGTTGTCATGGTAACATATATTGGATTGCTAACCCTACAGGGATTTCCCATTGCCCAATCGGTATTAATGAAACACAAGGACTGGTCGTCACTTGCTCCTGGCTATGAGTGGTCTTCTATTACCTGGTCTATAGAAAAATCTGATTCCAGAAGGTAAGCGGTATAGCAGCACAAATATGTCTTAGATGTCAGTATATAGGTATCTCTGATATATACAACACTTACGAAAGTGATCTACAATAATTAGAATGAGTAAGACGTCTTATGCGCCTCTTGTTCCTTTGGATATGTTAAGGGCTCTTCATGATGTGAAGTACTAAAACGCTACTTTGATTATGCGAGTGTTGATTTATGGCCGGAACACAATTGCAGCATGTTCACATTACACTGTGACAGCACGGCAGCCTTCATTGTACATATTGGTAAGGATCTCCTGCATTGTGAGATTGCAAAAGGAGAGGACTTTACTGTACATCTTAAGTCTGTAACCAGATCCAGCATATCAACCAGATCCTGCAGATACATAGATCAGGATTACCGTAACCCAGCCCTGCAGATAGATAGGTTAGTGTCACCAGAACCAGCATATCACCCCAGCCCTGCATATAGATAGGTTAGTGTCACCAGACCCAGCATATCACCCCAGCCCTGCATATAGATAGGTTAGTGTCACCAGACCCAGCATATCACCCCAACCCTGCAGATAGATAGGTTAGTGTCACCAGAACCAGTATATCACCCCAGCCCTGCAGATAGATAGGTTAGTGTCACCAGACCCAACATATCACCCCAGCCCTGCAGATAGATAGGTTAGTGTCACCAGACCCAGCATATCACCCCAGCCCTGCAGATAGATAGGTTAGTGTCACCAGAACCAGTATATCACCCCAGCCCTGCAGATAGATAGGTTAGGGTCACCAGACCCCAGTATATCACCCCAGCCCTGCATATAGATAGGTTAGTGTCACCAGACCCAGCATATCACCCCAACCCTGCAGATAGATAGGTTAGTGTCACCAGAACCAGTATATCACCCCAGCCCTGCAGATAGATAGGTTAGTGTCACCAGACCCAACATATCACCCCAGCCCTGCAGATAGATAGGTTAGTGTCACCAGACCCAGCATATCACCCCAGCCCTGCAGATAGATAGGTTAGTGTCACCAGAACCAGTATATCACCCCAGCCCTGCAGATAGATAGGTTAGGGTCACCAGACCCCAGTATATCACCCCAGCCCTGCAGATAGATAGGTTAGTGTCACCAGACCCAGCATATCACCCCAGCCCTGCAGATAGATAGGTTAGTGTCACCAGAACCAGCATATCACCCCAGCCCTGCATATAGATAGGTTAGTGTCACCAGACCCAGCATATCACCCCAGCCCTGCATATAGATAGGTTAGTGTCACCAGACCCAGCATATCACCCCAACCCTGCAGATAGATAGGTTAGTGTCACCAGAACCAGTATATCACCCCAGCCCTGCAGATAGATAGGTTAGTGTCACCAGACCCAACATATCACCCCAGCCCTGCAGATAGATAGGTTAGTGTCACCAGACCCAGCATATCACCCCAGCCCTGCAGATAGATAGGTTAGTGTCACCAGAACCAGTATATCACCCCAGCCCTGCAGATAGATAGGTTAGGGTCACCAGACCCCAGTATATCACCCCAGCCCTGCATATAGATAGGTTAGTGTCACCAGACCCAGCATATCACCCCAACCCTGCAGATAGATAGGTTAGTGTCACCAGAACCAGTATATCACCCCAGCCCTGCAGATAGATAGGTTAGTGTCACCAGACCCAACATATCACCCCAGCCCTGCAGATAGATAGGTTAGTGTCACCAGACCCAGCATATCACCCCAGCCCTGCAGATAGATAGGTTAGTGTCACCAGAACCAGTATATCACCCCAGCCCTGCAGATAGATAGGTTAGGGTCACCAGACCCCAGTATATCACCCCAGCCCTGCAGATAGATAGGTTAGTGTCACCAGACCCAGCATATCACCCCAGCCCTGCAGATAGATAGGTTAGTGTCACCAGAACCAGCATATCAACCCAGCCCTGCAGATAGATAGGTTAGTGTTACCAGAACCAGCATATCACCCCAGCCCTGCAGATAGATAGGTTAGTGTCACCAGAGCCAGCATATCACCCCAGCCCTGCAGATAGATAGGTTAGTGTCACCAGAACCAGCATATCACCCCAGCCCTGCATATAGATAGGTTAGTGTCACCAGACCCAGCATATCACCCCAGCCCTGCATATAGATAGGTTAGTGTCACCAGACCCAGCATATCACCCCAGCCCTGCAGATAGATAGGTTAGTGTCACCAGACCCAGCATATCACCCCAACCCTGCAGATAGATAGGTTAGTGTCACCAGAACCAGTATATCACCCCAGCCCTGCAGATAGATAGGTTAGTGTCACCAGACCCAACATATCACCCCAGCCCTGCAGATAGATAGGTTAGTGTCACCAGACCCAGCATATCACCCCAGCCCTGCAGATAGATAGGTTAGTGTCACCAGAACCAGTATATCACCCCAGCCCTGCAGATAGATAGGTTAGGGTCACCAGACCCCAGTATATCACCCCAGCCCTGCAGATAGATAGGTTAGTGTCACCAGACCCAGCATATCACCCCAGCCCTGCAGATAGATAGGTTAGTGTCACCAGAACCAGCATATCAACCCAGCCCTGCAGATAGATAGGTTAGTGTTACCAGAACCAGCATATCACCCCAGCCCTGCAGATAGATAGGTTAGTGTCACCAGAGCCAGCATATCACCCCAGCCCTGCAGATAGATAGGTTAGTGTCACCAGAACCAGCATATCACCCCAGTCCTGCAGATAGATAGGTTAGTGTCACCAGAGCCAGCATATCACCCCAGCCCTGCAGATAGATAGGTTACTGTTACCAGACCCCGCATATCACCCCAGCCCTGCAGATAGATAGGTTAGTGTCACCAGAACCAGCATATCACCCCAGCCCTGCAGATAGATAGGTTAGTATCACCAGAGACCAGCATATCACCCCAGCCCTGCAGATAGATAGGTTAGTGTCACCAGAACCAGCATATCACCCCAGCCCTGCAGATAGATAGGTTAGTGTCACCAGTACCAGCATATCACCCCAGCCCTGCAGATAGATAGGTTAGTGTCACCAGAACCAGCATATCACCCCAGCCCTGCAGATAGATAGGTTAGTGTCACCAGAACCAGAATATCACCCCAGCCCTGCAGATAGATAGGTTAGTGTCACCAGAATCAGCATATCACCCCAGCCCTGCAGATAGATAGGTTAGGGGCACCTAAATCAAACAGTATTTTTTCCTTGTGAATCAGTGCCTGCCTTGCTGAGATATCACTGGTTTTGTCAATATGCAGGGAGGATGTTGTAGTTGCTCCAAAGAGGTAAGTGGCTACACCCTCACTGCTCCAAAGTTCTCATTTGTGTAGTTAAAAAAAATAATATCTCTGTAATGGAGGTGGCAATTCACAATTGGAAACACTGTTAGATTCAGGTGACACTAACCTATCTATCTGCGGGGATTGGTTGATATGCTGGATTCTGATTACCCTAACCTATCTATCTGTAGGTATTGGTTGATATATTAAATTTAGGTGGCCCTAACCTATCTTTCTGTGGGAATGGGTTGATATGCTGGATTCTGGTAACAGACTCCCTATGAAGGGGCAGTCCACCCACCAAAAAAGAAGTTTCTATAGGAAGTTTTACAGCAACCTATCCCATTTTAATTTTTCTATACAAAGATGACACTGTTCCCCAATAACATGACAGGTCCTATCCAACACGTATTTATTTATTTATTATGCGTATTTGTATAGCGCTGTCATATTCCGCAGCGCTTTACAGACATTGACAGTTACTGTCCCATATAGGGCTCAAAATCTATATTCCCTATCAGTATGTCTTTGGAGTGTGGGAGGAAACCCAGGCAAACACAGGGAGAACATACAAACTCCTTGCAGATGTTGTCCTGGGCAAAATTTGAACCCAGGACTCCAGCGCTGCAAGGCTGTAACACTTCCTGCTACAGTATGATAATCAGTCTGCGAGTCACAAGTTAGCCCCACCGCCACAAGTGGAGTCATCTAGAAGGACAGATATAGTGAGACTGCATTAAGTAAACAGCCATCCATTTTATATTGTACAAGGGGACAGAGATATCCAGAGAGCAACCCATGGGATCTGAAAACAGAATATCATGCTGTAGCAAAAAGCGGCAGATAGTATATTTTGCATGACTGGGAGACAGGAGCACAAAACTTAAAGGGATCCTATCATTAAAACTCAATTTTTTTCTACCTACTACGTAGGAATAGCCTTAAGAAAGGCTATTCTTCTCCTACCTTTAGATGTCTCCTCCGCCCCGCCGTTCACACAGCACTAGGGGCGTCCCCAATGCTGTGAGAGAACTCTCCAGTGCCGCCTCCATCTTCTTCAGGAACGGGTTTTCTTCACGTCTTCTTCCGGCAGTGGCTTCAAACTACTAGGGGCTCTATCATCAGATTTATGCACTGTTTTAAACTAAGACCCTAAAAACCAATATACAAATCATACTTACCATGCACGGTGGGCGGTTCGTGCACTGGTCGATGTCATCTTTTGGTCACGCCCTCCTCTGGTGTCTTCTGTCTATGACGTCCTCCTGCCGTCTTGCTTCCCCGCCTCCATCTTAATTTCTCCTGGTGGGTTTTATCGAAATCCCGCGCCTGCGCAGTAGTGCTCCCACGCCATTTTTGTGAATGGAAATGCGCAACCGTACTGCACATGCACAGTATGCTCGCGTAGTCCTAAGGGGAAATGAGCTCAGTTCCCCCTAGAACTACGCGAGTGTACTGTGCATGCGCAGTACGGTCGCGCATTTCCATTCACAAAAACGGCGCCGGAGCGTGCGCAGTAGTGCAGTAGTATGCAAGCGCGGGATTTCGATAAAACCCGCCGGAAGAAACGAAGATGGAGGTGGGGAAGCGGGAGGCCAGGAGGACGTCGTAGACAAAAGACACCAGAGGAGGACGTGACCGAAAGATGATGTCGAGCAGTGCACGAACCGCCCACTGTGTATGGTAAGTATGATTTGCATATTGGCTTTTAGGGTCTTAGTTTAAAATGGGGGGTCTTTTATAATACGATTAGCAGGGCCTGAATAGCCTTTTTAAGGCGAATGAAGAGGAGTAACTTGTATGCTGTAATTCACAGCATTAGAAATCCAGACATAAAGTGTATCTAAATTGTCAAAAACATTGCATATATCAGTAGTACAATGTGTGTATATGAAGCATAGCAATAAATTTCACCATTAAATGAGTTATATTTTCCAATTTTTTCCTACTTTTGCCCTCTGCGGGCTCTCTCTGTAGTTTGCAGTCCTTTCTGAGCTGATGGACGGAGACTAGCGGTCAGGCAGTGCACACAGTAAGTACAGGAGAATCTGCTCCAAAGCTGCCTTTCTCTTACTGAGCTCCAGGACAGTACAGGACATATATAGAGAAGTCCTTATATATACAGCTGTGGGTAAATTACTTTTGTTGTGATATAAAGCTCCCAGTTAGCACCATCATTAGATCAAACCCATCTTTCTTCTCTTATTTCCTTCGCTATAGATTTCTATAGACATGTATGATCTGAGTCATGTGACCTGCAGTCCATGTTAAAATGGATATAGCAGGGATTTTCAGAATGAAAGTTGATTTATTAGAAGGAGCCATTGCTTTCAACAGGAGGCAGAGACCAACACACGTATATGATTTATGTGCACGTATGCTGCAGAAAATCTGGTACTAAGAATCAGCTTTGTTCCTCTGAATGAGCCTTACAGAAGTCCAGGTGTTTGTTCTTAAAGTAACCAAATTAAGATGAATGGACATGATGTTCAGTTACAGATTTTCTGCAATGTAAGCTGAAGTGTGTGAAGGTGGCCTAAGAATACTCCAGTCCTTGTGAGCCACGTAATTTATCTCAGTTCCTTGTTTGCAAAGTCATCGAAAGTAGAAGACTACTAGCCGTAAAAAGGGTTCCAGTGGTCATACATACAGAGATGGACTAAGTACCATGGGCCCCAGGCGGTTCAGAAAGACCCCTGAGATAGCAATAATGTCCCATAGTGGCTCCTGCACACAGTATAATGTCACATAACGACTAGGGTTGAGCTGATCTTGAGATTTCAAGATCGGTTTTAAAATCCGATTTCTGATAATTTTCCAGCCGATCCCGATCGTGAAATTTTTTCGATCGCCAATTGGGATCCGATCTTTCCCAGTCCCGATCACTCAACTTTATTAATGACATATAATTGATTGGGCTTGAGCCATTCTTGAGATAACCTCTGACCTCAATCCCACCGGATAAGATCAAGATCGGAATTCCGATCATGACCGTGAAATTTACTCAATTGCTGATCGGAATCCGATTTTTTCCGATCCCGATCGCTCAACCCTAATAACAGCTCCTCCACACAGTATAATGTCACATAGTGGCCCCTGAACACAGTATAATCTCCTATAGTGGCCCCTGCACACAGTATAATGTCACATAATGGCTCCTCCACACAGTATAATGTCCCATAGTGGCCCCTCCATACAGTATAATGTACCATAGCAACCAATGCACATAATGTCAGACTGTAGTCCCTCTACACCAGGGGTAGGGAATGTACGGCTCTCCAGCTGTTGCAAAACTACAACTCCCAGCATGCATACTGGCTCTGCTGTTCTGGGAACTCCCATGGAAGTGAATGAAGCATGCTGGGAGTTGTAGTTTCACAGCAGCTGGAGAGCCAAAGGTTCCCTACCCCTGCTCTACACAGTATTATGTCCTATAGCATCCTGGTCCCCCCCTAGTATAATGTCCCTTAGTGGTCCCTGTACACAGTATAAAGTCCAATAGTGGCCCCTCTTCGCAGAATAATGTCACATACTGGTCTCCATACAGTAAAATATCCCATAGTATCCTTTCCACAGAGTATAATGTCCCATAATAGTCACCATTCAGTATAGTGGCCCATAGTGGCCCCTTCACACAGTATAATGTTGCTTAGCGGTCCAGGCAACCAGTATGATTTCCCATTGTGGCCCCTCCACACAGTATAATGTCCCAGAGTGGACCCCTGTACACTGTATAATGTCCCAGAGTGGACCCTTGTACACTGTATAATGTCCCAGTGCGGGTCCTACAGTAATAAAATGAAAACAGTATATACATAAGGATAATTGAAACAGTTCTTGTCATCTCCTCGCAGTATAATGACATCAGGGACCTCAGTGGATCTTGCAAGGTTTGCCTAATAAATACTCACCTCAAGTAGACTCCCGTCTCCCACAACATTAATGCCGAAAGTTGATCACAAAGTTGGATTATAATAGGACAAATGGGCAATTACTTATCTTTGGGACACTTTGCAGCCCCGTAACCACACATTTCGTCCTATTATGATCTTCCCTTTGCATCCCTATCAATGTGACCATCAGGTTGCAAAGTTCCTCAGGCCAATTCCATGACAAGCATCTTGTTTATGCCTGAGTTAGCTGACGGATACAGCTGGGGCATTATTCTTCTTCAGGAGATTGCTGTCTTCTTCACTGCTGCAACATATTGATAAATACATTTTATTCCATTTTTAGTGTGACAGAAGGATTTACGTGAAGTTGTATAATCCATCGCAGTTATATAATCCACAGCAGTGCATGCAAAGTTAGAGTAAGATTAAAGCAATATAGACCTGGATTCAGAGCGGTGCAGGTGCAAGTAAGTGGCTTTTCCTAATCTTGTGCTGAATAAAGACACTTGGACTGCGGAGCTGCAATTCAATTAACCAGCTCAGCTGGGAATATGAAATATCAGCTGTCGGAGGACTAAGCAGCAGTGTGCACTGGGGCTGACACAGGAAACATCAAGCGTTGTAGTTTACCATGGACTTGCTTCAAGCGAGTAAACACGCAGTAAGAGATAAAGCGGAGGAGGTGACAGGGAAAGTACACTCACCGGCCACTTTATTAGGTACACCATGCTAGTAACGGGTTGGACCCCCTTTTGCCTTCAGAACTGCCTCAATTGTTCGTGGCATAGATACAACAAGGTGCTGGAAGCATTCCTCAGAGATTTTGGTCCATATTGACATGATGGCATCACACAGTTGCCGCAGATTTGTCGGCTGCACATCCATGATGCGAATCTCCCGTTCCACCACATCCCAAAGATGCTCTATTGGATTGAGATCTGGTGACTGTGGAGGCCATTGGAGTACAGTGAACTCATTGTCATGTTCAAGAAACCAGTCTGAGATGATTCCAGCTTTATGACATGGCATTGCATTATCCTGCTGAAAGTAGCCATCAGATGTTGGGTACATTGTGGTCATAAAGGGATGGACATGGTCAGCAACAATACTCAGGTAGGCTTTGGAGTTGCAACGATGCTCAATTGGTACCAAGGGGCCCAAAGAGTGCCAAGAAAATATTCCCCACACCATGACACCACCACCACCAGCCTGAACCGTTGATACAAGGCAGGATGGATCCATGCTTTCATGTTGTTGACACCAAATTCTGACCCTACCATCCGAATGTCGCAGCAGAAATCGAGACTCATCAGACCAGGCAACGTTTTTCCAATCTTCAATTGTCCAATTTCGATGAGCTTGTGCAAATTGTAGCCTCAGTTTCCTGTTCTTAGCTGAAAGGAGTGGCACCCGGTGTGGTCTTCTGCTGCTGTAGCCCATCTGCCTCAAAGTTCGACGTACTGTGCGTTCAGAGATGCTCTTCTGGCTACCTTGGTTGTAACGGGTGGCTATTTGAGTCACTGTTGCCTTTCTATCAGCTCAAACCAGTCTGGCCATTCTCCTCTGACCTCTGGCATCAACAACGCATTTCCGCCCACAGAACTGCCGCTCACTGGATGTTTTTTCTTTTTCGGACCATTCTCTGTAAACCCTAGAGATGGTTGTGCGTGAAAATCCCAGTAGCTCAGCAGTTTCTGAAATACTCAGACCAGCCCTTCTGGCACCAACAACCATGCCACGTTCAAAGGCACTCAAATCACCTTTCTTCCCCATACTGATGCTCAGTTTGAACTGCAGGAGATTGTCTTGACCATGTCTACATGCCTAAATGCACTGAGCTGCCGCCATGTGATTGGCTGATTAGAAATTAAGTGTTAACGAGCAGTTGGACAGGTGTACCTAATAAAGTGGCCGGTGAGTGTATGTAAATCTCTACATGAGGATTTGACTGATAGATCTTATATCTGGGCTCTCGGTACCTGGTGGAATTACGATGTCATGCTGAAGCACAAAATCCCAGCACACTGTGGCATCTTATACCATGAACACAGACAATGCAACTGCCATGAAAGCCCCTGGGGAAAGGAACACAGTGCTGATCGACTTCTCCTGCTTCCCGCTATTGACTCACTTCATTTTCCTGTATTTGCCACTAGGTGGAGCATGGCATTTCTATGGGCTTCCCTTGAGTTTATAAAAATAAAATATGCCACTTTTCTTAAGTGGGTGGAGAGGGGGCAGGGCTTTGCGCACCAACAAATTAAACAGTTAATTTAAAGGAACCCTAAGTGTGTTCTACACTATGTTTTATAGATAGGTTCCTAGGAGCCCTGACAGTGTCATACACTATGTTTTATAGATAGGTTCCTAGGAGCCCTGACAGTGTTCTACACTATGTTTTATAGATAGGTTCCTAGGAGTCCTGACAGTATTCTACACTATGTTTTATAGATAGGTTCCTAGGAGCCCTGACAGTGTTATATATATATTTTATTTTTAAGCCAATTTAATTTAAGACAATTTAAAAAAAACATTGTTCTTGTTGACCCGAATCAAATCTTGGACCCAAGCCACCCAACCCGAAACCCTGAGAGAGGTTCGCCCATCTCTACTACCAAACAAATCACACTCCATGCATACAAAAACAATAAATACAAAAACACAACAAAAATTTCAGTCCAAACTTTAGAAACATTGATACCTAACCTAGACATTTCTTTTTGGATTAAAACACTGTAACACTATCTGTACATGTTATGCTATACAAATAGTGAATGACAAGCAAATACAGAAAAAAAACCCACAATACAATACATTAAATAAAATGGGAATGAAAGAAAGAAAAGAAACAATACAAAAATGGGTTTGTAGGTTGGTTCACTGAGGACTGATGACTCAGGGTGCATGCTTAAAGGGATTCTACCACTAAAACACATTTTTTTCTAGTTACCACGTCGGAATAGCCTTTAAAAAGGCTATTCGTCTCCTACCTGTGGAAGTGCTCTCCGCCGCGCCGTTCGTTCAAAATACCGGTTTGTACTGGTATGCTAATTAGTTCTCTCGCAGCGATGGGGGCGTCCCCATCGCAGGAGCAGCGATGGGGGCGTCCCCATTGCAGCTCGAAAACCGACCGCAGCGCCGCCTCTCTAGTCTTCTGTATCCTCCCCTTGCTTCTTCAGCGTCTGTCGGACGCCTGCGCAGTACGCTCTGTTCGGCGAAGATTGCCGAATGTACTGCGCATGCGCGAAATTGCGGTGCCCGCACTATGCCTGGGATCGCAATTTCGCGCATGCGCAGTACGTTCGGCAATCTTCGCCGAACAGAGCGTACTGCGCAGGCGTCCGACAGACGCTGAAGAAGCAAGGGGAGGATACAGAAGACCAGAGAGGTGGCGCTGCGGTCGGTTTTCGAGCTGCAATGGGGACGCCCCCATCGCTGCTCCTGCGATGGGGACGCCCCCATCGCTGCGAGAGAACTAATTAGCATACCGGTACAAACCGGTATTTTGAATGAACGGCGCGGCGGAGAGCACTTCCACAGGTAGGAGACGAATAGCCTTTTTAAAGGCTATTCCGACGTGGTAACTAGAAAAAAATGTGTTTTAGTGGTAGAATCCCTTTAAGCCAGTCAAAGGGCATGTGTCCTACATGCTGGCCAGGAACAAAGAGACCTTTGCCCCTTAGTGGGGACCATTTAACTCTCCTAGTCTCCTCCCTGAGGAATGTCAGGAGACTGGAAGAGTCCAACCCCCCATCCTTGAAACCAAATAACCATGAACAGTCATAATTCTTTGCCAGATGACCGTAGTGTCAGGCAAAGGGTATGATGGGGTTTGTGGCGTGGCACCGTATAGACACCAAGAATGACACCCCAATTTCCTTTGGGTAGTGAGTTCAGTGTCTGGATCTTTTCCTTGCTCCCAACACTACCACTACTGAGTTTGAACTGGACTGCTGCGTCTTTGTTGGAGATATCAAGCGGTCCCCATAATAAGAGTATGTTGCAGAGTTCCAAATTAAATAACAGGCCTGGATGAGCTCACCCATCCTTTAGCCTGGAGAAGCCACACACACACATGAAACCGATAGTGTAGAGAGTGAGTTCTGATTTTAATAGTGCAAAAAGGTAGTTTAAATACAATACAGACAAAAGTAGGTTGGACTATTCTAATGACATAACATTGTAGAGTTTTAACATAAACCTGGCACATGACTATTGGCTAAAGGCCCAATGTAATTTGCATCTCATTATAGCTTTCCAAACTAGGATGGACTTTGTCCTTAAACACAAAGTTTCAAAATACTTATGTGTGAACTAACATCTCATATCATGGCAAGATAGAGAAGATTACATGCTGGTGCCAATCAATTCCAACCTTGAAGATAACGAATAGGCTACATAAACTCTAAGTATATACACTCTACACACTATAAGTGTATACATTGAGTAAAAGAGATAAGAGATATACAAATAGTCAGCTGCATCTTCAAAAGATGAGACCCTTGAGATAGACAAAGATAAGGATTCATCCACACAGCATTCCTTAACCACCCAAAAGGGCCTCTTGAACTTTAAACAGACATTCTCATAAAGCTTATATAAGAAAAAGGTTACAAGATGGCTCACAAAATACAAGGATGGAGGACTTAACTCTAACATCTTCTTCTTACAAACCTGAGGAATTTATATTTCCTGTGTAGTTTTTTTGGCTACAGACACAAAGTCTGGTGTTTGTCTACTAAACCAGATTACAACTGACATAGTCCCTGGGATCTCCTTCTGCGATAACAAGATTCGCACTGTATGCTAATGGCACTAGGGGCAGGACAACAAAGGGCTTTGATTACAGACCAGAAATACCCCTTTCCTGCAGCCAAGAGTCCTGCAGGTTTCCGTATCCTGCCTCTGTTTTGTGCAGGAAACGGAAACCTGCAGAAAAAAAATAAAAATTACCGGCATTTGTTTCAATACTTTGGCTCTTACAAAAATGTTTTTATAAAAATTGATCAAGCCATAACCCATTCCCCAAAATGCTATCAATAAAAAAATACCTGAAACAATATAAAATGACTAGAGATGAGCGAACAGTGTTCTATCGAACACATGTTCGATCGGATATCAGGGTGTTCGCCATGTTCGAATCGAATCGAACACCACGTGGTAAAGTGCGCCAAAATTCGATTCCCCTCCCACCTTCCCTGGCGCCTTTTTTGCACCAATAACAGCGCAGGGGAGGTGGGACAGGAACTACGACACTGGGGGCATTGAAAAAAATTGGAAAAAGTCATTGGCTGCCGAAATCAGGTGACCTCCATTTTAGACGAATAGTGGATTTCAAATCCGGGTCATATGAGAATGTGAACTTTGTGACTATGAGACAGGGATAGCTGTACAGGCAGGGATAGCTAGGGATAACCTTTATTTAGGGGGGAATGTTATTAAAAATAACTTTTTGGGGCTCTATCGGGTGTGTAATTGTGATTTTTGTGAGATAAACTTTTTCCCATAGGGATGCATTGGCCAGCGCTGATTGGCCGAATTCCGTACTCTGGCCAATCAGTGCTGGCCAATGCATTCTATTAGCTTGATGAAGCAGAGTGTGCACAAGGGTTCAAGCGCACCCTCGGCTCTGATGTAGCAGAGCCGAGGCTGCACAAGGGTTCAAGCGCACCCTCGGCTCTGATGTAGGAGAGCCGAGGGTGCACTTGAACCCTTGTGCACCCTCAGCTCTGCTACATCAGAGCCGAGGGTGCGCTTGAACCCTTGTGCACACTCTGCTTCATCAAGCTAATAGAATGCATTGGCCAGCGCTGATTGGCCAATGTATTCTATTAGCCTGATGAAGTAGAGCTGAATGTGTGTGCTAAGCACACACATTCAGCTCTACTTCATCGGGCTAATAGAATGCATTGGCCAGCGCTGATTGGCCAGAGTACGGAACTCGACCAATCAGCGCTGGCTCTGCTGGAGGAGGCGGAGTCTAAGATCGCTCCACACCAGTCTCCATTCAGGTCCGACCTTAGACTCCGCCTCCTCCGGCAGAGCCAGCGCTGATTGGCCGAAGGCTGGCCAATGCATTCCTATGCGAATGCAGAGACTTAGCAGTGCTGAGTCAGTTTTGCTCAACTACACATCTGATGCACACTCGGCACTGCTACATCAGATGTAGCAATCTGATGTAGCAGAGCCGAGGGTGCACTAGAACCCCTGTGCAAACTCAGTTCACGCTAATAGAATGCATTGGCCAGCGCTGATTGGCCAATGCATTCTATTAGCCCGATGAAGTAGAGCTGAATGTGTGTGCTAAGCACACACATTCAGCACTGCTTCATCAAGCCAATACAATGCATTAGCCAGTGCTGATTGGCCAGAGTACGGAATTCGGCCAATCAGCGCTGGCTCTGCTGGAGGAGGCGGAGTCTAAGGTCGCTCCACACCAGTCTCCATTCAGGTCCGACCTTAGACTCCGCCTCCTCCGGCAGAGCCAGCGCTGATTGGCCGAAGGCTGGCCAATGCATTCCTATGCGAATGCATACTTAGCAGTGCTGAGTCAGTTTTGCTCAACTACACATCTGATGCACACTCGGCACTGCTACATCAGATGTAGCAATCTGATGTAGCAGAGCCGAGGGTGCACTAGAACCCCTGTGCAAACTCAGTTCACGCTAATAGAATGCATTGGCCAGCGCTGATTGGCCAATGCATTCTATTAGCCCGATGAAGTAGAGCTGAATGTGTGTGCTAAGCACACACATTCAGCACTGCTTCATCAAGCCAATACAATGCATTAGCCAGTGCTGATTGGCCAGAGTACGGAATTCGGCCAATCAGCGCTGGCTCTGCTGGAGGAGGCGGAGTCTAAGGTCGGACCTGAATGGAGACTGGTGTGGAGCGATCTTAGACTCCGCCTCCTCCAGCAGAGCCAGCGCTGATTGGTCGAGTTCCGTACTCTGGCCAATCAGCGCTGGCCAATGCATTCTATTAGCCCGATGAAGTAGAGCTGAATGTGTGTGCTTAGCACACACATTCAGCTCTACTTCATCAGGCTAATAGAATACATTGGCCAATCAGCGCTGGCCAATGCATTCTATTAGCTTGATGAAGCAGAGTGTGCACAAGGGTTCAAGCGCACCCTCGGCTCTGATGTAGCAGAGCTGAGGGTGCACAAGGGTTCAAGTGCACCCTCGGCTCTCCTACATCAGAGCCGAGGGTGCGCTTGAACCCTTGTGCACACTCTGCTTCATCAAGCTAATAGAATGCATTGGCCAGCACTGATTGGCCAGAGTACGGAATTCGGCCAATCAGCGCTGGCCAATGCATTCTATTAGCCCGATGAAGTAGAGCTGAATGTGTGTGCTAAGCACACACATTCAGCACTGCTTCATCACGCCAATACAATGCATTAGCCAGTGCTGATTGGCCAGAGTACGGAATTCGGCCAATCAGCGCTGGCTCTGCTGGAGGAGGCGGAGTCTAAGATCGCTCCACACCAGTCTCCATTCAGGTCCGACCTTAGACTCCGCCTCCTCCAGCAGAGCCAGCGCTGATTGGTCGAGTTCCGTACTCTGGCCAATCAGCGCTGGCCAATGCATTCTATTAGCCCGATGAAGTAGAGCTGAATGTGTGTGCTTAGCACACACATTCAGCTCTACTTCATCGGGCTAATAGAATGCATTGGCCAATCAGCGCTGGCCAATGCATTCTATTAGCGTGAACTGAGTTTGCACAGGGGTTCTAGTGCACCCTCGGCTCTGCTACATCAGATTGCTACATCTGATGTAGCAGTGCCGAGTGTGCATCAGATGTGTAGTTGAGCAAAACTGACTCAGCACTGCTAAGTCTGCATTCGCATAGGAATGCATTGGCCAGCCTTCGGCCAATCAGCGCTGGCTCTGCCGGAGGAGGCGGAGTCTAAGGTCGGACCTGAATGGAGACTGGTGTGGAGCGACCTTAGACTCCGCCTCCTCCAGCAGAGCCAGCGCTGATTGGCCGAATTCCGTACTCTGGCCAATCAGCACTGGCTAATGCATTGTATTGGCTTGATGAAGCAGTGCTGAATGTGTGTGCTTAGCACACACATTCAGCTCTACTTCATCGGGCTAATAGAATGCATTGGCCAATCAGCGCTGGCCAATGCATTCTATTAGCGTGAACTGAGTTTGCACAGGGGTTCTAGTGCACCCTCGGCTCTGCTACATCAGATTGCTACATCTGATGTAGCAGTGCCGAGTGTGCATCAGATGTGTAGTTGAGCAAAACTGACTCAGCACTGCTAAGTCTGCATTCGCATAGGAATGCATTGGCCAGCCTTCGGCCAATCAGCGCTGGCTCTGCCGGAGGAGGCGGAGTCTAAGGTCGGACCTGAATGGAGACTGGTGTGGAGCTATCTTAGACTCCGCCTCCTCCAGCAGAGCCAGCGCTGATTGGTCGAGTTCCGTACTCTGGCCAATCAGCACTGGCCAATGCATTTCTATGGGGAAAAGTTAGCTTGCGAAAATCGCAAACTGACAGGGATTTCCATGAAATAAAGTGACTTTTATGCCCCCAGACATGCTTCCCCTGCTGTCCCAGTGTCATTCCAGGGTGTTGGTATCATTTCCTGGGGTGTCATAGTGGACTTGGTGACCCTCCAGACACGAATTTGGGTTTCCCCCTTAACGAGTTTATGTTCCCCATAGACTATAATGGGGTTCGAAACCCATTCGAACACTCGAACAGTGAGCGGCTGTTCGAATCGAATTTCGAACCTCGAACATTTTAGTGTTCGCTCATCTCTAAAAATGACACCTTACCCACCTCCACCCACACAAATATGAAAAAGTTGCACAAAAAAGTTTCTATTTTGCAAAGTTTTGATTTTTTTTTTTTATATAAATTTGGTATCGTCAGGATCTTACTGACCCGCAGAATATAGGTAACATAGTGAATGATGTAAAATTAAACCCATAAGAAATTGGCCCATTTATTCCCCAAGCAATAAGCTCTATTAGTCAAAAAAAAAAAAATCATGACTCTTGAAAAGGAGGGGGGAGGAACATGGGAACACAAAAACAAAAATTGTCTCAATCCTTATGGGGTTAAGGTTGTGATCATTGGAGACAGCCTGTTTCGGAGAAGCAAGTTCCAGAATATGGAGGATGTGTAGAAGAAATTGAGGACACAGCTGTGTGAAGAGCACATAAGAGTAGAGCAAAGAAGGAGATCTTCTGAGGCTCAGAGGTTGTGTACAGGGAGGATCACATATGGATGGAGGAGGCAGGTGGTGGTGGACAGTCTTGAATGTCATTACTAATTCCTACTATAACCAGAATTAGCTGAGAAGAGCCAGAGAAGGGATTGGCAGAGATGAGAGTCAGAGAAATGAGAAGGCGATGTGAATTAGTCAGGCAGCAAAGAATATGGGGAGAGGAACAAGAGATCTAGGAACACCCAGTAATGGTGAGGTCAGTGAGCAGGAGATCTGAAGCCAGGACGTTAGCCTGCAGGTACAATGACAAAAATTGCCAAAAATATTGGTTGGATTGTGTTAATGGCTAAAAACTGCACTGCTTTCTGTAACTATGCAGAAGAGTGGCCACATCTCCATTGATTTCAGTAAGAACAATTCTTCCAAAGGATGGTGACCCTAGCGAAAGAACCAGAGATGGAACCATTTGTTTTGGGGTTTTTTCAACTATAGTTTTTATTGCAATTTTCAAAAGTAATTAACAATACAAACAGAGAGGAAGGCAAAAAAATGATACCAATAGTAGGAGAGGAAGGCGACACTACCAAATCCCAATGCCAAAACGAGAAAAAACTTAACAAAACAATATGAGGGGGAACAACAGACAAACAGAGACAAGGAGGGGGGGAGGGGAGGACTAAGATTAAAGGCTACGTAGCGCACAGTGAGCACCCCAGGGAGACCAAACGGAGTGGAAGGCGTCCAGTGTGTTATTGAAACTAGCAGTGAGAAATTCAAGGCTCCGCACATCCTTGATAAGGACCAAAAGTTCGACACCTGAGGGGGGGCTAACACTCCTCCAATGTTTCACAATAAGGTTTTTCTCAGCCGTACAGAGATAGAGAAAAAGTCTGGAAGTCTTGCTACCTAGGTGTCTAGAAGAGATACAACCACATTAACTCCTGAGGAGGGCAAAGGAGTCAATAAAATTAGGAAGAAGAAAGGTTCATTCTAGATCTTCTGAGAGGAGCAGTAGGAGAAGGCAAGTGGCGTCTCTTGGACCTTTGGACAGTCCAGACAGGCAAAGCTGGAGGCGGAGGCGGCAATTCCCAGTCAGGTAGGTCCGGAGGGGGGAATATCCAGGGAGGCACAGAAGGGCTCCAAATCCGAGTAGACTCGTAGAGTAGCAGAACGGCCTTCATGTCTGGCCGTAAGCGCAAAAGGAAAGCCCCAGCAATACGGAATCTGTCGGTCACGAAAAAGCAGAACCAGGGGGCAGAGATACCTCCTTTTCTGTAGCATGATCAGCGAAAGATCCTGGTAGAGCTGAATCTTGGCCACATCAAAGTCAATGTCCTGGAGTTTACGAGCTTTAGATAATATGGCCTCCTTCACGGCAAAGTCGTGGACACAGCAAACCACATCACGTGGGTTAGGACCAGATCCTTTCGGACGGAGGGCTCTGTGGGCTCTGTCTAACTTAATTTTGTGGGTCGGGGGCTCCTGCAGAATAGAATTAAAGATTGCTTCTAATGTAGCATGCAAATCCTCGCCGTGGGTGGCCTCAGGAAGCCCCTTGACTCTGATGTTATTCTGTCTGCCCCGGTTATCCTGGTCCTCCAAATGATGCTGCATATCACTAAAGGCCTGGGAGTGGGAAAGGACAGTGTCCTGGAGTTGGAAGAGGTAGTCACGGGTCTGGTCATGATCGGCATCTAGGGATTCGACCCGGTGCGCAATGTGTTGGAAATCTTGCCTTAGGGCAGCAATTTCAGTGCGTATTTCCGTACGGCAAGCAGCAGTGACATTAGCAACTAGGGAAGCAAAGTCCTCTTTGGAAGGGAGCTGAGCAAGGTATTCCAACCATGGAGGTGGTGCAGCGGACAGGTCAGGAGCCTGAGAGAGCAGAGGAGGAGAAGGCTGTGTAGCAATGGCATAGGGGGACAGGGACGGAGTAGCCCCAATATCACCTTCCCCATCTACACAACACGTGGCAGCTGCTGGGTGAAGTGCAGGAAGGGGGAGCTGCTGGAGAGAGGAAGTCCCTGGGGCAGAGGAGTCTTTAGGTGGGGCAGAGGAGGCAGAGACTGAGGCCAGCGAAGGGACGATGGAGGGGACAGAGGTGGCTGTGGCCCCCAGGGAGACAGGCAGGGGTCTCATGGCAGGAGAAGAATGTTGGCGGAGCAGGGGAGGGGCTGAAGATGGTGAAAAGCCCGTGCTCCCCTTTTCCATTACCTTCATGGAGGAAGCCACAGTTGTAGAGGAGCAAGGCTGCTGAGCAGGGCAGTGGGTGCCCACGGATGCCGCCATCGTGGAGAGCTGGAAGGAGGCTCGTTTCTCCAGGGGATGTGACGGAGCTGCTGCAGAGCCAGCCGCCAGAGTGTCTGAAGCTGAAGAAGGTGGCGCGGCCTGTCGGCAAGATGGCCGCCGCCGCGTGGAGGACTGGAGCATGGAGACGCCGGGTTGCAGGAGAGCAAGTAAGGTGGGCTCCCAGGAGACGTCTCCGAGTGGAGGGGCAGATGAGGAGGAGGTTCAGGTGGATTTTCTGCCCATGAGAGAAGGATAGGCAGTGGAGGGTCCCGTTGATAATGCTGGCAGGGCAGGAGCTCGAGTGAGACGCGTCTTACTCCATAGACTCCAAAGCCACGCCCCCAGATGGAACCATTTGTAGCATGTTCTGTGCCATAAAGGGGTCATCTGCATTAGAACCTTGATGGTTGTTATAGTCGGGTCTAACTCAAGCAATAGATAGGGTAGTGATAGCATACAATAATACTTAACCAGTTTAGGAACTAGACCTTATGCTCTATCTAAGCTTTGTCATAGAGAGTCTGTCCTGTACACGCTTTGTGCCAGTATATACAGATGGAGCAGTCGCCAAAGAGTCAGAGGGCCACTTCAAATAGCTGTATCTCCAGTCTTATACCATCTATAACCGTTTTTCTGGTGTCATATGAAAGCTGAGATTGCTGCTGAATATAAATCTCACAATCCACATTATGTCAAAAACTAGTAATATCTCCCTTTTTACAGCTAGCACTGCAGTCTTGGTCGCATATGAAAGCTCAGCTTTCACATGGCACCAGAACCACTACACAAAGTAAAACAAGAAAATGAAACATCAATTCCCACTTTAAGAGTAAGTTCACATGGTGGAAAATGAAGAAAAATTCCTCTTCATTTTCCAACGCCATTCTCTGGGCGACAGCTGCCCACGACAGGAGGCCAATGCAGGGTATCAGCAGTCAATCAAGGCTTTCTGGTTGCGTCAAGATAAATGAGCCTAATCAATGGGAAGTCTTGTGCCAAGACCGGGCAGGATGCAAGGCATCCAAGGCAAGACCAGATAGGATGCTTATTATTTTCTCAGTGTCCTGCTGCGATCTCTGCCTACCATTGACAACAATGGGAAGCAGAATATGAGCGAAATCCGCCGCCAAATACGCGCCAAATTTCTCTGTGTGAACTTTCCCATGGAAGACTAAGAGCATCCTCTGTAACATAAGTACGCATTAGTGTTTTACATGGCCAGTTTACACAACCCCAACATTCAGCATCCTAAACTATAGCATAAAAATCTAACAATGATACCTCTTCTAAGTCAGTCTGAAACGACGTTGCTCGAGGAAATCCATTAACAACCATTAATTAACCTTTTAAAGAGATGGAAAAAACTCTTTCATTTGCTATGTCGTACAAAACAGGTTAATATTTGTTAAGCACAGGGTAACCTGGAGCAGAATATTAAGCTGCTCTCCGATCTGAACTGTTAACCCTCAATCCTACTTTTGCCTTAGGCAGTTGCCTATTCTGGCTGACCGCCATCCTAATCTGGACATATGTATTTCTATCTCATATGTTGTTTTGGGTTTTTTTGGAAAATGGTTGCGATTTGCTCCCACTATTTGTATGATCCCCAGATTGCTCCTAACATCTGTGTAATATAAGATTCGACACGTGTAGAATAATGAAAAGACATTATTATTAGATTATTGTTAATTGTAAGTGAATGTGGCACTCCGGCTTTGCCTGTTGAGAGAGCAGCCTGAAGCAGCATGTTAATATTCCACGCAGCTCTCACCGCCTAAGTAATTCATTTACAATTCCATATTATTCAGCGTGGTTTCGTAGGCAGAACCTTTCGCCTCCCTTGCAATTTCTTAGCAGCTCCTAATAATCCTTTCTTGTTCAAGAAGAGACAAAGGATTGAAACAATACGCACAATTTTTGTAAATATGTTGTGCGGAAATTGTGCTCAACCGCATGAACACAGTGGAGTAAAATGCGTTCTTTGAGATTGCAGAAGAGATCAAGTTATTAATACACTCACCGGCCACTTTATTAGGTACACCTGTCCAACTGCTCGTTAACACTTAATTTCTAATCAGCCAATCACATGGCGGCAACTCAGTGCATTTAGGCATGTAGACATGGTCAAGACAATCTCCTGCAGTTCAAACCGAGCATCAGTATGGGGAAGAAAGGTGATTTGAGTGCCTTTGAACGTGGCATGGTTGTTGGTGCCAGAAGGGCTGGTCTGAGTATTTCAGAAACTGCTGATCTACTGGGATTTTCACGCACAACCATCTCTAGGGTTTACAGAGAATGGTCCGAAAAAGAAAAAACATCCAGTGAGCGGCAGTTCTGTGGGCGGAAATGCGTTGTTGATGCCAGAGGTCAGAGGAGAATGGCCAGACTGGTTTGAGCTGATAGAAAGGCAACAGTGACTCAAATAGCCACCCGTTACAACCAAGGTAGCCAGAAGAGCATCTCTGAACGCACAGTACGTCGAACTTTGAGGCAGATGGGCTACAGCAGCAGAAGACCACACCGAGTGCCACTCCTTTCAGCTAAGAACAGGAAACTGAGGCTACAATTTGCACAAGCTCATCGAAATTGGACAATTGAAGATTGGAAAAACGTTGCCTGGTCTGATGAGTCTCGATTTCTGCTGCGACATTAGGATGGTAGGGTCAGAATTTGGCGTCAACAACATGAAAGCATGGATCCATCCTGCCTTGTATCAACGGTTCAGGCTGGTGGTGGTGGTGTCATGGTGTGGGGAATATTTTCTTGGCACTCTTTGGGCCCCTTGGTACCAATTGAGCATCGTTGCAACGCCAAAGCCTACCTGAGTATTGTTGCTGACCATGTCCATCCCTTTATGACCACAATGTACCCAACATCTGATGGCTACTTTCAGCAGGATAATGCAATGCCATGTCATAAAGCTGGAATCATCTCAGACTGGTTTCTTGAACATGACAATGACTTCACTGTACTCCAATGGCCTCCACAGTCACCAGATCTCAATCCAATAGAGCATCTTTGGGATGTGGTGGAACGGGAGATTCGCATCATGGATGGGCAGCCGACAAATCTGCGGCAACTGTGTGATGCCATCATGTCAATATGGACCAAAATCTCTGAGGAATGCTTCCAGCACCTTGTTGAATCTACGCCACGAAGAATCGAGGCAGTTCTGAAGGCAAAAGGCGGTCCAACCCGTTACTAGCATGGTGTACCTAATAAAGTGGCCGGTGAGTGTAGATTCAATAGATAGTTTTAGATACCGCGGAGCCCTGGAGCTGTCTTACAATACACGTACGGCAGAGCCTTGGTGGTCCCTCCGTATGACTCACTACGTACCCGCGCCTTGTGCTTAGGGCCCGTCTATAATTGTTTTGTACATTTGCATGCACAGAGTTTGTCAGGGTTGCTCCATACTATTGTCTTTCAGCTGAAAATAATGCAAATTCATTTTTATTACTACTGCTAGGAAACTATGCTTATTCTATAAGGCACTGTCTAATGTACAGTACTGTGCAAAAGTTTTAGGTAGGGGGTTGCCACAAAGTAAGATTGTTTCCAAAAATAGAAGGGTTAATAGTTTATTTCTGTTAATTAATAAAATGAAGAGAATGGAGAGAAAACTAAGAAAATTTGCCCTCCATCAATTCTTCTCGGTACTTGCAGACAGTTTTTGGCAGAACTGGGCAGGGAGGTTGTTCCCGCCATCTTGGAGAACCAAGCACAGGTCTTCTGTAGATGTAGGCTTCCTCCGGATTGTCTCTTCATGTCATCGCAGACAGACTGGAGGATGGTGAGATCAGGGCTATATCAGTGGGAGCCATATCATCACTTACAGGACTTCTCCTCCAAAGGGCAAAGATCTCATCAAATATTGGGTTGGCAGGTCCTGAAGGTGATGACCTATCCATAATATATGACCCTGCACCAATCAGCTGATTCAGCTGTTGGAAGCCGCGTATGAGGTATATGGGTGAAGCAGCTCACCTCTTATTCAAGTGAATGGGACCAAAGATGTAGTTCTCAGATTTTTTTGGGCCTGTACACTGTAGTGATGGCTCCACTCCCATTGACTTAAATAGCATATGAGTAGCTTCCAGCCGTATACCTCAATGGCGGCTTCCAGCAGTCGAAGCAGCTGACTGGTGTTGGAACCCAACCAATCTAATACTAATGTCCTATTCTGTGGATAGATAAATATCCATTATCCTTCTCCCAGGGACCAGAACATAGCAGGGTAGATGTTGATAGAGGCTTATTTATGTATATAGGGTATACTCCAACTAGAGAAGGTCTTCAGAATTTATATAAAGTTGTAATGAAATCCCTCAGTCTCTATTAATAAGGAGATGACTCTTTTGATTCTGTCCAGGTCTATACAGTTAAGCAAACAAGTTCAATATTTTTAGCCCAGTTATGCTTGTAATGAAAACTTCGTATGAAATATAAGTAATTTTCTGTTTTGTATTTTTTCTATGTTTTCCTTTGGGCTCTGTTTCTCGCAGTCTCATTTGGGGCCCCACCTGGTTTATTCAACTATTATGGGGGTTATTTATTTTGGGGGTTTGGCTGAGGATTGTATTCTGGGGTCTATATTTATTATGGGGCCTCATGTAGGCTTTGTCTTTATTTTATAGTCTGAATTCTGATTTAAGGTGTGAGTTTATTTGAGGGCCAGTGGTCAGTATTCTAAGATCTGGCTCGGGGTCTCTATTTTGTGGTCTGTAATTATTAGGGTTCTATTTGGAGTACGGTTGGGGTAGTGATGTGGGTTTGGCCTACTAACCAAAATATAACTATTAATTGTTTGTGAATTTACACCCTTTTTACTAAAATTAATTCGGCCAGTATTTTTGGAGGGGAGTGCTGGATGATGTCCAGCAGAGATGTCATACAGAGCTATGCTACCACAAGTTTAAGTGACCATAAGGGTTAAGTACTGGACACCTGTAACATGGGTATAACATGGGATTAGCACTTTAAGGCCTCGTTCACATCTGTGTTGGTAATCCGTTCAGAGGAGTCCACATGGGGATCCCCCTGAACAGACTACCGAACGCATTGGCAAGTGGTGTGCAGTGAAAGCACACGGACCCCATAGACTATGTTTCCGCAAGACAGGAAAATAGATCGTGAACTACTTTCTGTCCACATGTTCCATGCAGAGACTGTGCAGAAAGCACGCAGACCCCATTTTAGTCTATGGGGTCCGTGTGCTTTCACTGTACACAGCTTGCCAATGTGTTCGGTAGTCCATTCAGAGGATTACCAGCGCAGATGTGAATGGGGCCTAAGGAACTGACAACAATAGCTGAGTACTGCGCACAGCTATCTTAGTCAGTCCCCGACTATGGATGGAGCAGTAGTTCACATGTATTTAGGATCATGGAAGTCAAAGTAATCAGACACTCATCTCCTACACAGTGGATAGATCATAAGTCGCTAATGTGGAATTACCTTATTAACCCCTTCCCGACATCAGCTGTAATAGTATGGTGGATGTCAGTTATCTTAATATGGCAGACACTAAGGATGCGCACTGATCGTGGGCATTAAAGCACCTGCGCCTTGGTCAAAGCTGAGCAAGGGGCCCAGCACGAGATGCAGGGTCAGTGTTCTGTTACCATCACAGTCGGGAGCCCTTTCCCTAGAATACACATAAAAGTAGAAAATTACTGTGAAACACCTACACCTTAGGTATTCCTCTGTCTATAAATGCCCTGTCTACAAACTTATAAAAATATTTTTCCCATGCGGTGAACGCCATGAACTGCTGATCTGCAATTTTTCACGGTTTCACCTCTGATAAAAAAAAAAATTGAATAAAAAGTAATCAAAGCAATAGACCTTTCCCAAAATAGTATGACTAAAAAAATACACCTGGCCCGACATAACATCATCCCTATGCATCCCTGTACACAGAAATATATTAAAAAAAGTTACGGGTATGAGAATATGGTGACTTTAAGAAAAAAAAAAAAAAAATTGTGAAGTTTGGGATTTTTTGTTAATGGGTTAAAATGTAAATAAAATTATATAAATTTGATATCCCCTGAATCATAAGGAAACAGAATACAGGTGACACCATATAAATGAAGTCTGTAAGAAAGTCGCACAAATGCAGTTTTTCTGCGATTCCACCACATTCAGAATTTTTTTCCCATATTCCAAGTACATGGTACACAATAATAAGTGGTAGCATCATGAAGAACAATTCGTCCACAAACATTAAGGCTAGAGATGAGCGAATAGTATGGTTTTGAATACCTCGTTCCATAGGAATGAATGGAAGCGGCCGGCGCGGGCGGCCAGCGCTTAACCCCTTGCTGTTCCCATTCATTCATGTGGGAGCAAGGTATTCAAAATTGTTTCGAATACTATTTAAATCAACTCTAATTAAGACCTTATATGTCTCTGTGAATGGAAAACGGAAC
The DNA here is from genome assembly GCF_031893055.1 of Leptodactylus fuscus. NCBI lineage: Eukaryota > Metazoa > Chordata > Amphibia > Anura > Leptodactylidae > Leptodactylus > Leptodactylus fuscus. The sequence goes on from NC_134268.1 coordinate 30,982,123, forward strand.
GGAAAAATATAAAGTTATGGGATTTGAAGATGAAGAGTTAAAAACGAAAATCGCAAAATGTCACCAGCGGGAAGGGGTTAAACAGGATTTTCATATTGATAACTAGCGAGGAGCAAACTAATTTGTTCTGAGATGGTGACGTCATACACCCGGGGTCATCGCTGAGGCCTGTGATTGGTCACAGAGGTGAAATAGGCACACCAAATATCATGATGTCATTTGTGACTCCAGGTGCACGACTTCACTGCAGAGGCCGAGAGGGAGCGCTGCACCTCCCAAAGACGCCATACCCAGCTCCATGCACAACACCACTGATGGTTCCAACCCCATTTATAAGGCAAGAAATCCCACTTATTAAACCTGACAGGGCACACCTGTGAAGTGAAAACCATTTCTGGTGACTACCTCCTGAAGCTCATCAAGAGAATGCCAAGAGTGTGCAAAGCAGGAATCAAAGCAAAAGGTGGCTACTTTGAAGAACCGAGAATATAAGACATATTGTCAGTTGTTTCACACTTTTTGTTAAGTATATAATTCCACATGTTACTTCATAGTTTTGATGCCTTCAGTGTGAATCTACAATTGTCATAGCCATGAAAATACAGAAAACTCTTTGAATGAGAAGGCGTGTCCAAACTTTTGGTCTGTACTGTATGAGGGTAAGAAGAGAACGGATTTTTGGCACTACATTGACTATTCTGGAACTATGTTGTAAATTGGCGCTCCACAGCTGAAGGCTTCTATATGGTCTCCGTGCGGTTCGAGTCTATCTCACAGGATCCTATTTAATATTCAGGCAATGTGAGGTGCCAACATCATTGATATTCTTCCATATGCTCTTAACTCAAGGGGATCCTAATTGATGCTTTGTACTGAAATTACTCTTTTAATGGAATTCTCTTTCCTTTATTTTGTTATTAACCCTTTCTTTAATAAAGATTGTATTCAATAAAATGAGGAGGGGGGGGGTAAATACATTGGCCGATATGAGATTCTTTATTATATATTTTAGCACATACTATCCTGAATGAATTATAAGGCACATGGGGGGGGGGGGGGCAGGATTATGGTCTTTTGTACCACTGGGCATAACCTAAAACCTTTATTTAGAGCAGGGTGGCCTCTAAACTTGTGGGAGTCCCGGGACATTTGCCTATGTGTTAATCCAGGCCTGAATGCATTTCCATAGACTGCTTGCTTTTCCTAATCCTTTCTGATGAAGCAAGTCTGCAAATACCCTTGATGAAAAATAGCCTTCCATTATGCCTATAGATACCATATGACCATGGTTCTCCATGGTTACATAAGGCAAAAATGGATAGTCTGGTCCTGCCGTCTTAGTCCCTGGCCTATGTTACTGAATGCTGCATCTGCTAGCAAAAGGTGTCTGGGCAAATGGAAAGACTTAAAGGGGCTGTGCCAATTTTTTGATGTTATCCCCTATCAATAGGGTAGGGGACGACGTCGTGGTCGGTCGTGCTCTGAGTATAGTGTTTGGCTATCTTCGGTTCTCCGATAAAGATAGAATGGAGTCGCAGCTCGGCCTGCTGTTCTATCAGAATGAGGGAACTGGAGCCTCTTTCTTGGGATTGTGGGGGTCCCAGCAGTTGTACCCCCACCGATCAGTAAGTTATCCCCTATCTTATGAGTAGGGAATCATTTTAAAAGTTGGTACAAACCCAGACAATAGGATCATGTTATATTAAGTCCCCTAGTAGTACAGTAAAGCTGTGGTGAACTTGTCAACCCTTTATTGATAATGATATGACTTTGCTCATTCTGTCCCAGTCTGCACAGCAAACACGATAAGCCATTAAAATTGAATTTGGTTTACAGTATAATAGTTCAACAAAATAAGAATCCCATCTTCAAGTACCCCACTGGGACCAAATACAAGTTAATAAAAATTGAAAGTGAATTACAAAGTGATTAAAAATTACATCAATCCTAAATAATGCTATTACAAATTACAGGTCACCCTGCATAACACAAGCCCCCACACAGCTCCGTTGATGGGGGGAATAAATGTAAAACTAGTTTAAAAAAAAAGAAAAATAAACTTGAAATTACTGTAATAGTACTGAACCTCAGAAAAAGTTACCATGTTCCCCAGAAAGTAGAGGGGGGTACTGTAAGAAGTAAAACCAATTAAACAAAAAAATGTGGAATTACTTTTGACAATACATGACAGAAGCGGATTTACATATTGACATAACACTGGATGTATTTTCCTTCATATTTGGATGTACCGTACGCTGTAAAAGTATTAAGTGGGTATGGAAAATTGCTGCAGAGTAAAAACGCTTTCAGAAAATGTTAGTAGGTTATTTTTGTCAATTAAATGAATAATAAGAACAAATGCAGTACCGAGGCAGATAGTAAGTTCCAGAAACCAGACACCTCACAATTGCTTCTTCCAATACCTGTGCAATGTTGATGCGGCATTCTGCGCCCATGAAGGAATCATTTTTGGTGGCTTGTTTTTTTTTTTCAAAACTCATTTCTTCATCCCTTTTCAACCAGGCTGTGAGATACAAGTATTTATAGACATAGTATTTATAGCTTTATATATAGGTTCCTAGGAGCCCTGACAGTGTTCTACACTATGTTTTATAGATAGGTTCCTTGGAGCCCTGACAGTATTCTACACTATGTTTTATAGATAGGTTCCTAGTGGCCCTGACAGTGTTCTACACTATATTTTATAGATAGTTTCCTAGGAGCCCTGACAGTGTTCTACACTATGTTTTATAGATAGGTTCCCAGGAGTCCTGACAGTATTCTACACTATGTTTTATAGATAGGTTCCTAGGAGCCCTGACAGTGTTCTACACTATGTTTTAGAGATAGGTTTCTAGGAGCCCTGACAGTGTTCTACACTATGTTTTAGAGATAGGTTCCTAGGAGCCCTGACAGTGTTCTACACTATGTTTTATAGATAAGTTCCTAGGAGCCCTGACAGTGTTCTACACTATGTTTTATAGATAGGTTATTAGGAGTCCTGGCAGTGTTCTACACTATGTTTTATAGATAGGTTCCTAGGTGTCCAGACAGTGTTCTACACTATGTTTTATAGATCGGTTCCTAGGAGTCCTGGCAGTGTTCTACACTATGTTTTATAGATAGGTTCCTTGGAGCCCTGACAGTATTCTACACTATGTTTTATAGATAGGTTCCTAGTGGCCCTGACAGTGTTCTACACTATATTTTATAGATAGTTTCCTAGGAGCCCTGACAGTGTTCTACACTATGTTTTATAGATAGGTTCCCAGGAGTCCTGACAGTATTCTACACTATGTTTTATAGATAGGTTCCTAGGAGCCCTGACAGTGTTCTACACTATGTTTTAGAGATAGGTTCCTAGGAGCCCTGACAGTGTTCTACACTATGTTTTATAGATAGGTTTCTAGGAGCCCTGACAGTGTTCTACACTATGTTTTAGAGATAGGTTCCTAGGAGCCCTGACAGTGTTCTACACTATGTTTTATAGATAAGTTCCTAGGAGCCCTGACAGTGTTCTACACTATGTTTTATAGATAGGTTCCTAGGAGTCCTGGCAGTGTTCTACACTATGTTTTATAGATAGGTTCCTAGGTGTTGTCGGGGGAATCATAATACCCCAGAGATATGCTGTCTGTAAAGGAAAATTAATTAACAGGCCAAGATTGGCTACAGCCGATCTTTGACCTGGAGAATCACGAAGACACATGGTGTTTGGTGTATCAAGGTGGATTCTAATTTAATGGTGCACAAAGGTGGTTTAAATACAATACAGACAAAAGCAGGTTGGACTATTCTAACATGGTTGGCATAAAATGATTGGTTATAAGATAAACCTGGCACATGACTATTGGCTGAGGCCTCATGTAATTTGCATATCATTACAGCTTAATGGACTTTGTCCTTAAACAAAGAAAGTTTCAAAAACACTTATGTGTGAACTAACAGCTTACACTATGTCTATATGCATATATCATGGAAACAGAGATAAGATGTCATGTTGGTGCTAAATGAGTCTCAGTGACCTCCATATACCATGAAGATAAGATATACAAATAGCCAGCTGCGACTTACTTACACAGTTTATGTGTGAAAGGTTACAAGATGACTGACAAAATACAAAGATGGAGGATTTGACTCTAACATTCCCCCATTTTGAGATGGTTGAATACAGGAATTCATATTTAGGTACTTCAGTGACCTAATGTCTACTGCCGGACTTTACCAGATTCCCCTCATATGTTCCTGTATTCTAACCTAATCTCAATCATAGTTCTGGCCTTTTATATCTTGGTCTGCTCATCCTTTTGTATATGTTTTGTATTAAACAAACAAAATGAAGATAAGATTTTTACTACAACTTGCTGATATTTACTTGTTTATACTATGTATTGTTCCTAAAATATGAGGTGGTATCTTCTTAACTATATACTTTAAACATTTCCTGTTGCGTCAAAGAAACAGCTATATATGACATGACTTAGGCTAATATGGGGTTATGAGGACATATCCTACAATCTGACACATTCAGATCTTCGATCAAAATCATATGATGTTTAAGAAACTTATTGTCCCACTTCATTGTTAAATGTTCTATGCAGGCTTATCGTCAGGACCATCTGTAACAGCATTATCAGGAGAATCTTCATTGCTTTATGTTAGATACTTTCTTGCAATATGAAGCATGGATACAATTAGGCTCTCCTTCAAATTTCACAGAAGTACTGGTTATCAGCAGCATTTGGAATGGACCATCAAATCTTGGCTCCAAGGTTTTTCTCACGTGTCTCTTTATCACCATCAATCTCTTGGTTCAAATGAATAGGTCCCGCCCACTAACTTAAAATCTGAGAAGGAGAGAAAACTCAAAACTATACATTAGTCAAATGTTTTTGCCAATACATCACATAGTCAGTCAGTACACCATACCACATCTGTAGGAGTTGCCAAGAATACAACCCCCAAAGAAAGTTTGACATGGGCTAAAGCCAATTCTTCTCTTAGGAGGGTACCTTACAGAAAATACCAATACAAGTGACACACTACTTCTTCAGTAGCCGTCTATCTGCAGCCCCGTTTGTGATGGCTTTCTTCACCAGATATGCCCCAGGCCATCCTGAAGATAGATAACTATACACACAAGCACGTACTTATACCGTCTCACCTTTAGTAACTGCATATAGTTAACCTGCAATCTCTGGAACGGGTACAAGGGCTCTGGGCCTGGCTCTGAGAAACTTTTCACTTTTTGGCCTACTTTGCATTTAACACATGCCATGCAGTGTCTGTAGTGATGTTAAATCCTGCAGCCGCCCATCCTCTGCTCACCAGGTCACACATGGCTACTTCTAAACACTGCTTTATGCCATCAGTGGGGACAATGCACTCAGTAAATATATTCTCTTACCACCGGAGATCAGGACTTGTACATCCTCTTTTACTGTAGTCCTGGACCATTTTTGGTGCCTCAGTGTTGTAAAACCTGAAAAGAGAGCTAAAAGGGGGGTTTGGGTCGAGTATAATGACCAATTATCAGTAAGGCATATCCCCTAGGCCTCTGCAACTGGGTTAGTGGCAGTGTCTGCCCACAAGTTACCTCTACTTTCCTTCGTATCAGCCTTAGTGTGTGTCCTGACTTTTGACTATACCCACCTGTGTGGGGGCAGCAGGGTCTATCACTACCTGAACAGCATGGAAATCCTTTTAAGCTTAACATTGACCCTACAGAAAGCTCTCGCTTTCCAGATTGGACCATAGTCCCACTATATCAAACACCTACCCTCAGACATTGTACCCTGTCTCAGTGATGGCTTCTAGTTCAACTTCATGAGCTGAGACCCATACAGTTCTATAATGGTTCTACTTGTGCTTGGTTTTACCCTTGGTTTACCTCATATTCAGTGACCATGACATATCTGGTGCAGAATCCACCATCATTCCCAAATCGAGAATCATCTAAAATAAAAGAACTCTCATCAGTGTTAACAATAGATTCATCATTTATTAACCAAATCAGCAAAAGTAAAATTAATTTTAAGTTATCTGACTCTCCTTACTCCTCCCCTGAAACTATTGTTAACAGGTTAGAAGGGACTTGTAGTGCAGCACAGAATGCAAAGCTTACATTAGAAGACATAGATAAGACACACTGCAGCCTGAGATATCCAGCCATTGTCATCTTTGTTTCCAATGCAAGATTTATCACCCCTTGTAAACCGTGTCTTATCATGGAAGCAGCTGCGCTGACTCTCCCCACACTTGTCATAGCTGTAGTACTACATATCCCAGCAGACTTATTTATACAATCCCAAGTAAATTCAGTTCTTTAAAGCTTCTAAACACTCCAGAAATTCATTGAGGTAAGTAAATACTCAAAATATATCAGCCATTACAGAGCAGATATGTGAGTGACTTCTGATTTACTTAGACAGCTATCTAACACCTTGTCGCAAACAATGACCCAGAAACACCACTTTAACTTTGTAGAACTGCAATTTATCTTTACCTGCGTGTACATGTTAGGGGCGTTCTGTGCCCCTTGTGGCAAGATAGTTCACATGTATTGCCTACCCCTATGGGGCCTAATCCCATATCAGAAGGAACATCTGAATAACTTTTTCACACAATAAATCCCGATTGTTAACATTCTTGGAATTATAGTATAAACCCATAACAAATATTTATGTTACAAGTGTAAAGCCCATCTGATATAATTGATACACATACGCACCAATACACACTGAGTACATAATACATGTACATGGTATATCAAGTACATCTCATTTACACCAGAACACACATATATGTATTCAACAATGGAAAGAACTTTTATGCCTCCCTCTCATATCTACTTGTCACCACCCTCTGTGTTATCAGCAGTCAATATCTTTATCTGCTCGCTGTGGAAACTGAACATGTAACAATACAGACATGGACAAACAGAACATGTACACATAGCAGACACATGTAACATGTACATATAACTGACACACATATGGGCCCATTCACTTTTCTGAACCTTTCATACAAACATGCAACGTCACACTGGAGCTCCAGACAAAACAAAACAAATGTCAATTAAATCAAAAAGAACTTGTCTGAACTAAAATAAAGATTTTCATATATTTTGTACCGTGATATCACTTATTCTCTTGGGACGGCTTATTCCTACAAATAGGCACAGAGTTAGTTATAATTCCCACACAGCTAAATATTGAGGAGAAAACAAACCAAAACATGTAAATAGTTGCCTTCATCTTTTTACCAATTTGCATATTACTATAAAATAAACATAATAATGTTGATCTCATATTTATACCATTTATCCAATTTTTAAAAACATTACCATGAGGGGAGCATTCTCAAAATGGGAAACCTTTCCTGAATAAAAGGACACTATAGACATTCTAGAAATAACTTAATGTCCACCCCCAAGCCTATATACACACATATGTGTATACACATACCTACACTTAACCTGCAGTATCCTCACCACAAAACATATCATGTTTCCACTTTCCACTAACCAACAAACTAACAACACAATGCTAAGTGCCAAGCACATTAACCCTTTAGCTGGACTGTCAATGGATGCTCACTATACATTTCCTTACACTCAAAGCCTTTGTCCTTCGCTTAGGACACCAGCAATCTCTAGCCAAGTGTCCCTGGTTTCCACAATTAAAACACTTCCTGGTTTCCCTCTATCCCTGTATCTGTCCTGCCTATTCTCCATTGGTAACTCCTGCTCTTTTTTTTTTTTTTTTTTTTTTTTTCTTGAGCGGCATCTTCTTCTCTCTCTCCCATTCCTATTAGTTCATATGGGGGTATACCCTACCTCAGAGGGTCCCTCCCCCATAATAGCTGATGGCCAGTCAGCCGTGAGCATCCCACTCCTCTAGGGCAATTAAGACAATAGAGGGTCACTTTTGACTCACCTAGTGGGACCTCCCAAACAGTCACTCTGTTTTCATTGAACTAATCTCTAATGTGCATGTTCTGGCGTAGTGCTCAGGGCAAAACCCTCATTTGGTTTCCACAGACTCCACTTTGTCTGTGTCCCTCTATCGAACACCCCTGAATCATTGCATGTACTTACTCAGATTCTACTCAGTCCTTAGTGTCCAAAACAAGGACTTTTCAATCACTCAGTACTGCCACTCTCGCAACTCTAGGGATTAAGGATGAAGAATAACTCTCTCTTCTGCAACGCTTTTTACACTCTATAACAGATGTAGCAACCAAATGACAGCATGGACAGTAGACAAAGAATGAGGTATAACATTTCCCACCCCACTACAGACAACATACTATTCAGGTTCTTGCACACTATATAATATGGCATCGATTGTTATAACATATGCAGCACTAATCTTCACTCACCGACACACAGGATCCGGAACACGTAGGAACTCAGATTAGTTATTTGGCAAGAAAAGGACTTACCGTTACAGCGCCGTTTTATTCATCTGAGGTCCTCCGGGCCCGTCTCCAAATCGGTTGGTGAGTGGATCAGTACACTATCGGCTGCACATTAAACGATTATCGATGCCCCACGATGGGCGTCAGGTTCTGTCGGGGGAATCATAATACCCCAGAGATATGCTGTCTGTAAAGGAAAATTAATTAACAGGCCAAGATTGGCTACAGCCGATCTTTGACCTGGAGAATCACGAAGACACATGGTGTTTGGTGTATCAAGGTGGATTCTAATTTAATGGTGCACAAAGGTGGTTTAAATACAATACAGACAAGAGTAGGTTGGACTATTCTAACATGGTTGGCATAAAATGATTGGTTATAAGATAAACCTGGCACATGACTATTGGCTGAGGCCTCATGTAATTTGCATATCATTACAGCTTAATGGACTTTGTCCTTAAACAAAGAAAGTTTCAAAAACACTTATGTGTGAACTAACAGCTTACACTATGTCTATATGCATATATCATGGAAACAGAGATAAGATGTCATGTTGATGCTAAATGAGTCTCAGTGACCTCCATATAACATGAAGATAAGATATACAAATAGCCAGCTGCGACTTACTTACACAGTTTATGTGTGAAAGGTTACAAGATGACTGACAAAATACAAAGATGGAGGATTTGACTCTAACAGTGTCGAGACAGTGTTCTACACTATGTTTTATAGATCGGTTCCTAGGAGTCCTGGCAGTGTTCTACACTATGTTTTATAGATCGGTTCCTAGGAGTCCTGGCAGTGTTCTACACTATGTTTTATAGATAGGTTCCTAGGAGTCCTGACATTGTTATACACTATGTTTTATAGATAGGTTCCTAGGAGCCCTGACAGTGTTATACACTATGTTTTAAGCCAATTTGAATTGTGGTTCATACTGAACTATAAAGTAGGATGTTGCAAGATACATAAACATTAATGTATAAAGACAGAGCTGGTACATTTCTGCAGGATGCTAAGCTGCGGCTATGTGTTATTTTTGCCAGCAGTGATTACAAGGTCACCGTGCTTTACACTCAGTATTAGCATAATCTGATATGATGCATCTTCTAAGACCATGAATTAAACAGTGGGTTTTCGCCCAATGTCACATGGGGATAAATAAACTTGAAAGGGATGTTATCACATTCAGGTCTTCATGATCTCTGTCTGGTATCAAAGTTCTGAATTATTTAACAAATATAATCTGCCTACCCTGTATACAGGGACCAAGGTCACATAAAGGAAACATTAAATGAGTAAATCCACAAATGTATGGTTTTGTGTCCTGAAATATTGCACTGGACAGATGTTATTAGATTCATATATGTAGCAGAACTGGAATTATAGTATTATATAGGTCAAAATTTCAGGTCAGGTTTCCATTATATTTATTAATTGTAGAGTCCTTTATAAATAATTTCAGCAAACATTGTTCTAGGGCAGCACCTGAAAAAGCTGGCTGACTGCTTAAAGGGAGTGTGTTACCAGAACCAGCATATCACCCCAGCCCTGCAGATAGATAGGTTATGACTAGAGATGAGCGAACGGCGTTCAATCAAATTGGTATTCGATCGAATATCAGGCTGTTCGAGGTATTCGATTCCCATCGAATACCAGGCGGCAAACGCACTAAAAATTCGTATCCCCTCCTACCTTCCCTGGCGCTTTTTTTGCACCAATAACTGCAGGGGAGGTGGGATAGGAAGTAGGAAAACGTAGGCATAAAAAAAAAAAAACGGAAAAAGTAATTGGCTGGCTAAATCAGGTGACCTCCACTTTATACAAATAGTGTCTTTCAGATTCGGTTCAAATGAGACTGTGAACTATGTGACTGTGAGACAGGGATAGATGTACCTGCAGGGTTAGCTAGGGATTACCTTTATTTAGGTAGGAATCTTACTCAAACAGCTCTTTGGGGCTCTATATACCTTCCTTGCCAGCCCGAGATACATGCAAGAGTACGGTCAATGCATTCCTATGGGAAAAAGTCGGCTCCCGCATACCGCAAGCTGCCAGCGATCCTGACCAGCATATGGTGCGCTGCCACGATGTGTTTGCATTGAATTTACTCTTGCTTTTAGCTCAGGCTGGCAAGGTCTCATCACTTTCAAACTTCACCTACAAACACATCTCGTGGCAGCCCATTATATAGAAGTCGGGATCCCTGGCAGCTTGCGTCATGCGGGAGCTGCCTTTTTCTCATAGGAATGTATTGACCAGCGTTGATTGGCCGAATGCCATACAGTGTACAGCATTGGCCAACCAATGCTGGTTCTGCCAGAGGCTCATCTGTAAGGAGGCGGAGTCTAAGATCAGTCCACTGCAGTCTCCCTTGTGGTCCGATTTGATATAATATCATAGCATGGTAGCAAAACCATTGATAGGCTCCGACTTACAATACAACCACTGACTGGTATATGTGTCCTATACGGACACATGTAATATATAATTTTACTGCAGAGTAGAGCGAAATCATGTTGTTTTGTAATGATATCCTGGTTTTGTAAAACCAGGAAGGAAGGTAATGAATCCCCCATAAAGATTCTCTTCAATCATATCCATTTGTTATAGATATCCACGCAACCCAGAGCCCCTTGAACTCTAAGTGGTTGGTTCTATATCTATGGTTGATACGGTATACAATCTGCAGATTCAGTCTGTAATATTTATGTTTGCTGTAGAATTCTCTTAATGTTCTATAGTGTCTGTTTTTCTCTGTGAACATTCCTATTATTCTACAAGACAGATGTAATTTTTTACTCCATGCTGTTCTATATCTAGGGTCAATGCAATGTTCTTCTTGATTTTCTTTTTTTGTACTGGATGTAATTTTAATACTTTGTGCTCAATTGTACACCGATGAACAAAAGGGTAACAATGTTTTGACCTTGTGACTTTGAGGTTCCATATCCCACTATCCTCTACAGCTTGGAACATGAGACTACCATCATTTTATAGAAAATTTTATAGAAAATATCTTGCCTATCTCATATATACATTGCAACTATTTAGCATATGATTAGTTCTGCAGATTCTTGTCCTGTAACTACATTGTTACTGTTTTGCTCCTGGTGGTGGAAAAATCTTTTTCTTCTTGTATACTGCAAATTACAAACTGGTCTCACATTCTCTATAGCTCAGTATGTTATTAGGTGGATGCCCAAGCCAAAGGGCACTGGTTCAAATCAAGGATCAGCCATGAAGAAGATTTCTCAAGAAAAGAGAAACAGCAATACTAATCATCAATAGTGGTCTCTTGACCAACATGATTGACAAACTGCATCATGTGAGTGCCATGACAGCTGGAAAAATGCTAAATGAAGTCTGTCCAACCATGCAAAAGTCAAGAGGTGGACGTCCAGGCAAAATATCAGAGTCAACAAGTTAGCTCATCACAAGGTCTATCAAGATAATGTGTTTTCTGGTTTAGAATTCCGTGAACAGATTGCTTTATTGGATCTTATACAACTACAGAATACTAGTGAATTGTTTAACGATGGATCGATACATAGAGTGGGTGTATCAGGTGCTAATCCATCGTTTTATCCCTTGGGGTCCCGTGCTCCGACCTATGCCCTGTTTCAACAGGCTGTAGAGTCGGACCTCGGGACCCTAAGGGATAGTGTTAATAGATCTGCAAACAATAATTTAACGAATAAGGAAAGATTAGCTTTACAAAATTTAAGTGAACAGAAAGACCTTATCTTTAAAAAAACTGATAAGGATGGCAAAATAATTGTAATGAATAATGCAGATTACAGGGAGGGCTGTCTGAGAATTTTGAGTGATGTCACAACTTATAGAAAGCTTCAAAATAACCCCACTGACGCTTTTTTGACAACCTTAAAAAGCTTGATTCAGAGGGGTGTGGATCTAGGTGTTTTTTCCTCCGATCAAGCTAAACATTTGATACCAGATTTTCCTATTGTGTCGATTTTGCATGGCATCCCGAAAACACATAAAAACATTATTCCAGTTCCATTTCGCCCTATTGTGGCAGGTAATGGCTCTTTAAATGAAGCTTTATGTTCATGGGTAGATCGACTTCTTCAGCCATTGGTTACTCGTATCCCTGGATATATTCAGGATACAAAGATGTTACTAAATATGATATCTAATATTAAATGGCAAAGTGAATTTTCGTGGATATCGTGTGACATCGAAGCGTTGTATTCTAATATACCGCATCCTATGGTGTTAAAAGCCCTAGCATTTCATTTAGCTAGGTATAGTAGTAAATTTTCAGATGTTTTAAGTGAATACATCTTAGAAGTAACACATTATCTGTTAACTCATAATTACTTTCTTTTTGACAGCATTTATTATTTGCAAATTAAGGGTGCCCCTATGGGGGCCCCCTTTTCACCTACCATTGCCAATTTAACTCTTGCATGGTGGGAAGAGGAGTGTATTTTTGCTATGTGTAATCCATTCAAAGAATTTTTATTTTTATATGGAAGATATATAGACGATGTACTTGTTATTTGGAAAGGACCATCTGAGTATATTTCGGAATTTATTTCTTATTTGAATTCCAACATCATCGGATTAAAATTTACCTCATACCATCATGCAAATTGCATTTCATTTTTGGATGTCGAATTAGAAAGTAATACAGAGTTGGGCACTATTCAGACTAAAATATTCAGAAAAAGCACTGCAGGTAATACGGTGTTGATGGCTGATAGCCATCACCCTTTACATACTGTAAGATCTGTTCCTGTAGGAGAGTTAATAAGAACAAAAAGAACGTGTTCTACTAATGAAATATACCAGACTCAAAAAAGAGATACATGTAGCAGATTGAAAAAACGTAAATATCCTAAATGGATGCTAGATAGAGCAGATAAAATTGTGAGTTCTTTGCCACGCAACATTTTATTGAGTAAAAATAATAATAAAAGTAGTAAAGATACTTACAACAAAATAACATTTTCAACGCCATTTAGTAAACAATATAAAAAGATCAAAGAAATTTTCTTACGTAATCTTCCCATTTTAATGCAAGACCCTGTTACCAAGAAAATCTTGGAAAGTGGGGTACAAGTAGTAGCAAAACGGGGTCGATCTATAGGAGATAAATTATCTCATAGTCTGTACGTAAGAAATGAAGAAACTAATAAATCATGGTTGGATGTCAAAGGGTTTTATTGTTGCGGAGCAAAACGCTGTAATATGTGTAAATACGCTAAAAAAACTAAGTGGTTTACAGATACAACAGCTAAAAAAACTTATTCAATTGATAGATATATGAATTGCAATAGTCACCATATAGTATATATCGGTGAGTGTATAGCTTGCAATTTAAAATACGTAGGGTGTTCTATCCGCAGCGTTAAAGTCCGCATGTCTGAACATGTGTCAGACAGTTCTAAATTTCAAGAAAATATTTCTAATTTATCTCGTCACTTTCAAATTCATCATAAGGGAAGTACTGATTCTTTAATTTTCTATGCGATTGAACAAATACCTAAACCTATACGTGGTGGCGATTGGAGAAAAAAGTTATTAAAGAGAGAAGCGTATTGGATATTACAATTAGATACTAGATCTCCAAAAGGATTAAATGTTCGTTCAGATTTAGCGTACATCTATTAAAATTAGTTCAGCAATAAAATAGCCTAGGGTATATATATTAAGTTATGGGTATGATAACGCATATTGGTAGTAATCGGTATTAATATGTCAGCAAGTTAAGATTGATATCAAGTATCATATAGTGCTGATAGTATAGAAAGTATTATATGAAGGGCGCTGTTATTTTGTTGTTTTCTTATAAGCGGTTCAATTTTATTTTATATATAACATATATCATATAGTTAACAGATTTCCTATTCATTTTTTTATAGTGTAGTTTAGAAGTAGGTCATGTTACTTACCATAGTATTTGTATGTGGAAATATGTTCATTGTCAATGGTGTCGGCCGATCATGTGATAGTGAATATGATCACATGAACAGTACACATGTGATATCCCGGAAGTATCCTTTACTAGTGTTTTGGATTGAAAGTCTACAGGGAATATGGGAGTGTACATTATATATATAAGGTTGGTGATATGGTTAGAACATCTATTTATAAACAATCATAAGTGTTTTCTGGTTATTGTTGGGAGATGTACGACAGGGAGAATATAATTATAAATGTGTATATAGGAGATACAATTTCCCTATGAATAGAATATCTTTGTCGCCCGTTAATGCTAATATATATATATTTACAATCTATGTATATATAGCCATGGGTACAGATTTTTGTAATCACAAGTGCAAGTGTATAATGTATTATATGATGTAAATTGTAATGTGTTTTGCATTGGTCTAAAGATCTGCAATAGTATGTTTTGTTTTTATTGTGATGCGTATCACCTGGTTTTATGGGTGGATCGGTTAATTAAGGGGGTTTTAAAAGTGATGTGTAAAATGTTAGTAGCATGCCTTGAAGAAGGAGCACGCAATACAGCTCCGAAACGCGTAGCCATGCAATTTGGATCTTGCTAAAAGCACGTTACTATATTTTATGAAGATTTAATAAAAGTTAAATTTTATTCATCCTTATGCTGGATTCATCCTTTTGCGAAAAATTTCTATCAGTTCTGGCGCGACAAACATGGCAGTGGAGTTGGCTTGTATGCTTCATAATAGTGAGCTCACAGACGTCCATGCAAGCACTGTGCAATGCACGTTATACAAGTCTGGATTGGTGGCCAGAAAAAAGGTGAAGAAGCCTCAGCTTCAATATTGTCATAAGAAGCACAGGAACGACTCGGGAGGCAGTGATGCAGTTTATTCAAAATAAAAGTTTACTGGGAAAACTTGTAACACATAAAACTCATGCAGTTTTCCAATGGGGTTGTAGTTTCCACTGTGGTGGCCATTGTCCCATAGTGGCCCCTCCATAGAGTATAGTGTCCCATAGTGGCCCCTGCACACTGTATAATATCCCGTAGTGACCCCTCCATACAGTATAATGTCCCATAGTGGCCCTCCATGCACTATACTGTCCCATAATGACCCCTTCACACAGTATAATGTCCCATAGTGGCCCTCCATGTACTATAAGGTCCCAAAGTGGCCCTCCATGCACTATAATATCCCCTAGTGGCCCTCCATGCACTATAATGTCCCCTAGTGGCCCTCCATGCACTATAAGGTCCCAAAGTGGCCCCTTCACAAATACAATAAAAAAAATAATATACATAGCGTTACAAATTTTCTGCAAATTTCTGGTTAGACTATAATGGGGGCAAATAGGCAACTACTTGCAGTTGGGTCCTGGCTAACCATGTATTTTGTCCTTATTATAATTCGCTTCTCACATGATGCCACCATGCCACAGTGCCACCAGGGTACTAGGAGAAAAAAAAGCATGTAACCTAGTTCTATTAGGATTGGCAGGTACAAGGATCTCTGACCTTAATATTGATGTCTGCTTCATGTAAAAAAAAAGTTGCCAATTATTGGGGACATTTTGGAAATGTATTTTTCATGTAACCTCATCCATAGTGATCCTGACTGCTTCTAGTAACAGAATCAGAGTGCGCCCATGATTATATCAGTAATTCCCCCATAGACATTATCAGCAACAGAATAGTCCTAGTACGATGTACTGTATGGTGATAATGATATATACTA
Organism: Leptodactylus fuscus; assembly: GCF_031893055.1. Classification (NCBI taxonomy): domain Eukaryota; kingdom Metazoa; phylum Chordata; class Amphibia; order Anura; family Leptodactylidae; genus Leptodactylus; species Leptodactylus fuscus. The sequence continues at coordinate 30,998,220 of NC_134268.1, forward strand.
TGTGACTCTGTATATAGCACTTACTCTTATATGCCATGTTCTCCTATAAGAACTCAATTTCTGTGCAATTGGGAGCAATTTTATCATCCCAATAATTGTTGCTATAGTAGGAAATTGGATATAATGTTTTATCACATAGAAAACCGTATCAGTAAATATCCTGTACATGTATCCTCAGTGATGCTGCCGATGGTGAGGTTTATCCGGGCAGATTTCACATGTTCTGCTTCTGTGTCAGGTCACTTTTAGATCTCTAGATCTCCTGACTTAGAACAGCGATTAAACGTTGACTGACGTAGACGAAAATGAGAAATTCATTCTTCCCTGCCATGTCACTTTCAGGTTAGCGTCTTCACAATGACATTACAGAAATAGTCTGTGATAATAAAAATTCTGGTAACCCGCTACTTGTTTCCGGCAGAGAACTGATATAATAAGACTTGAATCTGACAAGAACAAGGTCTGAAGTCTGAAACTATAACAATGATGACCCTGGTAGAAATAAAATACAAAGTGATAGCAAGGTAGTGAATACCGCCTCACGAATGTGTGATGTACCGTATGTTGTCGCAACGTAAATGTCCACCTCTGAAAAGGACAGGTTAAAAATCCAACCAGTAGGTATCGACCCTCGTCATCTGAAATGCAGCTCCTATTAGACTACATGTAATATATATGTATACTGGACTAAAGGAAGTCATGGCTCACAATTACAGGTGCTTTGTTAGAAAGACATAAAGATCTTCTCTGTGATCAGATTTTGGAGTCCTTTTACATTCACCTTTTTACATTTGGGTTTTTTGTTTTTTTTTTGTCTCTCCTGGGATGGATCTATACATTGGAATACGTTACATAAGCTCCTTCAACTGTCTTATAACACACATTGTCTTAAACATGTCACAGTAGGGTCTTATGGTCAGGGTCCTCTCTCCCCTTTTTCCTATAAACTCTTAAAGGGGCTCTATCATTGGGAAAAGTCATTTTTAACTAATCCCATCCTTGCATAGGCTTTAGAAAGTCTATTCCACACCTACTTTTAGTATGTAGATTGCCTCAGTGGTTTCTGAATAAGTCTGTTTTTATTCATATGCTAATTAGACTGGTGCACGATACATCGTGCACTCCTCTCCTATTGTTTCCTATGGGAGGCTGCTGTTGCTGATGACTCAGCTTCCTGTTTGCACACACACATTTGAGATAATAGGAGATACAAGTGCTGCTGGGAACTTCCTGTGCTGGCTGGAAGCTTATTAGCATATGAATAAAAATGGACTTATTCAGAAACCACTGAGGCAAGCTACATACTAAAGGTAGGTGTGGGATAGACTTTCTAAAGCCTTTGCAAGGATGGGATTAGTTAAAAATTACTTTTCCCAGTGACAGAGCCCCTTTAAGGTCACAGTCTTCTCTCCCCTTTTTCCTATAAACTCTTATGGTCAGGGTCTTTGCCGCAACCCAGTGGAGGAGACTGGAGGATGGGAGTAATAGTGAAACTAGCTGTGCCACCTTCTAGGCTGGGGACACTCCTCACACACTCCAATCCCACTCCAAGGCTGGACACAGTCACAGCACTACCTAATGGTGGTGGTAGTTATTTCCCCCGGGGCACTTTTAGTTGGAGAGGGGCCCTCTCCACTCTGAGCCAGTGTGGTGGTGTTCAGGAGGGCCCTGAGGGTAATGCAGGCAAACAACTCAGGAATCCAGAGTTGCAGTGAAACCAAGAAACCGTTTATTTAACTGGAACCGTCTTGTACAACCAGCAACTTTGCAGATGGGGTAACAGTTTTAGTTCAGGCCCACTGCCTTGTTCACAGGAGGCTGCCCAGGGATGTTGCAGGCTCTATCATGAAAGTCCTTCACTACTCTTCCTCTCGTGCCACTCCCAATTTAGCAAGATGAGGAATCTAGTAGGGCAAGGGGTTGCCGACAGGGTTCTGGTTACCTGGAAGCTAGGCCCAAATGCGTACCTCCTGAAAAATAATAGGGGAAACAATATACAAACTGCATTTAAGATATAAGATGGGACAAACCAACACAACCTGGAGGTACAATGGACAAACACAAGAAATAGCAGCTACTCCAGGATGCTGCATCTTCTCTCCCTGTTTTCCTATAAACTCTTATGGTAAGGATCTTCTCACCCCTTTGACTATGATCTCTTATGATCCCTTTTGACTGTAAGCTCTTTTGGGGGGTGTCTCTTCCTGTTCGTCTTCCTTTGCAATAATTATAATTTTATCATTATATTTACTGCCCCCCCCCCCCTCGACTGTAATATACCGCAGAATATGTTTGTGCTTTATAGACTTGGGTTGTTTTTAGTATAGCGCCAAATGAATAAATAGTATAAATCTGTCACATGGTTTTATGGCATCTTACAGAAATCACTGACCTGAGACCCTGAGAACTGATAAGAACCTGGAATTGTTTACATTGTTCTTACATTGTTTCTACCAGTTACTAGTAACACTCTACCACCCTTCCTCCTAGAATTCTATTCCTATGTGTCCTGTTGTACATAAATATGCATCCTTCAGAAATGGTTTTAAATTTACTTGAGAAAGGAGCCGAGAGTTCCGAAATGTTGTAATCTGTCATCATTATTAGTTGGCCATTAAAAAGGTATCAACTACTGAAGACTATCAAGTTTTTTGGTTTTTTTTATATATTCTATTAGATCAGTAGATTAGGCTATTTTAGTCTTAAACAAATTGGCTAACTTACTCCAACATGCTTGATTATGATTATTATATTATGATATTTCTGTATATGATAAGAGCTATAACCCCATAGGCGATATATGATAGGTATTGTCTCTGCACAGTCTGCACATCATGTAGCACAGGGGTTAACAAAGCGCTCGGTTTCAGGCTCACTTAGCAGTGCCCCCTCTCCTTGCCTGTAGTTATTTCTTGCCCCCACTTTTATGTGCCTGTGTACATTACTGTATTGTTCCTGTATTTTATGACAATCTTTTATTTAAGCGCTCTTTTGTTTAAGTTCATTTTTCTGTGAATATTAGTAAGAAACACAGATTGCCAGCTGGAGGGAAATGGAAAACAAGAGAAGAGCAATTTTAGAACAAGATGTCACACTGTGAACTTAGTTGCCTGGGAACTATATTGTGAATTAGCACTTCATTGGATGAGTATATGCTCAAAAATACACAAACAGATCTTATCTTACAGGTATAGGAACGAATCTCCCTGCACTAAACACAGATGTGGGAGAAAGGGAGATTACACGAGTCATTTGCTCTTTTCCTATCAAACTCCCATTGAGATCGATTATATGATCCGGCGATATAGAATCAGAGCCGTGTATCATGTCTATCAGCCTTGTAAATATATAATGGTCTATGGGGTTTATGTAACACAAACATTTTTAACAGAAGATGTACGGATGTGTCCACCATAACCATAACTCTAATTTGGTTAAGGATTCATGGTCCTCATTAAACGAATCCCATAAAATACTGTAACATGCTAGCAAAACACTTCACAGGCTGCAATTCACAACACAATCACTGGACGTAATTCACACTGCCACTGTTGAATACTGTCACTGAAAAATGTGGAATTCGGAAAATATTAAAATATAATACTTTATTAGACATGCATTAAAAACAGCCAATATTACTCAGGTTTCGTTGCCTCACATTCCTGATTTGTTTCAGGTCGAACAAGTTTGGAATGAACTACAACATATTGGCTTAAAAGGGTTGTCAAGGCAAAAATGGAGACTGTGAGTGATTTTGTCTTACCATGCCGCTGGGAACACCTGCGGTCACCTTTCCTATCCACCCTCTCACACCCCATGAGTGTCTGTGTACATAGGATAATATGAAATGAGCTTTATACAGTTTATATATTTGCTAACCCTAGTGGGTCGGTACCAGTCACTAACATATACAGCAATACATATCAGTGTATGTCAAGCAAATACAGATGAAAGCACAACACAAAGAAATAAGCGGATTCAGTAGAACTGATCTGGAATGTCACAGACAACAAGCATTTTCACTTTGAGAAGATGCTAGGAGTTTTTTTTTTACTTCCCCAAGCCTATATAAAATCTAAAACATTTGCCTGGACAACATTTTTAAAATATAGTGTATAGCTAGGAACCTATCTATAAAACATAGTGTAGAACACTCTTAGGGCTCCCGGGAACCTATCTATAAAACATAGTGTAGAACACTGTCAGGGCTCCTAGGAACCTATCTATAAAACATAGTGTAGAACACTGTCAGGGCTCCTAGAAACCTATCTATAAAACATAATGTAGAACACTGTCAGGACTCCTAGAAACCTATCTATAAAACATAGTGTAGAATACTGTCAGGGATCCTAGGAACCTATCTATAAAACATAGTGTAGAATACTGTCAGGGCTCCTAGGAACCTATCTATAAAACATAGTGTAGAATACTGTCAGGGCTCCTAGGAACCTATCTATAAAACATAGTGTAGAACACTGTCAGGACTCCTAGGAACTTATCTATAAAACATAGTGTAGAACACTGTCAGGGCTCCTAGATACCTATCTATAAAACATAGTGTAGAACACTGTCAGGGCTCCTAGGAACCTATCTATAAAACATAGTGTAGAACACTGTCAGGGCTCCTAGGAACCTATCTGTAAAACATACTGTAGAACACTGTCAGGGCTCCTAGGAACCTATCTATAAAACATAGTGTAGAATACTGTCAGGGCTCCTAGGAACCTATCTATAAAACATAGTGAAGAACACTGTCAGGGCTCCTAGGAACCTATCTATAAAACATAGTGTAGAGCACTGTCAGGGCTCCTAGAAACCTATCTATAAAACATAGTGTAGAACACTGTCAGGGCTCCTAGGAACCTATCTATAAAACATAGTGTAGAACACTGTCAGGGCTCCTAGGAACCTATCTATAAAACATAGTGTAGAGCACTGTCAGGGCTCCTAGAAACCTATCTATAAAACATAGTGTAGAACACTGTCAGGACTCCTAGGAACCTATCTATAAAACATAGTGAAGAACACTGTCAGGGCTCCTAGGAACCTATCTATAAAACATAGTGAAGAACACTGTCAGGGCTCCTAGGAACCTAAAACATAGTGTATAACACAGTCAGGGTTCCTAGAAATCTATCTATAAAACATAGTGTAGAAAGCTCTCCTGAGCTTTTACATGGCATCCAGCATATCATCTTCTAGCCTCCTTGGTGAAATCAGGTTCTGCGATTATACTTTCTTGGTTATATAAGGCACGAAATATCATGATGCTTTGACAACACAGATTTAATTAACCAAATTCCTTAAACATTAACAAATTCATAGAAATAGTGAATTTGGATGAAATACGCATATATTATACTGTGTTATGAGTTATGTGTCTATTTATGAATTTTCATATAGTTATGGTTTTTTTCATTCATTGGTGTAGTTGTTAGATCGGTCCTTTCTGTAATTGTGTGCACTAGGGGTTAGGATTTCCTGTGTACAGTATTCATAATGTGTAATCCATCGCTCAGCCTACAGAAGGAGAACAAATTAGGTGCTAATTCAATTGTGGTCCGACTAATTAGTAAGTCTGCGTTGGCCATCATTCCCAGACGTCACAACTCTCAGTCTGTCTGAATGCATAAAAGACCAGCGGTACGTATATTGATCAAAGAAAAATCATGACATCACAGGGGGTAAGTTACAGGAAATAAGCAGAACTGAGGGTCCGTAAATGTAAAACAATGCATGTCCTCTTTGTCAGATTCTTTCGATCCTAGTGTGGGATCAGTCTGTTTTCTTACGATGCACTTCTATGGCCAGGCTTAAGAGAAGTGAGTGATGAGAAAATATACCTGTTTTATCTCTCATGTTATGCCAGGCTTTTATTATGGAGGAGAGGGGAGGTGGTGGTGAGAGATCCTCTTGGGATGAAAGGAGGAGATACAGTAGAGAACGGAGTTTGTGGAATTGTTACTCAATGCAATGACTCGCTTTGAGGTGCTATCGCAGCATCCCAGAGTGCTACTGCTTTAAGTGTTTGTCTTTATGTACCTCTGTGTTGTGATGGTATATCCTGTACTCTATGTTTTATGTTATATGTCATGTATATACACTGTTTTGCAGTTTTCCTATTGTTTTCCCCCAGTGTTTCAACCCTTTAGCCCTGGCCAATCACAGGCCAGTGGGTGGAGTTGTAGTAGTAGGACACCTAGGTCTTCAGGGTGTCCATTGAGCATCAGTCTCGTGCCAGTCTAGTTTGTGAGCAGTTGGTTTCCTGCTTTGTGCAGAGGTACTCATACAGTACATGGACTGGATTTAATGGCTGCCCATACAGATTCTAGGAGGATTGTTATCCGCCCCAGGCTCAACTGAGACATCCCTGAGTAAGGGAGAATTGCTGTTTGGACATTTGGACACTACCAGGAGGAGCAGTGGAGGACACTGACAAGACAAACTCATTTGCGCGTAACCAAAAAGTGACCAGATCCCTGTCAGGACTCCATGCACCACTATCCCCAGCATCCTTATCTGGGAGCGACACAAGAGGAGGAATAGTTGGAGAGGTTTGCCATAGAGCCTGTGTTATCCCTGGGCACCCTCCTATAACCAAGGCTGGGAGACTGGACATTGTGGTGCTACTACCCCCATTTGGAAGTTGCTGTTGTACCTGTTCTCAGCCTGTTCAACTGCAACCATTGGACTCCTGAGTCGCGCCTTCCTTACCATCAGGGCCCTTCTGAACACAATCACACCGGCTCAGAGAGGAGAGGTCCCCTTTCTAACTGGAAGCGACCCAGGGGAAACTACTACCAACACCCCCTCAGTGGTGTCGGGCCCAGGAAGCAGGTGGCACATCATCCGACACTACAACTCCCATCCTCTGGTCTCCTCCATCTGGGTTGCGGCACTATGTCCGGTCTCCCATTCATCACAAGAATGTATTTTTCAGGTCACCGTGATATTTCGTTTGCTGTGGGATGTGCAGAAATATTAATATCACTGTTGTCATGGCTTTTCGCATTCTAGTAAATTACCTCTATAAATTCTGTGACAATACAATTAGCAGAGGCGCTCTGACAACTCCTCAATGTCTATAATGTTCTCATCACATGGAGGAAACATTAGAATTGAGTTACATGGTTATTACATAGTGGAGTAAAATATATATAAAAATTGTGAATAACTGTATATTTATAATTTTTACTTGTAAGGGTCTAGCCAGTGGCGTAACTAGGAATGGCGGGGCCCTGTGGTGAACTTTTGACATGCCCCCCCCCCAACCGACACCGACGGCGAAGACCTTGATCAACCCCCTCCTACGCATTCCTGCGCATTCTATTATCCCCCATAGTGGGCCCTGCACACAATATTATCCCCCATAGTGGCCCCTGCACACAGTATTATGTCCCTCAGTGGCCCCTGCACACAGTATTATCCCCCATAGTGGCCCCTGCAAACAGTATTATCCCCAATAGTGGCGCCTGCACACAGTATCATGTCCCTCAGTGGCCCCTGCACACAGTGTTATCCCCCATAGTGGCACCTGCACACAGTATTATCCCCCATAGTGGCCCCTGCAAACAGTATTATGTCCCTTAGTGGCCCCTGCACACAGTGTTATCCCCCATAGTGGCACCTGCACACAGTATTATACCCCATAGTGGCCCCTGCACACAGTATTATCCCCCATAGTGGCCCCTGCACACAGCATTATGTCCTATAGTGGCCCCTGCACACAGTATTATACCCCATAGTGGCCCCTGCACACAATATTATCCCCCATAGTGGCCCCTGCACACAGTATTATGTCCCACTGTGGACACCCATAAACAATTATTATAATAATCGGAGACCTGGGGGAATAAAAACATAAAAAAATACTGTTTCTTACCTGTCCCCCGGCTCCTACACTGTCGGCCTCCGCTGCCGTCCTTCTGCAACGACGTCGGACATCACATGACCCGGGACACAGGCCGGGTTCATGTGACGTCAGAGACATCAGACAACAAGGAAGGAGGCCTGGCAGGATCGTGGAGAGGTAAGTAACAGTGTTTTTTTATGTTTCTTACCTCTCCCGGTCCACCAATCATTATAAAAGACCCCTGAGTATAATGATAGCAGCGGTAGCGGCTGTCACCGGGCCCCCAATGTCTGCCTCTGCTGCTATGGCGGTAGTTACGCCACTTGGTCTAGCACAAGATATGAAGGAAGACGGCAGCAAATGGAAGGACAGATTAGGATCCAGGCCTTATCTTCTGTCCTTCTTGGTAAGATTTCTGCAGGGTCATGCCTGGAAGAAGCAACGTGCGAGAAGTGTTACAGTCTCGGTGCTGGAGGCTGCATTTAGCTGGATGTTCTTTTAACATAATGTTTAGGTGACTAATATGTTCCTTGGTTCTTTATCACATCTGTGTATGGCATCAGAGTCGTATATAGAGATAGGTGGGAGGATTCTCTCTATGTCAAGAGCTCATGTAAAGCCTTGACGCACATCCATAAAGGATTGTGTATGGAGAAAACATGCTCTTAAGCAGTAATACCCGGCAAAGTATAATTTCCCTATTGCTTCGCGAGTCTCTCAAAGGGGTTTTTTTCATTGTGGTCAGGACGTGGTAATTTCTACTTTCAGACCTGCTGATGCTTTGCATATGCAATTTCCATACACTGGAAGACTCATGCTATTTCCAAAAACTTTCATAGACTTTGCAGTTTGCGTTTTGCATTTTTATCTCTTTGTGTGCACAATGTAACATCTCCCAATTTTTAGAGACAGAAGTATCTTCCTCATTGGGGCAGATTCCCGGACTGCCCGTAGACTATTTACGTCCACTCTTACCCGTAGATCATTGCAGTGTTAACTGGGCAGCCCTACAGAGAAGGGGGGATGGTTTATTATCGGTCTGTCTTCCCAATCACTGTATACACAGTACTATGTATATGACCATGATGCGGTTCTGACCTGGTAGTGACGCCATCCACCTGGGATCTTAGAGGTGTAGAGGACCCAGATCAGCTCCGTATTCCCCCTGTAACTGGGGATAATGTATCAGCTCCAGTTACAGGAGATAGCAAGAAAAAAAAATTAAAATAATAATAAAAATAAAATAAAAACTTAAAACCACACCCACATCACAGGTTCTAGCCCCGCCACAACCACCCCCTTCCCCCCATCAACACAACACACATAGAAATTACTGAAATGAAGATGGGAAAACTAATTGAGAAAGTTTTTTTAATATCACTTTGTGCTATTAAACAGTTTTGTTCAATGTGAAAGAGAAACACATTTCCTTCCGTTTTGCTTAGATTTTCCTGTATATGTAAAAAAAAAATAAAAACATATAAAAATAACAAAAGTAAAGCCTTATGTGTCACCAAAAAAATTCAGGGGCTTAGCATCTGTTAATAGTTGCTGCTCCACGGATTCCAGCTCAGTTGGAATTTTCTCTCTAGGCCACACCATTCCTGAGCAACAAGCAGAATTAGTTTTGGTGGCTAAGGTACATTTTAGGGCTAGGTTCACCCCTGCAGAGAAAAGTCCTGCAAACAGAACAAGATGTAACTGACCTGGCCTCTTACCATGACTGATAGTAGGCCACTGATACTCTGTTGCCCAAGGGCCTGCCAAAACCTGGAGTTGGCCCTGATATCAGTACCATGATGTTGTAGCATTGCTGTCTATTGTGCCTCCATAAGGCTAAGGCCCCACATTGCGGAAACACAGCTTTTTTTTGTTGCAGATTTTGCTGCAGTTTTTTGAGCCAAAGCCAGGAGTGGATTGAGCAAAAAGGAGGAGTATAAGAACTTCCTATATATTTCCTATTCCTTTTGTAGCCATTCTAAGCTTTGTCTCAAAAAAACGCAACAAAATCTGCGACAAATAAAGCTGCATTTCCGCAACGTGGGGCCTCAGCCTAAAAGTATGTTACATGCTCTAAGTGTGATCAGACAGGAACAGCAACGGTCTAATATAATAAAATGACATGTGACTATAAGGACGCCCTACATGTCTTCTGCCCCAACTGGGCCATTGAATACATTGGTTGCACAAACCTTCAGCGCAGCTTTTCGATGTCACATGAGCCTGTCTTGGTGAAAGATTCCCTTTCTATATAAGCCGGCCTATGTCTGCCGTAGAAACACATCTGTACGGTGGCAATAAAAGCAGACGCAGCGCACGGCGTGTAATTCATTTCATAGAAAGAAGAAATTGATTACTCTCTTGTAAATGTGCAGGCGCGGAGGATTTTCTGCCTGGCACCTGCAAATCTCATGACCTAAGTGAATTATTTTAATCTAGAAAATATACTTCCTCCAAAAAAAATTTAAAAAATCTGTTCCACATTGTTAACCACTTAATGACCAAGCTTCTTTGTCTTTTTTACTTAAAATTGTTTGTTTTTTATGTAAGTGTAGCAAAGCTTATTGTAATCGCAGACCTTACATTTTTTTAGTACTTCTATTTTTTAAAGGGACAGTCCAGTGATTTTTTTAATGTATATTTTTCCCTATCAATATGTCTTTGGAATATGGGATGAAAACCTGTAAACATGCAAATTCCTTGCAGATGTTTTTTTTTTTTTTAATAAATTCTTTATTTATGATACATAATAAAACAAGAAAAACGACAGATCGCCACTGCAATCAAGTAGAGGCAAAACAGGACAGGAAGGGCCAGCAACAACAACGAGGCCCAGTAAGACACAACAAAACAATAAGTGTCGAACCAGGAGCATTCGAAAATTAACCGATCATGTCAGAGGCATAAAGAAACAGGGAAAGGACAGGGGGGGAGGGAGGCAGGCAGAGAAGGGGGGGAAGGGGAGGGAGGTAAACAGAGGGCATAGAAAAGGGAAGGGGGGGGGGAGCCCAGGCCCGCACCAAAACCTACCCCAAGATATCCTTGTACTGCTGCGACCCCTGGAATAGGATCCACGGAGTCCAGGCAGTCAAATAAGACCCATGGGCGTCATGAAGAGACGCTGTAAGATCTTCCATAGCTTGGATGTCCTCCACCTTGCGGAGCCAATGGCGAAGAGAAGGGGGATTCGGGGATTTCTAGAGAGCAGGGATACATGCTCTGGCAGCGTTGATCAAGTGTCTGACCGCAGATTTACGGTACGCCCGTCGGGGAAAATCGGAAAGATGGAGCAAGAAAAAAGCCGGGGTAAAGGGTAGAGAAGTCTGAAAGATCTGGGATGTCAGACGATGGACTCCCTCCCAAAAGTCACACATGCAGATGTTATCCTTGGCAGGATTTGAACCCAGGACTCCAGTGCTTCAAGGCTAACCAATGAGCCACCATGTTGCCCCAGTCCATTAATTTTTTGACTCATTGTATTGACCGTCAGCCTTCTTTATTCTATTCCTACACAAGTGGCCGTTGGAGTTTGTGCTGCAGGCTCAGCCCAGACCCGAAGTGGCCAAGCCTACAGCGCATGCGCAGGCTTTCAATCTAGTTGAAGACAGCGTTGGCTGCTTACGCAGTGAAGATGATGACCAGGACAGCTCATCTGCATGAAGGGGGCAGGATGCAATAGTCAAAGAGGTGGAATTCGGGGTGTGATGATGATGTGCTCGGAGCTCAGGGGGAACGCCCCCTGCGCTCCTTGAGGTTCATTTACATATATGGGAAAATCGATTTAATTCAGAAATGGTGGTGAGCAGGATAAAAACAGAGGAAGGACAAGATTCTTAGCCCCATATTGCCTATACCTTTACGTTTTTAGTAATCGCAGCATGTCAATTATACCTACGTAAACGCTGGTGGTTTCCCTATGGGTATAGGTTACGTGGGGCCTAAGAATCCTCTAGGCTATTGCGTACACATCCAAGCAATCTCCACTTGTTCCGTCTGTACTCAGAGATTGCACTGATGAATTTATTCTGGGAGTTGTAGTCCTCACGCGAGGCGCTGGGCTGTAGAAAATTCTACAAAAACTAAATGTTCCGCAACACTCATGACATTAGGAAGTCATTATGGCTATTGGGTGCCTATTAGATCTGCCTGGCAACAAATACTTATTGCAATGCTGAATAATTTACATAGCCACATACATAGCGCAGAGGCGTACTATTATGTTCCTAGAGGTCGCTGGCTTTTCCGGATCAGAACTTTTTGTTCTTTTGCATAACTTAAGACTATAATGGAGAAGTTCTAGTCATTTCTGTAAATAACGGTGAGAACTTTCTTAAAGAAAAGCTATTTTATATGAAAACCTCCCACTATGATCCAGTGTATAAAGTGACTACAAAGCGTTTAGTGGGGATAAATACCCCTTTCTTGTCTGTTACGCATAAAGTGCTCTTTTCTCCACCTCCCTGCTACAGTGTGTTTTCAAGATACCATACAAAGAATCTGAAATGCGGCTTTTAGCGGCGTGAATGTCCAACAATGGCTGCTTTGTGATGATACATTGGAGGCATCCTATATGATTTCTACACTAACACAGGATCCCATTAGGTGTCTGCCATGTGTCGCTTTTATTACAGGCTTAAGTACAGTTTACGGTATATCATGTAGAGTCCACATGGAACGTATTATGGATTGGTGATATCGCTTACAAAATGGATCCAGGATCATACATGACAGGACAGTTTTACCTTTATACAAGTCACTAGTCAGACCACATATGGGATTTATTGAACAGTGCTGGACACCAGTGTTTAGGGCTCAGGTCCCACGTAGCGAGACGCAGACAAAAGGTGCTGCGGAAAAATGTGGTGGAAACGCCACCATCGAAACCCGCGGCCCCAAAAGGAAGGTCTTCTGTTGCTGCTGCTGGAAGGTTGAGGGAGATTCTTCCCCTTAGAATCAGCCAGACCCTCCATTTTCCGATCCAATTCCCTGCCGAACAACTTGCCAGGTTCGAAGGGGAGTGCGCACAGGTTGTATTTGGAGGCATTGTCAGCTCTCCAAGGCTTTAACCATAGGGGGCGTCTGGCCGCGGTGGAAAGTGCCATTGCCCTGGCAGCCAGTTTTGTCTGGTAAAATGTGGCCTCAGACAAATGGTCAACCATTAGGTTAATATCTGACATCGCTGTCAGAAGGTCATCTCGGTGTATACCAGAATCAATGTCCCTTGCTAGGGACGACAGCTCGGCCTTTAGGCCCGATACCACCTCACTGACGGAGATGCCCACGGAGGCCTGGGCGGACGAGGCTGCATAAATTCGCCTGAGTGACGCTTCAACTCATCGGTCCATGGGATCCTGCAAGTTGGACCCATCCTCCGAGGGTACTACGGTGCGCCTGGATAGTTTGGCTACCGCCATATCCACCTTCAGGGGGAAACCCCAGGCTCCCTGCTGGGACTGTGACCGGAAACAGAGCCTTGAAGCGTCTGGAGGGGTTAAATGCTTTTTCAGGGCGTCTCCACTCAGCTTCGATCTTGCGGACCAGGTCCAAGTTCGCCCTAAAGGACCTGGATCTTCGGCTCGTCCCTTCACCGCTGTCACGGTCCCTGGACCTAATGGCCTTCAGCAGCCTAGGCATTTTCTTGACAGGAAAAACGGCCTTCTCTGCTTCCGGCTCATCCTCGGATGAGTCAACCTCCCCAATATGGAGGTCTTCCAGAGGGGGAAGGGAGAGCTCGGTGGGCTCCATGCGGGGCCTCTTTGCCAGGTGGGAGATGGAATCTTTCACTTCCTTCATGGACTGATGTACAAAGTCCTTCACCCAGCCAACCACGTCCCGAAGGGGGGTATCGTCAGATGGGGGACCCCTGCAGCTCTGGCAAAACCGATATTCATATGCATCCGGTAAAGGGATCCTGCATTTGCCACAGGCAAAATGCTTCTTCTTTGCGGTAGACTTTCCCCTGGAGGGCATCACGGAGGAAGAGGAAGAAGACATGCTGAGAAAAAAATTTAACATAGGGTTAGTAGGTCCCAGCAGCAACAAGCCAGAAGCCCGCCTTCCCCCCCTACCCACCTAGTAAGAACAGCTTGTTTAGCTCAAAATCCTGAGTACAAACCGACAGCTTGACACCCAGAGAGTGGCAAGCAAAGACTAGGTGGCAGGAGGGGCTTTATAAAGCCAGGAGGAAATGAGGGGGCGGGGTAGGCCAAGACCCGCCCACCCACGGCAGTAGCCGTGAAATTGCCCCCAAACTTGCCCCACAGGGCTTCAGGGCAAGCAGGCAGTTTAACATCCTCTCTCCCTGTTTAAAAAACGATAGAGGGAGAGAGGGACTTAAAAGAAAACTAATAATACCGCGGCAAGCGCCGGCCAGGCCTGGCGCGCATGCGTGGCAACCCCGGAAGCGGAAGTTCCGCCGTACGGGGAACACGGCCACGAGCCGAAGCTTCCGCTCCGACCGCCGGGGAACAAAGGTTCCTACCCGCCCGGATCCCTGCGGAGGGCCGGCAAAGCACGCGCCGGCCTCTCAGACTGGCAGGGAAGCAAGGCAGGCAGTCACCAAAAAGGTAAAAAGAAATCTAGGAAGTATGGGGGAGAGGGACCCCCTCTAAGAGGACGATACACCTCTCCCCCCCCTCCACCTGTCCTGTCCTGCACAGGACAGAAAAAAACACAGGGGGGAGGAGGTCTGTCAGCCTCTTATAGGGAGTTAAAGCTGTTAGTTAATTAAAAGTTCCACCTGTCCTAACAGGTCACAGGGGCAGAAATACCCCAGTTGTGCTGCTGGTTGGGCGTAGGGGGAAAGGGATCCTATCATTAAAACTATTTTTTTTCTGCCTAACACGTAGGAATAGCCTTCAGAAAGGCTATTCTTCTCCTACCTTTAAATGTCTTCTCCACGCCTCCGTTCGGTATATAATCCGGTTTTCGTCGGTATGCAAATAAGTTCTCTCGCAGCACTGGGGGTGGGCCCCAGCGCTCAAACAGCACTGGGGGCGAGCCCCAGCGCTCAAACAGCACTGGGGGCATCCCCAATGCTGCGAGAGGACTCTCCAGCGCCGCCTCAGTCTTCTTCAGGAACGGGTCTTCTTCACGTTTTCTTTCGGTGGTGGCTTCAAACTTCTAGGCCTCGGGCAGCCGACTGCGCATGCCTGCTGGCCACAAGAAAATGGTCGCTTACAATACTGTGTAAGTGGCCATTTTCTTGTGGCCAGTGAGCATGCGCAGTCGGCTTTGCCCTAGGCTTGAGGCCTAGAAGTTTGAAGCCTCCGCCAGAAGAAGACCTGTTCCTGAAGAAGATGGAGGCGGTGCTGGAGAGTTCTCTCGCAGCATTGGGGACGCCCCCAGTGCTGTGAGAGAACTCATTTGCATACCAACGAAAACCGGATTATATACTGAACGGCGGCGTGGAGAAGATATGTAAAGTAGGAGAAGAATAGCCTTTCTTAAGGCTATTCCTATGTGTGAGGCAGGAAAAAAAGAGTTTTAATGATAGGATCCCTTTAATAGGAATAACTCATCTGAAATCAAGTATGATGCATTTATTTGGGCATTTTTATTGTCAACCACAAGGTGAGTTTCTTAATGCATATTTTCCTTTATGTCACACACACCCCTGGTACATAGTAGCATAGCCATTAGCAAAGGTTTTTAGGACAAGCCCTTCCTCAGGCTCTATAGAGAAGCAGCAGTAACTGTGCACCCCTCTAGAGGCTCACCTGCGATATCACCTGTATCTCTAACTTCAGCCATAAGGGTCCATTGATGTCCTCAATAGTATTTCCATATTTACTAATCAAGTCCCCACTGGGACCTGAGATCAGATCGCGCTAGGCCACGTTGCTACAGTAACGTATAAACTATCGGGTAGCACGGCGTCCTGTAGCTGTTACAGAACGCCACGCTACCTGATAGTTTACATAGCAACGTGGCCTAGTGTGAAGTATCTGGCCTTGGTGTCTAGCGATTCGCCATGTCCACTCAAATGCTTGTGTCATGCCCGCCTGCCTCTTATAGCATCCCGGTGGAGAGCCTTTCCATCCACATGGTGGAAACCGCCTATAACTCTGCCTCCATATGATCAAAGCCCAGCCCTGCCGGACCATGGAAAAAGGGTCTTGTTTTGAAGCCGGTCCCTGGAGCAAAAAAGGTTGGAGACCATTGCACTAACCGACCTAACCCTGATATCTCCATTTCAAATCTGATTAGTAACCAAATACAGCAACTTCAAAAGTGCCCTAAAGTCACATCAGTATATGTCTGTACATCTGTACCTTGTAGCACGCAAGCCCTATGACCTCGTGTCCCGCCAAATTACTCATATTTACCATGCACCTTGTCACCCCTCCCGTCTTGGTTTCCCACATACCCTGTGCTACTTCGATGTACAGCGACCTCCTCATAGTCTCAATATGTGTTTTGCAGCAATATATCAAAGCTAGTGATAGAGAAGCGGAGGCATCCAATGGACACAGTCACACACTGCAACCATCTGCAAAGTCTTAGTCATAGCGCAGCAAAGGTTGTGTACATTAATACCGTAGTAAGGTATAATAGTCTACAGATAACTCCCTTAAAGGGGCTGATTCATGCCAATCCAGATTCTCTAACCTCTAGTGATCAGTAGACGAAATAAACTACCCATACAATACACAGCGCCATTCTTACAGCGCAAATCTCCAATCTGGTACCTAAAGGAAGGTTATAACAGAGCGCCCCTTATGAATAAGCCAAGTAAACAATACACTATGGAGAGAAAAGTATTGGAATGGCGATATATTACACCTACCAGAGCTGCCATGATATCCTATTCCAAATCCATAGACCTTAATATGGAGTCGGTTCCTCTTGCAGCTCTTCTGAGAGGGATTTCTGCAAAAAACTTTTAGGGTGTCTCTGGGAATTTTTGTGCATTAATCCAGAAGAGCAGTTATGAGGACAGACCCTGATGTTGGGCAAGAGGGCTGGGCTTGTAATTTCTATTCTACATTATCCTAGCATTGAGATCAGGGCGCTGTGCAAGTCAAGTTCTTCCAAACCAGACTCCTCCACCATACCTTTAGGGGCCTTGCCTTGTGCACTGGGACACATTCATTCTAGAACAGAAAAGAAGCCTTCCCAAAAAGTCCTATGAAGTTGGAGAGATACAGTTGTTCAAAATCTATCTGACCCTTGAAAATAACCCCATAGCGTTTACTTTCCTCCACCAAGTTTTACCGTTTGCACAATGGAGGCAGGTAATGTTCTCTTGGCATTCACCAAACCCAGACAGGTCCATCAGACTGAGAAGAGCGATCGGTCACTCCATGGGGCACATTTCCATCGCTCCAGTCCAGTGTGCATTGTGCTTTATACCACTCCGTCTGACACATGGCATTGTGTTTAGGGATGTTACCTTACACGGAACCTCTTGGCCATGAAGCTCCAGGTGGGTTGAGTTTTTGTGCTGAGGGAGTTTGGACTCTGCAGTTATTGAGCCTGGGCGACTCTTCTGCCCTATAGGCCTCGGTACTCGGAGCTTCCTCTCTGTAACTTTCCTTGGCCTGCTTGCACGGTGTTGCTGCAATCCCTAAACACTTCCAATTTTCAATAACACCGCTCACAGGTGATAGCGGCATATCGAGAAGGGAAGAAATTTCATGAACTGACTGGTTGCAGCAGTGATGACTCCTACACTAGAGTTCGGCAATCTCTGTATGGCAGGTTGTTAGAGTGTATATGATGCATAGAAGGTGCACTGTGATCGTAGGGGCATCGGCAGTACATTAAGGGTCCCAAACTTACTGACAGTTTCCCCTTAAGGAAAAGTTGCTCCAGCATTGTTCCTTCAATATTTCCATACTGAGCCTGTATACCTACTATGAAGCAGTCCCATCACTGACTCATGAAGCCCCCAGCAAAGTCGCTGGTCCCTACCAAATCAGTAGGTCGTATCATCATCATCATAACGTAATTGGACTACAAAATGTCTTATGTAGGCGGCCAGAACTCTATGACTATATCATATCATACCGGTGACTGCAACCCACATTTTGAAGCCCACGTGTATTTATGAGACATCAAAAGGAGCTACAAAATAGAACCAATTACACAACCCACGCAGCCATGGTCACTCTCAGACCTGCTGACTATACCGCCGTCACCTCCCGAAAGAAATATGCAACAGCATTCGGCAGAAAAGAAATGATTTGCCAAGGGGATGCTACAAATTGTACATAGGCGTAGACTTAGTCAGCGACCACAAAGCTATGGGTCCAATACTCTGACTCATATGTACTGGAAGCTCATGTCCATAGTGAAATATCAATGGGGTTATCGAATTTCTAATATTGATGGTGTATCACTGGGATAGGCCATCGATATTAGATCTGCAAGGGCCCGACATTGAGGCCTATGGGTCATTATACTGTGTGAAGGGACCACTGAGGGACATTATACTGAGTGGAGGGGCTGCTATGGCACATTATACTGTGTGGAGGGGGTCACTATGGGACATGATACTGTATGGAGGCTGCTATGGCACATACTGTGTGGAGGGGTCACTATGGGACATAATACTGTGTGGAGGGACATTATACTGAGTGGAGGGGCCGCTATGGGACATTATACTGAGTGGAGGGGACACTATGGGACATTATACTGAGTGGAGGGGACACTATGGGACATTATACTGTGTGGAGGGGTCATTATGGGACATTATACTGTGTGGAGGGGCCACTATGGGGCATTATAGTATGTGTAAATGGGGTGTTATACTGTGTGTATAACACTATGGGGCCCAGTCTTTGCTGGCCCTGGCTGGGAGCCTCGCCGCTGATTCACCATACATGCTGTGAGAGTGGCTTTAGGTACTGCAGTGCTGTCCCATTGACGTCTATGAGGCAGTGCTGGAGTATCTGAAGTCAGCGCTACACATTGTACAGCGAGCGCGCATTGCAGTCAACAATACTAGCAGCCGTGCTGCCCCATGGCATATTATCTCCGGGGGTCCTAGTTGTTGGACCCTCGCAGATGTTATATTTGGAAGTAGATAATCCCTTTAAGGACTTGCGTGCTCAGTATGTGTATCAAGGATCCTGCATAAGAAGGAAAGGGCACCACAAGTTTTCCTATAGATATACATACACTTTGACTGTCACACCATGGTCAGCATTACTCGTCACTTCTTGGTGGTTTTAGTGTCGAAACAATTTTTCCAGGAATAAAGACATGCGGACAGGTTACCGTATATACGGGTATGTTTTATTTTTTCCTTGTGTGTGCTGACAGTGCTCTAGAGATCTTTATCAAATATACAGAAAGCACATACGTTAAATATTACATACACTTTACATCACAAGTCCACATTGAAACACTATTGATGAAGTAAATACAGTGAATGGAATGGTATAAAACAATTACACCATAGCCCCTTGTAAACAAGACTGAGCTACGAGCGGCGCCTACCAGAGGGATGAACGCTGATCACCATACACATGAGGAATGACATCTACATCTCGTGTCACGTGGCAATGCCAGCCTTAAATAAACCTCTTTATAAATAGACTCTTATCTGCCCGGAGGACATTGACAGAACTCATTGATTAAAAGCGACAATATCTATCCAATATTCTTTAAAAGGAAACAAATTAAGTGTCAAAAGAGGGCGACTAAGGGACAGGAGGGGGTCGAGAGGGCTCTTTTGGGTACAGGCATGAGAAGCAAGCACAGGGTTAGTTAGATAGGAGAATCACTGTACTTCACTCATCTCTGCTCCGGTCACACAACTACAGGTTTCCGTTTACTTAAATTCCAGCAAATTGCAGTCAATCTTGTAGTAGACGTAGGGGTAATATTCCTGCTGGCTGAGGTTTAACCCAGGTATATCCATAGGAGCCTAGAAAGGAATATAAATAGGATTAGATCTAAAAGGTAAGAAATGAGTGATAGTTCAAGTCCTAGTATGAATGGAGGGGCCGTGGCACTCACCTAAGTGAATACCAGACACAGTGCCATACACTATGTAGTGGTTGTGCTTCATACTGCAGCTTAATCCAATTCACTAGAGATGCACCAAAGGTCATGTGACTGATAAACATAACGTCAGTGGCGGAAAAATAGTCTGCAGCTGATCAGCAGGGCCCCCGGACTAGGACCTCCACTGATCTGCTATTGAGGACCTATCCCAAAGACAGGTCCTTAATATTAAAATCCTGGAAGATCCTACTTAAAGAGGACCTTTCATGGTCCGGGGCACAGGCAGTTCTATATACTGCTGGAAAGCCAACAGTACACTGAATTCAGCGCACTGTCGGCTTTCCCGATCTAAGCTCCGGATCAAGAGCTAGCGGTCCCGGTACCATAGCTCTTCACAGTCAGAAGGGTGTTTCTGACATTCTGTCAGGAACATTCTTCTGTACAAGCAGCGCCAATAGCGGGGAGGAACGCCCCCTCCCCTCCTGATAATACTTGTCTATGGACGAGCACTGTGAGCAGAGGGAGGGGGCGTTCCTCCCCGCTCACTCTGTACAGCGCTATTGGTGCTGCTTGTACAGAAGGACGTTCCTGACAGAGTGTCAGAAATGCCCTTCTGACTGTAAAGAGCTACGGTACCGAGACCGCTAGCTCTTCACCTGGAGCACAGATCGGGAAAGCCGACAGTACGCTGAATTCAGCGCACTGTCGGCTTTCCAGTAGTATATAGAACTGCCTGTGCCCCGGACCATGAAAGGTCCTCTTTAAATGCCATGTTCTTATTTGCCAGATCTTTTGCACAATGTATATCTCCAGCATCCAAGGACCCCAATGACTTTGCATTGGGGTGCAAGGGGTTTTTCCAGGAGTTATAGATCAGTATCCTGTCCTTAGGTCATCCTTATCTGTTCTGTCCCAACACCCAGAACCAAAACAGATCAGCTGTTGAAAGTGGCACCAGTGCTCAAGTGAGCGACATTTCCGCTTCATAGGCCAGTCACGTCACGTTCGTTCATCTGATGGTCTGTTTGCAGTTCAGTCTCATTCATGTGCATGGGGCTGAGCTGTAATACCAAACACAGCCTCTACGCAATATATGGCGATGTTCTTAGTATTCAATGAAGAGACTACAGTGTTCACCTAATTACTGTAGTTACTTCTAATCTGTACTAGCTGATCTGTCAGGGTGCTGGGTGTCAGACCTCCATCCCTAAGGATTGGTCACCAATATTTAACTCACATAAAACTCCTGGTGTATAGCAAATATCTGCTCAGACAAGGAACAGCTCACTACAGAGAGTACGCCTGCTTGTGATATTATTATGTTCTTAATGGTATGGCCGATCTCTGTAGTACTATCCAAAGACAACACTGAGCTAACTCATGAGCCTCTATATTATTATATTGATGGCCTATCCTTATCAAATCAGGGGGAATCACACACCTGGGACCTCCGAAGATCAGCTGATTAAAGGGGCTGCAGTGCTTTAGTGACTACTACAGACTCCTCTTAACAACTGATGTCATGTCCATTAAACACGTGATCCTTCTGTAGCTCAGTCCCATTCAAATGAATGGTACTGAGCTGCTAACAACAGTACACAGCCATTACAATACATAGAATGCCATGTCTGGTATATAGTAAAGAGGATACAGCACCTGATCAGGTGCCACAGTCCTTTCAATATGCTGATCGGTGGGGGTGCTGAGTGTCAGACCCCAGCAATATAAAGTTAAAGGCAGTCTTAGCAAGGAGTAGTTTCAGATACATGAAATCACTAATCTCAGATTTTATTACATTATATCCTAGGGGTGTTTGTAGGACATTGGCTAGTTAAAGGGGAGAAACACATCATCATATCCTAGGTAACAGGAGAGTGTGTCCTCACTTGTGTGACTGAAGTCGCTGCCGCAATATCTGACCCTCACAATATGGACGGAATGAATAAAGAAGGTACAGTACATGTGGCAGATCTGGGGAGAAGTTACTCACATCAATAATGGATGCCGCACTACTGTCCAGGTGTTTGTACAAGTCATACAAGACTTCCCGCAGTTTTTTCATGGTCTTCTTATTGGGCTGAAGCAGCATGGCTTGAAAGTTTACTGGTAACCCGTACCTGAAAGTGCAACATGGTCATGAGACAGGTAAGACACCCCAAAAATACAAAAACACAAACTAGTCCGGGTTCACATATGCGTTGGAGTCTCCTACATGGAGGACTTTTCTCTCTGCTAGGACACACAGCGGACCCCATTATAGTCTATGGCAGGGGTAGGGAACGTACGGATCTCCAGCTGTTGCAAACTACAACTCCCAGCATGCATACTGGCTCTGCTGTTCTTGGAACTCCCATGGAAGTGAATGGAGCATGTTGGGGGTTGTAGTTCCACAGCAGCTGGAGAGCCGAAGGTTCCCTACCCCTGGTCTATGGGGATCGTGGGTGTCCACAGCCGGCTCTCCGTCGTTTGGGATTATTTAGGGTTATGTTCTAGATTGATCTATGTATTTTATAAACCAAATTAACAATCTCTGTAAAGCCACATTAAGACAACCCCACATTACATATGACATATTACATTACATATCTAATCTACAACATTCCTATTATGCCATGGATCTGCTGTGGATTTCATGCAAAAGGTAAAATCTGCAGAAAGAAACCCTGCTGCAGTCTACTAACTTCACAGCACGGTGTAAACTGATACATACAGCAGTGCTTTACTGACCACTAGTGGCCAATATACAAACTGCAATTTTAAATACTTTGGTCTTTGATTTTCTGGCTGTATTTATGTCGTAAATACATTTTGTTATAGATTTTATTAACACATTTTGGCTCCTTTCTGTGAAATCCTGCATTTTTTTCAGTCTTCCCTATGCTTCTGTATTGCGAGCTGTTCCTGCCTCTCACTATTACTGTGTATGGAGTACAGACTGTGTAATATGTAGGGAAAATGAGGGATTGAGAGGATTATTTAGCCAAAATAGTGTCCCTTTATCGCACATCTAAAGTGGATGTGACCCCATAACTCCCATAAGAGCTGCAGTGACAACCACTAGGTATTGACTACATGTTCAAGGAGTCAATTATGGCTTTTCCCAGGTTTGGTTTTGCCCACAGACATCTATTACAATATCAATAATGACAGATAATTGCTCCTTACCTTAACACGGATTCTACGAACACCCGCAGAGCTTTCACATGGATCCAGGCAATAAAAGCTTCACTGAAATTTACTTTGAGCCATCGTACAAGCGGACCCTGCAGGAGATACGGTCACAGTATATTAAGTGTATCTAATCATTACTAATACAGAAAACAGAGGTCCGACAAAGTGAGATATTGTTCTCCGAGAAGATCATGGGAAATTCTTAAAATGTCTCCTTCCTGGAAGTTCACGCTCTGGTAATAACACTTAAAGGAAAAGTCAATGAAGTCAATAGATGAGCGACTTTTCCAATTTCAACAGCTTGACATTAATAGATATATGACTTAAAGGGGAATCCAACTTGTGACTGATATTAGGCTCTTGTCAAAGAACTGATTTTTTTTTTTATTGCTGTGAACCATTGTATAAAATAATGACATGGTAATAATAATAAAATAATATAATTAATTATTATTATTATTAATAATAATAATAATAATAATAATAAATAATAAAATATTATTAATAATAATAATAATAATAAAATACGTTTTATTTGGAGGTATACAGCAACCAATCAGATCAGAATCCTTTGGATAGGTCACCAATATGTGGTTGATGGGGGTTTAAAGCTCAGGACCTCCAAAGTTCTGTTGTTTGAAGAGGCTGCAACATTCAGCTGAGTACCAAGCACAGCGCTATATACTGTGTAGTTGCTGTACTTGGTATTGCAGCACAGGAAGAAGTTGCGGCACTTATGAGAGCAGTGATCTCTTCGATCAGCCATGGCCACGGTTGTCTGACCCACACCGATCACATACCAATGACCTATCTCTCGTAGAGTACTGCTATAGAAAAAAAAAAGGTTCCACACAAAAATATTGCAATTATCTGCTTGCAAGAGCACCCCCTAGTTTTTAAAATGTACAGCTCTGGACATATTGTAGTGAGGCTCCTTTACTCATGCATGGACAGCAGAATACAGTACAGCTTCTGCTGTATCCGCTGTAAAGGAAGCAGAGATATCATTTAGGCTAGACATAGGTTTTCCTTCTGCTTATCTTAAGGATAGGTCATCAATGTATAGGTCCCAGCTAATGCTAGCTGAATGTAACCAGAGTAATAAAATTTATCAAATTCACAAAAATAAAGCTCTCCTATAGTAAAGGGATTCTGTCATCAATACAAATGGCAATAATGATCCTGAAGAGGTATTTTAGAGTCACTTTGTAAACATTGCTATTAAAAAAAATTTCCACATAGAAATATTGCAATTATCTACATGTAATAGCACCCCCTGGTGTTTAAAATGTATAGGTCTAGGCATGTCCTTCTAGTGAGGCTCCTTTAGTTATGGATGCCCAGTAGAATACAGTACAGCTTCTGCTGTATCTCCTGTGAAAGAAGCAGGGATATAATTTATTTAAATTATATCAGTTTACTTCACTGAGGACACAGCAGAAGCTGTATTGTCCAGGAAAAAATGGGCAAACTATTTTAAGTTCTATATCAGCCGTTGGCAGTAAAAAAAATAAATAAATAAATCATACTCACTTTTCCATGGTGCTCCAGGCCTCCCAGCGAAGTCCAATCTTCTCGGCTGTGATGGCAGTCCCAGCCACACGTGGCCTCAACGAAGGGCCTGCGATGTCACTACTATAGCGACATCATGGGTGTCTTCCTGAGGCTGCTGATTGACCTCAGCAGTCACGTGACCGCTCAGTGACTTCAGCGGAACTCAGGAAGAGACCTGCGAGAAGCTACCGGAGCAGAAAAACGGGAACACATCGCAAGGACGCCAGAGCATCAGGGACAGGTTAGGTTTTTGTTTTGTATTGTTTTGTTTTTTTTTCACTTTTTTACCTCCTCCAGTTGTCCAGGCATAAAAAAAATGTCTCTTCTTTTCTCTCCTTTTCTTCACTGAGGACACAGCAGAAGCTGTACTGTATTCTACTGGGCATGCTAGCAATTAACAGGACCTCACTAGAATGACAAGCACATTTTGAACACCAGAGAGCGCTATTACAATTACCATAATAGGGTAAGATCACATGGAGGAAAGTGGAGCGCAATCTGGCACGTATACACGTGCCGGCAGATGACGCGCTCAAAATGCTCCCATTCATTTCAATGGGAGTTCGGATCGTATACGCCGTGTTATTTTGCGGCCGTGATTTTACCCTTACAGGTAACTGGGATATTAAGCAAGGAAACAATTCATTACAAAGTTACTATTTCTATCGACGGAGCCATGAAGAAACAAATCAGTACAGAAATATATTCCTTAAAATGAGATCATAGGCATTGACAAGTGAGATTTGGGTAAAGATCTCAGTGAGGTCCATCAAGGGTTTGGCTATGGGGCCCCATCATGTCTGTATATACCCCATCCATGGTCACATGACTATATACAGCAGGACTTACAAACTGCTTTTTCTTGTCAGTAGACAGTCTGTTCATTTCTTCTTTGTCAGCTTTCATCTCCTCTTCGTTGTACTGGAAATCACGGACAACATACCTGTAATAAAGAGGAATATTATGTTCTGACATTTTGTCCAGATGAGCCGCTCCTCTCCAGGGATTATCATCACAACTTACTTGTTTTCTCGGGCATTGTGCCGGAAGTCGTCCACTGCTTTTCTGAACAGGGTGACATTACACAGGTAACTGTCCTGGTCTTCTGATAAGACACTGAAGAGGAGGCAATCATGAGAAGAGACAGCTATTATTTCCCACAAGAGCTAACACTTACAGATACGTGTCAATGAGCCGCACACAATATACTTGTAGCAAATTAGATGTCTTATACCCGACTAAACACAGAAGATTATACAGTGGACAACAGAAAGACCGTACAGAGGAAAACTCTACGTCATTAGTTCTCATGTGGACAGACACAATCACTGTCTACTTCCCAAATACATCTCCGCTGTTACCTGAGATGATTGGGCCATACACCCTGATAGCAATTGAATTGGTCGATAACTTGGATCAGCCATAACTATTCTTCTTGAACCCTCCAAATGCATGCTCAGGCGTCTTTATGTTTTCAATAGGGAGGGTAACAAGATGCTGCTAGACACCTCCGTCTGAGACTTACTTCCTTGTCCGTTAAAGGATTGGGCATAATGAAATCCAAAATGCTCAATCCTTCTTTCTTCTGATATAAGGGGAGATTGGGTGATCCTTATACACATTCGATTGCTTGCACCGTTATCTTAAAGCGGTATTCCAGGACTTACATACCAATCATGTATATTTAATTCAAGGGGTCCTATACCAAGGACCCCTACAGATCAGCAGCTAGGCACTATATTGTGCACTCTCTTGACTGCTGCGGACTCTTCAAACAGTTGATCTGTGGGGGTCCCAGGTGTAGGATCTCCCACCAGACAGATATTGATAACCCATACTAAAGATAGGTCATCAGTGTGTTATGGACAAACCCCTTTACCTTACATTTGCTTGTCACTTACCTGCTAGACCGAGGGACCACCATCTCAGCCAGAGTTTCATACTGCTTAACCCAGTCATTATAGTTACTCCTGGAAAACAAGTGTTCGGATCGGTTTTTAATAAAATAAATCTGACCTACATTCAGGTTCTACTGTCCAGTACTGATGCCTACCTCCCCCCCCATAGCTGTACCCCTAACTATATGGATTACAGTTCTCATGATAACAATGATGATGATGATGGTTCTTTCTACCAGGCCAGACCTAGTGAATATGAACCAGTATATGCCATCTTTATGATACATAGACTACATATAAGAACACGACTTACTTTGGAACGACGACTAATAGAGTGACCAGGTATTCAGAGTCCAGGACAAAGTCGTCTTTCTTCACAATCTCAGCGAGGCTTCTGGTTATTAAGCTACCTCTGCAGGGAAAATGTAACTGTATAAGAACCAATGACATGACCAGATCTACAGCTCCCTTACACAGGATCTGCATGTTCACATGATCCATCTCAAACATTAAGATGACAGGGTCACATATGTTTTACATACATTGCACCCTCTTATGTGATTTACATACGTTGCACCCACTCATGTATTTTACATCCGTTGCACCCTCTTATGGTCCATGGAGTCCAGAGTGATGTAAAAGCTCTTTTTGTAGATAAAGGGTTTCCCATGATTATGACCATTTTTACACTTGTGAACAAATAAAATTTAACCATTTTTGAAAATATAAATAATCACAAATTTTACAGCTTTTTAAAGATTTTCTCTAACCATCTTAGTCTTGAGAAGTTGCAAGTGAATGTGAGCATGAATACAGGAACCTTCTATGGTCTGGGACTTGTCAGAAACCCAGCCATGATGTCTTTATTGTGTCCGGGTTATCTTCTCATACATGTATTGTCCCTGCTTGATAACCCGTCCACAATAAGGACATCATGGCTGGGCTTTTGACAAGTCTCAGACCATAGAAAGTTCCTAACCTCATGGTGATATCCAATGGCAACTGTTCAAAACAACAGAAATCACTAGGAAGGTGGTTAGTAAAATTCTTTAAAACTCTTACATTTTTTATTTAAAGGGGTTGTCCACTTTCAGACCAATATTGAGACAATTGCTATTGTTTGTATAATAAAAAGTTGTAAAATTTTCCAATATACTTTCTGTATCAATTTCTCACGGTTTTCTAGATCTGTGCTTGCTGTCATTCATTCTGCTTACTCCTAGTGGATAAAATTCAGTCCATGGTCATGTGATATACAGTCCATGGTCATGTGACAAACAGTCCATGGTCATGTGACAAACAGTCCATGGTCATGTGACAAACAGTCCATGGTCATGTGACAAACAGTCCATGGTCATGTGATATACAGTCCATAGTCATGTGACATACAGTCTATGGTCATGTGATATACAGTCCATGGTCAGGTGATATACAGTCCATGGTCATGTGACATACAGTCTATGGTCATGTGATATACAGTTCATGGTCAGGTGATATACAGTCCATGGTCAGGTGATATACAGTCCATGGTCATGTAATGTACACACAGGTGCACAGCTCCTTACCAGGCAGGTGTCTGATTCCAGAGCTGTGAGTGAAAAGAGCTGTGCACCTGTGTGTCCATCACATGACCATGGACTGTATATCACATGACCATGGACTGTATATCACATGACCATAGACTGTATATCACATGACCATGGACTGTGTATCACATGACCATGGACTGTACATCACATGACTATGAAGTGATTTTTATGACAACATGCAGATATATAGAAAACCATAGGGAATTACAGAAAGTACATTGGAAAATTGTACGTTTATTTGTCTCTCAATTTTGGCCTGAAAGTGGACAACCCCTTTAAATTTGCACTAATGTTTTAGCTGTCTACAAATTTAAATATAGTTATGTTCTTGTGAAACCCCTTTAATGATTCATATGGTTAACCTGTGGCCAAGTGATTCACTACCCAAGTCATCCAATTTTCCAATGGACCTAGAAATTCATGTGATAGGAGGAAAGAAGGAACTTGTTGAAGATACATCATACACATACTCTCAGAAAACTATATCTATATCTACTCTGACATGTAGCTAGTAGGAAGCCTTGCTGGATGGGAGAATCAGAACTTTTGGTGTGGCAGTAAATATGGCGTCTTATACAGTCATTAATAACAGTCATTAATATACAGTCATTACTACTCTGTAATAATAGAGACTAAAAGCACGAGTACTTCAACTCACTGGCCTACATGGAAGTTAGGCCGGGTTCACACCTGCGCCCGGTCTCTGCTTTGCAGGTTTCTGTCTTCTGTCCGAGAAACTGGACAGGAGACGGAAACCCGGCAGTCAGTGTCTGCCCGTGAGTGTCTTCTGCCTCTCCGCGGCAAAACCGTTTTTTTTTAACCAGACACAAAGTCCTGCATGTCCGACTTTGTGTCCAGTTAAAAAAAACAGTTTCGCCACGGAGACCAGAAGACACTCACGGGCGGTCACTTTGCAAACCCATTCAAATGAATGGGTATGAAAACGGACTGCTGGTTACCGGCTCCTGTCCAGTTTCTCGGGCAGAAGACGGAAACCTGCAAAGCGGGCGCTGGTGTGAACCCGCCCTATCCTACAGCTGGCGCTAGAATGTCTATCTAGAATGTAGAATCTTACGCATTTTTTCTTTCCAGATTTTGAAGGTTTCCTTTCAGGTTGTTGTAGGCAGAAGCTCTCGCTTTCAAGTCATTATCAATCTGTGTGACACCCTGTAAATATACAAAGAAGGAGGTCAGACGCTTCTAGTTACTATTAGTCCACGTAACATGGCTGAATGATTTTATGCATTAAATGGAGTTTTCTGGGCTAAAAACGTTAACCTGTAAATGACACACCGTGTAAAGATATGGTCTGTTGACCTGCATTTTATGATCCAAATCCTTTTTTTTTTTTTTTTTGGTATCGTATCTGGGAGGTGTGTAATATTCTTATTAACCTATCTAACTTCCTTTTCGTAGAAAACAGGCTGTAAAGTTTCCATTAGCAATGATCTAACTAAGCAATAACAGGAAGACACTGTCCATACACCAGTACTCAATGTTGTACATACAGCTGAAGATTTACCAAAGTGGATTTACCAAAGTATCTCTAGTACAGACCACCACCTAAAAAATAGGGTTCTGGTACCTGGTTCTCAGAGCCTCAGCTTTGATAGGTTGCTAAGATTGCAGTACTAGTTATAAATTAACTGGAGACTAGTTAAAAACACAATTGGAAATGTTATTTTTTTTTATATGCAGCATAAACTGCCACATATAAAGATCAAATTTTTTACTTTTTATACTTTATTTTTAACTTTTTCAACTTTTTTTTTTTTTTGCTTTATTACTGTCCCACAAGGGCACTTTACACTGGGATCTACTGATCCTTAGTGCAATGTACTACATTGTATTGCATTACATTGCACATAGGCTCCCTATAAGCAATAGGGAAAGGCAGTCGGCCTCCTGACTGCTATGGTGACCTCCTGGACCCTGTGATCTTATCTTGCCCCTCAACCTCCCAGAGGCCATGTTTATTATTGATAAGTTGGAAGTGATGCTGCAGACACAGCCCTTGTGTGCGCGGCATTACAGCATCATATTATTACAGCACTGAGAAATAACTAAACATGGATAAGTCACCAGTATAAAAATTCCATATGAGGCCGGATAATTCCTTTAAAGAGGACCTTTCATGAGTTGGGGCACATGCGGTTTGATACACCGCTGGAAAGCCAACAATGCGCACAATTCAGCGCACTGTTGGCTTTCCCGATCTGTGCCCTGGGTGAAGAGCTATCGGTGCCACTACCGTAGCTCTTTACAGTCAGAAGGGCGTTCCTAACAGTCAGTCATGTCCGACTCTGTGTCCGGTTTAAAAAAAACGGTTTCACGGCGGAGAGCATAAAACGCTCACCGCC
The DNA here is from genome assembly GCF_031893055.1 of Leptodactylus fuscus. NCBI lineage: Eukaryota > Metazoa > Chordata > Amphibia > Anura > Leptodactylidae > Leptodactylus > Leptodactylus fuscus. Next base: position 31,028,599 of record NC_134268.1, read on the forward strand.
GCTCACGGCCGGACATCTTTCAAACCCATTTCCATCTCCTGCTCTGTTTTGTTCAGGAAACAGAAACCTGTATGAACGGAGACCGGGAGCAGATGTGAACAAGCCCTGACTGTGAAGAGCTACAGTACCGGTACAGATAGCTCTTCACACCGGGCACAGATCGTGAAAGCCGACAGTGCGCTGAACTCAGGGCACTGTCGGCTTTCCAGCGGTATATCAAACTGCATGTGCCCCAACTCATGAGAGGTCCTCCTTAAGGCTGCAATGATCTCCCAGGTGGGTTCCAGTCAATTGAAAGTTTAATATTCCCACCCCACCTAAATTTCCGATTTAGGCCACCCCCTGTTGACTTCTATGTACCACTTCACTATCACTATTCAGTAAACCTTTTGTTCGTGCGTGCTTGAGAACATCCGTCTGTTACACTGCATTCACATATGGCTTGTATATGGCAAGTACCGCTGCGTCCTCGCATCATGTGAACACGCCACACAATAGTATGTATTGTCTGACACAACCAGAGCAGCTCTGGACCTGAACACATTATTCTCATCCATGCCCATGTGCATAGGACAGGAATAAGCACACATGCTTTTCCATGACACCATCTTTCCTCACCCTGGGCAAGGGTTTCCATTAAGTCGGAAAATGTCATTATTAAACAGGATTCTTACTTTAGCAATAATTTCTGAAATGTTCTTCAAAGACTGTTTAATCGGGTACTTTGCCATGTCCCACTGGAACCTTGTGATGTATGTGACCAAGTCCACTGAAAAAGAAAGAGAGCGGTGAGGGGCGGGCGCCGGACGGGCGCGAGGCGCTGATTCACAGGCACACCAGGGGTCATGTGCTGCTTAGTCGTCTCTGTCTGAACAGGCTGCTACTGCACTATGGAAGGACGAACTCACTAGGGAACTGCTATAAGTGCTATTTACCAGGTAACCACATGACTTGCTTCAACGTCGAGTGGAATAACCTATCATTTATTATAACATTACAGGAAACCTACTTCAAAGGTACAAAATAATTACATTATAAGATGAACATACAGGAAAAAAAAAGTAAGTAAATGCACAAAAAAAAGGAAAGTACAGGAAAAAAAAAATTACAAAAAAAAATTGTGCATCACCTAGAGGTCACCAGAACAGCTGATCTGCGCAGGGTCTAGGTGTCAGAACACTCACAGATCACATACTGATGACCTATATAGGAAAATCCATTTGGGGTTGGAAAACCCCTTTAAGGCCGGGGCCCCACAGGAAAGAAACTCCGTGATTTGCTTGTGGCAGAAATGCTGTGGGAAAAATTGCGGCGTCTTACAGTACAGGCAAAGTGAATGGGATTTTAGCAAATCCCATCCCCACTTTGCGCTAAAAACTGCCGTGTGGACACGCCGCAATCTCCAAAACCGGTGTGGTTTTTGGAAATTGCAGCATTTCAATTATACCTACGGAAACACTGGCGCTTTCCTCATAGGTATAATTGCAACAGAAAACTCTGCAAACTTTGTGTTTAAAGCGCTGCAGAAAGAACTGCAAAGCGTTCCCGCCGCGGTTTTTCCCGCGGTGCTTTATTGCTGCAGGACGTTTCATGAGGCCTTAGCCTAAGAGTAAATCCTGAAAAAGACATGCTGAGTGATCTGCTACTACACCATACCATACTGTATAGGAGAAGGTTATACCTCCACTGGCCAAAAGGTTCTCCTGCACCTTGTCTCTGCTGTCCTCCAGGACGTCGGCCATGTACTGCGCAACCTTCTTCACCGCTCTATAAAGAACAGATACATATAAAGACAATTATAAATCTGCCAAATGCTGGTTGTATTATTGTAATATAATAATTACAGAAATGCACTAATTCTGTAGCAATCCATAAGAAATAAACAGCAGCCATTCAATCTAAGCTGATATTCTTATAGCCCAAAAAAATGTACCAAAAATAAACCAATGATCTGGTGCTGGACCGCGAGTACACAGAGACATAAAGCTTATAGCAGGAGATCATAAGGAGAACAACATGTGATAAAATCTGCAGCCTTGTATCAGCACTGCTAAGAATACGGCTTGGACCTTAGTAGGACTTCACCCCAATAGTACAGTGCTGCTCAATCTGCAGTACGTGTACGCCAGGAACTGCAATGATCATCTCCATCAGTACTGATAGCGGCGTCTGTGGACGGAGTACGTCCGAGAAGAGCCATCAGGAAGTCGCCCAGTAGACATTTCTCCCTGTGCCCATTTCAGGGATATATCCATGTATACATATTCAGAAGAGGGAAATCCTCTCCACCATCACGGATTAAAGAAGACCCTTCACCACCTCCACCAATTCAAACTCTGCGCCTTTCAATAGATGGCGCTCCACTGATTCTGGTTCAGCTGGATTTTTTTTGTAGCCCCCACCATTCCTGAGCAAACGTTTCTGCTAGTTTAAGCACCCAGTATTAGACTCTCTGCTGTCACGTAGGTGGTCCCAGACTGTCTGTTCCAGCTCAGAACCGACTGCCTACGTGACAGTAGAGAGCCTAATACCGGGTGCTTAAACTGGCAGAAAATGGTGGGGGCGAGAAAAATAAATCCAAGTGCACTAGAATCTGTGGAGCAGCAGCTATTACAGGGTGCAGAGAGCTGGTGGAGGTGGTAAAAGGTCCTCTTTAAAGGGGTTGTCCTGTTATAGACACTTCTCCCCTATCCACAGGACAGGCAATAAGTGTCCTATCACCGAGTACCCCAATGATCAGGAGGATGGGGAACTGCAAGTCCCCCTATTGTGTGATCAGCACTCAATTCACTTCTATGGGGCTGTTGTGACTTCAATCTCCTGCAGCACCCACAGCTCCATAGTAGTGGAGAACCTGCGCACAAGCGCACCGGCACTCCTTTTACAGAAAAGGACTTGCAGTCCCCTATCCTCTTAATCATGGGGGGAAACCAACAATCAGACCCCAGTGATCAGACACTTATCTCCTTCCTGTGAATGGAGATAAGTGTCCAAAGCCACACAACTGATTTAAGATGGGGTGAGACTATTCAATGGGAGCACTGGAGACAGCTAAATGCTGTACTTTGGCAATCCAGCTGTCCCATTATAGTGATTGGGGGGTGTCTATGGCCACCGTGAGTTCGGCTACATTCCCTACATGCTACACCCCAATTCTCAGGATTGATCAGCAGTTTATCCTCTTCGTGCATAACCCCATGGATCTCATTTAATAAATATGGTTGACAGGATGGTCTTTTCCAGTATGGTGTAAAAATGCTAAATATTGCACATTATTTAAGACAAAAGAGCCCAATAAAGACAGCAATCTGTATTTTGCAATTTTTCAACAACAGAATTCTGGCGTGCTGGGCTTGATGAATTCCTCGATTGTGCTCCGAGTCTATGGCGGTACAATCAGCGGATCATTCATCCTAATAGTCCCTTACAGGCAAACAAACAAAAGCAGATGCAGCTTCCAACATGCAGAAACTGGACCAGGGTGTTCAGGGAAGTAATCCAACAACTGGTTGGCTGCTGGTAACACTTTATTTAGGAAACATGCACACGACCGTGCACCGAGCAATGATTGCATGGCATGGACGGCACATGGGTGACATCTGTGTGCCACCTATGCCCCATTCATTGAGGCCAGTGAGCGTGATCCACAAAACAGACAGGTATAGGACCTATCCTGAGTTTTGTCTTCCGGCTCACTGGACCATAAAAATACACAGTTGCGTGTATGCGGCCATAGAATGGGTCTGTAGTGTGCATGAGGCCTTGCCCTGTAGTGGCCTCAGCAGGATCTATGATCAGAACAGAAATCCCTGATCATGGACAAGCTTTATCATTTTATTTTTGCATCTAAAATCTGCTGTGTAAGTCATTACATGATAGTTAGCGCAGAAGTGATGTAGTATGTCGTGGACATGATAAATTCCACGGCCATGTGCTAAATGCCTGCAACATACATACCTGATGTGGGTGATGTTTCACTCTGAAAATGCAAATGTTATGGAGGATTTGCCTTGGACTCTACCGATTACATATCAGAATTGGAACCTGATTCAAATGGATTGTACTGTACTGTGTAGTATAAAATCTAAAGGGATATCTGCAATGTCTGAATGCACCCTAATAGGATGATATCCTGAATAGTGACCCCCTCCATGATCCCATATTCTATATCTGGTCAATCAAATGTTATGGAAGGGTTAGAATTTCATTTATAGTAAAATATGAGAATAAACCTCAATGTGTGACCCTAAATGAACAAAATGGAATAGCAAAGCATTGCCTATTTACCAGGGTTAAAGGTTCTGCATAATACTGATAAAAGCAGGGTTAGTGCAGGTTCATGTCTGCGATATTGTCTCCATTTTTTGGTCCACTGCAGTACCAGTACCAAAAAAAATGACAGACAGCAAAAATATCACATCATGGGGGTCTGTCATGTGTCTACTATTTTTTCTTATACATCACAGTATAAAAAGTTCTGCCATTCAGGACGTTTTTGTCTGGGATTTCTGACGGACTTTGTGCAGGAGGCCCAGAGCGGACACTGAAATGAATGTAGTCTTGGGCTCCATTCGCATAGGCATCATGGTTTTTGTTTGTAATGGAAATCATGACCCAATAATAGATCCATGCCCTTAGCTGCAGACAGAAAAGTGATAGAAGCTTTCTGCTACAGCAAGCTGCCTCCTTGAGACCAAGCTGCCCAGGCAATGGAGGCAATAACATATAATATTACATCATAAAGTGCAGCTTTTGCATATAACATGATATGACATAACATAATACATATAATAGGATTTACCCTTCTACAAATGAATCCAATTTAGCCAGTTCATCAGACAAACCGACCAGGACATCGAGAGTACCGACCTGTCGTAAAGCAAAAGCAGAGAAAAAATAATGATATGACTATATCAATCCCCTACATCCCGCATGGCCTACATAATGCAAGTTATTATTTTGCAGCTATTTGGTAGAAGATGGATGTATTCACCTCCTATACAGAAATGCAAGGCCACGCGGCACTTGACCTAGACCAAAGGAATTTAAGATTTATGGGGTTGGACCAAAGTATCGGCTATTCACAGAACGAGCAAAAGCTTGGTGGAGGTCCAGCTGCTGGTGCTCGCCCTCCAATACTGAACAGGTTCTCATTTTCTATATATAAATTGTATTGCAGGTCGTGCTGCATTCTGCCAAATACAGCCAAGCCCTGTATATAACTATCAATGGTAGTCCCATAGAAAATAAAGTCACCATTACTCCACCCAGACTTGGTGATGGTAGGTAAGTTGCATTTGTGGGCAAATCTTTCATATCTCACCATTACACTAGGGCTGACGGGATCTAAACAATCGCCATTAATTGTAATCGAGATAAAATACACGATTAATCATGATTTCGATTTAGGTTATAACCGTCCAGCGCCACCGAGCACTTACCTTTAAGTCAGGTATGTTAAACTTATGGTTGGTAGACAAGTTGTTATTCTTGGTAGTGGCGGCCATGAGTTTTTCCCAGGTTTGTTGGCATGTTTTCTCCCCAGGAGCAGAGATCAACCAGAACTCGGTCATGTTTGTGGGTTATGTGTTCGTCGGGGGCAGAATTTCACTATAAAAAGACATGAAAATATGAAGTTACTAAGGTATTAGCACATAACAATGGTGAAGGCAAAGGTAAAAGAGACGGCTCAGTCAGGGGCCACAAGGGATGATTTCCCAATTATTAATTCAATCAGATCTAGCTGATCGGCTGCTTTACCTCTCCGCTCCAATAGGGGGAGCTGTGATCTGTGACTACACTATTTATGTATGAGACAGCCATACTGGACATATTATCAGTGAAAGCATTTATGACCTCGGAGACGTGCGGTATTACACACCGATAGAATTCAGCGCACTGTTGGATTTCCCGGTATGGGCTGCTAGTTTCGGCACCGATTTCCCTCCACTGTCAGAAGGGCAGGCCTTACAGTGTAGCGTCATCGTTTGGCTGTGAGGAACGCTTCCCCGACAGTACTCCCTTGTACACAGACTTGTACTGTCAGAGGGAAGTGTTTTTCATCGATGACACTGAGCTGTAAGGCCGACTCTTCTGACAGTGGAGGGACATTGGCACCAATACATCCAGCACCTTCTTCTGTACTCCCCATACTTTCCCACATGTGACGATGGTGGGGGAGCCAATGGCTTGCCAAAGGTCCCCAGGTCTGCCATTGATGTGAGCCAAGGCCTAATGGGCCACTTGTCAGTACAATGTGACAGGCTCAGTACACTGTAATACAGAAGTTCATGCGGTCCAACCACGAGGCATAACATTAAAGTAGAGCGATTACCTCGTACAGATACAAGTATATAAGTATATATCTACTACGAGCAGACACCAGTAAGTGCCAAGTCCATTCCCGTCCCGCAGCAGCTATTCTGAGGCTTTACTCTTATTATTAGTAATGAATAGAAGCCAAATTTGAGGACAAGATCATCTTGACCCCAGAGTGAGACTTCCTCTAGTGGTACTTCTTGTATTCTGGTCATCCTGGTCTTTCTAACTTACCAAGAACTTGTACAACTTAGTTTTATCAGATAGGGTTAATTCTGTTAGCCTTGACTCTTCTTCCGCTTCAATTCTAGCTTTGTTGAAAGTCTTTTTACCCTATGGTATGGGGCGCAGGGTCACATTCCAAAATAGTGACCATAAGACATTGTACAACAAAGACGCTTCTCTTAAAGGGTACCAGAGGTTTCATGAAATGTAGAAATGTCTGCAGGGTCTTACTGTGCACTCAGTTCTATGGCTGTATAAGCCTTCTTACATTGTATCTTATCAGTTTTTCTTCTGGCAATAGCCCCATTATGACTGCAGCACATTTCTTTCTGAGGCAGGTCTGTACAATAAGGAGCTGTCTGCCCCTCTCCTCCATCTATTAGTACTACTACTGATTTCTTTACATGTAACTCTGCCAGGAGTAACTGTAAAATAGCAAAAAAAATACCCGAGGAAAGCCCAAGTGAATATAATAGAAGAGATTTAGAAACACTAGACTGCAAAGACAGGTTATGATGCAGAAAAAGAGAAATCCCAGCTCAAATGGGAAAGCTGCTTGCTGTCTGACTAACATCCCATGAGCAGTAACACAAGCAGCTAGTCACAAGTACAGAGTAAACGCTCCTCATATTGTAGAAGCTGCAGAATCCTATATATCTTGCGGCGTCGTTGCGTACAATGCTCCAAGTGAGAGATCTGACCTGAAATTAAATAGGTTTTACCAAGACTTTTTAATTCATGACCTATCCTTAGGATAGTTCATCAGCTGAAGATCTGTGACAGTCCAACACCTGAGATTCCCATCGATCAGCCGTATGAAGCGGCGGGAGCATTCCGCTTCACAGGCCAAATATCATCATTTTCATCGGTCACAAGGCTTGATCGAAGCTCAGTCACATTCAAGTGTATGGGCTGAGCTTCCATACTAAGCACAACCTCTGTACAAACATATGGCGGTGTGCTTGGGAAGGCTGCAGTCTCATTAAACATCTGATCAGTCAGGGGGCCTGGGTGTCATAACCCTGAAGATCTTACTGCAATGCTCAGCGGCCCCAGAACACTCCCCGATACACTCGCTAGACTTCAGTGCACTGTCAACTTTCCTGTTATGTGCCCCAGGGTTGGAGATATCAGTGCCGTTTCAGCGCCGATCTCTACCCACTGTCAGAAGGGCATTCCTGACAGTTTACCTGGGCTAAGAGGAACTCCCCCCTGACAGTACTCCACCATAATACAAAATACATTTTTAAAAAGTCGTCCTTAGCTACCAATTCCAGCGCGGCATGCTGTTGAAAAATGAAAGCTGTGGTCTGTTAAATATTATATATTTACAATATTCTCTAGCAGACATGGGGTTAACACTCTACTGACATCATAGTCTTATATTCTTGGAACATGGGTGCGGTTAGAGTACACTATTTTAGAAATCTCCTTACATAGCTACAAGATGGAAGGTAACACCCACTCTCATGAATATAAATGAGTAAGAAATACACATGTCTGGGTCTGTCTTTGGGAAGACCAGGGGAAGACCAGGAGGTCTGTCTTTGGGAACACCAGGGTGGGTGGTCCAGGCAGATGGACATCCATGGACGTTGTAACCAGCCCAAGTCCACCAACCAGATGACAAGCATGAACCAAGCTGTAACTACAAGATATCCAGATGATTTAACTTCTCTGAAGATGTAAGCTATTGACAATTGACTGATATTTGTGTTATTTGGACATTTTCCCTGTTCCTGTGTTTTCCTTCAAGATATTAATAAACCTCTACACTGATTTATAACAAGCTGACTTCTTCCTATCGTGGATAAGGCCTTCAACACGTGACACAAGTCTATCCCACAATTTCAAGGCTAGGTACGGATATTTAACAGTGGATACAAGTCTCACCGGCAAATACAAGATATTTAACATGGTCTGATTGGTTGGTAATCTGCCCCGCTGTCAGCATGACATCACAGTGTCAAATCGGAGGAGGAGATGTTGTCACCATAATCCTCAGCAGTGCAGTCTACGTTCACATCTGCGTTTGGAGACTCGGTCGCAGTGGGTGTCCAGAATCGCAGGACATTCTGCAAGTCCAGCTTTAAAGAATGGACATCTGACGGATCCCAATATGGAGTTCATTGGGCCCCGTAGGTGACTGCTGTTGTAACAGTTCAATTATCCGTTCTTTTGGTCATATGATGGATCAGAACAATGGAAAGACCAAGGCTAGTGTGAACCAGACAGAATCCATATATACCTGATATACATATCTGTGAACAGATGTCAGATCTCGATATGCCTGGAGATATGTGTGAGCAGCTTATTCCCCTCTCCACACTGAGAACACATGCATACTTGGCTGAATTGACAATGTATGTATTTGGGGAAGCTCTCCAAAATATATGGCCACCATCCCAAGGAAACAGTCCATCCTATGTCTGTCTATTGGAGCAACAATAATTACTATCCCTTTAAGAGGAATCTATCATGGCAGGCGTCTTCTTGGCGTCTTTGCCTGCAGGTTGAGCAAGGTGACAGTCCACAGACTTGAACCTCTTGATCTTTTCTGTTACAGGATGCAATGTTACAAGATGGCGGTCATTTGCCCAAACAAATAAGCAGCCTAGTTCACAGCAACGGGGCCATGACGTAGGAGCGACACCGTGTAATAACCACTTACGCAGTACACACACACATTGTAACCTGCAGACACGGCTTCCCAGTGTGTGGTAAGACCGTGTGTACACAAAACATCATCCAACCATTGTACGCTGCCCTCCAGGCACAGGATTCCTCCACAACCGGGATAAAATCATTACAAGAAACTGCTGAAAATCCATTAGCAAAATTATAAGAAAACAACAAGGCGCAAAGACGACAACGTCCCATCCAATATAACTGCAATCCTCTGCTTGGGCTCTGTTCAGACTCAAGTCAAAGATTCTGTTTCAATGACAGATGTGTTTTATAAGCGGACCCACTGAAGTTCTAATTGTTTCTAGAAAACCTTCAGCTACAGGTAATGTCACCCATCTTTCTTAGCATCCTGAATGGCAAACATGTAGAAGCTTCTGTTATCATGGAAAAGGGAAGGGTTTTTTTTTTATTATTTTCGTTCTAACAAGTTAGTTCCTCAAGTGTCAGGTATACGGTAATATATAATACTGAGCAGTATGGCTACCTGCAGCACTGGGAATATGCAGTCCCTGGTGCAGTTTGCTTTGCTTTGATTGTCTACTGGGTAACCAACACAATAAGGCGCGGATGCGTCTTACATAGGGGTTGGCACGAAACGGGCATATATTTGAAGTAAGACAATGCACTGGATTTTTTTTTTTTTAATTTAAAGGGATCCTATCATTCAGACGACATTTTTTCTAAGTACCACATCGGAATAGCCTTAAGAAAGGCTATTCTTCTCCTAACTTTCGTTGTCTTCTCCGTGTCGCCGTTCGCCTACAATCCCGGTTCTTGTCGGTATGTAAATTAGCTTTCTCACAGCACTGGGGGTGTCCCCAATGCTGCGAGAGAACTCTCTCCAGCGCCACCTCCTCTTCTTCAGCAGCGTCATCTTCAGCCTCTTCTTCTGGCGGTGGCTTGTAACTTCTAAGCCCTCCGGTCTTGGGCAGAACAGACTGCGCATGCCCATAGGCCATGAGAAAATGGCCGCTTGCATAGTATTGTAAGCGGCCATTTGCTCGGGGCCTGTGGGCATGCGCAATCTGCTCTGCTCGAGGCCTAGAAGTAAGAAGACACCGCCGGAAGAAAAGAATGAAGATAAGTTCCTGACGAAGATGGAGGCGGTACTTGAGAGAGTTCTCCCCCAGTGCTGTCTGAGTGCTGGGGCCCGTCCCCAGTGCTGCGAGAGAGCTAATTTACATACCGACAAGAACCAGAATTGTAGGCGAATGGCAGCACGGAGAAGACAACGAAAGGTAGGAGAAGAATAGCCTTTCTTAAGGCTATTCCGACGTGGTACTTGTCGTCTGAATGATAGGATCCCTTTAAATGTAGATTGTGAGCCCCATATAGAGATCACAATGTACGTTTTTTTTCCTATCAGTATGCCTTTGTAGAATGGGAGCAAATCCACGCAAACATGGGGAGAACATACAAAATCCTTGCAGATGTTGTTCCTGGCGGGATTCGAACCCAGGACTCCAGCGCTGCAAGGCTGTAGTGCTAACCACTGAGACACCGTGTTGCTCCAGTACCCTGGATTTACTACAGCGTGGCAGACCGTTTTAATATGGTTTTAGGTCTATGTTAAATAAAGGTGTACAATGAAGAAACTGCACCAAACCATATCAAATCTGCATGCGGTTTTATTCCAGTGCACCATGTGAATGCACCTTTAGGCCAAAAATATTTCCTGTATTGAAGGGTTAATACAACACTCAGTTCTGGAAATCCCAGACCTGACTTCCTGCTGCCATGTTGAGCAATCCTAAGAATAGGACATGTGGTCGGGAACTTCCTGTCACAAGTGACACAATCTTCTCATTGCTGTGAAGAGGGCGAGAGCGGGCGTGAGGATGGCGGGTCAGTCACAGATACGTCAGACATTCACAACGCATGGAATAACTTATTTGACTCCAATAGTTCCAAGTCAATAGGGCCAAGTGCAAAAATTCTCACTGACCCCAAGTGAGGACTATCTGCGAGCATTACTGATACCGCAAATCCCATGTGGCAGAGGGATCTTTGCGGCCCCTCAGGGTCCAGGGCCCAAACGTGACTGTTACCTTGGCACTCACTATAGCTACACCCCTGCCTAGGAGTCAGGTAGCCAATGGGCCTTATATGCTGCTAACAGAGCCCCAATAACCCTGGGAATACTCTCAAGATGCCAAATGTTAATATGGGGGCATGCGCCTATCTAATATGTATGGGGGGGGGTGTCTTGACTCTTCCTGACAGGGAATAAAGGACTGGATGAAGACAAGGGTCCATCAAGTTCAATCTATACCTATATAGTATCCCTATAGTGTTGATCCAGTGTCCCTTTAAATGCAAACGCTATTGATAAATTTGCTCCAGAAACTGGTAAAATAAATGGTATGGCCAAAGTAATCCCACTTGTAAAAAGACTACAGGTATATCATTACTCAAGAAATCAACTGACCGCAAGGTGGCAGCATCAATAAGGGCATTTGAGTCTAGAATGGAGGGGTTTAAATCAGGCGTGGCCAGTAGGTGGCACTGCCTTGGCTCATGGAGTGTTAGCCATGTGGTCCAGCACACACACAGATTTTTGGCATTGTTGAAGTAGAGGCTAACTATGCGTCTCCTGGTTTGACGTGGATACAACAGGTGGCGCCTCATACTAACAGTCACAGGAGGAAGCGCCACCTACTGGATCCACAGCATTGCAGGCAGCGCCACCTACTGGATCCACAGCATTGCAAACAGCGCCACCTACTAGATCTACAGCATTGCAAACAGCGCCACCTGCTGGATCCACAGCAAAGCAGGCAGCGCCACCTACTGGATCTACAGCATTGCAAACAGCGCCACCTGCTGGATCCACAGCAAAACAGGAAGCGCCATCTACTGGATCCACAGCATAACAGGCAGCGCCACCTACTGGATCCACAGCATAGCAGGCAGCGCCACCTACTGGATACACAGCATAGCAGGCAGCGCCACCTACTGGATCCACAGCATAGCAGGCAGCGCCACCTACTGGATCCACAGCATTGCAAACAGCGCCACCTACTGGATCCACAGCATACCAGACAGCGCCACCTACTGGATCCACAGCATAGCAGGCAGCGCCACCTACTGGATCTACAGCATAACAGGCAGCGCCACCTACTGGATCCACAGCATAACAGGCAGCGCCACCTACTGGATCTACAGCATAGCAGGCAGCGCCACCTACTGGATCTACAGCATAGCAGGCAGCGCCACCTACTGGATCTACAGCATAACAGGCAGCGCCACCTACTGGATCCACAGCATAGCAGGCAGCGCCACCTACTGGATCCACAGCATAACAGGCAGCGCCACCTACAGGATCCACAGCATAACAGGCAACGCCACCTACTGGATCCACAGCATAGCAGGCAGCTCCACCTACTGGATCCACAGCATAGCAGGCAGCGCCACCTACTGGATCCACAGCATACCAGGCAGCGCCACCTACTGGATCCACAGCATACCAGGCAGCATCTGTTTTTTTCCCCACTCTATTCTGCATCTACCCATTTTAGGGTCAGATTTTCATTACGTGCACTCCAGTCCATATTTAGGCTTGCAGTGCTGTGGTCACCTCTCCGGATAGATCTGTTTTACTCTTCCTTGAGCTGTTCCTCCTTTATTTCTCTTGGAAATGTATGACTAAACTGCCAATTCAAATAATGTTACAATTCTTCCTGTCAATAGGGTGCGTCCCTACATAATGTGATCTTGTCAGTAGTGATTGGACAGTGTCTAAGGTCATGCACTATGGACAAGAGAAATTGCAGCACACAGATTACAATGTAGTCTAACATTGACAGGAGGAATACTGAAGAACAGGACAGTGCAGAGTCACAAGGAAAGAACAGTAAGAACAGCGAGGCTCTGGAAGTCTCTGCCCCAGGAAGTGGTGATGGTGGAGTCATTGAGAAAGTCCAAAGAGGGCCTGGATGCCTTTTTTGAAGAGAACAATATTACAGGTTATGGACTCTAGATTTTAAGGACACGTTGATCCAGGATTTTTATAGATTGAAGTCTGGAAGGATTTTTTTCCCCTGAAATGGGGCAATTGGCACGAGCCTCATGGGGTTTTTTGCCTTCCCTGGATGAACACTGTAGGGATTGTAGGGTTATAGGTTGGACTTGATGGACTAATGTCTTCATCCAACCTCATCTACTATGTAACTGTGCTGCTCCAGAATTGGTGGCTGATATATATGTATATACCAGTCTGCATGTGTGCAGACACCTCTGGTGATGGGTTATCTCCTGGCGGAACAAGGGATCAGATTCTTACGCCCCCACACACATACCCCATATAAATCTCTGCAGTCTGTGCAATATAGAAGATGGAGATAAGCTGCTGCCTGACTCATCTGACAACTGCTTATCTCCCACAATAACACCGGATCAGCTATACTGAAAGCCAACATGGCCAGTCCTTGTTCCCTGACATCTGCTGTTGGGGAGCAGTCAGGAGACCCCCACAAACACACATATCAGACTTTAATGGGATCCACAGAGATTTTATGGGGGAGTCACTATCTGAAGTGCATAGTCGGTTTCAGGCTGCCAAGGACATGGAGGCCCCGGACCTGGTGACAGGCCACGAAGACAAGACGTTCACTGGAGGCCTGAGGTTCTTGGGTAAAAAGAGAGCCAGAGATTCCTCCAGAAAGGAGGGCGAGATAGAAGAGCAAATGGTCACAAGGGCAATCGTGTCACATGATCTGGGCTGTATTTAGAAACCAATATACAAAGTACATATATCCAACATGTATCATGTATAAATACTACATCATACAGAGCTGTAACATGTAACCTACAACACACATATCAACGCACAACAAATCAATACACAACACGTAACACATCAATGCAGAACACGTAACACGCACATCAATACAGAACATGTAACATGTAATATACACAACACGTAACATACACAACATGTAACACATCAATACAGAACACGTAACACACACATCAATACAGAACATGTAACATACACCATACACACGACTATATAACACATTATACACCCCTCTATACATACAGATTGTTATATACACCCCCACTACATGATACATATATAATCATTCATACCCAATACCTGTACATGATGTATGACACATATGATTACACCCCCACATACTACATGTATGTGCTGACACTATGCCCTCATGTCTCTCCATCCATACCTGATTATCTAAGCAGATCTGTCACAGTCGGTATAGACAAGCGGCAGGTCAGCTCATCAGATCTCCGCCATCCTCTCGCTCACAACCCACTGTCCCCTGGCACTACGAGAAGAAATACACAAGTAAAATAACAGCTTACAATATGTCCTCACTACAGGGATAGGAGGCAGCCATTTTCTAGAAGACTAATATCAAGCTATAGGCGTTTATTATCACCAACAAAATGGCTCCATACACGTCGACCAAAAGGTGTGAGACTGGTGGTGGCTCTAGTGTCTGTGAGCCCTTGTCATACCCCGTATCACATGATTGTATCAGCTGACACGCACACACATCAAGGTCTTGTTACCTCTGTACACCCAGCTGTAATTCCCTGGCGCGGCCGCTAGGGACGAGTCACGTGATAGCACTTGGGAACTGCGTTACAGCTCCCCCTAGCGGTGAATGGTGGGAATGTGTCTTTCCCTGCAGAAGACGGCTAAGTCATGAGTAAACAGGTTTGAACTGGAATGGGAAACATAAGATGAAGCAGAGTCGGGTGTGTTATGTTTTGCTTCATGTAAGGACTGTAGTAACTTTAGCCATGACCCCTGTCGTGGGACTAAAGATCACCTTGTCGCCCTGCGGTTGGCGGAGGGAGACGTATAGTCACAAGATGATGGAGCATTGCTGGATATTTCTTTCTGATAGGAAGTTGAAGTCGAAGCAACCTCAGGGCGACGCCATTCGCTTAGGCTAGGACCACACGGCGACTTGGGCAGCCATAGTTAGCCATGACGTCCTGTGACTCCTTCACCAATGGAGTGGTGTCGCTTAGGATGCCACGTCCAGTCACAAAAAATCATCAGTGCTCAATTGTTTTGTGAATAGAAGTCGTAGTCGTAGCACCCTTGGCGTCGCAATGACTCCGTTCTCTTACCTTGGTGATGGAGTCGTAGAACGATACAGCAATCTGCTCACACAACGAGGGTCGCAGCCAAAGTCGCCATGTAGTCTCACTAGCCCGAGATACGCCTTGTCGGACTCACCTGTTCTGCAGCATCGGACCCAAAATGGCCTGTGACATGTTAACGCTTACATGTTATGGCAGGCTGCTGGTTTATTTTGTACGTTTTTTTTTTACTAATTTGGGACAGAACTGAAAAATATAACAAATGCTTTTTGTTCCTAGGGCGGCTGTAAGCCAGAAGTAGAGAACGTCCTGCAACAGCGTGAACACAACCAGACGCTACTGAATGACCATGAGGTAGATGGACGTGGATCTGACAGTCGGTACGGGTTTCAAAGTGATAGCTATTGACCACATGAAAGAACGTATTACGCTAGGTTCAACGCTGGCTCTCCATTGTTCAGGTCCGACAACGGACCAAAATGACAGCTAGCCAGACCGCTAAAGCAGCGGTTACACACAGCGCACGATGGAAACCATTGACTATAATGGGCTGCCTCAGGTGTTGGCCGTTTTGAAATTGATAGTGGCGGAGAAAAAAGTGCGGCGTGTTAATTATAAGCGGTCTCTGTGATGGAGTCTCCAGTGGAGATGCTGATGCAGATATGAGCCCAGCCTAAGATAACAGCAGAGGCTCTGGTGGGCTATTGGCCAACTTTTCTTAGAATCTCCACCAGGTGTGATTATTACCATCTTGCCTCTCTTTGTCTTGTCTCCGTTTGACGCTTCTTAAGCCGGGGCCCCATAGGCTGGAAACGGCACAGGAAAAGTTGCGGTGTTTTACAGAAATTGCATAGTGGATGTAAATCCCTTGCCCACTTTGCGGTAAAAACTGCAGCGCGGACATGCTGTGATTTCCAAAATCGGCACAGTATTGAAAATCACAGCCTGTCAATTATATCTACGGAAACGCTGGCGGCTTTCCTGTAGATATAATAGTAAAAGAAAGTCTGTGAACTTTCTATTCAAAGCGCTGTGGGAAAGACCGCGATGCATTCCCGCGGCAGTTGTTCCCGCAGTGCTTTAGTGTGGCGTTTAGCCTTAATCATGCAATCCTCTCTAAGTGTCACCATATTGAAATCAAAATTAATAAAGTTGTCTTTTCCTTTTAATAAGCCAGGCTCAGAGAAGCTCACTCCACATACAGCTTGTGTGTAAAGTGGGTTCTGTCTTTAATGGTAACAATGCAGCAGTATATAACACATTGCATAGACAAACAGGTTGGATTTGCATAATTAGCATAACATGATTAGTGGAGAAGTTGTAACAATAGTCCTGATGAATGTCTATTGGATAAGGAACTAGAGAGAGGTCACACCCCCCTGAGGGCTGAGGGGGGGGTTGTGATCTCTCTAAACAAAATGGAGTGTATAGAACAAGTCTGACCGCATGGTCTCAACAAAATGGTGGTTGTAAGCACATGTCTGAAATACAAAATGGAGGTTACACAAGCTGACATCCTCCACACCCACAAAGCATGGTCCAAACACCTGTGTTAGGCTGCTCAGTACATCTTACCTGACTTGGCTAATTGCGGCACACCCCACTTGGCAGGAGCACTGACTTATATATAAGGCCAATGGATCATTTCATGCAAGACAAAAATTCAATGTCGGCTAAAAACAACCAAACCATAAATCTTTTAGGGCTAGTTCACATGGGGGACGGTATAGCGGGTTTTGGCACCGAGAGTGACGCGGGGAGCCGCATCATTCTCTGGTCAAAACCTGCCTGTTGCGGCGGTTGTATCTAGCTGTTTGCATTAGTATTATTATTAATAATAATAAAAAGTTGCTAATAGAAATTGATAAACGGATTCGTACCGAGCTGGGTTTGACCCAGATATTCCAAATTGTTTGTTCTCTTATGAAACCAAACAAATGGTCAACTAAAATGGATTCTGCGTTATACTCTTCAGATGTCATCCGGCATCAATTTTATATAAACAGGGGTGTATATAAACAGCATATAATAACACTGAAGATATTATATTTCTATTCTATTTTCCAAGGACTCCTGCCTCAGGATGCCGCTCACGATAACGCTCTTGTCCCTCCACCTAGTCTACCCACTTCCTTATCACGTTACAGATCAACTTTCACTCCTGACCTTTGACATTCCTTTGTATTGCAGATGGATTTCTGTCTGTCCCGGACTTTATTGTATTCCCTTTGTGTATTGCAGTGACTTCCTCCTTTGTCCTTGTTCTGCTCTTTGCTTGGCCTATAACACTGATGTCTGGTCATTAATAGATGTAGGATTTGTTATCTTGATGTGGATTTGTTTCCTTTATTACTTTCTCATGGTTGCAGCTAGGAAGTGTGTATGCTGGGTGGAGTAGTGTCAAATCAAGTGAACTCTTCTCAAGCTATATCAGAACATGGATCATAACAAAAGCCACAACACCTTGCCAGAGGAGATGTATGACTGACCCTATTTGACCTATAATGGGGTTCTTTGGGGTTCCATCCTGGTGTCTGTGCTATTCTTACTATCCAATATGAAGGAATTGCTGACGGATGTATCCTCAGATGGCAGTGTGAACAGCCGTTCCTGTAACCTTCTTTTATCATCTACACCATGTGTAGTACCAACAAGCCTTCGCTGTCGCTGCCTCTCCTTGCCTGCCATACTGCTCTCCCATATTGTGTGTTATGATCCCTGCCCATAGGATGTGTGTGCTGGCCCTTTAATAAGCTTTCATTCAGCCAATCCCCTCCACCTGGGGGTTATTTAAGGTCTCTTCCCCGCACAGGAGGGTGCCTGAGCAAAAAAGGTTCCCAGCTTCTTTAGTTCCCGTGAAAGTGATTTCTTTCTATTGTGTACTCTGACTAGTTGTGTTTTGACATCTGCCCGATACCTGAACATGTTTCAACTGCCCTGATTTCCCTGCCCTAACTTTTGGCCATTTTTAGGTGTGAGAAATGATCTCTACCTGCCCTCACCTCAGCTTGCCCACTGACCACATTTCTGCCTGTTCCCTTTGCTGTCATGGACGAGCACCTCTCAACCTGTCTGGGTCAGCCGTCACTAATCTGACTACTTCTAGAGGTTAGGGGGGTATCGTCACTCCTTGGGGAGAGACCACCATATAGGTGTGTGGAGACTTATTAAGCCTATAGCACTCCACTTTGCAAGGGACCATGGGAAGAATATGCAAATCTGCCTTCCATGATGTAATTAGGAAGTCAGGTGCCTCAGTGTTGCTAACCATTAGAGGGCGCTCACTGGAATGTGCAAGTCTGTCTTCCCTGATGTAATTAGGAAGACAGAATCTCAGTGATATGGCCCAATAAAGGCTGCTCCCTTTAACATCATGCTCGACCTTCCAAGAGGCTTTTGTTTTGCAATGATGCTGGGATTATTACCAGGTATAGTCTCTCAACCGAGGACGGCCGTTTCGATGTTATTGCATCTCATCAGCCCGGTGTAGAGAAGACTAAACTGGTAGAGGTGAGAGGCTTAGACAGTGGCAGACTGCAGCAAAATCCATTTGATTAGGGGACCACATAAACAATACGATCAGGAGTAGCCCCAACTCAAATCAGTTTATTAGATCAATATGTACATAACTTTAGCACTGCACTGTGGATAGGTGATAAATGTGTGATCACTGGGATCCCTAGAGATCTCAAGACTGGCGTTCGGGTGTCCCAGGTCCCTGGTTAATTTCAGGTTCTGTATGAATCAGAAATGAAATTATTATATTCTGGGGTCTCTTCATGGGTGGAGGCCCAAGGGAGGTGTAAAAAAAAACAAACAAACATTTATACTCACCTTCCCTCACCTCTTTTAGGCCTTCTTGCAGTGTTCAGAACTCTCTCTTTGTTTTCTCGGTGATGTCATGTACTTGGGGTCACTGCTGTAGCCCAACCACAGGCCTCAGCAATGACCCAGGCGTATGACATCATTAGGAGAGCGCCCGACACCACAAGGAGACCCAAAAGAGGTGACCATAAATGTTTTTTTATTTTCTTTTACCTCTCCTGTGCCTCCACATATTATACTCGGCAGAACGAAGAGACCCCAGAGTATAATAATTTACCACAATGCATGTTGCAGCGACCAGTATAGTGGTCCAAGACTAATCTAAAATAATTTGATTTTGTTAAAAAACTAACAATTTGGGATATTCTGATCGAACCCGGCTTGTGCCAATGCAGTTCACCCATCTCTAATCAGTAATGTACATGTTCGTACCAGGTATGGAAGATCTCTGTAATAAAAGATATAACACTAAATGTATTAGATGGGATTTAGGCTCAGGGCCAGCAGCCACACAAGAGCACCATGCCCTAAGGCTCCAGTTGGTTTTTCTTTAAGGCTCCCAAATATTGCAGTGAGTTTCTAGGACCCAGACTAAACTTATAAAATAGGAGGCTTTACAGATGATCTATTAATTCAAACCATTGACATTATACTGTGTGCATGGGGCAACTGTGGGGCATTATAGTATATGGAGGGGCCACTGTGGGGCATTATAGTATATGCAGGGGCCACTGTGGTGCATTATAGTGTATGGAGGGGCCACTGTGGGACATTATAATGTATGGAGGGGCCACTGTGGGACATTATAGTGTATGGAGGGGCCACTGTGGGACATTATAGTGTATGGAGGGGCCACTGTGGGACATTATAGTGTATGGAGGGGCCACTGTGGGACATTATAGTGTATGGAGGGGCCACTGTGGGACATTATAGTGTATGGAGGGGCCACTGTGGGACATTATAGTGTATGGAGGGGCCACTGTGGGACATTATAGTGTATGGAGGGGCCACTGTGAGACTTTATAGTGTGTGGAGGGGCCACTTTGGGACATTATACTGTATGGAGGGGCCACTGTGGGACATTATAGTGTATGGAGGGGCCACTGTGAGACTTTATAGTGTGTGGAGGGGGCCACTGTGGGACATTGTACTGCGTACACCATGGGACATTATTATTAAAGGGGTTGTCCAAGAATTGGACAAAATTCAGAGGGGCGTGGGGTAGGTGGTGTATTAAAGTTACTAGCACTACTTATTACTACCAGTACTGCATGGGGACCAATAAAGGGTCAGAATATTGTGTGTGGGGCCAGTAAAAGAGGCAGCAAAATGTATGGGGTCCAATAAGTAGGCAATATAAAAAGTAAAGTGGGCTTTATATGTGGGGCTAGGAAGGGGGACGTTATATTGTGTGGGGGCCAGTAATGGGAGAGTTTTACCATGTTGGGACTAGGAAGGGGCTGCTATCAGGTCAAAAGTTTGCTATGGGGCCCAGTCTTTTCTTCTTATGCCCCTGGTTACGTAGTTGACTGTTGACTATAAAGGATTGACCATGGAGGGGGGTCGTAAAAGGAGCTGATATCCTTAAATTGTGTTAGGCAAGGAGGTAAATTACATGTAATGTTACAAGAACACATATATAGTGTATATCACTATTAACAAGTTTATGTCCCACTAATAAAATATTCCCTAATAACTAGAGATGAGCGAACAGTGTTCTATCGAACACATGTTCGATCGGATATCAGGGTGTTCGCCATGTTCGAATCGAATCGAACACCACGTGGTAAAGTGCGCCAAAATTCGATTCCCCTCCCACCTTCCCTGGCGCCTTTTTTGCACCAATAACAGCGCAGGGGAGGTGGGACAGGAACTACGACACTGGGGGCATTGAAAAAAATTGGAAAAAGTCATTGGCTGCCGAAATCAGGTGACCTCCATTTTAGACGAATAGTGGATTTCAAATCCGGGTCATATGAGAATGTGAACTTTGTGACTATGAGACAGGGATAGCTGTACAGGCAGGGATAGCTAGGGATAACCTTTATTTAGGGGGGAATGTTATTAAAAATAACTTTTTGGGGCTCTATCGGGTGTGTAATTGTGATTTTTGTGAGATAAACTTTTTCCCATAGGGATGCATTGGCCAGCGCTGATTGGCCGAATTCCGTACTCTGGCCAATCAGTGCTGGCCAATGCATTCTATTAGCTTGATGAAGCAGAGTGTGCACAAGGGTTCAAGCGCACCCTCGGCTCTGATGTAGCAGAGCCGAGGCTGCACAAGGGTTCAAGCGCACCCTCGGCTCTGATGTAGGAGAGCCGAGGGTGCACTTGAACCCTTGTGCACCCTCAGCTCTGCTACATCAGAGCCGAGGGTGCGCTTGAACCCTTGTGCACACTCTGCTTCATCAAGCTAATAGAATGCATTGGCCAGCGCTGATTGGCCAATGTATTCTATTAGCCTGATGAAGTAGAGCTGAATGTGTGTGCTAAGCACACACATTCAGCTCTACTTCATCGGGCTAATAGAATGCATTGGCCAGCGCTGATTGGCCAGAGTACGGAACTCGACCAATCAGCGCTGGCTCTGCTGGAGGAGGCGGAGTCTAAGATCGCTCCACACCAGTCTCCATTCAGGTCCGACCTTAGACTCCGCCTCCTCCGGCAGAGCCAGCGCTGATTGGCCGAATTCCGTACTCTGGCCAATCAGCACTGGCTAATGCATTGTATTGGCTTGATGAAGCAGTGCTGAATGTGTGTGCTTAGCACACACATTCAGCTCTACTTCATCGGGCTAATAGAATGCATTGGCCAGCGCTGATTGGCCGAATTCCGTACTCTAGCCAATCAGCACTGGCTAATGCATTGTATTGGCTTGATGAAGCAGTGCTGAATGTGTGTGCTTAGCACACACATTCAGCTCTACTTCATCGGGCTAATAGAATGCATTGGCCAGCGCTGATTGGCCGAATTCCGTACTCTGGCCAATCAGCACTGGCTAATGCATTGTATTGGCTTGATGAAGCAGTGCTGAATGTGTGTGCTTAGCACACACATTCAGCTCTACTTCATCGGGCTAATAGAATGCATTGGCCAATCAGCGCTGGCCAATGCATTCTATTAGCGTGAACTGAGTTTGCACAGGGGTTCTAGTGCACCCTCGGCTCTGCTACATCAGATTGCTACATCTGATGTAGCAGTGCCGAGTGTGCATCAGATGTGTAGTTGAGCAAAACTGACTCAGCACTGCTAAGTCTGCATTCGCATAGGAATGCATTGGCCAGCCTTCGGCCAATCAGCGCTGGCTCTGCCGGAGGAGGCGGAGTCTAAGGTCGGACCTGAATGGAGACTGGTGTGGAGCGATCTTAGACTCCGCCTCCTCCAGCAGAGCCAGCGCTGATTGGCCGAATTCCGTACTCTGGCCAATCAGCACTGGCTAATGCATTGTATTGGCTTGATGAAGCAGTGCTGAATGTGTGTGCTTAGCACACACATTCAGCTCTACTTCATCGGGCTAATAGAATGCATTGGCCAATCAGCGCTGGCCAATGCATTCTATTAGCGTGAACTGAGTTTGCACAGGGGTTCTAGTGCACCCTCGGCTCTGCTACATCAGATTGCTACATCTGATGTAGCAGTGCCGAGTGTGCATCAGATGTGTAGTTGAGCAAAACTGACTCAGCACTGCTAAGTCTGCATTCGCATAGGAATGCATTGGCCAGCCTTCGGCCAATCAGCGCTGGCTCTGCCGGAGGAGGCGGAGTCTAAGGTCGGACCTGAATGGAGACTGGTGTGGAGCTATCTTAGACTCCGCCTCCTCCAGCAGAGCCAGCGCTGATTGGTCGAGTTCCGTACTCTGGCCAATCAGCACTGGCCAATGCATTTCTATGGGGAAAAGTTAGCTTGCGAAAATCGCAAACTGACAGGGATTTCCATGAAATAAAGTGACTTTTATGCCCCCAGACATGCTTCCGCTGCTGTCCCAGTGTCATTCCAGGGTGTTGGTATCATTTCCTGGGGTGTCATAGTGGACTTGGTGACCCTCCAGACACGAATTTGGGTTTCCCCCTTAACGAGTTTATGTTCCCCATAGACTATAATGGGGTTCGAAACCCATTCGAACACTCGAACAGTGAGCGGCTGTTCGAATCGAATTTCGAACCTCGAACATTTTAGTGTTCGCTCATCTCTACTAATAACGCCTTATGTAACGAAGCAGAAAGCCTCCAGCCCTGTTGCTATCAGTCATCTGATCTACAGCAGCAACTTGTTAACCTGAAATCCTAGAGACGTGACTTTGTTTAGGATCTCCTTTTACTGGTGTGTTGGCGTGTGCAGCAATGCGTGACATGTGCTGAGTAATACCATCCCGGGGTGCTCTTATAGTACAACCAGCTTAATAAATCATGCAAGTTCGCTCTAGGATACCGAAAAATGAATATATTTCAGAAAAACATCAAAAATGTACCTGGTGCACAATCATACTACATCTCCATCTACATATATCGCACCTCCACATTATGCACCATCCACATTAGATGTGTATACACTGTTTTGTCACAAGCGGCCAATCACTTAAAGGGTTTTTTCCTGTCTCGCCAAATCACTATTCCGGGCCCTTATAGCTAGAAGTTACTGAAACATCTGTGAAATGCTGCTCTACGCTCTTCTTCTAAATCCTATAGAGGAAAATGGAACGTACAGAAACAGCGTTGCACTGTATTTCCATAGCTTCAGAGTTATGAGAACTTAGCTGGATAGGCTGCACTCTTTCTATAGGTTCCATTCTCTACTAAGGCAGTTATAGAAACAGTATAGATTAGCACTACTCTGCTGTTACCAGAAGTCCCAGCTATAGGGGTCGGGGCTGGTTACAGTTATTGACATGTCAGCAATTTGAATAACCTTTTAAGTATGGCGACCTCTTGATGCCTGCCTTAGATTTCAACAAACCAATCCTTTTGTTTTTTGGGGAAAATTTACCAAAGAGTCTAAAGCTTTTTTCCCTTCTAGTTCAGTATTGATGTACTGCTTGGTCGCATTGTTACCCCAGCTTCCACACTGCTCTTTGTGGCTTCTGTTGGGGTTTAAAATTGGGGTTGGATGGGTAAAAATCCAACTAGAGCTTTTTTTTTTTTTTTTTTACCCATAAATGGAACCAATAGGATGACAGACACAGATACACAGGTGGGCCTTGTCATTTATTGAATGTCCTTAGGATACTGTTTATTTAGTGAGTTTCCTTCTGGTTTGGGATTTTCATTCACAACTCAACATGCTGTCCGGTTCATTAGTATTGTGTCTGTCTGTGGTAATGGACATGGGCACACTGGGTGTCGTGATGCTTGGCATTCCCATGTGACTGCTAGTGGCCCAGTAACAGGGTTCAGCAGTGACCCTGGGCTGATAAAGTCACCAGGAGAGCACCGTTGCCCAAAAGAGGCTTTTTGTCTCCTCTCCACCAACTGCTCTTTATAAAGGAGTGTCTCAGGCTACCAGAGTACAGTGTGCAGAGAGGAGTCTGCATCAGGCTACCAGAGTACAGTGTGCAGAGAGGAGTCTGCATCAGGCTACGGGATTACAGTGTCCAGAGAGGAGTCTGCATCAGGCTACCAGAGTACAGTGTGCAGAGAGGAGTCTGCATCAGGCTACGGGATTACAGTGTCCAGAGAGGAGTCTGCATCAGGCTACCAGAGTACAGTGTGCAGAGAGGAGTCTGTATCAGGCTACCAGAGTACAGTGTGCAGAGAAGAGTCTGTATCAGGCTACCAGAGTACAGTGTGCAGAGAGGAGTCTGTATCAGGCTACCAGAGTACAGTGTGCAGAGAGGAGTCTGCATCAGGCTACCAGAATAGAGAGTGCGGAGAGGAGTCTGTATCAGGCTACCAGAATAGAGTGTGCAGAGAGGAGTGTCTGTCAGGCTACCAGAGCACAGTGTGCAGAGAGGAGTCTGTATTAGGCTACCAGAATAGAGTATGCAGAGAGGAGTCTCCATCAGGCTACCAGAATAGAGTGTGCAGAGAGGAGTCTCCATCAGGCTACCAGAATAGAGTGTGTAGAGAGGAGTCTCCATCAGACTACCAGAGCACATTATGTAGAGAGGAGTCTACATCAGGCTACCATAGTACAGTGTGCAGAGAGGAGTCTGCATCAGGCTACGGGAGTACACTATGTAGAGAGGTCATGTTACAGAAATGAAGAGGGTACTGGAATCAAAGGAATCACAATAGAAAGATTAAAAAGTAGGGGACCAGTGAAACCTGATCCCACTTACAGTCTGTGAACGGTATTTCTTTGACACCAACACACGTTTTCAGTGAAAGGGGGAGAGCTCCGGCAGACATACCTTTACAGATTTAGCAGATGACAAAGTAACATTTCAACCCCATACACCATACAGGGAGGTCAACTAGATAGGAATTGTGAGTCAGGAGGGTGTCTCTGAAACATGAGATGTAGCCTAACATTATAAAAACTGTTGATATTCAGAGAAAATTTTGTCACACCTTTGGAGCCAGCCAAACTGGATAGCAGCCATCTTAAGATTCTTCCCAAGCTCTGTGGGATTAGAAGAACTGAAGCTTGTTTAGGTTTTTCTGGTTTTCTTCCTTTTTGTTTTATAACTATTTGCTTGTTAATTTATTTTTTTCATCTATTTTTTACAGATCCATCCACTTTTAAAGCGAGCTTACCTTCTGACTGTTAGAGAGATGTGTGCATATGTAAGTTAGGTTCCTACTACCCAAATCAGGTGGTGGCAGCATGTATTTGGTTTGTATGGACTGTATTGGGGTGTGATTTTCACTCGGTTTGCAGCCTTAGTGAAGGTTGAGTGCAAGATTGAGTAAGTGAAGTGAATTAACCCCTGACAGTCTCATCCACGTCACGTGCTAGAACTGTATTGTAAGGACCAGGTATTTCAATTATGCGTTATGTATTTATTGTGACTTATTTGCTAACCAGGGGAATGTATTTTGTCCCTCACTTTGTTAGAGTTTGTGTGCTCACAGTAAGTTCTTACACTACAGAAATAATCTACAGACCTCCTCTACCACTGGTTAATCTTTACTGTTCTCACCGGTGATATTTGACATTTCCTTCCTATCTGACTACATTGTAGAGCAGTGATACTGCTATTAACCTAGTCTGTGTTGATGAGTAGATTGAGGACACGGACTGACGTCACTGTATAGAAATCAGGGGTAATTATGGCTGAGCATCTAAAGCCAAGAAGAGTATTTAACTGCTGTGATTCAGCTCGGATAATGGTAGACTCTCTGCAGGCAGGAGGAAGGAGTACGCACATACAAAGACAATCTGAGATCATCTGCTGGAAAAAAAAAAAGAATTTCTCCTTCAAATTAAAAACTGAAATTTTAACTTCAATTGTGATTCTTGCTTATTAGATGTAATGGCTCTTGGTTGAGTTACAACAGGCCCACTGTACTTTTAGACAGAGAGTATAAAGATTTGGGTTACATCATTGTAAAAAAGCAACAAGGACCATGAAAGTTTCATATTTAGAATAATACACCTCTTCTGTATAGGAATATTTAAAAGGGTTATCCAGGATAAAAAGGTTTTTTTTTTTTTTTGTTTGTTTGTTTTTTAATTAGGAAGGGTGAGGGGAAAGTGGAGAAAAAAAAAACATACTCCCCTGTCCCCAGTGCTCCGATGTCACAACTGGTGCGGATTTCTGCTAAAAGAACAAGCCAAGCAGCAGGACTACACAGCGCAGGAGGCATCGGACAGGTCAGTATTAGAGATGAGCGAGTACTGTTCGGATGAGCCAATCCGAACAGCACGCTCGCATAGAAATGAATGGACGTAGCCGGCACGCGGGGGGTTAAGCGGCCGGCCGGCGTCAAAGCGGAAGTACCAGGTGCATCCATTCATTTCTATGGAGCGTGCTGTTCGGATCGGCTGATCCCAACAGTACTCGCTCATCTCTAGTCAGTATGCTCTTTCCACCCTCACAACCAAAATATGTATTGCTCAAATGCATCTGAAATACAAAGTGGAGCAACTTGGTAGATAATCTTAACTAATAATCTTCTATCAATTTTTGTCTACAGTTCCTATGCTCGTCTATGTGTCTCCATGGTTACAGACTAGAAATAGACGTGTGTAGTCTGAGTATGCAGTGATACTTCCTCCCGTCTGTCCCTTACTTATTGGTACCAGACAGAGTGTAAGTTAGCAAGAGGTAGGAAATGTGTAATCTTGAAACACTTATGTTTCCAAGAGAAATGTAGGTCCAAAACAGTAATATACGCCGTTACGTGTCTGTCACTGCAGAGGAGGGTGAAGAGGCTATGCTTTATTCAGGAATACATTGCACACATGACTGTATGGGTTTACGGAATTGTATATAATATGCTGGTCTTAAAGGGATCCTATCAATGGGTACCTTTTTTTTTTCTCCCTAGCACATAGGAACAGCCTCAAGAAAGGCTATTCTTCTACTACCTTTAGATGTCTTCTCTGCGCCGCCGTTTGGTAGAAATCCAGGTTTTCTTCAGTATGCAAATGAGTTCTCTCGCAGCACTGGATGCGGTCCCCAGCGTTCAAACAGCACTGGGGGTGACTGTGCATGCCCAGGCCACAAATAAATGGCTGCTTACACCATTTTCTTGTGGCCCGGGCATCTGCAGTCGGCTCTGCCCGAGGCCTAGAAGATTGAAACCCAGGACGGAAGAAGACACAGGGAGAGGGCGTTCCAGAAGAAGATAGAGGTGGCGCTGGAGATTTCTTGCAGCATTGGGGACTCCCCCAGTGCTGCGAGAGAACTCATTTGCATACCGAAGAAAACTCGGATTTCTACTGAACGGCGGCACAGAGAAGAAATCTAAAGGTAGGAGAAGAATAGCCTTTCTTAAGGCTATTCCTACATGTTAGGGAGAAAAAAAAGGGTATCCAATGATGGTATCCGTTTAATCAGCTGATAAATCCACCACTATAATTCCCTCTGATTTCAGCCCTATACCTATGCACATGACAAAACCTGAGTTTCTGGAGCCTATACTGCAGTACTCAGAGGTCATACTAGTCAATATAACAGACCTATAGGCACTCCATCTGCCACTGTATGTTTGGGGCGCCATATTCCACCTCTGAAGGGCATTGCTTTTAGGACTTGGGAGAGAACAGCTCGCCAAAATGTCATGCCTAATTTTTCTTATAGTTATAATATAAAGCAACAATATGGAGGTACATGGATATTTAGGAGTGCCCTATTTCTGCACTGCACAACCACAGGCATGGGGTCTAGTTATTTCCATATGGCATCCAGTGGACTGAAAGCCTTATTAAAAGCATATTTGTGATGATATTGGATTCAATGTCAAGGTTTTACATTTACAAAAGAGGTTTATTGCTTTGTGATGTCTGTTAATCCAATTCCTGGAGCCAGGGCAGGCGTCACACTTTATCCTGCCCTCAGAGGCCCCTCAGACATTAATCTGTTCCACCTTCTCGTAAGCACCTCAGACATTATACTATAACGTTCCCTCTTCCAGGTTGCCCCCTTTGTTTCATGTTGCCTGCACAATGTCATATTCCCCTAAGGTTGACCCTACAGTTTCATGCACCCCCAGATTGCCTCCATAGTGTCATGATCCCCTCCAGGTTGCTTCCATGTCAGTGATGTCGCCACATTGAGCCTCCTGCTCCTTGGACATCAGGAGCAAAGACAGCCGCCGAATGGAGAAGCAGGGAGTGGATTGCTCCCTGCTTGGCCATTGTTTTCAGTTCATCAGCGTCCATAGGAGTTGGAATGAGAGCAGCCCAGACCCACTGCCTGAAACAGCAGGACAACAAATGCAGGATTGTGTCGCTTCCCAAGGAGTCCCCGCAACCCTAGGGCCAAAGGTGCACTTAACGCAGTCCTGCCTGCACCATATATGAAGGACAACCTGCTAAGAAACACCTCAATTGCAGATACTCAGTTTCTGTATGCTGTGTCCAAGGCAGTTGTGCAATGCAAATATTTTTTTCTGGTCTTTCCAAAAATTCCAACATAAAATTTTCCATAAGTATGAACTGTTTAAGGGGGTTTCCGAGTATAGGAAAAATAGGATGTTAGTATATGTCATCTTTTCCTGTTTGGTAGGTGTTTAGCTGCTGAGACCCTCAACAGTTCTCTGGAAAAAAAAAAATGGGTTTAACTAGATCCCGGCCATCTGTCATGCAGGGAAGTGCAACACAAACCCATTCACTTTATTGTGCAGGTGAAACACAAAATTAACCTCTGTCCATAAAACAGGCCACACATTTCAGATAGACGTGGGCCAATGGCTTCTTCTGACTCTCCTACACACATGCAGGCTTGAGTCAGTGTGCATGTACTGTGGGGAGAGAGGAGTAAGCCATTGCCAGATCACTGTTTCCCAGAGAACAAAAGGATGGACATGTTGAAATCAAACCACCCAATACTTCTCTACCCTGACAACTACATTCAAGGTAGAATCACATACCTGGATACAAAGACCGTCCCCCCACGGCATAGCACCTCCTTTCCTGGCCCCCACTTAGATAAATGCACAATTTTACACACACTATAATGTCCCACAGTGGCCTCCAAACAGTATAATGTCCCATGAGGGCCCCTGCACATGATCTAATGTCCCACAGTGGCCCCTGCACACAGTATAATGTCCCACAGTGGCATCTGTACCCAGTATTTGTCCCACCATAGCTCCTGCACACACACTATAATGCATCATAGTGGCCAGTACACAGTAGTATGTCCCATAGTGGCCCCGGCACACAGTATTATGCCCCATAGTGGCCCCTGCACACAGTATTATGCCCCATAGTGGACCACCCATGAACGATTATCTGAAAAGACCCCAGAGTATAATGATCGAAGATTCAGGGAGCTGACAAACATAAAAAACACTGTTACTTGCCTCTCCTGGGCTCCGCCGCACTCCCTACTGCTTTTGGCTCTCTTCAATGTTGGTACAGAAGTCACGTGAATCAGGCCAGCGTCACAACGCATAAAGATGCTGGCCTGGCGCACATGACATCTGGGAGGTCACCAATGAGGCCTGAAGACTTCCTTCAAATGCCGGAGCACATGAGACGTAAGTAACACTGTTTTTTATGTTCTGTTACCTCCACAGGGCATCCGATCATTATACTCTGGGGTCTGAAAAGCAAAGCAGGAATTTGTGAATTTTGTAGCTCAATTGCGCAAAAATTTTGTGACATTTTGATTTCTGCACCACTCACTCCACTTTTCTAAAGTGGGTAGTAAAGTGGATGTGGTTAGGCCCATCTAGCTTTCTGTAGTCCAGATTTATCAAAAACTTGCAAAATTTTGCAAATTCACTCCAATCATTGGGTGATGTAAAAAGTGGAGTAAACGTCAGGACAGACATGTCAGACTCATAGATCCGCCTAACTGATCAAACATTACATGCCGCTTGATAAATTTGGCAAAATTAATGCCGGTGTAGACTCCAGTAAAACTGACTTTAGAAATTCCCCTAATAATAAATGTTCCCCCTGACCTGAATGTTATGGCCAATCCTCGCAGTTTTCCTGAATGTATGAACGACCTTTGCGGCTGAATGAAACAACCCGTATCAGTACAGAGAGGCTTATTTGCAGATTAGCGCTTGATAACATTGTTCCATCTCATATCACACAGACCTGTTAGTGTCTAGATATACTGGGGCTGATACAGTGTCAAACTGAATTCGGGGCCAATCGGGTCACTGAGAAGTGGAATGACGGAGATCTTACTAATAATCACCTGTTCTCCTCCATATCATGTTCAGTAGATTTCCCCAGACACTGTCTCAGGATCACAGCTGTCAGAGCTACGGCCAACACATGATCTGCTCTTGCCAGGAAGGGATAACCGGCAGCGGCTATGTCATACTCTCAAAAAGGACGTTTAGGACACTGGTAACCTTGCCAAGAGGATCACAAACCCAGGGCTGTATTAGGGCTCGTTCACATGGGCACTAAAGGGGCGGATTATGGCGCGTAATCCATGTCACAATCCGCCCCCTCACAATGGTGGTCTGTGTAGACCGCTGGGCTGCCCTTTCTTCAGGCGGCTTCCGTGGCTGCGGCGTCTGCCTGGCGGAAGGAACCTCCGGAGTCGGCTATTCTTTTGAGCCTGCTCCGGAGGGGGAAGCCGCGACAGTCATGGCAGGTGGGTTTTGACCCGTGAGTGACGCGGCTCCCTGCGTCACTTTCGGTGCCCCCCGTGTGAACTTAGCCTTAGAGATGGGTGAACCTCCCAAGATTCATTTTGCTTCAGGTTCGAATGGTTCAGGTCAATGATTTGTTTGGGGTGGAACAAATTCGGATAGAAACGTCAAATTATTATACTTTGGGGTCTCTTCAGAGTAAAATAGTTGGAGTTGTAAAAAATGAAAAACATTTATGTTCACCTTCCTTTATCTTTCATGGGCCTTCTTATGGCGTCCAGTGATCTCTCTTTCGCCTCAGTGACGTCATGCACGCGGGATCACCAATGAGGCCTGTAATGGGGGTGCTCGGCATGCTCCGTTATGGCCTAATCACAGGCCTCAGTGGTAACCCCAAGCACATGATGTCACCAGGAGAGCGCTGGTTGGAGAGGAAACCCAAAAGAGGTGATCAAAGGTGAGTATAAGGGTGAGTTCACACTGAGTATACGCCAGCTTATTCTGAACGTAAAACACGTTCAGAATCAGCGGCGTATAAAGCAGTTCCCATTCATTTCTATGGGAGCCGGCATACGAGCGCTCCCCATAGAAATGAATGGGCTGCTTCTTTCACTACGAGCACTCCCATTGAAGTGAATGGAAAGTGCCCGCGTGTATGGCTAGCTCTGCTCATGCCGAGCCGTACACGTGAGCACTTACCATTCACTTCAGTGGGACTGCTCATAGTGAAAAAAGCAGCCCATTCATTTCTATGGGGAGCGCTCGTATGTCGGCTCCCATAGAAATGAATGGGAACTGCTTTATACGCCGCTGATTCTGAACGTGTTGTACGTTCAGAATAAGCTGGCGTATACTCAGTGTGAACTCACCCTAAATGTTTTTTTATTATTATTTTTTTTTCACCTCCCCTGAACCCCCACCTATTATACTCTGTGGTCTGAAGACATCTCACAGTCTAATATTTTACTGCAATGTATGTCACGGCACCCATTTTAATTAGTCTGAGATGTTTGGTAAAAAAAAAATATAATAATTTGGGGCAACACGGTAGCTTACTGGTTAGCCTTGCAGCGCTGGAGTCCTGGGTTCAAATCCCGCCAGGATCAATATCTGCAAGGAGTCTGTATGTTCTCCTCGTATTTGCTTTGATTTCCTCCCATTCTACAAAAACATACTGATACGAAACAAAATGTACATTGTGATCCCTATATGGGGCTCACAATCTACATTTAAGAAAAAAATAATAATAATTTGGGATATTCTGGTTGAACCCAACTCGTGGCTAATCAGTTCGCTCAGTTTTTGGTGCCATTTTTGAGCCTAAGGAATGAAGAAAAGTATGAAATACATAAAAAGGAAGGCCGGTTAGGGAGCCTTCATAGGGAGTTTACGCTCTGCTCATTCAGACTGGTAAACACGTGTCAAAGTGACCGCTGTAAAACACAATCAAATAGACTTCAATGTGTGCCGGTCATACGTGTGCTACACATTGAAATCCATGGGAGGCTTTTAAACCCATTGCTTTCAATGTGTAGCGCGTGTAAGAGCGGCACACATTGAAGTCTGGGATTGTGTTTTACAGCGGTCACTTTGACACGTATTTATACGTAAACTCCGTGCGAAGGCTCCCTTATTTCTCCTCCCTGTTAAACCCTTTTATGCCATTGACTCAAAAAACTGTGTCAAAAACATCAGCCTAAGGTAAGTCTGCATGTGGTTTGGCACATACTTAGATCCAAAATCCTTGGCATAGAGGCTGAAACCTACCATTGGGATATCGGGAGTATCCCTTGGTACCAGACTTACTAACATCCGCATAGTGCACATGTGGCCTCGGGGGTGGTTAGATAGCAGCCATATTTGCCATTCAGGAATATGATGAGCAAAGGGGAGTTCTGAATCTTAATCTTTTGGTAGGAATTTGTTAGCAGCTCAACAGAGATGGAGCAAATTCAAGGACATTTTTAAAACTAGTAAATAATTTTTGATCAGCATTCCTTGTTTTTATGGTTACTATGAACAGCCATTAGTGACGTCGTACAATTTAGAAAGCAAGAAATAATACGGCCTATTAGCCTCAGGTGTGATTTTATACCTTAAAAGGCCACAAGGTGGCGACAACAACGTCTGAATAATTGCCGTGACTATACTTTAATTTAGAAGATATAAAATAAGGAATATCACCACTAATGTCCATCACATACTGTATATCAAATAGTGCATATAGAATAGTGAGGAATTCCCGGGATTTTGACTCTATATAATATATCAATGCATAGAAACATTATTGGTTGATAATCCAGTTTGGGAAGGAAAATTGTAGATTGATCCTTCACGTTTATGTCACGTGGGTATAGTGTGTGTTTTATATACTTATTAGCTTTTACCTGCGACTTCGTTCGCGGAACCCCGACCCCCTGTGGGACCCACCTGGAGCGGTGCGCAGGCTTGTTCTTTTGCCTTGTGTCCGCAGTGGCCCCTTCCTACACCTGTGGGTCCATGGACCCTCGGGGCCCACCCTGCGGCCCGCTGGAACTGTTTACGTCCTCTCCCTCCTGGTGCCCGCCACCCCCCTTTTTCCCTACCCGCTTCACCATGTGGTCACTCCTTCCTTCTACCCCATGCCCCTTTGCTCCCCAGGAACGGGGCCCCTTCCCCCCCTAACCCCATGCCCCCTTCCCCCGTGTTATCTACTCCGTGCCCCCTTTTTCCCCTTATCCCATGCCCCCTTCCCCCGTCTTACCTACCCTGTGCCCCCCCACCCTGCGGCCCACTGGAACTCTTTACCTCGTCTCCGTCCGGGCGCCCGCCACCCCCCCTATGTCCCTACCCGCTTCCCCATGTGGTCACTCCTTCCTCCTACCCCATGCCCCTTCCCCCATCTTACCTACCCCGTGCCCCCTTTTCCACCCACCAGACCATGCCGACCGTGTGTCCCCTTTCTCCCTACCAACCTGTGCCTCGGCCTCACCACAGCCTGGGCTTCCCGTGCACCGATGTTCCGACTGGTAGTGTCCAGAGACGGCGACCCCCTGTCCGGCCGCGGCAGAGTACTGCGGTCCCGTGGTGAGGCCACACAGGTGGGGCAGTGTATGGCATTGTCGCTGCCTCAGAGTAGAGGCCCTTGTGCAGGACCCTCCGGACCTCTCAGAGACGCCATGTTGGTGTGGACGGCGGCTGGACGATAACTCCGACCACATAGAGAAGCGGCACCCAATCAGGTGAGCTGCTGAAAGGGCTGGGATGACGTCATCCCAGGTCCTACAGCGTGCCAGGTCCTGCAGCAAATTGAACCGTGAGAAGCAGCGGGCACGGGAGTGAATTGCGGTGGTGTACGGGAATTCCATGTAGCCTATCGTTCAATCCGGGACCCA
This sequence comes from Leptodactylus fuscus, assembly GCF_031893055.1. Classification (NCBI taxonomy): domain Eukaryota; kingdom Metazoa; phylum Chordata; class Amphibia; order Anura; family Leptodactylidae; genus Leptodactylus; species Leptodactylus fuscus. Next base: position 31,063,274 of record NC_134268.1, read on the forward strand.
AGGTATGTATGTGCGCATTTTCAGACAAATCCATTTGCCCGTGTAGGTGTGATTGAGGAACAAACATTCAAACACACATACTTTCACCTTTATAATAGATCTGCCCCACCACCTATGTCCTGGCATGCCGTGTGTGCTGCCACTATGACTACCACCTATGTCCTGGCATGCCGTGTGTGCTGCCACTATGACTTGGCTCTGTGCCAGCGCCTTGTAACCTGCTCTGACCCAGCACTGGCTCATGGTATAGAGATCTTATTTCTGATACCAGTCATTGCCTGCAGGCTTTCTTTAATCTAAAGCTTCCAGGCTGGTTAAGTACAGTACTAGTTGTTATGACATATTTCAAGGGCTGTTCTAAGTTTAGGATCTCCTGACATGTCAATAGTTCGCATCGGAGAGAGTCTTGTAAGTAGAACGACAACCATGTCTAGAATGATCCATTCTCGAGAAGGCGATCCAGCACTGATCCAATAGGGCTCCATAAATCTTCTTTATTAAAGTGTAAGTAAACTTTTATTTCTCTTTACATAAATCCATAGTGCAGGAGAAGATAGCAAACTTTGTAATATACTTTATTACAGAAAAAGTCCTGTTTCTTCACTTATTTGCCTCTTTCTACCATTGATCTAGTCTGTACAATAGATGTCTATGGAGAGGGGAGGGGGTTAAAGAGGAGAGCACCTAAAAGCAGAGACTATAGAGAGCTGGTAGATGGGTATTATCAGGTGCTGCCTGGTATGCTGTGGATCCAGTAGGTGGCGCTGTCTCCTGTTACTGTTAGTATGAGGCACCACCTGCTGTATCCCCATTAAAGCAGGTGGGTTAGGGTTGCATATAGGAGAGGCATAGTTAGCCTTTACTTTTACAACACAACACCCCAAAATGCTAAGGCTCCATGTGTGTCCGGCAGGCAGACCAAAGAGCTAACACTCCTTGGGCTGAGGCAGCACCACCTACTGGATCTACAACACACCTGATTTAAACCACTCCATTCTAGACTCAACCATAGAGCAACACTTCTCCTTCACAACATATCTGGGTTATCAGGAATTACAGTACAAAAATGACTCCTTTACTGCTGCCGACAGCTTCATATCTCAGCCCCATCCCCTCTCCATAGACTTCATTGTATACCTGCTTGTGTATGAAGTAAATACAGGAGTACTAGTTAAAGACGCAGGCACTTTTCTTTAGTGCTGTACATTGCAAAGTGTGTTCCCTTCACCATTACTATGGGTTTATGAAAAAAGTGAATACAAATTTACTTATGTTTTCAATCATGTTCAAAGCAGAGAAATGGGGACACATTGACCTCAACTTCTTCTATAGAAATCAAGGAGTGAGCATTTGTAGATTACGATAAGCATTACCTTACCATGTAGCCACCTACAGGTGGCACTAGAGGAGTAATTTTCTGTCTTCTGGAGGAGAGCTAATTTGCATACTGTTTCCCAGGGAGCATTGCTCCAGATAGATAGACTGACATCTAGGTATATTATAGGAGAAGTTTTAGAGCAGATGATGCCCTTTCAATACTGGTTAGCTGGTTTTCCCCCCATGGCCATGTTGGGCCGCCTCATTTTTCCATGGTCAAAAAAGTCACAAATTTTGAAAGGTTGATCACGGCTCTGCTACATAGTGTGGACCACGTACAACAGCCAATTCTCCTGGAAAATACAGACAAATTCCACAGCTTTTATACTGAGTTCACACATAGTTCATAGGCGTCTAAGCGTATTACATCATATTTACCGGTGAAAGATCATTTAGTGGGCATTGAATATGCAAAACATTATACAGTAGCCTGTGTTCACCCATGATACCACTGATGGCTATATACTGTAGATAGATAGACTGTATATAGGGTGTTTGACTTGGCATCTATGGACAGGAACATAAAGGGAACAAGTGTCGGGTTGCTTGGGTTCTGACTGCTGGAATCCCAATGATCATCGGAACGAGAGTACCAAAGTGCCCCATGTGAATGGAGATAAATTGCACATTCTCCCTTACCGCTCCATTAGAAGAAATCTGTCAGGGCAATTTGGGAGTCTACACCACCCATAGGTCCTTATGGACTGAGGGTTTAGGGTCTCAAATTGCCCTGTTATAACGTAATCCATGGCCCCATTAAAAACAAAAAAAGTTTTAAATTTACCTTTCGGCTGCATTCTCCATCCCTTCACAGTTCTTCAAGGAAGTCAGTGGAATACACCTCGGCTTCAGTGCGTATGTGCTGGACATTGGGTGGTACTGAGGTTACATCTCCGGCTTCACTGAAGAACTGCACAGGGGTTGCAGAGATGAATCCAGTTAGACTCATTGGATTTACCTCTACATAAGTATAAAGGGTTTTTTATGTGATTGTGAGCCCCATATAGGGAATAGGTATCCTTAATGGGAAATTCCTTAAAGGGACTCTATCATTAAAAACTGTTTTTCTAACTAACACGTTGGAATAGCCTTTAGATGTCTTCCTTGCCCTGACGTTCGGTTAAAAATCAGTTTTCCGTCGGCATGCAAATTAGTTCTCTCGCAGCACTGGGGCGGTTCTCAGCGCTCAAACATCACTGGGGGCGTCCCCAATGCTGCGAGAGAACTATCTCCAGCAACGCCTCCATCTTCTTCAGCAACCGCCTCTTCACTTGTCTTCTTCCGGCTGGGGTCAGACTTGTGCGTCTGCCTGTACAGGAGCGTACTGTGCATGCTCAAAAAAAAATGGCCACCGGCATGTGCAGTCAGCTCTGCCTGCGGCCCGCTGGCAGAGCCAACTGCGCAGGCGCACAAGTCTGACCCCAGCCGGAAGAAGACAAGTGAAGAGGCGGTTGCTGAAGAAGATGGAGGCATCGCTGTTTGAGCGCTGGGGCCCGCCCCCCAATGCTGCAAGAGAACTAATTTGCATACCGACGGAAAATGGATTTTTAACCGAATGGCGGGGCGAGGTAGACATCTAAAGGTAGGAGAAGAATAGCCTTCCTTAAGGCTATTCCAACTTGTTAGTTAGAAAAAAAAAGTTTTTAATGATAGAATCTCTTTAATTATTCCAGTTCATCATTGTGGAGTGTTTGGTGTACGTAGCCAACATGGTCACCGATATCATTGTGTTCAGAAAGCTTTTTCTGTCCTGCCATAACGGAGACAGCACTGACAGGGTTCCTGGCCAAGACTTCTCAAGGAATTCAATAATGGATAAGATAAGATAAGATAATCCTTTAATAGTCCCACCTTGGGGAAATTTCAGCGTGTTACAGCAGCATAGTAATACAGATACAGGATAATACAGAGTAATATGTTACAGACGTAGACACAGATAAGCTGAGAAGAGAAGATATACTAGGAGTCCATGGCAGCTAAGGAAAAACAGAAGAGAAAGAGGAAGACCTCATGGTCATCCTCATAATCATTAGTTCTCTGTGCGGAGAGCTCTTCGTTTGGTCTGATGTAGATTATACAGCCTGGTCGCGGTTGGAAGGAAGGACCTGCGATAGCGCTCCTTCTCACACTTGGGGTGAAGCAGACGGTCGCTTACAGTGCTGCCAAGTCCCATCAGGGTCCCATACATGGGGTGGGATTTGTTCCCCCGCATGGAGGTCACCACAGACAGTATCCTTCTGTCACCCACCACCTGTACTGGGTCCAAGGGGCTCCCCAGGATAGAGCTGGCCCTCCTGATCAGCCTGTCAAGTCTATTTCTGTCCCTGGTTGATATACTGCTTCCCCAGCAGGCCACACCGAAAAAGATGGCTGAGGCAACCACAGAGTTGAAGAAGGCCCTAAGAAGTGTCCCCTGGACTCCGAAGGCCCTCAGCCTCCTGAGCAGGTAGAGTCTGCTGTGGCCCTTTCTGTGCAGCGCCTCCAGGTGATCAGCCCAGTCTAGTTTGTTATTGAGGAGCACGCCCAGGTACTTATAGGTCCTGACTATCTCAATACATGTTCCTTGGATCTCCACCGGGGTCGGAGCACCTCTCCGTTTACTAAAGTCCACCACCATCTCCTTGGTCTTCCCAGCATTAATCCTGAGCTGGTTCTGCTGGCACCATTCAACAAAATCCCGGTTTAAGTCTCTGTATTCCCTATCATCGCCATCAGTGATAAGGCCGACTATAGCAGAGTCATCGGAGTACTTCTGTAAGTAACAGCTGGATGAGTTGTGCCTGAAGTCAGCAGTGTACAGTGTGAAGAGGAATGGGGCAAGAACTGTACCTTGAGGTGCCCCCGTACTACAGATCACAGTGTCAGACACACAGTCCTGGGCTCTCACATACTGAGGGCGGTTTGTCAGGTAGTCTAGGATCCAGTTGGACAGGTGATGGTCCACACCACCAAGGTTCAGCTTCTCCCTCAGTAGCCCTGGCTGAATGGTGTTGAACGCACTGGAGAAATCAAAGAACATTATTCTCACAGTGTTCCCGGGTTTCTCCAGGTGAGAGAGAGCTCTGTGAAGAAGGTGGATGATGGCGTCATCTACCCCAATGCCTGACAGCTGATGATGATGACAGCTGCAGGGTTAATGATGTCACCAGTGTCCTTGGACCGTTTCCAATGGTATTTACCAGGTTCCTACTCATAAATAGCAATTCTCATAATTGTTGTCTCAAGACCACTACACGCCATAGACCATATTAGGCACTATAGTAGGGGTCCACCCATGAGAAAACATTTTTGACGTCCACCCTCTAGCAAAAAAGAAGAAATAAGTGACCACTCTTAGGCCAGTTCACATTTGGTTTCCATTTATGAAGTTCGCAGCGACACTCAGGATCTTTGTGATCGGCTGTTTGAGTAGACTATAGTATTCAGGTGAGTTCTGTGGCCTACAGTGAATATCAAGCACAGCGCCATACATTGAATAGTGTTTGTGCTTGGTATTGCAGCTCAGCCCTATTCACCTGGATGCGACTCAGCTGGATACAGGAAACTTCACAAATGAATATGATGTCACATGGGCTGTGAAGTGGAAGCAGCACTTGGTTGAGTGTCCCTGCCACAGCTGTGGGGTCTTGGGTAGCAAAGATATTGATGGCGTATTCTAAGGACAAGTGTGGCACTTGTGTAGCAGCAATATATTTTTTTTAACCCTGGACAAACCCCCTAGAGGCAATTTGTACTGACCACACTCCACACTGGGATCATATCATGATTTCTAGAGATAAAAAGTTCCTTTGTTCAGGATTACTAATCCTTCTTTTATAAAGAGCATATCTTCTATTTTTCTCTTTTAATTAATAAATTCATGCGACTGCTGCAATGAAAATTCCTAAAAAATGTGGCAAGCTTTACAAGGTAAAGAGAGAACATTCATCTTTTACAAATGAAAATGAGTTGTTCATCCCTCACTTCAGGGAGTGAGAGATGGGGTAACCTGGCAGGGAGGTGTGGCAAGCACAAGCCATGCAAAACTGCTTTATCTTACCACTATATCACATCTGGAAGTCAGCTAACAAACCTGGATGTGACCAATCCCATCACAAGAGATCAGTAGAACAAAAAGGACTTAAAATAAGTTTATTTTCATCTTTTTCTTCTTTTATTTTTAAGACTGTTTGCTTGGATGTCATTTGTATATTTGTCTTCTCATTATATAGCACTGAGCTCTTTGAGTATTAAATCATTAAATTTAAGACTATTTTGGGTTTACTCTGTGAACCCATTATCTTTTTGAAGTGTGTTGGCATTCAACAGGTGAAGAGATGCGTGCAGTGGCATAACTACTGTGGTAGCGGCTGCCACGGAGCCCGGGACATTATGGGTCCCGGCGACAGCCTCTACCCCTGCGGATTTATTTTTTCTTAACAGGCTGTTACCGGCTGGAGTCCAGTCCATTTATACTGCTGTCACGCGCAGCTCCCTGGGGTGTTTTACTTATTAAAAAACTTTCCCCCGCTCTTATAACAGACAAAATGTTGTAACTGCGATAAGAGCGGAGGAAAGCTTTTAGGACCTGTAGCTGAAGGACCTTTGTGTGACGTCAGCCGTCACATGACTAGGTGGGTGTGTCTTTATAGCAGTCCTGGAAGAGATGAAGAGAAGGAGAGATGTGGTGCTAGGTACTGAAGGGGAAGGGGATGTGAGATGCAGGATGGAGAGTGTGTGAGTGTGTATGTATGTGTGGTGTGAAGCAATTGAGGCGCAACAGTAACCTAGGGGCAGAGATGGAGGGGGAACATTATACTGGGGCAGAGATGGAGGGGAGGACATGAAAATGGGGGGGGAGAGAGATGAGGGGTCATGAAAACTGGGGGCAGATGGAGGGAGGACATGAAAATGGGGGTAGAGATGAGGGGTGCATGAAACTGGGGGCAGATGGAGGGAGGACATGAAACTGGGGGCAGATGGAGGGAGGGCATGAAACTGGGGGCAGATGGAGGGAGGGCATGAAATGTCATGTGACATCCGTGCGTGATTATAGATAGCCAACAACACCAAAGACTGCAGCGGAGCCGGAGACAGGTAAGTAACTTTTTTTTATGTATGTATCTCCCCTGGGTCTCCAATTATTGTACTCTGGGGTCTGAAAAGACCCCAGAGTATAATAATTGTTCATGGGTGTTTATTATGGGGCATAATCCCATGTGCAGGGGCCACTATGGGGGATAATACTGTGTACCGGGGCCACTACGGGGCATAATACTGTGTGCAGGGGCCACTAAGGGGGATAATACTGTGTGCAGGGGCCACTAAGGGGCATAATACTGTGTGCAGGGGCCACTGTGGGACACAATACTGTGAGAAGGGGCCACTATGGGACACAATACTGTGTGAAGGGGCCACTATGGGACACAATACTGTGTGAAGGGGCCACTATGGGGCATAATACAAGTCGGTCAAGGTCTTCGGTGTCGGTCAGGAAGAGGGGGGGCACATGTCAAAAGTTCGCCACGGGGCCCCACCATTCCTAGTTACGCCACTGGATGCATGTACAGTATATGCAAGTGAGGTTTCCACTTAGCCCAAAGTCAGTGGTGGTGGTGGTAGCATGTATTTGGGGTTGTGTGGACTGTGTTGGAGTGCGAGTTATGCTCAATTTGCAGTCTGAGTGAGTGGATTGAGTTGCCTCCTGAAAGCTGCACCCATGTCACATACTAGGACATTCCATGCATGACAGAGATTGTGACATCAAACATTAAAAATAAAATCATCATAAATTCTTAAATAACTTATTCCTAAAAAAAGTTAGGTTAAAAATTTTAAAAATAAACAATTTTTGTTGACACATTTCCTTTAAGACTTTAACCCCTTCCCGACATGCGCCGTAATAGTACGGCGCGTGTCGGGTCTGTAACTATGGCAACCGCCCGGGAGCCGGGCGGCCGCCATAGCCGCCGGGTGTCTACTGCTTTAACCAGTAGACAACCGGCTCTAATGCCTCCGATCGGTCCCCGGACCGATCGAAGGCATTAACCCCTCCGGCGCTGCTGTCAAAGGCGCCGGAGGCGCCATCTTCCCGGCGGCGCATGGGCGCCGCCATTTTGGCAGGGATCGCCGGCTCCTGGAGCATGCTCCAGGGCCGACGTCACGTTGCCATGACAGCCGAGAGCCTTGTTAAAGGCTCCCAGCCGGTCTGCAAATTCTCTCTTTTGCAGGCTGGTCTATGCAGCCTGCAAAAGAGATGATGATTTTTTGCAATGCATTGCAATGCATTAGCATTGTAATGCATTGCATTAGTGATCAGACCCCCTGGGGTTCAACACCCCTAGGGGGTCTAATAAATGCAAAAAAAAAAAGTAAAAAAAAATATAAAAAAATATAAAAAGTATTAAAAGTTCAAATCACCCCCCTTTCCCTAGAACAAATATAAAAGTAGTTAAAAACTGTGAAACATATACATGTTAGGTATCCCCGCGTCCGAAATCGCCCGCTCTACAAAACTATAAAAATATTTTTCCTGTTTGGTAAACACCGTAGCGGGAAAAATAGTCGAAAGTGCCAAACCGCCGTTTTTTCACTGTTTTGATTCTGATAAAAATTTGAATAAAAAGTGATCAAAGCAATAACATTTCCCGAAAATGGTAGAACTAAAAAGTACACCCGACCCCGCAAAAAAAGACGCCCTATACATCCCCGTACACTTACGTATAAAAAAGTTACGGAATATGTCGGAATATGGCGACTTTTAGAAAAAAAAAATTTTAACACCGTTTTGGAATTTTTTTTAGGGGTCAAAATGTAAATAAAACCATATAAATTTGGTATCCCTGGAACCGTACCAAAACACAGAATATAGGGAACATGTCATTTTGGCTGCACAGTGAACGCCGTAAAACCAAAGCCCGTAAGAAAGTCGCAGAAATGCATTTTTTCTTCAAATCCACCCCATTCAGAATTTTTTTCCTGCTTCCCAGTACATTTTATAGAATAATTAATGGTAGCATCATGAAGAAAAAATTGTCCCGCAAAAATTAAGACCTCATATGGCTCTGGGAGCGGAGAAAGAAAAAAGTTATGGGGTTTAGAAGGAGGGGAGTCAAAAACGAAAAACGAAAATCAAAAAATGCCATCGGCGGGAAGGGGTTACAACACGTTTGTTGCATTTTCAGACTTCTCTGCTTACCTTGGCTTTATACAAGGTTTTGTCACATGCTGAGTTCCCCCCCCCCCCCCCCCCCGTGAGTCCTGCAGAACTAGAATAGATGTCTCTTGAGTAGACCCAGGTGTTTCATGATTAACAAGCAGAAGAAACCAGGAATTTAGCAGTTATGTGCTCATAAATGTACCCAGGGGAGACTCTCCTAATTATACCATAGGAACCGGGCAGGACTCCTTATGGAGAAGGTTTGGATATCTCACTCCATGATAATGCATCGTACAATGACATAGGAATCCATAGCTGAATCATGAAATGGAGCAGAGTGATGAAGAAGATAACCAACAAGATAAGAAGATACAAAACAAGGTGTTACCAAAAAGACTAGAAAGGCTAGACTGTCCATTGACGAGGTGTATCCAGGATAGGTTGTAATTGTGGTATTGGTGAGACTAGTGAACTAAGCAATATAGAGAAAGATCATGGGGGTCGGACCACCGGCACCTTCATGACCAGTCAAGACGGCAAGTGCATGGGTCTGTGTTATAGTAACAGGCATGTGTGCAGATGAGCCAGAGTGCTTGGATAAGCAATGATAGGGCCACAAAACTTCATACTACTGGTCAGTAGGATCCTCAGGGGCTGGAGCCACATAGTGGCACACTGACAGACGATATTAAGTATTGGTCATCAGTGGATGACCAATACTGATGACCAATACTTAATATCGTCTGTCAGTGTGTGACTATGTGGGTCCCACCCCTGAGGATCCTACTGACCAGTAGTATGAAGTTCTGTGGCCCTATCATTGCTTATCCAAGCACTCTGGCTCATCTGCACACATATGCCTGTTACTATAACACAGACCCATGCACTTGCCGTCTTGACTGGTCATGAAGGTGCTGGTGGTCCGACCCCCATGATCTTTCTGTCAACTGCCCAGTTGCCCTAGGTAAAAGGGATTTTCTATATGATATTGATCACCTATCCTTACCATAGATCATTAATATTAGACTGGTATATTCACACCTGGTATCCCCCCCATCAATGATCTATTTGAAGAGCTTTTAGGGCTTGGGTGATCGCCACTTCCAGTCATAGGTCACATGGCCATGCTGGAGCTCAGTACTATTTAAATGTAAGGGGCTGAGCTGCAATACCAATCACAGCCACTATACCATGTACAGAACTATGCTTGGTAAGTAGTGAAGAGACCCAGCCCCTGTCCAAATGCTGCAGTCTCCTCAATCAGTTTAATGATTTGGGGTTTAACTCCAATGATCGGATATTGATGAGCTATCCCTGGGACAGGTGATCAATATCAAAGTCCAGGAAACCTCCTTTGCCCCATGTTGCGAAATGCAGCATTTTACAGTACCTGCAAAGTGGATAGGACTCTGACTAATCCTATCCACACATTGCAGAAAAATATCTGCAGTATAAAAGCTGAGCCTTCAAAAATGCTCATGTTTTTTGTAAATCGCAGCATGTCAATTATATTTATGGAAACACTGGCGGTTGCCATATAGGTACAATTGGGGCAGAGAGTCCGAAGAGGAAAACTCTGCAGACTTTCTGTAAAAACAGTGTGGAATATACTGTGATGCGTTTCTGCAGCGTTTTTGTTTTTTTTTGCTGCAACCCACTACGTGTGGCCTTAGTGCTCGTTCACATATTCTGTCGTGTGGGTTTTTGGCGCGGCTAGCCGTAATAGGATGCCGATGCATCCAAACATGGCATCCCACTCCTGATCCTAAACAGGAGTGTGCCTCGAGCCACGGATGCCGCGCCTGACTCAGCCACGGAATCCATGGCAAGATTGGTCATGTTGCTTCTTTTTTCTGCTACTAGCTAGCAGGAAAAAAAAGCGAGCGGCTCCCATTGAAGTCAATAGGAGCCATTTTTGCAGGCGGATTTTGAGGCGGATCCCGTGTCAAAATCCACCTGCAAAAAACTCCATGTGAACATACCCTTTTTTGTGTTAAACAGTGTTTATTAATATTTTTCCTGGCCTCCAGCCAATTGTAAATGGGAAACTTCAGCCAATCCGGCCTTGATATTTTTCCAACATGTTCGGGTCACCTGAATTGGCTAGGTTCACACCTGTGCCCGGTCTCTACTCAGGAATTCAATTCCCAGTTCCGCTTTAGAAATCCGGAGAGAAAAGTCCTGTAAACAGTGTTTTTGTCAATATGCAAATTAGCTCCACGGAGCAATGTGTGTGTTGCCACTTATCTCTTGGGAGTAATGACAATGACCTCATTGCTTTCAAAGAGCTCATTTACTCATTGACAAAAATGTTGATATCTAGGCAACAATTCACAAGCGGAAAACATTGGGGGTGACTCTAACCTATTTATCTGTCGGTGGGTTGACATGTTGCAGCCCCATTACCAATGTCCTCCTCTAACGCCAGTGGCGTAACTACCGCCATAGCAGCAGAGGCAGCTGCCACAGGGCCTGGAACGTTAGGGGCCTGGTGACAGCCGCTACCGCTGCTATCATTATACTCGGGGGGGGGTCTTTTTGGACCCCCGAGTATAATGATCGGCGGACCGGGAGAGGTAAGAAACATAAAAAACACTGTTACTTACCTCTCCACAATCCTGCCAGGCCTCCTCCCTAGTTGTCTGACGTCTCTGACATCACATGAACCCGGCCTGCGTCCCAGGTCATGTGACGTCCGACGTCATTGAAGAAGGATGGCAGCAGAGAAGACAGCGTAGGAGCCGGGCACAGGTAAGAAACAGTAGTTTTTTATGTTTTTATTCCCCCGGGTCTCCGATTATTATACTCTGGGGTCTGAAAAGACCCCAGAGTATAATAATTGTTTATGGGTGTCCACTATGGGCTGTAATACTGTGTGCAGGGGCCACTATAGGGCATAATACTGTGTGCAGGGGCCACTATGGGGCATAATACTGTGTGCAGGGGCCACTATGGGGCATAATACTGTGTGCAGGGGCCACTATGGGGCATAATACTGTGTGCAGGGGCCACTATGGGGCATAATACTGTGTGCAGGGGCCACTATGGGGCATAATACTGTGTGCAGGGGCCACTATGGGGCATAATACTGTGTGCAGGGGCCACTATGGGGGATAATACTGTGTGCAGGAGCCACTATGGGACATAATACTGTGTGCAGGGGCCACTATGGGGGATAATACTGTGTGCAGGGGCCACTATGGGACATAATACTGTGTGCAGGGGCCACTATGGGGGATAATACTGTGTGGAGAGGCCACTATGGGGGATAATACTGTGTGCAGGGGCCACTATGGGGCATAATACTGTGTGCAGGGGCCACTATGGGGGATAATACTGTGTGCAGGGGCCACTGTTGGGGATAATACTGTGTGCAGGGGCCACTATGGGGCATAATACTGTGTGCAGGGGCCACTATGGGGGATAATACTGTGTGCAGGGGCCACTATGGGGGATAATACTGTGTGCAGGGGCCACTATGGGGGAAAATACTGTGTGGAGAGGCCACTATGGGGGATAATACTGTGTGCAGGGGCCACTATGGGGGAAAATACTGTGTGGAGAGGCCACTATGGGGGATAATACTGTGTGCAGGGGCCACTATGGGGGATAATACTGTGTGCAGGGGCCACTGTTGGGGATAATACTGTGTGCAGGGGCCACTATTGGGGATAATACTGTTTGCAGGGGCCACTATGGGGGATAATACTGTGTGAAGGAGCCACTATGGGGCATAATAGAACGCGCAGGAATGCGTAGGAGGGGGTCGGTCGAGGTCGGGGGCCCCATGTCAAAAGTTCGCCACGGGGCCCCGCCATTCCTAGTTACACCACTGTCTAACGCCATAGAGAGGGCACACGGCACAGAGATCCAGTCTATAGGACACCACCTGCAGGATCTGGGGAGCAAGCTCTCTGTACTTAGGTGATCACAACCAATAAAGTCTCTTCCAAGTAGTGACAAGTGACAGGACAAGTGTCACAGCTCTAAGGCCGGCCATGAGTAATCTTAGACAAACTAGATGTGTTGCCTTCAACCCCACATACTATCTGTAGTTGTTAAGCAGTTTCTTCCTAGCAGCAGGCCTAGTTCAGTTACTCCATTCTCGGCCTTGTATTCCTCAGATTTGTTTGTAGCAATAAATGGAGGAATGTAAGATAATATAAGGATCTATAAGAGGTTCTGTATTGTGTATTAGTATTCTGTATAAGTTGACACTATGAGAAGCAGCAGTATTGGTATATGCCTTTGGCTCCGCCAGCTACTTTCGGCGTCTCGCTTATCTATCATTGCTCGCTGCTGACAAATCGACTCCACTTTACGGAACATCTGAAATTGCCTACTTGTTTAACAGGCTGCAATTCCAAGAAAGATGTATGAACTATGTTAAAGTGCTCATTCAACACCCGCTCTGTCGCCTGACAGTGATAGCAAAGCTGTGCTCGCATCTGGGGGGGAAAAATATTACCTTCTATCACAAGAGATTCATTGCCATAGAAACACCAGGGAAGAAATGTTGTCTCCAAGCCTTAGTCCTTGATAGTCGGATGGTAAAAGATGTTGTGTGGCGCTGTGGACGTACATATTGTAGTGTTGTAGTGAGGATGCAGGTCTTCTGGAATAAGTCCACTATGAGATGGTTACTCTTGTAGATCAGAACACTTTATTCCATGCTCCATCATTGCTCCCTGTCTAACAACTCCTCCCCCTAAGCTCAGCTCCTCCTCCATTACTACCTCACTGTTGCTAGGCAGACAAAGCAGAATAAGTAAGCAAAACAGAACATACAGAACATACTTATAACAACATCACATCTCTCCCCTTCTTATAAAAAAAAAATAAAATGCAAACATTATAAATGAACAATAAATAAAAGGTCCGAACTGAAAAGAAAATTTTACTGCAGAACATAGTCCCTGAGGTGCGTTGGTGGCCTTCGACTCATCCTTGTCGGGTAGCGTTGAGACATCTCGTTATCAGAAACAGTCTGTGAATTTTCGGTATCTCTTGTTGGTGTTGCTGAACCAGTTGTACCTGGTGAAACTTCCTCATCATCCGTCTCCTCTGCACTTGCTCCTGGATTGTAGTCACAAAGCTTTTTAAAATGGGAGACATTTCGTGTCACTTGATGACCCTGGCGTTGAGCAGTAACCATGGTACCTTTGACATGTGTGACTTGAAAGGGTTCTGGATGATAAGGGGATGATAACTTGTCACTGGGTCTCAGCCTTTTAACAAGGACCCAGTCTCCCACATCCAGCTGTTTGAAGCGACAACTTCTCTTATCTGCATATCTTTTCATCCTGCCTTTGGCAAGGGAATCATTGAGGACCAATGGAGTCTGGACGTGAACTACTGGGATGTTTGGAAGCTTAATGCGCAAAGGCCTGCCGAAAAGCGCAGTCGCTGGCGGAGTTCCTGTAGTAGAGTGCGGGGTGGCTCTGTACTGTCTAAGGAATCTGTACAATTCTTGCTGCAAATCCTTGTGTTCCATGGTAGCAATCCGAAGAGTTTTGTTGATTGATTGCATGAAGCGCTCCACTTCACCATTGGCTTGAGGCCAGTAAGGAATTATTTTCCTGTGGTTAAAACCAAGATAAGTTGCAAAAGACTGAAAATCTGCACTATTGAAAGGTGGCCCATTGTCAGTCTTCACTGTTTCAGGTATGCCATATGCAGAAAAGATTTTGTCCAGTTTTGGTATGACAGCTCTTGCAGAGGTGGTGGAAACGGGTTCAATGACTGGAAACCTAGAAAAATCATCTATGACAACCAGTAAATAGGAATGATCTGGCAAAGTGCAGAAATCAACACTCACAGCAGTCCATGGATTGTCTGGCAGAGGTGTCATTTGTACTGGTGCTCGGCTATGGTCCACCGTAGTTGCTTGGCAAGGTATACATGTGGCAATAAGTGCTTCCACTTGTTTATCTAGTCCAGGAAACCATACTTTCTCCCTGAGTAATTGCTTTGTTTTAACTATACCTTGATGGGCCTCATGGGCCAGATCGATCACTCTACTCTGAAGTTTCTGAGGAATGACCAGGCGGTTGTCACGTAGTAGTATGTTTGAGTCAGATACAGAAAGAGAGTGTCTTGCATTAAAGAAGGCCTGCAAATATGCTGTTTGACCCTGCGGTTGAATACGAGTCTCAGCTAGAAAAGAGTTCCAGTTCTTAGACCGAACAGTGTCAATTACCAACTGAAGTTGGGGATCAGAATCCACCGCATGTTTAATTTCTTCGAGGGTCATTGCTCTTGGCACAGAGTGAGTAACAATGAAATTTACATGCTCCTCAGCTAAGACAGTGGCAGGCAAGTCGTCTTTGGTAGACTGTGGTGAAGGGTGTCTTGAAAAATAGTCTGCAGGGTTCCCAGCTCCTGCCTCATATCTCAAGTGAAAGCGATAGTTCTGCAGGCGTAGTAGCCAGCGTTCAAGTCGTGGGGGTGGCTTTGATGAATGTTTATTGAAGATTGGAATGAGTGGTTTATGATCACTGACCACTGTGAATGGACGACCAAAGAGGTAAAGATGAAAATGAAGGCATCCCCATACAACTGCGAGAGCTTCCCTCTCAGTTTGAGAATAGCGCTGTTCCGTTTCTGTTAAAGCCTTGCTCGCATAGGAGACTGTGGAGATACTGCCAGTTTTGGACACCTGAGTTAAAATTGCACCAAGGCCTACAGGACTGGCATCCACAATGAGCTCAGTAGACTTTAGTGGGTCAAAATAGGCCATGACCGCGTCACTAGAAAGACTGGACTTAAGTGTATCAAAAGCTGATTGATGTTCAACTGTCCATGACCAAGGAGTATCCTTTTTAGTGAGTTGTCGTAGGGGTTCAGAAACAGTAGCCAGATCAGGTATGAATCGTCCACAGTATGTGACCAGACCAAGAAAACTTCGAACATCTGAGACATTTTGTGGCTGGCTAGCAGAGGTTATGGCTGCTACTTTCTCAGGGTCTGCAGAAACACCATTTTCAGAAAAAATGTAGCCAAAAAAATTCAATGACGTCTTGTTGAACTCGCATTTTGATGGATTAACAGTTAAATTGCAGGTTTGCAGTCTCTGAAAGACTTGTTCTAGGTGATTGTCATGTTCCTCTTGGGTTGTGCCAAAGATAAGGATGTCATCACTAACATTGAGGACTCCAGGTATTCCTGAAAGAACCTGCCTGATAACATTCTGAAAGATTTCTGCAGCCGATGAAATGCCAAAGTTCAGCCTCTTGAACCTTCTTAGACCGACATGAGTGCTAAAACTTGTGATATATCTGGAGTCTGGATGCAATTCAAGCTGATGATAACCAGATTTTAGATCAATTTTTGAGAATACTTTTGCACCATTTAGATCTGTGAGAATATCATCAATGGTAGGTGTAATGTGCCTTTCTCTTTGAATGGCTCGATTGGCATGTCGCATATCCACACATAACCTGATTTTACCAGGCTGCTTAGGTTTAGGCGCAACAACAATTGGTGAGACCCAGGGAGTTGGGCCCTCCACACGTTCAATAACATCATCTGTCTCAAGGTCTTGTAGCTCTTTCTCCACCAGCTTGCGGACATGGAATGGGATGCGCCTGTGAGGTTGAACTGACGGCTGGACTGACTGGTCAATGTGTAATTTCACTTGAAAGTCTTTCAGCTTTCCTATGCCTTGAAAGAGTTGAGGATATTTCTGCATAATAGCTTGGACAGAGGAGTGTGTTACGCTGTTTGCCAGTTTCACTAGGCCCAGAGATACCGCACTATTGCAGCTAAGAAGAGTGTCTGCAGAACACTCCACTACATAGAAAGTGTCCGTGATGGATTTCCCTTCAGCCGTTAGTAATGCCTGAAATTTGCCACATAGGGGTAATGCAGTAGCTGAACCATAAGGATATATCTTCAGGTTAGTGCCTTGCAAAGCAGGTTTGTTCTTTAGCTGGCTATAAGTGGCATGACTAATAACATTGACAGACGCCCCTGTGTCTACCAGTGTCTCCACCGGATTGCCATGTATTAAGATGACTTGTTTGGGATTAGACATTGCATGCACATTGCGAGACCCCTCAGTCACTGAGAATAAGCAGGTGCTGCTGGGCTCATCCGCAGGGGACACTGACTGCACTGCCTGAACTTTCTGTGGCAAGGCTTGTTTAGCAGA
Organism: Leptodactylus fuscus; assembly: GCF_031893055.1. Lineage (NCBI taxonomy): Eukaryota > Metazoa > Chordata > Amphibia > Anura > Leptodactylidae > Leptodactylus > Leptodactylus fuscus. The sequence goes on from NC_134268.1 coordinate 31,079,941, forward strand.
GAGAGAAGATTGTGATTTTGATCTGCAGACTTTTGCAAAGTGATTTTGTTTCCCACAGTTATGACAAGTTACTCCCTTTGCTGGGCATGGTTTCTGATGAGGATAAGGACCTCCACAGTTGTAGCAGGCTGCAGCCTGTGTGTGAGGCACATGTGGCTTCTGAGTGAGCTTTGCTACAGAAGATGGCTGCTCTGGTATACAGTCTGTGTTCTCTATAAGTTTAGCTTGATTCTCTGCTGCATCATGAATACGTGCAATGTCCAGTAGCTTTGTTAAAGTCATGGTGGGATCTCTGAGTGCTTGTCTCCTTAACTTAGAGGACACACAACCTTGTATGATTTGCATCAGAATTTCCTTGTCTATATCAGAAAATTCACAGTAAGCTGCAAGTTGTCTTAAGCGGACATGATATTCATCAATGGTTTCTGTTGCTGACTGTTTTGACTGTCTAAACTTGAAAATTTCAAAAGCTGCATTTATGTATGGAGAGAAATGCTTAGTTAGCGCTGCTTTGCTTAGATCATAGTCACTGTCCTCCCCTGTATTGGGCAGAGTTGTGAAGATATCATAGACTTGCTCCCCTGCATAGTGTAATAACATGGCTTTCTTTCTTGCATTGTCAGTAATGTTTATTGCTTGCAGGAATATCTCAAAGCGTTTCAGCCATTTATTCCAGCATGCTGCTAAGTTTGCTTGGGGCTGGTGCACATCAAATACAGCAAAGGAGGGTAAGCAGGCCATGGCTGGTGCTAGGATTGCAGTCTTGTACACAGTTTTCTGTAGCAGTGAAATACCTTTAGCTGATTATTCTTAATCCTCGTCGCCAATTGTAGTGTTGTAGTGAGGATGCAGGTCTTCTGGAATAAGTCCACTATGAGATGGTTACTCTTGTAGATCAGAACACTTTATTCCATGCTCCATCATTGCTCCCTGTCTAACAACTCCTCCCCCTAAGCTCAGCTCCTCCTCCATTACTACCTCACTGTTGCTAGGCAGACAAAGCAGAATAAGTAAGCAAAACAGAACATACAGAACATACTTATAACAACATCACACATATGTACACGCAAACACATGTTGTATGTGTACAGGGGCCTATATGCAACCAGGGCTATATTAAGATAGGTGCAACTCATGTGCAAAGAGTGCTGTAGTCTCCCGTGTTTTAGAGGAATCTCAGATGGCCGGGTACTTGAGGATTGTGACCACCACACTTATCCCCTAAAGCCTCGTTCACACAGGGCATGGGACTGCGCATTTTGGTCCTGATTCTGAGAGCAGGAAGCTGCATAAGAATTGGACCAAAATGCGCCCACCACGACTGTCGTGTCTTCCGACAGTCACGGCTTCCCGCTCCAGACTAGGCTCAAATGAATGGGCCTAGTCTGGAGGGTGCTGTTGCGAGGCGGACGCCGGGGCTGACTCAGCCGCGGGATCCGCCTGAAAAAAGGACAGCTCGTTTCTTTTTTCCATGAGCCGCTCACGGGAAAAAGGAAGCTAGCGGTCTACATAGACCTCTATTGTGAGGGGGCGGATTCTGAGGTGGATTCGGCGTCAGAATCCACCCCCCTCTTGCCCCATGTGAATGAGCCCTAAGTGTCAGATCGCCATTTCATACCCATAGGCAGCAATTTACTGGAGCCAAGTCATTGAGGTCTATGGGAGAGTTTTGTAAACATGTTCTGTATACGGAAGGCAAATAGATAAGATGTCAGTAGAGGGATGTATTAATGGGTGTTAGGTGATGGCATGTATAGAGGTGATAGCTCATTTTGTAATCCCCTATAGAATTAGAAAGTGGTTGTATATTATTAGGGATAGTAGTCAGAGTGAAGATTACAGGATATAAATCTTTTTCATATATATATATATATATTATATATATATATATATATATATACAGTCCTATGAAAAAGTTTGGGCACCCCTATTAATCTTAATCATTTTTAGTTCTAAATATTTTGGTATTTGCAACAGCCATTTCAGTTTGATATATCTAATAACTGATGGACACAGTAATATTTCAGGATTGAAATGAGGTTTATTGTACTAACAGAAAATGCGCAATATGCGTTAAACCAAAATTTGACCGGTGCAAAAGTATGGGCACCTCAACAGAAAAGTGACATTAATATTTAGTAGATCCTCCTTTTGCAAAGATAACAGCCTCTAGTCGCTTCCTGTAGCTTTTAATCAGTTCCTGGATCCTGGATAAAGGTATTTTGGACAAACAATTCAAGTTCAGTTAAGTTAGATGGTCGCCGAGCATGGACAGCCCGCTTCAAATCATCCCACAGATGTTCAATGATATTCAGGTCTGGGGACTGGGATGGCCATTCCAGAACATTGTAATTGTTCCTCTGCATGAATGCCTGAGGATTTGGAGCGGTGTTTTGGATCATTGTCTTGCTGAAATATCCATCCCCGGCGTAACTTCAACTTCGTCACTGATTCTTGAACATTATTCTCAAGAATCTGCTGATACTGAGTGGAATCCATGCGACCCTCAACTTTAACAAGATTCCCGATGCCGGCATTGGCCACACAGCCCCAAAGCATGATGGAACCTCCACCAAATTTTACAGTGGGTAGCATGTGTTTTTCTTGGAATGCTGTTTCTTTTTGGACACCATGCATAACGCCTTTTTTTATAACCAAACAACTCAATTTTTGTTTCCAAAATGAAGCTGCCTTGTCCAAATGTGCTTTTTCATACCTCAGGCAACTCTATTTGTGGCATACGTGCAGAAACGGCTTCTTTCTCATCACTCTCCCATACAGCTTCTATTTGTGCAAAGTGTGCTGTATTGCTGACCGATGCACAGTGACACCATCTGCAGCAAGATGATGCTGCAGCTCTTTGGAGGTGGTCTGTGGATTGTCCTTGACTGTTCTCACCATTCTTCTTCTCTGCCTTTCTGATATTTTTCTTGGCCTGCCACTTCTGGGCTTAACAAGAACTGTCCCTGTGGTCTTCCATTTCCTTACTATGTTCCTCACAGTGGAAACTGACAGGTTAAATCTCTGAGACAACGTTTTGTATCCTTCCCCTGAACAACTATGTTGAACAATCTTTGTTTTCAGATCATTTGAGAGCGGGCTGTCCATGTTCGGCGACCATCAAACTTAACTGAACTTGAATTGTTTTGTAGAAAGAAATGGTCCAAAATACCTTCATCCAGGATCCAGGAACTGATTAAAAGCTACAGGAAGCGACTAGAGGCTGTTATCTTTGCAAAAGGAGGATCTACTAAATATTAATGTCACTTTTCTGTTGAGGTGCCCATATTTTTGCACCGGTCAAATTTTGGTTTAATGCATATTGCACATTTTCTGTTAGTACAATAAACCTCATTTCAATCCTGAAATATTACTGTGTCCATCAGTTATTAGATATATCAAACTGAAATGGCTGTTGCAAACACCAAAATATTTAGAACTAAAAATGATTAAGATTAATAGGGGTGCCCAAACTTTTTCATAGGACTATATATATATATATATATATATATATATATATATATATATATATTATATATATATATATATATATATATATATATATATATTATATATAATATATATATATATATATTATATTATATGGTGACATGAAAAATGTAAAAAAAAAAAATCATTCTTCAAAAATATGTTTAACATAAAACCTAGTGTAAAAGTATGTAATTTATGGTTACACATTCCCTTCAAAATTTCTGAACGACTAATGTATTTAAGGATTTAGGACTCCTGATGTATTTATTTTGTTTACTTATTTTTTATATGGACCGCTTCACAAATTTGCGTGTCAGCCTTGCATACGGGCCATGTTAACCTTCTCTGTATCGTTCCAATTTTGGCATATGTGCTGCCGAAGCGAGCACCTCCTGATGTATTTATGTCCTCTAAATCAATTCTCCAAATGTACTAAAATTCTGTTCTTTCTGCTCATTACCCTACACAGCCTTAAATGGAGGTTCCCATGAACAGAGCTATATCTAAATTTGTGCACAATTAAAACAAAATTTTTTTGCAAATAGAATTAAGTGAAAATTTTGCAGAATTTAAAAATTTTCTTCTTACCATCTTAGTGAGGACAGTTTTTGTCCTGATCAGTTGCCAATGGATATGACCATGAATACATGACCTCTCTACGGTCTGGGACCCAGCCATGATTCCCTTATTGTGTCTGGGTTATCAGGCAGAGACATGCACGAGAAAATAACCTGCAACAGTAGTTGAGTTTCTGACAAGTTTCAGACCATAGAAAGTTCCTGCATTCATGGTCATAACCATTGCCAACCTATCAAGACAAGAGACGGTCATCACTAAAGCGGTTAGAGGAAATCTTTAAAACTCTGCAAAATTTTTACTTATTTATATTTGTAAAAATGTTAATTTTGCAATTGTCTATACATTTTGATATCTTTATGTTTATGGGAAATCTTTTATATTAAAGGGGTTATCCAAGATTTTACTTGGATAGGTCATCAATATGACACCTCTGTACACTGTGTCATAGTTGAGCCTCCATTCAAGTGAGCCGAGATGCAAAAGGTGGCAGCATACAGAGCTATACACTGTGCTGATATCATCTGATCACTGTGGGTTCTCACTGTTGAACTCACACCAATCTCATATTGATTACCTATCCTATGCCATTAATATAATGGACAATCCCTTTAAATGCTGACAAATGAGATCTAAAGCATCGGAAAAGACAAAACAAATTTAACCAGACATACCATATATACTCGAGTATAAGCCTAATTTTTCAGCACATACTCGAGTCAGCTCAGATACAATGGACTCTCTCAGTCACCAGCATGACCTAACACTATATACACCAGGGGTGCCCAATACGTCGATCGCGATCTACCGGTCGATCGCAATGAACGTATGGGTCGATCGCGGCATGCAGCCCGGCATCCCCGCTGTCTGCTTTTTCACAGCGCAGGCTGAGAGTTATCTCTGGATAATGGCAAAAACATTTTTTTTTCAGGAGGGAAGGGGGGGGCTATGACCAGCCGCAATATCAATGTATAGAATCTCCCATAAAATATTGGGGGAAAAAAGCTTTAAAAAAATAAATAAATAAAAGTTCTAAATCACTCCTTACCCTAGAATACATACAAAAGTAGAAAATGACTGTGAAACACAAACACATTAGGTATCCCTGTGTCTACTGAATATAAGGTATCTGAAGTGCTCCTGTTCTGTCGGGAAGGGGTTAATAGGAGCACTGCAGATACCCTATATTCAGCCAGGCTGAATTCCAAGTGGGGGTAAACAAAAACAGTCCTCAAGCTCAGGGAAGGGGCAGACAGACAACCAAATCACCCCCTCCCTTTCCCCAGCACTCAGCATCTACTGCACCCAAAAACTCCGTCCATTTTAATTTTTGAAATTTTCCAGTAGCTGCTGCATTTCCCCCCCTCGGCTTATACTCGAGTCAATAAGTTTTTCCATTTTTTTTTTGTGGTAAAATTAGGGGCCTCAGCTTATATTCGGGTCGGCTTATACTCGGGTATATATGGTAATAAATAGTATAGCTTTGGTAAAACTAACCTGGAAGAAGACTTTGACATATTCTGGTATAGTAAACTAAACTTTAGACGCCTTTCCAAAGTCGAGAGGCTTCTCATGACTGTGTCATGGATAGACCCCGCCAGGTCTTAATACAGCACAGGCTGTTAATACTAGATAATGCCTTTACATTATACTGTATATGGTGTATATCAGGGGTGCTCACACTTTGTCAGCATGTGAGCTACTTCATAACATGACCAAGCCCTAAGATCTACTACCCACTTCTTGTGGGCGGGGCCGGGGCGAGCATGTGGGCGTAGCCGGGCTTGTCTGTGGGCGGGGCTGGGAATGTCGGCGGGGCCGAACGGATCGTGAGAGGTGGTCTCCCAGGCAGCCCCGCTTCTTCACAGCGCAGGCTGAGAGTTATCTCTGGACAATGTCAGGCTGGGGCTGCAGCAGCCCCGCCTGCCAGTGTCCGTAGATGACTCTCAGCCTGCGCTGTGAACAAGCAGCACCCCGACTCCCTCCATCCCTAAGAGCGCCCTGCAAGTGCTTGTTCACAGCGCAGGCTGAGAGTTATCTACAGACACTGGCAGGCAGGGTTGCTGCAGCCCCAGCCTGCCATTATCCAGAGATAACTCTCAGCCTGCGCTGTGAAAAAGCAGACAGCGGGGATGCCGGGCTGCATGCCGCGATCGACCCATACGTCCATTGCGATCGACCGGTAGATCGCGATCGACGTATTGGGCACCCCTGGTGTATATAGTGTTAGGTCATGCTGGTGACTGAGAGAGTCCATTGTATCTGAGCTTGGGAAAAAGATGTATTTTTATATCAGCATCCATTATCCCAAATAATGTATTGACTCCTGATGCATACCTGCAATACACAGTGATATACAGTCCTATGAAAAAGTTTGGGCACCCCTATTAATCTTAATCATTTTTAGTTCTAAATATTTTGGTGTTTGCAACAGCCATTTCAGTTTGATATATCTAATAACTGATGGACACAGTAATATTTCAGGATTGAAATGAGGTTTATTGTACTAACAGAAAATGCGCAATATGCATTAAACCAAAATTTGACCGGTGCAAAAATATGGGCACCTCAACAGAAAAGTGACATTAATATTTAGTAGATCCTCCTTTTGCAAAGATAACAGCCTCTAGTCGCTTCCTGTAGCTTTTAATCAGTTCCTGGATCCTGGATGAAGGTATTTTGGACCATTTCTTTCTACAAAACAATTCAAGTTCAGTTAAGTTTGATGGTCGCCGAACATGGACAGCCCGCTCTCAAATGATCTGAAAACAAAGATTGTTCAACATAGTTGTTCAGGGGAAGGATACAAAACGTTGTCTCAGAGATTTAACCTGTCAGTTTCCACTGTGAGGAACATAGTAAGGAAATGGAAGACCACAGGGACAGTTCTTGTTAGGTCCAGAAGTGGCAGGCCAAGAAAAATATCAGAAAGGCAGAGAAGAAGAATGGTGAGAACAGTCAAGGACAATCCACAGACCACCTCCAAAGAGCTGCAGCATCATCTTGCTGCAGATGGTGTCACTGTGCATCGGTCAACGATACAGCGCACTTTGCACAAATAGAAGCTGTATGGGAGAGTGATGAGAAAGAAGCCGTTTCTGCACGTACGCCACAAATAGAGTTGCCTGAGGTATGAAAAAGCACATTTGGACAAGGCAGCTTCATTTTGGAAACAAAAATTGAGTTGTTTGGTTATAAAAAAAGGCGTTATGCATGGCGTCCAAAAAGAAACAGCATTCCAAGAAAAACACATGCTACCCACTGTAAAATTTGGTGGAGGTTCCATCATGCTTTGGGGCTGTGTGGCCAATGCCGGCATCGGGAATCTTGTTAAAGTTGAGGGTCGCATGGATTCCACTCAGTATCAGTAGATTCAGCAGATTCTTGAGAATAATGTTCAAGAATCAGTGACGAAGTTGAAGTTACGCCGGGGATGGATATTTCAGCAAGACAATGATCCAAAACACCGCTCCAAATCCTCAGGCATTCATGCAGAGGAACAATTACAATGATACCTGAATATCATTGAACATCTGTGGGATGATTTGAAGTGGGCTGTCCATGCTCGGCGACCATCTAACTTAACTGAACTTGAATTGTTTGTCCAAAATACCTTTATCCAGGATCCAGGAACTGATTAAAAGCTACAGGAAGCGACTAGAGGCTGTTATCTTTGCAAAAGGAGGATCTACTAAATATTAATGTCACTTTTCTGTTGAGGTGCCCATACTTTTGCACCGGTCAAATTTTGGTTTAATGCATATTGCACATTTTCTGTTAGTACAATAAACCTCATTTCAATCCTGAAATATTAGTGTCCATCAGTTATTAGATATATCAAACTGAAATGGCTGTTGCAAATACCAAAATATTTAGAACTAAAAATGATTAAGATTAATAGGGGTGCCCAAACTTTTTCATAGGACTGTATGTCTCAAAAGTGATACTTCTAATGGAAACTTTTCTGGAGACAAAAATCATGTCAATGTAATGTTATACGTGTGCCTGTAGTACGCGGCAATGATCAAGAGTAGCCATGCTGTCAATCCACTCCACTATCCCCAAGGTAAGAGCATTGTAAAGCAAGAATCATGTGGAATTGTCTTTGATGCCAGTATACTGTACAAACCCCGTCCCATCGTCTTTAAGCTATGGAGAAATACAGAGACAAATATAGAAATTCTTATATATATATACATGGAGTTCAGTCTGCTTGTTCCTGGTCATAACTGTAGAAAAGTGGAATAAAGTTGTTCATAACCCCATCTGTAACCACAACCCTAGCCATAACCCTATTCATAAACATTACCCTATCTGTAACCATATCCCTATCCATAACCATAATCCTATCCGTAAACCTAACTCTAGCCATAACTTAATATGTAACCATAACCCTTTCTGTAGCCATAATTCTATCTTCAACCATAACCCTATTCTTCTTATATTGTAACAATTTTATGTCATTCTCTTGTGAAACATTGTAGGGCATGGTTCTTAAAGGGAGCCCATCACATGAAAAATACTGTCCAGTCTGCAGGCAGTATGTTATATAGCAGGAGGAGCTGAGCAGATTAATGTATAGTTATATGGAAAAAGATTCAGTATAACCTGTCATTTATCCATTGAAATTTCTATTCTTTCTATGAGCAGAAGTCCAGTAGGCGGAGCTATCATTGATTGACAGCTATCTCTGCATGCACAGTTGTAGAGTGGAGGCTGGCAGTCACTGATAGCGCCACCTCCTGGACGTTTCAAAATAGAAAGAGCAGAGATTCCAATGGATAAATGACAAGTTACACTGAATCTTCTCCCACAAATCTATATATCAATCTGCTCCTCTCCTCCTTCTCTATAACATGCCACCAGCAGACTGGACTGCATTTTTTCACATGGCAGGCTCCCTTTAAGAGCATGTCACATATTAGCAAACCTCAGAGGCTGACACATGACAGATTTGTATATGGAATAGCCCTTTGATATTAGTAGGTTCTTGCCTTACAGATATCCGTAGATAATGGAGTATACTTCATTGGTAAGGTTCACGTCTGCGCCGATCTCTCAGTCGTTTGGGACTTTTCTCTAGTTTTTAGTCTCCGGGACAGAAGTGAACTTAGCCTTTATCAGTCTTCTGTGTCCTTATAGGGTCCTGGAGGGGCTGTGCAGAATACACAACCCTCTTGTTACCCTGAGGTTACTAGTTTTTGTTTTCTCCTCGGGCTGGCATTCTGGTTTACTTTGTTCCAGGGAACATTTTGTATTTTGTTAGAATTGTTTTTTTCACGAGAATAGAAACAAAGAAGAGTCCAAAGGAACATTCTGCAGCGAGATGACAGTTTGCAGAACCAGTGAAAATGATGATGGTACTTACACGGTATGAGCCCTGGCATTGTCTCTGGAAATTACAGCAAAGCTTTTAAAGAGCAGAGAAGATCCGTTTGTTTATCCATCCATTCTAATCTATGCAGTCAGCTGCACAAGCCTCGGATACTATTCACCATGCAGCTGGTAGCAACCACAACTTTACAAACAAGTGCCAAGTAGCACATGGGGCACACAAGAGCGAGCCACTCTACAAATTCTTCGAGCAGGGTTGTATAATTGGTCCGCGCTGAGCCGGGAATTTGTCATGAACCTGTTTATATTAATTGTGAATTACACAGATTTATGACTTGACAAGTTCTCTCCATGCTCGAAGCCGAAACGTAATTACCAAGGAAATTAACTCTTTTCTGTTCAGTCCGACAGTGGCCCAGATTTACTATCGTTGACTAGTCATTGGCACAGACATAGCACATCTTGTATGGGCTAAAATCTTTCAAAATGCTAGACATGTGGGTGTGGGTCTCAGGAGAAAGGGGCATGGATTGTGCCAAAATAGTGACGAAAAGTTTTGTCTCAAAGTAGGTCAACTAAAAAGGGGTATAAATATAGACGAGCAGTGGCGTAACTAGGAATGGCGGGGCCCCGTGGCGAACTTTTGACATGGGCCCCCCCCCCATCCCAACTGATGCCGAAGACCTCGACCGACCCCCTCCTCTGCACTCTATTATGTCCCTTACTGGCCCCTGCACACAGTATTAACCCCAATAGTGGCCCCTGCACACAGTATTAACCCCAATAGTGGCCCCTGCACACAGTATTAACCCCAATAGTGGCCCCTGCACACAGTATTAACCCCAATAGTGGCCCCTGCACACAGTATTAACCCCAATAGTGGCCCCTGCACACAGTATTAACTCCAATAGTGGCCCCTGCACACAGTATTAACCCCAATAGTGGCCCCTGCACACAGTATTAACCCCAATAGTGGCCCCTGCACACAGTATTAACCACAATAGTGGCCCCTGCACACAGTATTATGTCCCATAGTGGCCCCTGTACACAGTATTATGCCCCATAGTGGCCCCTGCACACAGTATTATGTCCCATAGTGGCCCCTGCACACAGTATTATGTCCCATAGTGGCCCCTGTACACAGTATTATGCCCCATAGTGGCCCCTGCACACAGTATTATGTCCCATAGTGCCCCCTGCACACAGTATTATCCCCCATAGTGGCTCCTGCACACAGTATTAACCCCAATAGTGTCCCTCTGTGGACACCCATAAACAATTATTATACTCTGGGGTCTTTTCAGACCCCAGAGTATAATAATCAGAGACCCGGGGAATAAAAACATTAAAAAAAAAAACCCACTGTTGCTTCTTACCTGTTCCCCGGCTCCTGTGCTGTGCTGTCCTCCTGTGCTGACCAGCGCTCGCGTCCTTCGTTAATGACGTCGGACGTCACATGACCCGGGAAGCATGCCGGGTTCATGTGACGTCAGAGACGTCAGACAACAGTAGGACGGAGGCCTGGCAGGATTGCGGAGAGGTAAGTAACAGTTTTTTATGTTCATTACCTCTCCCGATCCGCCGGTCATTATACTCGGGGGTCTGCAAAGACCCCCGAGTATAATGATAGCCCCTGTGGGGCCCGCGGTGTCACTTGCCGATCCCGGCCCAGCCAGGATCGGCAAGTGAATAGGGCCCGTAACAGCCTATTTTTTTAAAAAAACGCAGCGGTAGCGGCTGTCACCGGGCCCCCTAATGGCCCGGGCCCTGTGGCAGCTGCTACTGCTGCTACCATGGTAGTTACGCCACTGTAGACGAGACAGTCTAAAGATACGCCAGATTTATCATCCAGCCCCTGTCAGAAATCTGGCGTATTGTCAGATTGCCTAAATTTACACTATTAGTAAATCTGGATCTGTGTCAGGCTCACACCGACGTCCATAATTCCAACCAATAATTAAAATGGCAGTTTGTGCCAATAAAGGTGTAAACGACCTATATTATAATGTATGGCAGTGCTGCTGAGGGGGCCAAGAGCATGAAAAAACTATACTCACCTCTCCCTGGTCCTCCGCTTCCAGTGGCAAAGTCTGGTCTGTAATTTACGGCCCCCGGATGATGTCAGCAGTGACATCCCATTTGTCAAAATGCGTTCAATTCGGGTCATAAACTTACAGCACGAGAAAAGTTTGGGGGTGCTGTTTTCAGGTATGGGGGAGCCATGTTGGTAAGTAATCTTTTACATAGTATTTTAGGTTTTGGGGCCATAATCGGGGTGAGAGGTTCCCTTTCAAAACTAAGCCCACTGCCCACAATTTACAGGTTGCAGGGGAAAGGTAGAAAGGATAAAGAATGCCTGTGTGAATAGGGTTAGGTTTTCTTTTTATGTTCGTAGTAGGGCATTGCTAGCCAAAGGGGGCACATGAGTAGGTATTACTACAGAGAGGGGTAGGCATTATTAGCAAGTGGGGCCACATGAGATGGCATTACTAGAAAGAGGTGGCACCTGAAGGCGCATTACTAGAGAGAGGGCACATGAGGAAGCATTATTAGCAAGTGGGGCCACATGAGAGGGCACACAAAAGGGCATTATTAATTAGGGGGCACATAAAGGGGCTTAACTAGTGATTAAGGGCATATGAGGAGTCATTATTGGTGAGTGGGTGCACATACTGCCGAGTTTTCCTACAGATTACAACTGATCGTCCAAAGTAGAGAACCCCTATAAGACACTTCCCTTTCAAGGGATGTGAAAATGGAGTGAGGTTTTTAAGGTCTGTTCTCTATATGCTAAACATACCATAAATGCCAGAAGACCCCCCAATGTATACACTAGTCTCATATAGCCCAGCTATTTCACCTGCAAGCTATATATCTACTATTGACTCTGATTAGGAAAAATAGATGCCCTCATACTAAATATTGACTACACTTTCCACTACCTGTATGCCAAGTGACCAGTGGCGTAACTACCGCCGTAGCAGCAGAGGCATCTTCCACAGGGCCCGGGACATTAGGGGCCAGGCGACAGCCGCTACCGCTGCGTTTTTTTTTTTTTTAATAGGCCGTTACCGGCTGGAGTTACTCCAGCCGGTAATGGGCCCTACTTACTTGCTGATCCTGGCAGGGATCGGGATTGGTAAGTGACAGCGCGGGTCCCACAAGCACTATTATACTCAGGGGTCTTCTCGGACCCCCGAGAATAACGATCGGAGGCCGGGGAGAGGTAAGATAACATAAAAAACTGTGTTACTTACCTCTCCAGGCTCCGGGCAGGCTTTGGCCTACTTGCATGACGTCATATGTCCCGCGACGCAGGGCCCCGGTCACATGACGTCCCGGAAGATGGCCGACAGCGACGGAGAATGCAGGGGAGTCGGAAGATGGGTAAGTAACAGTAGTTTGTTGTTTGTATCCCTCTGGGTCTCCGATTATTATACTCTGGGGTCTGAAAAGACCCCAGAGTATAATAATTGTTCATGGGTGTCCACAATGGGACATAATACTGTGTACTGTGGCCACTACGGAGACATAATACTGTGTACTGGGGCCAGTATGGGACATAATACTGTATACTGGGGCCAGTATGGGGACATAATACTGTATACTGGGGCCAGTATGGGGACATAATACTGTGTACTGGGGCCAGTATGGGGACATAATACTGTGTACTGGGGCCAGTATGGGACATAATACTGTGTACTGGGGCCAGTATGGGGACATAATACTGTGTACTGGGGCCAGTATGGGACATAATACTGTATACTGGGGCCAGTATGGGGACATAATACTGTATACTGGGGCCAGTATGGGGACATAATACTGTGTACTGGGGCCAGTATGGGGACATAATACTGTGTACTGGGGCCAGTATGGGACATAATACTGTGTACTGGGGCCAGTATGGGGACATAATACTGTGTACTGTGGCCACTACGGAGACATAATACTGTGTACTGGGGCCAGTATGGGACATAATACTGTGTACTGGGGCCAGTATGGGACATAATACTGTATACTGGGGCCAGTATGGGGACATAATACTGTATACTGGGGCCAGTATGGGGACATAATACTGTGTACTGGGGCCAGTATGGGGACATAATACTGTGTACTGGGGCCAGTATGGGACATAATACTGTGTACTGGGGCCAGTATGGGGACATAATACTGTGTACTGTGGCCACTACGGAGACATAATACTGTGTACTGGGGCCAGTATGGGACATAATACTGTATACTGGGGCCAGTATGGGGACATAATACTGTGTACTGGGGCCAGTATGGGGACATAATACTGTGTACTGGGGCCAGTATGGGGACATAATACTGTGTACTGGGGCCAGTATGGGGACATAATACTGTGTACTGGGGCCAGTATGGGGACATAATACTGTGTGCAGGGGCCACGGGGCCCCGCCATTCCTAGTTACGCCACTGCAAGTGACCATATATATGCCAAAAGGACACTGGTTTAGAATACAAACAGCCCATTATAAACTATGGATACATTAGCAATATATGGCAGAAGAATTTCCCAGCATATATGCTGAACATCAAATGTGGTGTGAACAAAGGCCAAGCGCACATTATTTAGAATCTGTGAACTTGTATCTTAGATCTTAGTTACCCTAGTAGTTTTCATCCAGCTTTCCTGAGGCTGTATCCAGACTTTGGATCAGTGTTTTCCACACTGATAATCCCAGCCCCAGTGGAGTTTGCACCTAATTTATGACGAGGTGCGGGCAACAATTCGGTGAATCCTCTGTGGTCTATGCACCTAAATCTACGCCGGCTCCTTGCTAAATTTATTGGGGCTGCCACATCCCCATTCACAGGAAAGTGGCTTGTGGGGTGAAAAACTCAAAAAGTTACAATTTGTGTGCAACATATTTGCTACTTTTCCATGCATTGGAAAAACAAACTGATAAATGAGCCCCTTTCTTTTTACCACGATTTTACTTTTTGGAATAATCATTCCTTTTCTTATAATACAATAAAATCTGAGTAATCCTGAACTGAAACTTCCACATTATGTTATCAGAACAGAGATATATTCTGTCGCCTCACATTACTGTATACAAGTAAGAACATGAAGCCGTCGCCAGACAGGAATCGTGAGCACTGCTGACACCCAGACATTGAGAGAGGGGCGAGGGTCAGCCTGTTCGGGGTCACTGCAAACTCATTTCCTGACCGAGCGCTACTCCTACTCATTGATCAAGGGGTGGCCGAGCTTCTCTGTACCTTCCTTCCTTTATTTGTTCTAGATAATACATACCTTTTGTGTCGGTATTGAAGCAGTCTATATTATTAGATTGAATTGCCGCACTGACTGAATAGAATTCAATGCTGTTTGCAAAAACAATGTCTGGGCTACTCATTTCTATGGCAAATATATATGTGATGCACACAACAGAGTCGTATCTATGTAAGGTGGTGAAAGTCACCCCCTGTCCACAAAGTTAGTGATTGATGTTAGGTCCTCACTCAGGCTGGGCGTGTGTACACATAGGGGCATTATTGTGCCTTGTCTTATTATTACTTTGCTTACTTGTATAGTGCCGACATATACATTTACAGACATTGTCCCATATAGGGCTCACAATCTACATTGCCTATCATTATGTCTTTGGAGTGCAGGAGGAACCCGAAGAACCCGGAGGAATTCCATGCCAACACAGAGACAGGTTTTCTGCTGTACAAGGCATGAAAAAATATTATTTCTGCCCCGCAGAGGACAGGGCCATTGGCCCACCATATTTATTATCACTTATTCCAGAAATCTGTTGTAGGAAACGTATGCCAGCTATAAGCTATTTTCTTCAAGGTCCATAAATGAGGTTATGAAGACTGGCATTAAAAATGCCAGTCTTCTTAACCCTGCCCCATTGTGCATGTACGGTTACAGTGCATTACATTTGTATGGTATTTTACTAAATATTGACAAGTGGGTTGAGCAGGCCATACACTATAGACAACTGTCTGTTGAATGCCCACTCAACCATCACCTATTCCTCAAAACACCCACATATATGTGCACACTTGGATCAACATAGCATGCAAAAACTCACTGGTAGTTGTGAGTGGCTGTACATGTAGATGTATATTAGGCCAACTCACCAATGTCAGTGCGTCCACCTGACCAACTTTCCCTTTAGTGGTTCACGCACAGTACAATGCCTCCTTAGTGGCCCCCAACAGATTATAACCTTCCCTTGGTGGCCCCACATGGTATAATCCCTCTTTACTGCCCTGATATAATATAACGCCTCCTTAGTATAATACCCTCTTTCCTGGTCCCCACACAGTATAATGCTTCCTTTACTGACCCCTACATAGGGACAATATATCTCTACCTATTAAATTGTTCTAATAGGTAATGTCCTCTGCTCACCGATCCCTGCTGCTGCACAGGCCCGCCTCCTCTTGGTCCAACTTGCCCGTTGCATATTATGTCTGGGCACTGAACAACATCAGGATGTGACGTCCTGACATTGTTTAGCATCTGAACATAATGGGTGGCATTGACTGGAGTTGCATATCAGAAGCAGGCCGATGTATTTTTAGGGATCAGTGAGTAAAATATCCACCATTACTTATTGGGATAATCCAATAGGTAGCGGCTAAGTATAAAAAAAAATGCTGCCCGTTTTGTCCAGGGCAAATATTGCCAGGGCTGCCATTTAAAAATCAAGACAGTCCTGGAAAATTCAGGACTGCTGGCAAATATGGAGATAGCTGTTGGTCAACAGAACATTCGGCCAATAGGCATGCAAAGTGTAAAGCCATCCAACGTTTGGAGACCACATTTTGGGACAAGCAGTGATTTAGTTGGACCAGTAATAGCTACCAGGGGTGTACGTAGAAGAAATAGGTCCCAGTGTCAAAGATCTTGTAGTGCAGGGTAATGCCAACCAAACTGAAGGGCTTGTTTGCATTCCCTTCCCCTTTCCTTGACCCTTTGCCAATTCCCTTTTGCTTACTAAAAGAGTCCTTCACAATTTATTCAATAGTGAAGAGTATGGGGCCAATATTGACTGGGTCCATTGGGGCCCCAGAGCAACCACATGGGCTTCCTCTATAGTAAGTACCACTTTGGTAGCAACTTCACTAAGACTCTCTGTCTTCTCCTACGTGACTGTTTTTCTGGCAGAGGAGGAGGAAATGGATGGTGCCATCCCCGTGTCCCATACTTGCTAAACTTAACACTTAAGATCAGCAACTTCCTAAAGATGTACAGCTCCGTGAGCTGCTCTGATTCCCTGCCAAGTGGTTACTGCTTGTAATGGCGCCAGGCGTCTTTAACCTATTAATCTTATCCCTGCCGATAGCTACCTTTGTCTCTAGGTGTGGTACTTCCTTAGACGGCAGAATAATGCTCTGTTTACGTATGTTTGGCGATTAGCGATTATCTATAGCAGATCCTATACAGATTTATAGGACTCTCTGCTCTCCGGCTAGTGACCTATGGCTGATACTAGGAAGCTCTGTCACAAGAGGTCAGACTTTTACATTGTCTTAAGATTTGCTGAGTAACAAGAAGAACATGACAAATCATTAAGTGCAAGATTGTATTGTATTGTGGCGTATTGTACTGACTGCTCCAGTTTGCAAAAAAAAAATTAACACACCGCCCTATCTTTCCACACACCTATCAACCACACTGAATGTTTGTACTCAACATGAAGACTCATGGGTTCCATGACAAAATTATGCATCAGATGTATTTCATGCCATGTGAACATACCTTAATGGGGTTTTCTGGCCTAAAAATCAGTGGGGATCTGACTCTTGGCATCCACCTTGGTTCTCCACAGCTGTTACACAGAAAATGGCATAAAAAAAAAACAGCTCCATTCTCCATTGCAGCTTAGTGAAAGTCTTTTAAAGAGGTTGTCCAGAAAAGACAGAAATGGAGTAGGAGGCCGGGGAAGGTGATCACATGTGGTGAGGACTTCCACCGGAATAAGCCCTGGGGCACTGCTGGACCGGACAGTGGTGGTGGACATCGCAGCTTCGGGGACAGGTGAGTATGATTTTTTTTTTGTTTCATCTTCTCCAGCCTCTTACTCCAGTTCTGTATTTCCTGGACAATCCCATCTCAAGGACCCTACAGTGTTGACCTAAAGTATTGGCACCCCTGCAATTCTGTCAGATAATACTCAGTTTCTTCCAGAAAATGATTGCAATCACAAACTCTTTGGTATTAATATGTTCATTTATTTTTCTTACAATGAAAAAACACAAAAGAGAATGAAAAAAAAAGTCAAATCATTGATCATTTTACACAAAACTCCAAAAATGGGCCGGACAAAAGTATTGGCCCCCTCAGCCTAATACTTGGTAGCACAACCTTTAGACACAATAACTGCGAACAACCGCTTCCGGTAACCATCAATGAGCTTCTTACAAGGCTCTGCTGGAATTTTAGACCATTCTTCTTTGGCAAACTGCTCCAGGTCCCTGAGATGTGAAGGGGGCCTTCTCCAAACTGCCATCAAGAGATCTCTCCTCCCCCACAGGTGTTCTATGGGATTCAGGGCTGGACTCATTGCTGCCACTTTACAAGTCTCCAGGGCTTTCTCTCACCACCATTTTCTAGTGCTGTTTTGTGTCATTGTCCTGCTGGAAGACCCATGACCTCTGAGGGAGACCCAGCTTTCTCACACTGGGCCACAGTGCCATGGGCTTTAAACTTCTTGATGACACTGTGCACGGTAGACACAGGAACATTCAGATCTTTGGAGATGGACTTGTAGCCTTGAGATTGCTCATGCTTCCTCACAATTTTGCTTCTCAAGTCCTCAGACAGTTCTTTGGTCTTCTTTCTTTTCTCCATGCTCAATGTGGTACACACAAGGACACAGGACAGAGGTTGAGTCAACTTTAATCCATTTCAACTATCTGCAAGAGTGATTTAGTTATTGCCACCACCTGTTAGGTGCCTCAGGTAAGTAACAGGTGCATGCAGAAGACGGAAACCTGTCAGAGCGGGTCCGGCCGTGAGCGTCGGTGAGCGTTTTATGCTCTCCGCCGAGAAACTGTTTTTTTAAACTGGACACAGAGTACTGCATGTCCAACTCTGTGTCCGGTTTTAAAAAAAACTGTTTCGCGGCGGAGAGCATAAAACGCTCACCGGCACTCACGGCCGGACACCTTACAAACCCATTCAAATGAATGGGTATGAAAGAGTCCTGCAGCTTTCCGTCTCCTGCTCTGTTTTGTGCAGGAAACGGAAATCTGTATGAACGGAGACCGGGCGCAGATGTGAACGAGTCCTGACAAACACATTTCACACTTTGATAAATTCAATATTTTTGCAAGATTTTACAACAATCTGTTTTTTCTAGTAGTAACACTGTACAAACTTACTCTAAAATGCGCATTGAGTTTACTTACGGCCATTTCTATTGATGGCACAACTACTTTAAAGGAAATTTCCACCACAGAAAAATAAATTTAGAAGGGCTTTATAGTGACATAGCAACATAACAAAAGTTTATTCATCCCTCTGGTAACAGGGATCGTGGGGAAGAGAGGGAGTACATTTTTGTCATGACTTTGTCAGGACAGGAGATACATGTTGGAATGGCTGGAATCCCTCCTCAGATTAATAATTCTGATGGTTTCCCTTTCCATAGAGCAGTGCATTATGGTAGCACAATCCATCCGCACGACATCCTAATAAGATTGATAGGTAGACAGATATCTCTTGCATGATGTTTGTACACATTGGGTATTGGAAATGTTCCAAGAACAAACCGTTCTATTTAGACACAATGCTGTGGTTAAAAAATACACAAAAATAGTATGTCCTAAAAACTTCCAAAAAAGAGTAAATAACCAATAGCCAGATTGTCCAGCGACACAAGAGGTGAACATATTCTTGGGACAAGTTCACACACAGCAGTGTGGTGCAGTTTTGATGCAGCTACTTGTACGACTACCAGTCACATGACTGTGAGGAGAAGAGTAGACATGGCTGAACTCCCGGAAGATTTTTATATGCTATGTATTTCTCAGGTTTAATGGGGTGATTCGCCACTCATTGATTTCAATAGGAAGCAGAAGATGATTTTTTTCAACTAGCGGAAAAAATAAACATCTTGCTAGTTCTTGCGAATACTTAAACTGTTTCCTTAGGTACGGAAGTGAATGTGGAATTTGATGCGGAATTTGTCAAAATCTGCTCGTGGAATCTGAAATTTGGCCTTTACCAATAAAGACAAAATACAGTGGCACTTCTCCAAATTCTGCTTCAAATTCAGCGTCAAAATCTGCATCAGTCCTGAATTTTCTACTTGACAAATTCAGTGTCAAATTCCTACATGTGAACACCCCCTTAGGGTTAGTTCACACGGGGAACGGATTGGTGGATTTTGGTCCTGATTGTGACACGGGAAGCCGTGTCACAATAGGGCCAAAATGCGCCTGCCACGACTGTTGCGGCTTCCAACAACAAGCCGCTCACGGAAAAAAGTAAGTTAGCAGTCTACGGTCCACCATTGTAAGGGGGCAGATTCTGACGTGGCTTCAGCGCCAAAATCCGCCCCCTCTTGCCTCATGTGTATGAGCCCCTACAGTAACATAAGACAAAGCAGAACCAAGGGAAGGGAGAAGATTAATGGAGATGATATTATTTTTCAATGCATTGCCAGTTTTAGGCTAAGGCCCCACGGGACGCCCCGCAGCAAAAAAGCGCTGTAGGAAAAACTGCGGCAGCAATGCATCACGGTTCTTCCTGCAGCGCTTTAGACAGAAAGTTTGCAGAGTTTTCCTCTGCGGACTTTCTGTTACAATTATACCTATGGGGAAACCACCATTGTTTCCGTAGATATAATTGACATGCTGCCATTTCCAAAACCGCGTTGGTTTTGGAAATCACAGCGTGTCCGCATGGCGGTTTTTACCACAAGGTGAGCATGGAATTTGCTAGAATCCCATCCACTTTGCCCATACTGTAAAACACCACTTTGCCTACGGCATTTCCTGCCTGGCAGAGATTTCCATTCCATATTTATGGCAACACCAAAGCCTCTTGATAAATCCGGTGTGCCGTGCGCCCTTTGTTAAAACTAGTGTACGAAATTCCATAATAGACGCATACTTAGTATGTCACGTGACTGGGTAGATTATAATAAGAATACTAAAATTAACCATAAAATCAGGATTAGTTATAATCATCCACGATCACCGTATATTATACTCACACATACACCATTGTCCTCAGTACAGTTCGCGGTCATTTTCCTCCAGAATCCAGCCATAAGGTCTTAATACAGTAGAGTGATTAGATAACAGGAATGTCTTGAAGGAGCGAGTGCCGCACATTCAGTCCAGCGAAACAGGTTATTACTGTATGTGTAAGACCAGACAAGACCTAAGGCTAACAAGACCGTAATAGCATAAAGTTATAACAAGTACTGGTATGTTACTGAGCTGTATGTATGATGTAAGAACATGGAACCACCATATATACCGCTAAGAATCAATGGCATGCATCTATGCGGTATAATATTTCATACATCTATGTTTCATGGTATATAATGTACAGTATGTTGGTTCCATATTCTGTCCATATGGGTTAGGTACATAGCCAATGTCATTTTATGGAGTTGTTCACATCTCCAATACAGAACTGTGCTGACTACTAGTGGTCAGACCATAGAGGAGGCCCCTGATCAAACCCCCAAGTGTAAAACCCCTATACCAAGACAGACCCCAGAGCCCATATATTTATATAGCATCTCATACGCTCCTCCTCCATGGAGCCCTTTTGTTTATTTGCCTTCAGGACCTCACAGATTTGATCATGTGACCATATTGGTGAGGTTCTTGTGCAGGTCCTTCTCACATTTTGACCAGGAATGACTGCATAAAGCAATCCTGAATCCTGTGCCTTTATTCACACCTATGGGTACACCATTGCATAAGAGAAAAGTAGCATGGAGTTCCTCGGGGGACCCTACACAATCCCTGTGACGGCCTAGGCCCTGCCCCGAACTGTGCCATCTCCATACTGCTGACACCAGTATTACAGATCACCTATAGTAAATTGGGACCCCATTACAAATTTTGCATTGGGGCCCAGGAGCTTCGATTTACACCTTTGGGTCTTGCATACTGCGGGAATACACAATAATTTGCAGAAATTGGGTAAATAGGCCAGACAAATCTTCCCTGGAGAACAAGACTGTAGTAAATGTTCAACCCAGTAATTGTAGAATCGCAGACATATCTAAGGGCAAGTAGAAACATCAATAATGACGCCATTTGTAGGTCAGAACAATGTAGCTGCCGCCACCACGCTGTTTACAACGTGTCTGGTTAAACCTATAAAGATGTCTTCATGTTCCTGTTACATAATCCCGTAGTTGGCTGCAGACTTAATCTTTAATAGTGTGTATTGTTTTAGGAAGATTATAAGAATGCGGGATTAAAAGGCTTATTTTATTATGTAAGAGCCTTGTTACATAACACGTGGAAGGATGGACGTGCAATGGCGGGTGACAAGGCCGAGGGCCGGGGGACTCTATGTAACCAAGAAGCAATAAGATGAGGACAGAAGGAAGTGCACGGGGAAGAACATGATATGATATGTAAGAGTAGTCAGGTTAAATACCGCCACATAGATCACTGCACAGGATGGATCTGTTCTTGCATTGACCCCTATAGGGTTTGGAAGTGGCAGTCACTTTTATGTGACTGCTACGTAAAACGTTGACTATGTAAATGGAAGGTCAGCAGTGTCCATATGTTTTTAGCAGCAATTTTTTGTATCCGTAAAACTGATCAGTTAAACGGATCGTCAAAACGTGGTGTGAACGGCCCCGAAGAGGGTCAGAAAATCTGCTGATACCCTCTTACTATAATAGACAGAGAATACCCAGTATTAGGGCTCGTTCACACGAGGCAAGAGAGGTCGGATTTTGGCGCGGAATTCACCTCAAAATCCGCCCCATATTCCAAAAGTGAGGCCCCGGCTTAAGGGTGTTTTTTAGAGATGAGCGAACACTAAAATGTTCGAGGTTCGAAATTCGATTCGAACAGCCGCTCAATGTTCGTGTGTTCGAACGGGTTTCGAACCCCATTATAGTCTATGGGGAACAGATACTCGTTAAGGGGGAAACCCAAATCCGTGTCTGGAGGGTCACCAAGTCCACTATGACACCCCAGGAAATGATGCCAACACCTCTGGAATGACACTGGGACAGCAGGGGAAGCATGTCTGGGGGCATCTAACACACCAAAGACCCTCTATTACCCCAACATCACAGCCTAACAACTACACACTTTACACACTCAATACCACCTCTCTGACAGTAGGAAAACACCTTGAAACATGTGTATTTGGCACTTGCAGTGAGGAGAGCTTGTCACCAGCAGTGAATTTGGCCCTTGTAGTAAGTTGAGGTTGGCACCAACATTTGTTTTGAAAATCAGGGTGGATTGAGCCTCTAACCAGCAGAGTTTGGGCAAATTCATGGTGGAGGGAGCCTCTAAAAACCCCAGTTTGGACCAATTCATGGTGGAGGGAGACTCTAAAAACCCCAGTTTGGACCAATTCATGGTGGAGGGAGACTCTAAAAACCCCAGTTTGGACCAATTCATGGTGGAGGGAGCCTCTAAAAACCCCAGTTTGGACCAATTCATGGTGGAGGGAGCCTCTAACCAGCCCAGTTTGGACCAATTAATGGTGGAGGGAGCCTCTAAACAGCCAAGTTTTGGGAAATTCATGGTGGAGGGAGCCTCTAACCAGCCCAGTTTGGACCAATTCATGGTGGAGGGAGCCTCTAACCAGCCCAGTTTGGACCAATTCATGGTGGAGGGAGCCTCTAAACAGCCCAGTTTGGGCAAATTCATGGTGGAGGGAGCCTCTAAAAAACCCAGTTTGGACCAATTCATGGTGGAGGGAGCCTCTAATTAGCCCAGTTTGGACCAATTAATGGTGGAGGGAGCCTCTAACCAGCCCAGTTTGGACCAATTAATGGTGGAGGGAGCCTCTAACCACCCCAGTTTGGGCAAATTCATGGTGGAGGGAGCCTCTAACCAGCCCAGTTTGGACCAATTAATGGTGGAGGGAGCCTCTAAACAGCCAAGTTTTGGGAAATTCATGGTGGAGGGAGCCTCTAACCAGCCCAGTTTGGACCAATTCATGGTGGAGGGAGCCTCTAAACAGCCCAGTTTGGGCAAATTCATGGTGGAGGGAGCCTCTAAACAGCCCAGTTTGGGCAAATTCATGGTGGAGGGAGCCTCTAACCAGCCCAGTTTGGACCAATTAATGGTGGAGGGAGCCTCTAAACAGCCAAGTTTTGGGAAATTCAAGGTGGAGGGAGCCTCTAACCAGCCCAGTTTGGACCAATTAATGGTGGAGGGAGCCTCTAACCACCCCAGTTTGGACCAATTCATGGTGGAGGGAGCCTCTAACCACCCCAGTTTGGACCAATTCATGGTGGAGGGAGCCTCTAAACAGCCCAGTTTGGGCAAATTCATGGTGGAGGGAGCCTCTAACCAGCCCAGTTTGGACCAATTAATGGTGGAGGGAGCCTCTAAACAGCCCAGTTTGGGCAAATTCATGGTGGAGGGAGCCTCTAACCAGCCCAGTTTGGACCAATTAATGGTGGAGGGAGCCTCTAAACAGCCAAGTTTTGGGAAATTCATGGTGGAGGGAGCCTCTAACCAGCCCAGTTTGGACCAATTAATGGTGGAGGGAGCCTCTAACCACCCCAGTTTGGGCAAATTCATGGTGGAGGGAGCCTCTAACCAGCCCAGTTTGGACCAATTAATGGTGGAGGGAGCCTCTAAACAGCCCAGTTTGGGCAAATTCATGGTGGAGGGAGCCTCTAAACAGCCAAGTTTTGGGAAATTCATGGTGGAGGGAGCCTCTAACCAGCCCAGTTTGGACCAATTCATGGTGGAGGGAGCCTCTAAACAGCCCAGTTTGGGCAAATTCATGGTGGAGGGAGCCTCTAAAAAACCCAGTTTGGACCAATTCATGGTGGAGGGAGCCTCTAATTAGCCCAGTTTGGACCAATTAATTGTGGAGGGAGCCTCTAACCAGCCCAGTTTGGACCAATTAATGGTGGAGGGAGCCTCTAACCACCCCAGTTTGGGCAAATTCATGGTGGAGGGAGCCTCTAACCAGCCCAGTTTGGACCAATTAATGGTGGAGGGAGCCTCTAACCAGCCCAGTTTGGACCAATTAATGGTGGAGGGAGCCTCTAACCACCCCAGTTTGGACCAATTCATGGTGGAGGGAGCCTCTAACCAGCCCAGTTTGGACCAATTCATGGTGGAGGGAGCCTCTAAACAGCCCAGTTTGGGCAAATTCATGGTGGAGGGAGCCTCTAAAAAACCCAGTTTGGACCAATTCATGGTGGAGGGAGCCTCTAATTAGCCCAGTTTGGACCAATTAATTGTGGAGGGAGCCTCTAACCAGCCCAGTTTGGACCAATTAATGGTGGAGGGAGCCTCTAAAAAACCCAGTTTGGACCAATTCATGGTGGAGGGAGCCTCTAAACAGCCCAGTTTGGGCAAATTCATGGTGGAGGGAGCCTCTAACCAGCCCAGTTTGGACCAATTAATGGTGGAGGGAGCCTCTAAACAGCCAAGTTTTGGGAAATTCATGGTGGAGGGAGCCTCTAACCAGCCCAGTTTGGACCAATTAATGGTGGAGGGAGCCTCTAACCAGCCCAGTTTGGACCAATTAATGGTGGAGGGAGCCTCTAACCAGCCCAGTTTGGACCAATTAATGGTGGAGGGAGCCTCTAAACAGCCAAGTTTTGGGAAATTCATGGTGGAGGGAGCCTCTAACCAGCCCAGTTTGGACCAATTCATGGTGGAGGGAGCCTCTAAACAGCCCAGTTTGGGCAAATTCATGGTGGAGGGAGCCTCTAAAAAACCCAGTTTGGACCAATTCATGGTGGAGGGAGCCTCTAATTAGCCCAGTTTGGACCAATTAATTGTGGAGGGAGCCTCTAACCAGCCCAGTTTGGACCAATTAATGGTGGAGGGAGCCTCTAACCACCCCAGTTTGGGCAAATTCATGGTGGAGGGAGCCTCTAACCAGCCCAGTTTGGACCAATTCATGGTGGAGGGAGCCTCTAACCAGCCCAGTTTGGACCAATTCATGGTGGAGGGAGCCTCTAAACAGCCCAGTTTGGGCAAATTCATGGTGGAGGGAGCCTCTAAAAAACCCAGTTTGGACCAATTCATGGTGGAGGGAGCCTCTAATTAGCCCAGTTTGGACCAATTAATTGTGGAGGGAGCCTCTAACCAGCCCAGTTTGGACCAATTAATGGTGGAGGGAGCCTCTAACCACCCCAGTTTGGGCAAATTCATGGTGGAGGGAGCCTCTAACCAGCCCAGTTTGGACCAATTAATGGTGGAGGGAGCCTCTAACCAGCCCAGTTTGGACCAATTAATGGTGGAGGGAGCCTCTAACCACCCCAGTTTGGACCAATTCATGGTGGAGGGAGCCTCTAACCACCCCAGTTTGGACCAATTCATGGTGGAGGGAGCCTCTAAACAGCCCAGTTTGGGCAAATTCATGGTGGAGGGAGCCTCTAACCAGCCCAGTTTGGACCAATTAATGGTGGAGGGAGCCTCTAAACAGCCCAGTTTGGGCAAATTCATGGTGGAGGGAGCCTCTAACCAGCCCAGTTTGGACCAATTAATGGTGGAGGGAGCCTCTAACCACCCCAGTTTGGACCAATTCATGGTGGAGGGAGCCTCTAACCACCCCAGTTTGGACCAATTCATGGTGGAGGGAGCCTCTAAACAGCCCAGTTTGGGCAAATTCATGGTGGAGGGAGCCTCTAACCAGCCCAGTTTGGACCAATTAATGGTGGAGGGAGCCTCTAAACAGCCCAGTTTGGGCAAATTCATGGTGGAGGGAGCCTCTAACCAGCCCAGTTTGGACCAATTAATGGTGGAGGGAGCCTCTAAACAGCCAAGTTTTGGGAAATTCATGGTGGAGGGAGCCTCTAACCAGCCCAGTTTGGACCAATTAATGGTGGAGGGAGCCTCTAACCACCCCAGTTTGGGCAAATTCATGGTGGAGGGAGCCTCTAACCAGCCCAGTTTGGACCAATTAATGGTGGAGGGAGCCTCTAAACAGCCCAGTTTGGGCAAATTCATGGTGGAGGGAGCCTCTAAACAGCCAAGTTTTGGGAAATTCATGGTGGAGGGAGCCTCTAACCAGCCCAGTTTGGACCAATTCATGGTGGAGGGAGCCTCTAAACAGCCCAGTTTGGGCAAATTCATGGTGGAGGGAGCCTCTAAAAAACCCAGTTTGGACCAATTCATGGTGGAGGGAGCCTCTAAACAGCCCAGTTTGGGCAAATTCATGGTGGAGGGAGCCTCTAACCAGCAGAGTTGGGGGAAATCAGGGTGGAGGGAGCCTAGTATTAGCAGAATTGTGCAACGCTTATGGTGGATGAGTATGAGGATGCGGAGGAATTGGAGAGGTTGAGTACAGACATGGAGTTTCATGTTGGGGTGCTTTACACAGGTGGGCACAAAAATGACGGCTCTACCCAGTGGTGGTTCATTTTTATCAAAGTGAGCCGGTCGGCACTCTCAGCTGACAGACGGGTGCGCTTGTCAGTGATGATGCCACCGGCTGCACTGAACACCCTCTCAGATAGGACGCTGGCGGCAGGACAGGACAGCACCTCCAAGGCATATAGGGCAAGTTCAAGCCACAGGTCCAACTTCGACACCCAATACGTGTAGGGCGCAGAGGGGTCGGAGAGGACAGGGCTGTGGTCGGAAAGGTATTCCCGCAACATGCGCCTATACTTCTCACGCCTGGTGACACTAGGACCCTCCGTGGCGGCACTTTGGCGAGGGGGTGCCATCAAGGTGTCCCAGACCTTAGACAGTGTGCCCCTCGTTTGTGTGGACCGGTGAGAACTTGGTTGCCTACTGGAGGAACTGCCCTCCCTGCCGCCAACGTCACATGCTGGAAACATCTCCATCATATTCTGCACCAATTGCCTGTGGCAAGCATTGATGCGATTGGCCCTCCCCTCTACCGGAATAAAAGACGAGATGTTGTTTTTATACCAGGGGTCAAGGATAGCAAAGATCCAGTACTGGTTGTCCTCCATGATTTTGACAATACGCTTGTCGGTTGTAAAGCACCCCAACATGAACTCAGCCATGTCTGCCACAGTGTTAGTTGGCATGACTCCTCTGGCCCCACCGGAAAGTTCAATCTCCATTTCCTCCTCATCCTCCATGTCTACCCATCCGCGCTGCAACAATGGGACGATTCGAAGTTGCCCGGAAGCCTCCTGTATCACCATCACATCATCGGACAACTCTTCTTCCTCCTCCTCCTCCTCCTCCTCCTCCATTAAACGCAGTGAAGCGGACAGATGTGTGGACCTACTCTCCAGCTGTGACGGATCGGATGCTATCCCTAACTCCTCTGTGTGATCTGAGTTATCCCTGATGTCAATCAGGGATTCTCTCAGAACACACAAGAGCGGGATTGTAAGGCTCACCATCGCATCCTCAGAGCTCACCCTCCTTGTGGACTCCTCAAAGACCCGTAGGATGTCACAAAGGTCTCTCATCCATGGCCACTCATGGATGTGAAACTGAGGCAGCTGACTTTGTGGCACCCTAGGGTTTTGTAGCTGGTATTCCATCAAAGGTCTCTGCTGCTCAACCACTCTATTCAACATCTGAAACGTTGAGTTCCAGCGTGTGGGGACGTCGCACAAAAGCCGGTGTTGTGGCACATGCAGGCGTTGCTGGAGAGATTTTAAGCTAGCAGCGGCTACTGTCGACTTGCGAAAGTGGGCGCACATGCGCCGCACTTTCACCAGTAGCTCTGGAACATTGGGGTAGCTCTTTAGGAAACGTTGCACCACTAGGTTGAAGACGTGGGCCAGGCATGGAACATGTTGGAGTCCGGCAAGCTCCAGAGCTGCTACCAGGTTCCGGCCGTTATCACAAACGACCATGCCTGGGCCCAGGTGCAGCGGCTCAAACCATATTGCCGTCTCATCGAGGAGGGCATCCCTCACCTCGGAGGCAGTGTGCTGTCTGTCCCCCAAGCTGATCAGCTTCAGCACAGCCTGCTGACGTCTACCAACGCCAGTGCTGCAACGTTTCCAACTCGTAGCTGGGGTCAATCTAACAGCGGAGGAGGAGGCGGTGGCGGAGGAGGAGGCGGTGGCGGAGGAGGAGGCGGTAGAGGAGGAGGAGGAGGAGGGGGGTGTTCTTCTCGTGTCCCTGCCAGGAATGTTAGGCGGGGAGACGAGGTACACCGGGCCAGTTTGGGAAGCAGTCCCAGCCTCAACTACATTCACCCAGTGTGCCGTCAGTGAAATGTAGCGTCCCTGTCCGCATGCACTTGTCCACGCGTCGGTGGTCAAGTGGACCTTTGTGCAAAGCGCGGAACTAAGGGCCCGCCTGATGTTGAGTGACACGTGCTGGTGCAAGGCGGGGACGGCACACCGGGAGAAGTAGTGACGGCTAGGGACGGCATAGCGAGGTGCCGCAGTTGCCATCAGGTCCAGGAAGGCGGGAGTTTCAACAAGCCGGAACGCCAACATCTCCTGGGCCAGCAGTTTAGCGATGTTGGCGTTCAAGGCTTGCGCGTGTGGGTGGTTAGCAGTGTATTTCTGCCGCCGCTCCAATGTCTGAGAGATGGTGGGTTGTTGTAAAGAAACGCCTGATGGTGCCTTTGATGGTGCAGGAGAAGGAGATAAGACAGGACCAGGGGAGGATGAGGTAGAAGTCAACAAAGTGGCGGAGGCAGATGAAGTGGTGTCCTGGCTCGTCCTCTGGAGTGCATCGCCAGCACAGTCAGCAGTGGCAGTGGCAGAGGCAGAGGCAGAGGCAGTGGCAGTGGCGTGAACGGCAGTCGGCCTTTGTCCTGCCGTTGCTGCCTGCCACTGATTCCAGTGCTTGGATTCCAAATGACGGCGCATTGAAGTGGTGGACAGGTTGCTCTTCTCAGAGCCCCTAATCAATTTCGAGAGGCAAATTGTGCAGACAACACTATATCTGTCCTCGGCGCATTCCTTGAAAAAACTCCACACCTTCGAGAAACGTGCCCTCGAGGTGGGAGTTTTTCGGGGCTGGGTACGAACTGGAACATCTTGGGAGATTCCGGGTGTGGCCTGGCTTCGCCTAAGCTGCTGACCTCTGCCTCTGCCTCTAGCTACCCTTTTTGGTGCTGCACCTGCCTCAACATCCACACTACTTTCCCCGCTTGACATCCCCCCTGTCCAGGTCGGGTCAGTGTCCTCATCATCCACCACTTCCTCTTCCAACTCCTGTCTCATCTCCTCCTCCCGCACAATGCGCCGGTCAACTGGATGCCCTGACGGCAACTGCGTCACATCATCGTCGATGAGGGTGGGTTGCTGGTCATCCACCACCAAATCGAACGGAGATGGAGGAGACTCTAGTGTTTGAGCATCTGGATACAGATGCTCCTCTGTTAGGTTCGTGGAATCGTGACGTGGAGAGGCAGGTTGAGGGACAATGAAAGGAGCGGAGAACAGCTCTGGGGAGCAGGGACAGTTTGGGTTATTGTTCTGTAAAGCTTCGGAATTTTGGGAGGAAGGAAGACAAGACTGTTGGGTAATAGGAGGAGAGGAGGCAGAGTCTGACTGGCTGCTGGACAATGTGCTGTAAGCGTTCTCTGACAGCCATTGCAAGACCTGTTCCTGGTTCTCGGGCCTACTAAGGTTTGTACCCTGCAGTTTAGTTAATGTGGCAAGCAACCCTGGCACTGTGGAGTGGCGCAATGCTTGCTGCCCCACAGGAGTAGGCACGGGACGCCCTGTGGCTTCACTGCTACCTTGCTCCCCAGAACCATTCCCCCGACCTCGCCCACGGCCTCGTCCACGTCCCTTTCCGGGAGCCTTGCGCATTTTGAATTCCTAGTTAGAAATTGGCACTGTATACCAGTAGTAAAAATTGTGGGTGCACGTAACCCCAATATATTCTTTGAATTCCCAGTCAGACACTGGCACTATATGGCAGTAGCAAGAAATGAGGGTATTTGTATTCCCAATATACTCTTTGAATTCCCAGTCAGACAATGGCACTGTATACCAGTAGTAAAAATTGTGGGTGCACGTAACCCCAATATATTCTTTGAATTCCCAGTCAGAAACTGGCACTATATGGCAGTAGCAAGAAATGAGGGTATTTGTATTCCCAATATACTCTTTGAATTCCCAGTCAGACAATGGCACTGTATACCAGTAGTAAAAATTGTGGGTGCACGTAACCCCAATATATTCTTTGAATTCCCAGTCAGACACTGGCACTATATGGCAGTAGCAAGAAATGAGGGTATTTGTATTCCCAATATACTCTTTGAATTCCCAGTCAGACAATGGCACTGTATACCAGTAGTAAAAATTGTGGGTGCACGTAACCCCAATATATTCTTTGAATTCCCAGTCAGAAACTGGCACTATATGGCAGTAGCAAGAAATGAGGGTATTTGTATTCCCAATATACTCTTTGAATTCCCAGTCAGACAATGGCACTGTATACCAGTAGTAAAAATTGTGGGTGCACGTAACCCCAATATATTCTTTGAATTCCCAGTCAGACACTGGCACTATATGGCAGTAGCAAGAAATGAGGGTATTTGTATTCCCAATATACTCTTTGAATTCCCAGTCAGACAATGGCACTGTATACCAGTAGTAAAAATTGTGGGTGCACGTAACCCCAATATATTCTTTGAATTCCCAGTCAGAAACTGGCACTATATGGCAGTAGCAAGAAATGAGGGTATTTGTATTCCCAATATACTCTTTGAATTCCCAGTCAGACAATGGCACTGTATACCAGTAGTAAAAATTGTGGGTGCACGTAACCCCAATATATTCTTTGAATTACCAGTCAGAAACTGGCACTATATGGCAGTAGCAAGAAATGAGGGTATTTATAACCCCAATATATTCTTTGAATTCCCAGTCAGACAATGGCACTGTATACCAGTAGTAAAAATTGTGGGTGCACGTAACCCCAATATATTCTTTGAATTACCAGTCAGAAACTGGCACTATATGGCAGTAGCAAGAAATGAGGGTATTTATAACCCCAATATATTCTTTGAATTCCCAGTCAGACAATGGCACTGTATACCAGTAGTAAAAATTGTGGGTGCACGTAACCCCAATATATTCTTTGAATTCCCAGTCAGAAACTGGCACTATATGGCAGTAGCAAGAAATGAGGGTATTTATAACCCCAATATATTCTTTGAATTCCCAGTCAGACAATGGCACTGTATACCAGTAGTAAAAATTGTGGGTGCACGTAACCCCAATATATTCTTTGAATTCCCAGTCAGAAACTGGCACTATATGGCAGTAGCAAGAAATGAGGGTATTTGTATTCCCAATATACTCTTTGAATTCCCAGTCAGACAATGGCACTGTATACCAGTAGTAAAAATTGTGGGTGCACGTAACCCCAATATATTCTTTGAATTCCCAGTCAGACACTGGCACTATATGGCAGTAGCAAGAAATGAGGGTATTTGTATTCCCAATATACTCTTTGAATTCCCAGTCAGACAATGGCACTGTATACCAGTAGTAAAAATTGTGGGTGCACGTAACCCCAATATATTCTTTGAATTCCCAGTCAGAAACTGGCACTATATGGCAGTAGCAAGAAATGAGGGTATTTGTATTCCCAATATACTCTTTGAATTCCCAGTCAGACAATGGCACTGTATACCAGTAGTAAAAATTGTGGGTGCACGTAACCCCAATATATTCTTTGAATTCCCAGTCAGACACTGGCACTATATGGCAGTAGCAAGAAATGAGGGTATTTGTATTCCCAATATACTCTTTGAATTCCCAGTCAGACAATGGCACTGTATACCAGTAGTAAAAATTGTGGGTGCACGTAACCCCAATATATTCTTTGAATTCCCAGTCAGACACTGGCACTATATGGCAGTAGCAAGAAATGAGGGTATTTGTATTCCCAATATACTCTTTGAATTCCCAGTCAGACAATGGCACTGTATACCAGTAGTAAAAATTGTGGGTGCACGTAACCCCAATATATTCTTTGAATTACCAGTCAGAAACTGGCACTATATGGCAGTAGCAAGAAATGAGGGTATTTATAACCCCAATATATTCTTTGAATTCCCAGTCAGACAATGGCACTGTATACCAGTAGTAAAAATTGTGGGTGCACGTAACCCCAATATATTCTTTGAATTACCAGTCAGAAACTGGCACTATATGGCAGTAGCAAGAAATGAGGGTATTTATAACCCCAATATATTCTTTGAATTCCCAGTCAGACAATGGCACTGTATACCAGTAGTAAAAATTGTGGGTGCACGTAACCCCAATATATTCTTTGAATTACCAGTCAGAAACTGGCACTATATGGCAGTAGCAAGAAATGAGGGTATTTATAACCCCAATATATTCTTTGAATTCCCAGTCAGACAATGGCACTGTATACCAGTAGTAAAAATTGTGGGTGCACGTAACCCCAATATATTCTTTGAATTCCCAGTCAGAAACTGGCACTATATGGCAGTAGCAAGAAATGAGGGTATTTATAACCCCAATATATTCTTTGAATTCCCAGTCAGACAATGGCACTGTATACCAGTAGTAAAAATTGTGGGTGCACGTAACCCCAATATATTCTTTGAATTCCCAGTCAGACACTGGCACTATATGGCAGTAGCAAGAAATGAGGGTATTTGTATTCCCAATATACTCTTTGAATTCCCAGTCAGACAATGGCACTGTATACCAGTAGTAAAAATTGTGGGTGCACGTAACCCCAATATATTCTTTGAATTCCCAGTCAGAAACTGGCACTATATGGCAGTAGCAAGAAATGAGGGTATTTGTATTCCCAATATACTCTTTGAATTCCCAGTCAGACAATGGCACTTTATACCAGTAGTAAAAATTGTGGGTGCACGTAACCCCAATATATTCTTTGAATTACCAGTCAGAAACTGGCACTATATGGCAGTAGCAAGAAATGAGGGTATTTATAACCCCAATATATTCTTTGAATTCCCAGTCAGACAATGGCACTGTATACCAGTAGTAAAAATTGTGGGTGCACGTAACCCCAATATATTCTTTGAATTCCCAGTCAGAAACTGGCACTATATGGCAGTAGCAAGAAATGAGGGTATTTATAACCCCAATATATTCTTTGAATTCCCAGTCAGACAATGGCACTGTATACCAGTAGTAAAAATTGTGGGTGCACGTAACCCCAATATATTCTTTGAATTCCCAGTCAGAAACTGGCACTATATGGCAGTAGCAAGAAATGAGGGTATTTGTATTCCCAATATACTCTTTGAATTCCCAGTCAGACAATGGCACTGTATACCAGTAGTAAAAATTGTGGGTGCACGTAACCCCAATATATTCTTTGAATTCCCAGTCAGACACTGGCACTATATGGCAGTAGCAAGAAATGAGGGTATTTGTATTCCCAATATACTCTTTGAATTCCCAGTCAGACAATGGCACTGTATACCAGTAGTAAAAATTGTGGGTGCACGTAACCCCAATATATTCTTTGAATTCCCAGTCAGAAACTGGCACTATATGGCAGTAGCAAGAAATGAGGGTATTTGTATTCCCAATATACTCTTTGAATTCCCAGTCAGACAATGGCACTGTATACCAGTAGTAAAAATTGTGGGTGCACGTAACCCCAATATATTCTTTGAATTCCCAGTCAGACACTGGCACTATATGGCAGTAGCAAGAAATGAGGGTATTTGTATTCCCAATATACTCTTTGAATTCCCAGTCAGACAATGGCACTGTATACCAGTAGTAAAAATTGTGGGTGCACGTAACCCCAATATATTCTTTGAATTCCCAGTCAGAAACTGGCACTATATGGCAGTAGCAAGAAATGAGGGTATTTGTATTCCCAATATATTCTTTGAATTCCCAGTCAGACAATGGCACTGTATACCAGTAGTAAAAATTGTGGGTGTATATAGCCCCAATTCTATTGCTAGGGGACTTGCAGGGTATTTCTGGGGTGAAGGTGGGGGGGCACACCGTTGGAACGGGTATCGGGGTATATATCGGGTATACGGGAATACACTGACAGTGTATTCCATTCAGGATCCTGGGAAAGCTGGGTTGCGGCGATTGAGCCCGTCAGTGCCACGTTACACTGACAAGCTTCTCCCTGGAATTTAGCTCTTACAAGAGCTGTTGGTTGTCTTCTCCTTCCTATCCTAGCCTGTCCCTGCCTACCCAGAATCTAAGCCCTAGCTAGCTGGACGGAAACCTCCGTCCTCGGTGAATTGCAAGCTCAGAATGACGCGAAGCTGGGCGTCGCTGTTCTTTTAAATTAGAGGTCACATGTTTTCGGCAGCCAATGGGTTTTGCCTACTTTTTT
Source organism: Leptodactylus fuscus (assembly GCF_031893055.1). Lineage (NCBI taxonomy): Eukaryota > Metazoa > Chordata > Amphibia > Anura > Leptodactylidae > Leptodactylus > Leptodactylus fuscus. The sequence goes on from NC_134268.1 coordinate 31,114,765, forward strand.
CAACGTCACCGGTGTCGTAGTTCCTGTCCCACCTACCCAGCGCTGTTATTGGAGCAAAAAAGGCGCCAGGGAAGGTGGGAGGGGAATCGAGTAATGGCGCACTTTACCACGCGGTGTTCGATTCGATTCGAACATGCCGAACAGCCTAATATCCGATCGAACATGAGTTCGATAGAACACTGTTCGCTCATCTCTAGTGTTTTTCCATTAATATAACCATATTTAGATTTGTAGATAAAAATTAAACATTTTTGAAAATATAATTGGATATAAATTTTGCAGATTTCCTCTTACCATCTTAGTGGTGACTTCTGTTATCTTGATTGGTTGCCAATGGATATGACCGTGAATGTAGGAACTTTCTATAGTCTAAAACCCAGCCTTGACATTCTTATTGTGTCCGGTTATCTTCTCATACATGTAGTGTCCTCCTGATAACCAGCCATGATGTCCTTATTGTGGTCGGGTTATCTTCTCATACATGTAGTGTCCTCCTGATAACCAGCCATGATGTCCTTATTGTGGTCAGGTTATCTTCTCATACATGTAGTGTCCTCCTGATAACCAGCCATGATGTCCTTATTGTGTCCGGGTTGTCTTCTCATACATGTAGTGTCCTCTCCTGATAACCAGCCATGATATCCTTATTGTTTCCGGGATATCTTCTCATACATGTAGTGTCCTCCTGATAACCAGCCATGATGTCCTTATTATGGTCAGGTTATCTTCTCATACCTGTAGTGTCCCTCCTGATAACCAGCCATGATGTCCTTATTGTGGTCGGGTTATCTTCTCATACATGTAGTGTCCTCCTGATAACCAGCCATGATGCCCTTATTGTGTCTGGGATATCTTCTTATACATGTAGTGTCCTCCTGATAACCAGCCATGATGCCCTTATTATGGTCAGGTTATCTTCTCATACATGTAGTGTCCTCCTGATAACCAGCCATGATGCCCTTATTGTGTCTGGGATATCTTCTTATACATGTAGTGTCCTCCTGATAACCAGCCATGATGCCCTTATTATGGTCAGGTTATCTTCTCATACATGTAGTGTCCTCCTGATAACCAGCCATGATGTCCTTATTGCGGTCAGGTTATCTTCTCATACAAGTAGTGTCCCCTCCTGATAACCAGCCATGATGTCCTTATTATGGCCGGTTTATCTTCTCATACATGTAGTGTCCTCCTGATAACCAGCCATGATGTCCTTATTGTGGTCGGCTTATGTTCTCATACATGTAGTGTCCTCCTGATCACCAATCATATTATCCCTCTAGTTGTGAACCTAATAAACTGATACAAAGAGCAAGAGGGATGAAAAAGAGGGATATGTAATGATATGAAGGTACATGCAGTGCAGGAGACCTGGGTTCGAATCCAGCCAAGAACAACATCTGCAAGGAGTTTGTATGTTCTCCCTGTGTTTGGTGGGTTTCCTCCGGGTACTCTGGTTTCCTCCCACACTCCTAGGACATACTGATGGGAATGTAGATTGTGATCCTATATGGGATAGTGACAATATCTGTAAAGCGCTGCGGAATATGATGGCGCTATATAAGTAACATAAATATGATGATTGTCCATTATTACCGGAGCAGATTATCAGTTCAGCCCCGCCGTTACTTTTCCTGCTTCACCCTCTTATATTATTTTATCTCTACATAATGGAAAATTTCAAAGTATTGAAAAGTAAATTCCATTTGTGTTAGAAAATTTTCCACTTGTCCTCCTGAGCTGTTACGTAATGTCATATGTGCTGGGACAGTGATAGATGGGTTTCTGCCTTGTTTGTAAATTCAGTGTGACAGATTGCATCACATGCTGCAATAGATATCAATGCAGGTAGAAGGGAAGCTCACGTTAAAGGGATATTCTCTTAAAGGTATAATTTTTTTTTAAAAAAGAACTAATACTTATTTGTTTAACCCTAGCTGCTCCAGTACCAATACTCTGCTGGCCCCTGACGGACATTGTTTATGTTCCTGATTCAATGATATACTGGGCTGATCACCTGGAGGCGCTGCACAGAAAGGGCCACAGCAGTAATGGAACAGTGCAGGATCTGCATATGACATGTAGATTTAAAGGGGATGAATCACCATTTTTTAATTTATTTTATTAAAACCAGACAATGATCAAATTAGCACATTTTTCTATTCTGTTTCTATTTTCTAAACGTAGATTTTTTTTTATTCTATTTTCTGTACATGATTATGGGGGCTGCCATGTTACTGTAGGCTAACAGCTTTTAGTGATGTGCTCATTCTCATAGACAGCAATAAACTGGAGCCAACTCATTGAGGTCTACGGGAGAATTTTCTAGGCATGCAGGGAGAGTATGTAAGATGTAAATGAGATCACTGCTGCAAACAGAAGACCTACAGAATTGGCACTTGTCCGTCTATTGTTATGCTTAGTGGCCAGAGTGAAAATTGCAGGATATAGTAATATAGGTAATAACATGGAATTAAAAAAAAAAATCTAAAATACTTAAAATATAGATTTAACATGAAAACATTGTACAAAATTGGTGATAAATTCTCTAAGTGTCAGCTAAAATAGGGAAAAAAAATTAAGGATGAACAAACATGTCTTCTCTCTTTGTAACCTTTAGAAATTGCAATACCTTTTTAGTAATAGTTTTACCCAATGATAAACTAGGAATGGGAGAGATCAAGTTCTCATCTCTAATTTGTGGAGAAATGTGGTAGCAAGTGTTCAGTTTCCCCACAGTGCCCCCACAGGGGATATGAAGCATTACAATTATAATCCAAGGTCCTGTCTGTGTTATGTATGGGAGTGTTGGATCCTCCGGGGAGAGGAATGTTTTTTGTAGCTCATAATGCGGATTGTGCTTTATTAAGTGAGTTAAAAGGGATATTTTAAGTGATAACCTATCCTTATTATAGGTTATTAATGGAAGATGGGCAGAGGACTGACATCCAGGACCCATACGGACCAGCTGACTGCGGCAGCAGTAGCATGGCCTGAGAGCTGCCATATGACATCATGTTCATCGGTCACATGGCCTGATCGCAGCACAGTCACTTCCAAGTGTATGGGCTGGGTTCCTACACCAAGCAAAGCCATTGTACGACGTTGCGCTTGGTAAGTAATGAAGAGCACTCACCCAAATTCTGCAGCCTTTTCAAACAGCTGGCTGGCTGTGGGTCCGGATGTCAGACCCCTGCCGATCTAAGGATAGGTCATCAATTATTTAGCCTGGAAAACCCATTTTATAAAGTGTTTTCTATTCCAGACACCTGTATAAACATACTGGTAGGAAAACTGGCTTCCTATGAAATTGCCCATAGGGTGTGTGTGTCAAATTTGACTGTGAGCCCTAGGCTTGTTAAATGGCATTGAGTAACTTCTGGATATGTAAATAAGGTTTGGAAACACAATGCATGAAGACGTCTTGTACTTCTTTTTTTTTTTGGTTTTCCTCAGAATGAACAGAAGCAGTGGGAAGTGACGGGCAGCTTTCCAAAATCATAAGTACGCAGCAGGAAAAACAACAGCACATTGTTATCACGTGACGGTGATTTCATCCCCTCTAGAACATCGTGTCACATCTTTACAACTCTAACAATTCATACATTTGTACAAAGTTCACATTATAAATATGCCTGGCCATAAGGTAAAGTCCAGCCAATGTTGTCAGCCCTGAGATGTCATACTTCTAGCAATAAACTTCACTTATCATAACAAGCCTGGGAGTCTGTCACTGGAACCCAGTGTATCAACTCAGCCCCACAGATAGATAGGTTAGGATCACCAGAACCAGAATATCACCCCAGCCCTGCTGATAGATAGGTCAGGGTCACCCGAACCCAACATATCAACTCAGCCCTGCAGATAGATAGGTTATGATCACCAGAACCAGAATATAAACCTAGCCCTGCAGATAGATAGGTTAGTGTCACCAGAACAAGCATATCACCCAGCCCTGCAGATAGATAGGTTAGTGTCACCAAAACCCAGTGTATCGAACCAGCCCCAAAGATAGATACAGTAGGTTATGGGTATTAGAACCTTGGGTATCAACCCAGCCCTGCAGATAGATAGGTTACCTGAATCATACAGTGATTTCCTTTTTGAATCACTGCCTCTGTTGTTGAAATATTGTGGTTTTTGTCAATATACATATAAGCTCTTGGGAGCAATGAAGATGTTGGCGTTGCTCCAAAGAGCTATCTAGAGATAAGTTAGAACTTTCTATGATGGTAAACTCAAGAAGAGTCATAAAAATAATTGTCGATTAGGAATGAAGGAAAAGGTCAACTTGCCTGCTAGCAACTCTAGATTTTCCAGGAGTTTTAAAGGGGTTGTCCAGAATATATGGTTTTGTGCAAGGAGGCCGGGAAGGTGTTACAACCCCCCCCCAAAAAAAACATATTCACCTGATCACTGGTGTTCTGGAGGCTAAGGGCTCGTTCACACGGGGCAAGAGGGTGCGGATTTTTGCGCTGAATCCACATCATAATCCGCCCTCTCACAATAGAAGTCTATGTAGACCGCTAGCTTACTTTTTTCCATGAGTGGCATGTTCCCAATCACGGAAAAATGAAGCGAGCTGCCCTTTCTTTAGGTGGACTCTGTGGCTGATTCAGCCCTGGCGTCCGCCTCGCGACAGCACCCTCCGGACTAGGCCCATTCATTAAAGCCTACTCTGGAGGGGGAAGCCGTGACAGTCGTGGCAGGCGCATTTTGGCCCTATTGTACCACCCCCGTGTGAACTAGCCCTAAAACCAGGAATGGATTCAAAGAGGAGAAGCAGCACTTGATACTTTTTCTCAATTTTTTGATCCACACCTAGTTCTGGCTTCAAAAACTTCATGGAAGTGCCTGACTGTGTAAACACAGCCTTATAGTGTTTGATTAAAGCACGCAATCTTTCAGTTACCATTAAAAAGCACTCAAGGCATTTTACCAGGAGTGATAAGTGTTCCCTGTAAGAAGTTCTATGTGTTCCTGACCATGGGCTTCTCAGACAGGTTAAAGACCTATGACAGGTATATTATAGTTATCAGATCTCTCTATTGTAAAGGGCTGCACAGCCATTCATTTTCATTGGAAGCCATTGCTTTCTGTATTTTACTGCTAGTCTGGATATCCAATTATCTTAAAGGGATTCTACCATTTAAACACTTTTTTTTCTCGTTCACATGTCGGAATAGCCTTAAAAAAGGCTATTCGTCTCCTACCTTTATAAGTCGTCTCCGGCCCGCCATTTGGTGAAAAATCCGGTTTTCGTTAGTATGCAAATGAGTTCTCTCGCAGCACTGGGGGCATCCCCAAAGCTGCCAGAGAACTCTCTCCAGCGATGCCTCCATTTTCTTCAGCAGCCGCCTCTTCACTCGTCTTCTTCCAGCTGGGGTCATACTTTGACGCCTGCGCAGTTGGCTCTACCGTGGGACGCAGCCAGAGCTGAGTGCACAGGCCGGTGGCCGTTTTTTGGAGGCCGCTTATGTGCGCATGCGCAGTACACTCTGTACGCCATAGAACTAGAGGAGCGTACTGCAATGGCACAACGTCTGCACAATGTCTGACATGGACAAGGGTTTCTTTTCAGACCAGAAATCTATATATTTTTGTGGCACAAATAACATAAAGACCTGAAAGCAAACTTTGCACCAAAGCCCCCGAGCGTCCCATGTCATTGATAGCACTGGATACAAGCTATGACTGTATCCTATGGTTGTGTCACTATTGCCTGTATAGCAATGGAGAATTTACTAATTCAATAATAATAACAAAAAATTATAGTAACCAACAAAGTTTTATTAGTTGTTATGTTATTTTCACTGTGTGGTCTATATGTGCCATTGGGGCCCATTAATATGTCTGGAGGATAACCTGATACCACGATGGACTCACTGGCCATGGACATCTGATGTGATAACATACATAAGATCAGAAAAAAAAACTCCCATGACTATAGCAATGTTCTCCCAGCTGGGTTGATTTTACTTTTCCATCTGCAATGCTGTTGTTGTAATCTGATTTTAATTATGCGGCTGTCCCGTTTGTCAGAGAACATTGAATAAATAAAGATTTTTTTTTTTTGTATCGAAAAAGTGCGGCGGTATTATTAATGTGGAGATCTGCTGGTGTAATAAGTCTGTGCTGGGTGAGGAGAGGGGGGCACGGTGACAGGGGTTAGATAAGGACACACCATGAAGCAGCTGGGAGCTTTGGAGACTGATAGAGACAGGCAGAGACAGTGGGTTACTATACGTTTTATTACCATCCTGCAATACTATAGCGCAATGAGGATGTAGAAGAGTTGCAATGAATGAAAAGGAAATCCGTAATTCTATCCCGTCATTTCTATATTTGTGCATTTAGCATATTGAGGATTCAATGGTTTACTGTATGTAATATATTAAATGGACACACTGGATTATATTAGGAATGGAAGACTCGCAGGGAGATTTACTAATCCTGTGATTGGCGTCAGAAGACTGGAGGTTATTTGTGATATTTTGAGATGTATTATTGTTATTAGACATGTTTGATCTCTTTCTCACCAGTCCCGGCACTTATTATTAGAGATGAGCGAGTAGTACTCGATTGAGTTGGTATTCGATCGAATACTACGGTATTCGAAATACTCGTACTCGATCGAGTACCACTTGCTGTTCGAATGTAAAAGTTCGATGCAGAACCAGCATTGATTGGCCGAATGCTATACAGTCGGCCAATCAACGCTGGTTCTTCTCCTACCTTTAGAAGTCTTCTCCGTGCAGCTTCCCCGCGGCGTCTTCCGGCTCTGAATTCACTCTGCCAGGCATTCGGCCTGGGCAGAGCTGACTGTGCATGTCCGCTTGTAGTGCGGGCATGTGCAGTTGGCTCTGCCCAGGCCCGATGCCTGGCAGAGTGAATTCAGAGCCCGAAGACGCCGCGGGGACGCTGCAAGGAGAAGACTTCTCGGAGGATCCAGCCCGACCCTCACTCGTGGACTTGGTAAGTATAATTTGATCAAATGTTGCCTACCCCTGAAACGAGCATTTCCCCCCATAGACTATAATAGAGTTCGATATTCGATTTGAGTAGTCGAATATTGAGGAGCTACTCGAAACGAATATCGAACCTCGAACATTTTACTGTTCGCTCATCTCTACTTATTATTATTATTTATTGATATAGCACCATTAATTCCATGGTGCTTTACTCTTTTTGTCACCTACTGTCATCATCCCTTAGGCTAAGTTCACACGCAAATACGCGTGTGCATATTCCAGGGTGATTTCCGCGATGAGATGCCAGTGCAGTGCACGGCATCCCTTTGTGGCTCTCTGCTCCGGAGTAGGCTCAAATGAATGGGCCTACTTCAGAGGAGGGTGTCGCGGTGAGGCGGACGCTGTGGCTGAATCAGCCGCGGACTCCGCCTGAAGAAAGGGCATGTCGATTCTTTTTTTCTGTGCCGCTCACAGAAAAAAGTAGCCTGGTGGTCTACATAGACCACCATTGTGAGGGGGCGGATTATGATGTGGATTCTGCACCATAATCCGCCCCCTCTGTGCCTGTGTGAACTAACCCTTAGGTATTAGAAGTGTATTGGACACATTTACGGCTTGCCACTATTTTGCCTGGCTATGGAAAAATGGGGGCAACTCCATGTCATTTAATTCAATTTATTTAGTCAAATACATTACATAGGATCGCCCCATTTTTGTTACAACCAGCCATAGTAAAACATAACTAAAGTGAGTTAGTATTAGGATGGGACAGTCCATGGATATTAGTCTTTCACAGCCTAAAAAATGGCCCATTGCTTCCCCAGAAATGGACCATCAGTTTAGAAGGGTCTGATGGTACCCAGCTCTTCCTAGGACCCCTGGTGCACTATGTACCAAATGCTCCTGCTGATATTACAATGAACATCCTATATTACTTGTATAGGAACTTAGCAGATACACTTATAAACATCTAAGAGGAGGATGACATTGTAGAGCATTTTGCCTATCTAGAGGTTCTTGCTTGTGTAGAGATTTCTGATAGGTTATTGGGATACTTTTATCCTGATGTCCAACAACTGGGAAAAGTTGGATGCACTACTTGGTCCTGGATAGTGAAAAATACTAAAAAATACTGGGACTAATCCGCCTGTCAATATTAGATTCTTTTAAAGAGAACCTTTGATCACCTCCACCAAGTCTTTGCATTCAATAGATTCCATTTCACTGATTCTGGCATAGTTGGAATTTTTCTCTAGCTCTCACCATTCTGGAGCAATCAGTGCTGCTAGGTTCAGCACCCAATATGCTAACTCGGCTCCCTAGAGTCAGGTGGGTAGTCCCAGACTATCTGCTCCAGCTCAGGACTGCCCACCTGACAGAAGATAACCTAACAAATTCCAACTGTGCCAGAATCATGGAGCGGCACCTATTGAAGGATACAAAGAGTTGGACTTGTTGGGAGTGGTAAAAGGTCCAATTTAACATGAAATTTTCAAGAAAAAATATGTCTCATATCCAGAATATCCTTTATACCGCCACACAGTGCACGAAAACAATACTGAGGCTTAGGGGCAACACGATGGCCTTGCAGTGCAGGAGTCCTGGGTTTGAATCCCAACAGGAACAACATCTACAAGGAATTTGTATGTTCTCCTCGTGTTTGCATGGATTTCCTCCCATACTACGAAGGCATACTGTCAGAGGGGGGGGGGGATGTACATTGTGAGCACTATATGGGGTTCACAATCTACATTTAAGAAAACAATACTGAGGCTTTAAGCATGAAAAAGGATCATAGTTCGTTCCGTCTATGTGATCCACGTGGCACAAGGAAAGGATTGGATAAACTGGATGATATGTTGATGTTTTTGTCTTTTTCCTCTTGACACGTTTTCTTATCGTCTATTATCAGACTACAAGTTTAGCAGGTTATACTTTAACCTGGTATATACCATACCTAAGAAGCGGCGCTGTCTTCTTTCTAGATGATAATGACTGATGATGGACTTTAAGAGTACGAAAGTACAAACTGTACAAACCATTGACAGCGCACGAAGCAGATCAAAACAATGAGCTCTTGGACTGGACATGTTTGAGGTCAATATGTTCTGTACCTGGAAGGCAAATATTTATCGGTAGTTCTCACTGCACTAGACCGGTCCACCCCAGTATCAGCCTGGCTCAGGTGTGTTCTTCCAATCTGTGCCCAGAGTTATTAAGGGTTAAACAATGTAAACTTAGACAGGCAGTCTGACAATACACCAGATTTATCACAGTGTCTGATGCTGGATGATCTTTACACTGTCTAGTCTATGTTTATACCACCTTTTCGTTGGTTTACCTTGAACCAGAATTTTACAACACAATTTTAGTACATTTTTGTAAACCCTTTTGTTCTGAGAATCCACACTCACGTGTCAATACAAGTTGGAATTTTAACTAAATGCACCAAAATGTGACACATTGCGCCAGAGATGCACCATGTTTACGCCAATGTCTACTAACCCAAATAGTAAATCTGGGCCTGTGATTTAGGATTCGTGCAGACAGCTTTGTGGATTGTCAGTGTGCTAACCATGTTATTTATGGCCAGCACACTGATCCATTGTATTCGATGACCCAATATACGTGGGCATGTATAGGATCGTGGTCCCAGGCGAAAACTCAGGACATGTCGTGTTCCTGCCCTTTTTTACACAGGTGGCAAATGGATGTCATCTATGTGCCGTTCAACCATTGGTCATGTGCATGTGTGACATACTTACCTTGTCTTATTTTATAGGGTGTCTCACTGCCAACCAGTGGACCAGTCTACTCTTTGCATCGGCAAAGATGCCAGAGTTCCCAACACATAACCTAAATAGCAGGTCCCACCGAAATCAGCAGGTTCAGCCAACACTCTGTGCATGGGGACAGGGCCAGTTTATCACATTGGTGGGCCCAGTGTAAAGATTTTATAAGTGGTGCCCCCCATCACTACCACCTAGAAATACCTGAAATGCACAAATTGTCCCCCTCCAAGTGCAACCACAGTTTAATGTCCCCCTTCAACTACCTCTACAGTTTAATGTCCCCTTTCAGGTACCCCCCAGTTTAATGTCCACCTCCAGCTGCCCCCACAGTATAATTTCCCTCTTCAGTTTCCCCCAATTTAATGTTTCCCTCCAGTTGCCTCCAGTTTAATGTCCCCTTTCATCTACCCCTACAGTTTAGTGTCCCCCTTCAGGTTCCCCCCAGTTTAATGTCCACCTCCAGCTGCCCCCACAGCATAATTTCCCTCTTCAGTTTCCCCCAATTTAATGTTTCCCTCCAGTTGCCTCCAGTTTAATGTCCCCCTTCAGCTACCCCTACAGATTAATGTCTTCCTTCAGGTACCCCCCTAGTTTAATGTCCACCGCCAGCTGCCCCCACAGTATAATTCCCCCTTCAGTTTCCCCCAATGTAATGTTTCCCTCCAGTTGCCTCCAGTTTAATGTCCCCACAATTTAAAGTCCCGTTGCAGTTGCCCCCACATGTCACTTTGTTACTAGCAAAGAAGGCTAGGTTCACACTTGTGACTGGGGATTCCGTTCCCCATTCCACTTTAAGAATGCGAAGAAAAAAGTCCTGGAAGCAGCGCTTTTCTCTCTGCATTTTCTGCCCTTTTTGAGCAAAAATCGGATGGAAACCCAGTGTACCCCATTATAGTCTATGGAAAGACCTTTCCTCGGCTAGCCTTGAGGCTGTGGAATAGATCCTCTCCTGCTAAGGGTGGGCTGTCTACGTTTTATACCTTTCTCTCTGTTCCCGCTGGGCAGGTTAAGCTTCTTCATCTGCTCTGTTGGGAATCGGATCTTGCCAGAACCATCTCTTTGTCGGACTGGTATGCCGCGAATGGGTTTGTTAAACGAGTTTCTAGGGGAGCTGCTCATTGGGAAATGGCCTTGAAATTAATGTTGGTATGATGGTACAGGAAGCCGAGCCAATTGGCACATATAGATCCCTCCTGTTCAAATCTTTGCTGGTGGGGATGTGGTCGCGTAGGTCTTTCATACATTTATGGTGGGAGTGCCCCCCAATTTTAGCCTTTTGGATGGCCGTATTTCAATTCATGTCCACTATAGCCGGTCTTGATATACGCCCCTCCCCCGGTCTAGCTCTATGCTTTCTGGATACTGGTACCTTCCCCTCGGGGATGCAGGTTGTCTTAGGGCAGATTGTACTTGTGGCTCGGGCTATGATAGCTCGCCAGTGGAAGTCTGCCCTTTGTTTAACTATAGCTGAGTTACTCCATCATGTTGATTTAGCGTGCACTCTGGAACGTACGCTGGCCAATAAAAACCACACCTACACCAAATTTCATACCTAAGGGTCCCTTTGGATCTCGTATATGGAAACTAACAAATCGCCCTCTTCCCTTCGGGCTCAGGTTATTCCCGCAGGGACCCCTTAAATTACTATCTACCCGTGATTCCAGGTGGCTTCACTTTCTATATTTGCTGTACTTCATGTACTTTTAGCACTGTACTCAGGTATACTGTTTTTGACTGTTTGGTTCTCCTGTGTTCTTCTGTTTCTATCTTGTTTTCCTTATCCGTTTTTCCTTTTCATCTCCCCCCCCCTTCTTTTTGTGTTCCCCTCTTGTTTCTTTTCCCGACCCTCTGTCTTCCTTTATTACTCTCGTACTATTGCAATATCTGTTGTCCGAGAATTGTATGCATATTCGATTTTCTGGTCTTTGTATATTTGATTATGTTTGTGGTGCTTTTACACCTGCTATGCCACATTTTGCTGTTCGGAACTTTGTTAGTTTTTCTTTTGTTTGTTACTGTTTTATATATTGAAAAATTTTCCCCTGTTTCCTTTCCCCCAATAAAAATCAAATTTAAAATAAATATAGTCTATGGAAACCCAAACGCAGGCATGAACCTAGCGTAATACCCACCTCTCCTCATTTGTGTCTCAGGCCAGAAGTCTTCAGGTAACTGCAGGCGCAATGTAAGTGACATCATCACATCGCACCTGCAGCTACTGGAGCAAAGGCAGGATGAATGCTGAAGCTGGGAGCAGATAGCCCCCTGCTTCACCATTGTCTTCAACTTATCGGCATCCTAAGGACGGCTATGAGTTGATGTTGGGGCAGCCCGGACCCACTTCCCGAAGCAGCTGGACAGCAAATGTAAGACCGTACCACTTTCCTAAGGGGGCCAGCACAACCATAGCGCATTATGTTTAACGCAGTCCTGCATGGGAACATGAAGAGTCTGTACAGCACTCTGGAATATGTTGGCGCTGTTTAAGCAACAAAAAATAAATACTGTATTAAAAACTGTCAAAAGAATAGAAGAATTGAAGTAAAGTCTATGGGCAGCTTTTATTTATTCTACTTTTTGCCAAACCCACAAACATAGATGCAGATGAAGCTAAGTACAGAATATCCGTCTCAGGAGGGGCCACACGGTGGCTCAGTGGTTAGCACTGCAGCCTTGCAGTGCTGGAGTCCTGGTGTTCAAATCCCGCCAAGGGCAAAAAAAAAAACCATCTGCAAGGAGTTTGTATGTTCTCCCCATGTTTGCATGGATTTCCATCCCATATTCCAAAAAAGACATACTGATAGGGAAAAATGTACATTGTGAGCTTCATGTGGGGCTCACAATCTACATTTAAAAAAAAAAAAAAAAAAAAGAATATCCGTCTCAGGGTGAGAGAGTCAAGAGTTGCACGCCTACAGATACGACCCTGTCCTTGACCTCCATACAAATCTGGGCCTCCAAACACTCTTTGGACATGCAGGTGGAGCCCTTATCTCCAGGCACGATAACACGAAAGCCTTACCCAAGCAAATACAGAAAAAAAACCCAGAGATGGTTCTTTTAATGGGTGTATGTGGGGAGAGAAAAATTTCACAGTAGATTCCCTGTACTAGTCATTTAGTAGATGAGGTTGGATAAAGACACAAGTCAATCAAGTCAAACCTATAACCCTACCATAGTGGTCCAGAGGATGGAAACAACCCCATGAGGATGACGCCAAATGCCCCATGTCAGAGGGAAGAAATTCCTTCCCATTCTAAATATGGCAATTGGACTAAGTCCTTGGATTAGCATTCTTACTATTGGGTGAAACCTGTAAGATTTATTTTGCACGTATTTGCAAGATTTTCCCCCAAGTTTTGGTTTGGTCCAAACCAGAAGTGCTATTATTATACTTCGAGGTTTCTTCAGAAAGTAGAAAGTGCAGATAATAATAAGTAGGCATACTCACAGATTGAGTTACTCCAGCCGGTAACGGGCCCTATTTACTTACCGATCCTGACAGGGGCCGGGATCGGTAAGTGACACTGCCGGCCCCACAAGCACTATCATTATACTTGGGGGTCTTTTCAGACCCCTGAGTATAATGATTGGAGGCCCCGGAAAGGTAAAGGAACATAATAAACGTGTTACTTACCTTTCCACGCTCCAAGCAGGCTTCGGGCCTAGTTGTGTGACGTCCCTGACGTCACATGACCCGGGCCTGCGTCCCAGGTCATGAAACGTGAGTACGTCATTAGAGAAGGCCGACACCACCGAAGACTGCAGGGGAGCAGGAAATAGGTAAGTAATAGTGGCTTTTTTATGTTTTTCTCCCCCCGGGTCTCTGATTACTATACTCTGTGATCTGAAAAGACCCCAAAGTGTAATAATTGTTTATGGGTGTCCACAGTGGGGCATAATACTTTGTGCAGGGGCCACAATGGGGCATAATACTGTGTGCAGGGGCTACTATGGCACATACAACTGTGTATAGGGGCCACTATGGGGGATAATACTGTGTGCAGGGGCCACTATGGGGATAATACTGTGTGCAGGGGCCACTATGAGGATAATACTGTGTGCAGGGGCCACTATGGGGATAATACTGTGTGCAGGGGCCACAATGGGGCATAAGACTGTGTACATGGGCCACTATGGGGGATAATACTGTGTGCAGGGGCCACAATGGGGCATAATACTGTGTGCAGGGGCCACAATGGGGCATAATACTGTGTGCAGGGGCCACAATGGGGCATAATAAAGTGTGCAGGGGCCACTATGGGGCATAATAAAGCGCTCAGGAATGCAGCGGGGGGTCGGTCGGTCGAGGTCTTCGATGTCGGTCGGGGGGGAGGCATGTCAAAAGTTCGCCACAGGGCCCCGCCATTCCTAGTTACGCCACTGAATGGATGTACACCCGGTCAGATGCATGGAACCTCAAGGTTCACTTATAACCTACAGCTGAAAGAGTTTGTTGTCCCAGTTACGTAGGGGTTATAGAGGCTATAAATAAGATAATCCACATGGCTGACTTGTTATTGACCTTGATAAGGGCCTAATCTTTCACTGTTTTCAGTGTGTCATGGAAATTGTGATACTGGATTCTGTACTATTTCTTATTTAATGTATAATTTATAGCCTCAGATCGATGACAAAGGTGCTGAGTACAACTTAGATGCATTTCCCCATAGTTAATGGGCTACAGAGAGGACAAGGGAGGTTCAGTAAATTATAGTCCTGATTCCATAGCCCCCATTCTCCTCTAGGGCAGCGCCCCACCACTAATTAGGCAAGGTAAGGTGACAGCCTGAGGCGGCGCTCCAGAGGGGGTGGAGGCCAAGGAAATGCATTATTATTTTTTTTACTTTTTTCCCGCTAAACACTAATGCAGGAGAGTGGTCGCTCTTAAAACAACCTGAGTGGCCCTCTCCTGCGCTGGTTTAGACCTCTGCGTCACAGCACAGGCGGTGTCATCACGCTGCCTGCGCTGAGAAGCAGACGTCTTACTTTGTCAGGAAAAGAGCAGGCAGCAGCAGCGGGAGCTGCGGTTAGGTCAGTAAGTAAAATAACATATATTTTTGTTTGTTTTTATAATAGGCCGCGACCTGCTGGGGTATCCCCAGCAGGTAGCGGCCTATTTACATGCCTCCCCAGGCCTGTTCACTGCCGCCCCCGCTTCCCCTTCTACTATAGGCCGCGGAGGCCAGCAATGAGTAGGCCCGAGCCCAGGCCGCGATCCCAGTATCGCTATTATTATACTCGGGGGTCTTTTCAGACCCTGCAATCTCTATTATGCCCCACAGTCTATTGTACCACTGTGGGGCTTAATATAGGCTGCTGGGGCTACTGTGGGACATTATATATGGGGGGTTGGGTGCGTGGAGAAGTGAGAAATCAAAGATGTCTGTGTTGTAAACTTTACAGAGTCAACTCACAGCTGGAAGAAGTGGTCATGGCGGTCCAAAGGGAAGAGACGGGAAATGTGGGAAGACGTCTCCTGTGAGTATTACTGCACAAAATATTACTGCATTGTATTTATTGTAATGTTACCGCTAGCTCCTCCAACTGCCTGAGGCGGACGATCAAAACATGATCACTCCCCTCCCCTGCCCCGGACTCAATACCGGAGTGGGCGTCTTTTGATTGTCCGCCTCAGGCAGCAGAGAGGTTAGATTCACCACTGCTCTAGGGGCTGAGATTTGGGAGCAGATATTCCCGTCTCGGCAGCAATTTCTGATCTACTTTTCTTGTCCACTAATAAAATGTACAGATTTACTAGAAGCGATATGGCGGTTTATGTCGTCCCATCAATGTATTTTTGATAAGAACATTATCATACCTTCTTGGGGCATATAATAAACTTTCCAGCTCCAGTCCATATTTTTTGGCCACCTTATTTATTTACATTGTATAAGTGGGCAACAAAAATGTTATGTTTGTTAATCTCCAGCTCCTCTGTTTTTTTTTTTTTTACTAGCTGAAGATTTCCTAAGAAAAGAGAAACAGCCTCATTGATAGAGGTCTCTTGGTCAAGAAAATTGCCAAACTGCATCATGTGAGTGCCATGATAGTTGGAAGAATATGAAATGAAGTCTGTCTGGACGTCCATCGCAAGGTCTATCAGTTCTGGCGCAACAAATGCAGCAGTTGTCAGGGGGGGAATTACTTGAAATGCCAAAAAAAAAATTCCTTTTATTTCCAATAACAACGTCTCGTGCTATTCATGCTCAGCCAGTAAATTTACACATAACACAGAGGAATTTAGAAGTTATTCCTGGTGATCAAATGTGCAAATGTGACTTTCTACAGGTAAAAAATTGGGGCATTAGTTCACAAGGCACCTATCGAAATACAGTGACAAAGAGACATTTGCAGTTCCCTGTCGTCCTCAACAGCGGCACAATGTGGGGTATTTCTGCCCCTGTGTGCTGGTAGGACAGGCGGATATTTAATTAGCCAATCAAATGCGTGGCAGGCCCTATAAGAGGGCACAAGAACCTCCCCTCTGCGTGTTTTTTTCTGTCCTGTGTGGACAGAGGACAGGTGGGAGGACTTGTGTCCTCTTAGAGAAGCTCAGCAGGATCACTCACCTCCTGAGCGGTTGTTTTCTTCTTGTCACCTTCTGTGCCCTGCGGGGAGAAGGTGCTTGTTAGCCATGTGTGGCTACCCCCCTCTATCCCCCCTGCCCCCCCTCTCCTCCGCTTCCCCTGCTCCTTGTGACTTACCTGACATTTTGGTGAGAGTCCGGGGACTCCGCATGCCGCCTCTGGTGGCCGCGCGGACTGCCGGCGGGTGGAACCACACTGTTGTGTATCCTGTTCCCCGCCGGCCGCTGTAAGCGCGCACTTCCGGTTTCGCCGGAAGTATCATAGCGCCATGGCAACGGCCTGGCGCTGGCGGCCGCTCACTCAGGGAAGATTCAGGCCTTATTAAAGGCCGGAAAAGACGGGGAGATGTGGGGGTAAGTGCCCGTGTTAAGGGCCTCTTGGTGGGGGGGAATGTATATCTTTGCAGACCCCTGATTACAGGGTTAGTTGTCTGGGCAGGTTGCCTCACCTGCTTTGATTGTGGCTCCGCCCACTTCCAGCCGGCCAGAATTAAGAGGCTGGCTGGCCTGGTGTCAGAGACCTTCCTGCAGTATCTGCTGAAGGCGTGCGATTGTGGTGTTCATTGATCTTGAACTCTTTTCCAGTTTGCAAACTTTATTGGGATCCGTCACCTCGCTGTCCGGTCTACAGGACCTGGTAAGATTTACCCTTTTTTTAAAAGCTGGTATGATGTCATGGTGACAGTGTTGCATGGTCTATTATCTCTCTCTGTAGGATATGTCATCCTCTACTACCCCTCCTGGGGATGGTAGGAGGAAAACCTCTTCCAAGAGGAAACATCTTTCCTGCTTCGATTGCGACACACCGCTCCCTGATGGTAGGTAGCGGCTTGAAAGGTTGTGCCCTGCGGGGTACTACTGGTCCTATAACTTGCCTATTTTCAGGCTATGAGTGGGCCCGTTGTCGCGGGTGCAGAGGTCCTCCACCTGTGGATCCCTCTCCCAGAGATATGATGGCATGGGTCAAGGAGATGGTGAGTTTGGGCATCGCTTGGGTAAATAGTTTTCCCTTGCTTGTACTCTCCTTTTTGTTTTGCAGGATGATTCCCTCAAAGGGATCCATTGCACCTTGTCTCAGCTCACCAGGAGACCATGCTCTGAGCTCCGTTCCTCGTCTCTCCCCCCCCCCCCTTGTAACACCTGCGGGTGGCAGAGGATGATTCCTCCGAGGACGACTCAGTTATTCCAGCAGAACTGCGTTCCATTATGAACAAACGGGCAGGCTGCTGAAGTCCATCCGGTCTACAGTGGGCCGAGATGTTGACGGGGAAGCCTCCACGTCTGCCTCTGGGGGACATATTGCCTTCCATGCGGACGCCACGCTGACCGACCTTATGGCGCAGCAGTGGAAACAGCCAGAGAAAGGACATTCGCTTTCCAGGATCTTCAAGAGTTTGTTTCCTGTTAACACTACCCAGTGGGATTCCTGGGGGCCTCCCCCGAAGGTGGATTTGGCCGTAGCAAAGCTGTCCCGCAGAACCCTGGTGCCCTTGGAAGATGGTTCAAATCTTTAGGACCCTCTGGATCGTAGGGCGGACTCCGTTCTGAAGAAGGTCTACTCAGCTTCCTCCGCGCAAGCCTCTGTGGCCATAGCCTCCTCTATGGTTGGTGACTTTTTGCGCAACCGCTTAGCCGCCTTGGAGCGGGATATAGACTTGGGCGTAGACAGAGATGAGATTCTGGCCTCTATGAAAAGAGTTCATAGGGCTGCAGATTATTTGGCGGAATCCTCCTGCCATCAATTAAAAATCTCCGCCAAATCTATGGCGTTGTCTACTGCGGCCCGTAGACCCCTTTGGCTAAAGCCTTGGCGGGCAGATTTTGCGTCTAAAGCAGCACTCTGTGCTCTCCCCTTTGAGCCGGGAAGGGTGTCTGGCCAAAGCTTAGACGCCATTATGGAGGGATTAGCTGAAGGTAGCGGAAGGTCCCTACCTCAAGCATCCAGGGGCAGACGTGCTCCCTCTAGAGGCAGAGGTTCTTCCTCTAATTATAGACGCCCTTCCCAACAACGGCGTTTTAGATATCGCCCTAGGGGAGCTGGTCGTGGCACTTCCAAGGAGGACACCAAGAGGAAGCCTGAGTTTTGACGTGGGGCAGCTCCCTGTGGCCCCCCTTCCTGTGGGAGGACGTCTTTCCTCCTTTTCCAGAGCATGGTTCACCCATATCCAAGACCCATGGGTGTTGAAGATCATACAACACGGGTATCACATCGACTTTCATCTTCCACCTCCAGATCGGTTCGTTTCCACCCAAACTCTTCCACCTTCTCAGCAGGCCAGTCTAGAAGCCTTGGTTGCCGAATATGTTACCAAGGGCGCCCTGGAGAAGGTACCAGCCTCAGACCTCGGTCTGGGAGTCTACTCCCCCGTCTTTCTGGTCCCCAAAAGGGGGCTGGAGGATGATAATAGATCTGAGGTACCTCAATCGGTTTATCAGGAAGAGGTCATTTCGAATGGAAACCGTGGATTCCGTGGCTGTGTTTCTTCAGCCAGGAGAGGTGATGGTTACCCTCGATTTGAAGGACGCCTATCTACATGTCCCCATTGCTCATTTCCACAGGAAGTTCCTCAGGATTGCCGTCGCTATGGCCGGCCACAGGGAGCACTATCAATTCACAGCTCTGCCATTCGGCATCACATCCGCCCCACTGGTATTCACCAAGGTGATCGCTCCGGTCGCCGCAGCCCTCAGACTTCAGGGTCTTTTCATCGTCCCTTATCTAGACGACTGGCTACTGAAAGCTCAGTCTCCTGCTGCTCTCCTCCAGCAGCTCAACCTTGCCATCAACTTCCTACAGGAGTTAGGATTATCAATTGGGAGAAGTCCGAAATCGTTCCATCCACCTGAAGAAAATTCCTCGGATTTATAGTGGATTCAGAAGCGATGCAGATCTTCCTCTCCAGTCCAAGGAAGGAAAGAATCCAAGCCAGTGCACGATTCCTATTGCGCACTCGGCAGGTAACCATCCGGACCGCCATGAGAGTCCTGGGCCTGATGTCATCCTCGGCCAGGGCGGTGCCTTTGGCTTTATGGCATTTGCGTCCCCTGCAGATGGAAGTGTTGAGAACCTGGAACAGGTCTCCACGGGGATTGCACAAGAAGATCTGCCTTTCTCCCGCTACCCGTCTTTCCCTCAGATGGTGGATACACCTGAAAGACGGAAGGTCCACGGTCCCGACAGTGTGGACCCTGTTGACAACAGATGCATCCCAGTGGGGATGGGGAGCCCATTGTCAAGACAAAACTGTACAAGGACGATGGAGATGTCCGGAGCTGGGGTCATCCAATCTCAAGGAACTCAGTGCAGTGTACCTGGCCCTAGTACACTTTGCCCCAGAATTGAAAGGCAAGTCTGTCAAAAACCGGTCAGACAACATGACGGTGGTAGTCTATATAAACAAACAAGGGGGCACCAGGTCACCAACCTTGCTGAGAGAGACGAATCTCATATTTGCCTAGGCGGAGAAGAATCTGGTCCAGTTATCCGCTGTTCACATAAAGGGCTCCCTGAACATAGTAGCGGATCAGCTGAGTCAGGGTATTACCGTATCAGGAGAATGGTCTCTCAATCCAGACGTATTTCAACAGATCGTCCAGAGATGGGGTCTCCCGGAGGTCGATCTTATGGCTACCCGACTCAACGCCAAGGTGGGGACCTTCTGCTCTCTGTACCAGGAGGACAATCCCTTGGCGGTGGATGCCCTGTCCATCCCATGGAGGTTCAGGCTGTTTTACATATTCCCTCCAATTCCAATCATACCGAAGGTATTGATAAAAATAAGACAGGACCAAGCCTCGGGAATAGCCATAATCCCGTTCTGGCCAAAAAGGGCTTGGTTTGCTCAGCTCATACAAATGAGTCAGGGCATATATTGGAGGCTTCCCCCACTCCCAGACCTGGTAACCCAAGGAGAGCTGAGATGCCAGGATCTGAGGAGACTCAACCTGACAGCCTGGAGGTTGACCAGTCCCTATTGAGAAATAGAGGACTGTCACAAGCCGTCTTGAAGACCCTATCCAGCGCCAGAGCAGATTCGACTAACAGGAACTACCGTCGAATAGGTAACATCTTTAATGCCTGGTGTCTGCAGCATCAAGTGGACTCCACCGATCCCCCTACGGAGGCGATCCTGGACTTCCTTCAAGACGGACTAGACAGAGGTCTTGCTGCGGCCACACTCAAGGTACACGTAGCGGCCCTGTCCGCCTATCTGGGGAGGCGTTTGTCTCAGAATCCTTTAGTGAGCACCTTTATTAAAGGGGCAACTAGGCTGAGACCGGTGGTAAACACCCCTGTCCACCAATGGGACCTTATTCCGGTCCTGAACGCCCTATGTGGCCAGCCATTTGAACCTCTGGAAGAGGTCTCCCTCAAGTCGCTAACCGGCAAAATGGCGCTGCTATTGGCAGTCACACCTGCCAAACGCGTTAGTGAACTACAAGCTTTGTCCGCTGAGGAGCCATATACCACCTTTTTCTCTGACCATGTACAGCTTAGGTTCCTCCCTGGGTTTCGTCCCAAGGTGCCATCTGCTGTAAACAGGAACCAACTGATTTCCCTTCCAGTATTTTTTCCGTTCCCTTCTTCTGCTGAAGAAGAAAGATGGCACAAGCTGGATGTGGTTAGATGCCTGCAGATCTACTTGCAGCGCACTCGCCCCTTTAGGTGGACTGAAAACCTGTTGGTCAGCTACACGGGGAAAAACAAGGGCGCCAAAGCCGCCAAAGCTACAATATCCCGGTGGGTTACCGAGACTATTAGAGTCGCCTATACCGCCCAAGGGCTGTCGGCTCCATCTTTCCTTCATGCCCATTCAACCAGGGCAGTGTCCACTTCACGGGCAGAAAGAAGTGCTTTGTCTGTGGACCAAATATATGCAGCTGCCTCTTGGGCATCTGAATCCACCTTCATTCGGCATTACC
This sequence comes from Leptodactylus fuscus, assembly GCF_031893055.1. Classification (NCBI taxonomy): domain Eukaryota; kingdom Metazoa; phylum Chordata; class Amphibia; order Anura; family Leptodactylidae; genus Leptodactylus; species Leptodactylus fuscus. The sequence goes on from NC_134268.1 coordinate 31,136,040, forward strand.
GCCTGAAGGACCAAGTGGCAGATTCCACTGCCTTTGCCCAGACCAGTTTAAGTTCGGTCATGGGTTTGTCCCACCCATCTTGGGGACCTGCTTGCTATATCCCCACATTGTGCCGCTGTTGAGGACGACAGGGAACGAGTGATTATGAAGATAATCTTGTTTCCCTTAGTCCTAACAGCGGCACAAGATTTCCCACCCTGGGAATCATATCTTATGTATAAAACTGTATATAAATGTAATGGAGGTACTTTTGTATTTACACGCAGAGGGGAGGTTCTTGTGCCCTCTTATAGGGCCTGCCACGCATTTGATTGGCTAATTAAATATCCGCCTGTCCTACCAGCACACAGGGGCAGAAATACCCCACATTGTGCCGCTGTTAGGACTAAGGGAAACAAGATTATCTTCATAATCACTCGATTCTTGTTCTCTTCTTTTGTATGGTAAAAGATTAATAGTTAGCCCTGCAGATAGATAGGTTAGTGTCACCAGAACCAGCATATCACCCCAGCCCTGCAGATAGATAGGTTAGTGTCACCAGAACCAGCATATCACCCCAGCCCTGCAGATAGATAGGTTACTGTCACCAGAACCAGCATATCACCACAGTCCTGCAGATAGATAGGTTAGTGTCAGCAGAACCAGTATATCACCCCAGCCTGCAGATAGATAGGTTAGTGTCACCAGACCCAGCATATCACCCCAGCCCTGCAGATAGATAGGTTAGTGTCACCAGAACCAGCATATCACCACAGTCCTGCAGATAGATAGGTTACTGTCACCAGAACCAGCATATCACCACAGCCCTGCAGATAGATAGGTTAGTGTCACCAGAACCAGCATATCACCCCAGCCCTGCAGATAGATAGGTTAGTGTCACCAGTACCAGCATATCACCCCAGTTCTGCAGATAGATAGATTAGTGTCACCAGAACCAGCTTATCACACCAGCCCTGCAGATAGATAGGTTAGTGTCACCAGACCCCAGCATATCACCCCAGCCCTGCTGATAGGAAAGTTTGTGTCCCTAGAACTAGCATATCACCCCAGCCCTGCAGATAGATAGGTTAGGGTCACCAGATCCAGCATATCACCCCAGCCCTGCAGATAGATAGGTTAGTGTCACCAGAACCAGCATATCACCGAAGTCCTGCAGATAAATAGGTTACTGTCACCAGAACCAGCATATCACCCCAGCCCTGCAGATAGATAGGTTAGTGTCAACAGAACCAGCATATCACCCCAGCCCTGCAGATAGATAGGTTAGTGTCACCAGAACCAGCATATCACCCCAGCCCTGCTGATAGGAAAGTTTGTGTCCCTAGAACTAGCATATCACCCCAGCCCTGCAGATAGATAGGTTAGGGTCACCAGATCCAGCATATCACCCCAGCCCTGCAGATAGATAGGTTAGTGTCACCAGAACCAGCATATCACCGAAGTCCTGCAGATAAATAGGTTACTGTCACCAGAACCAGCATATCACCGCAGCCCTGCAGATAGATAGGTTAGTGTCAACAGAACCAGCATATCACCCCAGCCCTGCAGATAGATAGGTTAGTGTCACCAGAACTAGCAAATCACCCCAGCCCTGCAGATAGATAGGTTACTGTCACCAGAACCAGCATATCACCCCAGCCCTGCAGATAGATAGGTTAGTGTCACCAGACCCAGCATATCACCCCAGCCCTGCAGATAGATAGGTTAGTGTCACCAGAACCAGCCTATCACCCCAGCCCTGCAGATAGATAGGTTACTGTCACCAGTACCAGCATATCACCCCAGCCCTGCAGATAGATAGGTTAGTATCACCAGAACCAGAATATCACCCCAGCCCTGCAGATAGATAGGTTAGTGTCACCAGACCCAGCATATCACCCCAGCCCTGCAGATAGATAGGTTAGGGTCACTTGAATCAAACAGTGTTTTCTCCTTATGAATTGCTGCCTCCTGCATTCCTGCTTACCTATTTGAACTAATGGCTTTGTTGATCCATAAAGCTCATTTGCATATTGACAGAAACTGCAATATCTTTGAAACGGAGACAGCAACTCACAAGGGGAAGCATAAATTGATTTAGTTGACCCTAGCCTACCTATCTGCAGGGCTGGGGTGATATGCTGGTTCTGGTGATTTTGATGTAGACTTCTGCCTCAGATTCCTCTTCATTTTCCACCACTCCGCTTTGTGCCGCTGTTAAGAACCAGATGAGTCTTGAGCCATGAAAATCAGCCGTAGTAAGATTGAGCAGGATGCTTACTGTATTTTTTAGGGTCTTCCTCCTGTCTCTACCTCCCACTGATTATAATGAGAGACAGAATCTGCTTTTGGGACACAATCCCACTGATGTTGGAGAGAATCAACCTCAAAAACAGCGGCACATTCTGTTATGTGAACGGGCCCTAATACTTCTGTCCTGGCAACTTACTTCACTTTCTATGACACCTGCTCCTTGGAATCACCGCACTGCTTATAAGATCTCTGCTAGCTGTCAGTAAATGGGACTTTTTTGTTAATGTCCAGGGGCTATAAAGTAATACTTCTCACAGATGAAGATTTGACTATAATCATATCCCGGCTCGGCAATCCTCTGTGAGCTAAATCTGCACAGTGACAATCGGTGCGCCGTAATACAGATCCATAGGTGCAGCTTTACAGGCTCGGCTCTGACCTCAAGTTCTAATAGAGTAAATGAGTCAGAGATTGTGAGATCGCAACAATATTGTGTTTCCAGTACCCTAAAGGCGAGTATTGTACTTTGTACCTGCAGCTGCATAACGACTCAGGACAAGAAGCCCCAAGTGACGCAGGATGTTATTTGCCTAGTAGAATAGCGGCAGTGGACCATAAGGACAAATAAGTGCCACGTTATTACATGACTTCCTCTATATACTTCATAGGGACAAAGACGTCATTGTATAATCTATATATAGGTGTGTGGGATGTGAAGGTGTGTAAGTGTGGTATATATATAACCTATACAGCATATACGATATATATAGTCTTCCTTCCTTGGAGATGCCCAAACAATAACAACTCCGTAACATCAGAGCTGCAGTAAAATGAGCGCAAAGTGTTTCGAAGTCCATTGACATGACACAGGCTTCCAAAAACATGCAGATTTATTTTTCTTAGGGTCTATAGGGCAAGTTCTGGAATTTCGAACTCCCAAGGCAACTCTTACTATTTCCAGAGAGCCCCTGTGGCTTAGAGCTTAGGCACATGAATGTATTACAGCTGCATATATCCTCAGAGCCATAATATAAACCCCTATTGGGCCCTACTTTATCTCCGTATGTCTCCAATTTCATACAGAGGACTATGGAGAAACATTTGTTCCAGAAGAGCATACAGACCCGAATAGCACATGGAGTAACTATGGCTCTACAGTAGAGATCTGCAGGGACTCTGTGTACCTCCATACAACCTGTTGAACTACAGGGACCAAGGGTGGTAGAATGTATTATCTATTGATATGCCGGTTCTGGTGACACTAACCTATCTATCTGCAGGGCTGGGGTGATATGCTGGTTCTGGTGACCCTAACCTATCTATCTGCAGGGCTGGGGTGATATGCTGGGTCTGGTGACACTAACCTATCTATCTGCAGGGCTGGGGTGATATACTGGTTCTGGTGACACTAACCTATCTATCTGCAGGGCTGGGGTGATATACTGGTTCTGGTGACCTTAACCTATCTATCTGCAGGACTGGGGTGATATACTGGTTCTGGTGACACTAACCTATCTATCTGCAGGGCTGGGTGATATGCTGGTTCTGGTGACACTAACCTATCTATCTGCAGGGCTGGGGTGATATGCTGGGTCTGGTGACACTAACCTATCTATCTGCAGGGCTGGGGTGATATGCTGGGTCTGGTGACACTAACCTATCTATCTGCAGGGCTGGGGTGATATACTGGTTCTGGTGACACTAATCTATCTATCTGCAGGGCTGGGGTGATATACTGGTTCTGGTGACACTAACCTATCTATCTGCAGGGCTGGGGTGATATACTGGTTCTGGTGACCTTAACCTATCTATCTGCAGGACTGGGGTGATATACTGGTTCTGGTGACACTAACCTATCTATCTGCAGGGCTGGGTGATATGCTGGTTCTGGTGACACTAACCTATCTATCTGCAGGGCTGGGGTGATATGCTGGGTCTGGTGACACTAACCTATCTATCTGCAGGGTTGGGTGATACGCTGGTTCTGGTGACAGTAACCTATCTATTTGCAGGGCTGGGGTGATATACTGGTTCTGGTGACACTAACCTATCTATCTGCAGGGCTGGGGTGATATACTGGTTCTGGTGACACTAACCTATCTATCTGCAGGGCTGGGGTGATATACTGGTTCTGGTGACCTTAACCTATCTATCTGCAGGACTGGGGTGATATACTGGTTCTGGTGACACTAACCTATCTATCTGCAGGGCTGGGTGATATGCTGGTTCTGGTGACACTAACCTATCTATCTGCAGGGCTGGGGTGATATGCTGGGTCTGGTGACACTAACCTATCTATCTGCAGGGCTGGGGTGATATGCTGGGTCTGGTGACACTAACCTATCTATCTGCAGGGCTGGGGTGATATACTGGTTCTGGTGACACTAATCTATCTATCTGCAGGGCTGGGGTGATATACTGGTTCTGGTGACACTAACCTATCTATCTGCAGGGCTGGGGTGATATACTGGTTCTGGTGACCTTAACCTATCTATCTGCAGGACTGGGGTGATATACTGGTTCTGGTGACACTAACCTATCTATCTGCAGGGCTGGGTGATATGCTGGTTCTGGTGACACTAACCTATCTATCTGCAGGACTGGGGTGATATACTGGTTCTGGTGACACTAACCTATCTATCTGCAGGGCTGGGGTGATATGCCGGGATCAGGTGACACTAACCTATATATCTGCAGGGCTGGGGTGATATGCCGGGATCAGGTGACACTAACCTATATATCTGCTGGGCTAGGGTGATATGCCGGGATCTGGTGACAGTAACCTATCTATCTGCAGGGCTGGGATGATATGCTGGGGTCTGGTGACACTAACCTATCTATCTGCAGGGCTGGGGTGATATGCTGGTTCTGGTGACACTAGCCTATCTATCTGCAGGGCTGGGGTGATACGCTGGTTCTGGTGACACTAACCTATCTATTTGCAGGGCTGGGGTGATATGCTGGGATCTGGTGACCCTAACCTATCTATCTGCAGGGCTGGGGTGATACGCTGGTTCTGGTGACACTAACCTATCTATCTGCAGGGCTGGGGTGATACGCTGGTTCTGGTGACACTAACCTATCTATCTGCAGGGCTGGGGTGATATGCTGGGTCTGGTGACACTAACCTATCTATCTGCAGGGCTGGGGTGATACGCTGGTTCTGGTGACACTAACCTATCTATTTGCAGGGCTGGGGTGATATGCTGGTTCTGGTGACACTAACCTATCTATCTGCAGGGCTGGGGTGATATGCTGGGTCTGGTGACACTAACCTATCTATCTGCAGGGCTGGGGTGATATGCTGGGTCTGGTGACACTAACCTATCTATCTGCAGGGCTGGGGTGATACGCTGGTTCTGGTGACACTAACCTATCTATTTGCAGGGCTGGGGTGATATGCTGGTTCTGGTGACACTAACCTATCTATCTGCAGGGCTGGGGTGATATGCTGGGTCTGGTGACACTAACCTATCTATCTGCAGGGCTGGGGTGATATGCTGGGTCTGGTGACACTAACCTATCTATCTGCAGGGCTGGGGTGATACGCTGGTTCTGGTGACACTAACCTATCTATCTGCAGGGCTGGGGTGATACGCTGGTTCTGGTGACACTAACCTATCTATCTGCAGGGCTGGGGTGATATGCTGGGTCTGGTGACACTAACCTATCTATCTGCAGGGCTGGGGTGATACGCTGGTTCTGGTGACACTAACCTATCTATTTGCAGGGCTGGGGTGATATGCTGGTTCTGGTGACACTAACCTATCTATCTGCAGGGCTGGGGTGATATGCTGGGTCTGGTGACACTAACCTATCTATCTGCAGGGCTGGGGTGATATGCTGGGTCTGGTGACACTAACCTATCTATCTGCAGGGCTGGGGTGATACGCTGGTTCTGGTGACACTAACCTATCTATTTGCAGGGCTGGGGTGATATGCTGGTTCTGGTGACACTAACCTATCTATCTGCAGGGCTGGGGTGATATGCTGGGTCTGGTGACACTAACCTATCTATCTGCAGGGCTGGGGTGATATGCTGGGTCTGGTGACACTAACCTATCTATCTGCAGGGCTGGGGTGATACGCTGGTTCTGGTGACACTAACCTATCTATTTGCAGGGCTGGGGTGATATGCTGGGATCTGGTGACCCTAACCTATCTATCTGCAGGGTTGGGTGATACGCTGGTTCTGGTGACACTAACCTATCTATTTGCAGGGCTGGGGTGATATGCTGGGGTCTGGTGACACTAACCTATCCATCTGCAGGGCTGGGGTGATACGCTGGTTCTGGTGACACTAACCTATCTATTTGCAGGGCTGGGGTGATATGCTGGTTCTGGTGACACTAACCTATCTATCTGCAGGGCTGGGGTGATATGCTGGGTCTGGTGACACTAACCTATCTATCTGCAGGGCTGGGGTGATATGCTGGGTCTGGTGACACTAACCTATCTATCTGCAGGGCTGGGGTGATACGCTGGTTCTGGTGACACTAACCTATCTATTTGCAGGGCTGGGGTGATATGCTGGGATCTGGTGACCCTAACCTATCTATCTGCAGGGTTGGGTGATACGCTGGTTCTGGTGACACTAACCTATCTATTTGCAGGGCTGGGGTGATATGCTGGGGTCTGGTGACACTAACCTATCTATCTGCAGTACAATCAGTGAAAAAAATAAGCAGGAAAAAGGATTTGATACTCAGCCCAAATGTTGTCGAATCTCGGTTTTCATGTATAAAGTTCCTTTACACCGATATATCCTCGGTAAGGCTATGCCCGGAAGGTTGGACTCCCTCGACTCGGAGTAGTAGGCACAAATTTCAAAAGTAAAAAAGATCCAGCAAAAGCCAAGGTGGATGGTTCAATGTAGAAAAAATATCTTCTTTATTGTAAATCACAAATTCTCAATAAAACCGCAACGGTACAAACATTACTAGCAAAAAAAAAATAGCGTCAGACTGACGCGTTTCGGATCCTATGTCCTTCCTTAAAGTCTGAACTGCCACCATTGAGATCACCACGCTATTTGAACTGTTGCTGATGAAACTATAAAGAACACCTGTTGTTGTTATAATCAGGTGCCAAATGTCTTGCATCAGTTACGTGAAAAGCGTCATGATCCCAATCCACAATGTATATACTAGACAAAAACACATTTGTAATTTTAATATACCCAAAACCCACAATAATGAACAGCCAATTTTTTAAAAACAAACAAGAATATATGTGAAATAAACCCAAGGATCTCATACTAAAAAATATAAAAAATAAAAACAAGAAAATAGAGACAAAATCAAGGAGGTTTTTCTTTTGCAGAAGAATGTCATCAACTTGTTTGTCCAAACAATATGTATCATCTTATTTCATTGGTCTATATCCATTACAATAAACTGCGATCTCATAGTCTCTATACGTAGGCATCATCATTTGGATGGTTGACAGGCCAAAGCTGCATTGATGAAAACCCCACTCGTCAACCCCCACAACATCATCCGGTGTTCCACTGCCCACTCCTTCATGCCTATACTGGAAGCAGAAGTTGTAATGCACTGTGCCAATATCAAAGATGGAAAATTCATATTCTCTATGGATTAATGCGCATGCTCCTGTTAGTATCCCATAATGCGCTATGCCAATATCAAAAATGGAGACTTCATATCCTCTGTATGTTAATGCGCATGTTCTTATTGGGATCCCGTGATCTCCATATACCAGTGTCATCGGCTATATGTTTAACAAACCGGACATGCGATCTCATGGTCTCTATACGTAGGCATCATCATTTGGATGGTTGACAGTCTAGAGTTGTATGGATGAAATCTTCGCTCGTCAACCTTCATGATATTGTCCGGTATTCTATTGTTTACTCCTTCATGCCCATACTGGAAGCAGAAGTTGTAATACACTGTGCCAATATCAAAGATGAAAGATTCATATTCTCTATGAATTAATGCGCATGCTCCTGTAAGTATTCCATAATGCGCTATGCCAATATCAAAAATGGAGACTTCATATCCTCTGTAGGTTACTGCGCATGTTCTTATTGGGATCCTGTGATCTCCATATACCAGTGTCATCGGCTATATGTTTGACAAACATATTTGCAGGGCTGGGGTGATATACTGGGGTCTGGTGACCCTAACCTATCTATCTGCAGGGCTGGGGTGATACACTGGGGTCTGGTGACCCTAACCTATCTATCTGCAGGGCTGGGGTGATATGCTGGGGTCTGGTGACCCTAACCTATCTATCTGCAGGGCTGGGGTGATACGCTGGTTCTGGTGACAGTAACCTATCTATCTGCAGGGTTGGGTGATACGCTGGTTCTGGTGACAGTAACCTATCTATTTGCAGGGCTGGGGTGATATACTGGGGTCTGGTGACCCTAACCTATCTATCTGCAGGGCTGGGGTGATATGCTGGGGTCTGGTGACCCTAACCTATCTATCTGCAGGGCTGGGGTGATATGCTGGGGTCTGGTGACCCTAACCTATCTATCTGCAGGGTTGGGTGATACGCTGGTTCTGGTGACAGTAACCTATCTATCTGCAGGGCTGGGGTGATATGCTGGGGTCTGGTGACCCTAACCTATCTATCTGCAGTACAATCAGTGAAAAAAATAAGCAGGAAAAAGGATTTGATACTCAGCCCAAATGTTGTCGAATCTCGGTTTTCATGTATAAAGTTCCTTTATACTGGGTATAATGGGTCTCAGTGGAGGGGGGAATCCCTCCTTATGCACCTTCGGTAGCCCATGAAAAATGGGCACCACAGGAAATTCAACAAGCAGGTAATTGAATTCTTTTTCGGAAAAGAAACCCAAATTCAATCCCTCTGTTAGGAGAAGTTTTAATTTATCAGAAAAGACCTTGGTAGGGTCTTCTGAAAGCACTCTGTAAGTGTCCCTATCATTCAAAATATTGAACACTGACTGCAAATAATCTTTCTTGTCAAGAATCACTACCCTCCCTCCCTTATCTGACATTTTTATAATCACCTCCTTATTTTCTTGTAATTCTTTTAAACTGACTCTTTCCCCTAAATCAAGATTATCCATATGTTTTCTAGATAAAGACTGATTGAGTGTCATCAAATTATCCTCTATAACCGTTTGGAATGCATCCAAAGCTGGAATTCTGGATTTTAGAGGATAAAATTCGGGATTTTTTACATTTACAACTGTACCTGTAAAATTAACTTTGTTGTTTCTATTATCATCCAAACTATGTAAATCCAATAAGCAACATTGTTCTTTGAACAGAAAATTGCTATACTCATTATAGGATATATATTATAGTTTTTTTTTTTGCTAGTAATGTTTGTACCGTTGCGGTTTTATTGAGAATTTGTGATTTACAATAAAGAAGGAATTTTTTCTACATTGAACCATCCACCTTGGCTTTTGCTGGATCTTTTTTACTTTTGAAATTTGTATCTATCTGCAGGGCTGGGGTGATATGTTGGGGTTTGGTGAAAGACTCCCTTTAAGGCTAAAGACACATTGAGCTTTCAGTGCAGATTTGCCACAGTTCTTTGAGCAACAGCCAGGAAGGAATATTATATATGCTTCCTTTATGTTTCCTGTGTATTTTGGATCCATTTGTGGCTTTGCCTTGAAAAAAATGCAGCAAAATGTGCAACAAAAAGCAAGAAAAACTGAATGTCTTTCTTCAGCCTCAAGGAGCTGTAGAGGATTAGAAAAACATGGCCACAGTGATACCTGTCCACAGTTTGTGTTTGATATTGCAGTCTAGTCCAATATACTGCAATGAATCTGAGCTGCAATACCAGATAAAACCTGTGGAAAGTTGTGGTGCTGTTTCTATTTTAAAAAAAAACAAAACAACAACAACAATAAACCCAGGAGCAGCAAAACCGGACTGTGGGTGACACTGGAACACTGAGGACGGGTGAGTATAGGTTTGGGGGGGGCTCACCTTCCCCAGCCTCCTGGCAAAAAAATGGGTTATCCTGGACAAGTCCTTTAATTTCTGTATCATTTCTTTAAGAACTCTTTGACCCTATATGAAATCATTGATTCAATGCAAAGCTTAGGGTTTATGCCAAGGAACGAAAGATGACACTGCTAAAACGAGAAGCTTCCTGGAGTTTTAATTACAATGTAATGTGAAGAATCTCTCACAGCCCTGGTACACTGTATCACAGCCTGTGCTGCAGCTGTCTGCAGGGTAACCTGCCGTATACGGTAAGTGCACTGTCTGCAATACACAGCCTTCCAAACTATGGAGGGTGAACTGTGTGACCTCCATTTGCAGGCTATAGACTGACCATGTATCCTTCTTAGTTATCTGTTTCTTTATATGGACTGCAAGTTAATATGAGGGACTGATCAGATGTTTTTTTTGATCATGTCATATAGGTGTACAGTATATGTGGTGTTGCACTGTATATAAAATTTTATTTTGCAGGTTACAGAAAGACAAATTGAGGTGGAAGTGGATTTGTGAATGCATGAAAAAATAACAGTAACCAGGCAAGCATGGGAAGAATATGCAAATCTGTCTCCCATGATGTTAATATAGGGAGACAGTGTCTCAGTCATGCAGCCCACTAGGGGGCGCTCCCTTTAACGTCATGCCCAACCTTCCCAGAGGCCTTTGCTGCAATGATGTGGGATTTTACCAAGTCAGTCTCAGCCGAGGACAGCTGTTTCAATCTGTTTGGATCTCTTCAGCCCAGTCAGTCTTCTCTATGCCGGGCTGAAGAGATCCAAACAGATCGAAACAGCTGTCCTTGGCTGAGAGACTGACTTCTGGAAGCCCAGAAGACGTGAGAAAGGGGAATTTTAATTGTTTTTTGTTTTTTTTTGGGGGGGGGGGTTCACCTACCTTGACGGGATATTTGCATAGAACCTGGTGACAAAGTGGTTTGCCAATCTCTAGCAGGGACCACCAAAAAAATTGAAACAAATATTTTTGCAATTCACTTTACATTTAACTTGAAGCTCAGTCCGGGTGAGCGCCAGATTTTCTAGTCTGAACAGAATACTGGGAGAGGGACTCTTAGTATTATATGGTAGTTATCTACGCTGCTAGGAGTCCCTGCCTCGGTCATGTGAATCTTTATGGTCTAATAACTGGTAATTATGGCACTTCCTTGATTCCACACCCAGAACAAACGCTCACGTGTCACCTAACTGAGGAAATACTTTGTAGAATAGTAGAAAGGGGAATTCTCGACATCTTCACGACCTGAAATATGAGAAGAAAGAATGCATGAGATGCAATGGTTCAAAAAATTGCAAAGAATCTTCACTCTATAAACATGTTACACAGGGCGGGCCATTGTTTTATTTTTAGACCTGTTTTATTTTTTAGTCCAATAAATGAGGGTTACAATATTGTATGTAATATTACAGTATTTTTAGGGTTGAGCCGATCTTGAGATTTCAGGATCGATTTTAAAATACGATTTCCGATCATTTTCCAGCTGATCCTGATTGCAATCATGAAATTTGCTAAATCGCCTATCGGCATCCGATCTTTCCCGATCCCGATGGCTCAACCCTAATTGTATATTATATATACAGTAGAGTTGAGCCTATCTTGAGATTTCAAAATCATTGTCCAGCCGATCCCGATTGTGAAATTTGCTCGATCGCCGATCGGTATCCGATCTTTTCCGATCGCTCAACCCTAATTATTTTATTGGCTCTGATTTTGGACCCTTTGGATCAAAAGTATGGCCCATGTGCCTGATTTCTGATGAGCTACCACGGCTCTATCCTGTCCTCACAGCATTGTATGGCCACTGAACCTATGAAGGTGTGATCCTGTAGCCATGTGTTACTGCGCTTACTCTGCTTCCTTTTCTTGCTGAGCTACAAAGAACAGAAGATAAGACCAGATACATACATTGAAGCTCCTGGGCCCCATGGAAAAATATGTAATGGGGCCCCTTTTATATTGTGATATATAGAATAGCAATGGGAATCAGAAAGATACAAGAATCTGTACGGTGGGGTGTTATAGGAGGGTTGGAAAGTTCTATGAGGCTTTATTACCACAGTTTGCTCAGAACACCCACAAACAAATATAACTATTGTCTATTCTACCAGATATTTGGCAACAATAAAGAAAAGCAATCTGGAGACGTGAAATTGTTTTCTCTGAAGACACTACAAAATCAAAATTTTCATTCATCCTTTAACGATAACACTGAGTAGTAATCATAGAATATTGTAGAATCATGCCTAGATTTATATCTTTATAATTTTACCTATTTTTATATATTTTATAACCATATGTAATTTTTTTAAAAATTTTATTTTTGAAAGTGAGACAGATCAGCGGGCGGGAATGTTGCATCAACAAGACTTAGAAAAGACAACTTCAAGATAGGCTGCTGGTAGATCAAAGAGAAGGTGAAATTCTCATGGTATGATCAGCCATGTGTGTGAGATCAGGTCTACTTTTGTTACACCTTAGAAAGGGGATGAATTTTAATATTTTTTTGTATTTTTTTACATTAAAAAAATAAGTTTGAATTGTTCTTTTGCACTTTTAGCTTCTTTATGGAACTTAAACTATCATGAGATTGGTTATAGCATTGCCGTTTATGGTAAAATCCCTATTGAGCAACATTCGGTTTATGTATTTTATATGTAATGTATTTTTATTTCAGAGCGATGGCGCATTCTTGTCCACTTCTCCTTTGAAATGGGAATGGGACTCCTCGGTTTTGATCTCAAACCTGGAGGAAGTCCCAGCCATGAGAACCTACATCTTTTATTACATGCCTGACTGTCATGTCAGAGAAGTCTGTTGTCAGAAAAGCTTTTTAAGCTAATCCCATAATAGTTGGCTTTCTATTTATTTACGGGTCTCTAAGCAACATAAACCAGTTTTATCATAGATGAACTGTTCTGTTACGTTTTACCATGTGAAACGAAGAGATGACGAAAATGAAGCTTCATTTGGACTTATATTTGGACTTGTACTAAGCAATAAACAATGTGTTTTGTAAGAGTGAGCGCCTTCCTGTCAAGCTGGAGCAAGGACGTAAAGTATCATGGGTTATACTGAGATACAAAGAATATTCTACAAAAACATATGTATTTTGCAATAATAATAGTTTATGTGCACCCTGATAACCATATCTACAGTTACATGTCTAGAAAACAAAAAGAATCCTCGACTTAGCACATGGTTGTTTATCAGATATCCAAGGAGCATCAATCCTTTGGTCCCATCTACATGTCTTCTCCACCTTCAGGTTTGGTCTTATCCACAGATAGCTATATATGGCTCGTACGAACCAGTTGCAAAGTGTTAGGGTGCATTCACACAATGTAATGCAGCACTGATTGTTGCACGATAACTCGCGTAAGAATCAGCGCTGCAAAACAGAATCCCATTGACTTCAATGGGTTCCGTTTAACGCGCGTAACACATTGAAATCGAGGGGAGGCTTTTTAACTTGGGGGACCATAAAAATGGCAACCCAAACCGCTTAAAAAGCAGTTGGCGATTTGGGCATTGGCGTCTCCAATGTAGTACTGCAAGCAGTAGTGCTATTGTCTAAGCAACCGAGCACCCATGCTGGGCCCCTGTGTCATCATAACTGATCATCTGATCTAGCCTTGGGGTTTCCACCCTTTGGGTCAACATGGGGACCTGAAAGATGGAAACTCTGTCCGCTTAGAAGGCGACCCCATAGATTATACAGACCCCATAGATTATAATGAGTTCTGCCAGGTTTCGACGATTATATGCTGAAACTAATGGACTTGTAGGTCTTTTCTCTCCAACGATATTAGGCGGATTCAGTGTCGGAGTCTCTAGTGTGAATCCAACCTTAGGGTCTATTCACACAGAGTAACGTGCCGCGTGATGTGGCACGTATATGGCGTGTGAGACTCTGCGCGCCGTAAAAGCTGGATTGTATAAGCGGCGTTATTTTGCGGCCGCAAAATACAGCAGCATATACGATCCAGGCTCCCATTGAAATCAATAGTAGCTTTTCCGGCGCTCAAAGTCTCACAAGTCGTATACGTGCCACATCACGCGGCACGTTACTCCGTGTGAATGGACCCTTAATGTAAACTTTATATTAAGCACATGGCTATAATATGCACATATCCTAGATTTGTATATGTTGTACCCAAGTGATTATACTGTATATGTCATTCATTATATTAAAAAAAGAAAGGAATGATCGAGAAACCCAGCGTCTTGTGAGGATGACGTCCTGCCGTGCATTCTCCCTGGCGTGTGTATTCATTGCGGTGCATAGTTTCACTTGCGCTGATGTTAGAATGGATAAACACTTCTAAGTAACGCAACGTGGAGACACTAAACACAAGGTAATAATAGCTCTACCAGCAATTATCGTGTCATTTGGTAAGACAAGGAACTGTAAACTGAACCGCTAAGCCGATAAAAAACCCGGAATATACAAATGTGTTCAGGCTGGAGTCCATAACCTGTCATAACTGTTATAATTTCGGAAAAGATGCCGCCATGCTACCTACGACTTTCCATGTAGTCAGCGATTGATTCCTCATTTATGGGCATCATATAAGTGATTGCAGTCATGGACGGAACAATCTTCCCCATCAGAAAAGTGTCATGTCTAGTTATAGGAATATTCCTCCTTGACGCTGAGGCTCCATGTTGGGGAAACACAGCATTTTTGTTGCAGATTTTGTTGTGTTTTTTTTGAGTCAAAGCCAATAACGGCAACAAAAGGAATGGGAAATATATAGGAAGTCCTTATACTTCTCTCTTCTGCTCAATCCACTCCTGGCTTTGGCTCCAAAAACTGCAACAAAAAATGCTGCATTTCTGCAACGTGGGGCCTTGGCGTAAATGGAACCTGATGGGCGGTTTTGTGGCACTAAACAACCAGCATGGGAAACCTCTTTGAAAAAACCACCCAAAATTACACTAAATTTTGTACCAAGGACCACTATCATGCAAGCCAATTTTCCTGTGGCCCTGTGAGGTACGGATGAGGTGGATAGGGGCAGTGTTTGGGGCAGGGGTTTTAACAGCAGAACAGGGTTAGGGCAAATGGCGGCTCGTAAGGAAACACAATAAAGTGCACATTTAATGATTACTTTTATACATTTCCCTATACTTTATAAAGGAGATGTCTCCATATCATGTATAACTTATTGGGGGTATGGACAGCTCCCTTAATAAAAGTATGTGTAGAGTAGGGGGGACTATTACTCAGTCCATAAATGCACTACCCGGAGCCTTGGTTGTTGCAACCATCATGCTCTCCTGTGCAGGCCCACAACATGGCAGTGACATCACTAGTCACAACACTGGAAGAGGAGAAGACCAGGAACAATCATGGCACTGATTGGGTAAGACTCAGCAGCTGAGCCAATCTGTGCTCAGTTTTATTCCATGCTAATCCATCCTGAAGAGCAAAGAAGAACCGAAGGACAAGTCCTGGTAGTGGCGGGTGTAGCAGTGGGGGTTGCGGCAATACATGTAGGATCTGCACATCAGCCAACACCTGATCAGTGTGTGCAGGAGCCATTTTGGAGAGTGATCTGCTGAGTAGCCTACACCAGTAGATTACTCTCAAAAATAGGTCCTGCCATAGTTTCCTTCGTACGGGTCAATAGAGAGCCGACCACTAAATCAACGGTTACACATGGACACTGGTTGACCCCATGGGATCCATTGTCACTTTAAAGGGGCTCTATCAGCAAAATCATGCTGCTAGAGCCCCACCTATGCGTGAATAGCCTTTAAAAAGGCTATTCAGGCACCGCTAAAGTTATATTAAACTACCCCCCCAGTTTTAAAATAACACCCTAAAACAGAATGTGATCAACTTACCCATCGTGCACGCTGGGCGGGCATTCAGGGTCTGCCGTCTTCTTCATCCACGCCTCCTCTTCCTGCGATGTCCTCGGGTCCCGTCTAAGTCGCGAACTGACATTGCTAAAAAAATGGCCTGGGCGCATGCGCAGTAGCCGTAGTAGAAGCCGCATGCTACTGTGCATGTGCCCAGGCCATTTTTTTTTAAAGGCTATTCACGCATATGTGGGGCTCTATCAGCATGATTTTGCTGATAGAGCCCCTTTAAAACTGAAAGTGGTGGGGAAGATGGTCCTCCATGGAGGACTCTTTTATCCACTGATTTTTTGCGATGCCGTCTCCAGAGGTGAACCCATCCTTACAAACCATTTTGTACATAGCAATGCCTCCCCTTAATGGACCGAGGTAGTTCGCTATGGTAATTTTTGTAGCATTCATACAAAGCAACCCTGCCATGTAATATCCTAGAATTTATTTTCCTAGAAAATCTTGTTAAATGCTTGGCTCTATTGTTGTGATCTCATCGTCATCTTTGCTTTGTGCCAGGACTCGGAGTACTTAGAGCGCGGATTACAATAATGTTATGACATGCCTGGTAAGTTACCTCCGATAATAGGTGATATATAATCATCTCTGCAGGAATGCCGTATGGCTATACCTGCTGAAGAATAAGATTACAGCAGGGAACGCCATTTGCAGATAATAGTACCCACAGCCCATATTTAGCCTTTGGCTCGATCCCCTACGTGAATAATGATTTAATAATAGGAACAAAGCAAACATTGTTGTCAGACGTCTTCTACTGCTCCGTTATTAGAATCTCTTTAAGGCTGGATCATTCACGTCCAAATCTGAAAACAAATACTGTTTAGTTTCATATCTGAGGGCAACGGGCCAATGAAATAGATATTAGGCCACAAAATATTTAATCACTACTGACAACTAGCAATTTCAGCGACAAGGAGGCGATTGTTCATTCACAAGGGCCGGTCTGTGTAATCTATGAAACGTCTGCACCAAGGAGCTAAGATAGAACAATGTGCAGTTTTGTATATCGTAAGGCTGAGGCCACACTGGGCAGAAACTAAGCGTTTTGGGATGCTGCAGAAATACAGTGGAAAAAACGCAAAGTACGAGCAAAGTGACGGAAAAGCTGAGTTATCAAAAACGCTCCGGAATTGTGAGGGTTTTAAAGATTTAAAGAGAAGAAAGTTGCAAAACCCCATGCAACGTGTTTTTGCTCCTTTTTTCTTTTTTTTTGCATCGTTTACTAGCTATGTGTCACTACATGAGGCCATCACCTAAAGGGGTTTCTCAGGTTTAGGATAGGGCATCCATTGAAGATCCACGGAAGTGCCCCACTGATAGCGTTTCAGCCTCTTCCCTACTTACCAGGCAGAGTACCATACAGTTACAGACTAGAGATGAGCGAACACTGTTCGGATCAGCCGATCCGAACAGCACGCTCCCATAGAAATGAATGGAAGCACCTGGCACGCAGACTTTGCTGGCGGCCGGCCGCTTAACCCCCGCGTGCCGGCCACTTCCATTCATTTCTATGGGAGCGTGCTCTGAGCATGCTGTTCGGAACGGCTGTTCCGAACAGTGTTCGCTCATCTCTATTACAGACATCCAAGGAGATATTCAAGAAGCACCTTGAATATTATATGGCTATTACAAGCCCTTCTGATGGCACCCTAACATTGTATACGGTGTGCACAACCAACATTTACCGGATATATTACGAACAGGTCATGTGACCAATAAATGTGATGACACATGGCCTGTACCTGAGCGCGGCTGCAAACTGATGATCCGTGGGGATCCCAGGACTCCCCCTAATCTTCACTGATTGCTTATGGATTATCATTTAATAAGTCCCAGAAACCCCTTTAAGACTAAGGCTTTGCGAGTCAAAGCCAGGACTGGATTCATCAGAAGGGAGAAGTATAAGTTTGGCTCAAAAAATGCTGCAAAATCTGTAACCAAATAAATCAGCTTTTTCGTTATGTGGATCCTTAGCCTAAGGTGGCCATACACATTAAACAGTGATCAGCCAAGTTAGTTACTTCTACCAACCTCCCACCTAGCGTCTTTTGTCTTCCTACCATTATTTTCATTAGGATTTGCAGGTCGGTATCCACCTGAAAAAATCTCATCATGCTTCTTTATTCCTATGGCTGAAAAATCAGCTAGAAGAAAAAAAATCTGCTACTGACTTCCCACTGAAATGAATGGGAGAGTTGGGAGGTTTTTTTAAATTGGATTTTGAAACAGATTCCACTTCACAGTCCACCTGCAAAAAAACTGCGTAGGGATAAACCAATACTTCCTCCTCCATACAATTTGCATCTGTAAAATCTACTGCCAACGAACAAAGTTATTAGATTACACATAAAAGATGCCACCGCTGGCACCCTGATATGTGCCAGTTATCATGAATGGCCGTTCCTTGGAAGAACGAGGCCATAAGCAGCTGGCAGACACTTCTTCTCTGAGTAGTTCTTTGGGATGATAAGCTGCTGCCAGTAAGACATGTTGCAATTTAATATAACCTATTCAACATCTGCCAAATAAACGCCAGGTTCAATCTTAGTATAATGTGTATTGCCTTTTACACTATCCTAAGGTTAGGTGATCTGTAATGGGATCATCCTATCAATATGAAAGTTCATGATTTGTTCCTCAATCATTCAAAAACAGCTGAACGGATTTGCCTGAAATTTGCCACATACATAGATAGGAACCCCGATTAAAACATAGGCTACTCTTTATCCCGGTAAATGACGTCCCTACACGACTGCTATGAAGGAATTTAGGTTCACACAACACTAAAGTACCTGTGATGATGTCATCACAGGTCCTTGAGCCGTTCTCTGATAGGATCAGGCTAGGCGGTGAGCGGAGCTACACGCTAATTTGTGGGCGGAGCTATATTGGATGAAGCTGGACAGTGTGAAAGCTGAAGAAAATGGAGTATCATGGAAGATCATGAGACTACAGAACATGCAGGCTGTGTCTGGACAAGAGGAGTATATCGGGTGTAGCGTTTCAGTGAGTATGATGAGGAATGTGTTGTTCTGCCTCTGATGGAGGAGGGGGAGAACTGTGGCACATTTCAGCAACATCCGTTCAGCCATTTGTAACATAGAAGCTGCTCAGACACTCTCACACAAGACAACTCCTGTAATCCAAATTGCCAGATGTAGCAGAGCTGAGACAGTGTGGTAGCAGTTTGTGTGCATAACACGAGGCCATGTGCTGTTTGGGCTCTCCTGGGGTGAAGGGCAAACTGTGTCAAAGTTCAGCAGCAGCCGTTCAGACGTGTCTAACACAGACGCTGCTAGGACACTCACACAAGACAATCCCTCTGATCCAAATTGTCAGTTGTAGCAGAGCTGAGGCAGCGCGATAACACAGCTTGCTCTGCTCTCCATAGTCATGTACATACAGCTGTGTCTGCTGCGCATATGCACAGATGTAGCAGAGCCGAGATTCGGACGCAGGCAGATCATCACCAATCGCATTTTGCTAAATATAAGCAGCTCATCGCCAACAACAACTCGCAGAGGAAGTCGCGAGCAGAAGCTAGTAGAAACATATATCTTATAGTAGCCCTAGCTAGTTACGCATTGCCCTTCCTCCTCTTGACCACACTGAACGTCACCTACATAATGACTAGTGACATATTGCCCATTGATAAGCAACAATCGCTAACATTCTAATCATCCTGGATTCAGTGGAACAGTCCTGTATTTTGGGTGCTGTCCCACTGCTCCTAGTGGCCCTATGATGTGCTAAAGTGCGTTACCCAAAAGAGGGGGATATATATATACTGTATATACAGTGGGAGCCATACTTAGGGGGCCTTATACTGTGAGCCATAATAAGGGGACATTATACTATGAAGGCCATATTTAGGGGAACATTATACTTTGAGGGACATATTATGCGGATCATTATACTGTAGGGCCATATTACATTACACTATGGGAGTGACACTGAGGTTTACTGTAGGGGCCACAATAAGGGGGAATTATGCTGGGAGGGCTACAGGGGGACATTATACTGTGTGGAGACCACAAGGAAGAAGATACAGCATTGGGATCATTAAGGCAGCATTATACTGTATGGGGCAACATGGTTGGGAATGGGCAGAGCCAAACTAGGTATGGGCAGGGCTGAAGGAGAGATTAACAATACCTAAATTTATATGGTGCACTGTGTGTGGCACAAATTTTGACTCTCTTTCAAAGTAGATAGGCATGCAATTGTACTACATTAATGGTGACCATATACATTAGATGCCTATTGGCTGAACCTGCCAATTTCTGCAGGATCAATGGACTACCTAACATGTATAGGGGAGTCCTGACTCTCCACTAATGGCAGATGTCATGGGGAAAATGGGATGGGACTCAGCTGTGTTAGATTTCAACAGAATTCATAAAAAATCTATATGTAACCTTTATTTACCATCAATGTTTATGTTACCGTCAATATCGCCCCCATCTTTTTTCATATGACCCTCACAATGGAGCATGAAGCTCAGCTATGAGGTGTTTTTGGCCGGGCGCTACTGCACTACAGGTCTAAAAAGTGTATTTTGGACTTAAATCTAGAAAGTTACTATTGTATCAGTAAGGAACACAAAATCATCAATGACTCCCATCAACTCCAACGCCTGTAGTGCCCTGCCAAAGAACGCCACGTCTGTCAGCTTCCCGCTCCCCACGTGACTCGTCAGCTTTGGCTTCCTGTAAGATTTTTTACGTATGAGCATAGGTTTACCATCTATGTGGTCAGTGACAAGTTCTGCTCAGCATTTGCAGCTGTGAATTCAATAGGGTATGTGGGTAACGTGATCTACTGTGTGTTGGCGACGCATGTTAAGGTGATAGCTATGGATTCCTCTTTGATGCGCAAAACAAAAGTTACTCTCCAAGGGCACAGCTCAGTAACAAGAGAAGGTGATATCTGAGTTGATGCCGGACATCTGTTGCTATGAAAGCCTAGAATGACTGACCAGTAACATCCTCGTACACTAGACGAAGATATCTCTAGCTGACTTTACACCAGTACTTCTCAACAATATATAAGGGAGTGGTCAGAAACTTCTCCCCTACTGCTAAGCAGGTTGTGGACTCTGAACTTCACTGAAGATCTTCACCTCCCAAAGTTGCAACCCTTTAAAGAAAAGATAGTAGCCTGGGATCCTACACGTTGCATAAGAGCGGCTTCACTTTAGTCTCACGTGGTTACCGATGTACTCCAGCTGAGGCCACCACGCATGGTTCTTCAAAGGGACACTCTTAGGTCCATAATGTCCATAATGAGTTCTCTCAAAGCTCAAACAGCACTGGGGGCGTCCCCAATGCTGCCAGAGAACTCTCTCCAGCACCGCCTCCATCTTCAACAGCAACCTCCTCATCTGTCGTCTTCTTCCGCATGCGCAGTACGCTCCTGTAGTTCTACAGAGGGCAGCTGGAGGAGGAGAATTGGAGGGGAAAATTATAATGTAAGGGCAACTGTAGGGGCATTACACTATATGGGGGCACAAAGAGAAATAGATGGGAATGGGTGGGATCAAAGTAGAAGTGGGTGGAGCTAAATTTGCACCAGCACATTATGTGCTCCGCACTTTCTGTCCCGTTTTCTGTCCTTTAGAAATTGGGAGTTACACAATACAGTAGACTCATGTCTGTGAAGGGTCTGTGAAAATGGATTAAACTCGAGTGTATAAAAAGCTGTGCAAAAAGTACATTTTCATGGCTACCTGTGCACCACTGTTGTGCGACTGTAGTATTACCAGGAGGTCAGTGCACAGAGGTCTGATCATGTAGATTTACATTCTATACAGGAGATGTGTAGCCTCTTCCTGCCCGGTGTCTACATGTATATATGTAAAGCTAGCTTTATAATATACCATATACAGCCTCATACTGGGAGTTGTAGTTCGCCAGTTCTGATAATCGTCTATATAATTTATTAGAAGAGCATTAAAATGATCATTTTCTCCTTCGATGACATTGTTTGTCTAGCGAGAGGCTCCTGGGCTGTTAATAGGTTTTCTGACAAGCAGATATAGGCATCTACGTCACCATTTTCTATTGCTCAGACTCCCATACCTGTGTGACAGCAAGCCACAACTTGATAAACCAGTCTCACGTAGCAGCCGTTGTGGTTACAAGTCCATGTGACGGCATTAGTTCAGCTTTATGGTGTGAGGCTGAGAACACAGAGCACATATGACTTTTGGTACTTTGCAGGATCAGAAGAATAGGATAAAAACAGCCCCTCTAATGACGGGCAGCAATGGATTATAAGGGACCCCACTGACTATAATGGGCTCAGTTGGGTGTCTGGTTATATTTTAACAGGTATCAGTTTAATGCAAGAATTTTCCATCCTGGATTCTGTGCTGGAGACTCTTACACAGATGTGAACGTAGCCTTGCTTTGTCTATGGAGGAGAACGAATGCAATACTAAAAAATGAAGATATTTGGACAAAATTAAAATCCTACTAATATTATAAAAGTGAAAGTTTGGATGTTTGTGTGTTTTTGGCACATAAATAGTTTGTAACCTCCATTAACACATAGGTTACTTTTTATCACGGTAAATGACATGGCTTCATGACTGTTATGAATTTATGTTCACATACTATATTACACTGCTCTTGCCAGCAGCTTATCTCAGCTTCTGATAAAGCCAGGTCTGTTATCTCTCTATGTAAACACTCAGCTAACCCTCAGTCCATTCTGTACAAGCATTTGCATATTATCTGATCTGCTCCAGGCAGTGCTGACACACTGGATGGGAAAACCCCTTTAATCCAAATTGGCAGTTTGCTACTTTTAAAAATGCTGGTAAAAAGAAAATCTAATTTGTCACAAAATTCTAAAATAACGAGAGCTATGAAGGAAGCCAGAAGTCACAGAGTTCTCCTCAAGCAGAGCTGAGGGGGATCATCAACGCCAACAACACACTCATTATATGGTGTCCCAGCGAGATGCTGAGATGCCAGAACAATCACGGACACAGCGCAATGAATGAGTTCAGCGGCAGGCCAGCTTGACAGTTGCTGAAACACCGGAGCAGGCGGATCATCGACGCCAACAACACGCTCATTATATGGTGTCCCAGCGAGCTGCTGAGATGCCGGAACAATCACAGGCACGGCGTGAGGAACAAGTTCAGCAGCAAGACAGCTTGAGAGCTGCTGAAAAACACCAGAGCAGGCGAACCATCGATAGCAGTAATTTGCTGAATATAGGCGGATCAGCGACCCCAACAACACACTGATGAAGTTGCTGGTAGAGGCTATTACTTATATAATTTATTAAGACGGGAAAAGCCCTTTGAGACTAAGGCCCCTTGTTGCAGAAACGCAGCTTCTTTTGTTGCAGATTTTGCTGCGGTTTTTTGAGCTAAAGCCAAGAATGGATACAAATGGAATGGGAAATATATAGGAAGTTCTTATATTTCTACCTTCTGCTCAATCCACTCCTGGCTTTCGATCAAAAAAACGCAACAAAATAAGCTGCGTTTCCGCAACGTGGGGCCTCAGCCTAACAGGGTTATCCTGCCCCAGGTAATTTTTCATATTGATGACCTATCCACATCTAGGTCATCAGTATCTGATCAGTCAGGTCCAACAATCGGAACCGGCACCGATCATTTGATCCTGATATCTTTGTGCACATGCCGCTATTACAGTGGATGGGGTGCTCAAGTAATAGGCGCAGAGTTACAGTAACACGGCACATCTACTATGCAATGGTCTGCAACTATACAAAGAAAAACCTGGGGGCCAGATAATCCCTTTAACTCTAAACAGTGTTTTTTTTTCCGTCTCTAGCAGGTACTATAGCACTGGTGCAATAAAATATATTAATAAATTAAAGAACACCGTCCTATCACTGCTGACAGTATCAGCTAACCTTTAGCCAAGGACAGTGGTAAGGTCACATGTCAATGTATTCATCCATTTCCAGGAGGAATAACATAGGAGTGTCAGAATGCAGAAAATATGCTATGGAATTGTATATGAGTAAGACATTTGGGGATTGCTGACAGATCCTCTTTGAGCCCTGAGAACACTGTGGACATCATATCACTGCTCTGGTATTCGGTTTTTCTCAGTAATGGGAGGTTTATGTGTTACAGAAGCTTCTCGCTCCGCTCTGGACAAGTCATAATCACCAAATGATCTGACCTCAACAATGCGGGATTAGGTGGCCGGGCAGAACATGTGACTCCCATGTGGCCGTTTTAATAATACCGGGTGATGACAGAGAGGACACAGCTACCATGGCCAGTAAAGATGAAGCCTCTGATACCACTGGTAAAGGATGAAGGGCAGGAACTAACTAAAGTGGCCCTAAAATACATGAAACCAAGTAGGTCAGTATGGGGAGAGGGGAGAAAGCTGCGGTCAAGAATCCTCTGGCAACTGAGACCAAAGGATTGGACATGATAAAAAACAACCACCTGATCCTTATCTTCCCTGACATAGAGCTGAGAGACCCCGACACATTAGACCATCTGGTCGTGCTGAAATTGGTAATTTCCCCAATATACAGTACATTTAAGAGGTACGGCCACTTTCACTCACCCAGCTATTCGTGTCCTTGTGTAGCCTCCCCTTTGCGTTGCCTCTTTCTCCAATCACTGCCTTACCTATCTTCACCCTATGTGCTCCCAATTTAGATTTTTTTTTTTTACACTCTCTATAGCCATCTTGAATATAACATATCCATAACTACATCCGTTTCTCAATTTCCCACCCGCTCTAAATCTTCATACTATTCTATCCTAACTCCTTTATTGCTCTTCAAGGTTGCTTCAACCTCTTGTTGCCCATGCTAGCAAGTGTATCTGGATCCACAAAGTACCTCCTCAAAGTGCCAAACAGTTCCAGGTTATGTGGGGTCCCATTGCACATCACAGAATTGATTAAAGGGGTATTCCCATAACTATTGTTCACCAACCTGCCTGCTGTCTGCTCTCTTCACTTCCTGGTTTTCTCAGCACATTGGTGGGCGGGGTTGCACTTGCTCTGCTATGTTTGCAGTTAGTAATGAGGGATTGGTTGTAAATGAATTACCACAGTGTGAAGCTGATGTAGCAGAGCTGGATTTGAGTCAGTTTGCATTACATACAGAGGTAACGGACTCCTTATCTCAGCTCTTATCAGCCAAATTCAATTAAACCAGAATCAGAAATGCTGGAGCTCTCACCTCCCCTATCAGAGTAGCTCCATCACTTGTCAGACACAAACAGCTCAGAGCTGCTGCTGAGCACTTAACCCCTCCCCCCCAGAGCAGGCAAGTCACTTTGGAAATGAGCAGATAAGCCCAGTGGCCATAGAAACTGAGTGTAAACAATGAGGTGAATAAATTAAGATAGCGGCCAAACAAAGCAGTTTTGATAAAGCAATGTATTTAGGAAAAGTCTTAAATCCACATAAACTAGCAGTATAGATAGGATGCCTTCTATGGGACAAACCCTTTAAAGAGAATCTTTCATCACCTCCACCAAATATTTGCATCCTTCAAAGGCACCACTCCACTCATTCTGCTTCAGTTGGATTTTTTTTACTCTAGCCCTTGCCGTTCCTGAGCAATCATTTGTTAGTTTCAGCCCAATTATTTCTTCTACTGTCAGGTGGGCGTCCCCTATCTGTCCCTTCAGCTCTGGACTGCCCACCTGACAATAAAAAACATAACTGTGCTGAAACTAACAGAAATTATTACTCAGGAACGGTGGGGATTATAGAAAAAAAACTCCAACTGCGCCAGAATCAGCGGAGCGGTGCTCATTGAGTTGGGGGTGCAATGTCCTCTTTAAGTTCCCTGAAGTTGGACATTATATGCCATCACTTTTCAAGATCGGAATACCCCTGTAAGTATGTGTCCCCTTAAAGAACATGAGCTGGATTGTACACGGTGCCTTGTGCCTCCAAGCCCCCCCTCCTGCTTCTTCACCGCCTCCATCGTCAGCGGTTTCTATTGAAATAACGCGTGTGCGCAGTATCGCTCCCTCCGGCACGCTACTGCACATGCTCCAGCTTGCAATGTTCTCTACTGGAAAATGGCGTTGGAGCATGCGCAGTAATGCGCCGGAGGGAGCGCTACTGCGCACGCGTGGGAATTCGCTGATATCTGCCGGAATAAAGAAATATGGAGGCGGGGAATCGACAGGCCAGGAGGACGTCTTAAAGAGAAGAAACGAGAGGCAGGCATGAACAAAAGTAGACGTGGAGGGGTGCACGCACCGCCCACCGTGCACGGTAAGTCTCATTTACATATTTGTTTTTATGGTCATACTTTACAACGGGGTGGTTTTTATTAAAGGGATTCTACCATTAAAAATCTTCTTTCTGTGGCTAACACGTCGGAATAGCCTTTAGAAGGGCTATTCGTCTCTTACCTTTAGATGGGATCTCCGCCGCGCCGTTCCTTAGTAATACCGGTTTTTAACGGTATGTAAATTAGTTCTTTGGCAGCGATGGGGAGGGCACCAGCGCAGAAAATGCGATGAGGGCGTCCCCACTGCTGCCCGAGAACAGGATCCTGCGCCGCCTCTATCTTCTGCTGGATCCTCCCCTTCTTTCTTCGTTTTTCTTTGGCGGCTTCACCTCTGTCGGCTCTGACACTAGTAGAGCCGACTGCGCATGCATGGCCATAGTTCCGAGGCCGCAATTGCGCGCATGCGCAGTCGGCTCTACTAGTGTCTCAATGGCAGAGCCAACTGCGCAGGCGTCAGAAGAAAGACGAAGAAAGAAGGGGAGGATCCAGCAGAAGATAGAGGCGGCGCAGGATCCTGTTCTCGGGCAGCGGTGGGGACGCCCTCATCGCATTTTCAGCGCTGGGGCACGCCACCATCGCTGCCAGAGAACTAATTTACATAACGTTAAAAACCGGTATTACTAAGGAACAGCGCGGCGGAGATCCCATCTAAAGGTAAGAGACGAATAGCCCTTCTAAAGGCTATTCCGACGTGTTAGCCACAGAAAGAAGATTTTTAATGGTAGAATCTCTTTAAACGATTAGCGGGGCCTTTTTAAAGGCTATTTAGGGATATTTGTATCTCAAATTAGTAAGATCCGGTGATAGAGCCCCTTTAAGTCCTAATGCATAAATTCCTTCCAGTATAGAGCCCAAGTTAATGACTGAGATGTGCAGCTAAGCAAGGGCAGAAATAAAATTCCATCTGATGCCGCTGATGTTGATCCTCTTTGCTCTATATGTAACTGAAGGTTTCTTCTAATAGCTTTTACTCTAGATCAGGTTAGATGTTAATTGAAACTTGCTTTTCCAGCGCGATCATCTGGATTTCTTCAGCTTGCTGCCTGCCGACCTGCACTCTAACAGCTCGCTCACTGGAGCAGCTAAGTGTTACCTCTCTACCCTTTCCTGGAAAGTCCACATGTGAAAGGTTATGTAAGTCATTGCAAAACAACTCAATCCTGTAGAAATCCAGCCGTACGCAGCCGCTCTAAGCCAACCACCTGTCTCCTTCCCAAGGGAAAGAAAATTCTCTATTTTTACATGGCTGCCTGTGGGGGATTCTGTTTCTTGGATATAATGCTGGCTTTGATGTTTGAATAGTTGGCAGAAATTTTTACCAAAGACATTAGAATAAATGAACATCAGCCGAGATGATTTATGACTGAATGCACAAGACATGAAGCTCCTGGGCCCCAGTGCCCACACCTGTTATGTGCCATATATAAAACTGGTGACTAATATATGGGACTAGTAAGCTCGTACCCCCTATAGCTGTGTCTTAAATTGAATATCTTTTGGATTGGATACACTGTCATATGAAACTACAGGATAACTTACCGATATTAGGATAATAGATCATAGGTGGTCCCATCCATTGCACCCCCAGCAATCACCTGTTTGAAGGGGGGTGCTGCAAGCACTCGAATATTTACATTGTTCCTGTACATCCACTGAGTAGTGACTGTGCAAGGCATTGTGCCACTTAAAGGGGTATTCCCATGACGCTTGTTCACTAACCTGCAGGCTGTTGTGCTCTCTTCACTTATGCTTTTCTCGGCACATTGGTGGACGGGGTTTCACTTGCACGGGATTGGTTGTAAATGAATTACCACAGTGTGAAGCTGATGTAGCAGAGCTGGATTTGAGTCAGTTTGCATTACATACAGAGGTAACAGACTCCCTATCTCAGCCCTTATCAGCCAAATTCAATTAAACCGACTGATAAGAGCTCAGAAATCCTGGAGCTCTCACCTCCTCTATCTGTAAGAAGAAAAAAAGTTACCTGGCGCCCGTATATAAAAAACCCAGAGGGGGGCTAAAGATAAACAGTTGCAGCTCTTACCCGGACACCAATCCCCTATCTGTGTCATTTAAGTAGCGGAGCTTCTCAAATAGCTCAGAGCTGCTCCCAGCCCCTTCCTGTCAGCTTTCCGGCAGTATATAGAACTGCCTATGGGCAAAATGGTGAAAGGTCCTCTTTAAGTATCAGTCCCCAACTGTTCACATATTGATGACCTGTCCAAAGTACCTATTTAAAAAGCACATTTCACCACCTTCACCAAATCAAGTTCCAGCCCAGTTGGAATTTTCTCTCTGGCCGCCACCCTTCCTGAGTAACAAGTGCAGGTAGTTTTGGTGCCAGATATGTTACATAAGCTCTGTAATGTCAGGTGGGCGGTGTCAAGCAGGGAGTCGTGATTCAGAGCTCCAATCAGAGGCAGTCAGAGCTCATAGTCACACCCCTTGTCTGCTCCTGCCTGACCCCGCCCTCCTGACAGTATGGAGACAAATTGCATATCAGGTACCAAAACTAACAGCATTGATTGCTCAGGAATGGTAGGGGCTAGAGAAAAAATTCGGTACTATTCCGTTATCGGGCCAGCAGCAGCGCATTTCAGCACCAGCTTTCGGGACAGCAGTTCAGTTCAGCAGCGGGAATTACAATGACATCCGAGGACTGCTGGCCCGATGCTTGTGCCCAGTAGCCAGTACATCAATGACCCCCCCTCCATCTCCTCCTCCTTCCAGTGCTGCCCCCCAGCTCTCCTTACATCTACCCCGTACCCTCTTCCCGCCACATGACTAAGCCGATGCTGGCCCGATGATAGAGGCCGTGCTTGTGTGTAGTAGGCAGTACATCGATCGATGCCCTCATCCTCCTCTTCCTTCCAGTGCTGCCCCCCAGCTCTTCTTACATCTGCCCCGTACCCTCTCCCTGTAATAGGCCTCACCGTAAATCTTGAGCAATGAATGCTACTAGATAGCCGCCGGACGCTGCAGAAAGTTTGTCCCTCCGGCTCGCTGTAGCTCACCGTTCCTATAGTCGGCGTGTTTCTTGTCAGGGCCTGGATTGAGCCCCGGTGTCTTTCCTTTCGGTCTCGGTACTAGCGCTGAGGTGAGGCCTAGTCGTGTGGCGGGGAGAGGGTACGGGGAAGATGTAAGGAGAGCTGGGGGGCAGCACTGGCAGGAGGAGAAGGATGGGGGAGGGGGGTCATCGATGTACTGGTTACTGGGCACAAGCATCGGGCCAGCAGTCCTCGGATGTCATTGTAATTCCCGCTGCTGAACTGCTGTCCCGAAAGCTGCTGCTGAACTGCGCTGCTGCTGGCCCGATAACGGAATAGTACCAAAAATTCCAACTGTGCCAGAACCAGTGAAACGGCGACTATTGATTTAGTTAAAAAGCTGGACTTGTCGGAGGTGGTGAAAAGTCTTCTTTAAGGGCTTAGTTAGGCATTGTACCATTTAGAACCTCCATCACAGGCTTCACATCTGACACACAGACCATAATAAAATTTCAGAAATTACAAGAGAAATGTGAACAGCGCCTAAATTGATGCTCTTCACCAGTCCTCCTGTCATGTTTGTCAGTGTCCCCAGGAAGTCCAGGCACTCTGCTCACACTTTCCATCTGTTCACCGTCCTGCCCTCACACTACTCCATGCACAAGTTGCACTGCCCTTTTCCCTGCCAGCTCCAAACATGGCGATCTCCATCCTCCACGAGCTGACGTCACTCCTAACCCCCCCGCCCCCACGCGTCTACGTCACGGCCAAGGCCCGCCTTCTCCGGCCGAATTCTATATAAGGAGCCTGTGCAGAGCCGGCCCCGGCTGGCTCAATCCTGTCTGACTTCTCCTCCATTTACACGCAGGCACATCGCGCGTACAAGACCCTCCTCAGCCTGCTGTCTCCTTGTCACTGGCGGATTACATAGCGACGCTGACCCGGTTCTCGCCCGTGCCTCTATTCGGGCTTATGGCAAAAATCGCCTGTGTCATTTCTACCTTGTGTTCCCACACCACTCTTTAAAAATTCCGCCAAAAAAGAGAAGACGATTCCCCAAATCCTTTGGGCCGTTACCTCACGTAAGTACATGAGGGGCGATCGCGCCATGTTGTGTTGTTTACATGCGCCTAGGTATTACGCGGCTGACAGGGGGTCTTAGCGGCTTAGTAACCCCTGCATAGCCTTTGAATGGCTCATTGTAGTGGCGCCCTCTAGCGGGTGCTCTGGTTTTACCACTTCACTGCCTGTCGTGTCTGTGTGAGAGGGAGCGTTGGCGCGTGACCCGGATGTTTGAGCGGCCGCGCGCAGGGGGGCGGGGCTTGGCCTGGTCACGTGGTTAAGGCTCAGGCATTGACGTGGGCGGAGTTGTCAATTGGGCGGGAAGTTCAAAATGTTGGTGCTCGAAGACTGTCATTTTTGAGTTAATGGCGGGTGCTTTGATGGGGGGGGGGGGGCTAAAATGGCAGCCTGTGCTTAAAGTTGCTGATAGAGATACATATATATTACATGTGTACTTATATATGACAGAAAATGTCCCAGGTAACCTTCTCATGGGGGTCTGTGAGGTGAACCTGACAGGAAATCCTTTTTGTCATGCTCCAATATGAGTCAGTGGTGTACATTTCTGTCATATCTGCGTGCTACGGTTTTGTGACCCTCTGATACATGCCAAAAAATACTTTCTTGAAGGGGCCGTCCAAGTTTTTCCTGCTGCCAAGGAAAGGGGCAACCACGGGCTTGGTTATGTAGTTGCCAATGCAACCATATGGCTTCCCCCATTGCATATGGTCCATGGGGTTGTCCAGGGGGTCTTTCTAATTCATTTTGGGGTTTAGCTGGTTCCTACCCCAAATCTATCAGGACCAGGCCCTTGAGTTGCTCCCCCTTCTCCGCCATTACTTGCCTGTGCTGTGGCGAATAACACAAGTGACTACAAGGAGGAAGTGGAGCGCCTCAGGGGTCAGGTCCTGGTTCCCATCATGTGACCTGGGACACAGTGTCTAAAATTTCCACGAGGAAGCAAAGACCCCCCTGGACAATACTTGTGGGTTCTTTACACCCTATACCGCCATATGTACACCAGTATTAATCCACACCTATAGACAGATCTATTTTTTATGTAGATTGTGGCCCCATATAGGAATCACAATGTACATTTTATTCCCTATCAGTATGTCTTTGTAGAATGGGAGGAAATCCATACAAACTCCTTGCAGATGTTCGTGGCGGGATTTGAACCCAGAACTCCAGTGCTGCAGTGCTAACCACCGTGTTGCCCCCACCTATAGACAGATCAGAGGGTCGGTTGGCGGTGCTCTTTTAACCATATGTAGATGTATCCTGAACTTTTGCACCTAGTTAAACTTCTGGTGTGATATGTTATCACAAAAAGCAATGGAAAGTCATTGAAAATTGTTTATCCAATGACACTTCTATAAAAGATATCACACTGGAGCAGGTTAACCATTTGCAGAAGTTGGGGTTAAGGCTGCGTTCATTTCTACAGTGTGCCAAAAATTGAGGATTTTTTTTTTATTCGGTGGGGTCAGTCGGGCTCCATATGTAACTTATAGCTTAGCAGTCTACCCCTCCATTGTTTGGGTGCTCTGACGGACCAGAGCAATGGAGCGGCGACACTTGTGTGAACTTGGCATGACTACTACTGTGGTCCAAATCTATAAAGCAGAGGCTCTAGAGTTGTGACCGTATTAGGTCAAGGAAAGGCGAAATAGTAGCTGGGTCTGGGGGGTGTATAAAAATGGTTCTTCACTGTTCCCATGTAACTGCTGCACTGTGCGAGGTCTCTTGTGGCAGCGACGATGTTCCAATGCAGAGTCATGTGACTTGTGTAGCCTGTCACTGGCTGTAGCGTGTCCCTCTTGAGACATCATGGCTGCAGCAGGAAGTACAGACGGGGAGAATCAGGGAGGTGTGACTGTAGATTTGTACACTATTCTAACCCTGGTTAGCTATACATTAACATGGCAGCTATGCAATACAGGAGATGAGCTAAACAGTGAAGTGTGATCATTCTACAAGCACTAGACAGATTATCAGCAGGGGTCCTGGGTGTGGGGCCCCCTACTGACCTCTTCTTGATGATCTAACAGTAAGGATTGGACCACCCTGGGATCTCACAGGGCGTTTTGCTTTACTTTTTATTGGCGCTTTGTATACGCATCTGGAAAACTTTTGTTTTTGGAAAACACATGGACTTTTCTATTAAAAAAAAAAAATGCTTAAAGCATCATCCTGTGTCTGCAATGGGTGCAGCTGTTCCTTTGTATTTTTAATTAAAATAAACCGCATGTGTTTTTTCAGGTGTTTACAAAGACTTAAACAAAACACCCAGTGAGAACCAGTATTAATATTGCCAAATTTTATTTTTTTGCTATTGTAGCATGTTTGCTAGTTGTCCGTATATAACTGCATTATTTCTTTCAGACCTTGCTGAACAGAAGTCGGGCTTGTGTGACTTTTTTGGTCTGGGATTTCTGCTGGATTAGGCACTGGAGGCTCCAAAGCACAATTGTCAGATTTTACTGTGAACACAATATAACATTGTGCATCCTTATAGCAAACACATACATGCACACGAGCGCGTGTAATGTACGGGTCAGTAAAATGGCACAGATGACACTCAGATTGGTATCCGTGTGTTCTCACTGGCCCATACATTACAATAAATGGACTGAGCCGGAGATATGGGCAGGTATAGGAGCTGCTCCATATTTTCCAGCTCTTCACTATGGCCCAGATACAAAGCTGCAAACACTATAGCTGTGTGTATGGCCCATAGTATGATTGTGCCCATAATCTGAACCTCAATTGTAGGTAATAAGTACAGTTGTGCATGAGACCTTACAGAGATACTCTGCACATCAGAGGGTTATGTTTGTGTTGCTTTCCCTGGTGCATAAGAAATGTACATTTTAGGCCAAATGTGGTGTGAGCAGAACATGGAAGTGGTTCAGTCTGTTTTAATAGACGTGTTTGTATATAAAGGTATATTCACACTGAGGCTAGGTTCACATCTGCGTTGGAGTCTACGCCTAAATAATGGATGACTTTTCTCTCTGCTGGTTTTAGCATATAACCGGCAGACCACATTGTAGTCTATGGGGTCTGTGCTGTCCCTGGGTAACAGTTTAAGCAGGCTCTCCATCTTTTGGGTCCTCATGAGTGTAGGTAGCGTAGGTTTGTAGTGTGCATTGGAGTATGTACTGGCTAACCTCCCGGTGTATAAGTAAAAGGAATGAGTCCCCATTTACGTGACGGAGGCCAAGTGTGCGCAGAGGTTTTATCTACAAACAACTTAG
This sequence comes from Leptodactylus fuscus, assembly GCF_031893055.1. Classification (NCBI taxonomy): domain Eukaryota; kingdom Metazoa; phylum Chordata; class Amphibia; order Anura; family Leptodactylidae; genus Leptodactylus; species Leptodactylus fuscus. The sequence goes on from NC_134268.1 coordinate 31,169,703, forward strand.
TCACTTTGTACATGCAGTCTTACAACTTCCTAATACTCAGTCAGTTCTTCAGTTTCCGTCGAGAGGTTTGCCGTCGGTGAATGAGCATTCTTGTAGCAGGAGTCCTGTATATAGCTGGTCCTGCTCTCAGCTTAGTAGATACAACTAGATCTAGTCTGTGTGAAGTATAACCGCAGCAGTCACACAGATATCAGTTAGTTTGCTACACCGTATCAGGGTTTTTAGCTGGGAGCATTGTGTAGACTGGTTCCATTTGTACCCACTTCTCGGCAGGTCAGGAATATCTATGGACAGTTTTGCTTCCTCTGAATGTAGACAAGTGTTCTCATTCACAGACAGCAAATGGATATATTCAGAATTAAAAGTAATTGAGTCATAAAGCATATTAGAAAGCAGTGCAACTTTTTATTTACTTAACAAAATGTAATTTGCAGAAATCCCTGTTGAACCCAGAGGTGTCTGCCACCGTGCACCAGCAGGGGGCTCTATCTGGAGTCTATTACACATCCCATTTATGTAAATGTATGGGGCATTAAGTATCTCCTATTCTCTTCTAACCATTTGATAGAGGCAGTAGTAATGCTTTCCAATGCTGGAGTAGTAAAATTGTCTCACCCATGACAATGCTGCGGAACTTCATTTTAGGAGGGTGCTCAGAATCCCCCTCTACTAGCCAGGGCGGATGGGGGGGGGGGGGGCGCTTCTGATTCTGGGGACCTTTGGGATTGTGGTGTCTATAGTTAATAGTAGACATGGGACCTCAGTTTATGGATATGTGAACCAAATGGATTAGTTCGCCTCTGCTAGAAGTCGCCATGGTTAGTGTTGGCAGTAACAGTATCATAAGGAGCTGAAGCGCAGGCACAAATGAAGTGTGAAGTGTAATGTGAGATGTAACAGTGACTTGCATTTCACAGAACTACTGACATTGCTGACTGCGTCGTACAGGGACATCCTTGTATTTTTTAATGTGAGAGTCTGACTTGAGCAGTGATCTGTATTGGGGGACGGGGCTAGTGTAGAAGGGGTGAAAGGGCAAGTTGTAGTTTTAATGTTGAGCTTTATTTTTTAAAATCGATGATAAATTTAAGTGCCTCAACCTCGTCCACAATGTACAAATGTGAGCAGGACTGGGACGTCTTGGCCTGACATGTTGATTATAACTTATAACAATTTTCTGGCATGAGTTTTATAATGGAAATGTACGGCAGTTCCTAGCTGGCATAGATCTCCATCCTAGCATGCAGGAGTGTACCTGATTTATGTCAGAAGCCCAGCCCTGCGCCTATCAGCGCTATAGTAATACTGGCACACACCACGCCTGCCTTAATAAATCTGCCTCAGTGTTTGGCAGAAGTGTTCACCAAGTAGTCAGGTGTTCTGGCCATACACATTAGATTGTCAGCCTAACATGCTGATTTTTGGCAGCACCGGCTAACCATGTGGTGCGTATCCAGGCCCCCTGACCTCAGATGTTGGGGGGGGGGTGAGGTTCGCACTTTTGAAATTGATCATGTTTATTCCTTTTGTTCTTCAGGGAGATAAAACGCTGCCACAGGTGCCTGGCAGGAGCTTTCCTACCCTCTCCACATGAATAGAATCGCTGCATACAGATGTCGTCTTTGATATACAGATCGCTTCGTCTCAGTTCTGTAATAGTAGAAGGTTTCCATGAGTCTATTTTTAGTGTTGATCCTGCATGGACATGAGATGTTGGTACACGGTTCATAAGGGTTACGTTCTGTAGCCAAGAGATGAAACTTCTGACGTACATTTCTAGTTGTGGCTGCAAGGACTCGCTGGAATGTCATTTCCCTGATACTTTCAGTGTGTAGGTGTTTTGGGAATTGCCGTTCAAGCCTTTGTTTTACATTCCTTTGTATAGTAGCCTGCATTGATATTCATCTTGGCCTACTTTAATGGTCTAGACAGGAAGGTAATTGGTTTACCCACAGTTAACATTAGAACATTGTGTTTGTGATCAGCTTTGGAGACACTAAAGGGATTATCTGTTTTATAAGGGTCTTGTCCTTTTATCTGAGGGCCGTGTTGGCATTGGATGTATTTCCTTTATTTCCATATATTGGATGTGACTTCACTCCCTCAGGATCTATGGCTGTCACCTACAGAAGTGTAAGGCTGAGCTATATATGTAGTGCACGGACAAGGCTTGTCCTCCACAGAACTGCGCTTTATAGACTCATTCACATTAGGTTCTCAGGCGATGGCATAAAGGGTTTGTCCAGTTGATGACCTAGTCACACAGGCTGTGATGCAGATTCATAGCAGCTGTGTTATGTAAGTCAGAACTAAGTAAGTTATGTATGTCTCTTCCCTTTCACTTTTTTGGGATATGACTATAGTTACATTGAATGACGTGCGGTGCCTTCCACTTTCACATTGTCCGATCTTTGCTGCCAGTAGTGCGCTGTGCAGCAGTTTTCAATTTATTAATAATAATTTTATTTATATAGCGCCAACAATTTGTAGGGTTCAAATACAGACAGAAAGATGCATTACAAAGAAAGTCATTTCACACAATGGGACTGAGGGCCCTGCTCGCAAGAGCTTACAATCTATGAGGTAGAGGGGGTGACACAAGAGGTAGCAGAGCAGTTTATTCATCCATTTCCAGGAGGAATAGCACAAGGGATCTGAATAAATACAAGTATTTACTAAAGTGACATGTGGGGAGAGGTAACAAAAGCTGTTTAGCATCTCTCCTTACTGGTCTGGTGATGTATTTTCTCTGTATCCCTTTACACTGAGCGCTGTACAGTAATCTGATGTAAGATGAACTCTGTGTAATAGTAAGCGGCAGCATTGTGACTGGATTATAATACAGGCTTTAGGTGCAAGTTGAGGTGTCAGGGACTTATAAAGTAACTGGAAGGGGGCTGCTCGCTCTCTGCAGATGTGGGGTACTGCATGGTCAATGGCGCCACACTTCTGCTAAAAGAGTTGATAAACATCTTATCATGCAATATACCCTAATAGTGGCAAAGCTAGACTTGCTATAGTATGTAAAAAGTTAGAAGTGCGCACGTTTAAAGGGCAAGCTCCTATAAAGAGTGACAAGCAGGCTTTGCATAGATATGCTAGTAAAGTTTAGTGATGTGATCCTGTCATGAGGAGTAATGAAGTGGTTTTGATGCGTCTGCCCTGGTGTAAGCTCATGCCTGTTTGGTGAAGTAAGGGTTATCCTTAGCAGCCATGCTAGAACAATAAACCAAAGTCATGCCCTGCTTTGGCGCCGGCGTTCCCTGTCACATTCCCTATTCTTGTATCTTTTTTTGGGTCAGCGTGCATGCCGCCAGTGTTGATGGTAACAGTGCAAATAGAGGGAATGCAGGGTGGGGTGAGGGATTTCTTTCCGGTCTGGACCAGCCCAATCTAGTTTTCTTTTTCCTGTCATTAAATTAACAATGTAAAGCGGCTCTTGGATAGCTTCACTCTCCGTCGCATGGACCAGGAGAGCACATGTCTCACATCTATACATCTACCCTACAGCCATGGGAGCTGAGCTGCATTGTCCATGTCTGAGGTAGATCCACTTCGGCCGGCTACTTGGCAGCTTTATAGAGATCTAGGTCTGTGCTAATGGTTTTGTTTCTAGTTTGTTGTGGATCTGTTCTTTTTAATTTATGGGGTTTTGTTTTATATTAGCCTTATCTTCTCATATATATATATATATATATATATATATATATATATATATATATATATATATGTATGTATATATATCTTCAAGTCAGTGCTGTATTTATTTGAGTTGTGCGTCTGGTTTCCTAGCTTTTGAGTCTATGTACAATGTTTTGGCAAAGGGAATTGTACTTTGACTGTTTTTTTAAGCCGGTGTGCCCAGTAATAACGTTCCATTTGCTCTTATTTAGGCATTACCTTAGCAGAGTACTCTGAATGAATGGCTTGCCTGCTGTAGCCACTTATGTAACCTCTGTCACTGCACGTTTTGCCGACTCACCTCTTCATACTCCTTGTGCTCTGTCAGAAGTTTATTTTTGCCGTCTCATCTTCTATATTTGTTAACTGGCTGCGCTCAGAGCTCGGCTGTGGCCGGGCTGGTACATTCTCCCATGTGAAATTGGTATTTCTGTGCAGCCAGCATTGTTATGTGTTTATCACTTATATACGTGTCACACTGAGTCACTTATAAAGTGCATAGGCTGCAGGGTCCAGTCTTGGTTATGAGTAGGCTGTCCTTGGTGATTCACTTTCCCCTTTATGGCCATCTTGTTGGACTGATCTAGATCCAGGTTTGTGGTTTTGCCTTGATACTTTTGTCTTTAGGTCTCCCATATGTTATAGGGGCTGTATAATTTTACCTTCATAGTTACCGAGAGGGCACTCTTCTGCTATATTGTGTTTCAAAGCTGTGCCTGTAGATGGCGGTGTGTATATGATGTCCATCTAGGCAGTAGACTTGTATATAGACTACCTATGTACCTCTCTAGTCTTGGCTGCTGTAGCATGTTATATACATGCTGTAAATAGTGGATAGTATAGAGGATAAAAATAATACATTGTATTTATATAGCGCCAACATATTCCGCAGCACTGTACAATTTGTAGGGCTCAAGTACAAACCAAGGTACAAAGAAATGGTCACTTCACACAATTGGACTGAGGGCCCTGCTCACAAGAGCTTACAATCTATGATGTAGAGGGGGTGACACAAGAGGTAGCAGGGGCGGCATTGCTTACAGTGGTCAGACAACTTTTTAATGTAGTTTACTGTCATTACACAAACATAAAACTGTATGAGGATCATATTTTTATACCACATAAAATTATTCTTTTATCATTTTTAGCTTTCGAACTAGCCCGGGGGTACAAGCATTAAAATGTCTGTTTTGGGCTTCATTTAAATCTGTTGTTTGTATTCTGCTATTACAGGAGCAGAACAAAAATAGAAGTGCTGTCCATTGATGGAGCGAGCCACACTGACCATGTTTGTTGTGCGGCCTTTTATCAACATGCTCTGCCATATTTTGTGGTTTTTAGAGGCAGCCATACAGTCTGCCCATCCATTGTGTCCTATGCTTAGTATTTGCTCATACACAAGATTATGGGGATAATGTCACTCGTTAGGGAGAGACCACCTTTTCAGGTGTGTGGAGACTTATGCAGCCATAGTTTCTCCACTGCAAGGGAACATGGGAAGAATATGCAAATCTGTCTCCCAAGATGTAAACAGGGAGTCAGTGCTTCTGTTATGCTGCCCTCTATTGGGAAGCACCCTGAACATTATGCCCGACTTTCCCAGAAGTCTTTACTGCATAATGCGGGGTTATAACCAAATCAATTTCTCAGCTACAGACGGCGCCGTTTTTGTCTCTTTGGACTTCATCAGCACAGTGTGGGGCAAAAAGTCTTGAAATGCCTCTGTACACTACTAATTTTTTTTGTCACATAACAGTGATGAGGTAAGATAGTGAAGAGGTGACAAAAAGAGGTGTCTCGCATGTCTAGCAAGATATTCCAAGTTCAGCATATAGATTGTGCCGCTGTGATAAATGTGTTCAGAATGTACGCACAGGGTACCGGGCTGCTGCCAACCCCAGGTCACGTGATTGGAACCAGCCCCCGGCCCCTGTATCACTTTAACTCCTTTCCCTTGTACACATGTAGATTTATTTTTTTAGGCCACATACAACCGGTAAAGTGCAGAGAACACGGAAGAGGATGGAGGAGCATTTGGGGGCTCGAGAGGTCATGTGAGGGGTTGTAGTTTCAAAACAGTTGGAGTGCAGCAGGTGGCCGTAACTTGGCTTTTGGGTGATGCTGCGCCTACTGTGTGTCCCTGTCAAGTACAACTGTATTAACAAGAAAGTAATCCTGGTGTATTCCATGTCATTACAGTATACCATAAGTCAGTATGTGCTGGTACCAGCTCAGCCTTTAGGGGACTACCTAGGTGTTCGATGATATATGTAACTGTAATGTCTATATACACTCTTATCTACCGGAGCTGTATGGTTGTATGTTGTCTTAAACAATTTTTTTTTATTTCTTGCAGGGCGGATTTTCATTCAAGGCATTCAACTATCCAGCGGGACTAGGAAAGGCGCTCTATAGAGAGCAGTTCGACTTCAACGCGGAGCCGCCTTGGCAGCCTAGCTGATGATAGGAGGTTCCATCTCCTAACTTGTCCATGTAAGTGACCTTTTCAACCCAATGGGTCCACTACATTAAGCAAAAACCTTCCCCTTTATTTCTATACAAAGGCATGCAGCAAGACTGGGTTGAGAAATGATTCCACTTTTGTATTGTCCGTCTGCAGTTTCTGGGGCATTCCTGTAGGCTATAGAGCAGGCATTGTTTAAGGGAATGCACATTACAGCCTACATCTCTTTACATTCTCTATTAATAGGCCTCTGATTAGATCGTCTGCTATTTTTATTCGGTAGGTCATTTTCCCGTTTTAGCCTATATGGTGTACGTCTTTAGACAGTCATTGTTAGACTAGTCACAATACAGACAGCGATTGTTAACAACGTGCTTGTCCTAATTGCCGATGTGTCCGGCACACTCTGCGGTACCACTGGGAATAAGGAAAGTTGTGGCATGTTTTAAATAGAACACCCTGGGTGTGCCTATTGACTATTGTGTTGGGGCGACGTGCAGACTTTCTGGTTTTTGTATGATAGTATCTTGTAATTTTTTTCTTTGTGTAGATGTCCCCAAAGCTAGCAATTAGTGGTATGCAAGAAATATGTCATTGTGTAGGCTGCGTCTGCAGAAACCCTGCCGCTTTGGTGGCACACTTATTTTCTGGAATGTCCTAGTTGGCTAACTCTGTAGCGACCCCTTATATTGGATAAAGCTTAACTTCTGTACAAGAATAAGCAGAACACATGTTCTATGTACATGAGAGCAGATATCTTACTGAACTGATGGACTCTACTTGGTCTGAAATAGTTGAGAACAAGGTGCTAGCTTGTATTGTTCACAGGCTCCGCTCATATTGTGCCATGACATCCATTTATGTTGCATTGGTTTTCTGACAGACCCTGGCTAACCATTGGGACATTATTGCCTTACAGTGGGTCTTGTTTAGGGTGCTGCAACCAATGCAGTTATTGCTCTCAAAAGTACTGAAACCGCAGATGTCAACAGAGCCTAAAGTCAGTCTTTAAGATGTTTAAAGCCACATGTTGCAGAAAAAGCTGTTTAAAAAAAAAAAAAAAAAAAGCAAAAACTGCTTTTCTGCAATATATGGCCTCAGCTTCTAGGGGTTTTCTGGGATATAACAATTCATAATTTATGCAAGGGTAGATCATCAATATCAGTTGCAGTGCTCTAAGCTGCAATACCAGGCACTGCCACAATGTATGTATGGCACTGTTTGGGGTGCTGAGCGGCCAATACCTCCTCCCCCTTTCCAAATTTGCTATTGTAATTCATTTGTATGGTATGCCAAATATTCCAAAAAAGAGGTACTGCAGTAATTGAAAGGTTCTAGTTCCCTAAATGAGCTATAATAATGGAGTTTACATCTTTAATAGGACATAGAATATATCAGTATTACAGCCCTGTGAATCTGGCCTATGCCGAGTTCATGTGTTTACTGGATGCTGTTAAAAGCATCAGCTATTGGTTAAAAAAATAAACCTGGAAATAGTGCACTACACTGTTCTGTGCTAAAAGACTTCCTGACACCTTAGGCTGGGTTCACACTAGCGTCGGTGTCTGTGGCTAATGTCCACACGAGATTTTAGCATCAGACACTAGCTGTGATTGTTTACAATTTCCATTATTTTAAATGGGACATCATGTAGTGTCCTATACTGACTCTGTGTGTACTTTAGTGTCCATTTACAAAGATGTCCAACTTTTCAAACGGACAGCTAAATCCTACATGTAAACGAACGCTAAAGGACACCACATAATATCCCATTTAAAATAATGGAAGTTGTAAATGGACACAGCTAGTGTCCGTTGCTAAAATCTTGCGCGGGCGTTAGCTATGGACACTAGCTGTCGGAGGACACCTACACCTACGTGAACCCAGCCTTACACAGGACTGCTGCGCCCTCTTTATCCCTTACATGTGTGCAGGCTGTAGCAGTCCTATATAAGGAAAGAAGGCTTCTAGACTTCTGGCTACCCCAGTACTGTGCAAAATGTAATTTACACAAGGCTACTGGAGCAAGGAGTTGGGTCACCTTCTTTTCTTAGGATTGCTGCTTGTCCCTCCATACTGTACACAAGACTATTGCCAGAATACCAATAAATCTCATACTGTGGTGCTGGAGCTGTAGACATTCTGGGCCGGGAGGGAATAGTAGTAATAGTAGAGAGAACTCCAGCAAGGGTACACGCCACTGAGAGTGACTGACTGGCTTGCTCTTTCCCTGACCATGTGTAAGTTTCAGGAGTTAACCCTTGCTTTAGCTACCTCTGCTTGCTACCTCCCAGCACAATCTGCCAATATAGCTTGCGTGTCAGGATGATGCACTGAGTTGTATTTGCTAAAGTCATGTATGTAAGTTTGTCTCAACAAGAACTAATCTGGGATTTTTTTTCCTTTTGTAGTTTGTTGCATATTTTTAGGACCCAAAAAGACTTGTAGACCCCTTATTTGACGTTTATTGGTTTATGATTGTCGGATTTGCGGAATACGGCTGAGATGAAAGGATTTAACGAAGATGCAAATTACTCCATTGGCCTATTGGATGATGCAGCAACTCCTACAGATGTCATTAATAACTATATCTATGAGCATACCCTGGTGAGTTTGTGATCCGGTGTCAGTTTTTCTCTTGTTGTCTTTAGTACAGAATAGCCATAAATTGTATTTTTTTTTTTTTTCTTTGACAGACGGGTAAAAATGCATTCTTTGTTGCTGACCTTGGGAAGATTGTCAAGAAACACATTGAATGGCAAAATATCATGGGGCACATAAAGCCATTTTACACTGTGAAGTGTAACTCCTCCCCAGCTGTTCTAGAGATCTTATCGGCCCTTGGGATTGGATTCATATGTGCCAATAAAGTGAGTAGACATTTCTTTTCTCAGTTGGTATAGACATGGCATGCTTACTTAGCCTATTTGATCATTTGCATGCTTTAAGGGTTGCCCAAGCTCCCATATGTGTTTGATATGGGGAACCTATCCACTGGATTAGTCAAGATCAGTATCTGATCTCTGTGTGTGTGGGTCTGACACCCAGGCTGCTCTATATCTGGAAGCTGAAGCAGCTCTGCTCTTATTCAGGTGAATGGTAATAAAGCTGGTGCCACCAGTACAATGTACATCTCTGTATCGGTGGCAAAAGGCAGCTCAGCTCCCATTTACTTGGATAGGGACCAAGACATGTCCGGCCATTTACACTGTATACGACTTCCACCAGCCAGATCAACTGGTGCTGGGCCCTGGGATGTTGGGTCCTCACCGATCAGATGCTGGTTACCTTTCTTGTTGATTGGTTATCAGTTTCCAAAATACTACATTGACTACAGAGTTAGCCCTAGTTCACATCAGCGTTTGGATTCCGTCCGGGGGAGTCTGCATGGGGGACCCCCCGAACAGAATACAAATGCAAGCGCTGTGCTGTAAAAGCACACAGACCCCATAGACTATAACGGGGTCCGTGTGCTTGCTGTGAGATCTCCGCAGGAATTTTGCAGACAGGGAAGTACTTCACCATCTACTTTCCTGTCAGCATGATTTGTGCGGGCAGCGCATGGCAAGCAAACAAACCTCATTATAGTCTATGGGGTCCGTGTGCTTTTACTGCACAGCGCTTTCAATTACATTGCATTGTATTCCATTCGGGGTGGGGGGTCCCCATGTAGACTCCCCCGGACGGAATCCAAATGCTGATGTGAACAAGGCCTTAGTAAGTCTTAAAGCCAGTATATTTGTATTGCTATGTTTGGTTGCGGTTCTCAGGATAGCTCAGGTTTAACCTCAGCACTGATGTGGGCAGCGCTGAAACGGGTACTGAAACTCACATTGATATTTGATAGCATATGACCCTTGCTTATATGTCCTGAGGTGATCCAATGAGTATGGGTAGATCTTTTCATTTCCAGAAATGTTACATCACTGATAAATAGACGAGATATTCTGCAGCTGGAAATGTCTGAATTGTAATAAAGTACAAAGGCATGTGTTTATGTATTATTGATCAGACGTGATGACAACCATTACGTTACATTATAATCTCTCTCTGCAGCATGAAATGACAATGGTCTATGACTTGGGCATCTCTATGGAAAATGTTATCTATACCAATCCATGCAAGCAAATTGCTCAAATCAAACATGCAGCCAAGCTTGGAGTAAATGTTATGACTTGTGACAATGAAGCAGAATTAAAGAAAATAGCACGCATCCATCCTAATGCCAAGTAAGTGCAAGTGATTCGTCATACAGTTACAGAACAGTAGGTGTATACAGGTTTATCATGGGGTATAGTAAGTGAAAAGTTCTTCTGCACCTTGCATGAACCATGAAAGTATGTTCCTTACTGAATCATATAGTGATACAACTTATGGGCTTCAGTCTTGGACGTTTCAGGTTGACAAGTGTGTTCAGTTTGCTCAGAATTTCTTTTCAAGGTGGGGTTCACATCTGTGCTGGAGACTCTGCGGAGATGTGAGCCCACGGAGGACTGAATGCGGTGGACCCCTTTATAGTCTATGCGGTCCGGCGGTGTCCATGCAGAGGTCCCTTAGTGGACCCGAACGACTAAGATCCCGGCGTAGATGTGAACCTAGCATCAGACTACATCAGTATAGTCATTTGTTTTGTTTGACTTTTTTTTAATTTTTAATTATTTTTTTTTAGCTGCTATGGAGTGGGTTAAAAATATTTTGCAGTTTTAATATGTAAAATCTGTCCTTTTAAAAGTCTTGGCCAGCGAGCTTGAGTATTGAAGGAAATTCTTTCCAAACTCACCTCCTGAGACAACTATTGGGACGCCTTCTGACGTTTTTTGGTTTGTTTTTTTTTTACAGCACCAACCCATGATTAAGTACTGCACTATGGCTTGCTGTAATTCCATGTGTCCCACTCGCAGCTCCCAGTCTTGGGCCCTAATTGCTAGTTTTCTTTCTATACAGGAATGTTTCTCACTAAGTTCTTGACTCTTCCAAGGATGACGCTCGAGCTGCGGCACGCTTTTCAACATACATCAAAACATCATGTGCTGATGTAAACCAACTGTGCCCCAATCATCTTCCCCTTCTCTTAGGCTCTTGCTTCATGTTGCAACAGAAGGCATCAGCGGAGACGAAGAGATGAACATGGTGTTTGGCAGCACGCTGAAGAACTGCAGACACCTCCTGGAATGTGCTAAGGAGTGCAGTGTTCAAGTAGTTGGTGTCAAGTAAGTTCTCTTCACTTCCAACTTAGTAAACTAGATTATTAAGGATTTATCGCCAAGATGCATTTATGGGCGTCACAATCCAGCATTTACAATTGGTATTGCTGCCTAGTGTATGAGAATTTACACTAAACACTGACTCCTCACTTGGTGGAAAGGCCATTCCTCCTGGCTGGCAACTAAGGTTGTATTCTTAGAAACAAGCGTAACATTGTAATTGCACAATCCGTCTCAGGAGAACCGACGTATTCAGACATTCTTCAATGCATTAAAAATATAATTAACTGCTCACAGTTGGTGTCCTAATATAGTTACTGTCCCCCGTTCATGGTCTGCACTGGTCTGTACTTTTTAGTGCCTTTCGACACAACAAATGCTCACTCAAGTGGGTCTATCCTGGAACCGCTTTAGTGAATGAAGCGCAACTACATTCCCATCCAGGCCGGATATTCTGGGGGAATGAACAGATTCCGCTGCCTAAGTGGAGTGAACACCCCATAGACTGGACGCTGTACATCCTAGTGTGTTTCAGTCCCAGCAGCACCATAGAAGTGAATGTAGCGCCTTAGTCACCATAAGGATGCCTTAAGGTGACTTTCTGTCCTCCAGATCAATAGGGGACCAATGACCAGCCCCCCAGTAATTGGACACTTATTCTCTTTAATGGGCTTGCATGGTTGTAATGATCCGGAGTACTGTAATGTAAATAGGACATTGTACGGCATTTCTTGATTTTCTATTAGAATTTTTTTTTTTTTGTTATCCTAGCAAATTATTTGTACATAAGACTACTCTGGTCTACATAAGGGCGGGTTCACACCAGCGTCCGGTCTCCGCTTTAGGCAATCCAGCAGGTTTCCATCTTCTACCCAAGAAACTGGACAGGAGACGGAAATCCGGCAGTCTGTTTTCATACCCAATCACTTGAATGGGTTTGCAAAGTGTCCATCCATGAGTGTCTTGTACCTCTCTGCAGTGAAACTTTTTTTTTTTTTTTTTTTTTTTTTTTAACTGGACACACAGTCAGACATGCAGAATTTTGTGTCCGATTTAAAAAAAAAAAAAAAAAAACTTTCGCCACGGAGAGGCAGAAGACTCTCACGGGTGGACACTTTACAAACCCATTCAAGTGAATGGGTTTCAAAACTGACTGCTGGTTTCCATCTCCTGTCCAGTTTCTCGGGCAGAAGACGGAAACCTGCTGTACCCACCCCAAGTCAGATTCCTCAGGCATTGACCTCTGTCCTGAGACTTCACAGATTTCAGAGTGTTGGGCTATAACTCTGAGGTACCTCGCTGTTCAGCTTTGATATATATATATATATATATATATATACATATATACAGTAAATGCAAGGAAGTTCCTTTGAACATAAAGTAATAGCCATCAACAAGTATGCATGTGTCCTGACAGTGCTATGCCTCTTCCCATCTTCTGGTATCAATTACAAGGGTTTTTCAATCACATGATGTTCTGAAGAGATATCCTTTAAGTATATGGTGACTACCTGACCCCTCCAAACACAATGATCTCACATTGCGGCATGTGCTACAGAGATCCTGTAAATTGTAATGGTTTGCAAAAGTCTTAATTCATGCCGGAAGAGGGGATTGAGCTTCTGTGTTGTCTGTAGCTTAGTGTTAAGCAGCAGATGGTGTTTTTATGGCATTTTCCTCTATAGCAGGGGAAGCTGTGGAGCCGTCAGTCTGTACAGATTGTCTGTAACCTTCTGCAAGCTGCAGGTTATTTTCTGACAGCAGATAGAAGTCTATAAACATGATGGGATCTGTGTGCATACCTATATATAATGTATGTAGGAGTGGAGAGTCATCTAATGGGTAGATAAGATTAGTTTCTATGCCCTTGGGTTTCACTAGTTTATACATGAGCAATTAGTGAATTTTATTGACTTAAAAACTTCATGTCTTGTCTCGCCAGATTCCATGTATCAAGCTCTTCCAGAGATCCACAAGCGTATAATCATGCGTTATCTGATGCCCGATGTGTTTGCGATATGGCGGTAAGTGTTTCTTCCATTGCAATAAATGGGCATAAGGGGCAGATATGATCCTAACCGTGTAAATTGTCCTTCTTACACTAGGCTCACACTAGCTTTCAGGTTTCTGTCATTCTGGGGACCCAAAAGATGGAGACCCTGTCTGCTTAAAACTAAATAGACTAATAATGGGGTCCGCTGGGTTTCAGTATAAAACCGGAAGCAGATTCTGCAGTGGAATCTCCTATGGAGATTTCATGGATCATTGAATATGTTCAATTTTTTGACTGTGAATAGACACATTGAACTTGATGGGGCAGATTTATAAAAGTTTGGTTACCCATAGAAACTTATCATAGCGCAGCATTCATATAGTGCTCTTGAACATGAATGTTGTTCTGGGTTGGTTGCTATGGGCAAAAAAGACCTCTTTAAGAACTGTCTTAATAAATCTTCCCCAATCTGTTCTAGTTCTGTAAAAAACACTATCACACTAGTGGCAAAACACATTATGTGCAGCCTCAGGGGCACCATGTGAATACAGCCTTACCGTGCGCCATTCAGACACTTGTTAACAAGTTTTTTTTCCCCCCTTTTGTAGGAAGAGCTTGGCTTTAAGATGAGTATACTGGATATTGGTGGAGGATTTTCAGGGAATGAATTTCAGCTGGAAGAGGTAGGTGATCAGACAGAGACCTCACACCTAAATCTGCCAGATTTGCACTTAATGTCTGAGGATGTGGTGGCTAAATGCGGTTTTGTCTCGCAGGTTTATCATGCTGTCAGCCCTCTGCTTGATGCTTATTTTCCTGAGGAATCTGGAATTAGAGTCATAGCAGAGCCTGGAAGCTTTTATGTTTCATCTGCATTTACGCTCGCAGTGAACATCATTGCAAAGAAGGTCGTTGAGCATGATCACCTTCTTCCTGGAGGTAACACTTATTACAGGGTCACAATATAAGATATTAGATGTAGGCCATATGCCAATACTCTGAGCCCATAACAAGAGCTTGCTGCATGGTGGTTCAGAGCTTCATCACCCTATATAGCTAGAACCTGCAGGTCATAATACAAGGGTGTGAAATATATCAGAAATCCTCTGAGCTGGGGACAATTTTGAATGAAGTTGGAAAATAAGTTACTGATTCCAGCTTCAAAATAAATTACTTTAATGTACAATTAAATATACAATTTATGTGTAGTTTTATATACCGTATTTTTCGGACTATAAGACGCACTTTTTTTCCTCCCAATATGGGAGGAAAATGTGTGTGCATCTTATAGTCCGAATGCAGTGTGTGCAGCGTCTGTGTCCTGTCTATGAGAATCAAAAGGAGAGCAGCACGGTGCCTGCCTGCTCTGCCCCTCCTTCCCTGTCTGTGTGGCTTCATTGCAGGAGCGAGATATGAGAGGCAGGGAAGTAGGGGCGGGCCAGACAGGTGAAGGAAGCGTGGTTTCAAGCTTGCTGAGAAAACCACGCCTCCTTCTCCCGTCTGGCCCGCCCCTCCTTCACTGCCTCTCAGATCTGGCTCCTGCAATGAAGCCACACAGACAGGGAAGGAGGGGCGGGCCAAACGGGAGGAGGAGGCGTGGTTTTCTCGGCAAGCTTGAAACCATGCCTTCTTCACCCGTCTGGCCCGCCCCTACTTCCCTGCCTGTGTGGCTTCATTGCAGGAGCAAGATCTGAGAGGCAGTGAAGGAGGGACGAGCCAGACAGGTGAAAGAGGCGTGTTTTCAAGTTTGCTTAGAAAACCACACCTCCTTCACCCGTCTGGCCCGCCCCTTTTTCTCTTCTTGCATAGCTTCACTGCAGGGTGTCTTTCCATCCATGGATGAGATATATATGTTCAAATCACCCCCATATCCCTAGAATACATATAAAACAAAAACATTACTGTTGAAACACATACACATTTGGTATCCCTGTGTCCGAAAGCCCCCGGTTCTATTTACATTGGTGAAATATTATATTATTAGGTTATTAAATATTTCACCAATTTTTTTTGCTTAATTTTTTTTTCCCCTATTTTCCTCCTCTAAAACCTTAGTGCGTCTTATGGTCCGGTGCGTCTTATAGTCCGAAAAATACGGTATTTACTGTCATGGGAATTGTCACTAGCTGTCTAATGAATTAGAGGAGCTTTTTATTTCTGCCTGAGCGTGGTAGTCTGCCATTTCTGAAAGGGTTGGAGCAGGAGTTTGTCAGGCTGTGGTAAAATATGTGAGTGTGTAGTTTGGCCTGTCTAGACCCTCTCCTAGGTATAGGGGGTGGTATATAGCACATTTTGTTTTATACCCCAGTAAATCGCTTTAACCAATTGTAAATCCTTTATTTCAGGAAAGCAAACAAGTAACGGACCAGCTTTTATTTATTGCATGAATGATGGAGTTTATGGCTCATTTGCAAGTAAACTATCTGAAAGCCTAAATACTGCCCCCAGAGTACATAAGGTAGGCAGACATGTTCCTGGTGCCGATCCTGATTTCTCCACTTTAATTCTTTAATTCTATACTTAATACTTATCTTTTTTTTTTCCAGGCATACAAAGATGACGAGCCACTTTTTGCCAGCAGCCTCTTGGGTCCATCTTATGACGAACTTGACATAATTGTGGATCATTGTCTTCTGCCGGAACTGAACGTTGGGGACTGGATTGTATTTGAAAATATGGGATCTGGTACAATGAGCGAACAGTCAGCATTTTCAGATGTTGAAAGGCCGTCCCTCTATAATTTCATGTCATTCAGTGACTGGTAAGATTGCTGAATTGTTATAAGTGTGCCTAAATATTATACATAATATATATACCCTATATATGTGTAACAGTATACACATATAGGGTATTACAGTACGGTATTTATGACCCAATTATATGAATATTGCACCACATAGCAATGTCTTGGCCGGCCAATAGTGCTGTACACTGCAGAGATTCCTGGCTAGCCGTAGTAATCTTGAGGGTAAATGGATTCCTCAAGCCTTTTGGTTTTTAGACTAAGTTTCTTTTGGCTTACCCGCCATAGACTGAGAGAGTGCCCTGATCTATAATGGGGTCAGTCCTGCTTCTAGTATTTATATCACATGTCATTAATGTTATCTGTATAATAAGGGCTGTCTGAGAGGTAAATAGTTAAATATTTATTGGCTGTAAGATAACCTCCCAATCCAGCAGTAGACAATACTAGGCCACACAACCACGTAACTGCTGCAGCCGCTCACTAGCTTTAGTAGAGAACCTGAAAGGTTGATACAGGACACTAAACCACCCACTGGTCCTTCTAGACTGGGGGTTTAGTGTCATCTGCATCCACATATAATAAAAACATTTTTTTAAAGTTTATACTTAAAATCAAGTCCAGTGAGTTACATCAGACTCGTCTCTGGTGTTCCTGGCACCTCCACCCAAGAACAGGCGCACTGAAGCTCCTGTCAGTGTGTTTGTCCCTAATTGCCCTGACTGGTGCAGTGTAAGTTAGCCATACACACAACCTTAGTTAAACTTGGTGAAATCTGCCGAGACTCTGGTGATCATACACGTAAGGTTAACAGCAGATGCTACGGAGATAAGCTGGATTGTCCAATGATCTGCAGATAAATCTCGTGTGGGTGACTTTACATGTACAGTCTCCACACGGATGTACAACATGTGATGGCTCCATGAAAATACACATTTCTTAAAGCTAGCTTATAGGGGGTGCAGGGCTTAGTGCAGCTTCAGAACAGTGTTAAAATGTAATATCCTCCTTACCTAGGTCACCTGAAACTCAGGAAATGACCCCTGTCTATCTCTGGTCACACAGTTGACTTCCTCGACCACCTTTCACCTGTCAGGAATTGATACAGAAAGCTTATAGCAGGGGTAGGGAATGCACGGCTCTCCAGCTGTTGCAAAACTACAACTCCCAGCATGCATACTTGCTCTGCTGTTCTTGGAACTCCCATGGAAGTGAATGGAGCATGCTGGGAGTTGTAGTTTCACAGCAGCTGGAGAGCCGAAGGTTCCCTATCCCTAGTTTATAGAACTGAACTGAACTTGAATAACATTTGTCCCGATATGTGTCTGAAATATAGCAGAGGTGAGATCAGAGAACCTCAATTGTGGCAGCTGAATTTTAAAGTTTATCACATAGAAAATATATATATATATATATATATATATATATATATATATATCTCTATCCTTTCCCTGCTGTACACTGGTTAAAGTGAAGCTGTGACTATATGCAGCTCCACTTTAACCAGTGATATCACAAAATCTAGGTGGGCTACAGACATGATCTTACAGATTATTTATAACCCACTTCTCCAAGTACCTTGTCTGTATATGTAGACGCCATTTGTGGGTCTTTAGTATAATTTTTATTAAAGATGAATGTCTTTAATCCCAGGTATGAAATCCAAGACGCTGGGATAACGTCGGAGACCTTGATGCGGAGCCTCTGTGTGCCTTGTTTTCAGTACGGCGATGACAACTTCTCCACAGCGGCTTAGTTATAAGGGTGACTCGGATGAGATCTACAGGTACAAGTCTCCAGCTCGCCTGGGCCACATTCCAGACTGGAAAAAAAAAATGAAAACGCATCTTGAATTAACCTCAATGGAAAACTTGAAGTTCAGTAACATGAAATAAAAAATTAAATGGGACCAGGCAAAAGCAGCTAAAGTGTGAGACACTGGGGCGAGCATTAGTTATGTCTTCATGTACATGTGCCAGCTTTCTCCATCCCCTGCACAGTTGAAATAAAATATGCAACAAAATGGATGACTTAGTTGAGATGGAAGCCATGTCCTTGGGTTCCTTGTAAGTTTACATAAGTACACAGTTTTTATACTAAGGATTCCTGTTAGTCTTGTAAATTTATTGTCTCCTCCAGTAAAACATGTCTTTGAAAGACCAGTGTGTGACATAGATCATGTCTAGTGTGTGTAGAATGTGTAAATTTGTGCTTTGACCAGTAGTTTAATAAATGTAAGTTGCATCGTATTTTTTTCATTTTTTTTCTTTTTTCTTTTTTTTTTTGTGTTTTTCAACCTGACCGTAACATGATCGCAATAAACTTTTGTGTAGAACTCACGGCTTTGTTTATGGATATTTCAGCAGACTCTCGACCATGAAAGAGGACTTGAGCTCCAATCACATTATGCTTTTTACATCCGTATATCAGAGGCAAACAATACCCAACACTGATCTCTATATAAAGGGATGGCCAGCCATTAAAGGGGTGTAATAAAAAGGGATGTGAATAGACCCTTACTGAGAGGTTTACAGGTCACTGGTTTCTAACCTGTGAACATAATGAAGATTTTCTCACTGATGCACGTGTCTAGCACCAATAGTATGTGACAAGACTGTTATACGGAAGTGACCTGTTTATTGCAGATTAAAAAATTATTTAAAAAAAAAGTACTTTATCCTGCAATTTTCACAGTAGCCACCAAGCCTAATATTTGTCAATTCTGAGGGTTTCTTTTCAGCAGTCATCTCATTTACATTACGCAGGATTACAATAGAAGATCACACCACAAGGCATCCACTACTGGAAAGGTATCACCACTTATTTACTTCCCCCTCCATGCACAGAATAGGTCTGGAAAAATCTCCCATAGACCTGAGTCTGCTCCAGACTCCATGAAACTGCCATAAAGCAGATCACTAAATGCTGTTTAACAGAGCAGAGGAGAAGCTCAGGCAAGATGGCGCCGCCATAATCATGGACAGAAAATAGAATACAATCTGCAGTCAGAAAACGTAACAAAAGTGAGATTATTGGTTTTAATAAAGATAATGTTGGGGATACATTCCTTATAAATGGACCAACATGCTGAAATTTTGGCCCAGTCCATCCATAAGGAAGTGTAGGGTGAAGGTGTTACACTGACCAATGGTAAGATTTGTTGGGTCCTGTCACTCCATGGCTGCCCCTGGTAGAGGCCACCGCTGCCCTCATCTACAAGTAAGTGAAACTGCGATTTGTCATTAGGCTTTGTGTACGACATCAGAAGCTCCCATAGGGGGAGACACTTGGATGTCATGCTGGGTCTCAGGTCTCATCCAGGTAAATTCTGATAAGATAAGATAATCCTTTAATAGTCCCACAGTGGGGAAATTTCAGCATGTTACAGCAGCATAGTAATACAGATACAGGATGATACACAGTAATATATTACAGACGTAGGCACACATATGCTGAGAAGAGAAGATATACTAGGAGTCCATAGCAGCTAAGGAAAAACGGAAGAGAAAGAGGAAGACCTCATGGTCATCCTCATAATCATTAGTTCTCTGTGCGGAGTGATCTTGGCTTGGTCTGATGTAGATTATACAGCCTGGTCGCGGTTGGGAGGAAGGACTTGCGATAGCTCCTTCTCACACTTGGGGTGAACAGATGGTCACTTACAGTGCTGCTAAGTCCCATCAAGGTCCCATACATGGGGTGGGATTTGCTCTCCCGCATGGACCTCACCACGGAGAGTATCCTTCTGTCACCCACCGGCTGTACTGGGTCCAGGGGGCTCCCCAGGACAGAGCTGGCCCTTCTGATCAGCCTGTCAAGTCTATTTCTGTCCCTGGTTGATATACTGCTCTCCCAGCAGGCCACACCGAAAAAGATGGCTGAGGCAACCACAGAGTTGAAAAAGGCCCTAAGAAGTGGCCCCTGGACTCCGAAGGCCCTCAGCCTCCTGAGCAGGTAGAGTCTGCTGTGGCCCTTTCTGTGCAGCGCCTCCAGGTGATCGGCCCAGTCCAGTTTATTATTGAGGAGCACACCCAGATACTTATAGGTCCTGACTATCTCAATGCATGTTCCTTGGATCTCCACTGGGTCAGAGCACTCCTCTGTTTACTAAAGTCCACCACCATCTCCTTGGTCTTCCCAGCATTAATCCTGAGCTGGTTCTGCTGTCACCATTCTACACAATCCCGGTTTAAGTCTCTGTATTCCCTATCGTCACCATCAGTGATAAGGCCGACTATAGCAGAGTCATCGGAGTACTTCCGTAAGTAACAGCTGGAGGAGTTGTGCCTGAAGTCAGCAGTGTACAGTGTGAAGAGGAATGGGGCAAGAACTGTACCTTGTGGTGCCCCCGTACTACAGATCACAGTGTCAGACACACAGTCCTGGGCTCTCACATACTGAGGGCGGGTTGTCAGGTAGTCTAGGATCCAGTTGGACAGGTGATGGTCCACACCAACAAGGTTCAGCTTCTCCCTCAGTAGCCCTGGCTGAATGGTGTTGAACGCACTGGAGAAGTCGCCTGTTTAAACACATACAGTCATGGACACCATGACTGATCAGTCACTGAAGTCATCTGACATTGGTTACGGATCAGCTGATGAGCTGCATATGAGGTATATAGCTGGCAGCATGTATACAGCCCTGCTCCTATTTAAGTGAATAGGAATGAGGCTTTATACAGATTCTGATCTGTATCAGTTCCCAGACAATCCCTTTAAGTAACTTTGTACATGCATTCCTTTGGCGGCTCCAGAGTTACTCCATCTATTCCCAATTCTGCAGACGTCAGACACGCAGCAGCAGCACCCCCCTCGCCAGCTCTTGTTTCTATACTTGTACACCAGGTAGTTCAATACAGTCATTCCCATAACTTTGTCACAAGACTATGGAGAAGTTTAGGATTTCAGCAGAATTGTGACTACTGCTCTGACCTTATACAGAGCGTCATGGAAATTATTGGTCAAACATGAAGAGTCTGAGCCATGAACGGCTACTTACTTGCCAGGGTAAGATGTTAGTAATCTGCATCCTGCCGCCGCCATATCACAGGGTTTGTGTACTATGGGGTGGTAAAGTTTATGGCTGTATACTCTGTGACTGCAGGAAGTTTCCAACTACATTGGAAAGCAGAAAAGTCACGAACCACAGACCTAGGGGAATTTATTATCCCATCAATGTCAATATTCTGGAATTACAGATTATTTGGTGCACGCTCCGTTCCTGTGCCACATCCCCTGTTCTGTGCTTGACTTGTCACTTTCCGCACAGTGTGGGGCGCTCCAGCCTGACCCAGCTCACAACCAGTTCATCTTGCAGGAGTTCTATGTGAAATATAGACTAGTCCTTAAAGGTTTTTCACACAGATAAGACCTTTCTCCAGCTCCATTTTCCACCATTGCAGCCATGATGTGCGCAGGACTGGTCACTCACGATCTCTTTCACTTTAATGGGAACACTGACCACTATCCTTCCTGCCCACATTGAGGGGGACAATCCTGCCGTCTTATCTTCATGTGGAAACCCCCTTTAACTGGCAGATCTCCGTTCTGATGCCTCACTTATTAAGAGATCAGTGTCTTGGTAAGTTGTACCTTGTGTCTGTTGGGTCTTAAGACTGGTATTTAATATGACAGTCTTAAAGGGGCTGTCCCATTATCAAAATGTATTCCCTATCCACAGGACAAGGAATAGCTATCTGATTATTTGGGGTCTGATTGCCAGGTCTAAGCCTGAGGCATTCTTGTGAGTGAAGTGGCTGGTATGAGGTTGTGGTCAGCTGGAGCCCTCTTCCACTACCGCCACCAACGGCATCCGCCCGGGGCCACGCCAGGGGGGACAACAGCACGGCAGACCTAGAGGCTATCCCAGCAGCTGACCACAACCCCATACCAGCCATCCACGCTAGTGGGGACAACAGCACGGGACACAGATAGGAAGGGATCTAATACTTACCTGTCTGATATTTGCACTGGACTGCTATCTACGCAACGAACTTGAGAAAGGCAGATAGTGCCGAAACGTTGCTCATTTGTACTCTGCAAAGTCACGTGTGGCACAGTGCAATTTAAATTATAATAAAAATACTTTTGATACCAAAATTTACTCTACTAGGATTTTTTTACTCTCATGTAGGATAATACACTGATACATTTGCAGCAACCCATTGGAGGAAATACAGAGGTCAGGATTAGTAGCCGTGGTCACTGTGGCTTGTGGACTCGACCATCTTATCCAGCTCTCCTCCTGGGCGGGTGCAGAGTTGAGGGATCTGCAGGCTACCAGATGGATGTGGTAGTCTTTAGGTTCCCTGGGACACATCCTAATGGTCTTCAACCCTCCTGAGCCAGATGGGAGTCAGTGAGCCCATGATGGCGGTGCAGGTAAATGACTCGTAGAGATACGTGGTTTCAAGGAAACAGATCACAGAACTTTACGGGATGACCGATGCAATAAAGCAACCAACAAATTCCACAATGATGGAGATCTAAGAGAGGCGATATTGGTGAAGCTTGTGATCCAGTCTCTGCACGCTCATCTTCTCTTCCTAGGATGCCCTGTGCACCCTGTGGCCTCATTAGATTCTACAAAATGACCCATATATGACTTCCAATAGAAGACATCTTACTTCTCCCTCGGTCGGGGCTGCAGCACACTTACAGAGGTTCTACTCTAACCTTCCTCACACTACAGAAACTATGTAGAAGTTGCAAAGTAATATAAAGCAAATGCAGCATAAATTGAGCACTATACAGATTATAGCAGTGGCAATGGGATGCAGCACATTGCAGCTTCTGTCTGTGGTTTCTGGCGGATGTTCACCTGACATGTACTTTACATTGCGAGCGTGATCGAACCCACCCAGAACAGAATAAACTGTCCTACAATGTTCTTTGCACTTGGTGTAACATTAGGCTGTGTACTGCCAGGTACAAGACTGGTCCTGTATGTCTGCACACCGGCACAGCCCTGAAAGTTACTTATTACCAAACTACTGTGTGCGGTATACACTGTGCTTCTATATGTATAGAGGCGGCCATACACATAGGAGTGCTGAGTATCACTAGTGGTGAGCGAGCAATGTGCAGACAACCATTTTAGTCCATATTGGTCATTATATGAATGTTTTAATGCACAATGTCTCCCCAATACACACACAATTTAATGCCTTTTAAGAAACCCCTCCCCCCTGCATAATGTCCCCTGCCATCCCAGTATCCATCAATATATATTATATACAAATAAAAAAGTCATACTCAACCCTGTTCCCAATGAGCTTCCTGCTGGCTCTGGGTCGGCGACCATCGCACCTCCCTGCAGCAGACATCATTCACTGAAAGTAGACCAGTGGAGCACGGAGCAGATATCTCCATTCTCCACCATTGTACTCAAGTCTGTGTCCTAAGAACACAGCTACAGCTACTTCCTGCCGTCTGGAACAGTGGGACAGCACCCAAAATGCTGGACTATCCTGTTGGTCCAGGTCAACTGATGGGGGCTCCCACTACCTGATGCAGATGCACCATTTGTCCTATAGCGACCCTGTCTGCTGGGTTCCCACAGAAGGCGTGCACTGCTGATTCAGGAAAAAGCTGTGTTTATTTCTAAAATCCTCTGCAATGGCAAAATCCTGCGTAAGGCCGGTTGCAGACTACTGTGCTGTGGGCCAGTGTGCTATCCGTGTATTTCGTGAAGAGCAAACTGACCCATTCTTTTCTATGAGCCTGTACACACGACTGTGATTTTCATGGTCCCATGTGCAGGCCGCATCAGATAGACAGGTCCTATTCATTTAATGAAAGGAGCCTCAGAAGCACGGCCCATTCACAGGTGGCAACCCGTGCCTTTAAATCACAGCAGGCTGGTTGTAGCACGGTCATCTGCAATCAGCCTTAGGCTAAGACCCCACGTTGCAAAAAGCTGCTCTTTTTCTTGCAGATTTTGCTGCACTTTTTTTGTTTTTTAAACCAAACCCAGAAGTGGCTACAAAAAGAACTGGAAATATAAAGCTCTTATACCAGAGGTGTAGCTAGGGTTTCAGCACAGGAAGGGCAAACATGTCTAAGTGGGCCCTCAATATGGAGGCAGCAATTCATAAGGGGAAAGATTGTTTGAGGCAGGTGACCCTAACCTATCTATCTGTAAGACTGGGGTGATATGCTGGGTCTGGTGACAGTAACCTATCTATCTGTAAGACTGGGGTGATATGCTGGGTCTGGTGACACTAACCTATCTATCTGTAAGACTGGGGTGATATGCTGGTTCTGGTGACACTAACCTATCTATCTGCAGGGCTGGGGTGATATGCTGGTTCTGGTGACACTAACTTATCTATCTGCAGGTCTGGGGTGATATGATGGTTCTGGTGACAGTAACCTATCTATCTGCAGGGCTGGGGTGATATGCTGGTTCTGGTGACAGTAACCTATCTATCTGCAGGTCTGGGGTGATATGCTGGTTCTGGTGACAGTAACCTATCTATCTGCAGGGCTGGGGTGATATGCTGGTTCTGGTGACACTAACCTATCTATCTGCAGGTCTGGGGTGATATGCTGGTGCTGGTGAGCCTAACCTATCTATCTGCAGGGCTGGGTTGATATGCTGGTTCTGGTGACACTAACCTATCTATCTGCAGGGCTGGGTTGATATGCTGGTTCTGGTGATCCTAACCTATCTATCTGCAGGGATGGGGTGATATGCTGGTTCTGGTGAGCCTAACCTATCTATCTGCAGGGCTGGGGTGATATGCTGGTTCTGGTGACACTAACCTATCTATCTGCAGGGCTGGGTTGATATGCTGGTTCTGGTGATCCTAACCTATCTATCTGCAGGGCTGGGGTGATATTCTGGTTCTGGTGACACTAACCTATCTATCTGCAGGGCTGGGGTGATATGCTGGGTCTGGTGACACTAACCTATCTATCTGCAGGGCTGGGTTGATATGCTGGTTCTGGTGACCCTAACCTATCTATCTGCAGGGCTGGGGTGATATTCTGGTTCTGGTGACACTAACCTATCTGCAGGGCTGGGGTGATATGCTGAGTTCTGGTGACACTAACCTATCTATCTGCAGGGCTGGGGTGATATGCTGGTTCTGGTGACACTAACCTATCTATCTGCAGGGCTGGGATGATATTCTGGTTCTGGTGACACTAACCTATCTATCTGCAGGGCTGGGATGATATTCTGGTTCTGGTGACACTAACCTATCTATCTGCAGGGCTGGGGTGATATGCTGGTTCTGGTGACCCTAACCTATCTATCTAACTAGACTGGGCTGATCACCTGGAGGCGCTGCACAGAAGGGGCCACAGCAGACTCTACCTGCTCAGGAGGCTGAGGGCCTTCGGAGTCCAGGAGACACTTCTTAAGGCCTTCTTCAACTCTGTGGTTGCCTCAGCCATCTTTTTCGGTGTGGCCTGCTGGGGGAGCAGTATATCAACCAGGGACAGAAATAGACTTGACAGGCTGATCAGGAGGGCCAGCTCTGTCCTGGGGAGCCCCTTGGACCCAGTACAGGTGGTGGGTGACAGAAGGATACTGTCTGTGGTGACCTCCATGCGGGAGAACAAATCCCACCCCATGTATGGGACCCTGATGGGACTTGGCAGCACTGTAAGCGACCGTCTGCTTCACCCCAAGTGTGAGAAGGAGCTATCGCAGGTCCTTCCTTCCAACCGCGACCAGGCTGTATAATCTACATCAGACCAAACGAAGATCACTCCGCACAGAGAACTAATGATTATGAGGATGACCATGAGGTCTTCCTCTTTCTCTTCTGTTTTTCCTTAGCTGCTATGGACTCCTAGTATAATCTTCTCTTCTCAGCTTATCTGTGTCTACGTCTGAAACATATTACTCTGTATTATCCTGTATCTGTATTACTATGCTGCTGTAACACGCTGAAATTTCCCCAATGTGGGACTATTAAAGGATTATCTTATCTTATCTGCAGGGCTGGGGTGATATGCTGGTTCTGGTGACAGACTCCTTTTAAAAGGGCTTGTAGATTTATTTTCTTATATGATCAATAGGGACCAATCACATACAGAGCCGCTTTCGGGGCCTGTCTAGTACACATCATGGTCCGGAGCAGAATGCTATATCTGTTGTTTAGCAGCTCAGCGTTTGTTGACATCAGTAGGAGCTTTGCTGCAGTGAAGGTTCCCTACCGGCCGCTATACAGTGGACAGAGCTTTCTGCTTCTGACCCTGTATTGTGTACAGGCCTGGCACTGTACAGAGAGTCATTCCGGGGGCCGGGTATCAGCTCCCTTATCATTCATATAGTTACATCTTATCTTGAGGATAAGCCATAAAAAAAAAAGCCTAAACCCGGACACCATCTTTAATAATAGCAAGCTGTGTTGCAAATTACAAACTTACCAAGGACATGAGCAATGGGTAAGCGGGTAATAGTTTGGGAGTTTATCCAGTTTAACACGTGGAAAATAAAAACCTTTCCTCTAAGTATTCTAGAGACGGAGAAGGAGGAATGTGACCGATTTCCTCTTGTGCACAGCACAGGTCACACATTCCTGCTGCTCAGCACGTTGCCCTTTCACCTAGTTTTGGAAACCTGTTCACAAGTCACAAGCTCTGGAGCCTTCCTGCGCTCCTCCCCGCACCAGTCTCTAGCAAGTACATCAGTCATATCAGATTTGGCTGCCCTGGAATATGGCTCCTATACTGCTGCGTCTGCGCCATATTAGGGAGGTTTCCTCCTTAGCCATTCGACTTCTGGGCGGCAGATCCTAAATAGTAAAGGGTTTCTCCAGGACTGACATAGTCTCACTGTGAGCTCATGTCTCAGACAATATGGAAAGTGTATATCTGTATCCCTCCACCCTAAGAGGGCCCCACGTACCAGAGCCACATTACAAATCGTCAGCTCATCTCTATTAACCCCTTTATGACACAGACTAGTTTGTACGATAATACTCGGTGACTTTTTTTCATGTTTTCTTAATTTTTTCAGGTTTATTTTTACAGCGTTCGCTCTGTATTATAAATGACATGGCGGTTTTGTTGGGCGGGTCCTTGCGATTGCGGCGATACCAGATTTATATTGGGGGTATTTTACGTTTTACCACTTTTACAAACAAAACATCACTTTTTGAAAATGAAGGATTCTCCTGGGGTCACGGTAATCTGACGCCTATTTACGGTTTTGTTGACGGAGATACGTTAGGGCTCTTTATTTGCGGGACAAGTTGTAATTTTTATTGGTACCATTGTTTGGTATGTGCGACTTTCTGATCACTTTTTATCTTTATACACCAT
Source organism: Leptodactylus fuscus (assembly GCF_031893055.1). Lineage (NCBI taxonomy): Eukaryota > Metazoa > Chordata > Amphibia > Anura > Leptodactylidae > Leptodactylus > Leptodactylus fuscus. The sequence goes on from NC_134268.1 coordinate 31,197,067, forward strand.
AATCCACTAATTTGCGCATTGCTGTATAGTTATTCATTAGAGATGAGCGAGTACTGTTGGGATCAGCCGATCCGAACAGCACGCTCGCATAGAAATGAATGGATGTAGCCGGCACGCGGGGGGTTAAGCGGCCGGCTGGCGTCAAAGAGGAAGTACCAGGTGCTTCCATTCATTTCTATGGAGCGTGCTGTTCGGATCGGCTGATCCCAACAGTACTCGCTCATCTCTATTATTCATCTTTACCTTGTTTAGGAGAAATAACTCAAGTTTTGGATAGTGGGGGCTTATACACATGTGGGGATACCTAACATGTTTGTTTGTTTATTTTTGTTTACATTATAGATTTTGTGAATATTAAGGTGGGTTTTTGAACTTTTTATTATGTGTTTATTATTGTGCTTTTACAATGTGTCTCTGTGGTTTTCACTTTTTACATGTCCCACAAAGTGACGTGAAGCTGGGATCTCTGATCTCCTGTGCAATGTCCTACAATACATAGTACTGCAGAATATCACACATTAGTTCCCCGGCCTTCTGGCTGCCATGGAAACCTTTTGGAACCAATGCAGGGGGTCCTAGGGGTGATGGGCAGGGAGGGGGGGGGGGGCGATTTTGGCCCTGGAACCCCTAGATGCCGTGATCATGCTATGCCAGGGCCCTGGGAGGGGCGGCATTTTTGCTTACCTAAGCCAGTCCAGGACAAGCTGTCCTGGACTGGCTTAGTGTCACCGAGCTCACTCAGGCAGAGAGCAGGTCCTCTCCGTGCCTGCTCTCTGCCTGCTAACGCTGCTCATCCACGCCCCCTTTGCTCCGCCCCCCTTCAGCTTCTGTACCCGCAGCAATTCATCACCGTACTACTGAACTGAACTACGGAACATATTACTGAGCTGAAAGTTAAATATATGCTCCGCTTAACGTAATACACTGTCTACCAATAAGTATCTGGACACCCATGGGGTACTCCCACCTCACATACTCATCAGTCTTTACTGCTGTAAAATCTTCTTTCTTCCTGGTTTCTTGCATCATTTGGTGGGCGGGGTTTCACATGCAACCTGTCGTTTAGCTTCGCCCCCATATTCGCGTGTAGCTCCGCCCACCTACATTGGACTATGAAGTACAGGCAGCAGTAACTCCATTTTGTGTTACATACAGAGACTGCCTGTCTCTGCCATAATGAACACAATTGTATTAGCTAGCCTGATAACTGGGAGAACAGAAGAAACGAAAGCAGCTCCTCTCCCCTATCTGAGAGCAGGACCTAGGTCACATGGTGTAGATACAGGAATAGCTAGAAACACAGGCTCGCTCCCTGCACTTAGCCCCTCCTCCCTCCCCCCTGACAGCAGCAGATACATCATTTGACTCAGGAGCAGCTAGGTCAGGGCTGTGGCCACAATGAATTGAATAAAGTAAGATAGTGGACACACAAAGCAGTTTTGCTGAAGCAGTGTATTTAGGAAAAGTCTTACATCCACATTAAAGAGGACCTTTCATCAGATCGGGCACAGGCAGTTCTATATACTGATGGAAAGCTGACAGTGCGCTGAATTCAGCGCACTATCGGCTTTCCCAATCTGTGCCCTGGGTAAAGCGCTATCAGTCCCGGGACCGTAGCGCTTTACAGTCAGAAGGGCGTTTCTGACACTTAGCCAGGGACGCCCTTCTGCGCAGAAGCGCCTATCGCGCTGTGCTCTAAGACAGTGTACAGCGCGATAGGCGCTGCTGGGCAGAAGGGCGTCCCTGGCTAATGGTCAGAAACGCCCTTCTGACTGTAAAGCCCTACAGTACCGGGACCAATAGCGCTTTACACCGGGCACAGATCGGGAAAGCCGATAGTGCGCTGAATTCAGCGCACTGTCAGCTTTCCAGCAGTATATAACACTGCATGTGCCCAGATATGGTGAAAAGTCCTCTTTAACAAGCAGTATAGATAGGATCCTTGTGATGGGACAACCCCTTTAAGGGACATAGCAAGCGAACTGAATTACCCAAAATCGACAGTATCCTATGTGATTACCAAGTGGAAGGTGAACGGTGATTGTCGGAATGTGCCCCCGAGTCGGCAGACCCCCGAAACTGGGAGATAGAGACCGACGAGTGCTGGCCAGAGAAACCGCACCCAACCGATGGCTCACATACACCAGGAGTGTCACCAGGCATCCGGAGTATTGTGTCGCTCAGTCCCATCCGTAAGGAAGCATCTGCTGGATAGGAAGAAATGTTGTGTTTCTATTCTACCGCAGGTGGCGAAATGCTTATTGGTAGACAGTGTAGTACAGCGCAGAGCGATAAGGGGCTTCCCATAAATATAACTGTATTTATATTTTTAGAAGAATTAAAATAGAAACATTTTTGCAAATATAAATAAAAATTTTGTAGAATTTTAACCCCTTCCCGCCGATGGCATTTTTTGATTTCCGTTTTTCGTTTTTGACTCCCCTCCTTCTAAACCCCATAACTTTTTTATTTCTCCGCTCCCAGAGCCATATGAGGTCTTAATTTTAGCGGGACAAATTTTTCTTCATGATGCCACCATTATTTATTCTATATAATGTAATGGGAAGCAGGAAAAAAATTCAGAATGGGGTGGATTTGAAGAAAAAATGCATTTCTGCGACTTTCTTACGGGCTTTGGTTTTACGGCGTTCACTGTGCAACCAAAATGACATGTCCCCTGTATTCTGTGTTTTATTATGATTCCGGGGATACCAAATTTATATGGTTTTATTTACATTTTGACCCCTAAAAAAAATCCAAAACTGTGTTAAAAATATTTTTTCTAAAAGTCGCCATATTCCGACGGCCGTAACTTTTTTATACGTAAGTGTACGGGGATGTATAGGGCGTCTTTTTTTGCGGGGCCGGGTGTACTTTTTAGTTCTACCATTTTCGGGAAATGTTATTGCTTTGATCACTTTTTATTCAAATTTTTATCAGAATCAAAACAGTGAAAAAATGGCGGTTTGGCACTTTCGACTATTTTTCCCGCTACGGTGTTTACCAAACAGGAAAAATATTTTTATAGATTTGTAGAGCGGGCGATTTCGGACGCGGGGATACCTAACATGTATGTGTTTCACAGTTTTTAACTACTTTTATATGTGTTCTAGGGAAAGGGGGGTGATTTGAACTTTTAATTCTTTTTATATTTTTTTATATTTTTTTTTAACTTTTTTTTTAATTTTTTTTTTTGCATTTATTAGACCCCCTAGGGGTGTTGAACCCCAGGGGGTCTGATCACTAATGCAATGCATTACAATGCTAATGCATTGCAAAAAAAGCATCCTTTCTTTTGCAGGCTGCATAGACCAGCCTGCAAAAGAGAGGATTTGCAGACAAGCCTGGGAGCCTGTACAAGGCTCCCGGCTGTCATGGTAACGGGACGTCAGCCCTGGAGCATGCTCCAGGAGCCGGCGATCCCGGGCAAAATGGCGGCGCCCATGCGCCACCGGGAATATGGCGGGGACCGATCGGAGGCATTAGAGCCGGTTGTCTACTGCTTAAAGCAGTAGAAACCCGGCGGCTATGGCGGCCGCCCGGCTCCCGGGCGGTCGCCATAGTTACAGACCCGACATGCACCGTACTATTACGGCGCATGTCGGGAAGGGGTTAAAGATTTTCTCTAACCATCTTAATATGGACATTTTTTGTTCTGATTGGTTACCAATAGATATGACCATGAATGCAGGAACTTTCTATGGTCTGGGACTTGTCAGAAACCCAGCCATGATGTCCTTATTATCTTCTCATACATGTAGTGTCCTCCTGATAACCAGCCATGATGTCCTTATTATCTTCTCATACATGTAGTGTCCTCCTGATAACCAGGCATGATGTCCTTATTATCTTCTCATACATGTAGTGTCCTCCTGATAACCAGGCATGATGTCCTTATTGTGGTCGGGTTATCCTATCCTATGTGTGTTTGGATGTTTAGATGTTTGTTCCTCAATCACGCAAAAACCGCTCAACCGATTTGGCTAAAATTTTCAACAAACATAGTTCCTAGGCAGTATTGAACGATAGGCTACTTTTTGTCACAATCACAGACATACGTTTTTGCCAGGACCCCCACAAAACCACAACTCATACCACCAGCTCTGCAATCCTACACACTTTTTAGCATAGCAAGCCACAAACTCCGCGGGTACTGCTAGTCTTCTCATACATGTAGTGTCCTCCTGATAACCAGCCATGATGTCCTTATTGTGTCCGGGTTATCTTCTCATACATGTAGTGTCCTACTGATAACCAGCCATGATGTCCTTATTGTGGTCAGGTTATCTTCTCATACATGTAGTGTCCCTTCCTGATAACCAGCCATGATGTCCTTATTGTGTCCGGGTTATCTTCTCATACATGTAGTGTCCCTTCCTGATAACCAGGCATGATGTCCTTATTATCTTCTCATACATGTAGTGTCCTCCTGATAACCAGCCATGATGTCCTTATTGTGTCCGGGTTATCTTCTCATACATGTAGTGTCCCTGCCTGATAACCTGTCCACAATAAGGTTAAAGCCCCACTGTGCGGAAACGCAGCTTTTTTTGTTGCAGATTTTATTGTGGTTTTTTGAGCCAAAGCCAGGAGTGGATTAAGCAGAAGGGAGAAGTATAAAAAAAACTCAACAAAATCTGTAACAAAAAAAAGCTGCGTTTCCATGATGTGGGGCCTTAGCCTTAAGGTAAGTGTTCACACATAGGACTAGGAAGCTCAATTTATCAAGCAGAAAATCCCTCCTTCAGGAATTTGATACAGATTTTTTCAGCTTGACAAAAGCTAACAGATTTTGACGCTGAATTTGAAGCAGATTTTGATACTGAAGTTGCCTTTAATGGGCAGGGCCAAATTCCGCAAGTGGAGTTTGATAAATTCTGCACCCAATTCTGTGCTAACAGAAAAGCTATATTTTCCGCCTCACATTCATTTCAATGGGAGTTCTATGGCAGAACCCACCTGAAGAAGGAGCAGGATACTCCCTCCTAATGATAAACTGACTGGGGGGCAGATACTTATGCGGATTCCGCCTCAAATTCAGTGTAAAATTCCTAATGTGAACACTCCCTTAGGGTGAATTCACACTACGTAAACGCCAGCTTATTCTGAATGTAAAACACGTTCAGAATCAGCGGTGTATAAAGCAGTTCCATTCATTTCTATGGGAGCCGACATACGAGCGCTCCCCATAGAAATGAATGGGCTGCTTCTTTCACTGCGAGCACTCCCATTGAAGTGAATGGGAAGTGCCGGCGTATACAGCAAGCTCTGCTCATGCCGAGCCGTACACGCCAGCACATCCCATTCACTTCAATGGGACTGCACGGAGTGAAAGAAGCAGCCCATTCATTTCTATGGGGAGCGCTCGTATGTCGGCTCCCATAGAAATGAATGGAACTGCTTTATACACCGCTGATTCTGAACGTGTTTTACGTTCAGAATAAGCTGGCGTTTACATAGTGTGAATTCACCCTTAGGATAAGTTCACACAGAGATTTTTGGTCAGGATTTTGAGGCCATTTCCACCACAAAATCCTGACAAAACAGACAACATTGATTTCAATGGGAGCCGGTCAGTTCTTTTTTCCGGGAGTCGGTTTGTTCCGGCTCCTGGAAAAAGAAGCGAGGTGCTCATTCTTCAGGCCGATTCGCCTTGCGACATCCACCTAAAGACACTCCCACCTCCGGACTAGGCTCATTCATTGGGCCTAATTTGGAGCGGAGTGCACAACTGGATGCCAGTGCAGTGCACCAGCTTTCAGACATGGCTACCCATATTTTTTCATGGCCTCTGCCTCAGGTTCTGGTCCAAAAAACCCTATGTAAATTGACCCTTAGGCTCCAATATTAGCTAAACCCTCACATTTAGGGAGAGACCAGCTGACCAACTAATGTATATGGAGGTGTCCTGACTCCTTTGACAGCAGATGTTGGGGGAAGAAGGGTTGGCATGTTAAATTTCAGTCCAATGTCATGTCGAATCCTTCTTTGTCAAAGGAGATAAGCTGCCGCCGTACACATTAGACAGTCATTAGCCAAACTGTATCCCCTCCCCATACAGTCAGTAAAAACTATCTACAATGGATGTGATCATTGGCCGCCATGTGTAAGGTTGCAATAGTCATGCTGGTTACATCACGTGTCCTCATACTTACAGTCCCTACAGTTTGTATATAATTATCAGTCAGAATCTTACCACAAGACCACTGTCCTGTCACGCCATACAGTACAAGACAATTGCCCCATGGTGAGGAAGGGACTCATATCATCATGAATGAACCAAGATATCGTATAAGCCTGGGTCTCTGAGTATGGTACAGCGCCTACACAGACCAATTCATTTCTCTCAGTGAGCCCGGGCTTAAAGTCCTATACGCGGGCATGTGTATGGGCTATTATAATTTGAGTCAGTTTGCCATCCATTGAAAACCACCTCTAAAACATTGATGTTCGGGTGCCTGAAGCCTCAAAGCTGTGGGTCCACTGGAGACGATGACCTATGAAGGATGATAATCTCTGCCCAGTACTGGGAAGTAATGAAACCAGTGGAGAGATCTCCTGAAATAGAAGTATTTAGTATCACTGATGTAATGAGGTCCCTTGGTCACTAGAGGGCAGTACATGCACATGTTGTGGAGCCTGAATATTTCTGTACTATTGCCACGTATCATCTATTCTGGACAGAGTTTGCCTGGGTTTATATCAGTCTTGGATGTCCATCTGCCACAGATCTGTCTAAAATTGCTGGCCGAAAAAGTTCTGTAAGTCCGACTTCTTCATCCGTTAACAAAACAATTGAAGGATCCCATTATAGTCAGTGGGGCCCCTCGCTATTTTAGGGGTCTATTTGTCCATAATTCTGGTCCTCTGACAGACCAGAGCAACGGACACCTGGTATCATATTAGGCAGAGTCATGTCACTGCAGTCAACAATAGAGAGAGGAATTGGGGACTAATGGGGACCGCAAAAACCATTCTCGGTGCTGTGACCACCAACAACTGGTACCCTATATAAAACACCCAATTTTTTAATTTTTTTTGTAGATTATGAGCCCCCTTGTAGAGCTCACAATGTCCTTTTTTTCCTATCAGTATGTCTTTGTAGAATGGGAGGAAATACACGGGGAGACCATACAAACTCCTTGCAGATGTTGTTCCTGGCGGGATTCGAACCCAGGACTCCAGTGCTGCAGTGCTAACCACTGAGCCACCGTGTTGCCCCATAAAACACCCCTTCCCCCTTCCTAACCCCTCTGACATCACCATTCTGCTACTATAAAAAACCCTCGATATTCCACGACAGTACATGATGAAATGATGAACGTTCTCTCCATTGAAGTCAATGGGGTAACCTGTAACAAAGCTCAGTCTAAGCAGTGCGGGGTTATTTATCACAGGATTCAGGAATCTCACTGCTGCGGTTCTTCTGTAAGAAAACCTTAGCAAGTTCATTTATTAAGTCCTGCATCTGCTGTACAATTCTGGCACAAAAAATTAGGTTTTGGGATTATTTGCAAGAGAATTTTTTTTGCAACTTTTGCATTTTTACATTTTTGAAAAGTGAACAGGAAAATCAGGAGGGGGGAGGGGAGTTAGGTCGTCTAGTTTGTGTCCGTCACAATAACACTAAACTAACATTAAACAGCGGCAACATACAGAGCCCGATGGACCCCTTTGACTATAATGGGGTCCTTCGTTTATAAACTGAAACCTGATTTTTAGCAAACACTGCGACAGACTCGGGAACAGGTGTGAATGTAGCCTAAGGCCCGGTTCACATTGCTTGGAGACCTCCCGAATGGAAACCTAATCCGCATAAAAAATGGTTGCCTTCGGAAACCTGCAGACCCCATAGACTATAATGGGTCTGTGTCGTTTCCTATCGGTTTTCACACAAAAATTACGGCAATACGTATTTTTCATGTGGAGATAGGAATGGAATGGCCCGAACGCAGATAGGAACCGAGCTTACGATTCCAGACCATACAGATGTGCCACACATGCAATATTTTGTACATTTGCACCAATACTGGCGACTCCAGTAACAAAGAGTGCCCTCCTGATAAATCTGCCCCGGTGCGCGGTTGACCTTTGTAGGATCTGCTACAGACGTGATCTCTTGTGTTTGCACTAGGAGCCTGACTTCCCGTGTGAGCTCCGGGCTGAGGTCATGTTCTCTACTGACATACAGTCATGTGTATTGTCTGTACGGGGCATGGCTTTACCTGAGCACGCTGTCAATGTATTACTATAAGCCATGACTGTATCCTTGTCCAGGGTGCACGTGGTGTGTGTCTACATGATGATGAGGGAACACTACTGTTGCTTCTCATTGCATCATGTGTTCTATCACTTCAAGGAGACTTGTAATTCACCTGTAAGACGCATGCTGCTGTTTACAGTGTCCATATTAGGACATCCTCAGATATCAGAGTCAAACATCAGATTAATGCTAGTTTACAGCTCTGATACCTGACTTCTGACATCTGATTTGTCTGACACCTGACTCTGACACCTGACCCTGATACCTGACCCTGATACCTGACTTTGACACCTGACTCTGACACCTGACTCTGACACCTGACTCTGACACCTGACTTTGACACCTGACTCTGACAACTGACACCTGACACTGATACCTGACTCTGACACCTGACTTCGTCAGAGATCAGACTCAGGCATCACATACAAGCCAGCACATACACTATGCCTCCCAATGATTGGCCAGGATTACAGAGCCCCCTGCTGACACTTAGGAGTAGAAGATACAGTGTATATAGGAGCTGCAGGCTGAGAATCTCAGATGAGACCTGATACCTGACTTGTGACTCCTTCATAGATCAGACTCAGACATCACATACAAGCCAGCACATACACTATACCTGCTAATGATTGGCCAGGATTACAGAGCCCCCTGCAGGAGTAGAAGATACAGTGTATATAGCAGCTGCAGGCTGAGAAACTCAGATGAGACCTGATACCTGACTTGTGACTCTTTCAGAGGTCAGACTCAGACATCACATCACAGTAGAGCTGATTGGATGAGACTCTTGCAGTAATTGTCATTGACAGCATCTCCACCAATCAGAGCTTCTGAGGGAGGGAACTTCATAAAGCTGCTGAAGTCTGGAACGTTCCTCCCTCAGAAGCTCTGATTGGTGGAGATGCTGTCAATGACAATTACTGCAAGAGTCTCATCCAATCAGCTCTACTCCTCCTCTACTTTGTGCAGGACTTTTCTCTCTGATGATTTTTTGGTAAAATCTGCAGCAGGGTCTCCTATGGAAGATTAGTTGAGGTTCTTTGGAGCTTATTGGTGAATTTTTGTAGCACAATGTTGTAGGTCCCGCCCCTTTACTGTGAGTCTACGCCCCTTTTTTCACAAGTTTTAAAAGTATTTAAAACACTTGATAAATGTGGTGCCCAACATGTTACAGGGTGTATTTGGTGAAAATGATACTAGAATTCTGGAGCATTTCACTTGATAAGTTTCCACCATTGTATGTGCTGGCTTGTATGTGATGTCTGAGTCTGACCTCTGAAAGAGTCACAAGTCAGGTATCAGGTCTCATCTGAGTTTCTCAGCCTGCAGCTGCTATATACACTGTATCCTCTACTCCTGCAGGGGGCTCTGTAATCCTGGCCAATCATTAGCAGGTATAGTGTATGTGCTGGCTTGTATGTGATGTCTGAGTCTGATCTGTGAAGGAGTCACAAGTCAGGTATCAGGTCTCATCTGAGATTCTCAGCCTGCAGCTGCTATATACACTGTATCTTCTACTTCTGAGTGTCAGCAGGGGGCTCTGTAATCCTGACCAATCATTGGGAGGCATAGTATATGTGCTGGCTTGTATGTGATGCCTGAGTCTGATCTCTGACGGAGTCAGAAGTCAGAGTCAGGTATCAGAGTCAGGTATCAGAGTCAGGTATCAGAGTCAGTTGTCAGGTGTCAGAGTCAGGTGTCAGAGTCAGGTGTCAGAGTCAGGTATCAAAGTCAGGTGTCACAGTCAGGTATCAGAGTCAGGTGTCAGTTGTCAGAGTCAGGTGTCAGTTGTCAGAGTCAGTTGTCAGGGTCAGGTATCAGGGTCAGGTATCAGGGTCAGGTGTCAGGTGTCAGGGTCAGGTGTCAGGGTCAGGTATCAGGGTCAGGTGTCAGAGTCAGGTATCAGAGTCAGGTATTAGATGTCACTAGTCAGAGTCAGGTGTCAGAGTCAGGTGTCAGTTGTCAGAGTCAGGTATCAGGGTCAGGTATCAGGGTCAGGTGTCAGGGTCAGGTATCAGGGTCAGGTGTCAGGGTCAGGTATCAGGGTCAGGTATCAGGGTCAGGTATCAGGGTCAGGTGTCAGAGTCAGGTATCAGGGTCAGGTGTCAGAGTCAGGTATCAGGGTCAGGTGTCAGAGTCAGGTATCAGAGTCAGGTATTAGATGTCACTAGTCAGAGTCAGGTGTCAGAGTCAGGTGTCAGACAAATCAGAAGTCAGGTATCAGAGCTGTAAACTAGCATTAATCTGATGTTTGACTCTGATATCTGAGGATGTCCTAATATGGACTGTCACGGGATGGTTAGAGTCCGGCAATAGGCAATGTGTAATATATATTTCATGTGGAATGTATTCTCTAACCTGTTGTAAACATCAGTGTGTAGTTGGCTGATTAGGGTCTAGTGTGTTAGCACATTGTATGCAAATACCTCTAACTAGTGAGGACCAGTGAGGACAATGGGTGGAGATAATCTGATCAGTGTCTCCAAGAAAATGTTGGATGGTGCATTGTCCATAGTAGACAGGGAGTCTGCTCTCCTTGGTATAGGTGAGGGGGGAAGGATCTGTGACTCAGCCCTTCCCACCCACAGATATAGGTGTAACAGTTTTAGTATATAGTTGTAGCTGCAGTTAGTATGTGTTAGCCGGCCTGTGCACAGCTCTGCAGAGAGCCAGGATTTAGTTACAGGACCAAGGAACCAAAGCTATCATTGGATTGTGACTTCTGTGGACTTATTGTTATTACGGTTGATGTGACCGCCGCCGGCTACTAACTTTGTGGATTACAATAAATTGCTGTTGTCTCCCGACCTCTTGCGTCCCTGTTGATTCAAAAGACCATCCGGAGGAAGACGTATACCTTTGCTCCGTGACATGGACACTGTAGCTGTTATATCACGTATATCAGTCCATCTGGTGTACCATTTTTTTTTAAAACCGGACACAGAGTACTGCATGTCCGACTCTGTGTCCGGTTTAAAAAAAAACGCACACAGCCAGAGACTTTTCAATCCCATTCAAATGAATGGGATTGAAACATGCCGGCAGGTTTCCGTCTCTTACCCCTGTTTCGTGCAGGAAACGGAAACCTGCAGAACAGAGACCGGGCGCAGATGTGAACGAGCCATAAAAGAAAACTGGTGTACAAGGCATGATAAATGTCTCCCACTCTTTTTGTTCCTTGCTTCAGCTGTGGGACAGGAGCTTTCCACCACCGCACCTCTTATTGTTGTTGCAGACTGTTACGAAAGAAAACACCACAGATGGTTGTATTTATTTGGAATACACATGTAATATACACAAATATCCCGAAACGCTATGAACGTTCTGGACTAAGCGATGCCAGTAAGTCTGCTACGTCCGCTTTCTATGTCTTGTAGCCCTTCAGGAAGGCCGGGCCGGCACCGCTCTGCACATAAATATTATACACAATGGCTGGATATGGAGTTGGAGTTTACAAGGCTGTATACATTCAGCTATATTGGGATTTGTATAGATAGAGCCTAGGCCAGTATTTATCTTATGACTGTAAAGTTTGGATGATTATCTCTGAATAACTCTCTGGAGGGCATGTAAAACACTCAATGTATCCTACGGGTACTATACAACGGCTGACCAGTCACTAGGCCAAACCACCAACTCCAACTTCACAAATGGCTGACAGCCAAGATCAGACAGAAGCAGTAAAGATCCTCAAATTCATTAAAGGGATCCTTTCATTGGATACCTTTTTTTTTCTCCCTAACACGTAGGAATAGCCTTAAGAAAGGCTATTCTTATCCTACCTTTTAGATGTCTTCGCTGCGCTGCGAATCCCGTTTTTGTTCTGTATGCAAATGAGTTCTCTCGCTGCACTGGGGGCGTCCCCAATGCTGCGAGAGAAATCTCCAGCAACACCTCCATCTTCTGGAACGCCCTCTCCCTGTGTCTTCTTCCATCCTGGGTTTCAAACTTCTAAGCATGCGCAGTTGGCTCTGCCATCGCATGCCAGCGGCCACAAGAAAATGGCTGCTCACACAGTAAACTGGTGTAAGCGGCCATTTACTTGTGCCGTGGGCATGCACAGTCGGCTCTTCCCGAGGTCTAGAAAATTAAAACCCAAGACGGAAGAAGACACAGGGAGAGGGCGTTCCTGAAGAAGATGGAGGCGTCACTGGAGAGTTCTCTCGCAGCATTTGGGACCACCCCCAGTGCTGCAAGAGAACTCATTTGCATACAGAACAAATCCAGGATTTCTACCGAACGGCGGTGCAGAGAAGACATCTAAAGGTAGGAGAAGAATAGCCTTTCTTAAGGCTATTCCTACGTGTTAGAAAAAAAGGGTATCCAATGATAGGATCCCTTTAAAAATCTAGTGATTGATTCCTGTGGAAGAAAATATGTAACAAACTAGACATCTAATTATACAATATTAATAACTAGCTGGTACCCGCGACTTCGTCTGCGGTGATTGTAGCAGTGGGTATATACAGGCGCGGGTAAGGTTTTCGTACTGTGTATAAGGTATGGGATATGAAATGTAAGTTTGTATCTTGTTTTTGCTGTAATTCTGAGAATACGTGAGACTTTTGTGTTGCAGTCACTTTGTATTTGAGCTGCTATATATACGGTGTTGTGAGAAACTTTACATAGTGACTTTGGGACAGAAGTATTTGAAGTTAACCCTTTCCCGCCGATGGCATTTTTTGATTTTCGTTTTTGACTCCCCTCCTTCTAAACCCCATAACTTTTTTATTTCTCCACTCTCAGAGTCATATGAGATCTTAATTTTTCCTGGGACAAATTTTTCTTCATGATGCCACCATTATTTATTCTATATAATGTACTGGGAAGCAGGGAAAAAATTCAAAATGGGGTGGATTTGAAGAAAAAATGCATTTCTGCGACTTTCTTACGGGCTGTGGTTTTACGGCGTTCACTGTGCAACCAAAATGACATGTCCCCTGTATTCTGTGTTTCGTTACGATTCCGGGGATACCAAATTTATAAGGTTTTATTTACATTTTGACCCCTTAAAAAAATCCAAAACTGTGTTAAAAAATTATTTTTTGAAAACTCGCCATATTCCGACAGCCGTAACTTTTTTTATACTTGCGTGTACGGGGATGTATAGGGCGTCTTTTTTTGCGGGACCGGGTGTACTTTGTAGTTCTACCATTTTTGGGAAATGTTATTGCTTTGATCACTTTTTATTCAAATTTTTAGCAGAATCAAAACAGTGAAAAAATGGCAGTTTGGCACTTTTGAGCATTTTTCCCGCTACGGCGTTTACCGAACAGGAAAAATATTTGTATAACTTTGTAGAGCGGGCGATTTAGGACGCGCTGATACCTAACATGTATGTATTTCACAGTTTTTAACTACTTTTATATGTGTTCTAGGGAAAGGGGGGTGATTTGAATTTTTATTTATTTTTTTTATATTTTTTTTTTACTTTTTTTAAACTTTTTTTTTTGCATTTATTAGACCGCCTAGGGGTATTGACATGGGTGGGCGGTGTCGCGGATTGTCAGAGTGGTGGGGGCAAACATGGCTGCTCCGGAGCGTTAAAGAGCGCCTCCTAGAGAATCGTTAAGGTGAGGGGCAAAGTGGTAAAGTATATGTATATGTGATTGTGTGGGGTTAGGGGCGAGGCTGCAGAGGGCAATAGGAATTTTGTGGCTTGCTATGGTCCAAAGTGTGTGAGATTGCAGAGATGGTGATGTGAGTTTGGGTTTTGTGGGGGTCCTGGCACAAACGTATGTGCGCTATTGTGACGAAGAGTAGCCTATTGTTTAATCGAGTGTAATAACTATGTTTGTGGAAAATTTCAGCCAAATCGGTGGAGCGGTTTTTGCGTGATTGACCGCCAAACATCCAAAGGGTCCTGGGAAAAACGTATGTGCGCTATTGTGACGAAAAGTAGCCTATTGTTTAATCGAGTGTAGGGACTATGTTTGTGGAAAATTTCAGCCAAATCGGGGTCCAAAGTGTGTGAGATTGCAGAGATGGTGGTGTGAGTTTGGGTTTTGTGGGGGTCCTGGGAAAAACGTATGTGCGCTATTGTGACAAAAAGTAGCCTATTATTTAATCGGGTGTATTAACTATGTTTGTGGAAAATTTCAGCCAAATCGGTGGAGCCAGTGGCGTAACTACCACCATAGCAGCGGTAGCAGCTGCCACAGGGCCCGGGACATCAGGGGCCCGGTGACAGCTGCTACCACTGCTATCATTATGCTCCGAGGTCTTTTCGGACCCCCGAGTATAATGATCGGGGCCCCCTGCTGGTGGAATACTTTCCACCAACAGGGGGCCCCGAAGCTGCAGCAACGGCTGAGACACAGGAGCTGCAGGTCTGGCTCCTGTCAGCGCTGCAGGACGTTCCCCCCTCTCTCTCCCCCCTCCCTTTCTCTGCTGTCCTCTGCCCACCAATGAGAGGAGGAGGCGGGGCTTATCCCTGCCGTCCAGCACAGAAGAGAAGAGGAAGAAGCTGCTCCAGGAAAATGAAACTGAAGCTACACAGGTACGTACTGGGGTTACTATACTTATTACTATCAGGCATTTGGGGGGATTACTTGTGTTTTAGTAACTCCATGTGCCTCATAGTAATAGCAGTTAACCCCATCATCTCCCTCACATTAACCCCTGTGTGCCTCACCATAAGAGTTACTGATATGTGAGACATTTGGGGGTAATAGTAATGAAGATACTTTATTATTACCTCCATGTCTCTCACATATCAGTAACTCTTATGGTGAGGCAGACAGGGGTTAATGTGAGGGAGATGATGGGGTTAACTTCTATTAATATGAGGCACATGGAGTTACTAAATTGTAATGCACAGGGCCAGATTTTTTTTTATCCACAATTTGTCCTGGTATAGCGGTCAGCGGTGACAGTATTTAGTCCTGTAGGGGCCACTAAGGGACATAATACTGTGTGCAGGGGCCACTATTGGGTATAATACTGTGTGCAGGGGCCACTAAGGGACATAATACTGTGTGCAGGGGCCACTATTGGGTATAATACTGTGTGCAGGGGCCACTATTGGGTATAATACTGTGTGCAGGGGCCACTAAGGGACATAATACTGTGTGCAGGGGCCACTAAGGGACATAATACTGTGTGCAGGGGCCACTATGGGACATAATAGAGCGCGCAGGAATGCGTAGGAGGGACTCGGTCGAGATCTTCGGTGTCGGGGGGGCCCCATGTCAAAAGTTCGCCACGGGGCCCCGCCATTCCTAGTTACGCCACTGGGTGGAGCGGTTTTTCCGTGATTGAGGAACAAACATCCGAACATGCAAACATCCAAACACACAAACCCACAAACTCACAAACTTTCACATTTATAATATTAATAGGATTACAGTGTATAAAAATACTTAAAGGGATTATCCAGTTTCTAACATTGATGGCCTATCCTTGGAATAGGTTGCTAGAACAGCAGCAGTGCCAGGATAGCACCAGGCCACAATATCACACCTATTCAGCAGTGGTGCCCCTTGTGATCAGACTCTGGTGCTAGGTTCACACTAGTGTTCGGCTTTTAGTTCCTCGGGTACACTAAAAGCGGAACACTAACCTTAAAAAGTATTTACCCACAGAAGCAGGACTTTTCTCTCTACATTTTTATGCAGGTTTGGGGAAGGAAACCCTTAACGTAGATCAGGTGCAGGTGTCAATGTGGCCTGATTCAGCAGCGGTGGCGCCCCTTGTGATCAGACACCTATTGACTAAGTATTGTAGGTAGTGAAAACCCCATTAAAATGAAAACTTCCTTTATGACCTCCTCCTGAAAGGAACAGATAGGATGCTCTAACAGAAAATATAAGTAAAAATTTAAGGTTATAATTAATCTTACTATAAGTCATAGGAACTAAATTTTTGGAGATAAACGGTTGATCCAGGAATTTTTTTCTGATTTCAAAATTGGGAATCGGGAAAGAATTATTCCCCTAATACGGTAATTGGCTTTTTTTTTTTTTGCCTTCCTCTGGATCAACACTGTAGTTAAGTTGAACTGGATGGACCGCCATCTTTATTCAACCTTATTAACTACGTAACGCTCCCTATCACCAGCTCTGCCCAATCACTACTGGTCCTGACACACTTAGCCAATCACTAGCAAGGATGGGTCACAGCTATGGCCAGTGATTGGCTAAGAAGCCATTGTCTGATTTTTAAGAGATATTGGGAAGTAAAGACCAGCCGCTGATCGCCTCAGGTTCCGACCCAAAATACGGGTAGCTGCGATTGGATGCCGATGCAGTGCACTCCGCTTTGGATTAGGCCCAAATGAATAGGCCTAGTTGGGAGGAGGGAGTGTCTTCAGGCGGATGTCACAAGGCGAATCTGCGTAAAAGAATGAGCATGTCACTTCTTTTTTCCGGGAGCCAGAACAAACGGCTCCTGGAAAAAAAGAACTGACCGACTCCCATTGACTTCAATGAGAGCCGTCTTTTTTGGTCAGGATTTTGAGGCGGATACGGCCTCAAAATCCTGACCAAAAAACCCAGTGTGAACTTACCCTTAGTTAGAGCATAGCTAATGGGAACTGTACAGCCTGTTTTCTATTTAAAGTTAGATAGGTTAATAAAGTATATTCCAAAAGTGTTCACTACACATGCCCTGATGCAATAGCAAAACCTTAAAAAAAAAATGGGAGTTACCCCTTTAAGCTCTCATGCCGCTCTGTGAATGGAAAAATAAAATGTTTGGATGGCGGGGAGTATAATATGAGCAAAAAATGGCTGTAATGGGAAGGGGTTAAAATAAACAATCCTTTCATGGTGCCTTAGCTCAAAATTAAACTGCATCCACCAGAGTGTGCCCCAGTTTGTACGGTCAGTGTAACACATGAGTTGTGCAAGCCTGTTATTACCTACAAGCCACGAGTAATGCTGAAATAGGCGGCACGCTGGCAGGAACTGCTGAACTCACAAGTTCACATTACACTAGTAAGTCACATGTTGGAATTTGACTTCTTGCCTTTAAAAAAAAAAGGAAAAAGTTCTCAAAAAACAAATTCAGTCTTGGCAACACTAGGACGCAAAGCTGTCCTAATCCTACCAGTGAGGCAGAGGACTGGAGCGTCTCCATTACAATGCTCGCCATAGTTCATATGCACACACTAGCAGATGGCACTTCTGGCATGACGACATGTAATGTTTTGGATATGATTTTGCGGGGGAATCCACCTTCATTTTACGCTGTCTGAACAGGCCCTTACAGAGTTATGTCTCTGATGTCCTACTGGGTGTATTTCCCAGACCAAACACAGCCATCTGAAACAGTCACAAGGCTGGCTACATAGCGTTGGTCTGTGCATGATTTGCGCTGTGCAATAATTTTTTGCCGTGACACCCATCAGGCACGTTCACAATGCTCCATTACCGCATAACAGGCAAAAGTAAACAGGGCCGCAAATTGCCATGGCCGTGACTGTAGTCAAAATATTCAACTCTGTGGGATTTCTTGTGAGTGTACCGTCACACTCGCAGCAATCTGAGTCACAACATTGCTCCATTCAATTTGCCACGAAAAAGCACATTAAGGCCGGGGCCACACGAGGCGCAAACCAAGGCATTTTACAGTCCCTGCAAAGTGGATGTGATTCAAGCAAATCCCATCCACACATTGCAGAAAAATATGTGCAACGGAAATGCTGCAATTTCCAAACACATGTCAATTATACCTATGGAAATGCGTTTTCTTGAGGCAGATTTTGAGGCGGAATCTGCCTTATAATTCACCTGCAAAAATTTTGTATGAGCTTACACTTAGAATTCAAGCACAGATCATAGTCTGGTTCTGTCCAAGCCTCTAATATTTTACTGATGCCCTGTACTCGTTGCTGACACAATGGTTGAATCCCAGTAGCAGACGTGAGGGCTTGTCAGGCTTTTGTGATGACTCTGCGGTCAGTTCCAATGCAGTTTTCTAATTGGTGTCTTGCAGTGTTATCTTCTCCATAGCTGCCTTTATATATACATATCTGGTACGTGTATGCTCATCATCTATTTGTGAAGCTGCGGTCCCTTTATGCTATACTCTTATTAGTCAGTGAATGAGATCACTATACTCGGCATCTGTGTGTCTCAGCTAGGAGTGGGAGTGCCTCGTCCTGAATACATCGCAGTGAGTAGGCTGGACATTTCTGTAATGCGGACTGTCAGAGAACTGTGACAAAGCCCTGAATTACTAAGCAAGCAGAATTCCTATAGGAAGCCTATGGACTCTATAATGTATTGTAGAGTCCATAGGGAGTCGCCAGTGTAGGTACTCCCATTGAAGTCTATAGGGCAGGGCTGCAGTACTTCAGGACAAGTGAGCAGTGGAGCTTGCAGTATGTAAACATTACCGAGAGCCGCGCTGTCTTATATAAGTGGCTGCCAGTCTACTGGAACCACCAGTGATCATGAGAATTGGGGTGCCCTAGTTCCCCATATGTAATAGCTAAGATGCACATGAGCTACATTCACTCTTACGGGACAACAATCTTCAGAAGTCCCACAGAAGTGTATGTAGCAGTAGTCATGCATGTGCACCACTGTCCCATTCAGGCGGGGCACTGAGGACCCTTATTTTCATGATCATTGGGGTTCCGACAATCAAACACCTCGTGATCCTGTCTATTTACGTGTATTATTGGGGGGGGGGGGGGGGAATCACACATGCAGTTTTGGTGCAGTTCTGAAGTAAATACAATGGGACATATACAGTAGAGAAAGCTCTTGCATCAAATACTGTACCAAAATGTGCTTGTGGCTTTACGGACTTGTTACACTATATTACTGATCTCCAATACCTGTACTGTGCTGGTTACAAGCTGTGGACCCAAAGCCCTTCACATGTCCAGACATCAATGATGGTAGCCAGCAAGCGCAGACCTGGAAAACCAGAGAGAAAGTAAAGTTATCATGTATATGCTGAAACTGATATCCCGGTAAGACTGGAGGAAACTTTCAATGCTCTTTCTGGGGAAGAACATGAGAAATTTCTACGCTCAGGAGTTTTCTTGGAACGTCTGCCACCGATTGTTTGTAGCATGCAGGTGTCCTGTAAAGCCACACTGTCCCCAGCTTTTCCTAGAATCATTTACATAAGGCGTTAACGCAGGATAGAGCTACCGTTACATTGGCATGTCCTCTGGCTCTACTGCCTGGGGTCTCCCTATAAATACTTCTTGTTTTTATCTTATTTTGTGCTTATATTACAGCAGCAAGCTCTCCTCTGTGCAAAACACGTCTCCCCAGACACTCATTTACTGTCACAGTACGGCTTGCTGAGCATTACATAAGCCAGGCATTCATGTGCTCCACCTCTACACACCCCCTCGCACACCCATCCCGTCCCACATGCACTGGCCGTGCAGGGCAGGACCTTACAAAAATATAAAGCGGAGAAAAACTAAACTGAACTAAAATAGTTGTGAATATCCGCCCCTGGTCATAGCCGGGACATATCAAGCTGGAGACGTCTAGAGTCCTTTTTAGCAATTTCATGCCGTGGTTTGCTCAGTTTCTGCCATGATTTTCTATTAGGATATACTGGATGTACACAATAGCACACAGTGTTAAAGGGGCTTATGTGACGACCTATCCTCAGATTGGTGGGAGCCCAAGACCTGTATGAAGAGGCTGTAGCATTGGGATGAGCACTGTGACCTCTAAACTCGATATCAAGCCCAGCGCCGTATACGGTGTAGAGACTGCGCTTAGTACTGTAGTTCAGCCCCATTCACTTGGCTGGGGCTGAACTACAAACAGGAAAAGTGACTGAAGATCACTTCACTGGCCTGTATAGAGGAAGCTGCACCCACCCTAAAAAATACGCTCTATTCATCTGACTAGGGTTGTTGTTGGAAACAAACACATACATTTTTGCAATCTCCATGAAACTGACTTTTAGTCACAGAAATGCAACAAAATCTGCCATGTGTGATCTTACCTTTATAGTCCATTCACACGTTCAGGATTTTATGAGGATTTCAGCGTTGGATTCCATAGCACCTGAAAACATTCCACATCCCGTTTCCATTCAGACGCGAAGGAAAATTGTAGATTTTTGTCCATGCTGCAGAAAAAAAATAAAGAAATCCAGTTGATGCCTTTGCTATAATGGAGAAGTTATATAATGCAATGTTATATAAGCTGAACCCGGCAGACGTGCAACTTTCTGCCATGGACTTTAGACTGACAACTCTCACTACAGCGATAACCTCAGGCAATCATTCAGCTTGAGGGCAGCTCTAAGGGCTTATTCACATTGGCTTATTTAATGGATGTGTGTTGTGGATGGTTTTATATATACAGTATATATATTTTGAAAAAAAAAAAAAAAATCAAAACTAGTTATATGGCAGCATTCAATAAAACAGGGGTCCTCAAACTGCGGCCCGCGGGACACATGCGGCCCGCCAAGCACTTCTCTCTGGCCCACCGACAACGCCGGCAGGCGTGCATTTATAATGAAGCTCCTGGGGAGCTCGGGCCAGGCCATGGAGCGCACTTCACTTTACCTATTGGAGGGCACCGCTCCCGATGTCTTTGCGACCTGCTCTGCCTCCGGCCCACTGTTTAAAAAGTTTGAGGACCCCTGCAATAAAGCATAGACTCCATCTGTCAAGGAAACTGATGATGCCCACAGGGTGATACTCGGGGGTAACATGGCAGCACCCACACACCACTGTCCCGACTGCAGCTTCTAAAGGGTTAACAGCCGCCTTCAGTATTACACTGTAATTCTCACATCTCTGCTTTCTTGCCAGTATTTTCATGACCTTACACAAATCATTTTATCTCATGGTCATCAGAGGCAAATCATGTTATGTTTCATACATTGACACGCCGGACCACAGGGTGAGGGAACATTTATTTCCAGCCCTCCATTACTCAGTGTATTGCCAGGGTCATTTAGGAAGACTATTCAGAAGAGCGTCACCTCCTTCACTCGGAGAGTAACATCACATTCCTTGGTAACATCACACGTTTCAGCTCAGTCCCATTCAAATCACCCCCATCTGTTTTTGTAATGGTTAGTCAGACGCCCAGCTATCAGATAGGATATCATGTCAGAGGGTATAGTTACTGTTAGGGGGCACCAAGGAGGTATTGTACTGTGCAATGAGGAACTAAGGCAGCCTAAAACCATGTAGGGGACACTTTGGGTCAGTTAACATGACAGAAAGTGGGAAATGTGAGGTGATCTTCCGCCTAAGATTCCAGCCCTGTGCATCTGAGGTTTAGTCGCCGAGTTCCCTCAGACACAATGGGGCTGATCAGCAGCAGTTCCTGTAATCCTAACGCTAGGTTCACATTTGTGCCTGTGTGTCCATTGGAGGACCAGCACAACAAAGATACAGACCACTAAAACAGCAGAATCCAACAGTACCCGAAGGACCGCATGGAGTATAATGGGATCTGCCGGACGAAACAGCTGAACTCACAGCACTTTATGTGTCTGTCACAGTGACTGCCCGAAATCGACGGACTCAACAAAGAATCCAACGCGGATGGGAACCCAGCTAAAGGGGGCAAAGTTACTGTGGGGGTGTTAAGCATAGTGTGGGGTGGTCATACTATGTGGGGGCACTTAGGAGTCTGTAGTGTGTGAGGACACCATTTGCCACATAACACTGTGGCTCTATTACTGTGTGGGTACACTAATATGGCACCATAGCTGTGTGTTACCTAGAAGGGGTCTCTATTACTATGTGGGTACACAAATATGGCATCATGTCTGTTACTTAGAGGGGGCTCTGATACTGTGTGGGTACACTAATATGGCCCCATGGCTGTGTGATACCTAGAGGGGGCTCTATTACTGTGTGGGTACACTAATATGGCCCCATGGCTGTTACTTAGAGGGGGCTCTGATACTGTGTGGGTACACTAATATGGCACCATGGCTGTTACTTAGAGGGGGCTCTGATACTGTGTGGGTACACTAATATGGCACCATGGCTGTTACTTAGAGGGGGCTCTATTACTGTGTGGGTACACTAATATGGCCCCATGGCTGTGTGATACCTAGAGGGGGCTCTATTACTATGTGGGTACACTAATATGGCCCCATGGCTGAGTGTTACCTAGAGGGGGGCCCTGATACTGTGTGGGTACACTAATATGGCCCCATGGCTGAGTGTTACCTAGAGGGGGGCCCTGATACTGTGTGGGTACACTAATATGGCACCATGGCTGTGTGTTACCTAGAGGGGGGCCCTGATACTGTGTGGGTACATTAATATGGCCCCATGTCTGTTACCTAGAGGGGGGCCCTGATACTGTGTGGGTACATTAATATGGCCCCATGTCTGTTACCTAGAGGGGGCCCTGATACTGTGTGGGTACACTAATATGGCCCCATGGCTGTTACTTAGAGGGGGCTCTGATACTGTGTGGGTACACTAATATGGCACCATGGCTGTTACTTAGAGGGGGCTCTATTACTGTGTGGGTACACTAATATGGCCCCATGGCTGTGTGATACCTAGAGGGGGCTCTATTACTATGTGGGTACACTAATATGGCCCCATGGCTGAGTGTTACCTAGAGGGGGGCCCTGATACTGTGTGGGTACACTAATATGGCCCCATGGCTGAGTGTTACCTAGAGGGGGGCCCTGATACTGTGTGGGTACACTAATATGGCACCATGGCTGTGTGTTACCTAGAGGGGGGCCCTGATACTGTGTGGGTACACTAATATGGCACCATGGCTGTGTGTTACCTAGAGGGGGGCCCTGATACTGTGTGGGTACATTAATATGGCCCCATGTCTGTTACCTAGAGGGGGCCCTGATACTGTGTGGGTACACTAATATGGCCCCATGGCTGTTACTTAGAGGGGGCTCTGATACTGTGTGGGTACACTAATATGGCACCATGGCTGTTACTTAGAGGGGGCTCTGATACTGTGTGGGTACACTAATATGGCACCATGGCAGTCTGTTACTTAGAGGGGACTCTGATACTATGTGGGTGGCACACAGACAGCAGGGACGGACAGTCCACTCTAGGTGATCCCCTGCAGGGGCACTGCTCCTCCAGACCATCCATATCTCCAAATGTAAAGCCTTGCTGTCCCCTGAGAACAAAGGCTGCAGGGCAGACATGACATATCTAGTCCTTGCTCTGCACTTTGTGGGGCTACCAGGTGTGTGGGGGGGGAAATGAAATGAGGATTGAGACGTGACCATTAGTCACGCAGCCTCCAGCCCCGGTCCCTCCTCCTCCTCCTCCTCCCGCTGGATGACTGGTGAGGATGCCGAGGATGCTGCATCACTATGGGACTTCCCGGGCTGGACCACGCACTGACTACAGCACGACCACGCCGCTTAGCAGCAGCTGATCACGTGCGATCAGGCTCCTGATTGGCTGCCGCCTTACACACCTTTGCCGCTGATTGGCTGAGGCTTCCCCCGCCCGGGTCTACGTTGTGGTGGCTGCAGTAGTATGTGAATGGAGCAGCTGTAGAGCCGAGTATAGAGGAGCGCAGAGCACTGACACTGAGCGGCCGAGTCCTGGCAGGTAAGTCCCTGCTGCTAGCCCGAGCTACTGCTCACTGCTCCCTCACACACCCTGCGACCCAACCGGCCGATCCTTCACAAGGTTACAGCCCAAATTCTGAATCGCTCAGATGTAGTTACAGGGTTTGCTGAGACTTGTAGTCCTCACATACAAACTCCTGGATGACAAGGCTCTGTTCACATTTGCAGATAATGATGTCTTTGTCACCTCACTGTGGCATCAAAAACCTGTACATGTGAATACACCCCAACCATGAGCGTCTTTGCTGATAGTCCTGGACCATGGTGGGAAGGATCTGGGTAATGAGCTGTCACCTCCAGGGCATGCTGGGAGTTGTAGTGTCACAGCCTGTCAGCTAGTAAGGTGCTGACTTCTGTAAGTTATTATGGGATGTCTGCTACTGGATCTGTACTTGGTAAACTTCAGGGCCTGCTGGGAGTTGTAGTGTCTCAGCCACAGGTTGCAGAGGGATTGTTTTGCAAGGTTTTGGGGGTGTATTATGGGATGTCTACTCTTCTATGAAGTGACTTGTCGTGCCTGGGATGGGTCTGGGCTATGTGTTGCCTTCACAGCCTGCTGGGAGTTGTAGTGCCTTAGCAACAGGTTGCAGTGTAATAGGAGGTGTATTTTCTTTATTTTGCAAGGTTTGGGGGTGTATTATGGGATGCCTGCTGGTGTATGATGTCACTTACAGTGCCTGGGATGGGTCTTGTGTCGCCTGCAGAATCTGCTGGGAGTTGTAGTGTCTCAGCCACAGGTTGCAGAGTAATAGGAGGTGTATTTTCTTTATTTTGCAAGCCTTTGGAGGGGTATTATGGGATGCCTGCTGGTCTAGTAGTGCATGGGATGGGTCTAGGTAGGGATTTGTTGCCTTCAGAGCCTGCTGGGAGTTGTAGTACCTCAGCCATAGGTCACAGAGTAATAGGAGGCGTGTCTTCCTTGTTTTGCAAGCCTTTGGAGGGCTATTATGGGATGCCTGCTGGTATAGTGTGACTTGTAGTGTATGGGATGGGTCTGGGGAGTGTTGTGTCGCCTTCAGAGCCTGCTGGGAGTTGTAGTACCACAGACACTCCACAGACACACATTCTGATACACTGTGTCATTTATTTATAGGCTGGGGGCCGGTGTGAGGTGTTGTCCGCCTCAGACATGGCTGGTAATGGAGCCCACGACACCTCATACACTTTATCTGGCCGTGTTACCTCAGGAGCGCCCTCCTTACCTGTAATAACGCCTGCTCGCCCCCGCCGCTGTGTTGTTATACATGTACATAGAGCGGGGGCGCGCCCTGCTAGAAACTGGGTGAAAGGTGAGCGAGCTCCGGGGCTCAGAAGTTCACGCTTCCTGAGGGTTGTAAGGCAGCAGCTGATCACGCTTCCTTCACGTGCACGCCCCACAGGCCGCCGGCCAATCGCAGCGCAGCCTAGTAGGCTTTTCTAGCCAATGGGCGTCGCCAAGGGCGCTGATTGGCTGCGGCGCACAGCACTGCTGTGTTTGTGTAACTGGAGGGGTGAGAGGCGGGAGTGAGGCGTGTGAGAGAACAACACAAAGGCTGACATGAAGTCACTGGGTGTAATGAGTCTCTGCCGCACAGGCACATGACTAGTCCTGGCAGGAGTCCCACTGGGGTGGGGGTAAAGGTTATACCAAACTGATAGAATAATAACCTAATGTGGACCCAAACCAGGAATACTACGTATACACTATGGCTGCCTATAGAAACACATACAAGTGGTGGCAAAGCCCTGCACAGGTATACCCAGCCTGCCCTACTAAAACACAATGTGGGGGGTCATCAGATCCCCTGCACCACTAATAGTCATAAAATGGTTACCAGTTGTAACTAAAGCAATAGCAAGTGGCGTTTTTGCACTCTTCCGATAGGGGGCGTGATCACGAGCCGCGCCAGATACTTTATCATCTACGTCCGTGGAAAGATGGTGTAAATTATTCCTAGGCAATAGGCCTCCCCTAACTCATCACGAATGAAGTGCATCCTCGGCAGGAGTAGGAGACTTAAAGACCGCCATACAATATGGCGGTATTGATGATGTCCCCCAATTAATAAAGCCAAAGAGGTTTTCCTAAGGGTGTAGAACAGGGGTAGGGAACGTACGGCTCTCCAGCTGTTGCAAAACTACAACTCCCAGCATGCATACTTGCTCTGCTGTTCTTGGAACTCCCATGGAAGTGAATGGAGCATGCTGGGAGTTGTAGTTTCACAACAGCTGGAGATCCAAAGGTTCCCTATCCCTGGTGTAGAAGAAGTTTTTGGTGCAGGTCAAACATGTTTTGCAGAAATGTGTTTCATCTATAACATCAGGATACAGAATAACTTTTCTTGCCTTCATATTAAAGCCATTGTAAAGTAACAAGTAAATATTTCCTTTTGTAGATGAGCAAA
The DNA here is from genome assembly GCF_031893055.1 of Leptodactylus fuscus. Taxonomy (NCBI): domain Eukaryota; kingdom Metazoa; phylum Chordata; class Amphibia; order Anura; family Leptodactylidae; genus Leptodactylus; species Leptodactylus fuscus. The sequence goes on from NC_134268.1 coordinate 31,223,242, forward strand.
ATGGAAGTTCTTGGAAATCGTCCATACGGGAGCGCCCCCTGGAAATCCGCTTCAGAGAAGGGTGACTTTGAAGCCGTGGAGGCTCTTATGTACATGAGCAACCGCTGGAAGCCAGAGTCCAAAAGTTACACAGATCTGAGACCAATTACCCCGGCGTCTGACCTCTCGGAGGGTGAAGATAGCCTGATGACAGCCGAGTTCAGCAGCGGCATGCCAGCCTTTGTAAGTGTGCCCTGATTTGTTTATTTGCAGAAATGTTACTGTGCAACCTTGCGACAATATCTAGCTCTGACTCCTCCTTAATTTGGTAATTGCCAATGCAGATTTCCATCATTGAATTAATATTTTACCATTTCTTTTGTCTTTACAGTGCCTGACCCCGCCATACAGCCCTTCTGAATTTGAAATGTCACATTCCCCTGGCATCAACACCGTGTATCCAGCACCAACCATTGAGAAAATCAGGTCTGCAAATGGTACGATCCATAGTAATTCAGGCCTGGCCCAGCCTAAAGCCCAAGTGACCAGCGTCATCCGCCATACTGCCGACGCTCAGCTCTACAATCAACATACGGTTTTGCCAAAGAATTGTGAACGTCCTATTGGAAACAGCAACATCCAGCAGAGTTGTTCACCCGGCCTACTGGTACCAACATGTGAAAACCTGAGGTGTGAACAGATCAAGACTGAAACCCAGACAGCACCCGCTGTCCTGCCTGTACATATTGCCAAAGCAAGTTCTGATGCTTGCGTTATTCCAATGCAAATCCCATCCCCGCCCCTGCTAGTTTCCACGCCATTACCTGCAAATGCCATGTCACAGGTGCCAGTCTTGTGTCAAATGGTTCCCTTCTCTTCCAACAATTCCATGGTGACAACAGTAGTCGCAAACACTCCAGCACAGTCCCCAGCGGTCATGCAGCCTGTGTTTTACATGGGAACGCAAGTGCCAAAAGGAGCAGTGATGTTTGTCATGCCCCAGCCTGTAGTGCAAAGTACAAAGACTGTTGTGTCCAATGGTCATCGACTATCACCAATTGCACCCGCACCGGGCGTTGCACCATCTGAAGGAAAGGTCCCATCGCACCTCGATACTTCTCGAATTAGAAGTCATATTTGCAGCCAGCCTGGGTGTGGCAAGACTTATTTCAAGAGCTCCCATTTGAAGGCACACATGAGAACGCATACAGGTAAGATGCCAGCCTCAGGTGTTATTAGTCTATGCAAGTGGATGGGTGCTCAAAAGTCAGTAGGCAGTTTGTTCATTATAATGGTCACCGCAGCGCAGTGTGTTTAAGGAAACCAGAATTAGTATCCGGCAGATATTTTGGATACTTTATATACTGACGACTACTATAATAAATGGGTTGTCCAATCTGAAACCCCCCCCCCCCTTCCCCATTCAATAGGGTGTTATTGCTGGTGGAAGTTGGAAGCAGCAGCGGCCACTGCAGGAGATATGTGGTATTACATATCTGTACCTAGAATGTGGTCGCACTGAGTCCTCCAGAGTAGGAGCTTCTCTTTGTAGAATATAGTTAATGCTCCCTACAGGGGTGTATAAGCAGTGATTATCAAGATAGAAGAACACTTTCTGACATGACTTAATTTATATATTTTCTTCTTTTATCTGTTTACAGGAGAAAAACCCTTCAGCTGTAGTTGGGAAGGTTGTGAAAGAAAGTTTGCACGCTCAGATGAACTGTCTCGGCACCGCCGAACACACACAGGAGAGAAGAAGTTTGCATGTCCAAAGTGCGACCGCCGGTTCATGCGCAGCGATCACCTGACCAAGCACACGCGGCGCCACCTATCAACGAAAAAGCTCCCCACTTGGCAAATGGAAGTGAGCAAACTAAGTGACATCGCCGTGCCGCAGGCCTCAGCTCCTGTCCAGTGAAGATACCCGCAGAGCTTACATCTCTCGGGTAAAAAGTGGTCATGGTGCCAACCATGATGAGAGATCACGTCCTCTCCATTATGGATGTGAGTCTGGTTCGAACCATCTTTCTGAGAAGGAAATGTGGTCCGTGAAGGAACGGTAGCTAATACAGACAGACTTTGACGAAGACTCGGGGTTCTTCTATTTGTATTTTGTTCTGCATTATTGAACTATGTCAAGTGCAGATAGTTATGTGTAGAGCTATCAAGTACACGATGAGACCAGGACGATATGAGGTGTGAATATTTTCACTGCGTACAATGTTGCGTCAGCTGGTTAGAGGACTGGTTTGTCGTCCTCTGACATAACACGGGGCTATGTAAAGCCCGTCCTAAATAGTAACCAGTGCCTGATTTACTAACACATCTAGTTGATATGTATCGGATATACTCTGAACAGTTGAATTGCTAACCATTAAGACGCTTCTCATAGGTATCAATAGAGACAGTAGTGGTGACAACACAAAGGGTATTTCTTCTCGACGTGTTAACGTTAGACTCAGGAATGACACAGATTTTGGGAGATCTCCGGTTTACCGAAAAAGAAGATACAGGATATTCAGTTTTAAAGGAGAGATCCATTTTTATTTTTTGATTGTGTTTGCAAAGTTTCGCTCCTTAGGTTGTGCAGGAATAGGATCTGTATCTGTCGGTGATCTTTAACATTACTTTCACCCCCTGCCATGGGTATCTTGATGCCATTCCATATGGAAATGTTTGCACTTTGTTAAAGATACCGTAGGCTTTTTTGGTGGGGCGGATGAAGTCGTATGGAAGGTTGACAGGTCTAGTTAGGGACGCCTTTGGACCTGTCTGCATTTATTTTGTAGAATAGTTCATTGTAACAGGGGATTGTTCGGGGTTAGATAAAAGGCTCTGACTTTATACATAGATTCTTGACCTTGTGCTGTGTTTGGTATTGCAGCTCAGCCTCATTGACTTGCATAGGGCTGCGGTGCAATACCTCACATAGGGCAGAAGGACAAGAGTGGCGCTGTTTCACAACGGGGAGTAAAGCAGACCTATTAATCCTAATCCTGGACATCCACTATAAAATAAATATATATATATATACATTTAATATTATGGCATACAAAATGTGAATTTTCCTACAAATTTTAAAGGTTGAGTTTATCTCTTCTGTTTTGCGCTCTGTTTCTATACAACAATTCCCTTATGTGTTTTTTATGCGCTCACATGAGACTGGAGATTCGTACGACACTCGCATGTCTTAAATAACATGGGTGAACAAATTACTGTGACTTTAGGAGCCAATAAGAGCAAATCACTAGCCAAACAATAAGCGTTTAGACATGAAAATGGCCCAAAAAGTTAGTGGGCAGTGAATACTTCTACTGCATCCTTATTTAGAACCCTGCATTGTGCCATTCCTCTGTTATTCCTACTAGAAATGTATGAATGCATTGGGTGTTACCAACGAGCGTGTCCCTACATACGCCGCCAATGACAGCACAAATTGGACACTGACTGTGTAGAGAAACGCCCCCAACGGGTAACACCCAATTGTCAATTTAATTATAAATTTCCAGGAAGAATAACAGAGGAACCGAAAAACACAGTTCTTAGAAAGGCGCTCCAGAAATGGGAAATACAGGAATTTACTAAAAAAGGAGGATTGACAAGTTTTCTGCAAGAAAAAAACCCCATCCTCAATGTGTGACTGCGAGTATAAAGTAGGGCAGACTAGAGTTATCTGCATATATGTATTCTGAGGAAATACGTGTATGCACAAATATATATTTACTTATTATGGCTGACAACATAGCTTTATGTCAGTATTTATGGTTCTGACATCCTATGGGGTAGAGGTAAAATCTCCAACCCCCTCCTCAATGTTTACTGAATCCAGTACTACTTACTTTGATGTACTACGGTAAGAGAAGAAGCTGCAGGTTTCAGTTTTGCTTAAAGTGCATCTTTATTTTTTACTTGTTAATTATTATTTTTTTCTTCTTTGAACTGCACTTCGGTCACAAATGTCTAAAGATGAGGACAGAGAACTTGTGGCTATAGCTTTATGGAGCTCTACCATGTAATATTGTGTATTATATAATATAATATTGCCATTCTACATGTTAATGTGTACCTGGTGCCTATACATCATGGCTGACTACAAAGGTATGCGTCTGATGAGCCGTATACCTACGTCCAATATGGCCGCCACCAATCGCAATAGACATCAGGTACAATGGATATCGCTCAGCTATTACACTCTCCAGCTTTAATTCTTCATTCTCGGCATTGGTGTATGCACAGACCAGAAGGGACATTGTTGTGACCATTTCATGTTTTTGCACAGTATTTCATATGTTGTACTTTATATACTTTAAAAAAATAAAGATCAATTTTTTTTTTTATCATTGGCGAGTTGCTCTTATTATTTGCACGTCCTACATGGAAACATGAAGTTTCACAATGTCTACAGTGGCCTGCGAGAGACCGTTACGGGGAATAGCCGATTGTGGCAAAATGGGAGTGGCCCTTTTGCCAGAGGCGTGGCTGATATAAAGGGGTGTGGCTAAATATATTCAGACCACACCTCTATTTGTTTAGTTGGAAGCAGGGCGTTGGAGTTGGACCTAGTCCTGTAAAGATGAATCCCATATATTATTGCCTATGCTGCTGACCCCATACATTGTTCAGACCTCCGTATCTGTGCTGTTGCCAATGACCATGGTCCTCTTTATCCACTTTTCATCAGTCACCCAGGATTGCCTCATGACTACCAAATGGAGCACAGGAAGGAGCGACTATATACAAAAATGCTGCAATATGATATCACGAAGACTAATGTACAATGCGAGCAAGTATAGTGTGCCATAATTCCTTTCTACAGCATAGTACTGATGATGTCCAGCAAAGGTAATGGAGTCTCTATGGCTGCATAGACACCTGACCTGCTATCTGGAGCATTGACTAAAACAACAACCTCCTTTATGATGCAATTTGGGTTTTTTCAGTCTACCATACCTACCTATAAAAGCCATATGACGGTGCTAAGGCCCTCTGTTCACTGACTCGTTCATTACTATCAGCCTACGGACATGACCGTGTATTACACAGATCCGTGTGCCTGGGGCCACAAAACTCAGGACAGGTCCTATTCCTATACCGCAGCGCCTGTTCGTTGAATGGATGACACCGTGCACCGTAACCTAAGGGTTAGGCCTCCTGCCTTCCTTGTGCATTGGCTCTGCTGATGTCGGCCATTAGCATGTAGTTCTGCCATAGTTGGACTGTGCCAATGCTGCCGCGCCTACAGGCAAGATGGCGGAAGGACAATAGATGATGGAGTAGGCATTACTGATAACATATGCTTTGCTGTGTATCGCATGAACGTGAGCTGGGATAGGATGTTATGTAAGAGCCAACTAAGCTTGAAATGCATCCGTTGCATTAGGGTATGCTCACACAGCAGAAACAGAAGAGGCCCTTCCGATGTCCCGTGAGTTTTTTTCTGCTTCAATCTCTGCCTTTTATTGAAAACAATGGGAAGTAGAATCGGGGTGGAATTTGGCATTGAGTCGGAATCCACCTGAAAATCAGCACAAAATTCCGCTGTGTGCACAAAGCTTAATAAAGGGCTAGATTAAAAGGGATCCTATCTTTCAAACACATTTTTTTTTCTGAGTAACATGTCGGAATAAACTTAAGAAAAGCTATTCTTCTCCTACCTTTCATTGTCTTGTCCGCGCCACCGTTCCGTAGGAATCACATTTTTTGTCGGTATGCAAAAGAGTTCTCTCGCAGCACTAGGGGCGTGTCCCACTGCTCAAATAGCACTGGGGGCGTCCCCAATGCTGTCAGGGAACTCTCCAGCGACTCTTCCATCTTCGTCAGCAACATCCTCTTCATCCTCTTCTTCCGGCACATGTTTCAGACTTATAGGCCTCAGGCAGAGCAGACTGCGCATGCCCACAGGCCACAAGAAAATGGCCGCTTACACAGTATTGTAAGCAGCCATTTTCTCGTTTCTCTGTTTCCATAAGAAGGCGAGCCATATCCCGATCTCTGAATAACATGGGGATTCATTTCCGTTTCTCCTTGATATATGTAGATCCCTATTTCCAGAAAGGGTCTCTCACTTTAGATGAGCTGCCCTGTAAGAACACACAGTTCCCACATGATACGTGAGCCATGTACACATCGTCTGGACAATCTCTACCCGTCATGAGTAGACGAGCGCGATGACACCGCATATTGTACAACGCAGTGCAAAGCCTCCAATGCACAAAACATCCTAATAAAAAGATACACATTGCAATCAAACATTGCGCAAAGTCTGAATACAAACCAATTCATTGTCAAACGTAAACCCGAAGACAAACAAATAGCAGAACATTACTCACAACTAGGTCAGATAACGTCCGAGTACTAAAATATAGCCTAAAAATAGCCTTAAAGGGAGTCTACCACCTTCCCCCAAGCATATTCAGCTGCTACCACCTTATTACAGTGCTAAACACCATAACTTTGTTATATATAACACTTTTGTAGATATGGAGACAGTTGGTGCACTGGGGGCGGAGCTTCAGCTTCCTAGAGCACTGATCTTAGCACTCAGACCTCTACCATTCCCTGCCTGCACCACCCCATACAGTGAGAGTCGATCCTTCCACCGCTAGGATATCACCCATCCTAAGTGAGCAGCAAGAGAAGTGTTCCCAGGACTGAAGGCCCGCCCCCAGTGCACCAACTGCCTCATTTGCATATGAGATCAAAGGTATTTTTCTCCACATCCACAAAAGTGACCTATATAACAAAGGTATGATGTGTATTATCAGTGTAATGTGCTCTGTAACAAGGTGGTGGTAGTTGGACATGCTTGGGAGAAGAGGCAGACTCCCTTTAAAATAACAGATGAGTGAAATAAAAATAAAGAAATGCAAGGTGAACCCCGCAAACACCACTACCATTATATTGGGGGGTCTTTTCAGATCCCAAGTATAATGATCAGAGGGCTAGGAGAGGTGAGGGAACATAATAAACACTGTTACTTACCTCTCCTGCGATCCGGAAAGCTTCGGGCCTACTTGGTGACGTCTCAGATGTCATGTGGGCTGGGCTAGCGTCCTTTTGCTTCATGACGCAGGCCCAGCTCAAGTGACGTCTCTTCCATCATTGAAGATGGCCAACATCAGTGGGGAGTGCACCGGAACCCAGGAGAGGTAAGTAACAGTGTTTTTTATGTTTGTATCCTCCCTGGGGTCTCTGATTATTATACTCTGGGGTCTGAAAAGACCATAGAGTATAATAATTGTTCATGGATGGTCAAAAATGGAGCATAATAGTGTGTGCAGGGGCCACTATAGGAAATAATACTGTGTGCAGGGGCCACTATGGGGCATAATACTATGTGCAGGGGCCACTATGGGGGATAATACTGTGTGCAGGGGCCACTATGGGACATAATACTGTGTGCAGGGGCCACTATGGGGGATAATACTGTGTGCAGGGGCCACTATGGGGAATAATACTGTGTGCAGGGGCCACTATGGGGGATAATACTGTGTGCAGGGGCCACTATGGGGAATAATACTGTGTGCAGGGGACACTATGGGGGATAATACTGTGTGCAGGGGCCACTATGGGGGGTAATACTGTGTGCAGGGGCCACTATGGGGAATAATACTGTGTGCAGGGGCCACTGTGGGGGATAATACTGTGTGCAGGGGCCACTATGGGGCATAATACTGTGTGCAGGGGCCACTATGGGGCATAATACTGTGTGCAGGGGACACTATGGGGGATAATACTGTGTGCAGGGGCCACTATGGGACATAATACTGTGTGAAGGGGCCACTATGGGGCATAATACTGTGTGCAGGGGCCACTATGGGGGATAATACTGTGTGCAGGGACCACTATGGGGCATAATACTGTGTGCAGGTCAGGGAAGAGGGGCCCATGTCAAATGTTCGCCTTTGGGCCCCACATTCCCAGTTATGCCATTGTCTGCAGTACTTTAGATCGTGCTGCTGTAAAATGACTTGTTTTCTAATCTAGTGGACTCTGCAGACTATAAGCAGAACGGAAGTGGCCATGAAATCTCCGATGACCTCTCGTCCACTATATCCTGCTTCCTGCCATGCATCAATCTCCTTGCAGTCATTGACTTCTCATGAAGGAAGGGAACATGAAGAGCTGTCAGTGTGAGATAGAACAGAAGGATGGCTCACCGCATCCAATAAATGAGGCTTTTTGCATTTATTTAACCATTGAGGCGCTGGGCAAGTCTTAAATAACTTGTGCTCCAATATTGGTTTTGCATTCGGTGCCATGCTATTGTACAAAAAGGGTGAATCATAAAATCTTAAGGCCTTATACATACAAGTACTGAACCTGCACATGGAGTATACAATCCGCGCATTCTGAACGTAAAACTCGTTCAGAATGAGCGCGTAAAAACCAGCTCTCATTGACTTGAATGGGTGCCGGCATACGAGCGCTACCCATTGAAATCAATGGGAGGCTTTTTTCCCTATTGCTTTCAATGTGATACACGCATATGCCGGCACCCATTCAAGTCAATGGGAGCTGGTTTTTACGCGCTCATTCTGAACGAGTTTTACGTTCAGAATGCGCGGATTGTATACTCCGTGTGAAGGCTGGGGTCTCTATGTACTGTACATGATTCCATATGAATCAATACATAATTCTAATCTAGGTGAAACTCTTCAGTACTATAGATTTACTGCAGATATATATACAGTCCTATGAAAAAGTTTGGGCACCCCTATTAATCTTAATCATTTTTAGTTCTAAATATTTTGGTATTTGCAGCAGCCATTTCAGTTTGATATATCTAATAACTGATGGACACTAATATTTCAGGATTGAAATGAGGTTTATTGTACTAACAGAAAATGTGCAATATGCATTAAACCAAAATTTGACCGGTGCAAAAGTATGGGCACCTCAACAGAAAAGTGACATTAATATTTAGTAGATCCTCCTTTTGCAAAGATAACAGCCTCTAGTCGCTTCCTGTAGCTTTTAATCAGTTCCTGGATCCTGGATAAAGGTATTTTGGACAAACAATTCAAGTTCAGTTAAGTTAGATGGTCGCCGAGCATGGACAGCCCGCTTCAAATCATCCCACAGATGTTCAATGATATTCAGGTCTGGGGACTGGGATGGCCATTCCAGAACATTGTCATTGTTCCTCTGCATGAATGCCTGAGGATTTGGAGCGGTGTTTTGGATCATTGGAAATATCCATCCCCGGCGTAACTTCAACTTCGTCACTGATTCTTGAACATTATTCTCAAGAATCTGCTGATACTGAGTGGAATCCATGCGACTCTCAACTTTAACAAGATTCCCGATGCCGGCATTGGCCACACAGCCCCAAAGCATGATGGAACCTCCACCAAATTTTACAGTGGGTAGCATGTGTTTTTCTTGGAATGCTGTTTCTTTTTGGACGCCATGCATAACGCCTTTTTTTATAACCAAACAACTCAATTTTTGTTTCCAAAATGAAGCTGCCTTGTCCAAATGTGCTTTCCCCCTACGCCAAACAGCAGCACAAGATGGGGTATTCCTGCCCCTGTGTGCTGTTAGGACAGGTGGAACTTTTAATTAGCTAACAGTTTTTCCCCCCTATAAGAGGCCAGAGCGACCTCCTCCCCCCTGTGTTTTTTTCTGTCCTGTGCGACTGGACAGGTGGAGGAGGCTGTGGCCTCCTCTATGGTTTAGAATAAGGTTAGATCCTTTCTTCTCTTTCCCTTCTTTCTGAGTGAAAGATCTAGGTTTATACTGCAGTCTTTTGTCTTACCTGCCTTGTGCAGGTTACTGACTTTTTCAGCTGCAGTTCATTTACTGCCCTGCAGTAAGGTAAGCCGTGTCCTCTTTCAGCTTTCCCTCTGTGTTCACTGCAGAGCCTAAAAGCACTAATTTCTATTTGCTATGGGCACTCTGTCAACTTCACAATATCGAAGTCGATTCACCGCCATTATGGTAAGATCCAACCAAATTTTTGTATTTCTTGCGGTTTTTCAATGTGCATTTAATTCCTAAGCGGGGACTATATGCTGTGAACCTAAAAGAAGGGTTCATATACCTATGTACTATCATTACTTATTAGGTGCATATTTGCTTATTGCTCACATGATGGTGGATGCTCTAAGGCAATTTGTTGTAAGGTTATGCATGTCTGCACTGCTGTCAGTACGGGGTCCTCCAGCTAGGAGCCCTTCATTTATTGTTGTCATCTCCTGGGTGAAGGAGTACATGCAGATTTCTGGTAAGGTTCCCTCTCCCAGTTTTCATAAGAGGTCTTACTTAGAAATAGAAGCCCTAGTGGCTCAAGCTGTAGGGTTACAGACTTGTATGCCTGAATCCACAGTATCCTGGGTTCAATCCCAGTTGCACTTTGCATTTGTGATATAAAAAAAAAAAAAGAAGTTAATAAGGTACTTGTGGTTCTCATGGTCCATTCACATGGAGAAAGTCTCTAAACTTCATGCTGGACTCTGTCTGCTTGAAAATCTCCCTCCTCTAGGTGGGAAAAGATCATATCAGCAGTGCATTATTTATAGGTAATACAGCGGGTTTCCATCCTAACTGCCAAAGGTTACTGGATCTTATGTCAGGGTCTGCAGTTGCAGTCCCTTGGGCCATATAGCGCATGCGGCCTGCAGAAGGTAAGTCTGAGGCCTGGAATCACAACCCGTGGGGCCTGGAGGGGCTTCATTTTAAGGGCTGGATGTCCATGTCCAGATAGTCTGGACCCTGTTGACCACAGAGACAGCCCTCTCCGGTAGAGAGCGCATCTACCGGAGATTCCCATACGGGCAATGAGGAATTGGATGGAGGAGGCTGTGTCATCCAGCTGACAAAAAACTCAGCAGTCTGGGTCAAGCCAATTTAGTTATTCCTCAAAATTCGTCTTTCATCCAGGTGGTGTTCCATCTTAAGGATGGGATGTCCATGGTCCAGCTAGCGCTGGACCCTGTTGACTATAAACGCCCCTCTCTCACTAGTGGGGCGAATCTAGAGAAAAGTTCCATAGGAATAAAGTGGAATTGGATGAAGAGTTCATGGTCCAGTTTACCTGGACCCTGTTGCCCACTGATGCATCCCTCTCTGGTGGAGAGTGTCCACGGTCCAGCTAAGGCTGGAACCTGTTGACTACCTATGTCTCCCTCTCTGGTGGAGAGCACATCCAGATAAGCGTTCCATAGGAGGAACATGAAATTGAATGTAGAGTCCACGGTCCAATTTACCTGGACCCTGTTGCCCACTGATGCATCCCTCTCTGGTGGAGAGTGTCCACGGTCCAGCTAAGTCCGGACCCTGTTGACTACCTATGTCTCCCTCTCTGGTGGAGAGAACATCCAGATAAGCGTTCCATAGGAGGAACATGAAATTGAATGTAGAGTCCACGGTCCAATTTACCTGGACCCTGTTGCCCACTGATGCATCCCTCTCTGGTGGAGAGTGTCCACGGTCCAGCTAAGGCCAGACCCTGTTGACTACCTATGTCTCCCTCTCTGGTGGAGAGAACATCCAGATAAGCGTTCCATAGGAGGAACATGAAATTGAATGTAGAGTCCACGGTCCAATTTATCTGGACCCTGTTGACCACTGATGCATCCCTCTCTGGTGGAGAGTGTCCACGGTCCAGCTAAGGCCGGACCCTGTTGACTACCTATGTCTCCCTCTCTGGTGGAGAGAACATCCAGATAAGCGTTCCATAAGAGGAACATGAAATTGAATGTAGAGTCCACGGTCCAATTTATCTGGACCCTGTTGACCACTGATGCATCCCTCTCTGGTGGAGAGTGTCCACGGTCCAGCTAAGGCCGGACCCTGTTGACTACCTATGTCTCCCTCTCTGGTGGAGAGCACATCTAGAGAAGCATTCCATAGGAGGAACATGAAATTAAATGTAGAGTCCACGGTCCAGTTTACCTGGACCCTGTTGACCACTGATGCATCCCTCTCTGGTGGAGAGTGGCCATGGTCCATCTAACGCCAGACCCTGTTGACTACCTATGCCTCCCTCTCTGAGGAGAGCACATCTAGATCGGCTGGGTAGGCTATTTGGTCTCATCATATGTCCGCCTGATCACGGCTTATCCAAGATCCATCGGTCCTTCAACTTGTTCAAGCCAGACAAATACGTAAGGACCCTCCCTCTCCAGGGCATCAAGCAACTTTATCTAGACAGCTCTCCCATTCGGCAAATCCTTGGCCCCCCACACCTTCACAAAGGTAGTGGCCCCGGTCGTAGCCGCCCTGCGCCTCCAAGGGATCTTATTGTCCCATAACTAGACGAATGGCTCCTAAAAGCCCGGTCAAAGGAGGTGCTTGCCACACAGTTGGAATCCACTGTGGCTTTCCTAAATGAGCTGGGCTGGCTAATAAACTGGCAGAAGTCGGTAGTGGTTCCATCTACCCCGATTCAATTTCTGGGTTTATCTTGGATTCTCTCAGCATGATGATCTCCCTGCCTCCTCCTTGGAAGGAGAAGATTGGTCAAGCGGCTCATCACCTATCCACAACCCGGAAGGTTACTATCAGGACCACCATGAAGGTCCTAGGTCTCATGTCCGCAGCCATCAAGGCAGTTCTGTGGGCCCTATGGCACATGCGCCCCTTACAGTACGAGATCCTGAGAGTCGGGAACCACAGTCCTTCGGGGCTACAGAAGCCTATCCAGTTATCCATCAGAACCCGTCGATCACTGGCTTGGTGGTCCCAGCTCAGAGACGGGAAATCCACGGTCCAGACATCCTGGACCCTGTTGACCACAGATGCCTCCCTCACAAGATGGGGAGTGCTTCTGGGGGAGACCCCGGTACGTGGGACCTGGAACCAGCTTAGAGAAGGCTCATTTGTCCAACTGGCGAGAGCTCACTGCGGTGCACCGTGTGCTTCTAATGTTTGCACCCCACCTGCAAGGGAAAGCTGTGAGAGTGAAACAGACAACTTAACAGCAGTCCGATATATCAGCAAACAAGGGGGGAACCAGATCCCCCTCGCTTCTGCAGGTGACAAATCTAATATTCTCCTGGTGGAGAGGAATCTTTCACAACTATCAGCGGTTCATATTCAAGGTGGGCTGAACATCCTTGCGGATCAGCTAAGCAGAGGCCTGGTGATGACAGGCGAATGGTCCCTAAATCCGGACATCTTTCATCATCTCACTGAGATGTGGGGTCTCCCCGAGGTGGACCTGATGGCCACCCAGTACAACGCCAAAGTGACAAGGTTTTGCTCCCTCTACCGGGAAGACAATCCTTTGGCGGTAGATGCCCTGTCAATACCTTGGAGGTTCAAACTGGCATACGTTTTTCCTCCTATTCTGATGATTCCGAAGGTATTGGCGAAACTCAGGCAGGACCAGACTTCGGCAATAGTGATCATGCCGTTCTGGCCAAAAAAGGGCATGGTTTACCCACCTCATCCTAATGAGTCAAGGGACCTACTGGAGGCTTCCACAAGTCCAAAACCTGGTAATTCTGAACTGACAGCTCTGCCAGGACCTGGACAGGTTCAACCTCATGGCCTGGAGGTTGACCGCATCGTATACGGAGATAGACGATTATCCCAGGCCGTTCTAGAACGTTGGCCCATTCAAGAGCGGATTCAACTAACAGGAGTTACCAAAGGATCTCGGATAGGCAGCTTAATAACTCTGCTATCGAATCGGTCTTGGAGTTCCTACAGAGTGACCTGGATAAGGGGCTAACTCCAGCTACCCTGAAGGTTCATGTTTCAGCACTTTCCGCTCTTCTAGGGACCTGGTTATAACAAGATCCTCTATTAAAGTAATTCCTTAAAGGGGCCTCTAGGCTCCGCCCTCAGATGCGGCCCCCTGTCCCGCAATGGGACTTGGCTGCGGTTCTTCAGGGGCATTGTTCTCCCCCGTTTGAACTCTTAACAGAAGTGGACTGGAGATATCTCTCCTACAAGGTAACCTTCTTGTTGGCAATTACCTCTGCCAAAAGGATTGGAGAATTACAAGCTTTGGCTGCCTCGGAGCCATTCATTACCTTTTTCCCTGATAGGGTTCAACTTGGGTTCATCCAGGGATTTTGTCCTAGGGTCGCATATATCTGCGCATATATTTGGATTGTACAGCTTCCTTTCGAAGAACCTGCTCATCAATACCTACGGCCGTAACAAAGGTGTTAAAGCCACCCTGTCAAGATTGATCAGGGAGGCCATCGCTTGCTCTCTTCGCGCTCAAGACCTACCAGTACCGGAATTGGACCAACTTCCCGGTCAGAGAGACGCTCGCTCTCCTTAGAGCAGATATGTTCCGCTGCTTCCTGGAGTTTTCATCTGATGTTCGCCAGACACTGCAGATTGGACTGGCACAGCTCAGAGGCCACAGCCTTCGGACATTCTGTCTTGGCATCTGCTTGCCAAGATCTCCCACCCTAGTTGGGATTTTACTTGCTAGATCCCCATCTTGTGCTGCTGTTTGGCGTAGGGGGAATGGAAGATTATAAAGATAATCTGTTTTCCCTTAGCCCAAACAGCAGCACAAGGCTCCCTCCCATTGTTTATGGTAATGTTTGTATTGTTATATTGCCTTTTATACTTTTTGACTAACACAGGGGGGAGGAGGTCGCTCTGGCCTCTTATAGGGGGAAAAACTGTTAGCTAATTAAAAGTTCCACCTGTCCTAACAGCACACAGGGGCAGGAATACCCCATCTTGTGCTGCTGTTTGGGCTAAGGGAAAACAGATTATCTTTATAATCTTCCATTTTCATACCTCAGGCAACTCTATTTGTGGCGTACGTGCAGAAACGGCTTCTTTCTCATCACTCTCCCATACAGCTTCTATTTGTGCAAAGTGCGCTGTATAGTTGACCGATGCACAGTGACACCATCTGCAGCAAGATGATGCTGCAGCTCTTTGGAGGTGGTCTGTGGATTGTCCTTGACTGTTCTCACCATTCTTCTTCTCTGCCTTTCTGATATTTTTCTTGGCCTGCCACTTCTGGGCTTAACAAGAACTGTCCCTGTGGTCTTCCATTTCCTTACTATGTTCCTCACAGTGGAAACTGACAGGTTAAATCTCTGAGACAACGTTTTGTATCCTTCCCCTGAACAACTATGTTGAACAATCTTTGTTTTCAGATCATTTGAGAGTTGTTTTGAGTAGCCCATGATGCCACTCTTCAGAGGAGATTCAAATAGGAGATCAACTTGCAATTGGCCACCTTAAATACCTTTTCTTATGATTGGATACATCTGGCTATGAAGTTCAAAGCTCACTGAGGTTACAAAACCAATTTTGTGCTTCAGTAAGTCAGTAAAAAGTAGTTAGGGGAATTCAAATCAATAAAATGATAAGGGTGCCCATACTTTTGCACCGGTCAAATTTTGGTTTAATGCATATTGCACATTTTCTGTTAGTACAATAAACCTCATTTCAATCCTGAAATATTACTGTGTCCATCAGTTATTAGATATATCAAACTGAAATGGCTGTTGCAAACACCAAAATATTTAGAACAAAAAATGATTAAGATTAATAGGGGTGCCCAAACTTTTTCATAGGACTGTATATATATGTATTCTCATCACCTCCAACAATGGTTGGAATTTTTTTTTATAATGTCCCTTATTGGCCCCTCTACACAGTATATTATCCCATAGTGACCCCAAAGAATTTTCCCAAAAATTGAGGGTTCAGCCAGACCCAAAATTTTCAGGGTCACTTCAGCATAAGTGATCAAATATACAAAAATCTGTTACTCACCCTCTCTGGACTCCAGCATGGCTCCCTGTTCTCTTTAGCACTTCTTTCTGACATCAGCGACTGCTTACGGTAAGCGATTTGACAAATCTGTTGATTTATTTAGACAAATTTGCAATGGGCTGATACCTGACGCAAATATGTACATAGTATAAATTTTAATCTGCATGTAAACCAATGACAAGCCCATGCATCTGAATAGGGTTATAAAAGGGCTGTGCAGTCGGTAAACTACTGACTACGACTCCTCTATTTATACACAGCCCCATTCTGACTCCTTCATAATTGGAATTTTTCACTTTTTTTGCATCCATGGGGTACTTGTTTTTACAGATCCCTCATAGATTTGAGTCCGCTGAGAGATCCGTGAAAATGGGCAAAAATAGAATATGTGATATTTTTGGATGCTTCGCTAAAAAAAATTGGGCATGTGAATAATCGTGTTCGCATGAATGGATTTTATGACAGTCATGTGAACAATGTTTCTTGGCCTGGATATCAATCATGGGAAAAAGCACTATAGATCCCCTAATTCACACCAGCGCTTGAACTCCGTTCGGGGTTTCCATCCCCGAACCCACTTAAAAAATGTGGCGAGAAAAGCACTGCAAGCAGCGTGTTTTTTTCGCCACTTTTCGTTTGGAAACCTGGTGTACCCCATTATAATCTATAGGGTCTCCGGGCTTCCGCACGTATCCGCATTTTTAAGTGGATTAGGTTTCCATTCAGGGGGTCCCCAAGTGGACCCCCTGAATGGAAACCTGAACGCAGGTGTGAACCTAGCATGACTGAATGTCTATGAAAGTAAATATGTAATAAACTATACATGTAATTCATAATAAAATATCAATAATTGTACAGCAATAATAACAATTTAATATAATTCATCGTCTTATTTTGAAGCTGGAGTTGGTGTCTGTAACATATTTCCAAGTCAGACTCTGACCCAACCGAAAACTGGCCCCAACTCCAACACCCCAATGACAATCTTCATGTAAATCTGTTGTGGATCTGCACATGCTCAGTAGAAATATGAGTGTCAGCCTTGGAATTCTGATGCAGAAATAGGCAAAATATTTCATCCAAAATGTGAAGATAGCGCAATAGTTTGTGTGAACCTTACAGGTTTTACAAAACCAAACAAATGGAGGTCCAATTTGGACGAACTACAATGGCCACCACATTATATTCTCTTTAGACGGTGGGGGAAGTGTAATAAATACAAAAAAAACTTCTGTTACCTCTTTATGACATTCTCACGGCATCCAACGCTCTTCTGTGATGTCGTTAGACTGGGCTGACTGCTGAGGCCTGTGTCCATGTGACCACAAGTGGCCCAATCACAAGCCTCAGCGGTGAGCCCAAGCTGATGACGTCACCAGGAGAGTGCCCAACGCCGTAAGGAGGCCCAAAAGAGGTAAATTTATTATAACATATATATAATTTTTTTTAATTCAAAGTATTATAATATTTTTTACACCTCCCCTGGTAGAATTATATTTGGCCATCCTGTTTGGGAAGTATTTCACTTTCATTTTGCAGGAACTGGGGAATTTCCCTGATGGATTTTTTGTCTTCAGCTGCAAGATTAACATGGTGCAAACATTTATACAGATTTGTCACAATACAGGATTTATTCATGTCTAGGTATTACTAGAGATCGGCGAACCTCACAAGATTTGTTTCGTGTTGGGGTCCCTGATTTGTTTTTGATTGAACAAGTTCGGTATGAACCACACCTTACATTGGCTAGAAATTGGATGGATAGGTTCCTAGGAGCCCTGACAGTATTCTACACTATGTTTTATAGCTAGGTTCCTAGGAGCCCTGACAGTGTTCTACACTATGTTTTATAGATAGGTTCCTAGGAGCCCTGACAGTATTCTACACTATGTTTTATAGCTAGGTTCCTAGGAGCCCTGACAGTATTCTACACTATGTTTTATAGATAGGTTCCTAGGAGCCCTGACAGTGTTCTACACTATGTTTTATAGCTAGGTTCCTAGGAGCCCTGACAGTATTCTACACTATGTTTTATAGATAGGTTCCTAGGAGCCCTGACAGTATTCTACACTATGTTTTATAGCTAGGTTCCTAGGAGCCCTGACAGTGTTCTACACTATGTTTTATAGATAGGATCCTAGGATGCCTGACAGTGTTCTACACTATGTTTTATAGATAGGTCCCTAGGAGCCCTGACAGTGTTCTACACTATGTTTTATAGATAGGTCCCTAGGAGCCCTGACAGTGTTCTACACTATGTTTTATAGATAGGTTCCTAGGAGCCCTGACAGTATTCTACACTATGTTTTATAGATAGGTTCCTAGGAGCCCTGACAGTGTTCTACACTATGGGGTTTTTTTTCAACTGTAATTTTTATTGACAATATTTTTCCATAACAAAGCAAACAAGAACAGAGTTAGAACATCAGAGAGGGGGAAAGGCTATGGGCCAAATCTAGTAAACCAGTACAGGAGAGGGCTGCTCGGGTTATTTTCAGAGCGACCTTCTCCTGTGCTAGTTTAGAAAAAAAAAAGGTAAAAAAATATCTGATTGCAGCGGCTGCTGCCCTCTCTGGAGTGCCGCTTGAGGCCGCCGTCTCACCTCGCCTCTTTAGAGGTACGGGTCTGGTTTTACAGTACCAGCAAAGTGAATGAGATTCCGGCTAATCCTATCTGTACACTGTGGAAAAAAAAAACGCTGGGGAATAGCTGTCAGCGTGTCAGTTTTACTTGCGGAAATTCTGCAGTTTCCCTTTGGACGTAATAAAACCACAGAGAAAAGCACAGCAAAAATGTAATGAAAAACGCTATGGGAAAGTAAGTGATATGCGGACATGTGAATAAGGCCTTACACTGCGAACAGTGCATATATCATCTGTTGAGGATCTGATCCCTGTCGAGCACTGACTATATTACTGACCAGGTAGAACATAAGTCACAGGGAACAGACGCTTACCCACAGGCATCCAAAAATAAATAGTGCTGCTGACAAGACACATTCCCATCCCTCTAGCTGTCTGACTGTCAGTCCTTCTGTTATGGTTTCAACAGTGATAACCATCATTGTCTACAAACACCTCCTGTGGTTGCAGGATGTTAGTCCTTAAATAGACACAGCCCAGAAAATAGGAGAAATACAAACACAATAATGTCTTACATGTATCTCAGGTACACTATGTGATCAAAAGTATCCGGACACCTGGCTGAAAATGACTTACAAGTTGGTGGCGCCCTCCATCGGTAATGCTGGATACAATATGGTGTTGGCTCACCCTTAGCCTTGATAACAGCTTCCACTCTCGCAGGCATACGTCCAATCAGGTGCTGGAAGGTTTCTTGGGGAATGGCAGCCCATTCTTCACGGAGTGCTGCACTGAGGAGAGGTATCGATGTAGGTCAGTGAGGCCTGGCACGGTCGGTGTTCCAAAACATCCCAAAGGTGTTCTATAGGATTCAGTCAGGACTGTGTGCAGGCCAGTCCATTACAGAGATGTTATTGTCGTGTAACCACTCCGCCGCAGGCCGTGCAGTATGAACAGGTGCTCGATCGTGTTGAAAGATGCAATCGCCATCCCCGAATTGCTCTTCAACAGTGGGAAGCAAGAAGGTGTTTAAAGCATCAATGTAGGCCTGTGCTGTGATAGTGCCACGCAAAACAACAAGGGGTGCAAGCCCCCTCCATGAAAAACATGACCACACCATAACACCACCGCCTCCGAAATTTACTGTTGGTACTACACACGCTGGCAGATGACGTTCACCGGGCATTCACCATACCCACACCCTGCCATCGGATTGCCACATTGTGTACCGTGATTCGTCACTCCACACGTTTTTCCGCTGTTCAATCGTCCAATGTTTATGCTCTTTACACCAAGCGAGGCGTCGCTTGGCATTGACCTGCGTGATGTGTGGCACCCAATCACCTGACCACGTTCAAAGTCTGTGAGTTCCGCGGAGCGCCCCATTCTGCTCTCTCACGATGTCTAATGTCTACTGAGGTCGCTGATATGGAGGACCTGGCAGTAGGTGGCAGCACAATGCACCGAATATGAAAAACGTATGTTATTGGGGGTGTCTGGATACTTTTGATCACATAGTGTATATGAGCTGCTTAAAGGGTATCTGTGAGCAGCTTTGGGACCACTAAACCTCCGGCATACTGTTAAGAATCTGGGGTTTAGGATCCAAAACCTTTGTATCCTAACACTGCTTAGCACCGATATCCTTAGGTTGCAGATCACCGGTGTCCACTAAGGGACCCTGGCACATGCACATTGTGTGCAGTGAAACAAAGTTCAGTACACTTCGCTTCACAGCTCATGTGACTGAAGTGCAGTACATGCGCAGTGGAGTGGGGTGTACCGACATTGGCAGGAAGGGAGCTGGGGATGTCACGGGTAGTGTCCCCGGATACTTATGCTGGAAGACAAAAATGGAGCTGCAGGTCTGGACTTCGCGGGGAGGCACCGGAGCACAGGGACAGGTGAGTATGGTTTATTTTTATTCCCAATCCTTCTTTTCCCCTAAAATCTGTAATTGGGGGAATGTTTGGACCCCATCACACATCTGATAATATACATTGGTCAAATGCAGATTACCAGTGTTATTTTGACAATGTAGAAAATACAAGT
This sequence comes from Leptodactylus fuscus, assembly GCF_031893055.1. Lineage (NCBI taxonomy): Eukaryota > Metazoa > Chordata > Amphibia > Anura > Leptodactylidae > Leptodactylus > Leptodactylus fuscus. The sequence goes on from NC_134268.1 coordinate 31,243,566, forward strand.
GTTAGTATACTAGATCATGGGTTTGGCGGTAAATATCTGACAGTCGAGCACTTTGTATCACCCTGCCATCCACATATACAGTAAAAGAAGTGACCATGTGTCTCTAAGTGGTAAATAAAGCCGTACAGTACATTGCTGATGCAACTCCTGACTCATAAGACTTGTCTTGAGCTATGTCACATCACCTATAGCAAAAGAGCTGTCAGTCTGATGAATGGCCTGGATGTCAGTAACACAAGTGTCTGCATTGTTCAGAGCTATACTCCGCCATCAGACGGAGAGACATGTACTCGTTCGTCACGCCTGGATATACATCTGCTCTGATATGTCTGCCTATTCCTAGAAAGAACATTCCTGTAATCGTACCACCTTCATAGCTGAATCTCCAGCCTTACTAGTGAGGCGTGTACTCTCTCCAGGAAGTAATGAGACTGTCACACACAGATTTCTAGGCCTGTACATTCTGTATCGAGGGGCTTTGTGGCCTCATAACCTTTACCCAGTGTCCTCCCCTCTCATTGCAGACATTGCACTGGTTAGAGGTCTATTTGCACTGGGAAGTTGCTGAATAATCGTAACAAAAATTTGCAAGTGTAAGAATATATAGCGGCTTAGCTATAGGGCAGCGTTACACAATCTTAACAAGCAAAGTACCCTGAAGTGAGAAAATGTATCAACCGAGTATCCTCAAAGTAGCGATCACTTATAAATGTTAATAAAATAAGACTAAGGCCTCTGTTAACAATTATGCAATGGGGCCCTCTTAGTGCCCCACGTGTGGTAAAATAAGATAAGATAAGAGATAAGATAATCCTTTAATAGTCCCACAATGGGGAAATTTCAGTGATACAGTTTCATAGATGGTACAGTAGTATATAACAAGAGAGAAAACACATACAACCTCATGGCAGATAGAGAAATCCTAGGAATCATAGCAACTAAAAAAGAAAGCAACACAGACACACTGCAGGATCATTTAGTTCTCTGTGTGAAGTGATGTTAATAATACAGCCCGACCGTGGTTGGAGGACATGAGGAGGGGTCACAGCATGTAGATATAACAGGCAGAAAATGTTTTTTTGCAGAGGTCGGGGACATATGCAGCTATCATGATAACATGTGGAAGTTCCTTTGGTAGGTGGTGAGATCTCCTGCTCACAGCTGATAGTTCGGTATCTTGCATCAGCGCTATTGTCCATTAACCACAAAAAAAATACCCCAAATATCCTTCATCAGAAGCCCTCCTCCTCCTTTCTTCTTACCACTGTGTTCTACTGCCCAAAGAAGTCTGAAGCCATCCAGGTATACATGGTGCTGCTCTGTTGCCAAGCTTCCATAACTCCTGGGGTAGGTGGGTGATGGCAGGTTCCCAGGCTGTAACAGAGTCCCACGTGTCCACAGTAAAAGAAAGAAATACCAGTCAGCTGTAGCATCTTCACACATCAGCAATAGACGCCAAAAATCATCTCCTTGAAAAGAAGAGGTCCACACTTCCATGTAGGTATCTCCTCCATGCCACATGGTGTCCATGCTGTCCTTAGCTCCTGGGGGGATGGTAACAGGCACATGTGCACAGGAAAAACTCCAGGTCTTGAGTCACTGCCCATGCTCAACAATAGAAACAAAAGGAACAAAATACTCCACAGGATCTTCCATTCGATTTATAGTTGCTAATTCATAGTGCTAGTTTGCTTGGTTACAGGATTCTTGAAGATACAGAGAAAAAGAGTGAAAAAGGCAAGATAAAGGTTGCTCCCAGCGTGGAGCACTGTATCTAGGCAGCCACACAAGGCGGCGCCAGGAAGTACTTAAAATGCTCCCATCAGTGCCCTTATTTGTAGTATAATAGCCCCTATACTCAGTATAATGGCCCTGTCAATTCACTCACATGTAGTATAATGGTCCCCACCCTCAGTAGAATGACCCCTTCTGTGCTCCAAATGTTATATAATGGATTCCACAGTGCCCCCACATGTAGTATAATGGCCTCCTTAGTACCCCCACACTCAGTATAATGGCCCCGTCAGTGCCCTCACATGTACTATAATAGCCGTCATACTCAGTATAATGGTTCCCGTCAATTCACTCACATGAAGTATAATGGCCTTCACGTTCATTAGAATGGCCCTTTCATTGCCCCACCTTATATAATGGCTCCCACAGTGTCCCTATATGTAATATAACGGCTTCCACACGTAAACTAATGACCCCTTACACATAATAAAATGGCCTCCACAATGCCACCACATATACCGGCCATCACGCCCAATTATGTTTAACCCCATCCAGCCACAGGATTTTCGATTTTTGTTTTTGATTCCCTGTCTTCCGAACCCCATAATTTTTCAGTTTTTCAATTCACAGAGCCATATGAGGGCTTATTGTTTGCGGGACAAACTGTTCTTCATATTGGTACCATTTATTATTCTGTACACTGTACTAGAAAGCTGGAAAAAATTCAGAATGGGGAAGAATTGGAGAAAAAAATGCAACTTTTGTACAGCCTTTGTTTTTACAGTGTTCAGTCTGCAGCAAAAATGAAAAGTTTTGGTACAATTCCGGGGATAACAAATTTATATACTTTTATTTACATTTTAACCCCTTAAGAAAAATCTGATCGTGGGCATTAGCACCAGGTCTCTGCTGTATAATACAGCGGAGACCCGACAGGTATAGTGGCCACTCAGCTCCTGATTGGTCGCCATATTTAAATACTCGACATCGGCCTCTCCTGGTCCTCTGCTAATTATACTCAGAGGGTCTGAAAAGACCCCAAAGTATAATAGGAGTTTATTGGTTGCAAACCCCAGGAACTACCAATATGAGGGGGGAGGTTCTCACTATGGCACATACACTTGGGGACAATGGGGGTACACATATTGTGGGTGGAGAACCTCTGCTATAGAGGGTGTCTAAGGGGACCTAAGTGCCCCTATGCCACCTATCTATCAACTCCACCTCTTTGCATCCCTCAATAGTGGCTGCTCCACTGATTCTGGTACAGTTGGATTTTTTTTTCTACTCCCCACCATTCCTGAGCAATCAGGGTGGTTAAGTTAAGCACAATTATGTTCTTTACTGTCAGGTGGGCGGTTCTGAGCGGGAGTAGAAAGACAGGGACCGCCCACCTGACAGTGTAGCTGTGTCGAAACTAACAGCAATGATTGCTCAGGAACGGTGGGGGCTAGAGAAAAAATTCCAACTGCACCAAAATCAATAAAGCAGCACCTATTGAAACATGCAAAGAGTTGGAGTTGGTGAAAGGTCCTCTTTAAAATTATACCAGCACATTAATACATATATAGTATCCATGTTATATTACAAAGTGCACACGGGGACAATTTCTGAGAAGGATCAGGTAAAGCTTGAATCGCTGCCACTGAATAACCTTCACTGATAAATAAAGATGGTTATTATAAAGGAGTGTGTCTGAGCATGGTGACCTCTTTTGCCTCTGCTCTATGTACCCTGGCACGTATCCACATACAGTTGTACACTTATAGCAATAACTATATAGATCACCCTGTTTTGTAGCTGGAGGGCTTGGACAACACTGAGCTGTATGGAGAATAGCCTGTGATTGTGCAATATTTCGCTTGTTTACCTCCATACTTGTAAAGTTCTGCAACGCGTGTGCTGCTTCTTATAAACAGCAATATGAACCTGCCTGCAGGAATCTCTCACACAGGGAGCAGGGGGTGTCTGAGGTGACTGGCAGGACGACTGGCATCAGGTTGCCAAATTTAGAGATGGTGGCCATGTCACGGTACACTTCCTTCCCTGATCAGGGGGACGTTCTGTACTAAGATTTATGAAATCCGGAAGGCTCATATTTAGGACATTGCATAAAAGCTACATTTGGAGCCGCTATTGTGTACAGCTGGGGATAAATAGTCCAATAATACAGAAAGATCACCAAAGTACAACAGTATTAGTAATAGGGTGGTGCATTTGTTATATAGGGCCCATATATCTCGGTATACAGTCCTATGAAAAAGTTTAGGCACCCCTATTAATCTTAATCATTTTTAGTTCTAAATATTTTGGTATTTGCAGCAGCCATTTCAGTTTGATATATCTAATAACTGATGGACACAGTAATATTTCAGAATTGAAATGAGGTTTATTGTACTAACAGAAAATGTGCAATATGCATTAAACCAAAATTTGACCGGTGCAAAAGTATGGGCACCTCAACAGAAAAGTGACATTACTATTTAGTAGATCCTCCTTTTACAAAGATAACAGCCTCTAGTCGCTTCCTGTAGCTTTTAATCAGTTCCTGGATCCTGGATGAAGGGATTTTGGACCGTTCCTCTTTACAAAACAATTCAAGTTCAGTTAAGTTTGATGGTCGCCGAACATGGACAGCCCGCTCTCAAATGGTCTGAAAACAAAGATTGTTCAACATAGTTGTTCAGGGGAAGGATACAGAACGTTGTCTCAGAGATTTAACCTGTCAGTTTCCACTGTGAGGAACATAGTAAGGAAATGGAATACAACAGGGACAGTTCTTGTTAAGCCCAGAAGTGGCAGGCCAAGAAAAATATCAGAATGGCAGAGAAGAAGAATGGTGAGAACAGTCAAGAACAATCCACAGACCACCTCCAAAGAGCTGCAGCATCATCTTGCTGCAGATGGTGTCACTGTGCATTGGTCAACTATACAGCGCACTTTGCACAAATAGAAGCTGTATGGGAGAGTGATGAGAAAGAAGCCGGTTCTGCAAGCACGCCACTAACAGAGTCGCCTGAGGTATGCAAAAGCACATTTGGACAAGCCAGCTTCATTTTGGAAGAAGGTCCTGTGGACTGATGAAACAAGGATTGAGTTGTTTGGTCATACAAAAAAGGCGTTATGCATGGCGTCCAAAAAAAACAGCATTCCAAGAAAAACACTTGCTATCCACTGTAATATTTGGTGGAGGTTCCATCATGCTTTGGGGCTGCGTGGCCAATGCCGGCATCGGGAATCTTGTTAAAGTTGAGAGTCGCATGGATTCCACTCAGTATCAGCAGATTCTTGAGAATAATGTTCAAGAATCAGTGACGAAGTTGAAGTTACGCCGGAGATGGATATTTCAGCAAGACAATGATCCACAACACCGCTCCAAATCCTCAGGCATTCATGCAGAGGAACAATTACAATGTTCTGGAATGGCCATCCCAGTCCCCAGACCTGAATATCATTGAACATCTGTGGGATGATTTGAAGCGGGCTGTCCATGCTCGGCGACCATCTAACTTAACTGAACTTGAATTGTTTGTCCAAAATACCTTTATCCAGGAACTGATTAAAAGCTACAGGAAGCGACTAGAGGCTGTTATCTTTGCAAAAGGAGGATCTACTAAATATTAATGTCACTTTTCTGTTGAGGTGCCCATACTTTTGCACCGGTCAAATTTTGGTTTAATGCATATTGCACATTTTCTGTTAGTACAATAAACCTCATTTCAATCCAGAAATATTACTGTGTCCATCAGTTATTAGATATATCAAACTGAAATGGCTGTTGCAAACACCAAAATATTTAGAACTAAAAATGATTAAGATTAATAGGGGTGCCCAAACTTTTTCATAGGACTGTATAAGTACATGTAACCAATATTTAAGATACGCATGTTAGAGCCAGTGTTGAAGGCCAGGGACATACCTAACCTATAGTTAGACATAGACAGGACCCGGACTTGGGTATTTCAAAGCTGGTATCAGATTGCTCGCCATAGACTAGGAGTGCACAGCCTTTTATGGTCCATATGGTGCTTGATCCTTAAAGGGGTTTCCAGAACTTAGAATACTTAGAACTTAGAATAGATCATCAATAATCGGCAGGGGTCTGGCACCCAGTACCCACACAGATCAGCTATTTGCAGATCAGCAGCCTCTTTCTCTGTGTCAATGTTGTCATGTTCATGGTACAGCAGTAGCTCAGTCCCATTCCAGTGAATGAGGCTGAGGTGCAATACCAATCACAGCCCCTAGACAATATATGACCTGGTGTTTGGTATTCAGTGAACAGACTGCAGAGCTCAGGCAAATGCTGTGGCCTCTCAGTAGGCTGATCTGTGGGAGCCCTGGGTGTCAGACCCCTGCCGATCATATATTGGTGACCTATCCTAAAGACACGTCATCCATATCTAAATCCTGGAAAATCCCTTTGCAGTGGTTTCTAGGGCTTTGCTGTCCACCCCTAACTGTAGTCATCCCTGTCTTGCAGTTATTAGTATCAAATAGATTTTTATTGGGCTGCGGATATAACCAGGGTCACCTCCTAATGTTGTGTTACGGTAGCACCATAGGAAACAGTATCTGGGGTCTGAGATGTATCACATTTTATTACTCCCAGTAGAGATGTTGTTGACTGATATGGTCAATTAATGTCACTTTTATGGGAGAGCTATCAGAAATATTATCTCCTGGCTCCCAGAAGTGTGAGACGTGGGACACAGGGCAATGATCACCTTGTATCTCAGGATTTATATGCTTTTTTACACGTGCCGTTTCAGGTCCGAAGTCTAAACCTGAGGATATAATCACTGAGTGATATAAACAGAGAAAGACTGACACTTTCTCACCCTGGTTATATGCTGTCTACCAATAAGTATTTGGATACCCATGCAAATGGAGATATCTGCGGTCGTGATGTACATCGCACCTCCCGCCGTTACATAGGAAACAACATTGGCATTAGCGTATTGGCATTAGTCATATGCAAGATGCCACGAAGTGCAGAGTTGTCCGATTTCGAGAAAGGGGTAATTGTGGGGTACCACAGAAATGGTTGATCCTTAAGGGACATAACAAGCGAACTGAATTACTCAAAATCGACAGTGGCCTATGTGATTACCAAGTGGAAGGTGAATGGTGATTGTCGGAATGTGCCTAGAAATTCATGAATAAATTGACTACTTGGTGTCACCAGTTAGGGTTGTGTCTCTTCATAGTGTACATTGTGTATTCAGTTACTGAATAAGACTGCCCACTGGACTCCTAAATGGCCCTGTCCACTGGACTCCTAAATAGCCCTGTCCACTGGACTCCTAAATAGCCCTGCCCACTGGACTCCTAAACGGCCCTGCCCACTGGACTCCTAAACAGCCCTGCCCACTGGACTCCTAAATGGCCCCGCCCACTAGTCTCCTAAGTAGCACAGACAAAACAGAAATATAACTAACAAGTGAAACTAGGTTCACACTAGCGTTTGGGATTCTGTCCTTCGAACCCACATGGGGACCAAAAACCCTGTCCACTATACACACCTGCTGCTGCCCGTTTTCGGATGATTTTATACTAAAACCTTCAGAGAAACTGAGACTCCAGCTCTAGTGTGAATCCAGCCTTATACTGGAACGTTTCTTACAATACTATACATAATTCTGCTCATCTCCTCCTGCTCTATAACATACTGCTGGCAGTTTGCAAGGCATTTTCTAGGTTAAAGAGGACCTTTCACCAATTTGGGCACAAGCAGTTCTATATACTGCTGGAAAGCTGACAGTGCGCTGAATTCAGTGCACTGTCGGCTTTCCCGGGTAAAGAGCTATCAGTCCCGGTACCGTAGCTCTTTATAGTCAGAAGGGCGTTCCTGACAGTCTGTCAGGTACATCCTTCTCCACAGCAGCGTCTATCGCGCTGTACAGTGTGAGCGGGGAGGAACGCCCACTCCCCTCCTGATAATACTCGTCTATGGACGAGCTGTGTGAGCAGAGGGGAGGGGGCGTTCCTCCCTGCTCACACTGTACAGCGCGATAGGTACTGCTGTGAAGAAGGACGTACCTGACTGACTGAATTCAGCGCACTGTCGGCTTTCCAGCAGTATATAGAACTGCCTGTGCCCTGGACCATGAAAGGTCCTCTTTAAGGCCCCTTTGTTCGTAAACGCAGCGTTCTTTGCTGCAGATTTTGTTGCGTTTTTTTTTTTTTTTTTAGCCAAAGCCAGGAGTGGATTGAGCAGAAGGTAGAAGTGTAAGAACTTCCTATATATTTCCCATTCCTTTTGTGGTTATTTTTGGCTTTGGCTTAAAAAAAACGCAGCAAAATCTGCAACAAAAAAAGCTGCATTTCCGCAACGTGTTGTGATATCAGTGTAAAGCGTTGTCAGGTTTTAGAGCTCTTTGTTTAGATTTTCTGCAACCCCACAAGATATTCTGGGACATCAACAGCTCTGCATTGTACTGGAATGTAGCAGAGCTGAAAATAGACCGAGAGGCCGGGCATTATGGCATCTACAGCTGCAATGATAAACTGGGGGATTTAGTGCTGCGAGGGGAAGTCCACAAGGTCAGCCTTACTTGAAGGATGGAAAGTACCTTGGTGGCAGCACATGCATGGACACACCGACCTATTTACATGTGGGGAGTTTCTGCTCATGATGATAGCTGGGCCCCTGGATCTTCTTACAGTATTTTAGCCAGGTCTGCACATGCAAGGAACTGAAAGGGAAAGTTTATATAGTTTAGAAACTGCAACTCACACAGGGGATGAAAAACCATGGAGCAAAGATATATTTCTTTTATTATATATACATAGTTCCCTACTGTACCAGATTGGGAGGGACAGTCCCAGGACAGTCCTGGACAGTAGTGCACTTGCCCCGATGTCCTTGCTTTATTTAGTTTGTCCACAAGGCTCTGAAACTAAATATTTGAGGCCTCCAGGGTCTGCTCCCCCAACCCCAGAATCGCCTGTGAGACTGAATTCACATGACAGGAGCTCGCCTAATACTCCCCTGTATGTCTGCAGCCAGAGCTACACAGAGGAGGTTGTCCACCCGCAGGTGGACATATAAAGTTAGCCTGAGATGACATCATATCATGTGGCGAAATGTGGGAGCGGGGACAGAGGAGGGTTAAGGGTTTACGTTAGAAATTGTGATAAGCCTGTCTGAAAAGATGTGTCTTTAGTTTGCGTTTGAAACTGTAGAAATTGGGAGTTAATCTGATTGTCCGGGGGTAGAGCATTCCAGAGAAGTGGTGCAGCTCGGGAGAAGTCTTGTATACGAGCGTGGGAGGTTCTGATAATAGAGGATGTAAGTGTTAGGTCATTGAGTGAGCGGAGAGCACGGGTTGGGCGGTAGACAGAGATGAGGGAGGAAATGTATGGAGGTGCAGCATTATGGAGAGCCTTGTGGATGAGGGTGATAAGTTTATATTTTATTCTATAATGAATAGGCAGCCAATGTAGCGACTGGCACAGACCAGAGGCATCGCTGTAGCGTCTAGCCTGATAGATGAGCCTGGCCGCTGCATTCAGAATAGATTGTAGAGGGGAGAGTTTAGTGAGGGGAAGACCGATTAGTAAGGAGTTACAGTAGTCAAGGCGAGAATGAATCAGAGAGACAATAAGTGTCTTTAGTGTATCTCTGGTAAGGAAAGGGCGTATTCTGGAGATGTTTTTGAGGTGGAGGTGACATGAACGTGCGAGTGATTCAACATGAGGGGTGAAGGAAAGGTCTGCGTCAAACATGACCCCGAGGCAGCGGGCCTGCTGCCTAGGAGTTATAGTAAGGCCTGAGACTGCAATGGATATATCAGGGACAGATCTATTAGATGGTGGAAACAGTAGTAGTTCAGTCTTGGAGAGATTTAGTTTCAGATAGAGTGAGGACATGATATTAGAGACAGCAGAGAGACAGTCACTGGTGTTCTGTATGAGTGCAGGGGTGATGTCACGGGAAGATGTGTATAATTGGGTGTCATCAGCATAAAGATGGTACCTGAAGCCAAATCTGGCTTCCGGTACCAGGTACTATATATGTATATATGTACTATATATAGTACTTCAGGTACTATAAATGCATACCTCCCAACTTTTGAAGAACCAAGATGGACAAAATGTGCAGCAAATTTGGTTCCACCCACTTTTATGTTGACTCCACCCATTCCCATTCATTTTTCAGGTGCCCCCACACAGTATAATCCTCCTACAGTCACCAGTAAATTATATGATTCCCCCTCTATCTCTTCCCCAGTTTCATATACACCCTTCATCTGCCCCAGTTTCATGTCCCCCCATCTCTGCCCACAGTTTCATGTCCCCCCATCTGTTTCCCCAGAATCATGTCCCCCGGATGCAGATCTGAGTTGAAACCGGGACACACCTCCCACCAACTGGGACCGCGGGACAGGACACCGAAAGCGTGATGGTTGGGAGGTATGTAAATGTGAAAGTTTGTGTGTTTGGATGTTTGTGTGTTTGGTCCTCAATCATGCCAAAACGGCTGAACAGATTTTTCTGATATTTCACATATACCTAGATGGTCCCCTGGACGACAACATAGGCTACTTGACATGCCGCAAAATGCCCCGAATTACCAACCTCGGCCGATGAACGTATGCTCCGGCTATGCTTTAGGACCGGAGATAACGTCATCTCAGGTCCTTGCGCCGTGCTTCAATAGTGGGCAGACGCGTACATGCGGCCTAATTGTGTGAGCCGTAGGAACTGTATCAGGTGCGGCAGCTGCGTGAGTACCCCGGGGAACTGTCTGGCTGCTTCTCGCGGCTTCGGAGAAATGCGTAACTGCCGCCTGGCTTTGCGGGCCACGGCAACTGTATCGGGTGCGCCGGCTGTGGACAGACGCGTACATGCAGCCTGGCTGTGTGAGCTACGGCAACTGTAGCGGGTATGCCAGCTGCATGAGTACCCCGGGGGCTGTAGAGTTCGAAGGCGGGGGGCCCACGAGGCCGTGCAGGAGAGGAGCTTGTGGGGCCGCATGGGAGGGGTGGGCGCAGGACAGGATTTTGGGGGTGGGCGGCGGGGCCAAGTGGAAACAGGGGGGACATGGGAGAGGGACACATATACACAGATATACCATAAACACTCAGCTAACCCTCAGTCCATTCTGTACAATCATTTGCATATTATCTGATCTGCTTCAGGCAGTGCTAACACACTGGATGGGAAAACACCTTTAATCCAAATTGGCAGTTTAGCTGCCGAAACGCTGGAGCAGGCGAATCATCAACGCCAACAACACACTCATTATGTGGTGTCCCAGCGAGCTAATGAGATGCCGAAACAATCACAAGCAGCAAGATCAGCAGCATGACAGCTTGAGAGTTGACGAAATGCCGGAGCAGGCAAACCAATGACGGCAGCCATTTGCTGAACATAGGCGGATCATCCACTCCAACAACCCGCAGACGAAGTCGCGGGCAGAGGCTAGTCAGTATATAAGGTGAAGCATATAGAGATCAGTAAATACTCTATACACTGTTCCGTGTATACTTATCTCTGTATAATGTAATCTATATACTGATATAGAGATCAGTAATAAAGGGTCCAGTATATAGAGCAGTGTCGTAACTAGGAATGGCGGGACCCCGTGGCGAACTTTTGACATGCCCCCCCCCCCCCCGACCGACGCTGAAAACCTTGACCAACTGACTCCTACCGCCGCCACTGCCCCCCCCCCCCCGCGCGCATTTCTGCGTACACTATAATACCCCATATTGGCCCCTGCGCACAGTATTATGTCCCCATAGACAGACCCCAGAGTATAATAATCGAAGACCCAGAGGGATACAAACATAACAAACTACTGTTACTTACCTATCTCCCGACTCCCCTGCATTCTCCGTCGCTGTCAGCCATCTACCAGGACGTCATGTGACCGGGGCCCTTCGTAGCAGGTCATATGACATCACGCAAGTAGGCCAAAGCCTGCCTGGAGAGGTAAGTAACACAGTTTTTTATGTTATCTTACCTCTCCCGGGCCTCCGATCGTTATACTCAGGGGTCCGAAAAGACCCCTGAGTATAATACTGCTTATGGGGCCCGCGCCGTCACTTACCGATCCCGGCCCCTGCCAGGACCGGTAAGTATATAGGGCCCGTTACCAGCTGGAGTAACTCCAGCCAGTAACGGTCTATTAAAAAAAAACAAAAAAAAAAAAAACGCAGCAGTAGCGGCTGTCGCCGGGCCCCTAATGTCCCGGGCCCTGTGGCAGCCGCTACCCCTGCTACCACCGTAGTTACGCCACTGATATAGAGATTAGTACATAGGGAGGGCACCTGTGGAAAACGGGGACTGTCCAATTGGATCCAGTCCAGGAGCTATGTTAAGGGGGACATTACACTGTGTGGGGACTATGTGTGGGCTTGATTGGGGAAGTGCTGATTGGTGGAGATCTGACAGCTGAGACCCCCAAAGATCCTCATAAACAGGAGATGTTTTACCACTATTGTGAATATGGCTACAGGAAAAGCAGATAATCCCCTGGAGGACGGAGATTTGCCCCCACTCCCATTCACTTCAATGAGAGCACCGGAGATGACGAAAAACAGCCCTAGGCTATCTCCAGTGGTCCCACTAAAGTGTATAAGAGCAGGGGCACATCTCCATCCTCCAGGGGTCTATCTGCTTTTCCTGTAATTTTTGTATCCACAATCCTTCGTTTGTTTTGCATGGACTAGGCCTTTAGTTTTGATTTCTGGGTTTAGGTGTTTGCCTTCTCTATGTTCTCCTTATAGTGTTGTGTCCCTACAGCTGGGATTGTTTCTCCAGTCTCTTCTCGTAAGGGTTTCGTCTTCCCCTCTCTATAAAGGCTTTTCGGATAGGTATGTCATCACTTACTGTATGTGTCTAGTCTCTCATGTTTCTCTACATGTGTCCTCCCTGCCTCTCATGTTCCCAGTGGGTATGCCCAGACTGCATACATATCGTCCCTGTCTATTCTTGCTCTGTGTCCTCACAACTTATTTCTAGAATACAGATCCACTGGCTAGTTCTACCTTTCCCTCGCTCATCAGATATCTCTGGCCGACACTGTGGATATCTTTTTAAAAGAGTTTTCTGATATTGACCTGTACTTAGGACGCCCAGCACCCCACCGACCAGTGGTTTGAAGAGGCCACAAGGTTGTGGCCTTTTTACTGCCCATCGAGCACAATGCCATACATTGGATATCAGTCCTATACAACTGAATGGGATTGCGCTAGAAACAGATGAACGTGATGTCACCGGACTGTGAAGCAGCACTTGCCAATGTGATGGATGGCTGTGTAACCCCAGCTGATCTAACATTAGTCCCAAAAAGCTGATTTAAGAGCTCCACTGACTATATAAAGGACTGTATATGTTTCTTTTAATTTTACAGTTCATAAAAAAATGGAACATGAAAGTAAAAAGACGGACATGTAAATAAGGAGTTGCTTTAGATATTTGTAATGTGTCCTAAGAGCAGGGTTTTAATATCTTCAACCCAGAAAACCACTTTAGGTTAAGGCCCCATGGGCAGTATTCGCAGCCGTTCTTTCTGCAGCGCTTTTAAGAGAACGTTTACGGAGTTTTCCCCTGCGAACTTTCTCTTAACATTATATCTACGGGAAAGCCACTGGTGCTACGATTTTCAAAGCCGTTGCGTGTCCGCGCTGCGATTTCTTCCGCAAAGTGGGCATGGGATTAGCATGAATCCCATCCCCTTTGCTTGCACTGTAAAATGCTGCAGTTTTTCCCACAGCGAAATCGCGGCGTTTACGTCCTGTGGGGCCCCGGCCTTATGGAGTTCCTCTTCATTTTCCACCACAGTATATTTGTCCACGGTCTAGCGACGCTGGGACGCCAATGAAGGGTATCGGTAATCCATTGCAACTTTCTACTTCTGATTAGGCCCAGATGTATGGGATTTCAAGGATTTGCTGCTAGTGTCTTGGTGCTACAGGCCACCATCAGAGATCTTGAGGAATTTATTAAATATATTAAAGGGATTCAATCATTGAAATTATATTTTTTGTCCCTAACACATAGGAATAGCCTTAGGAAAGGCTATTCCTCTCCTACCTTTAGATGTCTTCTTTGCGCCACTGTTCGGTAGAAATCCTGTTTTTCTTCTGTATGCAAATGAACAGCAGTGCGGAGAAGACATCTAAAGATAGGAGACAAATAGCCTTTCTTAAGGCTATTCCTAAGTGTTAGGGACAAAAAATTGCTTTTTAATGATTGAATCCCTTTAAAGCTGTTTTGGCAATACAATGGGAACCTACACAGATCTATGTAGGTGGTATTAACATTATGGCTGACTGCAGCAGTATACTGAGCTTGCAGGGCTGTTCTTGTACCACGAGGTCTAATCTCCACTGATCGGTTAGTCACAGTCACAGGTTCCCTTTGGTCACAAACTTTCACCTACTTTTACTGTGCCAAGACACAGGTCACCCTGCTCCGATAGCTTCATATGAAGTGACCCTCTTAGGTTAGGTGAGGTGATGTTTTTTTCTAAATTGTATTTCACAGAAAATGACAAAAATCTTCATCAAATATTCACCAACTGGTTGAGGCTACGTTCACATCTGTGTTACAGTCTCCATTACAATTTTCTTCCAAAATTGACAGATGCAAAATTCCACTTTTTTGTCTTATGGTGTCAGTTTTAAAGAGCGGACACTCGGGAAATCCCATTATAGTTAATGGGGCCTGTAGGTGATCGCTGTTATAATTAGAGATGAGCAAACACTGTTCGGATCAGCCGATCTGAACAGCACGCTCCCATAGAAATGAATGGAAGCACCTGTGACGCTGACTTTGCCGGAGGCCGGCCGGCGTCACAGGTTCTTCCATTCATTTCTATGGGAGCGTGCTGTTCGGATCGGCTGATCCGAACAGTGTTCGCTCATCTCTAGTTATAATGGGTCGCCTGTCTGTTGTTCTGGTCCTGAACAAGGGAAAGGCCGATGCTAGTGCGAACCTAGCGTAATAAAATAAGCTCCACTCCTGAGCCCGGTTTTAGGAGGCTTAGCACTTATTTGTCCTGCCCTACATTCGAGTCCTTTGTTGGTCAATAAGAATTTTTGGACAAGTTCTCCCCTGCTAACATTATAGGTTTAGCCTATAATGTCATACATATAGTTACAGAGGCCTGTAGACTATGGTTGTCTTCACACTGTGTAGTATGTGTATGTTAACATAAATGTCAGGAAAGCTCCTGGCACATATGTTGGACCCTTACAGGATACTAGATTTCGAGTTTCTGATTTTTGGTTTCTCTCAATCCAACGACGAGCCCCCTCTCAATGTAAGTCAAGTGGGCAAAATATCTTTGAGTGCATTTTAGAGTCACGTCTAGTAGTCAAGGATCTCTCACCAAGAGGTACACTACCCAAAAGTAGCCCCTTTTGGGGAGCATTTTTATGACCTCTTGTGGCAAGACCCAGTGTCTAATGACACCACGCCTGTAATCATTTACATATCTCCTTAGGCCGGGGCCCCACGGGACGGAAACGCCCGTGGGGAAAATCGCAGCGTTTTACAGTACTTGCAAAGTGGATGGGATTCATGCGAATCCCATCCCCACTTTGCGGAAAAAAATCGCACTACGATTTCCAAAACCGTTGCGGTTTTGAAAATCGCAGCATGTCAATTATATCTACGTGAACACCGGCGGCTTCTCTGTATATATAAATGGAACAGAAAGTCTGCGGAGGAAAACTCTGTGAACTTTCTGTTCAAAGCGCTGCGGGAAGAACCGCGATATGTTCATGCAGCAGTTGTTCCTGCAGCGCTTTAGCACTCCGTTTCTGGCCCGTGGGGTCTTAGACATAACCGCGTGTTTAGTTTTGCAGCAATCCAATATTTTATCTGAGTGGGTTTTTGTAATTTTTGCTCCTCTTTAAAAAGAGCTAAACTGGGTTACAAGGCCAGAAATATCTCCTTTCACTTGAATCTCATATTGCTGTACACTTTGCACTTATCTTTCACTGTGTGTCTTCACCCCTCGGGAATTGTTCAGTAATTCAGGTGTAATTTGGGAAGCTCAGCCATTTGCCTACTTGGTGTAGGAGTGCTGTGAATTTCTCCGCTGCAGACGTGTGAATAGTAATTTAAGGTAGGTGGAAATGATTTAAAGGGAAAGAAAAAGTAATAGACTGAATAGTGTACAAGAAAGAGATAAGAATGTGATGAGATAGGACCAAGCAACTGCAGCGTCTGCACATAGAGCAATGGGACACTGACACCTAGTGGAGGCAAGAGAGATTGCTTTAAGATAATTATCTATGTACAGTACTTTATACTTGTGTATGGCCTGATTCATATCTGCATTCGGTATTCTGTTCGGGGAGTCCGCTTGGGGAACACATTAAAAAGCAGTGAGCAATGAACACACACGGGCTCCATAGGCTATAATGGGGTCTGTGTGTTTACCGCGCGCTGCCTGCATAAATCATTCGGAGAGAAAAGCACTTACTCTCTGCATATTTCATGTGGCTAGGTGAACAGAATAACCCAAACATAGATATGAACCGGGCCTAATAATGCATCATAGTAATGCAATAAATTATTAACCCCTTCACGGAAAATCACGTACATGTATGTGCTTATGGTGAGGGCTCAAGAGCTGAGTCCTGTCCATACAAGGTGGATGCCGGCTGTGTAATACAGCCAACACCTGCCACTAACAGTTAACACTTTAGATGCTGTGGATAAACCCGACCACTGTATCTAAAGTGCACAGGCGCCATCTTTATCCGGAAAATAATTAGAGGGCGTTGATTGGTTGCCGCAACAGTCGGAAGGCTTTCAGGCTTATCATTACTATAGTTCTATTACATGCTGCCATAGATTATAAGCAGCATGTAATAGAGGTCAATGTATTTTACAATATTGCAGTGTATAGTATTGCAGTGTATAGTATGATGGATCAGATCTCTAAGGCTGGTCTTACACGACAGTACGTTTAGTCTGCAAATGGTCCGCAATTGTGGGTTCTCACACATTGTATTCAGTGCGGCCTCTTACACCACTGGATATTTTGGCACGGACTGTCCCATAGAAATCTATGAGCACATGTGGCTGGACATGGACGTCTGCGGAATGACTTTTTGGAGTATAATAAAGTGTTGCTGATCAGCAAATTGCGGAAAACAAAAGTAAAAAAAATAAATACATTTAAAGTATAAAAATAACACAAAAAATCTAAATGTTCAAATCCCCCCCTTTCCCTAGGTCACATATAAAAATAAATGAACAAAAATAAACATAAACACATTAGGTATTGCAGCACTGAAAAATCTATTATAATATAAAAATATTTACCCCATACAGTGAAAAAACCAAAATAGCTAAATGGCAGTTTTTTTCAACACTTTTCCTCCTATGTAAAATGGAATAAAAAGAGATCAAACCAACAGAACTTTTGCAAATTGGTAACAATATAAACGTCATCTTGTCCCGCATAAAAAGACGTCACCCCCTGCTCCATACACATAAATCTAAAAAACTTACAGGTGTCACAACATGGCGATACAAAAAAAATCTATTTTGCAAAGTTTTTAATTTTTGAAAAGGTATCAAAACATTACAAATACTATATAAGGCTGAGGCCCCACGTTGTGGAAACGCAGCTTTTTTTGTTGCAGATTTTGTTGCCGTTTTTTGAGCCAAAGTCAAGAATGGCTACAAAAGGAATGAGAAATGTATAGCAAGTTCTTATACTTCTCCCTTTTGCTCATCCACTCCTGGGTTTTGCTCAAAAAACCGCAACAAAATCTGCAACAAAAAAAGCTTTGTTTCCGCAATGTGGGGCCCCAGCCTTAATCTGGTATCGGCGTGATCGTACTGACCCATAGAATACAGGTAACGTGTCATGTTATTACATAGTGAATGCCATAAAATTGAAACCGATGGGAAATTGGCGCAAATGCATTTTTTTTCCAATTCCACCTCATTCTGACTTTTTTTTTCCAGCTTCCGAGTACATTATACAAGATATTGTCCAGTTTAAAAAAAAACGGTTTCGCTGCGGAGAGCACAAAACGCTCACCGGTGCTCACGGCCGGACACGGTCTGACAGGTTTCCGTCTTCTGTCAGTAGAAGACGGAAACCTGGAAACGGAAATTATATGCTGGTGTAAACCCAGCGTAATAAAAAATCAATGCAAATAAGAGTAAATATATGCCAATAAAACATTCAATAGAAAAAAACATAAACACAAAAGGGAAAGGAAAATATAACAAATATCTAACCAGTCATAGATATAAGTGCCCACGACTACGCTGTGCAGCACCCCTACCCACTACTATGACATCACCCATGCTACCTGAGCAGTAAGTGCAGTGCTCCTGGAGCTGAAGGCCCGCCCCCAGTGCACCTACTGCCTCTTTTGCATAAGATTTGAAAGTAGTTTTTTTTTCAAACCTATAATAGTAACATATATATAACACAAAGTTATGATATTTATCACTGCAATGTGCTCTGTATCGCAGGGTGACAGTTAAATATGCGTATAGGAGGTGATAGTCTCCCTTCAAGGTATAAAATACACAGTATTTATGACATAAGCTGGGGTCTTATAGGCACCTAGGGACCTGCACAGTAACGGCTAGTTCACACGGCTAAAATGGTCAGGATTTTGACGTGGAATCCGCCTCAAAACAATAGAGTCCTATGTAATCCGCTAGCGATTTTTTTTTCCTGCTAGCGTTTTTTTTTTTTCCGTTAGCGGAAAAAAGAATCAACATGAGCTTTCTTCAGGCCAATTCCGCCAGAAAAAAAAGAATTGCGATCCCACTACCCCTATTATTATACTCAGGGGTCTTTTCAGACCCCGAGCATAATAATCGGAGCCCCAGGGGAGGTGAGCGAACATAATAAACAGCGTTACTCACCTCTACGGGATCCAATGTCAATCCTAGCAGGCTTCGGGCCTGTATGGTAATGTCTGAGACATCACGTGGTCTGGAACATTACCATATAGGCCTGAAGCCTGTGCTAATAGTAACAACCTGTTACTGCTAGCACAGGCTTCGGGCCTGTATAGTAACAAGCTGCTCCTGCTAGCAGAGACTTTGGGCCTGTATGATAATACCCCAGACGTCTGGGACATTATCATACAGGCCCAAAGCCTGTGCTAGCAGTACCATACAGGCCCAAAGCCTGTGCTAATAGTAACAACCTATTACTGCTAGAACAGGCTTCGGGCCTGTATAGTAACAAGCTGCTACTGCTAGCACAGTCTTTGGGCCTGTATGATAATGACCCAGACGTCTAAGTATTATACTTGGGGGTCTGAAAAGACCCCTGAGTATAATAATAGTTCATGGGTGGGCCACTGTGGGGCATAATAGTTGGGTGGGCAACTGTGAAGCACAATAGAGGTTGCAGGTCCACTGTGGCCCCTGTAACCTCTATTATGCCCCACAGCGACCCCCCTGCAACCTCTATTATGCCGCACAGTCTATTGTGTCACTATGAGGCATAATATAGGCTGCAGAGGCCGCTGTGGAGAAGTGAGGAGTCAAACATGTCTGTGTTGTAAACTTTACAGAGTCAAGTCACAGCTAGAAGAAGTGGTCATGGCGGTCCAAAGGGAAGACATTGGGTTTGCGAGTCATGCATAGTACAGATAGCACTCCATCTCTACTGTGCAGACCTCACAGGTACTTCTGGTCTGTGCGCAGTAACTCCAGCCTGCGCACAGTGAAGGAGAAAGAAGGAACCATATCCCAAAACCGGAAGATAGGTAAGTATAATGTGATGGAGCTGGAGTGGAGGTCGGTGATGGGGATGAGGGGATCTTAGTAATGGGTGGGATAGCTAGCTTAGCTAATGAGACAAGAAGGGGCGAACATTAGTAGTGGGTGGGATAGCTTAGCTAAGGAGACAGGGAGGGGGTGTAATGGAGTGAGAGAGAAGGGGGAGCAGTGACAGGGAGGTAGTGTGGAACATACACAGAAAGCTACATAGCAGGAAGCTGCAACCAGTAAATAAATGCAGAAAATACCAGGAGCTCCCAAAGACACCCAGAAATCACTCAAAACACTGCTAAAAATATATGGGTGTACTTTTAACCCACTAATTGCGCTAACAGACCTTTTGTTAAAAAAAATTAAAAAATTGCCAGGCGAACCCCTTTAACGATGTAATTCTATAGAAGATTACCATCAGGGGGTTCCTCACTACCCTGCGATCATGTTTGCTGGGTCCCTCTGACAGTACAGTGATATCAGTAGTCAAAATGAATGCGCCGATATCTCTTCAATATGGAGAGATACCGGCAAAGCTGAAAGTGTGTCGTATTCAGTGCACCATCAGCTTAGTTATGGTATATAATTCTCTCTACCTTAGAGGACATGGATGCCCGTCTTTAAAGAAGCACTCTAGTGATTTTTTCCCCCATTCATATGTCCCTAATATATGTAATTCTGCTAGTATTACCTTATTTAGTTATTCCCTTCTATCTGAAGATTACTGTGAACCATCTCTAATTTTCATATTACATAAGATCATCAATTTTATTTTAACGACCATTTCCTCTTCTGTTGTTTCTGTCACTCTTTCTCTGTAGGTGTCCCTCAATGCTCTGTCTTGGGATCCTTGCATTTTCCATCTATACCTTTGTCCTTAAAGGGGTATTCCCATGTCGCATACTCACCAATCTTCACTGCTGTAAAATCTTTCTTCCTGGTTTCTTGCATCATTTGGTGGGCGGGGTTTCACAGGCAACCTGCCGTTTAGCTCCGCCCCCAAATTAGCATGTAGCTCCGCCCACCCATATTGGACTATGAAGTACAGGCAGCAGCAACTCCATTCTGTGTTACATACAGAGACTGCCTGTCTCTGCCATAATGAACACAACTGAATTAGCTAGCCTGATAACTGGGAGAACAGAAGAAATGAAAGCAGCTCCTCTCCCCTATCTGAGAGCAGGGAGCTAGGTCACGTGGTGCAGACACAGGAATAGCTAGATACACAGGCTCGCTCCCTGCACTTAGTCCCTCCTCCCTCCCCCCTGAGAGCAGCAGATACATCACTTGACTTTTGAGCAGATAAGTCAGGGCTGTGGCCACAAAGAATTGAATAAAGTAAGATAGTAGACAAACAAAGAAGTTTTACTGAAGCAGTGTATTTAGGAAAAGTCTTACATCCACATTATCAAGCAGTATAGATAGGATCCTTGTGATGGGACAACCCCTTTAAAACACAATTTTTTCTGGGTACCACTTGGAATAGCCTTAAGAAAGACTATTCTTCTCCTATCTTTAGATGTCTTCTCCGTGCCGCCGTTCGGTAGAAATCCCGGTTTTCATCGGTGTGCAAATGAGCCCAAATAGCACTGGGGGCGGTCCTCAGTACTCAAACAGCACTCACTGGGGGCATCTCCAATACTGTGAGAGAACTCTCCAGTGCCACCTCCATGTTCTTCTGGAATGGGTCTTCTTTGCATCTTCTCTGGAATCGTACTGAAACATAGCATACAGGTGCCATTATAAAGAACAATTTCTCCTTCAAACATTAAGCTCTGATATGGCTCTGAGAATGGAAAAATAAAAAAGTTATGGGGCTTGGGAGGCAAGAAATCAAAAACGGAAATTGAAAAATGTCACCAGCGGGAAGGGGTTGTCCAGAATATACAATTTTGCGCAAGGATGCAAGGAAGGTGAATAAAAAACCAAACATTGTTACCTGTCTCCATGCTCTGGTGACCCCCGCTGCTGTCTGCTCCAGTGGCAACACAGTACTTCTTCTAGCGCATGTACTCGTCTCCAATCTGTGGCCTCAGCAGTCTAAGGGTAAGTGCACATGTAGTTTTTTGGATTGGAACCTGATGCGGCCTCCGATCCAAAAGCCGGGTCGCCACGACTGAAAGCCAGTGCACTGCAGTGACATCCAGCCTTGCGCTACGATGAGGATGGAGTTACTTCGGGCCAAATCGCTTTTTCTGGAAGAAACGGCTCCCGGAAAAAGCTCCTGCGCGGCTCCCATAAATTTCAATGGTAGCCGTCTTTTTGGTCAGGGTTTTGAGGTGATTATGGCCTCAAAACCCTGACCAAAAAAACCCATGTGAACTTACCCTAAGGAAAGGAATAAGGACATCACTTACATAAGTCACCTGTGATGTCTCGTGACTCAGGCCGCTGCTTGGCCTCAGTAGTCATGTGCAGAAAGGACTTCCACCGGCACAAGACCCTGGGGGCATCAGGAGTGGACAGCGGTGGGAGAGCACTGGGGACAGTTGAGAATGAGTTTTTTTTCACCTTCCCTGGCCTCCTTTTGAAAATCTGTATATCCTGGACAACCCCTTTAAGGACAGCTGAACTGTTACTTATTCAATATGATCTGTATATTGGCCATATTTCCTGGACGGCACACTGTCCTGAAATGCGGACAGACAGCTTCATAGTCATGTATGCTGCTGTGAGTCACTTCCACTCGGTGACTCACAGCTTCATTGATGACTAGAATAGCATCAGCCTTGGACTCCCAACACTGTTCAGACCAGAAATACACCCGATATATGGAATATATTTTCTTGAAGCAAAAGGTGTGCGTGCCGTTGGCCTAAGGGGGCAGTACTGCTTCTGAGCTAAGGAGAAGTGGCCTGTTAAAATGAGGTGCGAAAAACGGGAACAGACCTCTTAGAAAGCACAGAGTTCCTACAAAGTTCTCTCTAAAAGTTGTCAATCATTATCATAAAGCATCATCTCTGCTATGTGCTGCAAAGTAATGACTATGTTGTACAGATATGTGCCGCAAAATTCTCCCAATGTAAATGTCAAAGATGTGCAAAGTTTATAATAGGTCCCTTCTGGCATGTATTTGGGCCATATAGGCTGGTTTACTGATACATGTGATACTGAAAAGAAATGTGAGACCGGAACGTTTACCAAAAAAATAAATCAATAGGTGACTCCAGGGGTGAACCTACCTTTTTTGCCGCCTGAGGCCGATGAAACAAAGCTGCCCCTTCCCCTGGAGGAGGGGGCGGAACGGGAAGAGCAAAGGGGGCAGGGCGAAGGGGGTGTGGCGGAGCGGCGTTAGCAGGCAGGGAGAGGACCTGCTCTCTGCTTGAGCATGAGGGGAGGCCGCTGGAGCAGCGCTGCTCCAGCGGACTCCCCAATCCACCGCTCGGTGACGGTGACGCTAAGCCAGTCCAGGACAGCTTGTCGTGGACTGGCTTAGGTAAGCAAAAATGCCGCCCTCCCTGGGGCCCTGGCATAGCACCACCTGAAGCGGTCGCTTCAGGTTGCCTCATGGGAGGTGCGGCACTGCACTATGCCATTCCTCCTCAAGTCTGCCTCCTGGAGATAATGGCATGGTAGTGCATTACGTCCTGACACTGACGTGACATCTTGAAGTGGTTCAGTGTCCGGACGTACAGCAGTGTCTTTGGGGGCATTATACTATTTAGTTCTTTAGAATCCGTCTCCAAAGAACGCCTCCCGTGGCTGGCCGCGACTGGATGCTGATGCAGTGCAAATGAATAGGCCTAGTCGGGAGGGAGGGTTGTGCCGCGAACGCCACGGCAAGATAGTGGAATAAAGAAGTGAACAGCTCCCATTGAAGTCAATGGGAGGTGTTTTTTGGAGCCGGATTCTGAGTCAAAATCCGGACCAAAAAACTCGGCTTAAGGGAGCATTCCACTATGTGGGACAACTATGAGGACATTATATATATTGCATAGCGTTGGAGCCTTAGGCTACATTCACATCTGCACTGGAGTCTCCGTCGCAATGTCCGTTTTTTTTTGTTCGCTGCTTTCAGATTAAAAACAAGGACACCCGATGGACCCCATTATAGTCAATGGGGTTTGTCGTGTTCTGTAAGAATCCCTACTTTAGCAGTGCACCTGTTTCCTGTTATGGTCCTCCGACAGACCAGAATAACGGACAGTCTGGCGCAAATGTGAACATGGCCTTAGACTGATATATTCCTATAGACCTCAGTGGAGGAATCAGGCACAGGGGTGACCACTGATCTTCTTCACCTCACTACATGTCACAAACAGTGCGCACAATGTACCCTATAGTCCTAGTCTTACATGCAGTTGCCACTTCGTACTGCGCATGCGTCTACTTCCGTGCGATTTCACCTCTGCTACCCTCCTCCCACGGGTTAAAGGGTTAACGCAGAATCCGCGCTTGCGCATAACCAACCCAGAGCTCATTTTTAGTTCTGACCAATAGCAGAAGGCGTTACATGACCCTCCCAGCCGGCCGGGCTGTCTATAATTTTAACCAATCAGCATCGAGTTGACATCTAAGGCTGAGGCCCCCGGAGAGAGGAGGGAGACAAACTGCTGGGAGTCTGCAAGATGGCGGCGGAGTGTTAGAGGTGCCGCCGATTCTCTGCCGTTATCTCCTGTCAGCCCGCTGTGTTTGTCGCGGAGAGACTTTCGGGGACGTCGCGGGGGGACGCTGTGGAGGAGACGTCCTGGTTGTGTTTGTGGTGAAGGAGCAGAAGGCGCAGCTCCGCCTCGCACGGCAGTCAGCAGACATTTTCTTTTTTTTTTTTTTTTCCTACTCGTCTTAATTTCATCCAAGGAGCGGGATTCGTTGTCGGGGCTCCTGGGCTGTCAACGCCATGACGTCCATACACTTCGTGGTACACCCGCTGCCTGGCACCGAGGACCAGCTCAATGACCGGTAATGGCTCCATCACACGGCGGGGGAGGGGGGCGCTGTGCTAGGCCGAGGCTTGAGGCCCGAGCAGCCTCACATCCCGCCGTCATCTCCGCCAGGACCGGGGACAGATGTGACAGGGGGGAGGTCTGATCCCGGCACATGATGTAATAGTAGTGGCAGCATGTGGCCCTGCCTGCCTGTGATACTGAGGGGAAGTGTAACCAGGAGCCATTATAGTGTGTGTGCATAATATATATATATATATATATATATATATATATATATATATATATATAGTAGTGCTTCCTGCCATGTGTCTGGCGTCACATGCTCTGCCCCTTATATTATGCTCCTCTGATTATCCATAGAAGACAATGTACTTGTAACCTACATATGGCGGCCACATGTAACCTCCATTGACTTCTATGCATTGGCCTGTGTTTTTATGTAGTGGGATCACTCAGGTTACAGAGTTTTGGCGACTTCCACTTGGATATTATGAATTGTCTCGTCAGAATTTGGCCCACATGTTGGTCTGGCCTTAGACTCCTGATGGGGACCTGGCTGAATGTCTATGGGCCTTACACATGTGGCTCTAAAGAGGTTGTGCCAAGGTTTGCAGTTGATGATTGAAGAGGGTCTGATGCCTGGGACCCCCGCTCCTGAGTATAGGGGTCTAGGTTTAGTATCCTGAGCATGCACCCTGCCGAGCCATTCATTTACTGTGGGAGCACCAGAGATGGTAGAGTACAGCACTTGGCTGTCTCTGGATTTCCTATAGAGAATGAAAAGGGTGAGCCTGTCGCTTCATCTGGATGGAAGAGTCAGACCCCTGTTTTTGAAAGCAGTCAAATCTCCATCGATCGTGAAGATTTCATGTCTATAAGGGGAGAACGTAAAAACGTAAAACTTAGTATTTTATTTATCTTTTAACATAAAGGGTTTCTCTTCTCTTCTGGAATATGAACCCCAGATCATCTGTGGTCCTTCTTCTGGTGCCCCCAGCAGATCTCTAACTTTGCATGAGGAAATTGTGGCCAGCCATGAGTTTTTGCTGCATTGGCCAACTACATACTAGTGTCAGGTTGAGTTATATATTTAAGAAAAAAATCTCATATATATATATATATATATATATATATATTTATACATTATAAATAAATATAATGTATAATTAAAAAAAAATAAAAATAATATATATATATATATATATATATATATATAATAATTTTTTTTATATTATCAGTTACTATGTTTCTTTCTTTTCACTCCATCTGTATTGGTGACCTATCCACAGGACTCTTCACTGGTTATTAGAAGCTGCTAGAGGACGGTCAGCGGTTGCTGCGCTGCTATTATGCAGAGGCTACTGCAGCAGCTGATCTGTGTGGGCTCTGGATGTTGAACAGTCACAGATCATACTGCTGACCTATCCTGTGGCTAGGTCATCATTATGAAAAATCAATTTGAGGTTAGAAAATCTCTTTGCCCTTGGTTCTCGGACTACCCTTTTAATGGAAACAGATGACCGGTCGACAGGCGTCAATCACCTGGGCCCCACACAGATCAGTTGATTAGGCTGCTCGAAGCTATGTACAAGGTATGTTACTGGAAGCAGCATCCCTGCACCTATTCAAGTGAATGGGAGCTGAGCTGTAGTTCCCTGGTGTACGGAGCCAGAAGCTGTATACGGTGTATGGAGATGCATGTGTAGTGCGGCCCTGGGGACCTGGAGCTCTGTTCCCATGCACTTCAATAGAACCAGATGCTTCCTGCCATAAACTCCATGTATCGCTTCTGGCAGCCAAATCAGTGGATCGATGCTGAGTGTTGGTGTTGGACCCCCACTGATCACATACAGATGACCTATCGATTGGCTCTTAGAAAACTCCTATAAAGGGCTTTTCTGGGAGTTACATATTGATGACCTGTCCATAGGCTCACACACCCAGGATTCCTACAGATCCACTACTGCTCAGGTCAGCACCCCTCTGACTTCATAGCTGCAATACCAAGAACAACCACTATTCAATGGTGGTGCTAATCAGTGCTTGGTATTCAATGCATTTTTATATTTTTTTTTAGCGTTTAAGATGGATGTGTCATCGAATTCTGTAAATCTCAGGAGGTTTCCCTGACACCTACGTCAGATAGAGGCCATCACTGCGATGTGAACAGAGCCGTAACCGTACTGCAATGTCTTCAGAACCTGGAGACTACTTCATGCTGGCGGTTGTCCCTACCTGTTTATGACGAGGTGACAATGATGTCAGGTTGGAGGATTCTGACTTGCTAGCCTGTTTGTCAGGTTGATGCTTCATAGGTCACGTGCCTCAGGCACACGGATCGCATCCATTGTCATGTAAAATCTCACCCGCTTCCTGGGTAGTGACATATCTTTGGCCTAGTTGTAGCATCTTATGTTATGCTTTGACGTCTTCAGGTCTGGGTGTCAGATAACAGCAGTACTACTAGTTTGTCTTACTAGTAGTTTAGGCCGCTAGTTGGCGATGCTATGGGCACAGGCGAGGGTTTGGTTATTTGGTAGCCTATTATGTATTTGTGGCACATGGATTGTAGATGAGGCAGCAGTAGTCTATGGTACGGGATTTCTCCATACTTTCTGCTTTTAGGAAGTAAAGATGGTAATCTGACATCTAGGGTGTCCTCCTGCTAGGACCCCAGAAATCAGCCGCTTGGCCCTCTAGCGCCACCACAGGAGAGATGAAGCATTAGGCCGTTCTCCTTTATAACCCTGCAATCGGTTACCTACTAACCACTGGGACCAGGACTTTTGAGGACCTGCAAATACAGTTGATGAAATATGGGCATGATTTTTTTTGCACAATACAGATAATTTTTGCAGACTGTAATAACCACTACATTCGGGGACCCATGGTGGCTCCGTGGTTAGCACTGCAGCCTTGCAGCACTGGGGTCCTGGGTTCGAATCCTGCCAAGAACAACATCTACAAGGAGTTTTCATGGTCTCCCAGTGTTTGTGTGGATTTCCTCCCATACTACAAAGACATACTGATGGGGAAAAAAAAAATACATTGTGATCGCTATATGGGTCTCACAATCTGCATAAAAAACTGTATGTAGCCTAATATCTCAGTGCGATATCTACCTACTTCCTGGGATTTGTTCAGACAGACAACTGGTGACGCCCTGGGTTATAGTTGTGCGTTGTACTAATTCTTTATAGTACATTATACTGTCTGCAGGCTGTGCAGTGTCTGCATTAATATTTTATTCCCACTGTTAGTAAATGAATGGAGGTTGTATCAGTGGTTCGCTGCTAAACCTCAGGCCTTGAAATATTTTTTTTTTCTGTGCTCTGACCTGGTGACACATTTTCACGCTGCCTTGTCACGTGCTTGCTGGAAGCGGCTCAGCCTCATGGATGCAATTCTCCTCGGTGTCTGCAGGGTCCTAAGTCACTGCGGTTGCATCATACAAGGAACTAGAGCACAATATTTAGTATTTTTGGGTTGTCTTGGCACGATCACTGCAGATTTTTTTTTTTTTCTTCTCCCTTTTGGTTTTGAGCGTATATCACATTTACTTGGAGTGATGCAGATTTTTCTTTTATCTTTGGAAGATATTAGGTATGTGAATGTTTGTTACATATTATCAAGTCATAGTGATATGTTGCAATGTAACTCCTCAGAATTATGTCCCTCCCCCCGCCTTCCTTATACGTACATTATGCTCAGTTTGTATCTGCACCATTTTGTCTGGGGGACACAAATAATGGAAAAACGGGTTGTGGATTCGCAATGAGCCCCAGTGACCCCTTTGACTATTCTGGGGTCACCCGGTGTGTGTGGTGTCTTTTTTTTTTTTTTTTTTTTTTTTTTTTTTTTTTTTTTTAAATTTGTGAACCAATAGGTGAAAGTCAGGCTTGTGGCCTACCCTTGATCTATGAATCCTAAAGTTACATTTTGGAATTTGACATAGAGTAAGGCTTGGTTCACATCTGTGTTTTGGGGGGCACCTCAAACGGAAGCCTAATCCACATAAAAAAAAAAAAGTGGTTACCTTAGGAAACCCATGGACCCCATAGACTATAATGGGGTCTGTGTGGGTTCAGTTTGGTTTCCGCACGACAAGGGCGGAAAATGTGTAGCGAAAAGTGCTGCTTGCTGAGCTTTTCTTTCCGCGTTTTTCGTATGGAGAGGTGAACTGGTTTTAAGGCTAATGTCCATGAGGCTTGTTCTGATGCAGGTTTCGCACAGTCACTCTACATTTGTCTGAATTCATTATAATGTTAGGTCTACACTAGCATTCATTGACCATTCATGGACCCAGAAAACGGAAAGCCTATCTGATTATATGGGATCCACTGGTTACTCGTTGAAACTCATGGATTCCATATACTATAATGGGGTCTGCCCAGATTGCTCTGAATATGGTGGAGAAGATGGTCCCCCTTACAGGACGTTTCGCTCAGTCTATTTTAAGCAGAAGGTGGAACGGAATCTGTTTCTTCTGTCATGTTTTAGTTTTGTAACAGATGATAAAGCCCTGCTGGTACCACCATCTTATGCCAGGGCCATGGTAACATTGGCCTTCCCATTGTTATGCGTCGGAGGCCCATATGCTACGGTGCGCCTGCTTGTGGTATATTTGAGGAAGTCCTTCAGGCTTATACCTTCATTGGAAGATCCAGATGTGATGTGACCACAACATTAGATACTTATTAAGGGTTTGTGGTTTTAGCAATCCTTTTTTGTTAGCAGAAGCTTTACATGGACATGGCGGTATCGCTACTGGGACATGTAGTAGTCGCCTGTCGTTTTCTGGAAAGTTCTTTCTGCTTTGCATGCCAGCTTATAGAGGATGAACCACCTTCATTCGAGAACTCTTCAGGCTTATTCTCATGATAAGTCATCAGTTGTAGAACGTCAGGGGTCTGACACCAAGCTCAGCTGGTTTTTCAGAGATTCCAGTTACTGGGCTGGATTTTTAGGAAAGACAGGTAGGATTGGTAGTGGGACCTGTCATTCCACCCCCCTCCAGTCCACACTTTGGGGATGTTCTGGCAGCGACTCAGCTGCAGAGAGGAGTCTGCTCGTCAAGGAGGCTTAAGAAGCCAGCTCCAGCAGCAGACTGTGGGCAGAGCTTGGCTGGAGAGCTGACAGAGAGAGGTCATATTTTTGGAGCTGTGTCCTGAATGATTCTACTGGCTTTTGGATTTCTGTTATTCTATGTGAGGTAACCTATTCTATGTTTAGTTAGCGCTTAGCCGGGCAGGGATTTATTTTTGTATTCTTTCCTTTGTTGCTGCACTGCCTTTTTTTGAGTGAAAATACTCTACTTTTGTTTTGGACTAAAAAGAAACTGGACTTGTGTGTCTGTGCAACCCCAGACCCTGACAATACATAAATATAATAATTTATTTTTCTTTATCTCAAGCACAGAGCCATACATTGCATAACAGCTGTGGAGCTTGGTATTGCAGCTCAGCTCCTATCACTTGAATGGGACTGAAATGAAAACTGCCGACAAGATGTCAATGACCCATGAAGCGGGGGCAATGCTCATAGGACACCACTGCCGATCTGTGGGAGTCCTGAGTTGACCCTGCTGAGCTTCAGTTAATAAGCCTAGAAAACCAGTTTATACCGCGTAGTGGAAATGCAGCTTTTTTGTTATAGGTTTTATTGTGTTTTTTTTTTTTTTTTTTTTTTTTTCCCCTCTTCAGGAGTGGATCAAGCAGAAGGGAGAAGTGTAAGAACTTCCTTTATATTTCCCATTCCTTCTGTAGCCGTTCTTGGCTTTGGCTGAAAAAACTGCAGCAAAATCTGCAACATAAAAAGCTGTATTGTCCAGTGACTTTTTTTTTTTTTTTAAATTGGGGTGGGGGAGGTGAAAAAAACCCAAAACAGAAACCCCACACACTCCTGTCCCGTGTGGTCCTGCTGCTCTGATGTTGTCTTGCAGTGGAAGTCCTTGCTGACTGTGGTGTCCCAAGTTCCCTTCCCTTAGGCTTCTGTTTGGCCTTGACTGTCACATTCAGTGGGGACTTCCAAAATCGGAGCACCAGGGACAGGTAAGTGTGAGTGTAAATATGAGTAAGATCAGGAGGCAGGGCTTTATCTACACAAGCAGTTTTATGGTGGAGAGGACCCTAAAGAGTGTTTGCTTCAGCTAAACCCCTCCTCCAAAACTCGCCTGTTACTCTAAGCCTGTAAATCCCCCCCCCCCCCTGTTATGTTGTAATATTTGTCAGTATGTAGACCTCATGTAGATTAAAACTGACCAAACACTTCTAATAGCAGTCAGTCCTATATCCTGTAATTGTGGTGGCAGTCGGGAGGAGGGAGTGTCTTCAGGCCAAATCGTGAGGCGAAACATCCTGAAGAATGAGCACCTTGCTGCTTTTTCAGGGAGCCGGAACAAGCTGCTCCCGGGAAAAACACCTGAGCGGCTCCCACTGATTTCAATGGGAGCCTTCTTTTTGGTCAGGATTTTGAGGCGACTACGGCCTTAAAATCCTGACCAAAAAACTCTGTGTGCACTTACCCTAAGTGAGAATTGTCCTCGGGCACATGCGGTTTTATATACCGCTAGAAAGCTGACGGCCCTGAGTTCAGCACACAGTTGTCTTTGTAGCGGTATATAAAACCGCATGTTCCTGAGGACATGAAAGCTCCTCTTTAAAGGTGGACAAATGCTTTATACCCCTGAAAGTTACCCGCTTATGTGGCTATAATATTTTATTGCTCACCTTTGCCCTGGTATACTTTGTACAATACATAACGCCATTTACTTCCTATAGATTTGGATCTGCGGAGCCTGTGCAGTCTGTTGTGCTGGTCTGATCATTGCCGGGGTTTGTTTTGGCTGTCACAGTTTGTTCGCTGGCAGATGGGAGGTTGGAGCCGGCAGATATTTCTGTAACTGGCTTCTTCTAATATCTTAAAATGGCAAATGTAAAACAGTCTGCCTGGCGTTCTTCGTGTCCCATTCTTGTGATGCCGCCTGTATTGTTACGGATCACATGTTGTTGCATCTTTGACCAGGACAGGTTGAAATAACAGGTGATGTAGGAACAAAAGTACTTTGAAGGGATTCGCGTACATATATTCGGTGTTCTCGCATACTCCACACTATAATAGTAATGGCTGTATTATCAGGGGTCTGGGGTATAACTCGGCCTACAGGTATCATTTATGGGCCGTCCATGCCAATCTGGCACATGCATGTATCCTTGGGTTGCATTGCTCTGGGCACCTATTGCTGCAAAAGAGTATGGCCGCCTCCCAAGAAACATGACACACTAGCAATCTGAATTACAGAAGCCAGGTAGCCTTTACACCAAAATTTCCTGCAGGCAACAATGATTTTGGGTCCTTTCCATAGATCCTCCTAGCAGCTGCATAGCTGGAAACTGATGTGTGCCGCCAGAAGTCTGGAGCTTGGAGGCCGCCGCTTCCTGGGCTTGGCTGCTGTCCTCATAGGAACTCTGCTATGGGGGCTAATATGCATAAAGTCTGTATTCTCCAGATACAGAGGTGTAAGAGGCAGGGGTATCTCCTGCTGTATACCTCAGGCAGGGTTTAGTGCTTAACATGGTGGTAACACTCCAACATGAAAAGACTGGAAGTGACTGCTAGGGATCAACGTTGTAATCTTTGGTACAGCGGAGCGACTGCTTTCATTAAGAACTTCTATTGATCTTGTGCAGGATGTTTGTCAATGACTCAGACTGTTGTCCTAATAGTAATAAAGCAAAGAAATAAATCTGTGGTCCGACGGTCGTGTGAGCGAATGTTGTACAAACGCTTCTGCTGACCATTGCCCCGGGTAAATGGGGCATGTGCCTATTAATGAATTGGACACATCCTTCAGGAACCTGTGCCCACTATTGTGTATGTGACAAGAGAATGACTGCTCATTCGGGTGATTGTCTCCCATACATCCATTGAAGAGGACCTTTCATGGTTTTGGCACAGGCAGTTCTATATACTGCTGCACTGTCTGCTTTCTGGATCTGTGCCCCGGTTAAAGAGCTTTCGGTGCCGGTACCGTAGCTCTTTAGAGTCAGAAGGGCGTTCCTGACAGTCAGTCAGGTACGTCCTTCTCCACAGCAGCGCCTATCGCGCTGTACAGTGTGAGCGGAGAGGAACGCCCCCTCCCTCTGCTCTCAGTGCTCGTCCATAGACAAGTATTATTAGGAGTATTATCACACTGTACAGTGCGATAGGCGCTGCTCTGGAGAAGGAGGTAACTGACTGACTGTCAGGAACGCCCTTCTGACTGTAAAGAGCTATAGGAACCCTTGGGTATGTGCACTCGATGGACTTTTCAGCCGATTTGAGGGAGGGGATACCAGACTACATGGATGTTCTGGCCATACATACTGAATGGCAGAGGGGAGGGAGCTGCTGCCAGTGCTGACTGCTCTCATTGTCAGCCATATTTAGTCTCATGGGCTTTTTTCTGTATGGCAGCCATTGTCAAAACCCCCCTCCCCTCCATCTGTCTGTGTGCAGTGGTATGCTGTATATAGACTTTCTACACCGTGTGACACGTGATCACATATTTAGATAGCAGAGCCTCCATCCTTATGTATTTGCTGGGATGGGCGGTTTAGTTTCCCGGTTTTTGTCAGTGGTGAATTTTTGTAGATTGAACAGACTTGACTAGCTGTAGGCCTGGTTCACACAGTGCGTTTTGGGGATAATATCACTCCTTATGGAGACAGCACCTTTACAGGCGTATGGAGACTTACAAAGCCATTTTTTCTCCACTGGGGGATTATGGGAATATTTGCATATTATTTCCCACAGTGCGTTTTATAAACCAGAGGAGAAGTGATGTCTCATTGGGTGAGGCTGGATTCACATCCGCATAGGAGACTCTGTCGCAGTTGCAGCCTAAAATCCGTAAAGAAGTCCTGCAAGGAAACGGGCGGGTGTCCAGATGAAGGTTCTCCATCTTTTGTTTCCCCATGTAGACCCATGTGAACCTAGTGTTAACAAATAAAATACAGAACTGGACCTAATCCACATTACTTCAGCACGGCTTGGAGTAGGCTGGATGAGATTTGGTCATTTTAAAGGGGTCCTATCATTCAATCACCTTTTTTTTTTTTTTTTTTTCTTCTAACACGTCGGAATAGCTTTAAGAAAGGCTATTTGTCTTCTACCATTTGTTGTCTTCTCCGCGCCACCGTTCACCTAAAATCCTGTTTTTTTTTCTTGGTATGTAAATGAGTTCTTTTGCAGCACTGGGGGCGGGCCCCAGCGCTCAAACAGCACTGGGGGGGGGGGTGCATCCCCAATGCTGCGAGAGAACTGTCTCCAGCGCCGCCTCCTCTTCTTCTGCAGCGAGGTCTTCACCGTGTCTTCTTCCGGTGGCGGCTTGTAACTTCTAGGGCAAGCCGACTGTGCATGCTCGCTGGCCACGAGAAAATGGCCGCTTACAATACTATGTAAACAGCCATTTTTCTCGTGACCTGTGGGCATGCGCAGTCGGCTTGCCCGAGGCCTACAAGTTACAACCGGAAGAAGACACGGTGAAGACCTCGCTGCAGAAGAAGAGGCGGCGGCGCTGGAGAGAGTTCTCTGGCAGCATTGGGTCTGCCCTCAGTGCTGTGAAGGAACTCCTTTACATACTGAGAAAAAAAATGGGATTTTAGGCAAACGGCGGTGCGGAGAAGACGACGAAAGGTAGGAGATGAATAGCCTTTCTTAGGGCCATTGATAGGATCCCTTTAATAGGATGCCCTTGAAAATTCTGGTTTCTTTCAATAAACCCCTTTGCCATGGGCCGCAGGTTGTATGAGTGTTGTGGTGTCATAGCTTCACTAAGGAGCTGTTCAGACATTGAACAAAGCAGGTTACTTATTTTGTACTTTTGATGCTACATTCACACCTACGTCTGGCAGACCCAAAGAATAGAAACCTAATCCACTGAAAAAGTGGTTACCTGCCGACCCCGTAGATTATAATGGGGGTCTGCCCAGTTTCCACAGGCCTTTTCTCTCTGTATTTTTTTTTTTTTTAAGCTGATTTAGGGATAGAAACCCGGAACGTGAAACATGTGTGAACCTAGCCTTAGGCTTCATTCACATCTGTGGTGTTATGCCTGTTCTTCTGTTATAGTGAAAATAATAGTGCTGCGTCCTTACATGGAACCCAGTGGCTGTATTGTATAGAGTCTGGCATTTTACTGGATAAAATAATGCCGCATGCTGTGCTATTCTGTCTGGCATTTTAATGAAGTTTGATTGAGGCTTGTAAAACTTCCAGCATAGGTGAGACGGAAGCCAGAAACCTTAAGGGGAGTCTTGACTACTTATTCTGCTGTAGGGATGGTTGGTGTCTGTGTCAAAGTATAATTTTACTGCTAAGGAAATCTACTTTAAAGGGATCCTATCATTCAATCACTTTTTTTTTTTTCCTAACACAGTGGAATAGCCTTAAGAAAGGCTATTCTTCTCCTACCTTTAGATGTCTTCTCCATGTTGCCGTTCGGTAGAAATCCCGATTTTTGTCTGTATGCAAATGAGCTCTCTTGCAGCACTGGGGGCGGTCCTCAGCGCTCAAACAGCACTGGGGGCAATCACAATGCTGCAAGAAAAATCTCCAGCGACGCCTCAATCTTCTTCAGGAACGTCCTCCTTGCATCATCTTCTGGCAGTGACTTCAAACATCTAGGCCTCGGGCAGAGCCATCTGCGCATGCCCGCCTTTTGTACGCGGCCACAAGAAATTGGCCATATGCAGTCAGCTCTGCTCTAGACCTGATGGCAGATCTGACTGCGCATGCGTAAAAGTTTGACCCTGGCGCCGGAAGAAGATCGAAGCAGCACTGGAGAGTTCTCTCGCAGCATTGGAGACTCCCCAGTGCTGTTTGAGTGCTGCGGCCCACCCCAGTGCTGCGAGAGAACTTTCGCATACCGAAGAACTGGGATTTCTACCGAATGGCGGCGCAGAGAAGAAATCTAAAGGTAGGAGAAGAATAGCCTTTCTTAAGGCTATTTCTACGTATTAGTGAAAAAAAAAAAAACCATTTTAATGATGGGATACCTTTAAGTTCTTATGCATATGACTGTGTGCAGGCCAATGCTCCTCCCAAGGAGGTTCTGATGGACCGTGAGCAGGTTCTATCCTACTCCATGTCATTGTAACAGAATGGATTGGAAGATGAGTAATCATGGAATAAGCTTTATCACCCGAATGAATTACACTGCAAACTGCCCCACACTGGAAGCACACCGTGTCATGTTCATGGGGGACTCAACTTGTATGCAAACTAGCTCACCGCCAGATCATTACATTTGTTTGTGGTCCCCACATCCTGGTGTGTGCTTTCCACAGATGAAGGTGAGTGATCTACTAGACAAGGACTGGGTGCACTGAATAGCTCTCTTGTGTATGGGGTTAAAACTTGATTTTTCTCAGCACCGAGACAAGATTGTTCTGGTGCTTTGAAGGTGTCTTCACAGTCACTAACTGCCCCTGAAATTTTTGTGGCGGTAAACTCCCCTTTTCTAACCAGTTAAGAAAATAACTTGCTTTCTTAAATGTCTTCAAGATTATTACCAGAACTTCTTAGCAAAAATAACTTTTTTTTTTTTCCTTTCATTTTTAGGCTAAGAGAAGTTTCTGAAAAACTGAATAAATACAACTTAAGCAGGTAAGTGCCGGCTGCCTCTATATTCTGAGAAATATGAACTGTCATTTGATTATATTCTCACAGATTCCAGGTATTCCCAGAATGTTTGGTAGGGCGTCTCTGTGACCCTGGTTTGGGCGCCCCTTGCTCCTCCTGTACCTGACTTCTCACTCAGTCCCATATTGGGGCCACAGGACCTCTAGTAGTCGGTGTGTGATGGGTATTTTGTTACAATTCTCAAATAGGAGTCATGAGAATTATTGAATGTCATAGGGGCTGATTCTCATTCTGCTTTTAGAAGTGTGTATTGCTTTAGGCTGAGGTCCTACATTGCAGAATCGCAGCTTTTTTTTTTTTTTTTTTTTTTTTTTTTTTTTGTTTTGAGCCAAAGCCAGGAGTAGATTGAGCAGAAGGTAAAGAAGTATAAGAACTTACTATATATTTCCCATTCCTTTTGTGGCCATTCAAGGCTTTGGCTCAAAAAAAAAAAGCAACAAAAGCTGCATTTCCGCAACATGGGGCCTCAGCCTTAATGTATGTTCATGGCAGGCAGATTTGTTGCAGAGTTTACTGTAACCGAATGTCTTTGGTACACTTGAGTGTGTCATGAATTTCAAACCCTATTCAGATGAATGGGACAAGTCACAATTTTTTTGCAACACATCTGCATAACCAGACCTATCAAGGGACAGAGTTCTGCTTCCCCCATTTCAGCAGTTCAAATCCAAATTTTGTGAGGTTTAGTCAGTACTTCAATATTTCCTATTTTATTCTCTGGTAGAGTACCAAATGTGAGGACGGAGTTGGTTCCAAACCTCATCTGATGAAACTAGGCCTCCTCAATCTGGTCTGAGTATTCAATCCTTTGTTGCCTTAGAGGGGGGAAAAAATGGCTAATATCTGTGAGGTTGAGGCCACACATTGCGTGTGTGTGTGTTATTTTGCAATAGAATTGCTACAAAATCTGCAACAAATACAACTTTTCTACAGAGTTTTTTTTTTTTTTTTTTTTTGTGCCCTCACTGCTTTCTTGAATGGGGATGCGGTGAGGCTATTGACCCCGTCATATCTATAACTTACATCAATCTTTCAGTGTAAGTGATTCCTAAAATCATCGCCAGCAAGGATCTGGTCTAGATTTCAGTATGAGCACAGGTCCCAGTGTAGGATGTGCCTGATCTTCTATACTGAGACCTACGTCCTCTGCTGGAGGGAAGATGATCCAAACCAGCATGGAGACTGTTCTCAATAAATCCTTCCCCATCGTGAGGAAACTTTATTTATTATGCTTACTTGTAGCACCATCATATTCGGCAGCGCTTTACAGACCTTGATATGTAGGGAAAACAATTGTCATTATTGGTAGTTTCCAAATGTGGTGTTTCT
The DNA here is from genome assembly GCF_031893055.1 of Leptodactylus fuscus. Lineage (NCBI taxonomy): Eukaryota > Metazoa > Chordata > Amphibia > Anura > Leptodactylidae > Leptodactylus > Leptodactylus fuscus. Next base: position 31,280,924 of record NC_134268.1, read on the forward strand.
AATCATTCTAAGTAAAGCAAAAATGACCATAAAGCAAAAGTCTAATATCGTTTCTGTTTTCTGCACAGTCACCCCCCTCTGAATGTACTGGAACAAACCACAATAAAACAGTGCGTGGTTGGACCGAACCATGCGGCTTTTCTCCTGGAGGTAACGCTGTATTCCCCCCTCTAGTAGGATTGGTTGCTGCGGTCATTGCTTGCGTATCAATTAATGATCTTTTTGTTTCTCATTAGGATGGCAGAATCTGCAGAATTGGATTTTTAGTCCAACCAGACAGATTAGAATTAAGTAAACCAGAAAACAATGATGGGTAAGACACACACATGCACACGTACACACGTACACACACCAGATTATCCAGGTCTTTAAAACTGGTGGTCTCTATTATATTGGTGGGGGTCTGACTCCTAATACTCACAGCGATCAGCTCTGAGACTGCTGTGGTTGTTCGTTGTTGACTGGGCTCAGATCCATACTTTTGGCGGTAGCTGTGCCTAATATTACAGTTTTGAGCTGAGCAGTCCCATTCAGCCAGAAAAAATGAAGGGTTTGGGCTCTCTTCAGACAGAACATATAGCTCGCAGCAAGAAATTGATCAGATGTGGATCAAAACACACAGCTGAAGACACTTGGCCCTCTTTTTTTTTTTTTTTTTTTTCCAGCAGCATGCGGGTGGGTTTAAGAGGGTTTGTCCCAGAGCCTACGACTTACTACAGGCAGCAGTGGAAGACTAAAATATGCACGAATACTGTCCTGCATCCGTCCCCTCCGTTTCTACACTGGGCTGGCTTTTTGTATACAAGGGTGACTTCACATTGCTGGGACCATTGCAGCCAGTGCAGTAATTGACTACAGCCGTCCTGTTGCCATAACCTCACTGGTCCAGCTCCTCAATATTCAAATAGGTGGAGGAAGGAAAACTAGTAATAAAAAGTAATATCCAATAACCCCCTGCTTCCTGTATTAAAATATGACCAGGAGCAATCCCTTTTATAGGGGTTGTCCAAATCCAAATTTTTTTGCCTCGTTGATGACTTAACATCAGCCCTGATCCACTGCATGGCTGTAATTCCGGGGAATTGAAGTGTTGCTTCTATCACTTCAATACTTGTCTACTGCAAGCTGCCAGGAAAGCTGATCTGTTTAGGTGTCCTGTGGATAGGTTGTCTACCATTAAAATCACATTCTTTGTCGATCACACGTAGGAATAGCCTTAAGAAAGGCTATGCTTCTCCCACCTTTAGATGCCTTCTCGGCGCCGCCGTTCGGTAGAAATCCCAGTTTTGTTTGTATGCAAATGAGGTCTCTTGCACACTGGGGGCGGTCCCCAGAGCTCAAACAGCACTGGGGGTGTCCCCAATGCTGCGAGAGAACTCTCCAACGCAACCTCCATCTTCTTCAGGAATGTCCTCTCTGCACGTTTTCTTACGGAGCTGGGTTCAAACTTCTAGGCATTGGGCCTCAGGCAGAGCCGACTGCGCATGCCCGCTGCCACAAGAAAAATGTCTGCTTGCACAGTAAGTAAGCAGCCATTTTCTTGTGACCTCTGGGCATGCGCAGTTGCTTCTGCCCGAGGCCTAGAAGTTTGAAGCCAGCTCTGTAGGGAGGCTGTTCCTGAAGATTATGGAGGTGGCACTGGAGAGTTCTCTCGCAGCATTGGACACCCCCCCCCCCCCAGTGCTGTTTGAGCTCTTGGGACCGCCCCTAGTGCTGCGAGAGACCTCATTTGCATACAGACAGAAAAATGGGATTTCTACCGAACGGCGGCCCAGAGAAGACCTCTAAAGGTAGGAGAAGAATAGCCTTTCTTAAGGTTATTCCTACGTGTGATCTCACAAAAAAAGTGTGATTTTAATGTTAGAATCCCTTTAAAAGTGTTGTCTGGCTAAAAATCCCATCAGTACTTTATATTGTAGCAGGTTGGCCAACAGCGATTTCTGCTGGGACCTAATCTGCTGCAACTAGGCCACTTGTAGCCTGACCTTAATCTGAGAAAGTGTCATCAACACTGGAAATTGGGATGAAACAAAAGTATCTGTAGATAGTTTAGGATGTTCCTCCATCTTGTTCTAGGTCTTCCTGAAAATTCCTTTTGTCTCCGAGGTTCTTCACTAATATGCGTTAGTCCTCTGAACCACAAGAGAAGTGTCTGCTCGCTGGTACAAGCTCCTGCATTACACATCGAGTCTCTAAAGCCCCTTGTAGACGATCCTGTGACAGGTCAGTTTGCTATTTGGTTTATTTCCCCAGATAGCATACTGACCCGTTCATTTCTATGGACTCGTACACATGACCATGAATTACTTGGTCAGGTGTGGGCCAACAGTCCAGACCACAAAATATGGAACAGGTCCTATTTTGCGGCTTCCATGGCTCCTACTCATTGACTGAATGGGGCAGCACAGGGATGACATCAGTGTGCTGGCCGTGCCATTCGTTCACCGTTGGCAATAAGCACACGGTCATGTGTAACCAGGCTCAGTGACTGGTCTGCAGTAGAGACCGCATGTACTTGTACAGTGGAGCAGCCTCAGTCCTTTAGTCAGTACACTTGTTTTCAGATGTCTTGAGATTTGCTCTGTTTTGTGTGTATTCCGTTCCATCTGCAACTATTTTACTACCAGCTTGATGATATTCTTATGTAGAATCTTTATGCTTGACTTTGCCTCTTGTGTAAAGCATGCCATGGTGATGTAAATGCTCATATAGTAGGACGGTAGGTGTATGGCAAAAGACCACACTCGTGCATCTAAAGCAGTCATGATTTCAGATAAGTGACGTTGTATAAACGCTGCTATAAATGCACAACACATTAATATTTGCAAACTTTACATTATAGGTAACAAAAGCATAGACAACCCACCTCTAAGTGGGGCTGCATGCATGTGTGGTTAGTGAATAGCAGTTCCTACTCCGTGCCACATGAGGGAGCCTCCTCCCGCCAAGATCCCAAGGGTGTTGCTTAGGCTTGTTTCTTGCCAGACCAAGTCCTCGAGCATTTATTTATACCTGGGGCTCCAGGCTCTTACAAGCCGGCTGGTGGTGGTTTTTACGTCTTCCTTCTTTTTTGACTGATTTGCCCTCTTTTGTTTTCAGTTCAAAGTTGAACAGTGGCTCAGGGGCAGGAAGGACCTCCAGGCCAGGCAGGACTAGTGACTCTCCCTGGTTTTTGTCTGGCTCTGAGACTCTGGGCAGACTGGCAGGCAACACCCTTGGGTAAGTTTTTTAATAGGGTTAAGGCTGAAAATATCAACTTTTTTTTTTTTTTTATTAATGTTTTTTTCCTAGAAACTAAACGCCCATTTCCAGTGTGTGGACGAAAACCTGTGACCCCTGTGGACAAGTATAGCTTTTACCAGCGTGGCTTGTTTCAATGTAGTCCAGTTTATAGATGCATTGCTATGTAAATGGATGGCGTATATAGTCTGTTTTAGCTTTGAGTATTGGAGGCCATAGGATAACATATTTGCTTGTCACCCTAGGATACTGGAACCTGCCGTTTAGGTTCCACCTATAGAAGGTAATCTTCATTTCTGATATTTTGCCTTGTTTTTATTGTTATAGCAGCCGCTGGAGCTCTGGTGTGGGAGGAAGTGGCGGAGGATCTTCAGGGCGGTCTTCTGCAGGCGCTCGAGACTCTCGTAGACAGACCAGAGTCATTCGCACTGGAAGGGACCGAGGCTCCGGACTTCTGGGAAGTCAGCCGCAACCAGTGATTCCAGCTTCTGTAATACCTGAAGAACTTATATCACAGGTCATCACCATTGTTTGTTCACACTGCTCGTGCACCACACATACGAGTATCTTGTAGTGTAACAACCTTGCTCTCCTATCCCTTTATAGGCACAGGTTGTCCTTCAAGGAAAGTCCCGAAGCGTCATCATAAGAGAACTACAAAGGACAAATCTTGACGTCAATTTGGCAGTGAACAATCTTTTAAGCAGGGATGATGAAGACGGTGACGATGGAGACGACACGGCCAGCGAATCCTATTTACCTGGAGGTTAGTGTTCCTTGACCTGTCAGTTAGTCACAGCTAGAGGCGGCCTTATTTCCTAAAAAACAGAATCTTAATAGGCGATGAAGTGCCACCGGAAATGTGGTCACAGTCCGTGTTTGTCCTGGGACGTGTGACCTTGTTTCTGGGTGTTAGTGACTGTAGTGAAATGTCTCATGGCATTCTGTTTTCATATTTTGCTTAATGACGGCTTGTGATCCTTGTGTTTATAGAGGATCTTATGTCACTGCTGGATGCTGACATTCATTCTGCTCACCCAAGTGTCATAATTGATGCTGATGCTATGTTTTCAGAAGATATTAGCTACTTTGGTTATCCATCCTTTCGGCGCTCTTCACTTTCCAGGATAGGCTCATCTAGAGGTAATTCTGTGCCTTTGTCTTCTTAGAAATTAGCAGTGTTATGTCCTAGTTTTTAGCTTTCCCTTGTAACTTTGGTTTTTAGCTATTTATCTAAGGAAAAACTAAAACAAACAAACAAAAAATCCTGTAGGCCAATGGTAGACCCTCAAAGTCATCATCAAGCACCCTTGGTGGCCCAGTTACACCAAAAACAGGAAAGATCACATGGCCATGCTTCAGCTTAGTTCCATTCAAATAAATGGGGCTGAACTGCAATGCCAGGCTTGGCCACTGTACCATGTGCTGCGCTGTACTTGGTAAGTAGTGGGGACCATTATAGTCAATGATATCCCCTTTAAAGAGGACCTTTCATTGATTCGGGCACAGGCAGTTCTATATACTGCTGGAAACCCGACAGTGCGCTGAATTCAGCGCACTGTCGGCTTTCCCGATCTGTGCCCCGGGTAAAGAGCTGTCAGTCCCGGTACCATAGCGGTTTACAGTCAGAAGGGCGTTCCTGACAGTCAGTCAGGTACATCCTTCTCCACAGCAGCGCCTATCGCGCTGTACAGTGTGAGCGGGGAGGAACGTCCCCTCCCTCTGCTTACAGTGCTCGTCCATAGACGAATATTATCAGGCCTTCTGACTGTAAAGAGCTACCGTTAGCTCTTTACCTGGGGCACAGTTCGGGAAAGCCGTCAGTGCGCTAAATTTAGGGCACTGTCTGCTTTCCAGCAGTATATAGAACTGCCTGTGCCCAAACCCATGAAAGGTCCTCTTTAACCCTATGGAACTTGCTGTCCGTGGCTGTCTGATAGTAAGAATTGAATTCACTCTGGCTTCACCGCTGCTTTATTTAAATATTACCCACAAGACCTTGTTCATATGATCGTGGGGGTTCGTGTTTGGAGACCGCACCAAATGGATTCTTACTACCCATTCAAAGGCAGAGCTTATATGTTGAAATTTTGGGATCCCCCCCCCCCCCCCCCGAAAAAAATAAAAAATTAAATTAAATAAAAATAAAAAACAAAAAAATGGCCACGTATGAAAACAAACATGGAAGGTTTATTCCTGGCGGTGCTATCCTAATTTTCTTTTTGGCATGGCTGGTCCATTAAGGTGCTTCACTGACAAGATCCCAGCCCCATGAGCCTGTGCTATGGTTTCTATGCCCAATGACCCTCTTAGTGAGTAGTCCTGCATTAAACATCCCATTTAGGCCTAAACCATGCTTCTTGTCCAAGCTCTTTTATCATTGTTTTTTTTTTGTTTTTTTTTTTCCTCCTCCAATTTACCAAGTTTAATGTTGTTCCTCCTGAGCAGAGAAGCATGTCGAGCTCACACAGACCACCTTATTTTGTGTCGGAAGTAGAACTAGTCCTATGACCCTAAATGCCAAGAAATGGTAGTAATGGAGATCATTTCTTTGAAGCCTACATAAGCTTAAGTTGCTGCTAGATAAGAAGGGTCTTAAATAGAGATTGGCTTACTTTTATCCCACTGGTGTGACCCAATTGCATACCAGTTCTCCTTCTTCCCTTAGAAAGAGACTCTGAGCTGTTGCGCGAACGTGAGTCAGTTTTACGCTTGCGTGAGAGGCGGTGGCTTGATGGGGCCTCATTCGATAATGAAAGAGGCTCCACAAGTAAAGAAGGGGAGCCCAGTTTGGACAAGAAGAACACTCCTATACTGAGTCCAGTCTCGCTAGGAGAAGATCTGCAGTGGTGGCCAGAAAAGGTATCATTATTATATATAATTTTTTTATATAATTGCTTTCCTTGTTTTTTTTTTTTTTTCAGCAACCATTTTACATACTGATTTATAAATGGGTTTTCCTGTGCTTAAGTACTAAAGTATCTATCTAGCTATCTAAGGTGCCATACTAGGTTGATCAAATTACAAGTATTCCCACCAATTATCTGAGTGCTGGGTGAGCACTGTGGCCTCTTCTCTACCTGATCTGTTTTGTAGTGACGTTCTGGTACTACACTTAACTCTGTCCTTTCCTTTGAATGGGTCGGCTGTAGTACCATGCACAGCTTTTACAAAATGGATGGCATTGGTAGACCATGAAGAGGCTGCAGTGCATTACATATTTCACACTGCTGGTTGTATTTGATACATTTGTCAAGACTGCTTTAATAGTAGGTTTTGTTTTGTACACAGGATGGAACGAAATTCATTGCCATTGGAGCTCTATATTCAGAACTAGTGGCAGTGAGCAGTAAAGGGGAGCTGTATCAGTGGAAATGGCTGGAATCTGAGCCATATAGAAACCCACAGGTATGTCACTGGCTTGGCTCCTAGGGACAAGTTTGTGTTGGATGAGTGAATGGCATGAATGCCCCGAGGGGTAAGGAGTTGGTTTACACTGTGCAATGTCATTTGTTGCCATCTTATCACGTTATTTATTTTTTTAAAACTTCTTCCAGAATCCATTGCTTCATCATCCAAGAACCGCTTTCTTGGGGCTGACAAACGAGAAAATTGTCCTTCTTTCTGCTAATAGTATTCGAGCAACGGTTGCTACAGAAAGCAATAAGGTTTGGACTTAATTCAGGTTTTTCTTCCTTTCCTTCCTCATGGTCTCAAAACAACCTAAAATTGTGTGTGTGTTTTTCCTCTCCTCCCCCTATCAGTATGTCTTTGCAGAATGGGAGGAAATCCACGCAAACATGGGGAGAACATACAAACTCCTTGCAGATGTCGTACCTGGTGGGATTCGAACCCAGGACTTTAGCGCTGCAGTGCTAACCACTGAGCCACCGTGTTGCCCCATAATCCAAGTGTTTTGTCTCAAATTTTAAAATTTTTTGATGGATCTCTGCAAGGACACGTAAATTATTTAGAATGGAAAACCCTTTTAAAGGGATCCTATCATTGGATACCCTTTTTCTGACTAACACGTAGGAATAGCCTTAAAGGCTATTCTTCTCCTACCCTTAGGTGTCTCTCTGTGCTGCTGTTCGGTAGATATCCCTGTTTTCTTTGGTATGCAAATGAGTTCTCTTGCAGCACTGGGGGCGGGCCTCAGTGCTCAAACAGCACTAGGGGTGTCCCCAATGCTGCAAGAGAACTCTCCAGCGCCGCCTCAATCTTCTTCTGGAATGCCCTCCCCTGCAATGTCTTCTCCTGTCCTGGGTTTTAATCATTTAGGCATGTGCAGTCAGCTCTGCCCAAGGCCTAGAAGATTGAAACCCAGGATGGAAGAAGACACAGGGAGAGGGCGTTCCAGAAGAAGATGGAGGCGACGCTGGAGATTTCTCTCGCAGCATTTGGGACGCCCCCAGTGCTGTGAGAGTACTCATTTGCATACCGACGAAAACCGGGATTTCTATGGAATGGCAGCACGGAGAAGACATCTAAAGGTAGAAGAATAGCCCTTCAAAAAGGGTATGCAATGATGGGATCCCTTTTTAAGTCTGTGATCTTGACTGGCAGACTCGCTGTTCGTTTTAGGGTTACCGTAGCTGGATGTATTATACCAATCTCAACCCGTTGTTTTCTACAGATAACCTACAGCTTATCCCACATTTACCTCCGAAATAAGATCCTGGTCATCCCCAGTAATAGACATGTTTATGGTGGCACCAAGTAATATAGCTGTTCACAAAATGATCGTCTCACTTGCTTACCATTCCAATTTAGCAAGAAGTTGACGGAGCTAGCCCAAAAGGGTCCAGGGTCTCAGACCTAACAGTTCTTTTATTGATGACCTATCCTTAAGTCCCCAAAATCCCTTTAAAATCAATACAATAAGTGGCATTTCTGTGGCTGTTAATGTATAACCTAGTTCTTATTCTCTCCCTTGTATTAGGTGGCTACATGGGTAGATGAGACACTAAGTTCGGTTGCTTCAAAGCTAGAACACACGGCCCAAGTGTTTCCAGAGCTGCAGGGAGAGAAGATCGTGTCACTACACTGCTGTGCACTTTACACTTGTGCCCAACTGGAAAACAATCTTTACTGGTGGTGAGTAGATCTCTATTGGATTGTATTGTTTGGCAATTTTGTATGGGAATCCAGACGCGCCCTAATATTCTCACAATGTATTTGCATAGTTACAGGAATGTCAATATCCATTTAGAAGTTAGAATATCATGGCTGTATCTACAGTCTGTAGTCTTGCCCCAATGTATATGGGTTAACTGGGGGGGAGGGGGGGGGGGTCAAAAGGAGTTGTCTCGGTATGGACGACAGGTTGCCACTAATGTCTGATCAGCGCAGGTCTGCCAACTGTGACCCCTGCCGGTCATTACAATGAAGTGACAGCATTTCTTGTGTAATGTGCTTCAAATTTGTAAGACCATACAATAATATGGGATATATATATATATATATATATATATATATATATATATATATATATATATATATATATATATATAGTAGTAAACTTCAGTCATGTGTAAGACCTTCCTTTATCTATCTCCTAGGGGCGTTGTTCCTTTTAGCCAGCGGAAGAAAATGCTTGAGAAAGCCAGAGCGAAAAACAAAAAACCCAAATCCAGTGCCGGAATTTCTTCAATACCAAATATTACGGTCGGTACACAGGTGAGAGTTCTCGTTTCTTTGCTTAATCATTGTGATTGATTCAGTCATTGAGACATTTAAAGTGATATACCCGTGCCATAAAATGATGGCATGTTGCAAAGATATGCGATCTCTCTGATTGGTGGGAGTCTATCCTATGGGGGTTCCCACTGCTACTGAAGTGGTGTCCTTGACAGTGATTGGCACAGCACCCACTTTTTTTTTTTTTTTTTTTTAATGCACAGCGTTGCCCTGGCTATCGCTTGTATAGGGAAAAGCAGCGCAGCTCTGTTCAAGTGATTGGTGCTGTTTACAGGACGCTGCACAGCCAGGAGTATCACAGGGAGAAAGTGATCCTACGAGTCCTGCAGACTCCAATCCTAAAGTGATGGCATATCTAAGCAATATTCCCTCACTTTACATGATAGGGCAGCACCTTAAAGAGGACCTTTCATATCTTCAGGCACATGCAGCTTTATGCACTGCTAGAAAGCCAACCTTGGCTTTCCCATTATGTTCGCTGGGGAAAGGGAGATCGGTGCAGTTACTGGTATCTCTTCACTGTCAGAAGCGTGTTTCTGACAGTCTAGCTGGGCTGTGAGAAACGCTCCCCCCTGACAGTGCTGTCCATAGCTGTATACTGTCAGATGGGGTGTTCATTATTGTCCAGCCACGATGTTGAGTGGTGAAGAAAATGCGCCCCCCCCCCCCCCCCTTCAGTACTAGTCTATGGACAAGTACTGTCAGGAGGGAGGAAGGGTTTGGGCCTTCCTCATAGCTGAACGTTAAGGAACGCCCCTTCTGACAGCATGGGGCTATTGACCGTACTGTCAGAAGGGGCTCGGTTAGACTGTCAGAAACGCCCTTCTGACAGTGAAGAGACACCGGGGACTGCACAGATCTCTTGCCCCGGGGCACATATTGGGAAAGCTGATACTGCGCTGAATTCTGTTCACTGTTGGCTTTCTAGCAGTATAGAAAACCGCATGTTCCTGAGGACATGAAAAGTCTTCTAAGTCTCAACCCTGGTATATCTTCCTGTTACCGCCATACAAATCCATTATCTAGACATGCATATAATTATCGCATGACTGACTGCCAGCCATACACATTATTTCTCCAATTGTCTGTCGGTTGACAAAGACTTTGCAAATGTTGGACCACCCTGAATAGTGAAAGTGAAGAATGCGATTAACTGTTTAATGGCCGGTGATACTTGACTCTAGTCCAGGTTCTAGCAATGCTGTGGCTACACTGATGCCACTAGTTCTGTTACAAGGGATACGTTCATAGGAACCTATCACGTAAAACATGCAGTCCAGCCTGTGGGCAAATGTGGGCATCATATTGTAATGCAGGAGCTGAGCTGATGGATTTAAGAAAGTTTTGAGCATAACTTCATACTTAGTAATTTATCGAGTCACTTTGGGGCTCCTACTTGGCGACAGCCTTCCCTCAGTGAGCATGTACGATAGTGGTCACTTGCTTGGTGGGACACCACTGGACTCCTACGCCCAGAATGGGCAGAGTTACTAATGGCAAAAAATGGTCAGTATTGCCTAATAAAGCAGCTTATAAAACTGAGGTTGATCTTTACAGTTGTGCGCACATGTTGTAGTTTGGATTAGGTGCAAAATGTCTCTAGACATCACTTCTCTGTTCAGTTTTGACCACCAGTTAATATCTGTTTTTCTGACAGGTTTGCTTAAGGAATAACCCTCTTTATCACGCGGGGGCAGTGGCCTTTTCTGTTAGTGCTGGAATCCCAAAAGTGGGGGTTTTGATGGAGTCTGTCTGGAATATGAATGACAGCTGCAGGTTCCAACTGCGTTCACCTGAGAGCCTGAAAAACCTGGAGAAAACCAGCAAGACAACAGAGACAAAGTGCGTGCAAACTCCTACTATTGTGTTCTTTTGGGGTAAAATATCCTGTCTGTGCATGAAGCGAACCTGTCTCGTGTATTCGTAGATATGACATGACTGCCAGGCCATTCAGATTAGACAGCTGTCGGCTGAATTTTTGTTCAGCTGACAGCTGTTATACTTCACCTCCCTCACTGTGAAAGTGAATTCTTTGCCAAGTGTTCATATGTTCTGTATGGGTAATGGGGTGGTAAAGGATGGCTGGACTTCTGAAAAATGGCTCCACAAGTCTTGAAATGCAAGTGCCCAACTCACTCCCCTGAAACTTTTTTTTTAGACAGTGCCCTGATACACAATAGATGGTCAAACCTTATTCTGTATGGCCAAGTTAATGGGGTGATCAAATTAACACCCCAACCCCCCTGCCCCAAGTATCCCATATAAAGGATGAACCTTTGGTCACGCATTCCTGTTCTCATGGATGTCTGGTCAGTAAGCTCCCCCATCTCCCCCCCCCCCCCCCAAATCAAATATTGCTTTTCCTCTAGTTTAGTCTGGTAACTCCTTTTAAGGTTCTGTTCACATATTTGGGCTTTCTGTCAAGGTTTAGGGCATGTTTCTATCAGTCTGCAGCATACTGCTTGTATCATATATGCTGAAGCCCTGACTGGCCCCATGTGTCAATGGGTTCTGTCACAAGTCTTCAGTGTCCGAGAACAGATGTGTCTTAAGGTTATAAACTGGGCAATGACACTATAGGGAACAGAACCGGTGTCTGGTTAGCTTGGTGTATGCTTATTGTGGGGCTCAGGTTAATATTTGTTGTCTTTTTAGAAGTATATGTAATCCTTGTCTATTATATATTACCAGACCTGAAAGTAAGCAGGAACCTGTGAAAACAGAGATGGGACCTCCTCCTTCTCCTGCATCCACCTGTAGTGACGCATCTTCAATTGCCAGCAGTGCTTCTATGCCATATAGTAAGTCAATGATGGTTTTTATAATCTATTTTTAGGGAGGGTTGAGCTAAAAGTCAACTTAAAGGTCCATTAACCCCTTCCTGACATCCGCCGTGCTAGTTTCATACAGCAGACACCATGCGCTAATGCCCACGGTCAGTGCCTGCACTGATCACTGGCATTAACCCAAAGCTGAACAAGTTGCCGTTTTGCTAGCGCCACCATTTTGCTGGTGATCACCGGCCTCTGGAATTAGCTCCAGAGCCAATGTCAGGTTGGCATGATAGCTGGGAGCTATGTAAAGGCTCCCTGGCCTGTCTGCAATTCTTTTCTTTTGCAGGCTACTCTGTCAAAAAAAAAAATGAAAATCGGAAAAATGCACATGGCGGGAAGGGATTAAACCTTAAGGGGGAAAAAAACTAAAGTTGGCCATACACTAGATGGCTGTAGGCCAAGAGCGTTCTCAATGATTCTTTCCCTCCCAACCCTTCCAATACATATGCATGCTCGCTCAGCTTATAGCAAATGAAGCTCTACAAGGTGTTGTAGGGGTATTTCTTTCCATTAATGGGCTTTACGATCTGTTGCTGCTCAGCTCTGCCCCCACTAGTTGACTGACTTCAGTCAGCAGATGGTAAGATCGTTGTGCCAATGGCTCGCTTCATGCTGTATGTTGTCAATGTTAAATTAAAAAAAAAAACAACAAACTCTAAAATGAGTAATTGCTTTATTTTCTTTCCAAGAACGGAGAAGATCCACTCCAGCTCCAAAAGAGGAAGAGAAGGTGAATGAGGAGCAATGGTCACTAAGAGAAGTTGTGTTTGTGGAAGATGTCAAGAATGTCCCTGTGGGCAAGGTTAATAACATTACTGACACGTCTGCTATGATGTCTTCATGTGCATTTAGACATTATTATGAATTTTTATTTTTTGGCCTGTTTAGGTACTCAAAGTTGATGGAGCTTATGTTGCTGTGAAGTTCCCTGGCACATCGAATAATTCAAATAACCAGTGTACTCCCGGCTGCGATCCTGACCCATCATCTCTTCTCCAAGACTGCAGACTTCTAAGAATTGATGAGCTACAGGTACAACATACGGTTCCTATCGATTGTCCCATTTCTCTTGTTTCTTTACAATGTCATTCTGCCAGGAGTAACTGTAAAATAGTAAAACGTATGGATGAGGAAATCCCAAGGGAACATAATAGATTCAGGAACAATGGACTGCAAAAACAGGTTATGATGCAGTTTAAAAGATTTCTGACTCCTAGCACAATAAGGAAAACTACTTGGTGTCTGAGTCTAGCTCCTCATTTCTGCATAGAGGTCATCTATGAAACATAACCCCTGCCCCATGTATGCCACGTTACTGGCAATGCTCTCATGAACGACCTGTTACAGGGGGTAAGCCAAGTTTACGAATCAAGTTGCTGTTGCAAAATGAGATGATCTTGGTAAATGAAAGTTGTTGTTAAAGGGAGTCTGTCACCAGGATGAACATATGAAATCAGCCACACAGGTCACCCTCACCTGATTGTAACGCTTTTTTTCCCCCCATGAAAATTCGTGCCTCCGTTGCAGGGACTCATTTATTTCTCAATATGCAAATGAGCAGTCTGGCGCACTGAGAGCAGGTGTGGAGAGATGCCGATGTATACTGGAGCGAGACAAGGTAACTGTCTGGCCAGGCAGTGGCCTTTCACCCAGCCGGTAAAATTTGTAGGGACACAAGCCTTTCAATTTTCGGAAAACTTGGATACTTCTATTAACTTTGTGTTTTGTCGCTGAAGTACTGTGATTTAAAGGGGTTCTCCATATAAACTTTTATTTATTTTGGTCTTCGTCAAAAGACACTCATGTCACTTTCTGCCCTATGCTACTTCCATTTTGACTCCACTGGGGTCCATGCTAGTTCCTAATAACTGGTTTTCGTCGCATTGGTGGCGCAGGCGTTTCCAGTCACTAGCAGAGCTTGGCTACCACTGTGGCCATCTGTTGGCTCAGTGGGCATTTCCTGTATGCTAAGCTGTGACCAGACGTTAGAAACCAGCGAGAAACTGGATGGTGTCAAAATGAAACGTGGGAACAGTGACGTGAGTACCGGTTATTTTTCGCTTATTTTATTGGAGGACACTGCACCATGGGTACAGATCTGGCCATTAGGAGACACACTAGGGAACAGAAAACTGCTCTGTTTCCTAGCCCCGATACCTTTCCAGGCCTCCATCGGGCCTTCCGGTGTTTCCGACAGGGCTTCACTGCTGCAGGTGCATTGATGCCGGTCACGCTTGTGTCTGAGGCCTGGCTGGGTACTAGGCCACAACTAGATCCGCCCCTTTCCCGGGCTTTCCTGGTCTCCAGACTCCGACTGGGGCCATCCGTTGGCCAAGGGGTTGTTCTAGCAAGCCATCCAGCCTACCCAATAGCCACTGAGCCCTATATTTCTAGGGGGAAGGGCTTTTGCTCTCCTTGTAACTTTGTATTTATTTCTTGCCTTGTTTTTGCTTACGGGGATGCCTCTGACTCTCTTTGGGGACGTTGCACCCGTGGAGCCCTCTATGGAGCCCTTTCTGCAGCAGTTGGCAAGTGGCCATCTCCTGCGGTCTAGTAGGCAACCCCCCCACCCTGTCTGGCCCCTCTACTGTTCATTCCCCGTATTGGATGGCCTCCCTCACTGTTGCTATGTTGTCCTTACCAGACTTAACCAGTCAGTGCTGGACACTTGGAATGGCTGCTTTCTCAGATTGCCACTGTTGGCAGATTCTCGGGATTTCCTTAGACATCCCTCATAGTTCCCCTCCCTACTACAGGACCAAGAAGTGCTCCTACAGTTCTCGATCCTCCGCTCCTTCCTCTGGGCACTCCCCAGATAGGCTCTCTTCTCGCGGCTCTACTCCGATAGGTGGCTCTCTGCCTCCCCCTGCTCGGGCTGCTTCTCTGGGGATGCCTCTTGACTCTGACCTGGATCATCAGCTAGGCTCCTCTGTATCTGCTGCTATGCGGGAACTCATTCATGCTGTAGAGAGAACCTACAGATTTCTGAGGTCCCAGACTCGTCCTCTTAGGTGGACATCTCCTTCTGCTATTGGGTTTTTGATAACATCTTGAGGGCACAGTGGCTCCTCCCTGGACCATCCTTTCTTCTGGAAGTCTGTTGTATCTTCCTTTCACTGACTGGTGTGTCTCCAAGCAGAAGGTGAGCTCAGGGGCAGTTCTGCCAGGCTATGCTGTGACACGGCTGTAGCTCCCCTTGGCTGACACTGAGGAACCTCCAAGGTAAAGAAGCAAATTGCTCCAGTGGCGCAGTTGGTGAGCGCCCGGTACTTGTATATCAGTATCTAGTGGGCGCTAGCCAGGCTGTCCCGAGATAGGAAGGGAAACATGGAGCGCCTGGGTGACTATCACTTAGAGACCCCTGCGGTGAATCCTGTATCCAGTGGACGCCGCCTCCCTCAATGATCCCTCTGTGTGAGAACGGATTGCTTCCCCCCTCCAGAGCAGTGGGATCTTACCTTGTCTTTTAGGTGCTTCAGGCTCCCTCTTCCAGCCTTTGATTAAATCCATCTTTGCCTTTTGTACTGGAAGATCAAGTTCCTGGTGGCCATTACTCCCATCCGCAGGGGTCCCGAGCTGGCTGCCCTTTTTCAGCAATCTATCCTCTCCCAAACTTCTAGGCCTGTAAGGCTCCCCCTGACCCGCAATCTACTTTCTCTAAGGTTCACCAGATCCATTGTTGTCTCTGCTGCTGCCAGTTTGTGCTGTAAGTTTTTGCAGCGGCTGAGCGCTAAGGGTTCGTTCACACGGGCACAGAGGGAGCGGATTATGGCGCGGCATCCACGTCATAATCCCCCCCCCCCCCCCTCCCCCTCACAATTGTGGTCTATGGAGACCGCTAACGTTCTTTATTTTCTGCTAGCGGTGCCATGTGGCAAAAGAAGCGACATGACCTTTCTTGAGGCGGATTCCGCTTCAGGAAGGCAATAGAAGTGAATGGGAAGCAGAAACTGCGTGGCAGTTTTTTTTTTTTTTTTTGCCAAAAAAACGTGTCCTTTGTTTTTGGTGTGGCTCTTTAAAAAAAAAAGCCCAAAAACCATGACTCGTTTTTACTGTCCATTCACTGGCCGACAGGGAGAAACCACCTGGCGTTTTCTGAAGCGCATATATATATATATATATATATATATTTTTTATATTTTTTTTTTTACTAAAAAAAACGCTCCAGAAAGTGCCTCACGGTCAAAAAATAAAACACAAGCTTCCTAATTAGGAAGTGTGTGGTTTTTTTTTTTTTTTTTTTTCCGGATCAAAATTCGACACAGTTTTCACCTAAGGGCTCATTCACATGGGGCCAGTGGGGCGGAATCCGCCTTCATACAATAGTGGTCTATGTAGACCATTAGCGTTCGTTTTTCCACTAGCATTTTTTTGCCGCTTGTTAGTGGTTGTTGGTTCCTACAGCTACGGTACAAACTGAATTCATGCACAGTGCTGTGGCCAGGTATAGCCTGGAGTTGGAACCAACAGCTTTTCTATTCCCTGGTGTCTCTCCTAGTGGCCAGGTCTTTACCTATGGCTCCGTGTCCCCCAGTGAATACAACAAGAAAAGGCTTTTACGGTGAGTACAAAAAAATCCCATTTTTAGAAGACCATCGAACAGAAGCGGCATTTGTGAGCCAGCTATAAAAAATTGACTGCTGCAGGAAAACGCCATTTGTAATGTAATTCTAAAAGTGCTCTGCGGTGTGTAACAGATGCAATGTTACGTCCACAGTCCTGCAGCTGATCAGACCACTGGTGATCGTATAGTGGCTTCAGGCAAAGGTTGTCGTTTTGATGACATGGAAAAGAGTAAGGCAGAATGCAGCACTACATTTCGGAACCCTCCTCTGATGCTCTTAGCACAAAGATGACCAAAGTTCTCCATGTATTTTAACGTTGCATCTTTTTCTGATTGGTAACTTGTAGGTGGTGAAGACTGGTGGAACGCCGAAAGTCCCTGACTGTTTCCAAAGGACTCCTAAAAAGTTGTGCATTCCTGAAAAAACTGAAATACTTGCAGTCAACGTAGACTCCAAAGGTAATGCCTTTTCATATGTAATCTTCGTTAAAGGGATCTTATCATTAAAACTCAATTTTTTTTATTGTCCCTAACATGTAGGAATAGCCTACATCTAGATGTCTTCTCCGTGCTGCCGTTCGGTTGAAATCCCGGTTTTCGTTGGTATGAAAATGATTTCTCTCGCAGCACTGGGGGTGGACACCAGCTCTCAGACAGCACTGGGGGCTTTCCTAATGCTGCAAGAGAACTCTCTAGCACTGCCTCAATCTTCAGGAATGGGCTCTCTTCGTGTCTTCTTCCGGTGGTGGCTTCAAACTTCTAGGCCTCGGGCAGAATTGTGTAAGCGGCCATTTTCTTGTGGTCGGTGGGTATGTGCAGTCGGCTTTGCCGTAGGCCCGAGGTATAAAAGTTTAAATCCACCGCCGGAAGAAGATGCGAAGAGAGCCCATTCCTGAAGAAGATGGAGGCGGTGCTGAAGAGCTCTCTCGCAGCATTGAGGACACCCCCAGTGCGGTTTGAACGCTGGCACCCGCCCCCAGTGCTGCGAGAGAACTCATGTGCATACTGATGAAAACTGGGATTTCTACCGAACGGTGGAGAAGACATCTAAAGGTAAGAGAAGAATAGCCTTTCTTAAGGCTATTCCTACGTGTTGGGAACAAAAAATTGAGTATTAATGATAGGATCCCTTTTTAATTCTGCCATTTTAAGGGCTGACTTATGGAATTCGGGAAGATTAGTTGGCTTGACAGTCAAATGGCTTGGAGATTCTCATTAATAGGGCAGGTTACTGTGGCTGACTTGCGAAAACCCCATTAGGACTAAAGTCTTACTGTCTCTACCTATGGCCACATCACCCTGAACACGTCTGATCTAGAACTATAGTCCTAGAGTTGAATCACTCGACTTGGGTCCTGTCCCTCCATGAGTCTGAACAGAACAGTTCCTGTTTGCGCAAACTTAACTGCATTTGTATTACATGAATAACTATTGAGCTGAAGGAAAACTTCAGAGGAAGCTGTAAAGGAAATCCCTGGCAAAGTTAGCTGGTGGTGGGAACTGGGATCAGGGGGTTTCATGCTAACTCTTATGTAAGCCGTAAGTGTCTGGTCTCTTGTGGTCCTAGTGTCCCCTGTGTGAATAGAGCTATGGTCACACACATGCATTGAAGCTCCATTTATAAAGGGGGCTCGGGGACGTTTAGTTCAGCAGTGCAATCCCAATTGATCAGACAGTGTATCCTGTGAATTTGGGATACTTTTAATGGCCTGTAAATTTGCCCCATAAACTCTGTAGACTGTTTTGTGGAGGTCTGTGCATAATCAGATTTCTTCCGTTTCTAGGAGTTCATGCCGTATTAAAGACCGGCACATGGGTGCGCTATTGCATTTTTGATCTTGCTACTGGGAAAGCCGAACAGGAAAATAACTTCCCTACCAGCAGCATTGCTTTCCTAGGTCAGAATGAGAGAAACGTGGCCATCTTCACAGCCGGACAGGTCTGTACAATTCTTCTTGCTTTTGTAATTCAGGGGTTGCTTCTGCTTATTGAGATCTCTGCCTCTGTACTAAAGAGCTTTCAGTATGAAGTATTAGGAATATGTTAGTGTGGATGTTCTTTTGTTGTTGCAGGAATCTCCTATTATTCTTAGAGATGGGAATGGTACGATTTATCCCATGGCTAAAGACTGCATGGGTGGCATCAGAGATCCCGACTGGTTGGATCTTCCTCCGATCAGCAGTTTGGGAATGGGGGTCCACTCCTTGGCTAATTTACCTGCTAACTCGACCATCAAGAAGAAGGCTGCCATCATTATAATGGCTGTTGAGGTATGGATGGCTCTTACAACTACCTGAATGGCATACATTGTGTATTTGTGGTGCAAACTCTGTACTCTTAGGCAAGGATGACGTGTGGACAGGTTAAAGCAGTTGTGCCGTTGAGTGCAATCTGCTCTAAGTATATCTGTAATGAAGTCCAAATTGGTACCATTGGTGTATGAGCCGGCTCAGAGAATCACAGTTAGATGGTGTGAACAATGGATTGTGCTTTAATGAAGGAAAGGGTGAAGTTTATATACATTGCTGGTGTGGTTATCCCCTCCATAGCCAAGGCATAGGTGTCATTAGTATAATATTGTTCACAACTCCTTATAGCTAACAGTTTTCTTCTAGGAGGATTAATCTCTGGGCAGCTCACTAAAAAAAAAAAAAAAAATTAAGATGGCTACAGGCACAAGGTGGCATCCTTCACACTGTTATGGACATTTATATCTATCCACAGGACAAGGGATAAGTGTCCAATTTCTGTGGACCCGGTCCTCCTAAAGCCTCTTTACATGACTGCGCTCCATTCACTTCTGTCAGTCTGTGATCACTGGGACCTCCTGCAGCCCCATAAAAGTGAATCGGGCAGAAGTCTCACAAGCACACTGGTGCTCCATTCACAAGGAGTCTAAGGGCTATTTCACACGGGGCACGGAATGGCGGATTTTGGTCCTGATTGTGATGCAGGAAGCTGTGTCAGAATAGGACTAAAATGCGCCTGTCGCGGCTTCCCTCTCCAAGTAGGCCCAAATGAATGGGTCTAGTCTGGAGGGTGCGAATCAGCCACGGAATCCGCCTGAAGAAACAACAGCTAGCTTTTTTTTTTTTTTTTTTTTTTTTTTTTTCATGAGCAGGATCATACAGTTCATGGAAAAAAGTAAGCTAGTGGTTTACATAGACCTGTATTCTGAGGGGGCGGATTCTGATATGGAGTCAGTGTCAAAATCCGCCCCCTCTTACCCCGCGTGAACAAGCCCTAAGGGGCCCTTTTGGTCCTCCATCGTCCTGATCACTGCAGTTCCACGCAACCAGGCTCCAAAGATTGGACACTACTCCTCTCTCCACAGGGCAGGGCCTGAGTGTCTATAACTGGACGACCTCTTTAAAGTGTGTGCAGCAATATGATGATCAGATTTGTTTCCGGTCGAAAGGGTTATTCCGATCTAGTACATTTTGACATACTCTAATATAGATATAGATAATGCGAGTGCCAGAGGGGAAGCCGATTCTTGCTCCAGATCCAGGGGTCCATACTCCTGACTGGTGAGGGCACTGGATCCAGACACCGTGAAGAGGTGGCATGATTGTTTAGTTTCTGTAATTCTGCATGTGATTAAGTGATACAAGAATCAGCAAGTAGAATAAAGCCAAGCAAAGGGTGCACAAGGGAACATGGAGTATTTATTGGAGATTATTTTTGCAACACAGCATTGTGTAATCTGGACGCATGGACTTCATCTACACAGGAAAAGATTTAGAACTGGCTGCCATGATGCATTACAGCTTTGTGTTTCTAGCCCCCGTTTTGATTATAAATTTTGCTTCATTCTAGAAACAAACACTGATGCAGCACATCCTGCGCTGTGACTACGAGGCCTGCCGACAGTATCTGATGAACCTGGAGCAAGGCGTCGTCCTGGATCAGAACACCCAGATGCTGCAGACGTTTCTCAGCCACCGATGTGACGGCAATCGCAACATCTTACATGCCTGCGTGTCCGTGTGCTTTCCGACCACCAACAAGGAGACTAAAGAGGAGGAGGGTAAGGGTAATGTCATAACCTTTTACTTTTTCAATTATTATGCCTCCATCACATGTTTTATACCACACCCCTGACATCATTGTTGTCAATGTTTCAGAAGCGGAGCGCTCTGAGAGGAATACCTTTGCTGAGAGACTTTCTGCAGTTGAAGCCATCGCCAATGCTATCTCTGTGGTGTCTAGTAATGGGTCTGGAAACCGGGCTGGATCCTCCAGCAGCCGAAGGTAAAACATATACTTGATTTCTCTTGAAGAGTAAAACTGACTAATACTTAGACTTTCACAGGAATGTTCTTGACCATTTATTTAGAAAGTTGCCAAAAAATTCAGCTCAGCAGTGTCCGTTTATCTTGCTTGTAAAGCATCAATATATTCTTCAGTGCATTACAAACTCTGTGACTGTCCCCAATATAGCTTACAATCTCAGTTCCCTGGGCAGTCTGTTCTGACTGTATAAGCTGTCATATATAATGTCCTATCAGTGTTTCTGCTGCTGATCTCCCTATTATGTCTGCAGCAGACTTTACACTTGTCTCAGGTAAGAAGCATGCACAATGAGAAATCTGTCTCTCCTATCCATTATTGATTCATTTCTGCCAGGAATAACTGTATAATAGCAAAGACTGAGTTGAGAAAAGCTAAAATGAACAAGGATATTGGAGATCCAGGAGCACTTATCTTCAAATACATAAAACACAATAAAAGAGAAGGCATACTCATGAAAGCTGCTTGCTGTCTGTGAATAGTATACCATCTGTTAATCTTTCAAGCTGTCAGAAATACATACAAGAACATCAAGATTTTTCTTATGTTGTAGGGTGTGAGATATGCAGAATGTACACACACTTGCTCAGGGCAACAATTTGCAGGTGTGGGGAGGCTGTGAAGGAGAATCCACCTCTCATATACTGTCTGAAGACACAGAACCTCCTCCTCCAGTGACTTATTACCTGTGATATTATTGCAGGGGAGGGTTACACGGTGAGAGCAGGCAGGTAAATCATGGGAAATGTAGTTTGTCCACAGATTTTCATGTACTTAACTGATACAAGGATCAGCAAGTAGAATAAAGCCAAGCAAAGGCCGGGTTCACATGGGGGTTTTTTGGTCTGCCTCAGGTTCTGGACCAAAAAAAAAAACCAGGTAGCTGTGACTGAATGCTGGTGCAATGCATCCGCATCCAGTCGCACACTTCTCTCCGGATTAGGCCCAATGAATGGGCCTAGTTGGGAGTGTCTTCAGGCCGAATCGCGAGGCGAATCGGCCTGAAGAATGAGCATGTCCGTTCTTTTTTCCGGGAGCCAGAACAAACTGCTCCCAGAAAAAACATCTGACACTCCCATTGATTTCATGCCTTTTACTTGTATTTCTTGTAATGTAATTGTGGATTTTGTTAGCTTAAGGCTTAGGGAGATGATGAGGAGATCCCTTCGAGCAGCAGGATTGGGGAGACATGAAGCTGGAGCCTCGGGTGATCATCAGGATCCGGTTTCTCCTCCCATTGCTCCCCCTAGCTGGGTGCCAGATCCACCAGCTATGGATCCGGGTGAGTGAAGCAAAGTGTGGCTATAGAGGGCTGCTTATATTAAACCTGTAGGTAAAGGGGAATCAGTCACGAGGTTTGTGGCCCCTAAACCACATGTACTTAAGCTTGGTTTTTGAGTTTCGGGACTTGTAATATGTCAGAGATGAGCTGTGGTTTAATCTGCATTGTGTAAGACAGGGTGCACTCCTGTTCACATGCAGTCTGGGACTTCTCTCTGGCAAATTATAACTTCCTAAAACTCAAAAACCAGGTGGTTTGTTGACTGTTTTGTGACCATAAACCCCCCAGCTTCTGCTGGTGTGGAGGCTGCAACCTTGTGACTGGTTTCTATTTTTGTATAAAGTAAATCAGATGTTACTTAACCTCTTTATTTCACTGACTGGATAAAGTTATGCAGTCATTGAGCATCAGTAGGTTCAGATTCTCTCTCCAAGCATGGCGACTCCCAGGACTCTAAACTGCTGGAACTTCTTATTGCGTGTTGGTAAACATCATGCTGTTCTTCTTTCTGAAAGATGGTGACATAGATTTTATCCTGGCCCCTGCAGTCGGATCCCTTACTACAACATCCACTGGCACTGGTCAAGGGCCTAGTACGTCAACCATTCCAGGTGAAACTGCTTTTACTTTTGATCTCTGCTTTTACTTCAAATCCCATAGAACAGTCTTAAAGGGGTTGTGCCATTAGACACCTACTCCCTATGTACGAGACAGGAAATGTAATGGCGCTGGTGGTCAGATCACTGTTACCCCCAGCAGTCAGTAGAATGGGGGACAAACTCTCCCTGTATCCTCTCTGAATGGTGCACCGGTATGTGACCAGTGCTCCATTCACCGATATGTATATTCACATGGGGGATGCAGGGCGACTTCCGTTCCTCAGCTCTCCTCAGTGCTGTGGGTCCCAGTGGTTGGACTTTTGGCAGTCTGACTCTTAATCTATATCCTATGGATACGGGAAGAAGTGGAATGACACAACCCATTAAGCTAGTCTAAGTCTAGATTTAAAGATTTAGTTCTCTTACTTTTTTTTTTTTTTTTTTTTTTTTTTTTTTTTTAAAAAGCCATTTTTAACAACTTCTTTCCCTTTTAGGTCCCTCTTCAGAACCTTCAGTGGTGGAGTCTAAAGATCGGAAAGCAAATGCTCATTTTATCCTGAAGTTACTATGTGACAGCATCGTTTTGCAGCCGTACCTCCGAGACCTCCTTTCTGCCAAGTATGTCTGCTGCTCTCAAAGGGGTTTTTGTAATGCTTAAAAACAGCCTATCTGGAGTTAGGTAGCTGAAACGCCTCTGTAAGCTGGTCAGACATGCAGTCACATGACTATATACCTGATTATCTTTTGCCTGTGTGACATCACATACATTAAAGGGGTTCTATCATTAAAATCACTTTTTTTTTCCCTCTCGATCACATGTAGGAATAGCCTTAAGAAAGGCTATTCTTCTCCCTTTTAGATGTCTCCTCCGTGCCACGATTCGGTAGAAATCCCGGTTTTTGTGTATGCAAATGAGTTTTCTTGCAGCACTGGGGGTGTCCCCGATGCTGTGAGAGAACTCTCCAGCACTGCCTCCATCTTCAGGAACAGCCTCTGTGCGCGTCTTCTTGTGGAGCTGGGTTCAAACTTCTACGCATTCGTAGTCGGCTCTGCATCAGGACTTGGGCAAAGCAGACTGAACTTGCACGCGGCCATTTTTTTTTTTGCGGCCGCTTACCCCAGCCACAAGAAAATGGCAGCTTACACCGGCGTACATGCGCAGTTGGATTTGCATGAGGCCCGACGGCAGAGCTGACTGCACATGCGTAGAACTTTGAACCCAGCTCTGGAAGAAGACGAGCAGAGAGGCTGTTCCTGAAGAAGATGGAGGCGGCGCTGGAGAGTTCTCTTGCAGCATTGGGGACTTGATTGAGTGTTGGGGACTTCCGTCAGTGCTGTGAGTGAACTTGTTTGTATACTGACGAAAACCGGGATTTCTACTGAATGGTGGTGCGGAGAAGACATCTAAAGGTAGGAGAAGAATAGCCTTTCTTAAGGCTATTCCTACGTGTGATCGAGGGAAAAAATGTTTTTTGGTTTTTTTTTTTTGTTTTTTTTATGATGGAATCCATTTTAACAATTTGGATTTCTCCCTTTGCACTAATGTACACAGTTCCCCATACTGCCCCTTTACACTAACATGGTCATATGGTCAGGTCCTTTTTAAAAAGAGCGAAATAAGTCACTACCAGAAATTTCTAGGACCACTTGTTTTCCTGGTAAATACAGAATTGATGCCACGTTTTATGTTCTTCTCAGGGATGCGAGAGGAATGACTCCTTTCATGTCTGCTGTTAGTGGAAGAGCTTATCCAGCTGCTATAACTATTCTGGAAACTGCACAGAAAATCGCCAAAGGTTAGTGAAGGTGTCTGCTGGATCTATCCGGCTTTGATGTATTTAACATTGACTTTCTCACCTAATACCTGCTTCTTTTAGCCGAAGCAAACGCAAATGAAAAGGAGGAGGATGTCTTCAAGGCAATGATTTGCCCACCTGGAACCAATGCAGATGATTCACCCCTGTATGTTCTTTGTTGTAATGATACATGCAGCTTTACGTGGACTGGAGCGGAGCACATCAACCAGGTACAAAAACGTGTTTATGTAGGGCTTTCGTAGTATATAGTGCTCTTTTATTGTTGTTCCATTTAGACTGGGCTAACAAACTTGACAGTTGTAAGCCAAATGAGAGACTCTTTCCCATAACGCCATTCCTATGCATCCTTAGCTTGACAACATCTTCTCTCCTGTGAGAACAAAGCATAATATTGGAAAGACTCTTAATTCTCCCCACTGTTCCTTCTGACTCAGGAGCCATATTGTCATTGTGACTCTACACCTCAATACACCTTGTGACATGGTCTCTATTTTTAGGACATCTTTGAATGCCGAACATGTGGCCTATTGGAATCTCTCTGCTGTTGCACGGAGTGTGCTAGGGTCTGCCACAAAGGACACGACTGCAAGTTAGTATTTCCAGGTTTTCTCCCCCCTAAATGATTGCCCTAGTGAATAGGAATGTACAGTCACATATGTGAATGTTTAAAAATACATCTGCTTGATTCATAGATTAAAGCGAACCTCACCTACAGCCTATTGTGACTGCTGGGAGAAGTGCAAGTGTAAGACTTTAATCGCAGGCCAGAAGTCGGCTCGTCTTGACCTGCTCTACAGACTGCTGACCATCACTAATCTAGTCACCATGCCAAATAGCAGGTAATCTTTATATCCTTATTTCAGAACGTGTCTCTATGTATCTACTAGTGTTGAGCGAGTAGTATTCGATCGAATACCTCGCCGACATAAGAACACCAAGGGGTTAAACGCTTCGACTATTTGCGTTTAATCTCTTGGTGTTTGGCCGATTACACGCATTCCTATGCCAGTGAGGTATTCGTTCGAGTACTACTCGCTCAACACTAATATCTACCTGTTATCAACTTCATTTACAGTATAATTTTAAAGGGGTGTTGTGTGTGTGTGTGGTTTTTTTTTTTTTTTTTTTTTTTTTTGCTTTAATTGATTAATAACTGCACCTATTTACCTTTTCTACCATGCCTTGAGTGATTTCTGGGTGTCTCTGCGAGCTCTCGGTATCTCCTGCATTAGTTTACATAGCAGGAAGCTGAAACATGTAACTTCCTCACTCCTCTTCCTCGCTACCCCCCCCCCCCTTCTATCTTCATCACATACATAAGCTGCAGTCAGACTCCCCTAGTGTTGGCATATCTGATGTGTATAGAGAAATCAGGTGGCCAACTAGCCCTACGCACAATATCAACTTCAGACAACCTTAGTCCATGTATATGTCCAGCTTCTGCAATTTGTCTACCTTTCCTTGTGAATTGTGTGGAACCATTTTGTTCACCTGTTGATATCCTTTTATTGTTCCAGAGGGGAGCACCTACTTCTGTTCTTGGTACAGACAGTGGCCAGACAAACCGTTGAGCACTGCCAATACAGACCACCACGTATCCGTGAGGACAGAAATCGCAAAGCAGCCAATCCAGAAGGTGCGACTTCAATTTCTTTTCTTTGTTGGAAGGCTAGGTCCACATCTAGGCATGGAGAGCTGTCATTTGGGAATCCTCCAGAGTAGCCAGACCGCTAAAATAGGGTTTCCACCCTTTTTATTCTAAAACCGGCCAGGAGACAAGTCCTCTGTGCAGGAATTAACTCTCTGACGATTGGCACTTTCTACAGCGGAGTCTCCAACAGATGTGAACTTAGCCTAAGAATATATTCATACGGACCAGTCTTGTACTGTGAAATCTATGTTGGCGTACAGATGTTTTGAAAATTGATCCTTCTAGTTAATATTTCTGTCGTAGATTCTGACATGCCAGACCATGATTTGGAGCCCCCAAGATTTGCACAACTTGCACTGGAACGCGTCTTACAAGACTGGAATGCACTTAAATCCATGATCATGTTTGGCTCGCAAGAAAACAAAGATCCGTGAGTTATTTCCTTTAATGTTAAGTAGTCAACTGAGGAGTCTGCATTCAATTTGCCGCTGACTCTGTATTCAATTTAGCTTTGACCCACTTTGTCCCTAGCGGTCACGTGACCAGGTTAGCGCAGTAGTTGTGGCAAGACTGGTCTATACTGATCATGTGATCTCCCCTGCGGATTGTCTGGCTGAACACAATTACTACAGCTTACCTCCCATTGCTTTTATAGGATGCACTCCTCCAATATTTTGATAATTGAGCATGAGGGGCTCAAAGCCAACCCCCAACTCTTCCCTGCTCATGAAATCCATATGCTCTAAATGGGAACATGTTCCATGCAAATAATCTTTTCATCGTCAAAACACTTTAATTAATATACAATCTCTTTTTTTCAAGTCTTAGTGCAAGCAGTCGAATCGGTCATCTTCTTCCAGAGGAACAAGTTTATCTAAACCAACAGAGCGGCACCATCCGCCTGGACTGTTTCACTCACTGTCTTATTGTCAAATGCACAGCGGACATCTTGGTAAGTGTCAGCGCTCGCAGTATTGCTGGCTTGCAGCAGTGTTTTACGTTGCGGCTTCTGCTTTGATAAATACGGGGAGTGTGGTATTCCAGCGAGGATCGCACAATTGATGTTGCTGACTCTTATTAGACTCTCTCTCCTTTTAAGCTTTTGGACACATTGCTCGGAACGCTGGTGAAAGAACTTCAGAACAAATACACTCCAGGGCGCAGAGAGGAGGCCGTGGCCGTCACCATGCGATTTCTGCGTTCCGTGGCTC
Organism: Leptodactylus fuscus; assembly: GCF_031893055.1. Taxonomy (NCBI): domain Eukaryota; kingdom Metazoa; phylum Chordata; class Amphibia; order Anura; family Leptodactylidae; genus Leptodactylus; species Leptodactylus fuscus. The sequence goes on from NC_134268.1 coordinate 31,308,115, forward strand.
GCGTCTTTGTTATTCTCAGTGTTGAAATGGCTTCCTCCAAAAAGAAAAAGTAAGCTGCTATGACTTTGTACACTTTGTGCAGATAGTTGACGTTTCCTGGATATTCATTCTGGGAATCTATGTACAGTAATGTTCAGACTAGCTGGTTATTTTCATATTAGGTTTTTCATATCGCCTTCCTAAGCCAATTCTGTTTTGCTTTACAGTAATTTTATTCCACAACCTATTGGCAAATGTAAAAGGGTTTTCCAGGCCTTGCTTCCTTATGCAGTAGAGGAGCTGTGTAATGTTGCAGAGTCACTTATTGTTCCTGTGAGAATGGGAATTGCACGTCCGACCGCCCCATTCACACTGGCCAGCACAAGTATTGATGCCATGCAAGGAAGTGAAGAACTCTTCTCAGTGGAACCTCTTCCTCCAAGACCATCTTCTGATCAGTCCAGCAAGTAAGGAGATAACACGGGGGGGCAGATTTATCAATCCTGTCTATTAGTAAGCGCAGCCCTAGATTAGACAGTGTCATATTCTTACGGTCTAGTCTCACTTTGCATGTCCTATTAGGGCTAGTTCACACGGGGCATGGGATGGCGTATTTTGGTCCTGACTTTGACTCTGGAAGTCACGTCAGAATAGGACCAAAATGTGACTGTCGCGGCTTCCTGCTCCAGAGTAGGCCCAAATGAATGAGCCTAGTCCAGAGGGTGCTGTCGCGAGGCAGACGCCGAGGCTGACTTAGCCGCGGAATCTTCCTGAAGAAAGGACAGCTCGCTTTTTTCTGTGAGTGGGAACATACCACTCATGGGGGGGAAAAAAGGAAGCTTGTGGTCTACATGGACTTCTATTGTGAGAGGGCGGATTCAGCGTCAAAATCCGCCCCGTGTGAACGAGCCCTTAGTTGACTTAATTTATGGCAGAAAAATGCACCAAAATTTTGTTCCACGGTGTCTCATTAGGCCGTGCCCATTTTGTCTTGCATGTTGTAGGGGTCATGATAGATGTGGTTCACAGCACTTTGGACAAATGTCTTCATTTCCTACATTGAACTACTTTTTCCCTATTCAGCTCCAATCAGTCCCAGTCATCTTACATCATTAGAAATCCACAGCAACGGAGGATCAGTCAGTCCCAACCTGTGCGGAGCAGAGATGAAGAACAGGATGACATAGTGTCTGCTGATGTAGAAGAGGTAATATTTTTCGGACTATAAGACGCACCCAGGTTTTAGAGGAGGAAAATAGGGGAAAAAAATTTAGAAGCAAAAACTGGCAAAATATTTAATATATGGGAGTTGTAGTTTTGCAACAGCTGCAAGGCCACATTGACAGGTGACCCTGCAGCTGTACGGGGACGCATAGAGTTTTTTTTTTTTTGGGGGGGGGGGGGGGCCAGAAGTACTTTTTAGTTTACCATTTTGGGGAATGTCTATTGCTTAGATCACCTTTTATTGAAAAAAAAAACCGGTGGTTTATGACATATGATCTTCTACTTTTATATATATAGATATAGATATAGATATAGAGAGAGAGAGAGAGAGAGAGAGATTCTAGGGACAGGAGGTGATTTAGAACTTTTATTTATTTCATATTTTTATTATATATTTTTAAAGCTTTTTTTTTTTTTTTTTTTTTTTTTTACTATTTTATTCCCCCCCGGGGGCTTGAACCTGCGGACGCTTGATTGCAAGTCCCATAGACGGCAATACAACTGTATTGCCGTCTATGGGACATTCTGTCTATTAGTATTACGGCTGGTCATAGAGACCAGCCGCAATACTAATACAGCAGTGACAGGCCTGGGAGCCTCATTAGGCTCCCGGCTCTCACCCGAACAGGTCGGCTCCTGCGATATCGCCGCGCAGGAGCCGGCCTGCATCTTTACAGGTACGGGGGAGGCACAGGTTCGGGGGAGAAGGGGCCGCTGATACTGACCCGGCATCTGCTGTACTAGAGAGGCGGATGCCGGTGAGGGATAGACGCCGGGGCCTGAGACATCGCTGCCCTGCCCTGCATGAAGCCAGCTCCCGCTCCCGATGTCGCAGGCCCCGGCACCTGTAATGGTGTCTATCACTTGCCGGCTTCCGCCTCTCTATTACAGCGGATGCCAGGCGCCACATTCGGCCTATAAGACGCACCCTTCTTTTCCCCCCAAATTTGGGGGAAAAAAAGTGCGTCTTATAGTCCGAAAAATACGGTATATTGTGTGGATGTTTTATGTAAAACTTTGGCCTAAATGCACCGTCACAAGGGTGGATTTCTGTCACCCACATGTTGTCTGGTTGCCTTGTGCAGTAGACCTAGTGAATGGATGTAATTCTCCTATGTGATTACCCTTTATTAGCCTCTTTATTGTGGGGTGACAGCAGATTGTATGGGCGGAAAGTGTGAGTTGAATGGTCAGCCAATACCGCCTATCGTTTTAACCAATGCTATGGCTTGTTTTCAGGTGGAGGTGGTGGAGGGAGTAGCTGGCGAGGAAGACCACCATGATGAGCAGGAGGAACATGGGGAGGAAAATGCAGAGGCTGAAGGACAACATGACGAACACGATGAAGATGGTAACTTTGTGCTGCTTAAATTGTCAAAACGTATTCCATAGACAGTCCAAGTGCTTTGAGAGTAATCTGTGAGGTCTGTCTTAGGGAGTGACATGGAGTTAGATCTCCTGGCTGCTGCAGAGACCGAAAGTGACAGCGAAAGCAATCACAGTAACCAGGACAACGCCAGCGGCCGCCGAAGTGTGGTGACGGCAGCAACTGCGGGCTCAGAAGCAGGTATGTTTGAGGCTAGGTTCATACCTGCGCTTGTTTACATTCCTCTGGTCCACCAGAACAGAAAAACAATCTGATCAGACACAAATAGAGGCCGAGGGACCCCTATTGGTACACTGTTACCAATAAGTGTTTGGACACCCATGCAAATGAAGAGATCTGCAATCGTGATGTACATCACACCGTCCTCCGTTACATACGAAACCACATTGGCATTAGTGCATTGGCATTAATCACATGCAAGATGCCACAAGGTGCAGAGTTGTCCTATTTCGAGAGAGGGGTAATTGTCGGGCACCACAGGAATGGTTGATCCTTAAGGGACATAGCAAGCGAACTGAATTACCCAAATTCGACAGTGTCCTATGTGATTACGAAGTGGAAGGTGAACGGTGCCCTGCGTCGGCAGACCCCCGAAACTGGGAGATGGAGACCGACGAGTGCTGGCTAGAGAAACCGCACCCAACCAATGGCTCACATACACCAGGAGTGTCACCAGGCATCCGGGAGTATTGTCACTCAAACCCATCCATAAGGAAGCATCTGCTGGGCTCTACCTACTATTGGATAGGAAGAAATGTTGTGTTTCTATTCTACCGCAGGTGTCCAAATACTTATTGGTAGACCGTGCATTATGGAGTGTAATGGCGCGCCTGTTTTTACAACTGAGATTGTCAGTCTAGGTGTGCCTCCCCCCCCCCCCCCCCCCCCTCTTTCCCAACGTCCCCACCTTTCTCCTGTCTGGTGCTTTCCAACGGATACTCTGGAGTTCCAGCACAGATGTGTTTCCAGCCTTAACGCTTTAGTTTCTCTAAAATCAGTGTGGTAAATATTGTATGCTTCCTATGCAGGTGCAAGCAGTGTCCCAGCTTTCTTCTCTGAAGATGACTCTCAGTCCAATGACTCCAGTGATTCTGACAGCAGTAGTAGTCAAAGCGATGATCTGGATCAGGAGACTTTCATGATCGATGAGCCATTGGAGAGATCGACGAACAGCACACATGCAAATGGTGCTGCACAGGCTCCTCGATCCATGCAATGGGCTGTAAGGAACACACAAAATCAAAGGGCTCCCAATGCAACCCCGTCTAGCACCTCCACCCCAGCAGGTAAGTCTAAACAATATTGTATGTGATTCCTTGTGGTTTGTAACCTTTACATTTATAACCCCGCACTCCCATGGTGAGATCTATGCAAGGTAATAAGTCTCACTTTATTCTACAGCCAGCTCAGGAGCACTGATTTACATCGAACCATCCAGCTTGCGCAGAAGTGGGAATATGAGCTCCAGTGCAGCAGCCGCCGCCCTAGAAGCGAGCAACTCCAGCAGCTACCTGACATCTGCAAGCAGCCTAGCAAGGGCATACAGCATAGTCATTCGGCAGATCTCAGACCTAATGGGTTTAATCCCCAAGTATAACCATCTGGTGTATTCCCAGATTCCTGCCGCTGTGAAGCTGACTTACCAAGATGCGGTTAACTTGCAGGTACGTCTCTAAACCTTGTGTACCAGAGGTGATCACTATTCATGTATGGCTAATAACGTTAACTATTTCAATTTCAGAACTATGTAGAAGAAAAACTCATTCCAACCTGGAACTGGATGGTCAGCATTATGGACTCTACTGAAGCGCAGCTCCGTTATGGGTCTGCATTGTCATCTGCTGGAGATCCTGGTCATCCAAACCACCCTCTCCACGCATCCCAGAATCCTACCCGGAGGGAGAGGATGACTGCTCGGGAAGAAGCTAGTTTAAGGACACTAGAGGGTAGAAGGTAATGTAGACTTTAGTCACAAGATACTATTAGAGGATTCTTCATGTTAATGTTTCTTGCTCATATCCTTACACGGGAAAAACCTTGCAGGTAGACACTAAGCCAGTAGTGCTAGCTCCTCATACATACACTATACACTTCCTTTAGTCACTGACTGAATCAGTTTAGGGACCATGTATAGGATCATATCGGTGTGCTGGTCAGTGGAAAACAATATGGTCTTTATTGATGGAATAAATTAGTCTGTGCTGCAGGAACAGACAGGAATAGGACCTGCACCATATTATGCAGCGGAGTTATACGACCACACATGCGTAAGTAATATCTACCCATTGTCACCACTAATCCATGGGAGTTCTGTCAGTCATATGCTATTGCCCTCTTCTCAGAGACAAGTACTAGAGCTTGTCTGTCAGCAAAATTCCAGCCGCCTCCTCATCTGTGGTCCGTTTAGTAGCCAGTCGCCAATGATTCTATAGTCTTACATTGCCCAGTCTTTGCCACTGGAAAAATCAGGTAATTCCCTACCTCCCTCCTGATATTAGCAGGGTTCTTAGTACTTTCCTGGTCAGTTGTTAGTGAGACCCACAATGTGAAGAGATGTCCAATAACAGAACTTCATTATTGATGACAGATCAGTCATCATTAAGACTTGTAAGACTGTCCTAATCTTCGTATTTCAATGTTATCTCTTTGTAGAAGAGCCACCCTACTGAGTGCCCGCCAAGGGATGTCTGCACGAGGGGACTTCCTAAATTACGCACTTTCTCTCATGCGCTCCCACAACGATGAACACTCAGATGTTCTCCCAGTGCTGGACGTTTGCTCTCTAAAACACGTGGCTTATGTTTTCCAAGCTCTTATTTATTGGATTAAAGCGATGAATCAGCAGACGACATTGGACACCCCACAGATGGAGCGAAAAAGGTACAAGGCTTACTCCTCTGCTTACGCTGGGTTCACACCTGCGTTTGGGGTCTCCGTTCTATGGTTTCAGTCTTCTGCATGCCAGAAGACGGAAACCATAGACCGGGTCCAGCCGTGCGCGGCGGTGAGCGTTTTAGGCTCTCCGCCGCGAAACCGGATTTTTTTTTATCCGGACACAGAGTACTGCATGTCCGACTCTGTGTCCGGATTATAAAACCCGGTTTCGCGGCGGAGAGCCTAAAACGCTCACCGCCGCGCACGGCCGGACATCTCTCTCACCCATTCAAATGAATGGGTGAGAGAGACTCCTGCAGGTTTCCGTATCCTGCCTGTGTTTTAGGCAGGAAACGGAAACCTAAGTACGGACACCTGGGCGCAGATGTGAACGAGCCCTTACCGATTACGATGGGTGCATTATATTGAATGGCTTTAAACTTTGTACGCCTCTCTGACCTACTCCCCCTCTCTCTCCTTAGGACAAGAGAACTATTGGATCTGGGTCTTGATAATGAAGACTCTGAGCATGAAAATGACGACGACACCAATCAGAGTTAGTATAGCTGACTCTCCATAGCTTCATATCTGTCAATTTTTAGTTATATCTGAGATCATTTAGGAGAAGTAGCCTTGTGTGATGTAAAGTGCCGCACCTCCCTGCAGGTAGTGTATGGTATTGCAGTGCGGCTTCTTTCACTTTGTTGGGGTTGCACCAAATACAACCTGTAGACGTGCGAGGATTCTGGAACAGAGCAGCCATGACTTTCTAATCCTGTACAGCTTATTAAGTATGAATGTTATAATGTGCCCTGCATCATCCTGATATTTGGAACAAATGTTTTTTTTGCACTGGGTGTGTAAAAGTTAAATGCAACTCGGTGAATCTGAGAGATTATTATTCACTTGCTCCAGATATCTGGTTTTAGTTGCAAACTTTGGTTTGTGTTTTTTTTTTTTTTTTTTTTTTTTTTTGGGGTCTTAATGGGGAAAACCATGTTATTATAGGTCCTCAATCATTGTAACAGTAACTCGCTACACTGTAGGTCATCCAGCTTCTGTCTTGCTGTGTTTTCCATCCATTCCAGCAGTGTTTCATTGCCTATAATGGATTGTATGTTTTAGGTTCGACATTAAATGACAAGGACGATGACGCTCTGCCTGCAGAAACCGGCCAGAATCACCCATTTTTCCGTCGGTCTGATTCCATGACGTTCCTCGGTTGCATTCCACCAAATCCCTTTGAGGTTCCTCTTGCAGAAGCGATTCCTCTGGCTGACCAGCCCCATCTCTTACAGGTAAGATATAGTATATCAGAACTCGTCATGTTAATGTATTTAGCTATAAGATTGTGTAAGGTAACATCAGACTCCAAAAGCCACTTACTGTAAATCGACCAGCGCCTTTCTGGTTTAATGTCTGGTGTTTCGTTTACCCTGCAGGAAAGCCACAAATACACAACCTATGTAAATCACATAGTAACTGTATCCGGTGTCACATCTGTCTGGTCACAGTCCAGTGGAGATGTATTTTCCTCTGCAGTTACATATTGCATTTGTGCACTTGATTTAGTGAATTTAGGTCTTGCTCCTTTAATTCATGCTTCAGGTTTCCATTTTTAGAAGGGAATGTGTCAGTCAGCCTGTGTGAGCTGCCTTTGGGCATGCAGAGTTTTCGGCCATGTTACTTCTGTGAATATGCTGTGCTTCTTTTATGAATTGCAGCATGGTGTCTCCCCCTAGTGCTGATTTGATAGCTTTATCTCTATCCACAGCAATAGGCCATCTGCAAGGGATACCCTTAAAGGAATTCTACCATTAAAATCAAGTGTTTTTTTTTTTTTCCTCCATGACACGTAGGAATAGCCTTAAAGGCTATTCTTCTCCTACCTTTAGATGTCTTCTCTGCGCCGCCATTTGGTATAAATCCCGGGTTTTTGTCAGTATGCAAATGAGTTCTCTTGCAGCACTTGGGGCGGGCCCCAGCACTCAAACAACACTGGGGGTGTCTCCAATGCTGCAAGAGAACTCTCCAGTGCCGCCTCCATCTTCTTCAGGATCAGCCTCTTCACGCGTCTTCTGGTGCGGGCGGTCAAACTTCTAGGCATCAGGCCTAGGGCAGAGCTTCTAGGCCTGATGCACATGCCCACAGGCCACAAGAAAATGTTGCTTACTTACTGTGTAAGCGGCCATATTTCTTGTGGCCGCAGGCATGCATAGTCTGCTCTGCCTGAGGCCTAGAAGTTTGACCGCCAGCGAAGGAAGATGTGTCAAGAGGCCGTTCCTGAAGAAGATGGTGGCGGTGCTGGAGAGTTTTGTATACCAATGAAAACCAGGATTTCTACCAAATGGTGGCGCGGAAAAGACATCTAAAGGTAGGAGAAGAATAGCCTTTCTTAAGGCTATTCTGTCGTGTCAACAAGAAAAAAAAATTCGATTTTAATGGTAGAATTCCTTTAAATGTATTAGACACCTGCCTTATTGTGGAAGAACCTGCACGTTCTGCAAAATTACAACATACTGTGCAAGTGACACACTGCTGCCATTGGAGAACAATTTGTTGGCTCAAAGGTTTCCTTAACCAGTTCTGGACCACTCTTAACCCTGCAAGGGCTAATCTGTACGTCCTTGCAATGTTAAACAGCTGCACAAAATTGTGCAGCTGCAGAACTGGAGAGCCAGCTGCAACTACAGCTGGACCTCCTGTAGGCAAGGCAGGAATGGTTTACAATGTAATCTGTGTCACTGACAAGATGCAAAAACGATCTGAATAACCCAAATGAAAATAAAAACAACTATAGCTCTCAAAGCCGCATGTATGAAAACACCAAAAATAGCTGATCCTGGCCCAGGGAAATTGGAAGTAGTTAATCCATACACACAGGGCAGATATGTCTTGGTAAATCCATTGTAAATGATAAGTTGACACGTTCTGCTGAATGTCCCTGGTTTAATGGTAAGTGTTTTTATTTGTAGCCTAATGCTCGGAAAGAAGACTTGTTTGGCCGCCCAAGTCAGGGTCTCTATTCCTCTACAGCTAATAGTGGCAAATGTTTAATAGAAGTGACAGTAGACAGAAACTGCCTGGAGGTAAGAGAACAGGCGCCAGACATCACCGCACATCAGCCATCTAAGCAGGCATGTTCTTCATTATGCACATAATATATATCTCATGATTTTTGTATGTCTTCTGTCCTTCTTCACCTCTATGCTGAACTTTTTACACTCTGGAGATGGTTTTAGAATGGGGAAAATGTAACGTTCTCCAAAATGAAAGCGGCGGTTTTTATATATATTGGAATGGGGTTTATCACCCTCTGTTATATATATGCCTGTCTAAGGAATGCCAGGGATGCCCGGGCCTAGTCAGCTTTTTCACTAACATGACTCCATGTCTTAGCATTGTGGCGGATTTGCAGCAGAGCGTGACTCACTTGCATGCGATTACGGTATATTGCTATTGCACAACAGAGGGTGGCATTTAAGAGACCTTTAGCAAATCTAAGTAATGTGCACGTTACGGGGAACCGTTTTTTTTTGCCTACCAGACGGTTCAAGTAAATACTGCAGTCTCCTGTTATCGGGAACACGTTTTTGTTTTTTTTTCCCCCCCATATACATTATCCATAATTTGTTGTAGAGCTCATGTTAAGGCACTTGTCATGTTTATATACCTATATGTATCTTGTGTGCTCTGCAGGTTCTGCCAACTAAAATGTCCTATGCTGCAAACTTGAAAAATGTAATGAGTATGCAGAATCGGCAGAAGGAAACCATGGAAGAAAATGTACCTACGGAGGAAGCGGAAAGCTCCAAACCCGGACCTTCCGCTCATGATCTAGCAGCGCAGTTGAAGAGCAGCTTGTTGGCAGAAATTGGTCTGACGGAGAGTGAGGGTCCTCCTCTGACATCGTTCAGGTAATCTTAAATTTGTCATCTTATTGACTTGCACATCATTTAGTTAAAGGGGGTTAAGCCACGAAAAGTGTTTATCCTATGGCAATAGGATAGAGGATAAAAATACTGCTGGGAATCTGACTTAGGCTGGGGCCCCACTTGCCGGAAATGCCGCTGTAAAAATCACGGTGTTTTCACAGTACTGGCAAAGTGGATGGAATTCATGCGAATCCCATGCCAGCTTTGTGGAAAAAAAATTGTAGCGCGGACACGTTGTGATTTCCAAAACCTTCACGGTTTTGAAAATTGCAGCATGTCAATTATATCTACGGAAACGCCGGCGGCTTCCTCGTAGATATAATTGTAACAAAGTCCGCAGAGGAAAAAAATAAAAAATAAAAATCTGTGAACGTTCTGTTGAAAGCGCTGCGAGAAGAACCGCAATGCGTTCACACTGCGGTTCTTCCTGCAGCGCTTTAGTGCTGTGTTTCTGCCCAGTGGGGCCTTCGCCTCAAGACTCATTTCTCCTGAGAACGTTTCTCCCCCCTTGATGGCACACCGCCTGATCTCAGCCAGACTGTGCTGCTATTCAATTCAATGGGAGAGCCAGACATAGCAGCGCTCTGTACTTTGGCTGTCTCCAGAGCTCCCATTTATCCCACATCACATATATATGTCTAGTATGTATTGCCACCCTTCCTCACACTTTTTTTTTTTTTTTTTTTTTTTAATGCAAACTTCAGAATTCCTTAACTTTGCAACAAGTGGCTTAACCCCTTTAAGAAATACTTATAAATGCACTCATTGATTGAAAAAAAAAGAAAAAAAAAATCTCACCCAGATAGAAACATTGGATTCCTTCAAAACTGGGCATGCATTTTTATGACATTTGACATTATGATTTGACACTGGGTTTTGCCACAAGAGGGGATTGCATGTGTTTCCCTTGCTGCCTCATTGAAAGTATTGGAGTCTACTATTTGGGTAATGAAGCTCAGAGGATCAATGACTGCTAGACTTACCTCTACGATGCCCTGGAAGGCATTATATGCCCATTTGACAAATGGAGAAGTGGCCCTAGAATTAGATGAAGTAGGACAAATTGCCCATTGTCTAGACCCGTGATGGCGAACCTATAGCATGTGAGCCGGAGAAGGCATGTAGAGCCCTGTCTGTCTGCTGGCAAGCGCACAATCTCCCAGATGGCTCACTAACAGGGAATCCGGTCCAGGATTCTGTTAGTAAGTGCACATAATGCTGTTGGTGTAGGCTGCTTGTGTAGGCCTACACGGACTGCAGACTGTGACCTCTGCCCTGATGCTTGGTGGGTGTGGTGGGGTGCGCGCTACTGTGGAGCATATAATACTGTATGAGGGAGGCCTACTGTGGTGAATATAATACTGCGGGGCAGATTGTACTATGTGGAGTCCCCTCACTATTTGTCACACAGTATCGGTTTTATAGCAGACGTGATAATCGTATAGGCTGTAATATTTCCACGGTCACTATAAAACAGATCCTGTGCGAAAATAGTGAACATTAATTGTTAAAAAGTACAAAATGCAGAGACCTTCACCTGTCAGTATAAAGTTCTTTACATTGTAAGTTCTGTAAAGCCCCATTCACATGACTGTAATTTGTGGAGCCACACAGTTTTAAGGTTAATTTGCTGTGTTGGCACTTTGCCCAAACTGTAACCCAAAACCCACCGATTCACTCCATCTCTAAAAGGTTCGCCATCACTGGTCTAGACCATCTTGACCAAGCTGTTAGGATGTTGACAGTCCAACGATGGTGGTTGACAGATCAAATGACAATGAGCAGATACAGCAGTTTCCTTGATCAGCATCCAGATCCGGGCAGCGCTTTCATTACACACCCCTGGCTGTCTAGACCACTCCCAGGTGTTTGGCAGAAGCACATTTGATGTCTGTTCTGTGCTTGACAACCACCCACCGCTGCATTTGCTTTGTCGAGCTGTCATGTTTGAGAAACCTGGACTGCTGTGTACATTAACCATATTGTCTTCAGCAATGAATCCAGGTTCTGTTTGGGATCTGATTGATTCATGGCCTCATAGAGTGTTTTAGTCCTGCCTTTACTTTGGAGCTGCTCAATCTGCTGGTGTAATGTTCTGGGAAGTCATCGCATATGACAGTCAGTCACCCTTAGTGACACGAGGTGCACTAACAGCTCCACAGGACGTCCTGCACCCCATGTGTTACCTCTCATGGCAGGGCAGACAACTGGCATAATGCCCCCCTTCACAGCAAGAGTTTCTTAGGAGTCTCTATTGGATTACCACACTTCCTTGGCCTGCTTGGCTGTCAGACTTATCACTAATGGAGCATTTAAGACCAGTTGTGGTTTTAGTGCAAAATCAACAGGCCCAGTTACAACATCCAGGGGCGAATGTGATGCAGGATACCATAGAGAACCAGTATGCCTGCATTTCATCTTGTATCTAGGCTACATTTGGCCCAACAACGTCCTAGAGCCTCTTTTCATTTGTACGGTTTTCCCAATTAATGTTCTTTTTCAAGTCTAATATTGTAATTGCTTATAAATATCATCATTTGCAGTCGGTTCCATTCCAGTACAACAACTTCTTGGCACATGTGGTGGTTTTTTTCGTCTCCTTGATTGACACCCATTTTTCACCCTAATACATTTCAGGCCGCAGTGCAGTTTTATGGGCATGGTAATATCTCATGATATGCTGTTGGGGAGATGGAGATTATCCCTTGAACTTTTTGGCAGAGTGTTTATGGAAGATGTGGGAGCAGAGCCTGGATCTGTAAGTAACCGAAATAAAAACCTCCGATTTTTATTTTTTATTACATTACATTTCTGTGTAATGTCCTATTGAGTCGGTGTCATATGATCTACATCAGTTTTGTGACCTGAACAGGAATTGGAAATAACACCGTTCATACATTTGAAGGGAATTCAATTTCATCAGTGTTGTGGTAGAATTTGCTCATCTCAAACTAGAGATTTTGTTGACTGCGATCTTCCAATTCTTAATTTCCTTGCTTGGGTTGGAAAGAAATAGGTTAAAAGTCCTGTGTGTATTCTTGTCTTGTTGGCTGATATTTCTGTGAGGGCTTTACAGCAATCTGTTTTAGGGCTAGTTCACACGGGGGCAATGAGGCAGTTTCGGCTCAAAATCTGGTCTGAGACTGCTAGCTTTTTTTTTTTTTTTTTTTTTTCTCTCTCTCTAATAGTATCAGGTCTTATGATTCAGCTAGGTTCCATTTAGTGGGAATGAGGCTGTTAAAGGGATCCTAACACTTAGGAATAGGAATAGCCTTAAGGCTATTCTTCTCCTACCTTTAGATGTCTTCTCTGTGCCGCCGTTCGATAGAAATCCCATTTTCTTCGATATACAAATGAGTTCTCTCGCAGCACTGGGGGCGTCCCCAATGCTGCGAGAGAAATCTTCAGTGCCGCCTCCATCTTCGTCTGGAATGGCCTCTTCCAGCGCTGGGGTCAAACTTCTACGCATGCGCAGTCTGGTCTGCCATCGGGTCTCGGGCAGAACCGACTGTACATGCCTGCAGCCATTTTTTTTTTTTTTTTTTTTAATTTTTTTTTTTTGTGGCTGCTTACGCTCTGTACTCCATTGAACTCCAGGAGCGTATTGCGCATGCGCAGTATGCTCACCTAAGCGGCCACAAAAAAATGGCCGCGGGCATGTGCAGTTGGCTCTGCCCGATGCCAGAGCCGACTGCGCATGCGTAGAAGTTTGAACCCAGCGCCGGAAGAAGATGCGCAGAGAGGCCGTTCCAGATGAAGATGGAGGCAGCGCTCGAGACTTATCTCGCAGCATTGGGGATGCCTCCAGTGCTGCGAGAGAACTCATTTGCATACTAAAGAAAACTGGATTTCTACCGAACAGTGGCGCAGAGAAGAATAGCCTTTCTTTAAAGCTATGCCTACACATTAGTCAGAAGAAAATTGCATTTTACTGATGGAATCCCTTTAAATTTTGCGTTTAATGCGTATTACCATACGAGATATGCATACATTTTATTAAAAAAAAGTAGAACCCAGAGCTCACAAAGACTATCAGCAAACCTCTATAAACGCTTAGTTCTACCATTTTTCTATAAGTAGTAGAAGCATCAGAGTCCCACTGCTGTGTTGGGGGAGATTTGTGTGTATTTAACTTTTATACAATAATTTTCTTCACTAGATTTTGACCGAGTTGGGTGGCTTTGAAGTAAAAGAATCCAAGTTCAGAAGAGAGATGGAGAAGCTCAGGAACCAACAGTCTAGAGACCTTACGCTAGAGGTAGATATCTAGTTTATGAACGGATCTGTTGGTATAGGTGATGTGTGTCTGCGACAATAAGGAGTTAACGTTCTTTTGTGGTTTGCACTTTGAGCTGCAGGTAGACCGTGAGAGAGAGCTCCTCATTCAGCAAACCATGAGACAGCTGAACAATCATTTTGGTAGAAGATGTGCCACCACACCAATGGCCGTCCACCGAGTCAAGGTGACCTTCAAGGATGAGCCTGGTGAAGGCAGCGGAGTGGCCCGAAGCTTCTATACAGCTATTGCACAAGCCTTTCTATCCAATGAAAAACTGCCTAGTCTGGACTGCATTCAGAATGCCAACAAAGGGACTCACACAAGTAAGAGTATTGGGTTGGCTTTAACCTTGTGGTTTTCGGCATTGTTCAGACTTTCTATTATTCTGTTTTACAGATCCTGTACAGACCTGTGTATCTCTGACTACAAACTGCCATGAGTAGTCAAATTCTGCAGTCGTACGGCCACATATCTCGCCCTTGCTATTTGCTAACCTACCAAATGTTAGGGTATGTTCACACGGTGGAAAATAAAGAGGAATTCCTCTTTATTTTCCACCGCTGGAATTTTTGCTGCGGCCGAGACGGGATGCCGATGAAGTGAATCTGCGTTCCGTTGCAACATCCTGCTGCTGGTTAGGCCTAATCTGCAGGGAGTCTCAAGATGGATCGAGCAGGACGCTTATTTTTTCCACGTTCTGTTGCAATCTCTGTTTTCAGGAGGAATCCACCCACAAATCCACAGCAGATTCCTCCGTGTGAACACGGCCTAAGTGAGAATTGGGGGACTCTTAGACAAGGGAGTCTGGTTGTAGAATGGGCCTACGTGTTAGACTGGGAGACACACAGGTCTGCAGATCAAAATTATTTTTAATAGACTACTTGAAAAGATGATTGTAAGGTGTACATGAATATGTGAACATATGTGATCCATGATAACCTTTCCTGAGACCACAAACTTCCCAAGTTAAATGGATATTGTCCTCTTAAAGGGATTCTAATGATAGAACTAAGACCACATCGGAATAGCCTTTAAGAAACTCCTACCTTTATTATTCTGATCTGTGCCGCCGTTCTGGTGTTTTTTCTGGAGTTCCCTGAGCTGTCCGAAGACTCTCCAGCGACACCTCCATCTTCTCCTGACCACGACTTCAGCCGAAAGCGCTGACTGCACACATCCGTTGGCCATTTTCCTGTGGACTTTTCCACTAGTGTCCATTTGGCCACAGGAAAATGTCTGACGGACATGCACAGTCAGCTCTTTGGGCTGACAAGAAGATGGAGGCGTTGCTGGAGAGCCTTTGGACCGCACCAAGGAATGCCCACTGTGCTAAGGCTCATTTGCATATGGCGAAAAACACCAGAACGGCGGCGCGGATCAGAATAATAAAGGTAGAGGAATAGCCTTTAAGGTTATTCCATCATGGTCTTATTTCAAAAAAAGGGATTCTATCGAAGACATTTATGAGCAATTTCCAGAATTGAGGCTCTCTGACCTCCAAGGCAGATATTGGCTGGAGAGGTGCTCTTATGGAAGGTGCCGTAAGAGAGAACTGGTTACAAAACACACATGGTACCTCCAATAATCACAAACTGACTATACATTGCATCAAAATGCAATAAATCTAACAGGTGCTGGCACAGATGGTAGCAATATTACTCAGTAACCAAAAGGTATGTGATATCATATATCAATTGTGAACCAGAATGGGTTAATACAAAGGTAAGTGGATATGAATGGATATAAATTCCAACTAGTCCAAAGAACCAGACAATGGGGGAGAAATTATCAAAGTATAATACTTATCTATCTATGCACAGATAAACAAACCCCCCATATATCTCCTCATGGACTATTCAC
The DNA here is from genome assembly GCF_031893055.1 of Leptodactylus fuscus. Classification (NCBI taxonomy): domain Eukaryota; kingdom Metazoa; phylum Chordata; class Amphibia; order Anura; family Leptodactylidae; genus Leptodactylus; species Leptodactylus fuscus. The sequence goes on from NC_134268.1 coordinate 31,323,653, forward strand.
CTAAATAGCTTCCACCCTCCAGTTAATAACTAGTCACATATTTCTGGTCCAAACAAAATCAACAAGAGTTTAGATAGGGTTACCTGAAGTCATATTGAGCAGCACAGCAGACCTGAATGGATCCAAGGAATATATAAAACGCACTCCAACGCGTTTCGCCGTAGAAGGATTCCTGACGAAGCCTTCTTGGTTACTGAGTAATATTGCTACCATCTGTGCCAGCACCTGTTAGATTTATCTGTTTTTTTCTCCTAAGTGTCTTATTGTGTCTCTGGCATATATTCCATCTATTTGCCCTGCTAATTTATTGGATTGTGATTTTATATTTATGACAAATCTTATTGTTTTATATATTGGTGACTTTTTGTGGTTTTCTGACAGTTGCTTTTTCCTATATTTTGTAAGAGAGAACTGGGCCTCCCTCCCCTACTGATGGTCCTCGTCCATAGACGAGGGGGGAGGGGAGCTTCTACACCGCTCTCACAGTACAGCGCTATAGGTGCTACTGTGAGGAAGGGTGTTCCTGACTGTCAGAAACACCCTTCTGACGTTGAGGAGCTACTGTACCGGCACCAATAGCTCTTCACCGGGGGCACAGAACGTGGTAGCTGAATTCAGCGCACTGTCTGCTTTCTAGCGGTATATAAAACCGCATGTGCCCCAAGTGGTGAAAAGGTCATCTTTAAGTGCCATAGAAGGGAATGAAGACCCTGCAGTCACCCCTCCATTCATCCAGTGGTGACCTCCAGAATTTGGACTCCCATCTGTTAGACATGCATAACAAGATTTTTATTTTATTTATTTTTTATACCAATTGGAGCTACCATTAATAGTTTCCAAGGCATTTTTTTTTTCTGTTTTAACATTAATTTTATGTCTAATCTTAAAGGTTTAATGCAGAGACTGCGGAACAGAGGGGAGCGAGATCGGGAAAGGGAAAGGGACATGAGGCGCAGCAGTGGTTTGCGAGCTGGATCTCGTCGGGATAGAGACAGGTTTGTTCTTCTAGTATTTTAATTTGCAAAGAATTCTGACTGTCATATTTTGGGGAATTATTTATTAATTTTTATTTTAATTTTTTTATTAGGGACTTCAGAAGACAGCTGTCTATTGACACCAGGCCATTCAGGCCAGCATCTGAAGGGAATCCAAGTGATGACCCTGACCCATTACCTGCTCACAGGCAGGCCCTTGGCGAGAGGCTGTATCCAAGAGTACAAGCCATGCAGCCGGTAAGATTTCATTTATTTTTTTAATTGTATTTTTAAATAAAATACAAATGAACATTTGATATGTAAAACTGATGGTATCTATCCTCTGTAGGCATTTGCAAGTAAAATTACTGGTATGCTGCTAGAATTGTCTCCTGCACAGCTCCTACTGCTGCTGGCCAGCGAGGACTCTCTAAGAGCCAGGGTAGATGAGGCTATGGAGCTAATAATAGCTCACGGAAGGTACAGTGCACCCGCCATGTGCTCTGCTAAATCCGTACAGGATTAAATAACCCATACACTGAACTTTATCATTAAATTAAACTTGTGCGTATTTATTTATGTAGGGAAAACGGAGCAGACAGTATTCTAGACCTTGGCTTGTTAGATTCATCTGAAAAGGTGCAGGAAAACCGGAAGCGTCACGGCTCCAGCCGCAGTGTGGTCGATATGGAATTGACGGACACAGATGATGGAGACGATAACGCGCCCCTATTTTATCAGCCTGGTAAAAGAGGGTTCTATAGCCCCCGGCCTGGCAAAAACACGGAGGCACGGCTCAACTGCTTCCGGAATATTGGCAGGTAATGGCGGATCCATGTTTTCTGTCCGGATGACGCTACAATGTGGACTTGTCGCTCATCCTGCTGTGTCTTGTTTTTCAGGATTCTCGGCCTGTGTCTATTGCAGAATGAATTGTGTCCCATCACCTTAAGCAGACAGGTCATCAAAGTTCTTCTGGGAAGAAAAGTAAGTCTGATGGTAACAACATTTCTGTCCATCTGCAGCCACCACTATGGCACTTCACTGTTCCCGTTTAGTCTTTCACTACAATAGTCTTCATTATTCTCTAGGTGAACTGGCACGATTTTGCCTTTTTTGATCACGTGATGTACGAGAGCTTGCGACAGCTTATCCTCGCCTCTCAGAGTCCTGACGCAGATGCCGTCTTTGCATCGATGGATCTAGCCTTTGCAATAGACCTGTGCAAAGAAGAAAGTGGTGGACAGGTACAAGGCTTTAAGAATTTCTTTTCATACTGACACTTCAGACTGTTCTTTGGAGCATGTAACCTTTTTAATGCTTAATACCTATAACTTTTGGGCATTGCTCTCTTATATTGAGACAAAAACTTTGAGCTTTTTCCAGTGCACTTTTTCTAATTTTTTGCTTCTCTTCAGGTTGAACTTATCCCCAATGGTGTAAATATCCCTGTAACTCCGCAGAATGTCTACGAATATGTAAGGAAATATGCCGAGCACAGGATGCTGGTGGTAGCGGAGCAGCCTCTTCATGTAAGCTGCCATTATTTATTTTATTTTTTTTCTTGCTATAGTGTATCGGTTAGGCACGCTCTTGCACAGATTTAGCGGCTTGTCATAACTAGTTCTGTACATATCCAAAGTCTGTAACTGTTGCAGTGGCTTTAGGAAACTGCAATGTTTTATAGGGAATGTATGACTGGATAGCGACAGCGCACAGCTTGTCTTCTGAGCTTCATTGACTTAAACTAGGGAATTATGAATTAGAGGATCTTTCATGAGTTGGGGCACAGGCGGTTTTATATACCGCTGGAAAGCCGACAGTGTGCTGAATTCAGCGCACTGTCAGCTTTCCCGATCTGTGTCCCGGGTGAAGAGCTATCTGTGCCGGTACCATAGCTCTTCACAGTCAGAAGGATGTTCCTGACAGTCAGTCAGGTACGTCCTTCTCCACAGCAATGCCTATAGCGCTGTACTGTGTGAGTGGGGAGGAACACCCCCTCCCCTCCTGATAGCGCTCTCCTATGGACGAGTACTGGAGGGAGGCAGAATCAGGGGGGGGGGGTGGAGAAGGACGTACCTGACTGACTGTCAGGAACGCCCTTCTGACTGTGAAGAGCTACAGTACCAGCACCGATAGCTCTTCACCCGGGGCACAGATCGGGAAAGCTGACAGTGCGCTGAATTCAGTGCACGTTCTGATTTCCAGCGGTATATAAAACCACATGTGCCCCAAACCATGAAAGGTCCTCTAAGCTTTGGATGTGACTAGAGAAGAAAACTGTAAATGATAAATCTTGCAGCTAAAGTTAGATATTGAACAGAAATGTTTGGCCTGTTGCTTTTGCCTATAGCAGCTACTGTATGTCTTGCAGGCAATGAGGAAAGGCATGCTGGATGTGCTTCCAAAGTCTGCCTTGGAGGATCTTACAGCCGAGGACTTCAGGCTCCTTGTTAATGGCTGCGGTGAAGTGAACGTTCAGATGCTGATCAGCTTCACATCATTCAACGATGAATCAGGTAACAGGAACATGTAAAACTGCTTCATAGTAGAAAGAAGGAGCCATACAGTAAGTTTTTATATTGCAAAATCTTAGAGAATTCTACTGTGTACCAGGTTCTCCAAGACTAGATATAGTTGACCTGTCCGTCTGACCAAATCTGTGGGGATCAGACACCCAGCACCATATCGATCAGCTGTTTGATGAGACCATGGCGTTCAGACGAGCTCTGCAACATCCTCAGTACTCTACAAACGCAGCATCATACGTGTTCAGTAGCTGTGCTTGGTATAGCCACTTGCCACCATCCATTTGATTGGGACTGAGCTGCAAAAAGGCCATATGACCAATTAACTTGGCATCACTTGGCCTGTAAAGTGGCATTTACTGGAGTGCTGCTGATCTGTGTGGGTCCTGGTTGTCAGACCGTCACCAATTTAATATTGATGACCTAGCTTAAGAATTGTTTTCAGTGGGAAGCAGAAAGTGCAGCTGAACATGGGGGGGGGGGGGGAGTCTCCTGCTCATCTTACCACAGATTTTGCCACGGCTCGAGACGTTGCTGATTTAGACCAATTCATCTGGTTCTAATCAGTGGCAAAATGCCAATGCAATCCGAGGCCAATGCAATTTGAGGTAGAGGTCTGCCTCAAATTCTTTATTTTCTGCCATGTGAACATACCCATGCATGTCAGCCAGCTATCTAATGTTTATAGGGCTCTTCTGTTCCCTGTTAGGAGGCTTGGGCATGCTGGAGCTCAACATACTCCTGCTTTTTGTCCTTAGGGTGATGGACATCTCTGGGTGAGGTGCCTGTCAGCAGCTTTCTGCTCTTCCCATTTGAGGACATACGCACCCGAGCTGAGTGTGCACGGGAGTCTTAAGAAATATAGCTGTTGGCTAATAAAGGCTTGGCCGACGGCTATCCACTTGGTACAGCCCTTGTACACGACACCAGTCCCATCCATTGAAAGCAGTCCGTGTGTGTGCTGTATTTCCCAGACTGAATGTGACCCTGTGCATAGGAGTCCCTGCACAGTCTATGATGCCGTGAGCTCCCGATTGTTACAGTACCGAGATGACGTAACGTTATCAGTTTATTACTTAGTGATTGGGCCGTACAGGAGCTCACTGAATGATAACCAAGTAATAAACTGATAACATTGTGACATTTCACTTCCGTAACCATCGGGTCTTTCGGCATTGTAATAGACTATCATGCAATGACTCCTCTGCACACAGTACGGTGGCCCACACTGGACAGTCTTCTACGGACTGCACTTGGTTGTGTGCCAGGGTCCTTACACTCCTTTCTATTACAAACCTATATCCTCAGCTGGGCATAGTGAACATGTATATGGGAGGGGGGATTCAGCCATTTTAAGGATTCTCAGACGTTAGATCTGACAAAGGACATCCCCCTATTACTGGTTTGCTTTAGTCCATATGGATGGGAGTGTTCATAAACTACCATTACATCGGAGGGGGTAGGATGCAACCTTTCAAGTGTTTGCTATGAGATAACAGGATTTGTTTTTTTCTACTATTAAAGGGGTTTCTTTTATAGGAGAAAACGCAGAAAAGCTCTTGCAGTTCAAGCGTTGGTTCTGGTCCATAGTCGAAAAGATGAGTATGACAGAGCGACAAGATTTAGTAAGTAACTCCTTGTATCCCACATGCCCTCCATTTTCTGTGGCTTTTTAGAAACTTGGCATGTCATAAAAGAAAGCAGAACGGTGACGTTCAGAGAACCGCGTTGTAATCATCGTTCCTTTCTGTAGGTCTATTTCTGGACGTCAAGCCCATCTTTACCCGCAAGCGAAGAGGGATTTCAGCCCATGCCATCCATCACCATCCGCCCGCCAGACGACCAACATCTCCCAACCGCTAACACCTGCATCTCCCGCCTCTACGTTCCCCTATACTCCTCCAAACAGATCCTCAAGCAGAAGTTACTACTTGCTATTAAAACCAAGAACTTTGGTTTTGTGTAGATGAAATTTAAAGTGTGCTCCTCTGTAATATACCTAGTAAAAAAAAAATAATGGGTTTTGTAGATCTTTTTCCATTTGTCAATTTAAAACCAGATATGAAGGCTAATGCTGTCATGCCCCCTGGTGGTCTGTGAAGGGCTTTGCTACGTTTGGGGCTTATATCCTGGGTACAGCTAACTCCTATTGGGTTAAGACATTCCTGAGTTAGCTGAAGGTACAGACCTAGCCCTAGCACAGTCTGTATAACGGTTTAGCAGCCGTGCCCGATCCCCAGGAATAGGACGGCAGAAAATGACACACTGTGACGACTTAGCGAGAAGACCAGGTTAATATGTTTGACTCTTCACCTACTGCCTTTGTGGAAACCGATTCATGGCTGTCTCTTGGAAAGGAGGGAGTTGGTAATTGCAATGTAAAAAAAACCACAAAACTGTTCCCCTAACTTTTTTATGTGTGGGAATGTTTGGGTACATTTTTTTTTTTTTTTTCTTTTCCCCTCTCCCATGCTATTTAATTTGTAGTTTGGCTACTGTGATGTACATGATGTATATTAAACTTGTAAAAGTGATATCCAGATATGAAATATCGAGCTTATGTTGCACTATTTTGTTTTGACGTGTCACTTGCCTAGATCTTGGTCTGACCAAGGCTTTATCCATAGACTGGAACGATTGTTAACGATGGGTTCGATCACTTGCATGTATGAATACATCTGTCATTTTATGTTTTATATGCGCTCAAAATCACTTTTTTTTTCTTTTTTTTTTTTGTCATCCTTCACTTTATTATGCTCTGTCAATTCCTAAGCAAACGGGAAAATACAACTCTCAGCCGATCTCTACTGTTTTTACTTTCAATGGAAGCTTTTAGTAAAAATTGACAACTACAAACTGAAAGAAGCCTATAGTAAGTCTCTGCGTTATTTCTGAATTTAGCATGTAAGGTTTGGGGTTATGGGTTCTTTACATTACATCTGCTATGGTAGAGGTCAGCAACCTGTAGCATTGCAGCTGCTGTGAAACTACAACTCCCAGCATGCTCTATTCACGTCTATTGGAGTAAAAGATCAAACATCGACCTATTAAGGGAGCGATCTGTACAAGATGACACTAGTGAGAGAGTTCGCCATAACTGTAAGGGTCGACTACTGGGTGCTCGTGCACGGATTAGATAGTCCTGCTGGCATCATGCCATTCCCAAATGTTATGGTTGCTTCTAGTCACCAGGGTGGGCGAAAAACAAGAGCCAAGGGTCCATGGTAGGGGGAAGATCCGTGCTCGCTGTTGTGGAAGATCAGTATGTGTGGACTACTGTGTGATCTTCCACAACAGCAAGCGCAGATCTTCCTCCTACCACGGACCTTTGGTTCTTGTTTTTCGCCTATTCCTCCGCCGGTCACCTGGTACGCCACCAGATCTGCTGCCAGTCACTTGGATTCCACACACAAGCCATCAAAGGGTTTGTGACTAATCTCACAACCCCATCAGGTGAGAGGCCAACTAGTTATTTCATTGTTTTTCAGAATTTTTTTTCCCCCACTTATCCTAATACTGCACTTTAACGCGTGTGGTGTCCCTCCTTGTTTCTTGCTTGAGTCACCAGGGGGCGCCAACCAATACACTTGGCTGCAGTGGAACGCTGCTGCAATGGCAAAGGACCTGGCAGTGACATGTTTTTGACAGGAGTGGCGCAGATCTGCGTGTAAGCCCGTCCACCATTGGCACTTGCCAACTCTAATTGTTTTGGGTGAGAGGGGATCTGATGAGTGGATTGTTCATGAGGGAGGGGAAATAAAACTTAACCTTTAATCCATCTTTCAGAGCCAAAAGTAAAGCAAGACCCTGTCTTATTGTCAGGGAAATATGGCGGCTCTAGGGTTGCCTCATTGTCACGGTTCTAATCCTAGAGGTGCAGAAATTTGTAAGATCTTAATGCTATATGTTCACATTTGCACATGGCTAAGGGGGCAATCCAATTACTACCCCCCCCCCCCCCCCCTCACTTGAACAACCCCATATTTAATAACCTGTCTTAGTACTGCAGTCCACCCAGGACCCTGGTTCCTCTCACCGCACCCTCTCTGCTATATGTACCTTCTATATATACAGGTGTTTAAATGGTGAACCGTATGCTATGTGGGGATTGTCCATCATACTGGACAGGGATATTTCATACAGATTGAACAAGTAGATAAAATACTAATTTACAGTGCACTGGTACATTGTGACAAATCAATGGCTGACAGTTCCCAACATTCAAGATAATATTTCAGCAGCCTGAAACCTCCCGGCTTCTATCGTATGTATATGGGCAGCTTTATCTGACAGATGTGATACCTGTACAGCCCACAGCCAGTGATGGTTAGTTATCAGTCTATATGGTGATACAAGATGAATTCTAAAATGTGATAGAAAAGGCGAATAAAATATCACATGGAAACTACCTGACCTGTGCGGTCACCTTGGCCATGTTTGGGCTGGCGAATCTACAGGGTCGGTATTTCTGCGTCAATTTTTGGCCATGTGACAACTGCCTTACATACAGACCCCTCATTCTGCAGTGTGATGTAATTTACCTATATAGGGCTATTTCTCTGGTAAACGACATGTAAATTATCAGGGTCAGGTGACTTCCTAGTATGAGATCTGTGTGACTACAAATATCACGTATGGGGTTCTCCCATCACTCCCAGGACATGCTAATGTTGGGGGAAGAAAGGAATGGCTATGGGGATTTGTATTCCCAAACTTCTGCTTCCCTGTAGATGACCCTGTTTAACGTGTCTGAATAAATAGGTTTATTGCATTAAAGACTCTTCTCCCCATCCACAGATGAAGCTCTGTCGTATGAATCAGGGCTCGTTCACATCTGCGCCCGGTCTCCGTTGTGCAGGTTTCCGTTTCCTGCATAAAACAGAGGCAGGATACGGAAACCTGCAGGACTCTCTCACCCATTCAAATGAATGGGTGAGAAAGCTGTGCGGCGGTGAGCGTTTTGTGCTCTCCGCCGCGAAACCGGGTTTTATAATCCGGACACAGTCGGACATGCAGTACTCTGTGTCTGGATTAAAAAAAATCCGGTTTCGCGACGGAGAGCCTAAAACGCTCACGGCTGGACCAGGTTTGTGCTTTGTGTCTTCTGGCATGCAGAAGACGGAAAGCACAGAACGGAAGGCTGAACGCAGGTGTGAACCCAGCGTCAGCTGTAAATGTCACATTACTAGGGATCTGACCACCGGGTGCCCCTCCTCTCCATGTCACTGATGTGACCGCTGCCTCATTAATTTCTATGGGGCAGATTAACACTGCATATTAATAACTTGCATACCATGATACATGTTTTCTTACTGAATGCCTCTATGGACTAGTGTAATCCTATCCTATTAATATTATAAATGTGAAAGTTTGGATGTTTGTTCCTCAATCATGCAAAAACGGCTGCACGGATTTGCAAAGAAATTTTCCACAGATAGGAACCCTGATGAAAACATAGGCTACTTTTTATCCAGGTAAATGACGTCACTACACGACCGCAGTGAAAGAATGTAGGTTCACACAACACTAAAGGACCTGTGATGACATCATCACAGGTCCTTGAGCCATTCTTAGATAGGATCATCCTAGGCAGTGGGTGGAGCGATATAGGATGAAGCTTGACAGTGTTAAAGCTGATGAAAATGGAGTCTCATGGAAGATCAGGAGATTACAGAACATGCAGGATGTGTGTGGGCAAGAGGAGTATATCGGGTGTAGAGTTTGTGAGTATGATGGGGAATGTGTTGTTCTGCCTCTGATGGGGGAGGGGAGAGAACTTTGGCACATTTCAGCAACATCCGTTCAGCCCTTTGTAACACAGAAGCTGCTCAGACAGTCGCATAACAAAACCCCTGTAATCACAATTGCCCGATGTAGCAGAGCTTACACAGCGCTGTAGCACACCTCTATAGGCTCTCCATATGCAGAGATGTACATACAACTAAGTATGCTGTGCATATACTGCGATGTAGCAGAGCCGAGACACGGGAGCAGGCGGATCATCCACAACAGCAATTGGCTAAATATAAGTTGCTGAGTGCCAACACCAATCCGCAGATGAAGCCGCGGGCAGATACTAGTAATTTGATATTCCATACAGTAAAGATAAAAACAAAACCAGATTGGCTGATGTATACCACCATAGAGGTGTGAAAAGAATCCTGGCCACTGGTATTATAATGGGGCCCAATATGTACATGTAACCAGTGTGCTGGGAGTCTTCCTGCCACGTATGCAGGGAAACAATATAAGGACTTACATGACAGTAAAAAAAAGAAAAAGTTCATATGATGTCCATTTTTAAAACAAGAGTGAGTGTATTCACATGTCAGCTTTTTGGATGGACAGAAAGATAAGTTCTGTGTTTCGATAGCCACAGTTGATCGACATCAGAAACAAGTTGGTGGATTGGGTTAAAAAAAAAAAAAAAAGGCATAGCCCATTGTGTTAAAGGCCTGTCACTCAGCCCATCAAAAACAGAAATGGATACGGTTGTGTGAATAAGGCCTAAAAGAGTGGATTTCTGCTTCCACAACACAAAAAAACAAAACATAATTCACTGCACAGATGTGATCTGGGCCTTGCTGACGGCAGAGATGATGTGCTGACCCTGCTGACTTTGGCGCTACTCGCCGCGGTTATCATGGCGTGTCATCACGGTAGACCATAAAATAAAGTAAGGAGGACAGCAGAGGATTTGCAAGGTGTGTATTGTGACTAGTTATTTCAGCCATAGCCATGTCATACTGCAGGGTGCAGTTTTAGTACAGTTAGTTTTTGTTCACACTGTGCAGAGTGCATGCCATACAGAGGCGTTATTCCATAACTATATAGGGCTGCAGAGGAGATCTGAGCCCAGCAGAGGGCGCACTGCCCTGTGTACAGCCCCATCCTCTGTGTGTACAGCTCGCCTGCTTTTGTTTGGGTGCAGCCCCCTCCCCTGTATGAGGAGGAGTCAGGCAGCACAGCCGCCTCCAGAGCCGCCACTCACAGTCTGTGCCCTCCTCCTCCTCCTCACAGCCGGGGACACAGGCCCCTGCCCGGATCTGAGCCTGCGCTGCAATGGGGGACTGCAGGCTTCCTCCACCGGGAGATGACAGCAGCCATACCGGAGAACAGGTAAGGGATAGGACACAGGGGGACCCGGGGACAGGAAGACATGGAACGGCGCAACCTCTGTGTGACCTGCAGCTACTGGGAGGGTCTACCCCAGACACTGCTATATATAAGATACAGTCACGTGACATGGTGCTGCTGTAACTAATACATGTCAGTATTGTCCATAACAACCAATCGGATCGCTGCTCTCATTGTTAGATGTGCTCTTTATAAATGAAAGCTGGAATCTGATTGGTTGCTATGGGTAACACTGACACTTTGTCCTTACACAGCTAGAGCCCACTGAAAAGGGACAGTATGGCCTAAACATACAGCTTGGCAGCGGTGTCACCATCAGGACTGTCACACACTGCAGCTCAGTCCTAGCCATGGCTTTAATGATTAATGGTGGTCCTACCAGTCACACATTACAAGGAGCTCCTTGGCATATGCACCCGTAAAAAATAAAAATAAAAAAAAATTTAAGTGTATTTTCTACAGATCCATACGATGACGTAGGTCTGAGCTAAAAAATATAGAGTCGGTCTTATTCCCGTCCGTTTTTGTAGCTCAGTCCATCTATTGAGTGGATGAGGTCCGTGGTAAACACAGACTGGACACAGGTGCCACGTATATGCCACAGTCCTGTATATGAATACCATTGTGTGCGTGAGGCGATCTTAGTCTATTTCCCAGCAGATTCTTATCTGTGACTGCAACAAAAATCTGCCCTGTATTTTTTCTATTGTACGCGAATGAAAAAGCAAAAATGTGTGGGATGTGACTTATCTGAATTGACATGGACCCGAATAGTACCAGCGGCAGTGTCGGCTACGTTGTCCTTGGGCACCACAGCTCTTATCTCCTCTATAGATGCTCAATTGTCCTTTTAATATATGTTCCTGTGTCAGTCTGTGCCTAAAAATACTTGACCAAGGTGATCTGTAGGACACGGTGATCTCCTGATAACTGTAACTGAGCTACAACTTTATGCCGCACATGGGAACTCCAGGTTTTGCTTTTGGGAACCAGTCGGGCTTTCATCAGTATAACTATAATGCCAAATCTTACCAATCCTCCATTATTATACAGTTGGTGCCCTTACAAATAGGCAATAAAGTGATCATTACATACCTTACATAGTCCGTCTGCTGCACTACAAGACACTAGACAGTGCACAGATAGTAGAGAGACCCCAGGAGCCACAGGGTTTGCTACAGAGTCCCATATAGGTCTCCACGTTGCCTGTGGCCATCCATATATAATTGTATATGGGTCCTATTGACCAGAACTGGACTAGAGTGGTGCTGGTTCTGGTGACGAAAAATGAAAAAGCAGACTTTTCTAATCTCAAGGTTTCCATCTGGGAGATCTGGAATTGTCTAAATTTTTAGCATTTTCCATCAAGAGTTTTAAACGTCCGGTGACCCAGAAGGGAGACTTGTATTACAGGTCTATCCTGTCATACATGGAGGCCATGAGACAGTGCCGGACTGGATGTGGCAAGAGTCAAAGACCCCTCGCTTCCCCTCTAGCTTCGTTCACTGAATGGGAACCCTTGGGACAGGACTCATGAGCTAAGTGATCTGGGGTGGGCGAGTACAAATTCAGATTCTTAGTTTTTCCAGTAGTGTTTAATGAGGGTTTTATGTGTGTGCAAAAATAGAAATTTGCAAAAAGATTATTACAAAGTAGTGGGAGTTGCACTAAATGTATCTTTTTGTTCTCCATTTTTACAAATTTGGCTCAATTTGCACTGGTGAATCACCTCTTGTTCAGTTTTACTAAGAAATGTTAGCATTTACCACGACCATAAAAATCATATAATGGCGGCAAGTTTACAATTGTTTTTTTTCCGCTTTCTGCAGAATGGAAGCAGCGACAGTAATGCAGCCAGTGATGAGGATGAGCCTCTTCTCAGGACGAACCCCCGTCGCTTTGTCATTTTCCCAATCCAGTATCCTGACATTTGGAAGATGTATAAGAAGGCGCAGGCCTCATTTTGGACGGTGGAGGAAGTAAGTGATTATGCGATGAGATTCGCCATGTATTCTATATGTTATATAATCCAGACTGGACAAAAATGGATCAAAGTGCTGGTTATATTTCTTCTTATAGGGGGCATGCACATGGAGGAAGTTGGCGCTGATTCTGGCGCAATAAAGCTGGCCATGATTTATTATGGCCATTGTGCCAGAAAAATGGGATTTAAGCCATGAATTAAAGGTCAAAATTTTTATCATAAGTCAAAATTTTTGCACAAAAATTGTGACTTTTTAGGTTTACACCCTGCATGCCACTTTCCTCAGGGGGCTACTGGTGTCGGTGGGCCATCAGCACATCAGATTTTTCATCATTTATACCAGTTTGATGATCTAAATGATGTTTAGGTGCATGGACCCTGAAAGATGTGCCTATTTTATGACAAGGTATACACTAAAGCAGCTGCAAACTCTACTTATGGTATGTACTGATCAATATTTTGTTGAGATATACAGGGGCCTTGGATGTTGTGTGGCTCAGTAGGAGCTGTGCAGGATAACCATGTCACCTTCTGTCACTTGGATGTGGTCTCTGCTTGGTAAGTAATAATGTTGAAGCCTTAACCATAACTTTAGATTTCACCAAACGCACCTGCTGGGATTTTCCGTTATGGGGCCTGGGAACCTTAAAGATCGGTTGATTTCTGTTATGTGGCTACAATAAGATCTACACAGGTGTAAACAGACAGGAAACTGGTATTGTAGAATACATGAACATAATGACATATTCTGTCTGGTGACCTATCCTCTATCTGCTTGTATAGATTGTGCCGTATCGCCTAAAATGCTTAGTTATTTGTATATCTGTAGCCCACTTGAAAGACTGGGCTACAGATGTCCCTATTATACCTGGATGTGCCTATTATACCTATATGGAAAACACCAGGTATAATTCACATGATGCGGTTTTCAAAAATGTTTTTGAAAACGCAGCTTTTCCGCTGCTGCTTTTTCTTCTGCAATGTGTGGATGGGATTAGCCAGAATCCCATTCAGTTTGCAGGTTCGATAAAACGCAGCGTTCTTTGCCACAACATGTATGCAGTGGCAGAAATGCAGTTTTTTTGCAACGTATGTGCACATAGTTGGGTAACCTCTTTATTACACACCCTTGTCTCTGCCAGAATCATTTCCAGGCGCTTTAGCAGAAGGAAACTTGGTATCACAGTACACATCACATGCCCTGCCATTGACAGTCAGCTACTGTCACTTTTGTTTGCTGTGGCGTCATGAATGAGAAATCTGGACTTTACAGACTGGAACTGTATAATCTTTAGCGACCAATCCAGGTTCTGTTTGTGATCCAATGGTGGTCAGGTTTGAGTATGGTGAGCGATTTAGTTCTGCCTTTGCTATGGGTGGCACACTGCCCCAACCGCTGGTGGGATGATGTGGGGAACCATTGCATATAACAGTCAGTCACCTCTAGTAGTGATACGAGGGACACGAACAGCTCAGCAGTAGGTGCGGGACATCCTTCAGCCACATGTGTTACCTGTCATGGCATTTTCATCCACGCATAGCAAAAGTTTCCCAGGAATATCTCATATTACCAGATTTATTACCAATCATTCCGTATGGGACAAACTGGGGCGTCAGATCTGACAACCTACAAGTGTGCAGGATCTACAGGCCCAGCTGTAACATCTGTGGGCAAATGTACTGCAGGATACCATGCTGAACCCGTATACCTCCATGTCCAACCGCATCTCATCTTATATCCAGGCCAGAGGCGGCCTAACAGGGTCCTAGAGCCTCCGCCCATTTGTACAGTTTTCCCCAATAACCTTTCGCTGTACTATTGTAATCTCTTCTATATATCATCATTACATTCACAAGTAGAAAGTTTCATTCCAGTACAACCCCTTCTTGGTGCGGTATTATGATTGTGCATTAGCTATGTATAAACTACCGTATAATATTATAATGTTAATATAATAAAGTATGTTGTGCGCATCTATTGTGTATTATAATTCTGGAATATTATTCAGCCTATTCATTCTCCTGTATAGTACCTGCACATTATCCATTATCCATTATATAGTACTGGCATAGTATCTAGTGTACTGTATATAATCTCCTGTATATTATCTGTCTCTGTTTTTCTAACCAAGTATCTCCTACTCATTTTAATTACATCCAAGTACCCCTGAGGCTACACACTAAAAGCACAGCGGAGATCAGCCTGAGAACCCCTATGAGACATGGCGTATGCTCCCCGGAGTACTTATACTGAAGGTTACTAACCTAGGGTGCACTGTATATTGCAGTAGCTACATATTACCTATTATATAATACAGCAATCCCCAACTTTTTAGTAAGGACCACTTATACAAGCCAATTTTTCCTATTGCCCGGAGGGAAAGGGGAGGGGGGGGGGTCATTGGCGCGGCAGGGTTGGGACGATTAGGCGGATCGTAAGGAAACAAATGCACATTTTATTATTACATTTTTACTTTTTTAAGGGAGATCTCTCCATATCATGCATAACTTATTGGTGAGATGGATAGAGCTCCAATATTAAAGTATAGGGAGGGCAGGGGACCTATTATTGACAGACTGGTACTGGTCCACGGAGCGGTCATTCAAGACCTCTGCTATATTACAATACTGTATATAATCTGTTACAAATCTCAATAGCTTCCTATTATAATAAATGTGTAATGTCGACTGTAAATTAACATTGCTGTATATATTATATGATTATCCACTGTATTATAATACTGCCATAGCATGTACTGTATGTAATCTTCACTATATTATACTACCTACATATTATTTACTGTGTATTCTAATACTAACATATTATCGATTGTATGATCTGCTATGATAGCAACATTAATTCTAATACTATGTATTGTACACAGTGTGCTGTATATTATAATACTACCAAATTATCTACTGTATAATCTGCTATAACCATCATATATTCTAATCTTTCTATTAGGTGGATTTATACAAAGACCTCGGTCACTGGGAGAAGCTGACATCGGATGAGAAGTATTTTATATCCCATGTATTGGCTTTCTTTGCTGCCAGCGATGGCATTGTAAATGAGAACCTGGTAGGTTTGTATGCGTTGTTGGTTGTGTGAGCGCTCTTATGTTCAGACCATAGTTAGAGTACAATGAACATGTCGCTGATAGGAGACCCTCATACTAGCATGTCTGGGATTTGAGACCCTTTGGGACATGCACACATTGCCCTTTGTCTTTCTATATTAGACAAAACGGACTTGGCATGGGGGCAACACGGTGGCTCAGTAGTTAGCACTGCAGCCTTGCAGCGCTGGAGTCCTGGGTTCGAATCCCGCCAGGAACAACATCTGCAAGGAGTTTGTATGTTCTCCCTGTGTTAGTGTGGATTTCCCCCCACTCTACAAAGACATACTGATAGGAAAAAAAAATGTACATTGTGATACTTATATGGGGCTAACAATCTACATAAAAAAAACCAAAAAAAAAAACGGATTTGGTACAACCGCGTATAACATGATCACCCATTTAATTGATTGGACACAGTGGATGGGTAAAAAGTATTGGCCGCTACTGATTGCAATAATACAATAAGTAGCGGCCAGATAGAAAAAACAGCCGCCCCCATTTATATACTTGGCAGGCATAAAAAATGGGGTGCCATATACTCTGGCGGGGGCAAAAAAAGAAAGTCTCTTTTTTTTGGGGGGGGTGCAAAAACAAGGGAGTCATATACTGTGCGGGGGCCAAGAAAAGGGGGTCATATACTGTGTGGGAGCAAACAAAAGGGGTGATATATTGAGCAGGGGGCAAAAAGGTACCATATACTGGGGGGGGGGGGGGAGAGATAAAGGGAGGCCATTTCCGGTGGGGGTCCTAAAAATTGGGGTCATATTTTGTGTGTGTGTGTGGGGGGAGCGCATAAAATGTGGTCATATACTGGGGAGAGTCCAACAAAGGGAGTCATATACTGTGTGGGGGCTAAAAAAAAAGGGTGGTCATGTACCGTGTGGGGCCAAATATGGGGATTTTTAAATCTGCAAATAGGGGTCCGTGTCCTACCATTTTAATTAGAGGGGCCCCATTACGCCACAAAGATAGCTGGGTCTTTTAGTGGGGAGACGTGAAGCGCCTCAGGCAGCAGACAGGCTCGGTTCACCCCTGGTTCATTAAGCTCACCTTCCTCTCCAGTATTGAAGTAGTAGTAGTGCTGAATCCTCTAATTCATTGTCTAAGATATGACATTTTTCGTTATCTCAGGTGGCGCGATTCAGTCAGGAGGTCCAGATACCAGAAGCCCGGTGTTTTTATGGCTTTCAGATTCTCATTGAGAATATTCACTCTGAAATGTACAGTCTGCTCATAGAGACCTACATCAAGGATCCTCAGAGACGGTACGGAAGGATTAGTCAGGAATTACTTTCACTTTTCTAGAAATCATCATTCTTAAAACATTCTTTAAAGGGAAACTCGGCATAATTTATATTAAAGGGGTTATCCAGGAACTCTCTCCTCACTTATGTCCTCCGGGTCTTTGTATGTGATGAATTCAGGGGTTGGTTCAGACACATGGTCACATGATCAGGGCCAGAACCCGGCCCCATGAATTGTCCCGCCTCCCACTTCCTTGTTTGCCGCTAGTAAACCAGTAGTGAACATGGGAGATGAGGGAGGAGACAGAGAGATTTAGGGGATGGGTGCTGGTCCTGCTGATCATGTGACCCGGTTTTGTAACCATCCTGAAACCCCTGTTTTTTTTGCATTGTCATTGATGGTAGACTACCTGGAGAGCTCCTTAGAGTTCAGTATATATTTCGAGCAACTTTGTAACATTTCACTTTGTGCGGTATTTTATAAAATGTTCCAACCCTAATAGATTCTTCACAGACCCCATAATAAATCCTTACGACCTACCCATAATTGAGTCATGGCTTCCTTGTGGTCACAGTGTAATTGGCGCTTCTTTGCGTTGTAATAATTATAAGGTGTTTCTCCTCCATATTAGGTTTCCTTTAAAGGGTTCTCTACTTTAGACAATCCCTACTTTTCAATCCATAGTCAATGAACTGATCACAAATTATCCGCCTGCTGGGATCCCTATCAATCAGCTTTAACCCTTTCCTGACATCCGCCATGCTAGTACGGCGCATGTTGGGTGTTTAAAAATGGCGACCGCCCGGGAGTCGGGTGGCCGCCATAGCCACCGGGTGACTACTATTTTACATAGTAGACACCCAGCGCTAATGCCTCCAATCGGTCCCCGGACCAATCGGAGGCATTAACCCCTTTGACAGAGGCGCCATTTTGCCGGTGATCGCCGGCGCCTGGAGCATGCTCTAGGGCCGAGGTCATGTTTCCAGACAGCCGGGAGCCTTTACAAGGCTCCTGGCCGGTCTGCATTCACTTTCTTTTGCAGGTTGGTCTATGCAGCCTGCAAAAGAAATGATGATTTTTTGCAATGCATTAGCATTGTAATGCATTGCATTAGTGATCAGACCCCCTGGGGTTCAAAACCCCTAGGGGGCCTAATAAATGCAAAAAAAAAAAAAAAAAGTAGAAAAAGATCTAAATTTTTTTAAAAAGTATTAAAAATTCAAATCACCCCCCTTTCCCTAGAACACATATAAAAGTAGTTAAATACTGTGAAACACATACATGTTAGGTATTAGAGATGAGCGAGTAGTATTCGATCGAGTAGGTATTCAATCGAATACTACGGTATTCGAAATACTCGTACTCGATCGAGTACCACTCGCTATTCGAATGGAAAAGTTTGATGCAGAACCAGCATTGATTGGCCGAATGCTATACAGTCGGCCAATCAACGCTGGTTCTTCTCCTACCTTTAGAAGTCTTCTCCGTGCAGCTTCCCCGCTTGTAGTGCGGGCATGCGCAGTCGGCTCTGCCCAGGCCCGATGCCTGGCAGAGTGAATTCAGAGCCGGAAGATGCCCTGGGGACGCTGCACAGAGAAGACTTCTCGGAGGATCCAGCCCGACCCTCACTCGTGGACTTGGTAAGTGTAATTTGATCGAACGTTGCCTACCCCTGAAACAAGCATCTTCCCCCCCATAGATTATAATAGGGTTCGATAATCGATTCGAGTAGTCGAATATTGAGCGAATATCGAACATTTTCCTGTTCGCTCATCTCTATTAAGCATCTCCGTGTCCGAAATCACCCGCTCTACAAATCTATAAAAATATTTTTCCTGTACGGTAAACGCTGTAGCGGGAAAAATAGTCAAAATTGCCAAACCGCCGTTTTTTCACTGTTTTGTTTTTGATAAAAATTTGAACAAAAAGTGATCAAAGCAATAGCATTTCCCGAAAATGGTGGAACTAAAAAGTACACTCTGCCCCGCAAAAAAAGACGCCCTATGCATCCCCGTACACGGACGTATTAAAACGGCTATCGGAATATGGCGACTTTTAGAGAAAAAAATGTTTTAACGCAGTTTTGGATTTTTTTAAGGGGTTAAAATGTAAATAAAACCATATAAATTTGGTATCCCTGGAATTGTACCGAAACACAGAATACAGGGGACATGTCATTTTGGCTGCACAGTGAACACCGTAAAACCGAAGCCCGTAAGAAAGTCGCAGAAATGCATTTTTTCTTCAAATTCACCCCATTCTGAATTTTTTTCCAGCTTCCCAGTACATTATACAGAATAATTAATGGTGGCATCATGAAGAAAAATTTGTCCTGCAAAGATTAAGACCTCATATGACTCTGAGAGCGGAGAAATAAAAAAGTTATGGGGTTTAGAAGGAGGGGAGTGAAAAACGAAAATCAAAAATTGCCATCGGCAGGAAGGGGTTAATCTACAGGTATATGGCATCTGGCAGTCAGTGTTCACTATCTCTGCAGCGCCACCACAGGAGAAACTAAGTATTACAAAGTGTCCACCTGTGTAATATAGGACAGGTCCTCCAGAGAGAGAGACACTCTTTGTATAACTCTAGTCAAGAAATGAAACTAAGTACATATTCCCTCTGTTACTTCTGATATCCCTAATACAGTATGGAAAAATGAGTTTTTCATGAATCTCTATAGATGTTTTAATCATGTTATACATTTTTAATGCTGACCCTTTTTACTTATTTTTTTTTTTAGTAATTTTTTATTTAATGCTATTGAGACAATGCCATGCGTTAGAAAAAAAGCGGAGTGGGCCTTGCAATGGATCTCAAACAGGAAAGCATCCTTTGGTATGTATTACTATGCTGGAGCATACTCTGTTTGTTACATTCGTTCCTTACGCTTCCTTTTCCCCCCTGCAAAAAAAATCACATTTAGGCTAAGGCCTCACTGCAAAACACAGCATAAGAACGCTGCAGAAAAAACATGGCCGAAATGCAGATTTTTTCCATTTTTTTTTTTTTTTTTCCAGTTTGTTTTTGTAGCTTTTCCACTGCAGATGGTTTTTCTGCAATGCGCGGATGGGACTCGCTAGAATCCCATCCACTTTCCGGGGACTGTAAAATGCTGTGGTTTGTATCGCATTGGGCCCTTGGCCTAAAACTAGAGTAAAGAGTCGACTCTTCAGAACATCCTATTATCACTGGGGTCAGCTGAGCACTGCATGGCTTGTAGCTAAAACTTTGAGCAACCAGCTGGGAAAAGCTGCAGGGGGCGACATATTTTTGCACTTCACTGCACCCGTTCAACAGGCCCTGCTTTTACACAGCCTTGTGCCAACAAATGGAGATTAGATGTGCATTAGACCACATTTAGGGCCCCAAAGATAGGCGTTGCTATGCGTGGCTGGCAGCCACTTATCCCACTATCTTCTAGTAGCTTATAGACTGATATAGGGGTATACAGTTCTGCTTACTTTCATCTCTACATTGCTTTGTCTTATAGCTGTCCTATGTCTATGGCCACCTGAGGGTTTAGAGTTGTCTCCATGTTGTGTTCCCTGTAGGAGAGAGAATTGTGGCGTTCGCTGCTGTAGAAGGGATCTTCTTCTCTGGGTCTTTCGCTGCTATTTTCTGGTTGAAAAAGAGAGGTTTGATGCCCGGACTCACCTTCTCCAATGAACTGATCAGTCGGGACGAGGTAGGAAAACCCTCCTGTAAATGATCAGAATATTAGATCTCTATTGACCGCCCAGGGTTGCATGCTTGGTGCAACTATCAGAAAGTTACCCCATGTTGTTTGGATAGGGGGTTACTTGTTGCAACTGGAATACCCCTATAGCGATTTATACTAAGGGGCACATTATTGCGTATCCACAGAACTGAACTGATCTCCGAAGGGTTCCAGGTGATATACGGTAGGTTTGGTTCAGTGTAGTCTACAAATTGAAAATGTAAGTTTGCCTTAAAATCGCACGACAAACTGTCCCACTATTTTAATACAAAACAATGTCGCACAATACGATTTTGCTTGGACATGAATGTGTCTGTGATTGTCTGTTGTTTTTTTTTTTTTTTTTTTTGTATTGGAGCTTCAGAGATTGAAATTAAAGGGGTGATCCAGTTTCTAAAAATATATGGGCCAAATAATGCATCAATACAAACCACTTCCTAATATATATCTTGTTTAAATTCAGCACCGTTTATCTGATTTATTTTCAGGTCATTGACCACAGCTGTGATGTTTCATTTGCAAGCTCACTACTCCTCCCTGTGAGCAGTTCAGCCAGCAAATAGAACATCACAGCAGCACGTGACCTTGGATGTGGAGTGATTTATTACCTGTGATTTCATTGCAGGGGAGAGTGGAGAAGGCAGGGATACACAGAGAGTGAGCGCAGACAAAGGAATCATGGGAAATGTAGTTTGTCCACAGATTTACTACATGTAAATAATAGTGATACAACAAGCAGCAAGTAAAATAAAGCCAAGCAAAGCGCGCTCAAGTGAACAGTGGGAATTTAATACTTTATGGGTGTATTTACAGTTAACTGGGTTGTCCAGGAAATTCAGGTTTCTGCAAGGAGGCCGAGGAAGGGGTAAAATAAAAAAAAAAATAAAACATACTCAGCTCTGGTCTCCTACTGCTGCCCTTGCCGCACAATACTGCTGATACTGGGTTCACACCAGCGTTCGGGTCTCCGTTCTGAGGTTTCCATCTTCTCTGTCCGGTTAAAAAAAAACGTTTCGCCACGGAGAGCATAAAACTCTCACCGGTGCTCACGGCCGGACATTTTTCAAGCCCATTCAAATTAATGGGTTTGAAAGATGCCTGCAGGTTTCCGTCTCCTGCCCAGTTTCGTGCAGGAAACCTGCAGAATTGAGGCTGGGACGCAGATGTGAACCCGGCCTGAGGCTAATTAACAACCAAAAGGAAGGAATCAGGACTTCACAGGTAACGTATGTGAGTAACGTCCTGTGTCTTGCCATTGGTGCCACGTCATATTGGTCTCCAAGTCAGTCTCCCAACCAGTCATAAAGGTGAGCTTGGTAGTCCGTGTTGGGGTGTCTGTTAGGCTGTATATAAAAGAGAGTCTAAAGCCTTTGCAGATAGTCTCTTGAAACTCATCAGTGTAATGATGGGCTTTGCGTTTTTGCATTCTTCGGTTATTGCTGTACACGTAATATCTGACATTTTCATTGGCAGGGTCTCCATTGTGATTTTGCATGTTTAATGTTTCACTACCTGGTGAATAAGCCCACACAACAGCGAGTCACCGAGATCATACTCAGCGCCGTGAGAATTGAGCAGGTAATAAATACATTGTCTAATACTGCGTATTATACTAGTGTAAGGGTGTCCATTCTCTTGTGTGCTAAGAATACAAGTCCAGTAGAGAAGAATTGGACCCACTGACACTCCACATGTAGGAGGTACTAGAGTATACGGCTGTATGCATTATTATATTGTGGCGGTTTAGAAGCTTCATTTTCAGGACTTTTTAGAATATATCCGTCCATTAATAGTATACCAGGGAGCCTTGTGGTTGGCAGTCGCTTTACAATTGAAGAATTGCCCCTGCTGCTGGGTAAAGGTTAATATCCTCTGTGTATTATTATTGGCATTTTATTCCTCTTTTTCTCCACAGGAGTTTTTAACAGAGGCTTTACCTGTGAATCTCATTGGCATAAACTGCAGGTTGATGAAGACGTATATAGAATTTGTGGCAGATCGACTACTGGGGGAACTTGGCTTTTCAAAGGTAAATGTCTATTGTTTTATGGTGTATTTTTCCACATTTTCCAGTGTATTATCCATAGAAGTCACCCAACTTTTCCAGACTGCAGAGCCACAATTCTGTGTGGATTTACCCTGGATTTACAAAGGTGAAAAATGCTATCTATCTATCTATCTATCTATCTATCTATCTATCTATCTATCTATCTATCTTTATATTTATTCATCTCAAATCTGAAATCTCCCAGTGTTCCTTGCTGGCTCGGCTATGTGTTCTGGAGAGTGTATCTTTTTCAATAGTAGAGAATAGGTCACCAAATAATACGTCACTGAAAACCCTTTTAACTGAAAAGAAAATACTATACTATTTTTATAACAATAAGGCCTATACTGCAGTAAGAGACATACAAAGGCCTGGTTTATGTCTTGCAAAGCCACACAGCATAACATCCCCTTTCCTGGCAACCACTCGGTATAACACACCATTTACACTCTATAATATCCTACATGGGTCCCTTCACCAAGTATAATGTCCCATAGTGGCCCCTTCACCCAGTATAATGTCCCATAGTGGCCCCTTCAGGCAGTATAATGTCCCATAGCGGCCCCTTCACCTAGTATAATGTCCCATAGCGGCCCCTTCACCTAGTATAATGTCCCATAGCGGCCCCTTCACTTAGTATAATGTCCCATAGTGACCCCTTCAGGCAGTATAATGTCCCATAGCGGCGTCTCCACACAATATAATGTCCCATAGTGGCACTTTCGCATAGTATAATGTCCCATCACAGAACCCAAAATTTTTGAAGTTCACTACCCACAAGCTATTATACTCTGGGGTCTCTTGATGCCATATATTCTTGTGAGGTTTGCCACAATAAATACTCTTTCTTGATCAACACTCCTGCCCATGGCTGCGTCTGCTTCCCCTTCATCCCTTCAGGGTGCCCCGTGCGTCCCATCGCATACAGACTTATTGTGAGGAATATCCTGCATTGGAAGCCTCATTGAAAGACTGGTTTCTAGGCATACAATAGGATAATTCTGCTAATAGAAATGTATTAGGGAATTATTATTATAACCGTTCCTAAATATGACACTTAAAGAGGGGTTTTCACCAACTCCACCTCTTTGTATTCTTTAATAGTCTCCGCTCCACTAATTCTGGGGTATTTGTATTTTTTTTCACTAGCCCCCACTGTTCCCGAGCAATCATTTTCCATTTCAACACTAAATATGCTTATTGGACTCTCTACTGTCATGTGGGTGCAGGGCCGGCGTCAGCGCACGGCATAGTCGGGCAAGTGCCGCGGCCCCCAGAGCCTCTGGGGGCCCCCCGGCACTTGCCCGCCCCAGCACTTGCCTGTCCCAATTTCAGCTCATCGGCGTCCAACAGACGCCGATGAGCTGAATACATAGGCGATTAAAGTAGGAGCTATGAGCTCAGCTCCTGCTTTAAAGCTGCGGCCCGGCTTGCGTGTGTAGGCGCGATGACGTCATCACATCGCGTCTACACACGCAAGCCGGGCCGCAGCTTTAAAGCAGGAGCTGAGCTCACAGCTCCTGCTTTAATCGCCTATGTGAATGGAGTGAGAGAGCGGAGAGAGGAGCGTCGGGGGAACGATGGAAGGTGAGTGTAAGTGTTTGTTTTGTATTAAATATTAATGTGGAACATAATGAAGGGGGCCCATGAAACTGGGGGGCAAATGAAGGGGAAGGGGTGAACAGCATGACACTGGGGAAGATGAAGGGGGTGGGGAGAGAACGGCATGACACTGGGGACAGAGATGGAGGGGGCCCAATGAAACGGGGGGGGGGGGGGGCAAATGAAGGGGAGGGGGGTAGGGCATGACACTGGGGCAGATGGGGGGGTGGAACAGCATGACACTGGGGCAGAGATGGGGGACATGAAACTGGGCAGATGAAGGGGGAGAACGTGATGAAACTGGGGACAGAGATGGAGGGGGGGACATGAAACTGGGGGCAGTGGAAGGGTGTATATGAAACTGGGGGAGAGATGGAGGGGGGCATATAATTTACGGGTGACTGTAGGAGGATTATACTGAGTGGGAGCACATGATAAATGAATGAGAATGGGCGGAGTCAACATAAAAGTGGGTGGAGCCAAATTTGCCAAGGCGCGCAGAGCACATTTTGCCCCTCTTTCTACTCTTTAAAAATTGGGAGGTATGGCGTGGGTGACGCCACATTCCTGTGTGATGTCACTCGCTTCATCTGCGACTCCCCCGCCTCCTTTACAAGGGGGCCCACTGAGGCTCTGTCGCCCAAGGGCTCATAAAAACCTGGAGACGTCCCTGGGTGGGTGGTCCTAGGCTGTCTGTTTGCGCCAGTCTAGGGCCGCCCACCAGACAGTAGAGAGCATAATTAGCATATTTGGTGCAGAAACTAACACAACTGATTGCTCAGGAATGGTGGGGGCTAGAGAAAAAATTCCAACAGAATAAGTAGAGCTGCACCTATTACAGTACGTAGAGAGTTGGAGCTGGTTGAGGTGGTTAAAGGTCACCTTTAAGGGGTATCTATTAAATGTCTAGCCATCATTGTACAATTGGTAGTGGGGTTGACCTCTGGGACCTGCACCCATCCAGAGAATAAAAGGAACACGTGCTGGGGCATCACTTCAAGGAACTGTCTATTCAGATAAATGGGTCAGCCTGTAGTTCCCCGCATAGCCAGGTGGTGGAGATGCCCGTCATTCAGAGTATCAGCGACCCTAAATTGATACCATATCCTAGTGATATACTATGGCTTTACAAGATAGAAGTACCCCTTTAAGGTGGCTCCAATACAAAGACGTTATCCTCGTTCTTACGAGGGTTCTCAGCTGAAAATAAATATCTCACTCGTTTTCATTATGTCTTCTGATATTTTTCTTTCTGTTTTTTTTTTTCAGGTATTTAATGCAGAAAATCCATTTGACTTCATGGAGAATATTTCTCTGGAGGGAAAAACCAATTTCTTTGAGAAGCGAGTGTCTGAATATCAGCGCTTTGCAGTTATGTCTCAAACAGTGGATAACGTCTTCACTTTAGATGCAGATTTCTGATAGTCTGGGGTGATGTCTGGCATACATAAGATGCCTATGACATATCATATAGGTACAGCACTGTGTACGTGTAGGAGTGAGGCCCTTATGTACCATCCCCAGTATATGAATGCTGCTGTATAATATGCCAAAGAAACACCTAATATATGAAGAACACTCGCATAGTAGTGCATGTACTACGCCTGGACTTAAAGGATACGGCCAACTATTTTTTATTGTTCCAATTAGTTGCGCATTTGCAACTTATTCTCATTAAAATAGCTTACCGTTTCATGTACGCAGCTCCTATGCAGACGTATGTGTATGATTGGCTACGGGCTACAATCAAAAACCCTGATGCTTTAGCTTCGTGTTCCTCTTTTCCACAGGTTCGTTTTTGTTCACATAACCCTGCCTGTGAGCTGTATACAGAAAACGTCAAGTTTCTCCATTTTTTTATTGCATTGGAACAAAAAAAATTAGCCCTCCAGGCAATAGTGGCCCTACCCTTAAAGGGTTAGTCCGGGACTATGATAATGGTGGCCACGTCCTCTTCACTACTTACCAAGTGCAGTGCCGTACATTGTATAGTGGCTGAGCTGGGTATGGTTAAGAAATGTATACATTTTTTCATAAGAGATCTCATTTTTATTCCTTAGGCCTAGTTTTTATCCACGGAAAAAATCCTGCAGTGCAAAGTGTCTTGCATTTTGGGTTTTGAGCCCTCAGCATGGTTACTATTGCTGCAGGTTCAGCTGCCCGGGAATTGCAGCTCAATGCCATAGCAAAAAACAACTAATTCAGCCACAGGGTCCGCTTTAGGGTGTCCACTATAGACATCATGCACCATCCTCGCCCTGTATGCCCTTCGCCTTTAACTGGATTTAAACATAGAACGTCACTTTAAAGGGTTCATCCATTTTTGTAATATTGATGGCCTACTTTTAGGATAAGCCATCAAGCCCCATGAATTTTAGTGGGACGGCGCTACAGTACCTAAACCCACTGCTACACTTTGTATGTCGAGTGAGCAGTACTGGAACAGCTGATCTTCGGGGAAAAGGGGGGTCCCGAAAGTCAGACCCTCAAAGATGTCATGTCGTTAGCCTATGCTGAGGATAGGCCATTAATATTACAAAGGTGGATCACGTTTTATGTCAAGTTGTTTTTAAAGCATTTTTGGTGAGGTTTTTATAAATTTTCCAGGTTATCTATATTTTTTCAAATAATCCTAAAAATTCTGCAGTCCTGATTCTGACCACTAGGCCAGTTAATATGCTGAGGCTTCCTGTTTGCTGTAGGAGATTTTTTTGCAGCAGTACCTCACTTTTCGGCACACTGGTCATAGCTATCATGAATATGTAGATAAGACATGGAATCCACCAGTCACAATAGATGATATAATGTCTTATCTACCCCCTCTGTACATAATGACCTCTGCCCAGGTCACAGAGCATGCCTAGAAAACTCTACCATAGAAGTCAATGGGGTCGGCTCCAGACCATTGTGTCTATGGCCCATGGTCCTTCTATAGGAGACAGGAGGCCGCAAACTGTTTTAGACTCAGTAACAAGATTGTAGGATTTTTTTTTTTAAATATATAGATAACTAGGGATGGGCAATTGGGATTCGACCACAAATTTCCAAAAGTTCAGGGTTCATCCAAACACAACACTTTTGGGGTTTGCCATCCACAAAACACTATTAGGGAGCCTTCACACAGAGTAAAATACACGTGTAAAAATAAGACTTCCATTGACTTCAACGATATTTTTTACACGTGTAAAAATACGCCTGTAAAAATGTCATTGAAGTCAATGGGAGTCTTATTTTTACACGTGTATTTTGCAAAAATACACGCGCGTTTACTCCGTGTGAAGGCTCCCTTATACTCTGGGGTCTCCCTAAACCCCAGAGTATATTAAGTGGAGGTCCAAGGGGGTAAGGGACCATCTCGCCCCTTTTCTATTCATTCTTAAAATACATGTTTAATATAAAACCATAATTTAACACTTTCCCTTTAAGAGTGCTATATGTTGTGTGCCTGTTTTGATGTTCTAATTTGCACTGTCATCGCCTTCGTTCCTCAGAGACTTAGGGCGAAGTTTCTGAGAATTTCCTGGGAGCGCTAAATGTTGGTCTTTTTATACATGATAAGGCCTCGCTGCTGATAGAGTGATAGTATAAGCTCATGGCTGTGACTATCGCTTAGTTTACATTTCTCTACATGAGATTGCGGCATTAGTTTTTGTTATATTTTTGTCTTTTTTGCTTTTATATAGAATTTTGGAGATTGCAGAACCCCATGGCTACCATATGCAGTTCATGGTCATATGAATACTGTCTAGTAATTCCACCAAGAAATTTCGATTTAACTTCTGGCTTAGTGATCTAATGAGACATACAATGTACAGTCAGGGAAGTAAATGTCACAAGAGAAGCCGATGTCCTGCTATCAGCTGATCATTGGGGTGCGGAGATGAGGCACCAGGTCTCCAATACAAAATATATGAGGGCCCCCTGCCGAACATGTGCCTTTCATAGTACAGGTGGCTTCCTGCATGGCAGAGGGACCTTTGGGCTCTCTTACCAAGGCCTCTGCTACCTATGCCCCCCATTGCTGGGTTTAGAGGTTTGTGAAGTCAGAAAAATGGCTGCCCAATACCAAATCCTTTCATCAAACTTTGCATAATTCAGTAGTGCAGGATGTGTACATGAGGAATAACACTATTTCCATTATATGACTGCAGTTTTAGCAGTTTTACCCCTGCAGGCTCTATCTATAAATTTCAGTTCTCCCTAAGCTGGTAGGTGGAGACTAGCTGATATGATGTCTCCCATACACTGCATACAGAAAGAAGAGGAGAATCTGCTCCATAACAGCAGCCTCAGTCAGTATATTTCTCTCCCCTCTGTCTTTGTTCACGCCTCCTCTCTGCTCCTCCATAGACTTCTATTCTCCGCTATAATAAGACAGATTTCAGAGTGAATCAGTTTAGCAGAGAGGGGAAGCAGGAGACAAGTCAGATAAGTGGAGAAAGAAGCATTTTTTTTTATCTGGTTGATGTGAAAATTTCAAGCAATGGGTGGACTTTATTGTCCTAAAATAGATTTTCTAAGTGCTAAACATTAAGTAAGGTGAAGCCCAGTTCAGTGATTTCACATGAGTAACCCTATGATACATGTATAGAAGAATATAAATTATTGGATTTTGATGTTACATGAAATAAAATTTTGCAATAAAAACTAATCCCTGTCCGTTCAGTCCTTAACAAGTATATACTGAGGTCTTTGTTAAACTCCTCTCCTTTTTTAAAGAAAATTTAAGTGAAATATTTTCCTTGGATTATACGATTGTGTCGCCTTGTGTTGAGCGATGGCGAGGGGGAACGACATCAGTGACAATGAGAGTAAGGGCAGGTTCACATCTGCGCCCGGCCTCCACTTTCAGATTTCCATCTTTTGCCCAAGAAACTGGACAGAAGACGGAAACCGGCAGTCACTTTTCAAACCCATTCAAATGTCCCCGTGTGCCGCCTGGTTCACGGTTCCTTTTATTAAATGAATGGGAGCCACAGAAGTACGGGCCGCAAAATAGGACTGGAATAGAACCTGTTCTATAGTTTGTGGCCTGGAGTGTCGGCCCACACATGATACCATGAAATTCATGGTTGTGTATATGGGCCCGTAGAGAAGAATGGGTCAGTGTGCTATACGGGAAGTACAATGACCTACACCACGCTCGTCTGCAAGGGGCCTGAGCCTGAAGCCCCACGTTGTGATACACTACGTTTTACATTACCTGCAAAGTGGATGGGATTCAGGCTCATCCCCTCCACATATTCCGGAAAGAATCCCGCAACAGAAATTGTTACGTTTTTGTAAATTGCAGCATGTCACTTATACCTACAGAAGCGCCGTTGTTTTCCACATAGATATAATAGGGACAAAAGTCTGAGATCGCAATGACAAATACTGTAATACTGTAAATCGAGGCATGTCAACTATACCTGCGGAAACTCAGTGTGCAAGGATTAGTAAGAGGTTCCATAAGAAAACACCTGAAAAACTCCCCATACCCAGAGTATGAGACAAGGGCCAAAGAAGCAAAATAATGCCATACATGTTTAAAATAAACCCACCAAATATAAAACCACCATCATCTCATTGAATAACCTGTCACATCTGGCTGCTATGTTTGTTTAACAGCCTTTTTAGCTCCCTTTAATATTCACACCTCTTCCTCCACCATATGGCAGATAAGATAATCCTTTAATAGTCCCACATTGGGGAAACCTCACAGATACAGTATCATGTTAAAGGGTTAAGGCTTTTATGGTCTATCCAGAGGATAAGTCGTAAATATCTGATCAGAGGCGGGCCGACAGCTGGTCCCCAGAACGCTCGCCCATACAGAGCCACTTCTGGCGCCCATCGTATACACAATGCAGGCCAGAACCAAAATAATTTCATCCGCCATATAGTGGCCGGGCGCCGTCATGGCAGCTCATTTCCCAATGAAGTCAGTGAGAGCTGAGTTGCAATAAAGGTGTGAAGGAGCTTTCTGCTTCCTCCCATGTTTTGTGTATAGGACTGGGGGCCAAAACTGACTCCACACAGCTGAATGGTGCGGGGACCATCTGTCAGATCCTCATATATTAAGTATTTATACCCTAAATGGCTTAAAACTGGACAACTCCTTTATGTCCATACAATAATTTTTCTCTGATCTGTCTTTCCTATCCCTGACATCACAAATCCAGAGTCCACTGCACTTATACTGGACTTCTGCAGGCATACAACCCAGTAGAGGGTCCGTCTATTTTATGAAGAGGTATACATCTCCCCATAAAGGAGGCAAACCCTCTGCCAGCTCAGACTGGCAAAAAAACAGCTTTCTGCCACCCACAATGATGGTTCACTTTAAAGTAAAAATTTATATGGGATGAGCAATACCTTTTTTTCACCAGGAGGGGGCAGCGACGTTGTTTCTATTGAACAGACTTCTGTATAATTTGAAATCAAGGTTTGGTGAATGTCTGCGATACAATAGATCAGGGAAAGGAAGGAATATCATTGCATTGCATTTATATAATATTGTTGTATTGTCTCTTTTTGTGCGCAGGAGCAGACATGACTGTGCATGTACCACTCTGGGGTTGAATGGCATGGGTGACGCATAGATGATATGTCCCCCCATGGTTCATATCCTTCAGTGAGCTGCAAAATGAACAGGTATAGTCTTGCCTTGGGTGCATACATAGACCTATGATGGTACACGGGTGTGTATAGGCTGAGTTTTCCCTTGTAGATTTCCACGCAATTTTTTTTTTTATTTGTGCAATCATTAATGATGATGATAGCTTTGTGCAATTGGAATAATCAGGATCCAAATGCTGCATTAACATCATACCTCCCAACCGTCCCGATTTCCGCGGGACAGTCACGATTTGGGTGACATGTCCCGCGGTCCCGGTTGGAGGGAGGTATGTCCAGAGGACGCAGATCTGAGTTGAACACATATGCGGCTGAAGCAAGGAGCTGACACAGGTCAGCTCCTCGCTTCGCCGCTGCCCGCCTCTCTCCCTGACACATGCGACTGAAGCGGCTTGCGTGCTCGCTTCGCCGCTGCGTCTCTCTCTCGCTGACACATGCGGCTGAAGCGAGGAGCTGACACAGGTCAGCTCCTCGCTTCGCTGCTGCCGCCGGCTCCTGGCTTGTAGACACGATGTACAAGCCAGGAGCCGGCGGCAGCGGCGAAGCGAGGAGCTGACACAGGTCAGCTCCTCGCTTCAGCCGCATGTGTCAGCGAGAGAGGCGGGCAGAGAGCAGCGAGGGAGCGGAGGAGAAGGTAAGTTTAATGTGGAGGTGGAACGTGAATCTGGGGGTAGATGAAGGAGAGGACGGCATGACACTGGGGGCAGAGATGGAGAGGACATGAATCTGGAGGTAGAGATGGAGGGACATGAATCTGGGGGTAGAGATGGAGTGGACATGAAACTGGGGGCAGAGATGGGGGACATGAATCTGGGGGCAGAGATGGAGAGGACATGAATCTGAGGGCAGAGATGTGGGGACATGAATCTGGGGGTAGAGATGGAGAGGACATGAAACTGGGGGCAGATGAAGGGTGTATATGAAACTGGGGGAGAGATAGAGGGGGGACATATAATTTACGGGTGACTGTAGGAGGATTATACTGTGTGCGGGCACATGAAAAATTAACGAGTGGGTGGAGTCAACACAAAAGTGGGCGGGGCTAAATTTGCCGTGGCGCGCTACGCGCGCCGCACATTTTGTCTCTCTTTCGGTTCTTCAAAAGTTGGGAGGTATGTTAACATGGTTGTCCATCAGGAGCTGAAATCATAGCATGGTGGTCACAGCTGACCTTTAGCGACTGTTTAGTGTTCGCTGATCCCCATAAGATCAGTCTGGCATCGTATTTGCTATCCTGAAGCTCCATAGAGGAGTCACAATAGTCAATGAACCCTAAAGTGTGTTCAGTGCATTGCCATAGGGTGTACCAGGGATGCTGAGCATGGCACCGGGGTGTTTGCAGACTTTGCTCCTACACCTTGGTGTGATGTCCTATCTTCTACGTGCCGTATTCTAGTGGTCCTATCTGTCAGATCCCCACTGATTTATTTGGTAGATGAGTGTAACTTGTGGCAAACCCCTTTAAGTAAAAAGAAACTTTATTATGTATTGCATACCGGCCCTTAAAGGGGTTGTCCCACGTTGCATACTCACCAGTCTTCGTTTCTTTGAAATCTTCAGTCTTCCGGCTTTGTTTCGTCATTGGTGGGCGGGGTCACATATGCAAAGCCAAGCGGCGAGATGCCGCCGGCCCTGCGTGCGCGCTCATACACCAGTCTAGCCTTCACAATACAGACCCGACAGGGTGCCGGGTCTGTATTCGCATTGTGAAGGGTAGACTGGTGTATGAGCGTGCACGCAGGGCCGGCGGCATCTCGCCGCTTGGCTTTGTATATGTGACCCCGGAGCGGAATAACAGCATCGCTTCTGCCGCTGCTGGCTTCATGCAGGGCAGAAGCATAGCGATGATGCTGGCTTCACCTGTGCCAGCGGACAGTCCCCAGCATCCGCCTCTCTATTACAGCGGATGCCGGGGACAGTTAGACGCCGGCACAGGTGAAGCCAGCAACATCGCTATGCTTCTGCCCTGCATGAAGCCAGCAGCGGCAGAAGCGATGCTGTTATTCTGCTCCTCCGCCCCCCCCCCCCCCCAGCCGTGATGTTGCTGGCTTCACCTGTGCCGGCGTCTAACCCTGCATTGGCGGCCCCTTCCCCCAAAGGGTAAACTACCCCCCCCCCCCTCCAGGCTCGCTCCCTGCACTTAGCCCCTCCTCCCTCCCCCCTGAGAGCAGCAGATACATCACTTGACTCAGGAGCAGCTAGGTCAGGGCTGTGGCCACAAAAAAATGAATAAAGTAATATAGTGGACAAACAAAGCAGTTTTGCTGAAGCAGTGTATTTAGGAAAAGTCTTACATCCACATTAACAAGCATTATAGATAGGATCCTTGTGACGGGACAACCCCTTTAAAGGGAGCCTATCATTAGAATCCCTTTTTTTCTAACTAACACGTAGGAATAGCCTTAAGAAAGGCTATTCTTCTCCTAACCTTAGATGTCTTCTCTGCGCCACCGTTCGGTAGATATTCCGTTTTTTGTTTTTATCCAAGTGATTTCTCTCGCAGGACTGGGGGCGTCCCCAATGCTGTGAGAGGACTCTCCAGTGCCGCCTTCATCTTCTTCAGGAACCGGTGTCTACGCGTTGTCTTCCGGCGCAGGCTTTCAATCTTCTACGCATGCGCAGTCGACTCTGTCAGCGGGCATCGGGCAGAGCAGACTGCACCTGCGCGCGGCCATTTTTTTGTGAACGCTTACTAACAAGAGCTCGAGTAATCGGCCACAAAAAAATGGCTGTGCGCAGGTGCAGTCAGCTTTGCCCGAGGCCCGCTGCCAGAGCCGATTGCGCATGCATAGAAGATTGAAAGCCAGGCCAGAAGATGTCATGTAGAGGCCGGTTCCTGAAGATGGAGGCGGCGCTGGAGAGTTCTCTCGCAGCATTGGGGACGCCCCCAGTGCTATTTGAGCGCTGAGGACCTTCCCCAGTGCTGCGAGAGAACTAATTTACGGAAAACAGAATATCTACCAAGCCGCGGCGTGGAGAAGACATCTAAAGGTATGAGAAGAGTAGACTTTCTTAAGGCTATTCCTACATGTTAGTTAGAAAAAAGGGGATTCTAATGATAGGATCCCTTTAAGAGACAGATTACGCCCACTACTGGTATACTTATGTAATGTTCATGGTTAGGAGTCCACACCAGGGTCTTTTTGGACCTCCAATGACTATAACTCTGCAGGGCAGCTGAAGGCAGAGACTGATTTTCCTTTAGTAAGTGCCTCACCCATTACTGTGTATAGATAAGCACAAGAAGATACAAGTCTCCTCTGGGGTAGATGTATTGGCCTGAGCAATGTTTCTGTGCTCACAGCGGACATAACAGCAGCCGTCCAGGCTCTAATGATCTCTACAATGCCCGGCAATCGTCTTCTCGGGGTTAATGAACCTTTCCATTTGCTTTGTTTTCCTTCCTGCAAAAAAAGTCAAATTTTGCGTGACCATAATAAAGGCGCTGACGTGCGGGCACACCGGGGAATTGGCGGTATTACATGGGAAGCTCTACTAATTTATTAGGATAATAAAGAATAAAGGTTGATTACTTGGGACTAGACAACATTGCGTGCTTGTTTCCATGGTGATGGCGTGCACGCACTCCGCTTCCGTCTAGGGTTTGCTGCTACATTTTACAATGTTCATTAATCTGTTTCGTGGAGACGGCAGCAGTTTACATCTGGAATGTTACGAGAACAAAGACATTTTAGAACATAAATTATTCAATGTATCCAGATATAAGAACATACAAGACACATACGGGGTGACTGCGATACCAACGCCCCTGATTCCAGTTCACATAGATACAGTACGACGGCTTCTTAGCAGAACAGGTTGGCGGGTTGCGAGAACGTACATGAAGATATTTTCATGTGATAGCAGTTTCCTGGGATACCAAGTCATTGTCTCAAGTGATTTCAACCAAGGAGAGTAAGGAATGGAGGTTGGTGTTTTGACAAGAAAAAAAATCATGATTTCTTTTTGCTTGAGCAAACAGAACAGAATACACACCAGAAGATTCTCTCCCGGGCGGTAGAAATGAGGCGTATGTGTCCAAAGCTTAGCGATA
Organism: Leptodactylus fuscus; assembly: GCF_031893055.1. Taxonomy (NCBI): domain Eukaryota; kingdom Metazoa; phylum Chordata; class Amphibia; order Anura; family Leptodactylidae; genus Leptodactylus; species Leptodactylus fuscus. The sequence goes on from NC_134268.1 coordinate 31,358,685, forward strand.
GCGATGGGCAAAACGTGCAGACCCCGGAGTATAATAATCGGAGACCCGGCAAGATGGGGAAAATAATATAAAAGCTCATCCTCACCTTTCCTCATCATGCCAGGGCTCCCTTTCTCAGCATCTTCCAACCTCTGATATCACCCAGGAGGACCCAGGGCGTTGGATAATGGTGGGAAAGAAGACCAGATGCCTCAAGTGAGCCCTGAAGACGTGAGGAAACGTATGAGTATCATATACTCTGGCATCCAAAGACAACAGTGATCTGTGGTGGGCAATATTTTTGAAAAAATTGTAATAAATCCGACATGCTAAAAATCAGTTTCTTCATCCTTGGATGACTCTTTATATCACTTTTAGGTCCAAAATTCTGTATGGACATTGCAAAAACCTTCCATAGGTTCCTGTTTTGAGGACGTTTCACTGTGGTGATGGTACACCCCTCATGGTGGACCTCATAGAGCTTGGTCAAGCCCATCCAATAGATGGTTGGGGTAAGGGATGGAGACTCTGAGTCCGCAGTTCTGTTGGGGTTTTGTCAGAGCCTTAGCCCAGTGACAACATTGCTGCAGCTGTGAGACATGGAAAAAATCTCTTGACAACCTACAGAGAGGAAAGAAAGTACCAATTTGGAGAAGTTAAAGTTTTTCCTTGACCCTGTAAACCACCATTCAGCTCCTGTAGCTGTTACTGGTGGCAGACTAACACGATTTACTGACATCATTGCACCTTCTATTGCAAGCCATTGGTGGGCCAAGACCAAAGCAGATGCACAGAAAGCTCCAGGGGAACAGAGCAAGCAGGGCAGGGGTAGGATTCAAATTTTTAACAACAAGCACCATTTTTTTGTAGGGTAGGAAGGATGGCGCACCCAGAGTTCTGTGAAAATGTTCAAGCCATACCTCTTTCCATAAAAGCATACTCGTTTTTTTGGATCTGACCTATGTCAGTTACAGCCCTCTTTTGTGTATCAAAGACTGGAAATAACATCAGATTCCATAATTTATGGAGGCTGCTAGTCACTAGAAGCTGAATGCCTGGTAGCCATTTCAAGCATAGTATTAATGACTTTAATGCAACCCCTCTTAGGGACCGACATGTATAATGGGGTTGGGGGGTGTAGCAGAATGGTGCTCGGAGCACTGGGGGGAAGGGAATGGTGCTCGGTGCACTGGGGGGTAGGGAATGGTGCTCGGAGCGCTGGGAGGTAAGGAATGGTGCTCGGAGCACTGGGGGGTAGGGAATGGTGCTCGGAGCGCTGGGAGGTAAGGAATGGTGCTTGCAGCACTGGGGAGACACTTCCAGTGCTTCGTGGTGATCATTCCTATAGGAGAAGAAACCGAATTAATGAAGAAATGGTGGAATGAATCAGAACAGTAAAGGTAGGACTAGAATTGCTTTTTAACGTCTATTCCAACGTGCCTTTACTTAAAAATGACTTTTTCTAATCATAAATTCCCTTTACGTGTATAAGGCAACACAACTACAGTAGTTACATCCTGATGCAGATGGGTGTAATGACATCACTGCGCCGGGGTGTAGATGCATTATGATCATGGGGTCTTATTTTTTATTTTATTTTTTTTTATACCTCCTCTGCTACTTGCATACAATTTTTATAATCCCGGACAAAACCATTGAATATAAGGGGGGCATGCGAGAGCAGTATATATGTATGGGAGCATCAGGGGCATAGTATAAGGGAAGAGGATTAGGGGTTACTAAGCACTGCGGAATTGGGGGGGAATTCATTTAAGATGGTGCAAGTACTATTAATTATAGGGTATTATTAATTTAGGGGCCTATGTAGTTTTTATTAATTGAGGGGGCACACAGGGACTGAACTAATTTAAGGGGGGAACAAGAGGTATTATAAATTAAGGGGGCACCCAGGAATGATTACTAATTTAAAGATGCACACAAGCGGTATTATTCATTACCAGGGGGTTTTATATTACATATCTTATATTGGGGGGGGGGGGGGGGGCAGCAGGATGGAGGCTTTATGTAGGTGAGAACAATCAGAGAGTCCAATGGAGATGGAGGACATTGGAGTTCACAGGCCACAGGTTTGTGTCACTGGGAATGTTTAAGTCTCCCAGGATGATAGAGGGATATCGATAGAAAGGAAGTGCATGGGTCAGGTAGCAAAACGGCCAATAAAGTGTGAGCAGGTCCAGGAGGACGGTAGATGACGACAAGTTAGAGGTTAAAGGGTGAGTAGACAAAATAAGGTTGTAGCTAAGGTGGCCCAAGGTTAGGAGACAGGTCTCCAATGATAAGGAGAAGCAGACAGAGAGATAGCAGGTGAGTAGGAGAGGATGAGGGTGGCCATGTACATCGGGAGAGGAAGGCTTTCATGTTAAAAGCAGCTCTGCCCCAACACAGTGGGGTTATAGGTTGGGCTTGATGTGTCTTCTTCCAACCTCATCTACGATGTTACTATGTTTGTCTCAATAACTTATTCTGCAACTCATGGTGAGAAAGGTTATAGATGTATATTAGATAATACTGCACTATTTATCCAATGTTCCATATTCCCAGGTCATATTCCATGGACATACACTCATAGATTACATCCAGTAATAAATAATAAGGTAACTCCCATACGTCACCTTTACATAAACTTCCTACCAGACTATTTTAGTAAATGAGAATATTTTAATAGAGACCATAAAAGTTATATATTATATACCCCAAGCCATACTCTACTCCCTACTTTGCCTTTAACTTGTTGAGTATAATTTGGGTGGTGCACACCTAGGGTGGGTGAAGAAGACCCCAGTGGTGAACTCCATTCACAAAAGATATGTGAGATAAAACTGTGAACCTTGGAGCAAAGATGTTTATGAACTTGGCACTAGTCATCTCAATGAAGCATGCTACAGTCACCTGCTCAACAGATTGACATGGCTGATACCAGAGTACAATAGCTCACATTACCCTGCATGGTTCATGGAGTTATGGTAGATACCGTATATGGTAGATACCGTATGGACTATAAGACGCACCTAGGTTTTAGAGGAGGAAAATAGGGAAAAAAAAAATTGAAGCAAAAACTGGTAAAATATTTAATATATGGGAGTTGTAGTTTTGCAACAGCTGCAAGGCCACATTGACAGGTGACCCTGCAGCTGTACGGGGACGCATAGAGTGTTTTTTTTTTGCGGGGCCAGAAGTACTTTTTAGTTTACCATTTTGGGGAATATCTATTGCTTAGATCACCTTGTATTGAAAAAAAACCGGTGGTTTATGACATATGATCTTCTACTTTTATATATATATATTCTAGGGACAGGAGGTGATTTAGAACTTTTATTTATTTCATATTTTTATTATATATTTTTAAAGCTTTTTTTTTTTTTTTTACTATTTTATTCCCCCCCGGGGGCTTGAACCTGCGGACACTTGATTGCAAGTCCCATAGACGGCAATACAACTGTATTGCCGTCTATGGGACATTCTGTCTATTAGTATTACGGCTGGTCATAGAGACCAGCCGCAATACTAATACAGCAGTGACAGGCCTGGGAGCCTCATTAGGCTCCCGGCTGTCACCCGAACAGGTCGGCTCCTGCGATATCGCCGCGCAGGAGCCGGCCTGCAACTTTACAGGTACGGGGGAGGCACAGGTTCGGGGGAGAAGGGGCCGCTGATACTGACCCGGCATCCGCTGTACTAGAGAGGCGGATGCCGGTGAGGGATAGACGCCGGGGCCTGAGACATCGCTGCCCTGCCCTGCATGAAGCCAGCTCCCGCTGCTGGCTTCATGTAGGGCAGAGGAGCGCAGCGATGTCTCAGGCCCCGGCACCTGTAATGGCGTCTATCACTTGCCGGCTTCCGCCTCTCTATTACAGCGGATGCCAGGCGCAACATTCGGCCTATAAGACGCACCCTTCTTTTCCCCCCAAATTTGGGGGGAAAAAAGTGCGTCTTATAGTCCGAAAAATACGGTAATAGATTGGCATATTCTTTGAAATACAACTTTGACAATAGGTTTGTATGCTTATCTGGACCTCATATTAATCATATGTGGTCCTGGATATGGAATGTTGATGACATCATAGCCAGGAGTAGGTTTATGCAAATTAAGGTCAACGTGATGACATCACAATGCATTCTCAACATTCTAGCCAATGTCTGGCCTGTAAGAGATCAGTTTTCACGGACCTTTGAAGAGGAAAGTGACTTTCTGTAGACACTGCTGTTGATATTGCTAGAACTCTTCTGTTGGGCTCAACATGGATTCTAGTAGAAAACAAAAAGATGAAATAACACCACCCAAGGAAGAAAGGAGTGTTGAGAAGAAAGATGTAGTCACTCCAAAAAGCAGGATAATAGAAAAGGAAGAAGATCCTGGAGAAGGATGTAGCCACCAGGTGAAGGAGACCTCACCACCTGAGAAGGAGCCAGGTACCAAACCTTCTTTTATGATGGGGCTAAAAAAGTGCTGGACAAGAATTGCTGGGTATCTGAAAAATGCCAAAGATACCATAATGAGGAGAGGCAGAAATGTTGGGGTTATTGCTGGCCAAGGCAATACCCAAGTGGAGAAAACCAATAAAAGAAAAGCTTCTAATGAGACATCTGGAGAGACTGGACAAGAGAGCCTGCAGGACCAGTCCAGAAAAAGAACAAGGACTGAACATCAAGAATCACTTATGAGATCAAGTGAAAGCAGCGGCTCTTGTGAGAAGTCACCAGAGGGTCCTACTGCCTCAAAGGAAAGATCCAAGACAGAGACCACAACATCAAAGAGGAGAAGCACAAAAGGACAAGAGGAAAGGAAACGAAAGAGATCCAAGACAGAGAACAGCTCTGGAGGTATAAAAGATGAAGAACAATCTAGACCCAGTAAGAAGGTGAAAGCAGAAACTGAAGCTCATGGACCATCTGGGCAGATGACTTGTGAGACCACAGCGGACCCTGATACATCCACAGTGCCCTTAACCATGGATGCAAGAAACATCTCAAGAACACAAGACCTTCCTCTGTCTTCTCCTATATAATGCGCCCTCATTTCAGCCTTTCGATGTCACCGCATATGACTTTATTTATCGGACTTGACTTAACTACTGGATATGACCTCATCACTGGATATGACATTATTATCGGATATGACCTAATTACCTGATGTGACTATTACCGGATATGACTTCAACCACTGGACGTGACATTAACCTTCTACGTATCGGACATGACTTTACCATCATATGCCAAAGCCTTCTGATGCCGCCCTGTATGCTGTCCCTGCCGCTGAAGAAGATCCAAGCCGCCATATGTTCCACCATTTTGCTAACTTTAGCTGTCAATAAAGATCGGCCTGCCGCCAGTCACATGTGTTTCTTTATAATGATGTTTGGAAAGTTTACAAAACTATTTTACATTCAGGGTATTCTGCTATTCACCCATCTGTCTTATAACGTGTAAGATGTCCACCATTCTGTGTGATATTGTACGGTGGCTGGGATTTTTACTGTTTGGGCGGGGAAGGTATTTTATTGTTTACTGGTCTCATTGGAGGCCATTATTTTTATGTGGGCTGGATGAAGAGGGGGGAAACTTGCAGTGCATATCCCACCCCTGGGGCCTCCACCAGGGTTAGCCTATTTGAGCCCTATGGCAGAGCAGGGAGCTATAGATTTCTTGCCCTGCCATATGCTTAGATGCACTAGAAGTCGGGGTCCCGAGCAGGCAGAACAATGGCAGCACCTGCACCGTTTGAGTTTTCCTCCGCGGGCTTTCTGTTACAATTATATCTATGGGGAAACCACCGGCATTTCCATAGATATAATCATACCTCCCAACCGTCCCGATTTCCGCGGGACAGTCACGATTTGGGTGACATGTCCCGCGGTCCCGGTTGGAGGGAGATATGTCCCGATTTCAACTCAGATCTGCGTCCAGAGGACGCAGATCTGAGTTGAACACACATGCGGCTGAAGCAAGGAGCTGACACAGGTCAGCTCCTCGCTTCACCGCTGCGCGCCTCTCTCGCTGACACATGCGGCTGAAGGAATGAGCTGACACTTGTTAGCTCCTTGCTTCGCCGCTGCGTGTCTCTCTCGCTGACACATATGCGGCTGAAGCGAGGAGCTGACATGTGTCAGCTCCTCGCTTCGCCGCTGCCGTCGGCTCCTGGCTTGCGATGTGTCACGTCGCGCCTGCAAGCCAGGAGCCGGCGAGGGAGCGGAGGAGAAGGTAAGTTTAATGTGGAGGTGGAACGTGAATCTGGGGGCAGATGAAGGAGAGGACGGCATGGCACTGGGGGCAGAGATGGAGAGGACATGAATCTGGGGGCAGAGATGTGGAGACATGAATCTGGGGGCAGAGATGTGGGACATGAATCTAGGGGCAGAGATGGAGGGGACATGAATCTGGGGGCAGAGATAGAGGGACATGAATCTAGGGGCAGAGATGGAGGGGGACATGAATCTGGGGGCAGAAATGAGGGACATGAATCTGGGGGCAGAGATGTGGGGATATGAATCTGGGGGCAGAGATAGAAGGGGGACATGAAACTGGGGGAGAGATAGAGGGGGGACATATAATTTACGGGTGACTGTAGGAGGATTATACTGTGTGCAGGCACATGAAAAATTAACGAGTGGGCGGAGTCAACACAAAAGTGGGCATGGCTAAATTTGCCGCGGCGCGCTCAGCGCGCCGCACATATTATCCCTCTTTCGGTTCTTCAAAAGTTGGGAGGTATGGATATAATTGACACACTGTCATTTCTAAAACCGCGCTGATTTTGGAAATCGCCGCATGTCCACACTGCTGTTTTTACCACAAAGTGGGCATGGGATTTGCTTGAATCCCATCCAGTTTTCCTGTACTGTAAAACGCCGTGATTTTTTTCCGTTTCCGGCCTTAGGTTGAGGCCCCACTTTGTACAAATGCAACTTTTTTTTGTTGCAGATTTTGCAGCGTTTTTTGAGCCAAAGCCAGGAGTGGATTGAACAGAGGGGAGAAGTATAACAACTTCCCATATATTTCCCATTCCTTTTGTAACATTTTTGGCTTTGGCTCAAAAATTCACAAGAAAATCTGAAATAAAAAGAGCTGCGTTTCTGCAGCGTATACAGATGTAGTTATCCGGAACGTCTGCAACAGGTTAAATGAATATCCCTTTAAGGCAAAAAGTTTACAGGAAAATGTCTGCAAGGCTGAAGCCAACTGATATAAAATGTCACATCTCAAAGATGTCAGACACATCAAGTGCGCAGGAAAGTTGTAATGACAATATGTAATAGCCGCCCATCACAAGGCTTGTAGCCAGAATAGTCTGGATGACATGGAGCGCCAAACGCTATTTCACCTGTCCTGACGTCATCAGGCCAAAAGCTAAAAAAAGAACAGGAGCCTTTTTTGAGTCATATCATGAGAGACGCCGCAGCAGAGACCCCGGACACGTCTGTAATGTCAGCTTAGATAGAAACAGAGGATGTTTTTGCTACTTTTTAACTCTTCAAGGACACAGGATAGTTATTACGTTAATATGTGACTTTTTTCATATTTTACATAGTTACATAGTAGATGAAGTTGGATATAACCCTACAATTCCCCCCCCTTCCCCATAATTCTATCACAATTTTTTGCATTTTGCTTTTATGGTGTTGACTCTACATTGTCCACCGGGTCGTTACGATTATGAAAATACCATATTTATATTTTTTTATTACGTTTTACCAATTTAACAAATAAAACATCACTTTTTCAAAATGAGCGATTTTCCTGGGGTCGCCGTATTTTGATGCCTATAACTTTTTTGCTGTTTGCTTGACAGATATGTCAGGGATCTTTATTTGCGGGACAAGTTGTAGTTTTTATTGGTCCAATGTTTGGTAGGTTTATGGGACTTTTTGCTCACTTTTTGGAATCTTGGAGGTTTTAACCACAAGCGTGATGTTACATAAAGCGGCACCAGACCCCTTTACGTAACCTCACGTGACCCAAATAGCACCTGTACTACCTAATACTAAGACATGTAGCAATGGAGAAGATACAGGGGGGGCGAAGGACCTACACTATGTCACCATCATGTGACCAGTGCAAGAGGGAGTGGATCTCGGTAGTAGGAAGGAGTGGCTGGAGGACTTGTCAGATCATGTGACACGAGGGGTGGAGTCTCATGGCTATATACTATGTATGGAGGAGAAAAGAGATGAGAAGTGATGGATTTCCTTCTTCTCTAACATGAGAGCTGGTAGTAGAGGAAATTGTTGGAGTTTTAGTGATCCTCCTTCAGAGGTATAAAAACTGGGTCCCATGACAAAATTTTCACTACCTTTCCCCCTGCAGTTTAGTGCCCCCTTTTCTGGCACCCTTTGCTGGCCACTTCCATGCTAAAGCGCTCTATTTACTTGTCCCCCCATGGTAAAATGGCCCTCACATGATAAAACATCCCCTTTACTGGCTCCACTTGGTATAACGCTCCTCCAAACTGTATACTCCCTCCTTATTGGCCCCATAAACCGTATACTGCCTTCTTTACTGGACCCATACACAGTATACTGCCCCTTTATTGCCCCTCATATAGTAAGTGCTAGTGACTTTAGGCTGCCATGTGCCCCAGGCACCTCCAGAGTTTGTCCAATTCCCGGGTAACCCCTTTAACTCTTTCCCAAGATCCGCTGTAATAGTATGGCGGATGCTAAGTCTTTAAAGATGGTGACCGATCTCCTGCAGCGCAACAAAAAAAAGCATATTTTCCACCAAGGCCCGACGTTGCGAAAACACAGCTTTTTTTCTTGCAGATCCTGCTGCAGTTTTTTTGAACCAAAGTCAAGAATGGTAACAAAGGGAATGGGAAATCTATAGGGAGTTCTTACACTTCTCCCTTCTGCTCAATCAACTCCTGACTTTGGCTCAAAAAACCGCAGCAATTTCTGCACCAAATAAAGCTGCGTTTCCACAATGTGGGGCCTAATCCTAAGTCCGGGGCCCCACAGGATAGAAACGCTGAAATTTGCCTGTGAGTAAAGTGGATGGGATTCTAGCGATTCTCATGCCCACTTTGCAATAAATACTGCCGTGCGGACCAGCCACGATTTCCAAAAACCAGCGCGGCTTTGGAAATCGCAGCATGTCAATTATACCTATGGAAATGCCGGCAGTTTCCCCATAGGTATAATTGTAAAAGGAAGTCCGTGGGGGAAACCTCCGAGAACTTTCTGTTTAAAGCACTGCAGGAAGAATCACGATGTGTTGCCGCTGCGGTTTTTCCCATAGTGCTTTTTTGCTGCGGGACGTCCCGTGGGGCCTCAAGTAGATTTTTTTCCTTTAAGATGAACATTAGATTACCGTATTCCCTATAAATCTCCTGCTCATTGAGTTCTGTAACCACTAATATCCACTTCATCCATCAACCTCCTCGTTACCTCGATGTAAACAACAGATTTCTAATTGCTTTAGTTTCTTCCTCTGATGATTGCGTGGCATTAGACAATTACAGGGATCCGCATTGTGTTACCTTTTGTTGGCGGTTACCTCATTATATAGAGAATGGCAGTCGAGCGCTCGGAGAGAATCTATTATTACAGCCCGCAGCCAAGTGATTGCACAGCCTAGGAAGAGAAGACGCGGCGCGTTTAGAGAAGGACTATTATGTGTAAGGGGCTTCTCACATACTGTATTGTGTTCATTTTTCATTTCCATCTATGTGTCCTCTGTTTAGTGTCCAATATGATCTGTGGATTGTTCAGATATTCACAGCAGTCGGTCATAATAGGTAAATTGAAGGCACAAGTCTCCAGCCGCACAGAGAAATGACACTATTCCAAGGGAAAGCCAAGTGCCGGATTAAATGGCTGTCACTTCTGCTGTGCTAACCAGTCATGGAGTAAATCTCAAGTGCTAAATTGTAGCTAACATTTAGACGGGGGACTCACACTGTATGGAGTTTTTGCTGCAGATTTTTGTTGTGTTTTGACCCAAACCCAGGAGTGGATTCAGCAGGGAAAAGTGTCAGTGCTTCCTTAATATATCCCATTCCCATTTAATCTATTCTTGGCTTTGTCTAAAAAAAACTGCAGAATAATTTGCAAAGATAAATTGCAACAAACTTCGATTCCGTAGGTATAATTGACCTGCTGCGATTTGCAGAAATGTGATAGTTATGGAAATTAAAGTATTTCCGCTGTAGGTATGGGATGGGACGCTAAACAGTGGCGTAACTACTGGGGTAGCAGGGTTAGCGGCTGCCACAGGGCCCGGGACATTAGGGGCCCAGTGACAGCTGCTACCGCTGCAGTTTTTTTTTTCTTAAAAGGCCGTTACCGTTTGGAGTTATTCCAGCTGGTAACGGGTCCTATTTACTTACCGATCCTGGCAGGGGCCGGCATCGGTAAGTTACACCATGGGCCCCACAAATGCTCTTATTATACTATAATGATCGGAGGTCCGGGAGAGGTAAGGGAACATAAAAAACATTGTTACTTACCTCTCCGCACTCCATACAGGCTTCGGGCCTAGTTGTGTGACATCCCTGATGTCACTTGACCGGAACGTCATTGAAGATGGCCGACACCAACGAGGACTGCAGCAGAGGTGGGGATAGGTAAGTGACAGTGGTTTTTATGTTTTTAACCCCCTTTGACTCCAATTATTATATTCTGGGGTCTGAAAATTGTTCATGCGTGTCTACAGTGGGGCTTAATACTGTGTGCAGGGGCCACTATGGGGCATAATACTGTGTGCAAGGGCCACTATGGGGCATAATACTGTGTGCAGGGGCCACTATGGGACATAATACTGTGTGCAAGGGCCACTATGGGTCATAATACTGTGTGCAGGGGCCACTATGGGTGATAATACTGTGTGCAGGGGCCACTATGGGGCATAATACTGTGTGCAGGGGCCACTATGGGGCATAATACTGTGTGCAGGGGCCACTATGGGGGATAATACTGTGTACAGGGGCCACTATGGGGCATAATACTCTGTGCAGGGGCCACTATGGGGCATAATACTGTGTGCAGGGGCCACTATGGGGGATAATACTGTGTGCAGGGGCCACTATGGGACATAATACTGTGTGCAGGGGCCACTATGGGACATACTACTGTGTATAGGGGCCACTATGGGGCATAATACTGTGTGCAGGAGCCACTATGGGACATAATACTGTGTGCAGGGGACACTATGGGTTATAATACTGTGTGCAGGGGCCACTACGGGGCATAATACTGTGTGTTGGGGCCACTATGGGACATAATACTGTGTGCAGGGGCCACTATGGGGGATAATACTGTGTGCAGGGACCACTATGGGACATAATACTGTGTGCTGGGGCCACTATGGGGCATAATACTGTTTGTAGGGGCCACAATGGGCCCTAATTCTGTGTGCTGGGGCCACTGTGGGGCATAATACTGTGTGCAGGGGCCACTATGGGGCATAATTCTGTGTGCTGTGGCCACTATGGGGCATAATACTGTGTGCTGGGGCCACTATGGGGCATAATACTGTGTCCTGGGGCCACTATGGGACATAATACTGTGTGCAGGGGTCACTATGGGGCATCATAATGTGTGCAGGGGCCACTAGGGGTCATAATACTGTGTGCTGGGGCCACTATGGGGCATAATACTGTGTGCAGGGGCCACTATGGGGGATAATACTGTGTGCTGGGGCCACTATGGGGCATAATACTGTGTGCAGGGGCCACTAGGGGGCATAACAGAGTGCGCAGGAATGCGGGGAGAGGGGGGGGAGTCGGTTGAGGTCTTCGGTGTCGGTCGGGGTGGGGGGCATGTCAAAAGTTCACCACGGGGCCCCACCATTCCTAGTTACACCACTGACGCGAAACTAATACAAGCTACACACCAGACTTCCCTTCCAAACACAAAGCTCCTAGGGCCTCACCTCCTAAATACAGACCACAGACTTGAGTACTCAAAAAATACAAATTATGCACTAGACCTCTAAATAAAAAACACCCAATCTCGAAAAACAGCCATCTGTATAAACACAGATCCTAGACCTCCTAAATACAGATCCTAGATCAGACCCCCTTACAATATTCAGATCCCAGACCTCCTAAACTGTTATAGAGCCAAACCAGATCTAAAACCTCTCTGCACTAGGCGTCCACCATAGATAACATCCTGGCATGAGACCACTATGTAATGAAAAGTCATGCTGCTTTATGATAATATAATACCTCTTACAGAGGGCCTGTCACCAGGACTGAACACCTCGGTAATATACATTATCTGATAAGCAGTTTATCTAAATCTGTTCAGCTATTCCATAGATATAAGCCCTATAAGTATTGATGCAGATTAGGGCCTACTAGCCAAGTGGGCGGTAACACTGTGTAACATGCAGAACTCACAGACCCCTTTACCAGAGATATCACAGTGTTACCACCCACTTGACTAATGTCCTCTAATTTGCATAAACACTAGAAGGGCTTATAACTTTGGAATGGCTGAATGGATTTGGATAAACAATACACCAAAATGCTCAGAGTTAAAGCACCCATCAGGCTAAGGCACCACATAGCAGGCTGCAGCGAAAAACAATGCGGGAAAAACTGCAGCAGAAACACATTGCTGTTTTTCTCACAGCGTTTTTCAGAAAAAAGTCAATTATACCTATAGGAAAACCGCTGGCAGGTATAATTGACATGCCACAATTTCCGAGATCGCTACGTATCGTATTTTTCTGCAATGCGTGGATGGGATTCGCTAGATTCTACATTTGCTAAATTCTGTAAAAGTGTCAAGACTGGGAACATTCTTCTATACATTACAGTCTATGATACATTCTCACAGTCCATGGGTTTGTTTCCATGTACCAGTATAGCACTATTATGTAATGTAGACTTAACAGCACACATGCCTTCAGATGGGGGTCTCCTTTAAGAGAACCTCTCCTTTATCAGTCATGCCTATAAGCTTATATACCCAACCTGTTAACATATAATATTCAGTATGTGCCATGGTGCCCTATCTTCACACCGAGTATTTGGCATCTTGTATCTTATACATACAGTGATGGCCAAAAGTATTGGCACCCCTGCAATTCTGTCAGATAATACTCATTTTGTTCATGTCCAAGTGGCCATTTTGTGGTGGTCTAACTGACCATACGAGCGTACTTTTTATCCAAAAACTCTTGTGTATAGCTATAAATCTAGATCACAGCTGTAGACAACCATTCAGGATCTGACCTATGTCATTTACAGCCCTCTTATGTGTATTAAAGACCGGGAATAACATCAGATTCCATAATTTATGGAGGCTGCTAGTCACTAGAAGCTGAATGCCTGGTAGCCATTTCAAGCATAGTATTAATGACTTTAATGCAACCCCTCTCAGGGACCGACATGTATAATGGGGTTGGGAGGTGTAGCAGAATGGTGCTGGGAGCGCTGGGGGGTAGGGAATGGTGCTCAGAGCACTGGGGTGGTAGGGAATGGTGCTCGGAGCACTGGGGAGGTAGGGAATGGTGCTTGGAGCACTGGGAGGTAGGGAATGGTGCTTGGAGCACTGGGGGGTAGGGAATGGTGCTTGGAGCACTGGGAGGTAGGGAATGGTGCTCGCAGCACTCGGGTGGTAGGGAATGGTGCTCGGAGCACTGGGGGGTAGGGAATGGTGCTTGGAGCACTGGGAGGTAGGGAATGGTGCTTGGAGCACTGGGGAGGTAGGGAATGGTGCTCGGAGCACTGTGGGGTAGGGAATGGTGCTTGGAGCACTAGGAGGTAGGGAATGGTGCTCGGAGAACTGGGGGGTAGGGAATGGTGCTTGCAGCTCTGGGGAGACACTTCCAGTGCTTCGTGATGCTCATTACTATAGGAAAACAAAACAAATTAATGAAGAAACGGTGGAATGAATCAAAACGTAAAGGTAGGACTAGAATAGCTTTTTAATGTTTATTCCAAAATCATGCTGCTAGAGCCCCACATATGCGTGCAGGCTATTCAGGCACCATAAAAGTTATATTAAACTCCCCCTCCCCCCCCGTTTTAAAATAATAACCTAAAAAAGAATGTGCTCTACTTACCGAACGTGCACGCTGGCGGGCATTCAGGGTGTGTCTTCATCTTCTTCCACGCCTCTTCTTCCTCCAATGTCCTCCGGTCCCGTCTTCCTCCAGCGCTCGCGAACGGACAGTGATAGCCTGAGTGCATGTGCAGTAGCTGTAGTAGAGGCCGCATGCTACTGCGCATGCGCCCAGGCCGTTTTTTTTATATCAGTGTCCGCGAGCGAGCGCCGGAGGAGGATGGGATCGGAGGACATCGGAGGAAGAAGAGGCGGGGAAGAAGATGAAGACACACCCTGAATGCCCACCCACAGTGCAAGATCCATAAGTAGATCACATTCTTTTTTAGGTTATTATTTTAAAACGGGGGGGGTAGTTTAATATAACTTTTACGGTGCCTGAATAGCCTTTTTAAAGGCTATGCATGCATATGTGGGGCTCTAGCAGCATGATTTTGCTGATAGAGCCCCTTTAAGTGTACAGCACAGTTACATCCTGATGCAGATGGGTGTAATGACATCACTGCGCCGGGGTGTAGATGCATTGTGATCATGGGGTCTTATTTTTATTTATTTTTTTAAATTATACCTCCTCTGCTACTTGCATACATTTTTTATAATCCCGGACAAAACCATTGAATATAAGGGGGGCATGCGAGAGCAGTATATATGTATGGGAGCATCCAGGGACATAGTATAAGGGAAGAGGATTAGGGGGTACTAAGCACTGGGGAACTGGGGAGAATTCATTTAAGATGGTGCAAGTACTATTAATTATAGGGCATTATTAATTTAGGGGCATATGTAGTTTTTATTAATTGAGGGGGCACACAGGGACTGAACTAATTTAAGGGGGGAACAGGAGGTATTATAAATTAAGGGGGCACCCAGGAATTATTACTAATTTAAAGTACATCGGGAGAGGAAGGCTTTCATGTTAAAAGTAGCTCTGCCCCAACACAGTGGGGTTATAGGTTGGGCTTGATGGACTTGTGTCTTCTTCCAACCTCATCTACGATGTTACTATGTTTGTCTCAATAACTTATTCTGCATGGTGAGAAAGGTTATAGATGTATATTAGATAATACTGCACTATTTATCCAATGTTCCATATTCCCAGGTCATATCCCATGGACATACACTCATAGATTACATCCAGTAATAAATAATAAGGTAACTCCCATACGTCACCTTTACTGCATGATCTCTTCCCAAATTTGGCGACTTACATAAACTTCCTGCCAGACTATTTTAGTAAATGAGAATATTTTAATACAGACCATAAAAGTTATATATTATATACCCTAACCCATACTCTACTCCCTACTTTGCCTTTAACTTGTTGAGTATAATTTGGGTGGTGCACACCAGGGTGGGTGAAGAAGACCCCAGTGGTGAACTCCATTCACAAAAGATATGTGAGATAAAACTGTGAACCTTGGAGCAAAGATGTTTATGAACTTGGCACTAGTCATCTCAATGAAGCATGCTACAGTCACCTGAACAACAGATTGACATGGCTGATACCAGAGTACAATAGCTCACATTACCCTGCATGGTTCATAGAGTTATGGTAGATAATACATTGGCATATTCTTTGAAATACAACTTTGACAATAGGTTTGTATGCTTGTCTGGACTTCATATGAATCATATGTGGTCCTGGATATGGAATGTTGATGACATCATAGCCAGGAGTAGGTTTATGCAAATTAAGGTCAACGTGATGACATCACAATGCATTCTCAACATTCTAGCCAATGTCTGGCCTGTAAGAGATCAGTTTTCACGGACCTTTGAAGAGGAAAGTGACTTTCTGTAGACACTGCT
This sequence comes from Leptodactylus fuscus, assembly GCF_031893055.1. Lineage (NCBI taxonomy): Eukaryota > Metazoa > Chordata > Amphibia > Anura > Leptodactylidae > Leptodactylus > Leptodactylus fuscus. The sequence continues at coordinate 31,374,503 of NC_134268.1, forward strand.
GTTGATATTGCTAGAACTCCTCTGTTGGGCTCAACATGGATTCTAGTAGAAAACAAAAATCTGAAATAACGCCACCCAAGGAAGAAAGGAGTGCTGAGAAGAAAGATGTAGTCACTCCAAAAAGCAGGATAATAGAAAAGGAAGAAGATCCTGGAGAAGGATGTAGCCACCAAGTGAAGGAGACCTCACCACCTGAGAAGGAGCCAGGTACCAAACCTTCTTTTATGATGGGGCTACAAAAGTGCTGGACAAGAATTGCTGGGTATCTGAAACATGCCAAAGATACCATAATGAGGAGAGGCAGAAATGTTGGGGTTATTGCTGGCCAAGGCAATACCCAAGTGGAGAAAACCAATAAAAGAAAAGCTTCTAATGAGACATCTGGAGAGACTGGACAAGAGAGCCTGCAGGACCAGTCCAGAAAAAGAACAAGGACCGAACATCAAGAATCACTTATGAGATCAAGTGAAAGCAGCGGCTCTTGTGAGAAGTCACCAGAGGGTCCTACTGCCTCAAAGGAAAGATCCAAGACAGAGACCACAACATCAAAGAGGAGAAGCACAAAAGGACAAGAGGAAAGGAAACGAAAGAGATCCAAGACAGAGAACAGCTCTGGAGGTATAAAAGATGAAGAACAAGCAGGACCCACTAAGAAGGTGAAAGCAGAAACTGAAGCTCATGGACCATCTGGGCAGGTGACTTGTGAGACAACATCGGATCCTGATACATCCACAGTGCCCTTAACCATGGATGCAAGAAACATCTCAAGAACACAAGACCTTCCTCTGTCTTCTCCTATATAATGCGCCCTCATTTCAGCCTTTCGATGTCACCGCACAAGACTTTATTTACCGGATTTGACTTAACTACTGGATATGACTTCATCACTGGATATGACATTATTATCGGATATGACCTAATTACCTGATGTGACTATTACCGGATATGACTTTAACCACTGGACGTGACATTAACCTTCTACGTATCGGACATGACTCTACCATCATATGCCAAAGCCTTCTGATGCCGCCCTGTGTGCTGTCCCTGCCGCTGAAGAAGATCCAAGCCGCCATATGTTCCACCATTTTGCTAACTTTAGCTGTCAATAAAGATCGGCCTGCCGCCAGTCACATGTGTTTCTTTATAATGATGTTTGGAAAGTTTACAAAACTATTTTACATTCAGGGTATTCTGATATTCACCCATCTGTCTTATAATGTGTAAGATGTCCACCATTCTGTGTGATATTGTACGGTGGCTGGGATTTTTACTGTCTGGGCGGGGAAGGTATTTTATTGTTTACTGGTCTCATTGGAGGCCATTATTTTTATGTGGGCTGGATGAAGAGGGGGGGGGGAACTTTTAGTGCATATCCCACCTTTTGGGTCTCCACCAGGATTAGCCTATTTGAGCCCTATGGCAGAGCAGGGAGCTATAGATTTCTTGCCCTGCCATATGCTTAGAAATCGGGGTCCTGAGCAGGCAGAACAATGGCAGCACCTGCACCGTTCAAGTTTTCCTCTGCGGACTTTCTGTTACAGTTACGGTATATCTATGGGGAAACCACCGGCATTTCCATAGATATAATTGACACACTGTCATTTCTAAAATCGCGGCGTGTCCACACTGCTGTTTTTACCACAAAGTGGGCATGGGATTTGCTTGAATCCCATCCAGTTTGCCTGTACTGTAAAACGCCACGATTTTTTCCCCGCTGCGTTTCAGTGGCAGGAAAATCGGCGGCATTTCCGCCCTTAGGTTGAGGCCCCACTTTGTAGAAATGCAGTTTTTTTTGTTGCAGATTTTGCAGCATTTTTTGAGCCAAAGCCAGGAGTGGATTGAACAGAGGGGAGAAGTATAACAACTTCCCATATATTTCCTATTCCTGCGTTTCTGCAGCGTATACAGATGTAGTTATCTGGAACGTCTGCAACAGGTTAAATGAATATCCCTTTAAGGCAAAAAGTTTACAGGAAAATGTCTGCAAGGCTGAAGCCGACTGATATAAAATGTCACATCTTAAAGATGTCAGACACATCAAGTGCGCAGGAAAGTTGTAATGACAATATGTAATAGCCGCGCATCACAAGGCTTGTACCCAGAATAGTCTGGATGACATGGAGCGCCAAACGCTATTTCACCTGTCCTGACGTCATCAGGTTCGGCCAAAAGCTAAAAAAAGAACAGGAGCCTTTTTTGAGTCATATCATGAGAGACGCCGCAGCAGAGACCCCGGACACGTCTGTAATGTCAGCTTAGATAGATACAGAGGATGTTTTTGCTACTTTTTAACTCTTCAAGGATGCAGGGTAGTTATTACGTTAATATGTGACTTTTTTCATATTTTACATAGTTACATAGTAGATGAGGTTGGATGAAGACATCAGTGCATCAAGTCCAACCTATAACCCTACAGTCCCCTACAGTGTTCATCCAGAGGAAGGCAAAAAACCCCATAAGGCTCGTGCCAATTGCCCTATTTCAGGGGAAAAATAACCTGTGTACTTCTCCACTTTCCAAAATTCTTATTTTTTTTTCTGTGGCATTATTTTGGGGTACATATCGTGTTTTGATTTGCTTTTATTAATTTTTTTTAGGGGTCCGAGTGAAACCCCCCTATAATTCTATCACAATTTTTTGCATTTTGCTATTACGGTGTTGACTCTACATTGTCCGCCGGGTCATTACAATTACCACAATCCCATATTCATATTTTTTTAATTACGTTTTACCAATTTAACAAATAAAACGTCACTTTTTCAAAATGAGCGATTTTCCTGGGGTCGCCGTATTCTGATGCCTATAACTTTTTTGCTGTTTGGTTGACAGATATGTCAGGGCTCTTTATTTGCGGGACAAGTTGTAGTTTTTATTGGTACCAATGTTTGGTAGGTTTGTGGGACTTTTTGCTCACTTTTTGGAATCTTGGAGGTTTTAACCACAAGCGTGATGTTACATAAAGCGGCACCAGACCCCTTTACGTAACAAAACGTGACCCAAATAGCACTTGTACTACCAAATACTAAGACGTGTAGCAATGGAGAAGATACAGGGATGATGAAGGACCTACACTATGTCACCATCATGTGACCAGTGCAAGAGGGAGTGGATCTCGGTAGTAGGACGGAGGAATAATGGCTGGAGGACTTCTTAGATCATGTGACACGAGGGGTGGAATCACATGGCTATATACTGTGTATGGAGGAGAAGAGAGATGAGAAGTGATGGATTTCCTTCTTCTCTAACATGAGAGCTGGTAGTTGAGGAAATTGTTGGAATTTTAGTGATCTTCCTTCAGGGGTATAAAAACCGGGTCCCGTCGGAAAATTTTCACTACCTTTCCCCCTGCAGTATAGTGCCCCCTTCTCTGGCCCCCACACAGTATAATGCCACCCTTTGCTGGCCACCTCCATGCTAAAGCGCTCTATTTACTTGTCTCCCCATGGTAAAATGGCCCCCACATGATAAAACATCCCCTTTACTGGCTCCACTTGTATACTGCCTCCTTATTGGCCCCATAAACAGTATACTGCCTTCTTTACTGGACCCATACACAGTATACTGCCCCTTTATTGCCCCTCATATAGTAAGTGCTAGTGACTTTAGGCTGCCATGTGCCCCAGGCACCTCCAGAGTTTGTCCAATTCCCGGGTAACCCCTTTAACTCTTTCCCAAGATCCGCTGTAATAGTATGGCGGATGCTAAGTCTTTAAAGATGGTGACCGATCTCCTGCAGCGCAACAAAAAAAGCATATTTTCCACCAAGGCCCGACGTTGCGATAACACAGCTTTTTTTGTTGCAGATCTTACTGCAGTTTTTTTTGAGCCAAAGTCAAGAATGGTAACAAAGGGAATGGGAAATCTATAGGAAGTTCTTATACTTCTCCCTTCTTCTCAATCATCTCCTGACTTTGGCTCAAAAAAAGCAGCAAATTCTGCACCAAAAAAAGCTGTGTTTCCACAATGTGGGGCCTAATCCTAAGTCCGGGGCCCCACAGGATAGAAACGCTGAAATTTGCCTGTGAGTAAAGTGGATGGGATTCTAGCGATTCCCATGCCCACTTTGCAATAAATACTGCCGTGCGGACCAGCCACGATTTCCAAAAACCAGCGCGGCTTTGGAAATCGCAGCATGTCAATTATACCTATGGAAATGCCGGCAGTTTCCCCATAGGTATAATTGTAAAAGGAAGTCCGTGGGGGAAACCTCCGAGAACTTTCTGTTTAAAGCACTGCAGGAAGAATCACGATGTGTTGCCGCTGCGGTTTTTCCCATAGTGCTTTTTTGCTGCTGGACGTCCTGTGGGGCCTCAAGTAGATTTTTTTCCTTTAAGATGAACATTAGATTACCGTATTCCCTATAAATCTCCTGCTCATTGAGTTGTGTAACCACTAATATCCACTTCATCCATCAACTTCCTCGTTACCTCGATGTAAACAACAGATTTCTAATTGCTTTAGTTTCTTCCTCTGATGATTGCGTGGCATTAGACAATTACAGGGATCCGCATTGTGTTACCTTTTGTTGGCGGTTACCTCATTATATAGAGAATGGCAGTCGAGCGCCCGGAGAGAATCTATTATTACAGCCCGCAGCCAAGTGATTGCACAGCCTAGGAAGAGAAGACGCGGCGCGTTTAGAGAAGGACTATTATGTGTAAGGGGCTTCTCACATACTGTATTGTGTTCATTTTTCATTTCCTTTCCATCTATGTGTCCTCTGTTTAGTGTCCAATATGATCTGTGGATTGTTCAGATATTCACAGCAGTCGGTCATAATAGGTAAATTGAAGGCACAAGTCTCCAGCCGCACAGAGAAATGACACTATTCCAAGGGAAAGCCAAGTGCCGGATTAAATGGCTGTCACTTCTGCTGTGCTAACCAGTCATGGAGTAAATCTCAAGTGCTAAATTGTAGCTAACATTTAGACGGGGGACTCACACTGTATGGAGTTTTTGCTGCAGAATTTTGTTGTGTTTTGACCCAAACCCAGGAGTGGATTCAGCAGGGAAAAGTGTCAGTGCTTCCTTAATATATCCCATTCCCATTTAATCTATTCTTGGCTTTGTCTAAAAAAAAAACTGCAGAATAATTTGCAAAGGTAAATTGCAACAAACTTCGATTCCGTAGGTATAATTGACCTGCTGCGATTTGCAGAAATGTGACAGTTTTGGAAATTAAAGCATTTCCGCTGTAGGTATGGGATGGGACGCTAAACAGTGGCGTAACTACTGGGGTAGCAGGGGTAGCGGCTGCCACAGGGCCCGGGACATTAGGGGCCCAGTGACTGCTGCTACCGATGCAGTTTTTTTTTCTTAATAGGCCGTAATATTGTTACTTACCTCTCCGCACTCCATACAGGCTTCGGGCCTAGTTGTGTGACATCCCTGACGTCACTTGACCGGAACCTGTGTTCTGGGTCATGTGACTTCCTGACATCATTGAAGACAAGGACTGCAGCAGAGGCGGGGATCGGTAAGTGACAGTGGTTTTTATGTTTGTAACCCCCTTCGGTCTCCAATTATTATATTCTGGGTTCTGAAAAGACCCCAGAGTATAATAATTGTTCATGCGTGTCTACAGTATGTCCACTATGGGACATAATACTGTGTGCAGGGGCCACTATGGGGCATAATACTGTGTGCAGGGGCCACTAAGGGACATAATACCATGTGCAGGGGCCACTATGGGGCATAATACTGTGTGTAGGGGCCAGTATGTGACATAATACCGTGTGCAGGGGCCACTAAGGGACATAATACTGTGTGCAGGGGCCACTATGGGGCATAATACTGTGTGTAGGGGCCACTATGGGACATAATACTGTGTGCAGGGGCCACTATGGGAAATAATACTGTGTGCAGGGGCCACTATGGGACATAATACTGTGTGCAGGGGCCACTATGGGGCATAATACTGTGTGTAGGGGCCACTATGGGACATAATACTGTGTGCAGGGGCCACTATGGGTCATAATACTGTGTGCAGGGGCCACTAAGAGACATAATACTGTGTGCAGGGGCCACTATGGGGCATAATACTGTGTGCAGGGGCCACTATGGGGGATAATACTGTGTGCAAGGGCGACTAAGGGAGATAATAGTGTGTGGTGCAGGGGCCACTATGGGGCATAATACTGTGTGCAGGGGCCACTATGGGGCATAATACTGTGTGCAGGGGCCACTATGGGGCATAATACTATGTACTGGGGCCACTATGGGGCATAATACTGTGTGCAGGGGCCACTATGAGGCATAATACTGTGTACTGGGGCCACTATGAGGCATAATAATGTGTACTGGGGCCACTATGAGGCATAATACTGTGTGCAGAGATCACTATGGGGCATAATACTGTGTGCAGGGGTCACTGTGGGGCATCATAATGTGTGCAGGGGCCACTAGGGGTCATAATACTGTGTGCTGGGGCCACTATGGGGCATAATACTGTGTGCAGGGGCCACTATGGGGCATAATACTGTGTACTGGGGCCACTATGAGGCATAATACTGTGTACTGGGGCCACTATGAGGCATAATACTGTGTGCAGAGATCACTATGGGGCATAATACTGTGTGCAGGGGTCACTGTGGGGCATCATAATGTGTGCAGGGGCCACTAGGGGTCATAATACTGTGTGCTGGGGCCACTATGGGGCATAATACTGTGTGCAGGGGCCACTATGGGGCATAATACTTTGTACTGGGGCCGCTATGGGGCATAACACTGTTTGCAGGGGCCACTATGGGGCATAATACTGTGTGTAGGGGCCACTATGAGGCATAATACTTTGTACTGGGGCCGCTATGGGGCATAACACTGTTTGCAGGGGCCACTATGGGGCATAATACTGTGTGCAGGGGCCACTATGGGGCATAACAGAGTGCGCAGGAATGCGGGGGGAGGGGGGTGTCGGTCGGGGGGGGGGGGCATATCAAAAGTTCACCACGGGGTCCCACCATTCCTAGTTACACCACTGACGCTAAACTAATACAAGCTACACACCAGACCTCCCTTCCAAACACAAACCTCCTAGGGCCTCACCTCCTAAATACAGACCACAGATTCGAGTATTCCAAAAAATACAAATTATGCACTAGACCTCTAAATAAAAGACACCCAATCTCGAAATACAGCCATCTGTATAAACACAGATCCTAGACCTCCTAAATACAGATCCTAGATCAGACCCCCTTACAATATTCAGATCCCAGACCTCCTAAACTGTTATAGAGCCAAACCAGATCTAAAACCTCTCTGCACTAGGCGTCCACCATAGATAACATCCTGGCATGAGACCACTATGTAATGAAAAGTCATGCTGCTTTATGATAATATAATACCTCTTACAGAGGGCCTGTCACCAGGACTGAACACCTCGGTAATATACATTATCTGATAAGCAGTTTATCTAAATCTGTTCAGCTATTCCATAGATATAAGCCCTATAAGTATTGATGCAGATTAGGGCCTACTAGCCAAGTGGGCGGTAACACTGTGTAACATGCAGAACTCACAGACCCCTATACCAGAGATATCACAGTGTTACCACCCACTTGACTAATGTCCTCTAATTTGCATAAACACTAGAAGGGCTTATAACTTTGGAATGGCTGAATGGATTTGGATAAACAATACACCAAAATGCTCAGAGTTAATGCACCCATCAGGCTAAGGCACCACATAGCAGGCTGCAGCGAAAAACGATGCAGGAAAAACTGCAGCAGAAACACATTGCTGTTTTTCTCACAGCGTTTTTCAGAAAAAAGTCAATTATACCTATAGGAAAACCGCTGGCAGGTATAATTGACATGCCACAATTTCCGAGATCGCTACGTATCGTATTTTTCTGCAATGCGTGGATGGGATTCGCTAGATTCTACATTTGCTAAATTCTGTAAAAGTGTCAAGACTGGGAACATTCTTCTATACATTACAGTCTATGATACATTCTCACAGTCCATGGGTTTGTTTCCATGTACCAGTATAGCACTATTATGTAATGTAGACTTAACAGCACACATGCCTTCAGATGGGGGTCTCCTTTAAGAGAACCTCTCCTTTATCAGTCATGCCTATAAGCTTATATACCCAACCTGTTAACATATAATATTCAGTATGTGCCATGGTGCCCTATCTTCACACCGAGTATTTGGCATCTTGTATCTTATACATACAGTGATGGCCAAAAGTATTGGCACCCCTGCAATTCTGTCAGATAATACTCAGGTTCTTCCAGAAAATGATTACAAGCACAAACTCTTTGGTAATATCTTCATTTATTTTGGTTGCAATAAAAAAACACAAAAGAGAATGAAAAAAAAGTCAAATCATTGATCACTTTACACAAAACTCCAAAAATGGGCCGGACAAAAGTATTGGCCCCCTCAGCCTAATACTTGGTAGCACAACCTTTAGACACAATAACTGCGCACAACCGCTTCCGCTAATCATCAATGAGTTTCTTACAAGGCTCTGCTGGAATTTTAGACCATTCTTCGTTGGCAAACTGCTCCAGGTCCCTGAGATGTGAAAGGGGCCTTCTCCAAACTGCCATCAAGAGATCTCCCCTCCCCCACAGGTGTTCTATGGGATTCAGGGCTGGACTCATTGCTGCCACTTTACAAGTCTCCAGGGCTTTTTTCTCAAACCATTTTCTAGTGCTGACCTGAAGTGTGTTTTGGGTCATTGTCCTGCTGGAAGAGCCCTGACCTCTGAGGGAGACCCAGCTTTCTCACACTGGGCCCTACATTATGCTGCACAATGTGTTGGTAGTCTTCAGACTCCATAATGCCATGCACACGGTCAAGCAGTCCAGCGCCAGAGGCAGCAAAGCAACCCCAAAACATCAGGGACCCTCCGCCATGTCTGACTGTAGGGACCGTGTTCTTTTCTTTGAAGGCCTCTTTTTTCCCTGTAAACTCTATGTTGAGGCCTTTTCCTACTTTTGTCTCATCTGACCAGAGAACATTCTTCCAAAACATTTTTGGCTTTCTCTGGTAAGTTTTGGCAAACTCCAGCCTGGCTTTTTTTTTTTTTTTATAAATTCTTTATTTATGAAAACAAGGTCACAGAGGAGAGAAAATAAAAGATATATGAATCAAAAACAATCACATAACAAAACACGGGGGACCCAACCATAACGAGGGTCGCCCGACAAATTCAAAGGCCGAACCTCACCACAACCAACAATACGGGGGAGGAGCGGCCGACACTGTGTCACTACATAAAATGAAAGAGGACGAAGGGGGAACAGAATGAAACAGGAGAAAACCATCTGGGGGGGGGGGACAAGAGGTAAGCTAGGGAGGGGGGGGGAGGGGAAAGAGAAACGGGGGGAAGCCAACAGGGAGGAGAAAGGAATAGGGAAAAAGGAGAAAAGGGGGGAGGGGGGGGAGTCCCGGGACACACCCACTCCAAGACCTCACCCACAGCCCACAATGGACCTGTATTGGTCAGAGCCCTGGAAGAGGATCCAAGGGGTCCAGGCCCCAAGGAAGACATCATAGGCATCTTGTAAGGACGCCGTGAGATCCTCCATAGCTTGGAGGTCCTCCACCTTGCGAACCCAGTGGCAAAGAGACGGGGGATTAGGGGATTTCCACAAGGCCGGGACACAGGCCCTAGCTGCGTTAATCAGGTGTTGAACTGCAGACTTCCGGTAGGCCTTGCGGGAGACCCCAGACAGATGAAGGAGGAAGCAGGCCGGGGAATTCGGCAGATCAGTCTGAAAAATTTGGGACGTTAAACGATGGACACCATCCCAGAACTCTCTCAGAACTGGGCAGCTCCAAAAAACATGGAGAAGTGTCCCCTCCTCCGAACCACATCGCCAGCAAAGAGGAGAGGCAGACGAGAAAAATTTATGTAGAAGGGAAGGGACATGGTACCACCTAGTAAGGATCTTGTAGCCCGCCTCTTGGTATTTACAGGCCAATGAGCTCTTGTGAGCAAGCTCCAAAATTCTAGAGCAGTCCGCGTCCGAAAAGGAGAGGTTAAGGTCAGCCTCCCACTTGGAGAGGAAAGAGGGTCTGTGGTCCGGAGGAGGGGAGACCAAAAGGGCATAAAACTCTGACAGGGAGTGGCGTTGAAGGCCAGTGCCAACACAGGCTTTCTCAAAGCTCGTAAGAGATCTATCAAAGGAGGTCGGGTCAGCGAAGGAGGAGAGAAAATGAGTGAGCTGCAGCCCTCTCCAGGGCCCCAAAGCAGGGAGAGCCATGTCTAATTGAATGTCGCTAAGGGGGCGCCACTGACCATTGGCTCGGAAATGGAAGACCCTCTGCACACCAGCCCTCAACCACGAGCGGAAAGGGCCTGGAGAAAACCCCGGAGGGAAGGATGGAGAGCCCAAAACAGGAAGAAGGGGGGAAGGGGAGGGAGAAAGGCCGTCCTTGCGAAAGAGCAGTCGACACACCCGGAGGGTAGGCCCAATCGTGGGGTGAGAGGAGAGGGCAGGGGTGGGGACCGGGTCCAGCCAGGGGAGCAGGTGCAACGGGACATGTGAAAAGGAACCCTCCAAGGAGATCCACTGCTTGAAGGGAGAGTGACGGCACCAATCCAGAACCCGGTGCAAAAGAGCAGCCTCATAGTAGCGGCGAGGATCAGGAAGACCCAGGCCGCCCCGTTTTTTCGGGAGGGTCAGGGTGGTACGCGCCAGCCTGGCGCGCTTACCCTGCCAAACAAATCGGATCAGATCCGAGTAGAGCGATTTGAAGAAACTAGGAGGAATATGGATGGGCAAGGTTTGTAGCAAATACAGAAATCTGGGCATGACATTCATTTTATAAATGGCACAACGGCCGAACCATGTATAAGTGCCTCTGGACCACTTTTTCAGATCAAGGCGGACTGTCCTAAGTAGCGGCAGGTAATTAAGGGAGAAGAGTTCGTCAAGAGAACTAGGGATCCAAACGCCGAGATATTTTATGGCAGTTTGAGACCAACGGAAGGAGAAAGCAAGGGTAAGAGCTGCCCTAAGGCCCGGGGGGAGCGAGACGTCAAGCGCCTCCGACTTTTGATAATTAATTTTAAAGTTAGCCAAACGGGAAAACACCTCCAATTCTGACATCAGGACCGGGAGCGGAGTCGACGGGTCGCGCAGAAAAAACAAGAGATCGTCCGCGTAAGCCGCTATTTTCACGTGTCTGCCCCCCATCTCAACACCTAATAGGGCAGAATTAGCTCTGAGTGTCCGGAGAAGGGGCTCCAAAGTGAGGACAAAAATCAAGGGGGAGAGCGGGCAACCCTGGCGAGTGCCATTTCTGATCAGAAAGGGGGAGGACAAGAACCCATTGACTCTCGTGGATGCGGAGGGGTCAGTATACAGTGAGGAAATCCAGGACTTCATAGAGGGGCCAAGGCCAATATGGTCCAAAACCGCAAAGAGGAAGGGCCAACCCACCCGGTCAAACGCCTTCTCCGCATCAGTGGAGAGAAGACATAGCGGGCGATTGCGGGAGCGGGCGAAATGAACAACATTAAGGACCTTAACAGTATTGTCCCTGGCCTCTCTGGAGGGGATAAAACCGACCTGGTCAGAATCCACCAGGTCAAGCAGGAGGGGGGCTAAGCGTGTAGCCAGGACCTTGGAGAAAACCTTTAGATCAACATTAAGGAGAGAAATGGGTCTGTAACTGGAGCACAGGGCGGGGTCCTTACCCTCCTTGTGTATGACCGTGATGTGGGCCCTGGTCATATCTGGGGGCAACGGCGCACTGTCAGAAACCGCATTAATGGCACCCGTCAGGGGACCCAAGAGCAAAGGCGCAAACTTTTTATAGTAAGAGGTGGGAAGGCCATCCGGGCCGGGGGCCTTACTAGGCTGCATAGATCCAAGGGCCTGCGCAACCTCCTCACCGGTAATAGGGGCTTCCAGGGAAGCCAGAGCTTCCTCCGAAAGACGAGGTAAACCCGATTCGCAGATGTACCGATCAATCAACGGAGGGACCGGGGGACTCGAAGGAACCGCAGAGTGGGGAGATAAGTTATAGAGGCGCCGGTAAAAGTTAGCAAATTCCTCCGCGATGCGATTCGGATCCGTGAGACGCGTACCCGAGGGCCCGGCGACGAGGGGGACAAAGTTACGAGAGCGTTGTTCCCGGAGGGAACGGGCTAAAGTTCTACTACATTTGTTCCCGTACTCATAAAAATGTCGGCGCCCCCTAGCTAAGAGGCGACGGGTTCTAACGTCAAGTCTCTCACGCAATTTCCTGCGAGCCAGAAGAAGAGCCGTGCGAACATCAGGCGCGTGCGAGCGTTTGTGTGACTGCTCCAGAGAGACCACGTCGGCTATCAGTGCAGCAAGTTCCCTAGACCTCTCCTTTTTCAAGCGAGAGCCATGTTGGATCAGCACCCCCCTGATAACACACTTATGAGCCGCCCAAAGCATAACAGGGGAGGTGTCAGGCGTGTTATTCTCCTTGAAGTAGAGTTCAAGTGCGGAAGTGACTGCCAGGGAAGTCGGCACATCCTGGAGAAGCGACTCATTAAGGCGCCACTGCCAGGATCTAGGCCTCTTCGAGGGGGATGACAGATCAACATGGACCATCGCGTGGTCAGAGAAAGTTATAGGGTCAATCGTGGAACCCCGCAGCAATGGGACATCCGAATGACGGACGAAAAAATAGTCCAATCTTGAGTAGACATCTCGGGGGTGTGAGTAAAACGAGTAGTCCCTACCATCTGGGTGGATCGTGCGCCAAGCATCAATCAGTTGGTGGGAATGAAGAAGTTTACGGACCCGGCATAAAGCACGAGTAGACATGTGCGAGATACCTCGAGAGACATCCAAGGAGGGGTCTAAAGCCAGATTGAAATCCCCTCCAACCAAAAGGGTCCCTTCAGCAAAATCGGATAATTTATCTAAGATGCGCTCTAGGGAACCAATCTGATCCGAATTGGGAAGGTAAAGATTAGCGAAGGTGAATAAGGTGCCCGCCAATTCCCCCTTAACAAACAGGAACCTACCCGAGTTGTCCGAAAGAGCTGCTCGATACTTCCAAGCCACCGAACGCCCAATTAAAATGCTAACTCCCCTAGACTTGGATTCAGAAAAACAGCTATGATATACGTCAGGGTATCTTAGAGAGGAAAGAGAGGGGACAGAGCCCTCCCTAAAGTGTGTCTCCTGCACGAAAGCCACAGCCGTTCTCTTACTCCAGAGCAATCGCAAGAGGGAGGACCTCTTTTCAGGAGTATTAAGCCCATTCACATTAATGGAGGAAAAGGTCAAAGAATCCATGGCAGGGGGCCCGGGACCACCCCCAGGGGGAAGGGAGAGGAGGGAAGGCGAGGGGGGAAACAGATGAGGGAGGGGGAGGGAGGGGATCAGGGAAGAGAAGTGGAAGGAATGGGCGGGGGGAGGGGGAAAAGGGAGGGGCAGCGAGAAGAGACGAGAGGGAAAAAAGTAGACAAACAAACAAAAACAAGAGGACAAAAAGCAAACACCTGCTAGAACCGAGCTTAGCTAGCCCAAGCTCGGGCAAACACCAATCAGTGGGAGAAAACCCACTAGAGCAGGTCTCAGGGGCACGCCGCAGAATGCGCCCAGAGAGCCGCTAGAACTAACTAAGTGGGGGAGCGGTAGTTCAGAACTCAGAGCTACCCATTCCCACACCGGCAACACAGCAATAATTAAAAAAGAAAAGGGGGTCGCAATTGAAAGCCAGCTGAGGGGGCCAGCCACAATTATAGAGAAGCAAACAGCCCACACCCCGGCCAACCCGGGCGCCCCGTGGAAGAGGCAAACAAAAGGAGCACTCCCAAGCAGGCCACCGTACGGCGAAGCCTCAAAATGTAGAGACAACGACGCAGGGAGAGCATACACGGAGCAACCCTGGCAGGCCGGGGGGCAGGAAAGAGGGCGGGCAATGCCGCGAACACACAGGGGGGAGGGGGGGGGACAAGAATCCACCCCATGCACCCCCAGGGCACAAAACTTAGCATGAGGAACAAATCGCGGGGGAGACAAAGATACAATAACGATGAAATACAAAAGAGCATAAAACAACGAAAGTCAAGTGGCCTCGGAGGGCCCAGCACAGTCTAGACTATCGGCCCAGATGAAACGTTCTCCAGAGGGGCCCCCAAGGGGTCCATCCCACGGCGTCCCTGTCGAGGCAGTGGGGGTGAGGAAGGGCCAGCAGCAGATAGAGGGGACGGGAGTGGGAACTCCAGCCAGTCCGGCAAAGTTAAGTCAGAGATGTCAAGAAAATGGGCGAGATCCTCCACCTGGTCAGGGGAATGTAAAGCGAAGTTGGCGCCATTTCGGCGGATCAGGAGATGAAAGGGGTGACCCCAGCGATAAGTAGCTCCAGAGTCCAGGATTTTGCGGAGAGTAGGCTTCAGAAGACGCCGCATCGCCAGAGTGCGGCGGGAAACATCAGGGAGAAGGGTAATAGAGCCATCTAGGAATGGAACCGGTCCATGGCGCCAGGCCACCTGAAGAATGTCCTCTTTCTCTTTGTAAAAATGCACCCGGCATAGGACATCCCTAGGATCGGAGGAGGAGGTTCTTTTAGGTCCGAGCACACGGTGGATCCTATCGATATTGATCTCTGTATCCATCGGTCGGGACAGAACGGTGTTGAAAACCGAAACTGCAATAGAGCGGAGCTCTTTGGTGGCAACAGCATCAGGGATGCCCCTCAGTTTAATATTGTTCCGGCGACCCCGATTCTCCTGATCGTCTACTTGTAGGATGAGATGGCGATTAAACGTGCGTTGAGTAGATAAAGAGTCCTCCACTGCAAGGAGTCGTTGATCGATAGAATCCGTGCGTTGCTGTTGAGACGTAACAGAAGACGAAAGGGAGTGAAGGTCCGCCTTGAACCCTGTCAGAATCTTGTCTTGTTTCTCCTCCACTCTGCGCACCATAGCCTCTATGTCTTGTTTAGTGGGCATAGCACGGAGCAATTCCAAGATATCCGATAACTTAGGGCGTTTAGGTCTCCCCTGAGACAGGGAGGCATGTGAGGAAGAACCAGAGGAATCAGAGTCCACGGGGGCCCGAGGGGCCGCCGGAGTAGAAGAAAAATCCAAATCACAATCCGGGGGTCGCTGAGGCCTTTGGGGGTCATCCCAGGTGGATAGGGAGGAATGCAGAGTTAGAGAAACTGACCCAGGGGGGGTCCCAGGGGGGAGAACCGCAGGCAGAGTGGAGGAGGCCTGGAGGGTCAGGACCTGGGCCACCGGAGCCAGGGGATCATCAGGGCCAGGGACCAGAGCTGTGGAGGGGGCCAGGAGAGGAGGCAGACCAACAGTGTCCAGGGGGAGAGGGGAGCCATGTTCCTGGGGCATTCCACCACACTGGGGCACAGGGGCAGCAGGGAGCGTCCAGGGACAGCCAGGGCCAGGCACAGTGGAGAGTGAGTGGGGGAGGGGGGCCGCCATGCGGTCAGAGGAGACAGTCCCAGATGCAAGGCATACCTTGTCAGTAGCAGCCCCAGGAGTCCCCATGCCAGGGGAGAGCAGAGCGGAGGCAGGAGAGGAGCCGGACAGGTCCGTAGCTGGAGCCGACCCAGACGGACGGAGCGAGGAGGGAGCCGGAGCTTCAGGCTGCAGGCAGGGGGCGCGCGCCGGCGCCATTTTGGAAGTCCCCGCCGGAGAGCTGGAAGAGGCTGCAGCGAGGAGAAACCTCGCTATCGGGGGATCCATGCGGGCCGGAGTGGAGGATTTTCGGCCCACCCGTCGGACCATCGCGTGGCTGGAGACAGGAGAACGTTGGGACCGGAGAGAAGAGGTGAGTTGCCGACGGGGTCCGGGAGCTCAGAGAGACCGCGTCTTCACAGCGCCATGTCCTAGGCCACGCCCCTCCAGCCTGGCTTTTTTATGTCTCTGGGTAAGAAGTGGGGTCTTCCTGGGTCTCCTACCATACAGTCCCTTTTCATTCAGACGCGACGGATAGTACGGGGTGACACTGTTGTACCCTCGGACTGCAGGGCAGCTTGGACTTGTTTGGAAGTTAGTCAAGGTTCTTTATCCACCATCCGCACAATCTTGCATTGAAATCTCTCGTCAATTTTTCTTTTCCATCCACATCTAGAGAGGTTAGCCACAGTGCCATGGGCTTTACATTTCTTGATGACACTGCGCACAGTAGACACAGGAACATTCAGGTCTTTGGAGATGGACTTGTAGCCTTGAGATTGCTCATGCTTCCTCACAATTTTGCTTCTCAAGTCCTCAGACAGTTCTTTGGTCTTCTTTCTTTTCTCCATACTCAATATGGTACACACAAGGACACAGGACAAAGGATGAGTCAACTTTAATCCATTTCAACTGGCTGCAAGTATGATTTAGTTATTGCCACCACCTGTTAGGTGCCTCAGGTAAGTAACAGGTGCTGTTAATTACACAAATTAGAGAAGCATCACATGATTTTTCAAACAGTGCCAATACTTTTGTCCACCCACTTTTTATGTTTGGTGTGGAATTATATCCAATTTGGCTTTTTGACAATTCTTTTTGTGGTTTTCCATTGAAGACAAATTAAATGGAGATAAAATAAAATGAGTATTATCTGACAGAATTGCAGGGGTGCCAATACTTTTGGACAACACTGTAAGTGTGAGGTGTGTTACGCTCATGTATGAGGATATTACAGACTTCATTGCAATTTAGAGACATTTCCTATACAAGGCGGCTCGGCGATGAATCGCACATTCTTTCCTTAAGAGAAGTGACATTGTGACTTTCTAAACCACAGGTGGCTTATTAGAGATATATTAAGGTGCGCTGGCGCAGGACCCGGAGCACGCCATGCCTGAGGTCGTGGTAATCCAACCAGAGGTGTATCTTGACTAGATGAGAGCAGATTTCAGGAGACAAAGAGAGAAAAGTCTGCAAGTTCATAGAGACCTTCACTTACAGCACGTGGGAGGATAATAACACTGCCAACTTTATGGATCACGATGTAGGATGAATGGCAGCTAGTGGGAATCTGAACCTGTATTTCAACCGCGGAAAATATCAGATTAAACATTTGCTTAAATATACAGTGTGTGAAAAAGAGAAATTAGACATAAGCAGAAGAATTCAGCCGATCCTGATGTGCAAATCTCTAAAGGGATTCCCAGTATCCAGCTTTCTGCATGATAAGGGGCTAAATGCATAAAATCTGATGGTTTAGAATTTGCTTTTACAGCAATTTTATGAATAATTGCAAGAAAAATGTTATATATAAACTGGAATATTATCAGATAAATGAGGATGAGAGACGGGCGAACCTACCAAGGTTCTATTTTAGGAATCAGTGGTGCAGAACCTATTGAAAGATGAAGGTAGAGGTAAGGAAAGATCCTCTTTAAGGGGTTGAACCCCTCTTCCACAAATATTGATTTCATATATGGGGAAGGACAATCTGATCTGGACCCTCCTTTATGACTCTGGATGAGGTTGCATTTGCATGTTCAGGTTTTTACTATTACCCTAAATCTGCTCATGCTCAGGCTTATGCTTCTCCATTCTCTTGGATAGGGACTATGTAATATTACTTTTGCCCTCCAGTAGGCGCTACAGTCTCAGATTACCATTCCCCATGTCACCATCTATATTCAATCATTGGAGATTGGTGGAGATCTGACAGCTATTGTCAGCCTATAGTGCCAGAAGCAGATGGCTCTGTATACTCTGCTGTATTGTGTCAGATCTCCGCTAATCCAATATTGGTGACGCATCCATCAATATCAAATCTTGTAGCTCCCTATAGACCAATGCCTTGATTTCCTAAAACCTAATAGCATAATCTGGGAATATAGCCAAGACAGAATAACTCCTCCAAAAGGAAAAGGGACCCATCTGTAGACAGCTGTTTTGGGGATTTTGACTCTTATCAGTGCAATACATGGTACTGGCTGGTTAGGTGAGAGGTTCTTGTTGTGGGTCAGAAGGGGTGCCATGTTTCGTTAAGGAGAAGAGGCCACCATGAGGTGTACAGGGAGGTGTACAGAACTTATTGTACCATTATGTTCCCCGAATTCTTAGCAGGACATGCCTGGTCTAATAAGTCCCTATACACATCTCCTTAATAAGACATAGTAACTAGAGATGAGCGAACACTAAAATGTTCGAGGTCCGAAATTCGATTCGAACAGCCGCTCAATGTTCGTGTGTTCGAACGGGTTTCGAACCCCATTATAGTCTATGGGGAACAGATACTCGTTAAGGGGGAAACCCAAATCTGTGTCTGGAGGGTCACCAAGTCCACTATGACACCCCAGGAAATGATGCCAACACCTCTGGAATGACACTGGGACAGCAGGGGAAGCATGTCTGGGGGCATCTAACACACCAAAGACCCTCTATTACCCCAACATCACAGCCTAACAACTACACACTTTACACACTCAATACCACCTCTCTGACAGTAGGAAAACACCTTGAAACATGTGTATTTGGCACTTGCAGTGAGGAGAGCTTGTCACCAGCAGTGAATTTGGCCCTTGTAGTAAGTTGAGGTTGGCACCAACATTTGTTTTGAAAATCAGGGTGGATTGAGCCTCTAACCAGCAGAGTTTGGGCAAATTCATGGTGGAGGGAGCCTCTAAAAACCCCAGTTTGGACCAATTCATGGTGGAGGGAGCCTCTAAAAACCCCAGTTTGGACCAATTCATGGTGGAGGGAGCCTCTAAACAGCCCAGTTTGGACCAATTCATGGTGGAGGGAGCCTCTAACCAGCAGAGTTGTGGGAAAGCAGGGTGGAGGGAGCCTCTAACCAGCCCAGTTTGGACCAATTCATGGTGGAGGGAGCCTCTAAAAACCCCAGTTTGGACCAATTCATGGTGGAGGGAGCCTCTAACCAGCCCAGTTTGGACCAATTCATGGTGGAGGGAGCCTCTAACCAGCCCAGTTTGGGCAAATTCATGGTGGAGGGAGCCTCTAAAAACCCCAATTTGGACCAATTCATGGTGGAGGGAGCCTCTAAACAGCCCAGTTTGGGCAAATTCATGGTGGAGGGAGCCTCTAAAAACCCCAGTTTGGACCAATTCATGGTGGAGGGAGCCTCTAAAAACCCCAGTTTGGACCAATTCATGGTGGAGGGAGCCTCTAAAAAACCCAGTTTGGACCAATTCATGGTGGAGGGAGCCTCTAAACAGCCCAGTTTGGGCAAATTCATGGTGGAGGGAGCCTCTAAAAACCCCAGTTTGGACCAATTCACGGTGGAGGGAGCCTCTCAAAAACCCAGTTTGGACCAATTCATGGTGGAGGGAGCCTCTAAACAGCCCAGTTTGGGCAAATTCATGGTGGAGGGAGCCTCTAAAAACCCCAGTTTGGACCAATTCATGGTGGAGGGAGCCTCTAAAAACCCCAGTTTGGACCAATTCATGGTGGAGGGAGCCTCTAAAAACCCCAGTTTGGACCAATTCATGGTGGAGGGAGCCTCTAAACAGCCCAGTTTGGGCAAATTCATGGTGGAGGGAGCCTCTAAAAACCCCAGTTTGGACCAATTCATGGTGGAGGGAGCCTCTAAAAACCCCAGTTTGGACCAATTCACGGTGGAGGGAGCCTCTAAAAAACCCAGTTTGGACCAATTCATGGTGGAGGGAGCCTCTAAACAGCCCAGTTTGGGCAAATTCATGGTGGAGGGAGCCTCTAAAAACCCCAGTTTGGACCAATTCATGGTGGAGGGAGCCTCTAAAAACCCCAGTTTGGACCAATTCATGGTGGAGGGAGCCTCTAAAAACCCCAGTTTGGACCAATTCATGGTGGAGGGAGCCTCTAAAAAACCCAGTTTGGACCAATTCATGGTGGAGGGAGCCTCTAACCAGCCCAGTTTGGACCAATTCATGGTGGAGGGAGCCTCTAAACAGCCCAGTTTGGGCAAATTCATGGTGGAGGGAGCCTCTAACCAGCCCAGTTTGGACCAATTCATGGTGGAGGGAGCCTCTAAAAACCCCAGTTTGGACCAATTCATGGTGGAGGGAGCCTCTAAAAACCCCAGTTTGGACCAATTCATGGTGGAGGGAGCCTCTAAAAACCCCAGTTTGGACCAATTCATGCTGGAGGGAGCCTCTAAACAGCCCAGTTTGGGCAAATTCATGGTGGAGGGAGCCTCTAAAAACCCCAGTTTGGACCAATTCATGGTGGAGGGAGCCTCTAAAAACCCCAATTTGGACCAATTCATGGTGGAGGGAGCCTCTAAACAGCCCAGTTTGGGCAAATTCATGGTGGAGGGAGCCTCTAAAAACCCCAGTTTGGACCAATTCATGGTGGAGGGAGCCTCTAAAAACCCCAGTTTGGACCAATTCATGGTGGAGGGAGCCTCTAAAAAACCCAGTTTGGACCAATTCATGGTGGAGGGAGCCTCTAAACAGCCCAGTTTGGGCAAATTCATGGTGGAGGGAGCCTCTAAACAGCCCAGTTTGGGCAAATTCATGGTGGAGGGAGCCTCTAAAAACCCCAGTTTGGACCAATTCATGGTGGAGGGAGCCTCTAAAAACCCCAGTTTGGACCAATTCATGGTGGAGAGAGCCTCTAAAAACCCCAGTTTGGACCAATTCATGGTGGAGGGAGCCTCTAAAAAACCCAGTTTGGACCAATTCATGGTGGAGGGAGCCTCTAACCAGCCCAGTTTGGACCAATTCATGGTGGAGGGAGCCTCTAAAAACCCCAGTTTGGACCAATTCATGGTGGAGGGAGCCTCTAAACAGCCCAGTTTGGACCAATTCATGGTGGAGGGAGCCTCTAAAAACCCCAATTTGGACCAATTCATGGTGGAGGGAGCCTCTAACCAGCCCAGTTTGGACCAATTCATGGTGGAGGAAGCCTCTAACCAGCCCAGTTTGGACCAATTCATGGTGGAGGGAGCCTCTAAAAACCCCAGTTTGGACCAATTCATGGTGGAGGGAGCCTGTAAACAGCCCAGTTTGGACCAATTCATGGTGGAGGGAGCCTCTAAAAACCCCAATTTGGACCAATTCATGGTGGAGGGAGCCTCTAACCAGCCCAGTTTGGACCAATTCATGGTGGAGGGAGCCTCTAACCAGCCCAGTTTGGGCAAATTCATGGTGGAGGGAGCCTCTAAAAACCCCAATTTGGACCAATTCATGGTGGAGGGAGCCTCTAAACAGCCCAGTTTTGGCAAATTCATGGTGGAGGGAGCCTCTAAAAACCCCAGTTTGGACCAATTCATGGTGGAGGGAGCCTCTAACCAGCCCAGTTTGGGCAAATTCATGGTGGAGGGAGCCTCTAACCAGCAGAGTTGTGGGAAAGCAGGGTGGAGGGAGCCTCTAACCAGCAGAGTTGGTGGAAATCAGGGTGGAGGGAGCCTCTAACCAGCAGAGTTGGGGGAAATCATGTTGGAGGGAGCCTAGTATTAGCAGAATTGTGCAACGCTTATGGTGGATGAGTATGAGGATGCGGAGGAATTGGAGAGGTTGAGTACAGACATGGAGTTTCATGTTGGGGTGCTTTACACAGGTGGGCACAAAAATGAAGGCTCTATCCAGTGGTGGTTCATTTTTATCAAAGTGAGCCGGTCGGCACTCTCAGCTGACAGACGGGTGCGCTTGTCAGTGATGATGCCACCGGCTGCACTGAACACCCTCTCAGATAGGACGCTGGTGGCAGGACAGGACAGCACCTCCAAGGCATATAGGGCAAGTTCAAGCCACAGGTCCAACTTCGACACCCAATACGTGTAGGGCGCAGAGGGGTCGGAGAGGACAGGGTTGTGGTCGGAAAGGTATTCCCGCAACATGCGCCTATACTTCTCACGCCTGGTGACACTAGGACCCTCTGTGGCGGCACTTTGGCGAGGGGGTGCCATCAAGGTGTCCCAGACCTTAGACAGTGTGCCCCTCGTTTGTGTGGACCGGTGAGAACTTGGTCGCCTACTGGAGGAACTGTCCTCCCTGCCGCCAACGTCACATGCTGGAAACATCTCCATCATATTCTGCACCAATTGCCTGTGGCAAGCATTGATGCGATTGGCCCTCCCCTCTACCGGAATAAAAGACGAGATGTTGTTTTTATACCGGGGGTCAAGGATAGCAAAGATCCAGTACTGGTTGTCCTCCATGATTTTGACAATACGCTTGTCGGTTGTAAAGCACCCCAACATGAACTCAGCCATGTCTGCCACAGTGTTAGTTGGCATGACTCCTCTGGCCCCACCGGAAAGTTCAATCTCCATTTCCTCCTCATCCTCCATGTCTACCCATCCGCGCTGCAACAACGGGACGATTCGAAGTTGCCCGGAAGCCTCCTGTATCACCATCACATCATCGGACAACTCTTCTTCCTCCTCCTCCTCCTCCTCCTCCTCCTCCATTAAACGCGATGAAGCGGACAGATGTGTGGACCTACTCTCCAGCTGTGACGGATCGGATGCTATCCCTGACTCCTCTGTGTGATCTGAGTTATCCCTGATGTCAATCAGGGATTCTCTCAGAACACACAAGAGCGGGATTGTAAGGCTCACCATCGCATCCTCAGAGCTCACCCTCCTTGTGGACTCCTCAAACACAAGTAGGATGTCACAAAGGTCTCTCATCCATGGCCACTCATGGATGAGAAACTGAGGCAGCTGACTTTGTGGCACCCTAGGGTTTTGTAGCTGGTATTCCATCAAAGGTCTCTGCTGCTCAACCACTCTATTCAACATCTGAAACGTTGAGTTCCAGCGTGTGGGGACGTCGCACAAAAGCCGGTGTTGTGGCACATGCAGGCGTTGCTGGAGAGATTTTAAGCTAGCAGCGGCTACTGTCGACTTGCGAAAGTGGGCGCACATGCGCCGCACTTTCACCAGTAGCTCTGGAACATTGGGGTAGCTCTTTAGGAAACGTTGCACCACTAGGTTGAAGACGTGGGCCAGGCATGGAACATGTTGGAGTCCGGCAAGCTCCAGAGCTGCTACCAGGTTCCGGCCGTTATCACAAACGACCATGCCTGGGCCCAGGTGCAGCGGCTCAAACCATATTGCCGTCTCATCGAGGAGGGCATCCCTCACCTCGGAGGCAGTGTGCTGTCTGTCCCCCAAGCTGATCAGCTTCAGCACAGCCTGCTGACGTCTACCAAAGCCAGTGCTGCAACGTTTCCAACTCGTAGCTGGGGTCAATCTAACAGCGGAGGAGGAGGCGGTGGCGGAGGAGGAGGCGGTGGCGGAGGAGGAGGCGGTAGAGGAGGAGGAGGAGGGGGGTGTTCTTCTCGTGTCCCTGCCAGGAATGTTAGGCGGGGAGACGAGGTACACCGGGCCAGTTTGGGAAGCAGTCCCAGCCTCAACTACATTCACCCAGTGTGCCGTCAGTGAAATGTAGCGTCCCTGTCCGCATGCACTTGTCCACGCGTCGGTGGTCAAGTGGACCTTTGTGCAAAGCGCGGAACTAAGGGCCCGCCTGATGTTGAGTGACACGTGCTGGTGCAAGGCGGGGACGGCACACCGGGAGAAGTAGTGACGGCTAGGGACGGCATAGCGAGGTGCCGCAGTTGCCATCAGGTCCAGGAAGGCGGGAGTTTCAACAAGCCGGAACGCCAACATCTCCTGGGCCAGCAGTTTAGCGATGTTGGCGTTCAAGGCTTGCGCGTGTGGGTGGTTAGCAGTGTATTTCTGCCGCCGCTCCAATGTCTGAGAGATGGTGGGTTGTTGTAAAGAAGCGCCTGATGGTGCCTTTGATGGTGCAGGAGAAGGAGATAAGACAGGAACAGGGGAGGATGAGGGAGAAGTCAACAAAGTGGCAGAGGCAGATGAAGTGGTGTCCTGGTTCGTCCTCTGGAGTGCATCGCCAGCACAGTCAGCAGTGGCAGTGGCAGAGGCAGAGGCAGTGGCAGAGGCAGTGGCAGTGGCGTGAACGGCAGGCGGCCTTTGTCCTGCCGTTGCTGCCTGCCACTGATTCCAGTGCTTGGATTCCAAATGACGGCGCATTGAAGTGGTGGACAGGTTGCTCTTCTCAGAGCCCCTAATCAATTTCGAGAGGCAAATTGTGCAGACAACACTATATCTGTCCTCGGCGCATTCCTTGAAAAAACTCCACACCTTCGAGAAACGTGCCCTCGAGGTGGGAGTTTTTCGGGGCTGGGTACGAACTGGAACATCTTGGGAGATTCCGGGTGTGGCCTGGCTTCGCCTAAGCTGCTGACCTCTGCCTCTGCCTCTAGCTACCCTTTTTGGTGCTGCACTTGCCTCAACATCCACACTACTTTCCCCGCTTGACATCCCCCCTGTCCAGGTCGGGTCAGTGTCCTCATCATCCACCACTTCCTCTTCCAACTCCTGTCTCATCTCCTCCTCCCGCACAATGTGCCGGTCAACTGGATGCCCTGACGGCAACTGCGTCACATCATCGTCGATGAGGGTGGGTTGCTGGTCATCCACCACCAAATCGAACGGAGATGGAGGAGACTCTAGTGTTTGAGCATCTGGACACAGATGCTCCTCTGTTAGGTTCGTGGAATCGTGACGTGGAGAGGCAGGTTGAGGGACAATGAAAGGAGCGGAGAACAGCTCTGGGGAGCAGGAACAGTTGGGGTTATTGTTCTGTGAAGCTTGGGAATTTTGGGAGGAAGGAGGACAAGACTGTTGGGTAATAGGAGGAGAGGAGGCAGAGTCTGACTGGCTGCTGGACAATGTGCTGTAAGCGTTCTCTGACAGCCATTGCAAGACCTGTTCCTGGTTCTCGGGCCTACTAAGGTTTGTACCCTGCAGTTTAGTTAATGTGGCAAGCAACCCTGGCACTGTGGAGTGGCGCAATGCTTGCTGCCCCACAGGAGTAGGCACGGGACGCCCTGTGGCTTCACTGCTACCTTGCTCCCCAGAACCATTCCCCCGACCTCGCCCATGGCCTCGTCCACGTCCCTTTCCGGGAGCCTTGCGCATTTTGAATTCCCAGTTAGAAATTGGCACTATATACCAGTAGCAAAAATTGTGGGTGCACGTAACCCCAATATATTCTTTGAATTCCCAGTCAGACAATGGCACTATATACCAGTAGCAAGAAATGAGGGTATTTATAACCCCAATATATTCTTTGAATTCCCAGTCAGAAACTGGCACTATATGGCAGTAGCAAGAAATGAGGGTATTTATAACCCCAATATATTCTTTGAATTCCCAGTCAGACAATGGCACTGTATACCAGTAGTAAAAATTGTGGGTGCACGTAACCCCAATATATTCTTTGAATTACCAGTCAGAAACTGGCACTATATGGCAGTAGCAAGAAATGAGGGTATTTGTAACCCCAATATATTCTTTGAATTCCCAGTCAGAAACTGGCACTGTATACCAGTAGTAAAAATTGTGGGTGCACGTAACCCCAATATATTCTTTGAATTACCAGTCAGAAACTGGCACTATATGGCAGTAGCAAGAAATGAGGGTATTTGTAACCCCAATATATTCTTTGAATTCCCAGTCAGAAACTGGCACTGTATACCAGTAGTAAAAATTGTGGGTGCACGTAACCCCAATATATTCTTTGAATTACCAGTCAGAAACTGGCACTATATGGCAGTAGCAAGAAATGAGGGTATTTGTAACCCCAATATATTCTTTGAATTCCCAGTCAGAAACTGGCACTGTATACCAGTAGTAAAAATTGTGGGTGCACGTAACCCCAATATATTCTTTGAATTACCAGTCAGAAACTGGCACTATATGGCAGTAGCAAGAAATGAGGGTATTTGTAACCCCAATATATTCTTTGAATTCCCAGTCAGAAACTGGCACTGTATACCAGTAGTAAAAATTGTGGGTGCACGTAACCCCAATATATTCTTTGAATTACCAGTCAGACAATGGCACTATATACCAGTAGCAAGAAATGAGGGTATTTATAACCCCAATATATTCTTTGAATTCCCAGTCAGACAATGGCACTGTATACCAGTAGTAAAAATTGTGGGTGCACGTAACCCCAATATATTCTTTGAATTCCCAGTCAGAAACTGGCACTATATGGCAGTAGCAAGAAATGAGGGTATTTATAACCCCAATATATTCTTTGAATTCCCAGTCAGAAACTGGCACTGTATACCAGTAGTAAAAATTGTGGGTGCACGTAACCCCAATATATTCTTTGAATTACCAGTCAGACACTGGCACTATATGGCAGTAGCAAGAAATGAGGGTATTTGTAACCCCAATATATTCTTTGAATTCCCAGTCAGAAACTGGCACTGTATACCAGTAGTAAAAATTGTGGGTGCACGTAACCCCAATATATTCTTTGAATTCCCAGTCAGACAATGGCACTATATGGCAGTAGCAAAAATAGTGGGTGTATATAGCCCCAATTCTATTGCTAGGGGACTTGCAGGGTATTTCTGGGGTGAAGGTGGGGGGGCACACCGTTGGAACGGGTATCGGGGGTATATATCGGGTATATGGGAATACACTAACAGTGTATTCCATTCAGGATCCTGGGAAAGCTGGGTTGCGGCGATTGAGCCCGTCAGTGCCACGTTACACTGACAAGCTTCTCCCTGGAATTTAGCTCTTACAAGAGCTGTTGTGGTTGTCTTCTCCTTCCTATCCTAGCCTGTCCCTGCCTACCCAGAATCTAAGCCCTAGCTAGCTGGACGGAAACCTCCGTCCTCGGTGAATTGCAAGCTCAGAATGACGCGAACCTGGGCGGCGCTGTTCTTTTAAATTAGAGGTCACATGTTTTCGGCAGCCAATGGGTTTTGCCTACTTTTCTCAACGTCACCGGTGTCGTAGTTCCTGTCCCACCTACCCTGCGCTGTTATTGGAGCAAAAAAGGCGCCAGGGAAGGTGGGAGGGGAATCGAGTAATGGCGCACTTTACCACGCGGTGTTCGATTCGATACGAACATGCCGAACAGCCTAATATCCGATCGAACATGAGTTCGATAGAACACTGTTCGCTCATCTCTAATAGTAACTAGAGATGAGCGAGTAGTGTTCGATCGAGTAGGTGTTCGATGGAATACTATGGTATTCGAAATACTCCTACTCGATCGAACACTACTAGCTGTTCGAAGTTTAAGGTTTGATGCAGAACCAGCGTTGATATGCTATACATTCTGCCAATCAACGCTAGTTCTTCTCTTACCTTTCCGAAGTCCCCGCGTCCTCTTCCGGGTGGAATTCACTCTGCCTAGGCATCCGGCCTAGGCAGAGCCGACTGCGCATGTGCGGGGATGCATGCGCATACACGCGCATGCGCAGTCAGCTCTGCTCAGGCGTCTGGTCTGGGCAGAGCCGCACGCGCATGCGCAGTCGGCTCTACCTAGGCCGAATGCCTAGGCAGAGTGAATTCCACCCGGAAGAGGACGCGGGGACCCTGCGCCGGGAGAAGACTTCAAGCAGAATCCAGCCCGACCGTCACTTGTGGACTTGGTAAGTATGATTTTATCGAATGTTGCCTACCTCTGAAACGAGCATTTCCTCCCCATAGACTATAATGGGGTTCGAAATCCGTTCGAACAGTCAAACAGTGTGCGGCTGTTCGAATCAGATTTCGAACCTCGGACAC
Source organism: Leptodactylus fuscus (assembly GCF_031893055.1). NCBI lineage: Eukaryota > Metazoa > Chordata > Amphibia > Anura > Leptodactylidae > Leptodactylus > Leptodactylus fuscus. Next base: position 31,401,933 of record NC_134268.1, read on the forward strand.
TTTAGTGTTCGCTCATCTCTAATAGTAACCCTTCATATCCTTATGTGGCAGAGCAGCATTTGGGTCCCCTGAGGCACCAGAGCCTGGGTGTGACTGCACCCCTTATAGATTAACTATTTGGTGGTATGGATGACTTATGTTCAAGGCACCATCAATATGGCTGTTGCCACCATGTGCAGGCGACATAACGTTCAATTCAATGTATTGAATTGTCTGAGAGAAGAAAGTTACATTTTGGAAACCTATAATAAGATAACAAGCTCCGTCTAAGTAGACATAATAACACTCATTAGCTATTTTAAGGGGAGCTTGTTAAGAGGTCTCTTCCAATGTAAATTACTTGTTATTTTCTCTTCTTCACTTCATCAAACCCAAACATCTGGTATTTCAAGTTGAAAAAAATGTTAAGTAAAAGTACAATTTAATTGAGTTTTGTTATAATCTCAGCAGAAAATTACAAATGACTTCATTAGCGTGATTCCATTTACATGTGCGATACTAAGTGCTGCTAATACCAGTCTTGTTTCCTTCCCCTGCTGTTTCCAGACCTCCAACATGGAGGCATTCGGCATGAACAGCTATTATATGACGTCTTGACCCAGATTCCCCAGGATCTGTAAATTCAGGGCAGGGACCACCAGGTCGCCTAATGACACAATGTTTACTATTGACCCATTACAATTTGCATTTAGCAGTTAGAATGGTTGTGTTAATATGGTGCCAGTCATTGTATAAGTGGCTGAGACATTAGGCGCCATTACCTACCCTAATAAAGCTGGCCAAGCGTGGTAAAAGGAAGCTTGGACAAACCCATTGATTTCGGCATGAAGGTGCAACAGAGTGAAACAGCCCTTGTGTAGTGAATGTGCCTGTTTCTGTAAAGAGGTTTGTTCTTTTCATAATCTGATATTTTGTTGTTTGACCACAAGAGGTCACTGTTGCAAGACCTCAAGGGCTGTATGCCCCTGGAGTAGTGGCGTGGAGACCCTGTTCAGAGGAGGTGGGCTCAGAAGGAGAAGAGTGTGTGTGCAGCAGCCATTTTGGACAGTGTGTGCTTTGATCTGAAGTAGAAGGAAGGACTGCAGTGGCATCCTTGTGTGGAGAAGATCCTTGGAGGACTGAAGTTACAGCAAGTGGAGCTGAAGTACAGACTTCCAGAGTTTATCCAGACACCATCCTAAGGGGAAGATTGCTGTCAGAGACTTGGCTGAGAAGTGACCCTGTCAGTGAGACCGCATGCTGTCTGAGGAGACCCTCTTCCAACTGTTGCAAACAAAGGCTAAAAGGTAACACACTGCAAGTTTGGCGCCAAATTGTTTGGGACTGAGTAAGAGCCAGTAGTTAGATAGTTAGGTATAACCAGTATCACAGGCTGCACTACTGGTGAAATATCTACTTGTCTGGCAGAAGGACTAAGTCACAGAGGATTCTACAGAGTTAGATCTCTCAGAAGGAAGTCTGGGAGCAACATCCAGTTTATCTTCACACTAATTGGCTTGCAAGCTAATCAACTATTATATTTGCTTGGTTGTACTTTGCTTGGGGGGAATAGTAGTATTGCAATAAGATTGTAAGCCTTGGTGTTATACCGCCGGTGCCTGTGTCACACTCACTGAATTGTTCCTGTGTAATAGGGTAATAAAAGGTAACAGGCGGCTGTATAGGCGCAGCCTGCAGATAGGTAAAAGCTTGGAGTATATTGAAGGTCACATTAATGTGCACCGCACTGTACAATACCAGGGTTTCAAATTCCGGGCTGAGTGAATGTAAATATCCGGGAGTGTTCTTTTGGGTAAAGGGGGTTGCTAAACTAAGTAAAATCTTGTCTTTGCTAAATTGAGTTGGACTCACTTCCTTTGTTCGTGACTTCGCTGTATCCTGGGGAGCCCACCCCGGTACACGGCTTACAAAGGATTGACAATCTACAATGTATAGGGGTATTGGAATAATGTCTGTTGTGCATAAGGTTGCAAAACTGGATAACACCTATGGGTTCCTTTTCTACGTCCTAACTGAAGGGTCTTGTAGTCATATACCCCCAGGGCTTAAAGTAGGGCTGATCTGCACAACAATCAGATTGTCATAAAACCATATATGAAGTATGTATCCATACTGGCAGAAAAGAAAACACAATGGTGGATGAAAGGAACCAAATGTCGAAGGTCTTGGAAGGAGGAAATGATTCCGGAATGGAGTGAATGGTACAGAATCAGAAGAATGACATGACCCTGTCTAAATGCAATCCAGCAATATGGAGAGGACAGTACAACAGAAAAGCAACCAAACACCAAATCCAAAACTATGTAAAGCTACAGAATCCAGAGAACATCTAGAATAGGTTAAAAGCACTCCGGGTTCTGAACCCAGATTCAACCCATGAACCAGCAAAAATGGTGGCACCATGTGAGCATGGAGCAAGAGGAGAGCAGCAAAGAAGACTCATAGATCAGGGGTCTTTCCAATAATGAAGCAGCCCTCATGACATAGGGACAGCCAATGGTGGGAAATTATAGGTCAGAGGACACTGATAACTCATAGATATAAAAAGACTAGGCGTCTATTTTGTGGGGAGAGATTAGAAAGATAAGGTATCAGACAGTCAGAATGGGAGAAATAGGCAGCATGGTGGCTCAGTGGTTAGCACTGTAAGCCTTGCAGTGCTGGAGTCCTGGGTTCAAATTCTGCCAAGGGTAACATCTACAAGGAGATTGTACGTTCTTCCCATGTTTGCGTGGATTTTCTCCCATATTCCAAAGACGTACTAACAGGCAAAATGTACATTGCAAAAAAAAATAAAATGGGAGAAATAGGAAATAATATACAGATAATACAGTGTGGGCGTTCTGCGAATGTGTAGTGTTGGGACCAGAGAAGAAGACTATGATTTAATTGATGAATCGACATAGGAGTCACTCTCTCTGTATCAGTGAAGTGATGTGTTAGTGTTACTGTGTTGCAGAAAATGCATCAATTTCAATGACAAAACTGTGTACGGTTTCCCCAGAGTCACTATATTGTAGCTGTCACCATTAATAGGGCTATGTTTGCTTTACAGTGCTAGAAAGGGGTTAAATAGAGCCTTAGACTTTTTAATACAATTTATTTGCACTTCCAGTTTGGAACAGATTGAACTTGACAAACTCAAACCCGACTCAAATCATGAAAGGTTCGCTCATCTCCAATCTAACCCCTGTGGAACTAAAGATCCCAAAATACAAACTAAAGAAGAAGATCAGCATAGGACTCGTATAGAAAAACACAGCACCGGACAACGAGTGAGGCCTGGGTATAAAAAGGCTCAACCATCAACAAAACGACCCTCTGCTGAAATTCCCCGGGCAAAGCTTGTTGACTTGTTGGCATTCTCCCTGGTATCCAACTTCCCTTCTGTATCAATTGCACTACGTGAACAAGACCTTAAGATATTTTGATATCTGAAGACTTCCCGAAGACATATCTAATTCTTAATAAATAGGGAAATGAAAACGCGTTGTACTGATGACCTTATGTTTCTTACAAGTGACTAAAAATAGATCAGTGACATTTACCTTGCTCTAAAACAAATAACTGGAAATTCTTACGACGGTAACAAGGCTACTGCCATATCTGTCATATACAGCGAAGACCAAGAAATATTATTATTTATGGGCAAAACACTGCAAAGAAAAGACACAATGCCAATAGCAAATATGGAAAAATTAAAGGAGCGCTGGAGGATAGGATATCCCATAACTTAGTGAACGCTAGGGGTCCGACAGATAGTGACTCACGCAGGAAAATGGCGACAGACCCTTCTCCTGAACAGATTTAGAACAGAGTAAGTATAGCGGGGTGGGTGATTAGAGGGGGAAGTAATGGTGTATGGCAGTCCATGGGGTCTCATCTTCCCCTTGGTGGCAGATAGTCACATATTGGGCGGCGATCTTCACGACGGACTCTTCTTCTCCCACTAGGATGTAGAGTTTTCTCTTCTCATCTACAGAGATGAAATCCGGGATGTGGGAAGAGAGTCTTTGGAAGTAGACGACCCTCACAGCTGAGTATTTGGTGCAGTGTAGCAGGAAGTGGAAAAATAACCAACAGATGCAACTCAAGGCAAAAAATTGATATCCAGAACTGAACAACATAAATCAAAAAACATTGAAATCATCATAAGTAAAAAAACATAATTTATTGAAGGTAATAAAAACTTTAATAAGACAGTACACAGACATGAATAAACATAAACGGGGACCAAGGCTACCTGTCAAAGAACACATGTGGTAGGTAAAAATGTAGTATCAAAAAGATCAATAGCAATAGTGAGATCCAGTAGTAAAGGCTAGTGATGAACGTGACCATTAGCAGAGATAACAACATGCCTATGTGGTAGTATATAATGAAGCCATAGTGACAGCTTGTGTACAAGAGTAAATGCAAAGAGACTCTGCATGAAGATATACCGTATATACTCGAGTATAAGCCGACCCGAATATAAGCCGAGGCCCCTAATTATACCACAAAGAACTGGGAAAACTTATTGACTCGAGTATAAGCCGAGGGGGGAGAAATGCAGCAGCTACTGGAAAATTTCAAAAATTAAAATGGTTGCAGTTTTTGGGTGCAGTAGATGCTGAGGAAGGGGAGGGGGTGTTTTGGTTGTCTGTCTGCCCCTTTCCTGAGCTTGAGGGCTGGTTTTTTCCCCCACTTGGAATTCAGCCTGACTGAATATAGGGGATCTGCAGTGCTCCTATTAACCCCTTCCCGATACTGCAGATCCCCTATATTCAGTAGACTGGGCACTGTCAGACACAGGGATACCTAATGTGTTTGTGTTTCACAGTCATTTTCTACTTTTGTATGTATTCTAGGGAAAGGAGGGATTTACAACTTTTATTTTTTTTAAATCTTTTTTTTTTTTTGCACTATTTTATGGGAGATTCTATACATTGATATTGCTCATAGACCCCCCCCCCCTAAGAAAAAAGAAAAATAATAATTTTTTTTTTGCTGACTCAAGTATAAGCCGAGGGGGGTTTCAGCACAAAAATTGTGCTGAAAAGTTTGGCTTATACTCGAGTATATACGGTATGTAAAAAACGCCCCAGGATACATACTGGAATGAAGGATGAACCAAAGTATATTAAACCATAATTAATAGTACATACCATGGGAGAACGCGCCCCGATACACGTTTTGCCATAGAGGCTTCGTCAGGGGACTAGGGCCTTCTCTTCAAAGTCTGGAGGGGTCATCCCAAATGGATGACCATCAAGTCATCATAGATGGGCCAGTCCTGGTGCTACATGTTGTCTACAGCTCATGCGTGAATATTAGATATGCAACTTGATGAAGATTTGCTCAGGGGTAAAACCTGTCATTATGAGGTATTTATATTGGGACACATTGGGCACTTTCTGCACCTACGGCCTGGAGTAAGTCATTGTGGAAACTGTCACTATGGAGCTCCGATATGTCCACCAGGGAAGAACCAGAAGAAACATTGCCGTGGATGGGGATATTAAGTAAAACAGAGTGAGTTAGACTTCTTGACATCATTTACAAAATTTTTCCCCGACCCCTTGAATAAATCTTTTCTTACCGCTTAAGAAAAAACGAAAGAACCAGAAATCCTTGAACTGCGTCATTAACACTGGTAGTAGCTTGTCCTCCAAGTGTCTCCTTCTCAATTAATTTGGTGTGAGAAGTTTTATTTATAGCAAAAGACTGGCGAGAAATATAAGTTTTTTCGCACAACAGTAACTGCGAAGACACCCGAGCACCTGCGAGCCGCGCCGAATGGAGGACTGAAACTCATTTCCCGCTCGGAACCTTTTCAAAAGTCTATTAACTTTTTTTTTCCCCTCTTAAGATATCTGACTTTATAGCCGGGTGCAAGACTCGATTTGCCTCATGCTGTTCTGTCATCTTATTACAGATAAGAGTTTTTCTTCTATTTTCTTAGCTTATTGAAAAGAGCCATACGACAGCTGCTACAGTTGCGTTGCGAGTTCCCGCGCCATCCTCAGCCCAGACGAGACTGTTTTACATTTAAATGACTCTCAAAAGTAGTTCTTGGTGATTGGAACAATGTTGCGTGCACATGGCTGCTGTCTACGCCGGTATCTGCCAACTCAGACAAATGAAATAATTGTATCTCAAAGATACTTAGGACTAGCCGGATAGAATGCGGTTTTGGAATTTCTTGAATTAAACTTCTGTACGATGACTATCAGAATATTGTCTGGTGTAAGTCGCCAGGTCCTAGTCAGCAATGCTCATTATAAGTACTGACTATTGTTTGGGGACACACGAGAGCTGGATAGTAGCGATGGGCAAACTGGTTCGTAACAAGCTGGTTCAATACAAATTTTCTAGACAATAAGGTTTGGCTGAACCTGAGATTTTTGGGTTCGCCATCGTCAAAACATCAGATAATATTATATTAATAGTATAAGGATAATACCCAAAGGGAGGTGCGGAAATAATAAACTGTCTTACTCACGTTCCCTCCCCTCTCCTGTGCAATCTCGCGGCAACTTGTGTTGTCTCCGGGATGTCTTCCGGCTTCCTAATGTCAGTGGTAGGGTTGAGCTGATCTTGAGATTTCAGGATCGTTTTTAAAATCCGATTTTTAATAATTTTTCAACCGATCCCGATCGTGAAATTTGCTCGATCGCTCTATCTATCTATCTATCTATCTATCTATCTATCTATCTATCTATTTCTTTCCTGCATATATCCCTATCTATCTACAAGTATCTATCTATCCATATATATTTAGGAAGAAAGTTCCTGTTTGATGTTCCTTTGATAGATTAACTTCCTCTAATGTCTTACTTTCTAATCTTGCAGCCTTCAGGCCTCCTTCTGTTCAGGTGTGAATACTCCCAGCAGATGACTGCACAGCACAGAATACATTGTAATAATTCCTAATTTTAATAATTAGATTTTTCCTAGAATCTCACACTGTTTTGTGTTCTGCAAACAGACTCTAAAATCTTCAGAGAAATTCATTTTCTAATAAATATCATCCTTAATATCAGTTTCTAAGGCCTGTATATTCAGCATTGCAGTTTTTCTATATTTGTAAAACATATTAATATCAATTTTATTCAAATTGGGCAGAAAAATGAAAGCTTCATAATATTCTACCTGGCAAGGTCTTGGTTATTATGCTGGAGCTTTTAATTCCTCTCCTATGAGCTACACATTACCAATCTGAGACAGCGCACGAGAGCAATACTACGGTTTCAGAACATTTGTTTGTAGGTGGATGGTGAACTTTTAAGGCCCTATTCACATCTGCGTTCAGGTTTCCGTTCGTGGAGTCCACACTTGTGGACCCTCCAAACGGAAACCTATACTCATTAAAAAGTGATAACCTAAGGAAAACCGTGGACCCCATAGACTATGATGGGGTCCGTGTGGTTTCTGCACGAAGCATGCAAAGAGAAAAGTCCTGCATGTTTTGTGCGGAAACTCTGAGGAAACCAACATGGACCCCTTTATAGTCTATAGGACCCTCGGTTTTCCTTAGGTGATCACTTTTTTACGCGCATACATTTCCGTTTGGGGGTCCCAAAGTAGACTCCCTGAACGTAGATGTGAATAGGGTCTAAGACACAGTTTTTTAGACCATTAAGGGGATAATGGACACAGAAGTGTAGAGATATTGTACTCAGTGATGTCACAGTACAGGGATAATACACACAGTGATGTCACAGCACAGAGCTAATACACAATGATGTCACAGTACAGAGATAATACACACAGTGATGTCACAGTACAGGATAATACACAGTGATGTCACAGTACAGAGATAATACACACAGTGATGTCACAGTACAGGGATAATACACAGTGATGTCACAGTACAGAGATAATACACACAGTGATGTCACAGTACAGAGCTAATACACAATGATGTCACAGTACAGAGATAATACACACAGTGATGTCACAGTACAGGATAATACACACAGTGATGTCACAGTACAGAGATAATACACACAGTGATGTCACAGTACAGGGATAATACACACAGTGATGTCACAGTACAGGATAATACACACAGTGATGTCACAGTACAGAGATAATACACACAGTGATGTCACAGTACAGGATAATACACAGTGATGTCACAGTACAGGATAATACACACAGTGATGTCACAGTACAGGGATAATACACACAGTGATGTCACAGTACAGGGATAATACACACAGTGATGTCACAGTACAGGATAATACACACAGTGATGTCACAGTACAGAGATAATACACACAGTGATGTCACAGTACAGGATAATACACAGTGATGTCACAGTACAGGATAATACACACAGTGATGTCACAGTACAGAGATAATACACACAGTGATGTCACAGTACAGAGCTAATACACAATGATGTCACAGTACAGAGATAATACACACAGTGATGTCACAGTACAGGATAATACACACAGTGATGTCACAGTACAGAGATAATACACACAGTGATGTCACAGTACAGGGATAATACACACAGTGATGTCACAGTACAGGATAATACACACAGTGATGTCACAGTACAGAGATAATACACACAGTGATGTCACAGTACAGGATAATACACAGTGATGTCACAGTACAGGATAATACACACAGTGATGTCACAGTACAGAGATAATACACACAGTGATGCAATAAAGACCAATCCAAGGGAAAAACCTTCTATAGAAGTTACCAATGGACAAATAGATCCGCGCTTACCAGCTGTATTCTTGTTATATTCGTTTATTAATAGCCTTTCACACAACGCGTTTCGAAACAATACAAGTTTCTTCTTCAGGTGAACAGAGGACAATGTTACAAACACTGCTCAAACAGAGTATAAATGGGCTTTTAGGGAACCACCCCCCACACATGACCATTTCCATCATAAGTAGGTGTCACACATATAACACAGCATATATTGCAAAAATAAACAGCAACAAACACAGCAAATAAAATATATACTGTAATAGAATAGACAGACCTGTTGTTAAGTTTAACCGCACCCTCGGCGTGTTACTCGCATGGCGTGTATCTATTCAGAGAAGGACCGCACGGAAGTTCCCAATTAGGTCACTTCCGGTTATCATGGAACGCACATGCGTACCAAACTGTCCTAATCGGCCAACCTAATATATATACCACAATATATATTCATACTAGTGGTCCACATAAAAAAGTTATATATCAGGTATTAGTGGGATACTCACACAACCGGGCACCAACATAGCTCAAAAGAGAAAAGAGCCGTCCGAGAGCGACAAGCGCTTCACTTCCGGTATCCCTAATGGAACGCATATGCGCTCCACAGACACAACCACCGGAGCGCACATGCTATCCAGAGGCCGGAAACCAAGTGAAGCGTGTACATATCGATGTATCTATTGTATTCATTAATCTATACAACATGAAATATAAAGATAAAAATTATAAAAATACATATATTACCAACAACCATAGTATGAAACACACTATGCATTAGTACTTGTATATATAAAAAAAAAAAAAAAAAAAAAAAAAAAAAAAAGGGAACCCCACATATCAAACCCGAATTTCCCCATTAGATTTTACAATAAAGGCATCCAATAGTAAAATTAACAAGCGAACAGCAGTTCCTGCTTGTATCTATATATAAAATAGAATGTATGGTGGTCCAAGACTCACCATCTTTTTTAATTCACTTTCAAGATGTGATATCTTCTAGGGTCTCATTCAACCCAACTGGACTAAGTGTATCCAGCTGATAAATCCAATATATTTCACGTCGTTTTAATGTTGTAAATCTATTGGGGGTATCTGACGGAATGTGATCTATTGGAATAACATTAAAACCAGTAAAATTACTATTGTGTTTAAATAAAAAATGGCGTGAAACACTATGTTTTAAATATCCATTTAAAATGTTAGACCTATGTTTATTCATCCTGATATGTAGATTCATGATTGTCCTTCCTACATATTGGAGGCCACATGGGCACTCCACTAGATAAATAACATAGGAGCTAGAACAATCCATTCTAAAATCTAATTTAAAAGTTCTTCCAGTAGACCTACTAGTAATTGTTTGGACTCCGTGGCCTATACAGTGACAGCATTTGCACCTACTGTTGCCGCACCTATAGCTCCCCTTTTCAATATCTTTCAACAACCGGGTATCAAGTTTGGCAGCAGTAGTTTTTAATTTGCTGGGGGCTATAATGTTCTTTATACTTTTAGCCCGTCTAAACGTGAGTTTAGGTCTAGCTGGAAGAACGTTCTTCAAATATTGATCATTAAGAAGAATATACCAATATTTCTGTAAAATGCCACGGATGTTCATATGGGCTCCACTATAAGTAGTAAGGAAATTAAATTTGAATCTATCAGTGTTGTCCCGGATACGAGGTTTAAGGCATTCCAATTGGGTGAGTACATCTGTTCTTTCCTTAGCTCGATTAATTATGGCTTCAGGATATTTCCTAGCTTTAAACCTACGTCTCAGGATTTCACTTTGTTCCTGGTAGTCAAAATTGGTAGTACAGTTCCTGCGTATGCGTTTGAACTGTCCGAAAGGGATATTTTTCTTCCATTTACTGAAATGGCAACTGCCGTAGTCTAAAAGACTATTACAGTCGACATCCTTAAAGAATGTTTTAGTGGAGATACAGTTATCTACATTCATCAACACTAAATCTAAATATTCGATTGTATTGTTATCAAATTTCCCTGAAAATTTCAGGCCCCAATCATTGTCATTTAGGTAGGACACAAAATCATTAAAAGAGTCAGGTGTGCCCTTCCAGATAAACAGGAGGTCATCTATGTACCTCCTAAAAAATACAACATGGTTCCGCCACACTATGTTATCAAAAATAAACAGTTGCTCAAATTCTCCCATATAAAGATTCGCATAACTCGGGGCAAACTTTGTCCCCATAGCTGTACCACAAGTCTGTATGTACAGCTGATCTTGGAATTGAAACACGTTGTGTTCTAAAATGAATTTGATACTTTTGAGAATAAATTCTTTCTGTATCCCTGGTAGCGTAGATCTATTATCCAAAGACAGTTTGATCATTTCTAAGCCTTTCGCATGGGGAATATTGGAATACAAAGACGTTACATCCAATACTGCCCATGAGAAGGTAGGATCCCATTTGCATGATGTAAGGTCACCTATAAGGCTCGTAGAGTCCCGCAAGTAAGAGGGAAGACCAACAACAATTTTTTGCAACTGAATATCTACATATTCTGATAGATTTTTAGTTAGTGCGTTACACCCCGCTATTATGGGGCGACCGGGTGGATTCTCCAAATTTTTGTGAATTTTGGGAAGGTGATAAAAGACCCCTGGGCTAGGGTCTCCCGTTAGCACCAAAGAAGCACCATTATACCAAAGAATAACAAAAATTTCGGACTATTACAGTCCAATACGACTGAAACGGAAAGATCGGGAATCAACAGGGAGCATTGTTTCGATACTTACCAATTCGATACAGGAGTCAGATATAGAAATAGGAAAAGAGGATCAAGAGGAGGTAGACATAGACGTGGAAAAAATAATGGCATCTCCCCAAAGTCCGAATTACAAAAAGAACAGGGTCTAAATAGTAATGTCTATAACCTCTCTAAACACAATCTTACAGCATCTGAACTGAGTTTACTATCACATGGTCTATCCTTTTGCCCTAATCAAGGAGTGAATGAAGTACAACTATATATAGACCTTAATCAATATATAAGAAAATTAACACTAGCTAGACATTTTGATATTACCTCTAAAGGTTTAAAAACTGATGAGGAACTTGAACAAAATACATCTGTCCGCGACCAGCGGACGGTGGGGACTACAGAAGTGTCCCACACCGATTTGCGTCCTAAATCAAAATTCTACCCTTTACACCATAGAGGTAATGCGCTCGATACATTCTTTTCCTTGGTCTCTAAAGACTTTAGAAATATAAATAAATCAAAGGAAAGATCTAATGGAAATTTAACAAAATTAGAAAACAATGCAATACGTTCCCTTATGGAGAATAAACAAATAGTTATTCGCAATGCGGATAAGGGTGGGGGAGTTGTAATACAGGATCGTGTAGATTATATAGGGGAGGCAGAGAGGATCCTGTCTGATAAAATCTACTACAGACCATTACAAAATGATCCCACAAAAGAACATAGAAGCATGTATAAACAACTTATAGACTCAGGATATCAGTCCGGGGTCCTTTGCACTAGAGAAAGAGACTATCTGCTAACGGGAGACCCTAGCCCAGGGGTCTTTTATCACCTTCCCAAAATTCACAAAAATTTGGAGAATCCACCCGGTCGCCCCATAATAGCGGGGTGTAACGCACTAACTAAAAATCTATCAGAATATGTAGATATTCAGTTGCAAAAAATTGTTGTTGGTCTTCCCTCTTACTTGCGGGACTCTACGAGCCTTATAGGTGACCTTACATCATGCAAATGGGATCCTACCTTCTCATGGGCAGTATTGGATGTAACGTCTTTGTATTCCAATATTCCCCATGCGAAAGGCTTAGAAATGATCAAACTGTCTTTGGATAATAGATCTACGCTACCAGGGATACAGAAAGAATTTATTCTCAAAAGTATCAAATTCATTTTAGAACACAACGTGTTTCAATTCCAAGATCAGCTGTACATACAGACTTGTGGTACAGCTATGGGGACAAAGTTTGCCCCGAGTTATGCGAATCTTTATATGGGAGAATTTGAGCAACTGTTTATTTTTGATAACATAGTGTGGCGGAACCATGTTGTATTTTTTAGGAGGTACATAGATGACCTCCTGTTTATCTGGAAGGGCACACCTGACTCTTTTAATGATTTTGTGTCCTACCTAAATGACAATGATTGGGGCCTGAAATTTTCAGGGAAATTTGATAACAATACAATCGAATATTTAGATTTAGTGTTGATGAATGTAGATAACTGTATCTCCACTAAAACATTCTTTAAGGATGTCGACTGTAATAGTCTTTTAGACTACGGCAGTTGCCATTTCAGTAAATGGAAGAAAAATATCCCTTTCGGACAGTTCAAACGCATACGCAGGAACTGTACTACCAATTTTGACTACCAGGAACAAAGTGAAATCCTGAGACGTAGGTTTAAAGCTAGGAAATATCCTGAAGCCATAATTAATCGAGCTAAGGAAAGAACAGATGTACTCACCCAATTGGAATGCCTTAAACCTCGTATCCGGGACAACACTGATAGATTCAAATTTAATTTCCTTACTACTTATAGTGGAGCCCATATGAACATCCGTGGCATTTTACAGAAATATTGGTATATTCTTCTTAATGATCAATATTTGAAGAACGTTCTTCCAGCTAGACCTAAACTCACGTTTAGACGGGCTAAAAGTATAAAGAACATTATAGCCCCCAGCAAATTAAAAACTACTGCTGCCAAACTTGATACCCGGTTGTTGAAAGATATTGAAAAGGGGAGCTATAGGTGCGGCAACAGTAGGTGCAAATGCTGTCACTGTATAGGCCACGGAGTCCAAACAATTACTAGTAGGTCTACTGGAAGAACTTTTAAATTAGATTTTAGAATGGATTGTTCTAGCTCCTATGTTATTTATCTAGTGGAGTGCCCATGTGGCCTCCAATATGTAGGAAGGACAATCATGAATCTACATATCAGGATGAATAAACATAGGTCTAACATTTTAAATGGATATTTAAAACATAGTGTTTCACGCCATTTTTTATTTAAACACAATAGTAATTTTACTGGTTTTAATGTTATTCCAATAGATCACATTCCGTCAGATACCCCCAATAGATTTACAACATTAAAACGACGTGAAATATATTGGATTTATCAGCTGGATACACTTAGTCCAGTTGGGTTGAATGAGACCCTAGAAGATATCACATCTTGAAAGTGAATTAAAAAAGATGGTGAGTCTTGGACCACCATACATTCTATTTTATATATAGATACAAGCAGGAACTGCTGTTCGCTTGTTAATTTTACTATTGGATGCCTTTATTGTAAAATCTAATGGGGAAATTCGGGTTTGATATGTGGGGTTCCCTTTTTTTTTTTTTTTTTTTTTTTTTATATATACAAGTACTAATGCATAGTGTGTTTCATACTATGGTTGTTGGTAATATATGTATTTTTATAATTTTTATCTTTATATTTCATGTTGTATAGATTAATGAATACAATAGATACATCGATATGTACACGCTTCACTTGGTTTCCGGCCTCTGGATAGCATGTGCGCTCCGGTGGTTGTGTCTGTGGAGCGCATATGCGTTCCATTAGGGATACCGGAAGTGAAGCGCTTGTCGCTCTCGGACGGCTCTTTTCTCTTTTGAGCTATGTTGGTGCCCGGTTGTGTGAGTATCCCACTAATACCTGATATATAACTTTTTTATGTGGACCACTAGTATGAATATATATTGTGGTATATATATTAGGTTGGCCGATTAGGACAGTTTGGTACGCATGTGCGTTCCATGATAACCGGAAGTGACCTAATTGGGAACTTCCGTGCGGTCCTTCTCTGAATAGATACACGCCATGCGAGTAACACGCCGAGGGTGCGGTTAAACTTAACAACAGGTCTGTCTATTCTATTACAGTATATATTTTATTTGCTGTGTTTGTTGCTGTTTATTTTTGCAATATATGCTGTGTTATATGTGTGACACCTACTTATGATGGAAATGGTCATGTGTGGGGGGTGGTTCCCTAAAAGCCCATTTATACTCTGTTTGAGCAGTGTTTGTAACATTGTCCTCTGTTCACCTGAAGAAGAAACTTGTATTGTTTCGAAACGCGTTGTGTGAAAGGCTATTAATAAACGAATATAACAAGAATACAGCTGGTAAGCGCGGATCTATTTGTCCATTGGTAACTTCTATAGAAGGTTTTTCCCTTGGATTGGTCTTTATTGCATTGTTCTATACGTGGATACACGGTTAAAAGATCTGCTTGCTATCATTTTGCTGAAAGATTTGCTGAAAGATTTGCTTGTATGCTGTGATCATTATCACAGCAAATCAAGGTGATTACTATTGATGCACTTTTTTGTGAGAATCATCACAAGGATAATGCGCAAGGTGCCGCGCGGTGTTCTTTTTTGTTTTTCTTAATACACACAGTGATGTCACAGTACAGAGCTAATACACAATGATGTCACAGTACAGAGATAATACACACAGTGATGTCACAGTACAGGATAATACACACAGTGATGTCACAGTACAGAGATAATACACACAGTGATGTCACAGTACAGGATAATACACACAGTGATGTCACAGTACAGGATAATACACACAGTGATGTCACAGTACAGGGATAATACACAGTGATGTCACAGTACAGAGATAATACACACAGTGATGTCACAGTACAGTGATAATACACACAGTGATGTCACAGTACAGGGATAATACACACAGTGATGTCACAGTACAGAGATAATACACACAGTGATGTCACAGTACAGAGATAATACACACAGTGATGTCACAGTACAGGGATAATACACAGTGATGTCACAGTACAGAGATAATACACACAGTGATGTCACAGTACAGAGCTAATACACAATGATGTCACAGTACAGAGATAATACACACAGTGATGTCACAGTACAGGATAATACACACAGTGATGTCACAGTACAGGGATAATACACACAGTGATGTCACAGTACAGAGATAATACACACAGTGATGTCACAGTACAGGGATAATACACACAGTGATGTCACAGTACAGGGATAATACACACAGTGATGTCACAGTACAGAGATAATACACAGTGATGTCACAGTACAGGATAATACACACAGTGATGTCACAGTACAGAGATAATACACACAGTGATGTCACAGTACAGGGATAATACACACAGTGATGTCACAATACAGGGATAATACACACAGTGATGTCACAGTACAGAGATAATACACACAGTGATGTCACAGTACAGGGATAATACACACAGTGATGTCACAGTACAGAGATAATACACACAGTGATGTCACAGTACAGGATAATACACACAATGATGTCACAGTACAGGATAATACACACAGTGATGTCACAGTACAGGATAATACACACAGTGATGTCACAGTACAGAGATAATACACACAGTGATGTCACAGTACAGAGATAATACACACAGTGATGTCACAGTACAGGATAATACACACAATGATGTCACAGTACAGGATAATACACACAGTGATGTCACAGTACAGGATAATACACACAGTGATGTCACAGTACAGAGATAATACACACAGTGATGTCACAGTACAGGGATAATACACACAGTGATGTCACAATACATGGATAATACACACAGTGATGTCACAGTACAGGGATAATACACACAGTGATGTCACAGTACAGGGATAATACACACAGTGATGTCACAATACAGGGATAATACACACAGTGATGTCACAGTACAGAGATAATACACACAGTGATGTCACAGTACAGGATAATACACACAGTGATGTCACAGTACAGGGATAATACACGCAGATATTACAGGGAACTGGTGGACTGCTTGCCAACAGCTAGGTTACTATTTTGCTATTGCTCGGCCCCTCTCAGGATCTTGTCCTTAGTGGTTGGGGGTTCACACTCTACGTTACACCCCATTTACCTCTATGGGACATCACTGCAGTACTTTATTAATAGTGCGGAGAGTGAATATTGCCGCTCGCCCGCTCATGGTGGAAAAGGTGATGTCCTATATTATACATTAGAAACACTGATAACTCCTTTAATAAGGAACCAAATGAGACAGGAATCCTCTCGCGGACACTGAATGCACCCTATGGAGTGATGTATGTAAAACATACATGAATAATTCAAGACTAGTGGAAACATGAACATCTTCTGAGAAGCTACACAAGGCTTTAGTCTGGCTTTACACAATACAGAAAATCCCTTTGGAACTGTTTAACCATCCACAGTAATCCTAGAAGATGTGAATCTACATGTGAATTCTGCCATGGATTTGGCACAGGTTTAACTTCTCACAATAGAGTAAATGAAATCCACAGCAAATCCCAGAAATGACAGAGCCTGCGGTAACATCTGTGCATGCTACCAACTGGATGGATATGTTACTGCTACACACTGATGTAACTCGTATTACTGGGCACCAAAAATTAAGTTAGCCTTTGACATAAAAACCGCCAACTTTAGCAACACCCCAGGAACAAAACCTCAGGGGGAACGTCTTCTGTAAGTCTTCACAAGGTTGGCACACACTGTTGTTGGTATGTTGGCCCATTCCTCCATGCAGATCTCCTCTAGAGCAGTGATGTTTTGGGGCTGTTGCAGACTTTCAACTCCCTCCAAGGTTTTCTATAGGGTTGCGATCTGGAGACTGGCTAGGCCACTCCAGGACCTTGAAATGCTTCTTATGAAGCCGCTCCTTCGTTGCCCTGGCGGTGTGCTTGGGATTGTTGTCATACTGAAAGACCCAGCCACGTTTCATCTTCAATGCCCTTGCTGATGGAAGGAGGTTTGCACTCAAAATCTCACGATACATGGCCCCATTCATTCTTTCATGTACCCGGATCAGTCGTCCTGGCCCCTTTGCAGAGAAACAGCCCCAAAGCATGATGTTTCCACCCCCATGCTTTACAGTAGGTATGGTGTTTGATGGATGCAACTCAGTATTCTTTCTCCTCCAAACATGACGAGTGGTGTTTCTACCAAACAGTTCCAGTTTGGTTTCATCAGACCATAGGACATTCTCCCAATACTCTTCTGGATCATCCAAATGCTCTCTAGCAAACTTCAGACGGGCCCGGACATGTACTGGCTATAGCAGGGGGACACGTCTGGCACTGCAGGATCTGAGTCCCTGGCGGCGTAGTGTGTTACTGATGGTAGGCTTTGTTACATTGGTCCCAGCTCTCTGCAGTTCATTCACTAGGTCCCCCCGCGTTGTTCTGGGATTTTTGCTCCCCATTCTTGTGATCACTTTGACCCCCACGGGGTGAGATTTTGCGTGGAGCCCCAGATCGAGGGAGATTATCAGTGGTCTTGTATGTCTTCCATTTTCTAATTATTGCTCCCGCAGTTGATTTCTTCACACCAAGCTGCTTGCCTATTGCAGATTCAGTCTTCCCAGCCTGGTGCAGGGCTACAATTTTGTTTCTGGTGTCCTTTGACAGCTCTTTGGTCTTTACCATAGTGGAGTTTGGAGTGCGACTATTTGAGGTTGTGAACAGGGGTCTTTATACACAGGCGCCATTACTACAGGTAAAGAGTGGAGGACAGAGGAGCCTCTTAAAGAAGAAGTTACAGGTCTGTGAGAGACACAAATCTCGCTTGTTTGTAGGTGACCAAATACTTATTTTCCACCATAATTTGCAAATTATCTGATAAGATATCAGGCTGTTGCAGACGCTCGCATTAAGTTACATCTGTATGTCTAACAGAAGGAATGAGAGATCAGGTTACAGTTGCTGACCACAGAGGTCTTTGGTGAGATGAGGGGGAGGAGGGGGATGCTGCAGCTGCAGTTTTCTCTCACCCCACAGAGATACAATACCTGGATGCTGTGACAACAAAATGGTGTCCCTGCAGAAAAGCCCACTGGTGCTAAAATAAACGGGGTGTGAGCATCAAGACAAATCAGCTTCAGAGACCGAAGGACGCCATCATCTGCTGTTAGACTCTGTCTGCTCGAGAAACTGGCGCAAAACAATTCTGAAGTCTAATTATTTCTTGATGATTCCTATATAATGATAGTGGACCTTGCACCACCTCCACCAACTCTAAGTCTTTGCTGTTTGCTCCACTGATTCCTGCAGTTTCTTCTCTAGCCCCCACCGTTCCTGAGCAGAATATTATCAATACCAAATATGCTAATTAGACTCTCTACTATCAGGTGGGCGGTCTCACACCATCTGCCCCAGTTCAGGACCGCCCACTTGACAGTGGAAAGTCGAACAGTATTGTAAAACTAATATTAATTGCTCAGGAATGGTGGGGACTAGAAAAAATGTTCCAACTGAGCCAGAATAAGTGGAGGGGGGCTCTTAAAGGATGCCAAGAGTTGGTGAAAGGTCTTTTTTAATAAAAAGTAGTAAAAAAACCTCTATACCTTCTCGTGGATATATTAGCGAATAACTGAATGGTCAACCAGTGTGCTGGCATCAACAATATAAGTGATATATCTAGTAAGAAGGCTGAAGAGACTCACAATACAGGTAGATATGTGGGAATTGGCTAATAGTCTTTGTAATGGCCCCATCTATAGTAAGTGCCGGCAATCTAAGCTGTGAAAGAACAATCGCCAGCACGCAGCATGGGCGCAGAAGCAATACGGACGCACAGCATGGCAGCTGTCATCACTTCTTCACATCAGAGCCAGAGCGACTTTTATCCATGGACACTTCTCCAAATTGGAGCATGTGCTTTAAGCTACTACAATTGCAATATTAGACACTTCTCTATTATTACATTCACTTATTTTTCCAAAGAAATGATGGATGTCAATGTGATGCGGTCCTGGAGAGCAAAGAAGACACAAATCAGATATAGAATAGATATTGGCACAGTATGGATTCTTATTACTCAGGCCGACAGCTCTAGGCAGGACACTTAGCATAGACAATGGGCAAGGAGACTTGGTTAAGGATATGTCTTAGTGGCACATTAAGGAGCTTGCTTCATTGGAACATATGGGCAATGCACAGGGGGTCTCTCCAGGGTATTAGCCGAAGCAGCATGCCAGCTCACATGACTGATAAAATGGTCTAGTCTGAGCTGTGACTACTTCCAACCCCCCGTTCTTGTGTCTCCCCAATAAAACACTGACAAATTGGCTGGAAGTTAAGGCCACAGCGGCCAATTTTATTAAACACCATCTTAACAAAATGTCCTTAAACAAAACCAAGAATAACAATGACATTATACATCATCCTCCCCCCACAATCAATTCTACCCTGACATAAGGAGGGGTCTCTGAAGGGCCTATTTACCCCACCTTAGAATAGCAAGACTCCGGCTATTACCCCTGGCCGTGCACACCTAGCCCAAGGGCACCCACACCGGAGTGTAACCGTCCTGGGTACCCTGCCTCAGGACTTCAACCATTAAGTTTCACCAAACAACCTCCAGACTGACAAGTGGGTGGAGTTAACCCCCTCTTGTCCTCTACCCCCGTTTAGCCTACAAAGACCCCTCCTGACCACGCCATGACGGGCGGGGGTGACTCCTTACTCCCGCGCGTCTCCCCACAAACGCAGAGCTCTCTCAATGCCATCCTGGATGCCAAGCAACCATATGTCCAAGCCGATGGCATTGAGATGCACCCCATCAGGCCTAAAAAGATCCGGAGACGCCACCTCCAACTCTCGATGTCGAACCACTAAACCGCCATTTCGAGCCACGAACCTGCCTACCATCTTGTTAAGCTTAATCCGAGCCCTGTTGATGCCCGCTGCGTGCCGCCAGGACAGCCGAGCCACTATGTCTGACCACACCACTATCAGCCCAGGAAAAGTCGCCCACAAACGTAACAAGTCCAACTTAATATCCCGAGTGACTTCCCGGGCCGCACGCAATCCCAGATCATTCCCCCCGGCATGGATGACTAACACATCGGGGGCTCTATCCATGTCCACGAAATACTGGAGCTCACCTAACAGCCGGAACCACAGCAAGCCCCTAACCCCGATCCACTTGACCTGCACCGCCGACCTGTCGAAGCCCAAATGTCGCCCGGACGGCCGAGCATCAGCGCGAACTCCACCCCAATGGACATATGAGTGGCCAGCGATCCAGACCAAGCACACGGACGACCCTGAAACACAATAACAAAACATAAGCAGAACATACCCCTCAAACCCCCCGACCAGAAAAAGCACCCCTCAACCACTCACAGCAAATGCGGCCTCACATACAAACGGAAACGATCAGACTCCCACCCCCCGATACGCCTGATCACCTCCGCCGGCAAACCCCACCGGGACGCCTCAGTGGCGGCCCCTATCCGAAAGGAATGTGAACTAAAATCACCTGGTACCAACCCCAAAACCGACAAACCTTTCCGCAACACCTGAACAAACTGGAACCTCGACAAGCAGGACAAGTCCCTGTGCACCAATAATGGCAGACCTCCAGTCGGGCGCAGACACAAGAAAGCCTCAAAACACCCCACAGGGCAGACCACCGACCCCGGCAGGCGCTGCAAGCGCACGACTAAACCCCTGCCTTCCTGATCCGTCTTGGAGCGCCGGATACGGCATACCAAAACCCCCCCAGAAACCCGACAATCGCCCAACAACAAACCACCCGGGCAGGCCCGGCTACGGGAGACCAACTCTGAAATACAGAAGGCCCCAAAAAATGCCAACGAAAAGGCCAAGCTAAACAAACACACCTCATACTCCGACACACAAACCCGCCCCAAAATCCCCACTAAGTCGCGAACGATCTCAAAAGACAACGGACGCCGACGATCTCTAACAACTGAACCCCGGCGGAAACCCTTAACCGCCTGGCGCACTAAGAAACATTTCGTAAAATCCCGAAGACCCTTAAATTTAAACCAAAATGCTAAAGCTGACAAACTCCGGGACAACCCCGACGGAGAGACCCCAGAACTGAAAGCCGAACCCACGAAAACCAAAACGGAGGCCTCCAAGTCTTCCGGCACCTGCGCCCCATGCAGCTCCCCCAACAACACCTCCCAATCCGACCAAACTCGAGCATACCCAGACCAGGTAGAGTCCCCTACAGACCGCCCCACCAGAGACAACGCCATACTTAGACCAGCGACCATAACTCCTCTGGGCAAGGTATCGCTTCTGCGTCCGCCTCCGGCGCCACCTCCCGAAATCTGTCCCACTGAAAACGAGAGATGGAGTCAGCGATCACATTAATAGAACCCGGCAAATGCACAGCAACAAAATGCGAATTAAGCTCAAGCCCCCGCAACACCAAACGACGCAGCAACCGAACAACTGGCGGCGAGTTAGCGGACTGTGAGTTAATGGCTTGGACCACGCCCAGATTGTCACAGAGGAAGCGGACCCTGCGGTCCCGCAACCGGTCTCCCCAAATAACCGTCGCCACCACGATTGGAAAAAGTTCCAACAATGCCAAATTCCGCACCCAACCATTCACTCTCCAAGCCTGAGGCCACTCCCCCACACACCACTGTCCCTGAAAGTAAGCCCCAAACCCATGCGCCCCGGAAGCGTCTGTAAACAGTTCCAGGTCAACATTGGAAACCAGAGCCCCCTGCAACAGCGAGTGACTGTTATATTTGGACAAAAAACCCTCCCAAACCAACAGATCCTCCCGCAATTCAGACCCCAACCGAACAAAATGAAAAGGACGCCGAACGCCCGCCGTGGCCCTGGCCAGGCGCCGGCAAAACACCCTGCCCATAGGCATAATGCGACAAGCAAAATTAAGACGCCCCAACAGGGACTGCAATTCTCGCAACCTAACTTTCCTCAATCGCACTGCCCGACCCACCAGCTCCCGCAACTCGAGCAATTTGTCCTCCGGCAAACGGCACTCCAGCCTCACAGTGTCGATAACAATGCCCAAGAACTTAATCACAGTAGCCGGCCCTTCAGTCTTCTCCGGTGCCAGAGGAACGCCGAATTCCCCACAAACGTCCACCATCATCTGCAACAGCAGAGAACACACCCACGTACCCGGAGGGCCAATGAACAGGAAGTCATCAAGGTAGTGCAAGACCGAGTCCACTTGAACTCGATGACGCACTACCCACTCTAAAAAGGTGCTGAACTCCTCGAAATAAGCGCAGGAGATCGAGCACCCCATAGGCAAACATTTATCCACAAAATAGCCGTCCTGCCATTTGCACCCGAGAAGGTGGAAGCTATCAGGATGCACCGGTAAAAGACGGAAGGCCGCCTCTATGTCAGTCTTAGCAAGCAGCGTCCCCCGGCCATATCGCCGCACCCAAGCCAAGGCCGCATCGAAGGACGCATAAGACACCGCACACAAAGCCGGATCGATCCCATCGTTTACCGACCCCCCTTCAGGATGGGACAAATGATGAATGAGGCGGAATTTATTAGCCTCCTTCTTGGGAACCACTCCCAAGGGTGAGACCCGAAGGAAATCCAGTGGAGGACTAACAAACGGCCCTGCCATACGACCCAATTCCACCTCTTTCGCCAATTTTGCCGACACCACCTCAGGGTGAGCCAAAGCCGACGCCAAATTCCTAGGCTCCCCCCCTCCCCCCAAATTAGAACAAGGAATGCGAAACCCCTCCGAAAAACCTTTAAACAACCGCGCGGCCGCCGCCCTACTTGGATATCGCCCGAGAGACTCCGCCATCCTTTCCACCCTCACCGGCGTCGCCCCTCTTGTTGTCAGTATCCCCTCCCTTACCTTTACCCTTCTTGAAGCATCGAGTGAGGGGGTGAGCACCCCCACAGCCCGAGCACTCGTGTTTGAAGCGACAGTCGTTTCCAAATTTACACTGCCCCTCATTGTACTGCCAACAGCACCCCCTACCGCCGCCTGCCGACCGACCTGACGATGACTCAGATCCGCCGGCCCCCTCCCGAAAGGACTGACCCCCACCCCCTTTAGTGGCCGCCATCAGCTTCATCCAGGAGCTGATGTCCTTGTGGTCCCATCGCAAGGAAGGCCGCACCGCCTTCCGCTGACGGAAGTGCTCGTCATACCTGAGCCACGCATTACCCCCGTAGACCCGGTACGCATCGCCGATGGAATCGAGGTAACAAAACAAAGCCGAACAATCCTCCGGCGCCCGCTCCCCAACCACACTGGCCAAGATGCAGAAGGCCTGGAGCCAGTTAGAGAAAGTACGAGGAATGAGCCTATAACGGCGCCGTTCCTCCTCCTCTTTCTTGCACTCATCGGGTTTAACCCTATCCAGATTAAACTTTTCAAGGGGGAGGAGGGAGAAGATCTCCACATACTCCCCCTTCCATATCCTTTCCCTCACTTCTGGCTTCAGATGAACCCCCAACGGCCCCTCGAAGCACACATAGACTTCCCCTTTCGCTGAGTCCGCCATGCGAACCTCATCTCTAACCTTAGCCACCTCCGCGCTAGGCACCACCTCACCAGTATGAGCCCCCCCCACTACCGCACCCGGGGACGCACCCAGGTACCCCGCAGCAAGCCCACTACCAGTATCGTCGACCACAGGGACCGGAGGAGAGGAACCCACCCCCCCCAAAGGACCCCCGCCCCGACTCGCCACCGCCGAAGCACCCTGGGCCGCAACCTGACCCGCCGCCCCCCAAACACTAATGGGAGACCCCCCGCCAAACCCCCCCCCGGCACCCAGAAGCTGTTGAAAACCCTGAAGGACACCCTGAAAACCAGACAGCAAGCCAAAAGGATCCCCTGCCCCCACCCCCCCCCAGGTGCAGAAGGGGTGACGTTCCACTCACCAGCCCCAACGGGGAGAAGAGCCCCGGCAGCCGTCCCTCCTGTAGATAGTCCTCCTCCTGTAAGCGATGATGCTGCAGCAGTGCCAGGATGGCAGGCCAGTGAAGCGCCGCCCGCAGGGCCCAAAACAGAAGAATTCCCCGCCGGGCTGCTCCTGCAGCCAGCCCGCTCTCCGGGCGTTCCTTGTTGCCTAGGCTGCGTCGGAGGGGGTGTGTCCAGAGGCTCCGCCCCCTCCCCGGAAGCCGGAAACTCGTCGTCGGAAGGGGCGGGGCTATCCAGACCAGCGCCCGCCCTGCTGCCAGCCTCCACCTGGAAATCCAAAGATGGCCGACGCCCCAGCACTTCCGGTGAGGCCGCAGCTCCGTGCACCAGGCCTGAAGCCCGGCCCCCCTCCTGGGAAGCCGGGATGGACGTCGGGGAAGGAGATAGAGGCTCCGGAGCACCGCCGGACCTCCGCACAGTTCTAGCCCTCCCCCTGCTCGGAGCATCAGCAGAGGGGGAGGCCGCAGCAGCACTCACCGAATCCCGTCACCGGGGGGAAGGGGACACGCGCCGGGATCCCCCCGGAGCCGCATGCCCAGGCCGCATGGCAGGATTCCTCCTAGCACTGCCCCCTGCCGAACGAGACTGCCGACCGGGAGACAGCGCCGGAGGGTCCCTAGCGGGGCTCCTTCTGCGTCGCCTGGGCTGCGGGGACAGCTCAGGGCTGAGCCGTTCTGGAGGACGTGCACGCCGTCTGGGCGGCCGAAGATCCCCTCCAGGGGCAGGAGAAGCGACCACTGGAGAGGCCCCTAAGAAGCGCTCCTGGAGCCAGCCAGTGCCCCGGTGTAGAGCAGTCTGGCGAATCTCACGGAGCAGCGCGTCTAGATCCATGGTAAGGCACAACTTTCCACCTTGATTCTCCTTGCTGGAATGAGCCCCTCACTAGCAGCCCCTATTTACCAAATAACTCTTAGCTAACCCGCCCCTGTGTCCCTGACTTCACCTTTTCACCTAAACTTGACCTACTAGCTCTCATCCCATTTCTAGTCATGTGCTCCACTCCACTACCCTTTCAGGTCCGCTACATTCTGCTGTCTTTCTGGTGTACCAGCCCATCCTTGTAATAGAAGCACAAAAGATTAATGGCTGAAAAAGACCCCCCTGGTCTAACTAGTCTGCCCTTATATTATTACTATGTCATCTTAGTGGTTACCCCTGCCATGTATGCATTCACTTACTGTAGATTTCCCGACCACATCTGCTGTGTGTTCCAAGACTCAACTACTCTTTCAGCGAAATATTTCCTAACATTGCTTCGGTACCCCCCCCTCCCTCCCCACCACCACCATGTAATTTCAGATTGTGCCCCCTTTGTCTCTTGTTTAGTTTTGATAATTAGTTAAAAGTTTCGATCATTTTCCCCTTTTCCTTTCTTTCCTCAAGACTATACATATTTAGTTTTTTTAGCCTCTCTTGTTATATTTTATACTTCAGACCCTTCTCCATTTTTGAAGCTCAACTTTGCACCCATTCTATATTGCCTATGTCTAGAACAGGACACAATAGTCCAGATATGGTCTCAAAACTTTTTCTTGCTTCATACAGTAAAGCATCGTACTGGATATACCTCTAGCTATACAGCTGAGCAGCCTACTGGTTATAATTCTATCTATACAGCTCAACATCATACTAGTTATACCTCTAGCTATACAACTGAGCATCCTACTGGTCATACTTCTAGGTATACAGATGAGCATCTGACTGTTTATACCTCTAGCTATACTGCTGAACAGCCTACTGGTTATAATTCTATCTAGGCAGCTGGACATCATACTAGTTATACCTCTAACTATACAGCTGAACATTGTACTGGTTACACCTCTAGTTATACAACTGAGCATCCTGCATGTTAAACCTCTTGCTATATAGCCATGTATTGTACTGGTTATACCTCTAGCTACATTGCTGAGAATCATACTGGTTACAGTTCAAGCTGTACAGCTGAGCATACTACTTGTTATACCTCCAGCTATACAACTAAGCATCCTACTGGTTATACCTCTAACTATACAGCTTAGCATGGTACTAGTTATAACTAAAGCTATAAATATGAGCATCATACTTGTTATACCTCTAGCTATATAGCCAAGCATCTTAATTATACACCTAGCTATACAACCAAATAATGTACTGGTTATACCTCTAGTTATATAGCTGAGAATTGTACTGGTTATACTCCTGGTTATAAAGATGAGCTTGTTACTTGTTATATCTCTAGATATACAGTGGAGCATCCTGCTGGTTATACCTCTAGCTATATAACTGAGAATAGTACTGGTTATACCTCTAGCTATATAGCTGAATATTGTACTGGTTATACCTCTGGTTATACAGATGAGTTTCTTACTTGTTATACCTCTAGCTATACAGCCGAGCATCCTGCTGGTTATACCTCTAGCTATATAGCTGAGAATAGTACTGGTTTCATCTCTAACTATACAGTCATGCATCCTACTTGCTTTCCCTGCTTCCTGGTTACACTTATTTTAAGGTTGTCAGGACCCCTAGATCCTTCTATTGTGAAATAATAGCTAACACATAACTACCAATACAATACTTAGAGTTCTTTCTCCCCAAGTATATGATTTTACATTTGGAAACATTCTATTATATGACCAATTCATCCAATAAAACCAAATCTTCTGCCTTGTTACAATCCCCTTTTGGAATATTACACAGATGGCCAATCATCTGAATATGTGTACGAAAAGTGTATAGCCAGAAAAAATTAATTTAAGCCTTGATATCTGTAGGATGATATAAGTCTGGGACCTCCACAACGAGAATGGGAGTACAAGTCTGAAAGGAAGCATGGGGATGTCGGCATGTGTCTGCACCGGTCATTTATAACTAGATGCTATATTTCACCCAGTCCCATAGATAAGCAGAGCAGCCGCATGTCTGTGCGCCCATGCCCCATCCAGCCAGGGGCACAAGAAATCCCACCCCAGTCCTTATGATAGGTTGGAAAAAATTGCTACATAGAGACACATAATAAGAAATTGTCAACATCAGCTTGTTGATGGTTTCCAACAGGAGATTGTTTTTCTGCTTTGTACACGGAGTCAATTGACCTAAAGGGTAAAAGATCAAAAGAAGAATGTTCATGAAGAGCCTTGTTTTGCACACATTGAAACATGAAGTGAAATATTTCCATGTCTTTACATCTCGGTTTTCAGGTTTATTGCTATTCGTGATTGTTTGAGAGGCAAAGTAATGTCGAAAATTTCCCTAATGAATAAAACCTAAGCGACAATAAATCCGGGCAATGTTATAGTGTGCGAGAGAGGATTACATCTACAGCTGTGACTCAGATACGGTACATATCTACAGGGGAATATATTGTATAGCGCTTCACCTTCCACAATATATCATCTCATTTCATACTAACACCTATACAATTATACCAGGGACCTGAGCCATCTGAACCAGGAATGAAACAAGTATTGGGAGGTTCATCCAACTCTACTTGCAATGCTTCATTTGCCCTGTGGATTCCCTGCAGCTTATCTAAGGGTTGTCCACAACAGGCTATGCAGATAATAGACGTAATTTGTTAATTTCTGTAATTTCTTCTGTTATGTCTGACTCACTAAATACTTATGTAAAATTCTGGATTATTTTTTTTAGAGCCCTGTATTGCTCAGGAATGGTGGGGGCAAGAGACTAAATTCCAACTGTGCTGGAATCAGTTGTGTGGCGCCTACTGGAGGTTACAAACAGTTGGATTTCATGAAAATTGGGAAAGCTTCTCTTTGGTTGTACTGGCCCAGTAAAGACACAGTTATGGACTCTAAGGGTCTGTTCACACAGAGTTTTTTGACGCGCAATCCGCCTCAAAATCCGCTAACAAAACCGGCTCCTTTTGACTTCAATGGGAGCTGCTCGCCAGGGGCGAACCTAGGGTTTGTGCCGCCTGAGGCGGACGTCAGAAAGCCCCCCCACCCCCCGGAGGAGGGGGCGGGGCCGAGCGGAGGGGGTGGGGCCGAGAGGAGCGAGCATCGTTAGCAGGCAGAGAGCTGGCAGGGAGAGGACCTGCTCTCTGCTAAGCGTGAGGGGAGGCCGCTGGAGCAGCACTGCGTCCACAGAGCCTCCCCAATCCACTGGTTGCTTCCCGTGTCGGGCTGCCGAGACGGTGACGCTAAGCCAGTCCAGGACAATTTGTCCTGGTCTGGCTTAGGTCAGCAAAAATGCCGCCCCCCCTTCCCCGGGGTCCGGCATAGCGCCGCCTGAAGTGGTCGCTTCAGGTTGCCTCATGGGAGGTGCGGCGCTGCTGCTTGATTCTTTTTTCCGCTACCTAGTGACCCTTCTTGCCACGGATTCCGGCGTCCGCAGCTCGAGGTTCCCTCCCGATAAGGCCCATTCAATTAGTCCTAATCTGGAGCGGAATGCCGCACTGCACCAGCATCCCGCCGCGGCTAGCCGCGTGTAATGTTCATACGTGGAATGCAAATTCTGCCATGTGAGCATAGCCTAAGGGTCCACCAGACAACAACGCCATTTGTCCTTCGTGTACATTACGGACAGTGTCCAGCCAGTAGAAAAATTCTGCAACTTGTTGCAATGGTAACACGAAATACTGCAATATGATAAAGCACTTAGCAGTGTACGTGTTGTGTATAAGCGCTGGCCCTCCCAATCATCTCCTCTGCGGTTTCCTGGGTTTAGTACTGGCAGTAAATGACAAGTAGATAATAAGCCCTGAAAAGATCAGTCAGGACAAATAAAGTTCTGCAGTCAATATTACTATTCCAGGGCTTCCAAATATGAAGGACAAGATGGAGTAAATATTTATTGAGTCAGACACAGAATTCAGAAGACTGCCAAAAAAGAATGGCACATGAAGGCAATTAAAATCCTGAAATTGTAGAAATCTGGAAGTATGAGCAAGAATATAACAAAAATATATTACAGCCAAGTATGAAATAGGGTTCGCACCGCTGAAAGCCTGAGGCTCACATTACTGCTGAGACCAAACAGTGGCTGGAGAATGACCAGTGACCTCACCACATATGTCCCTGGTACACTGACGGTGTCCACTGAAGTCACTCATATGTAACTCACACATGACTTCTCGTGGCGCAAGCATCCCTACATTTCCTATACAGACACCCTGCTCGGTCATAAAGTAGTTCTAGATTCTAATCAATGATAATATCTATTTACACAACTGGTGTTGGGGGTACTGTATATATATATATATATATATATATATATATATATATATATACACAGTATATATATATATATATATATATATATATATATATACAGTCCTATGAAAAAGTTTGGGCACCCCTATTAATCTTAATCATTTTTAGTTCTAAATATTTTGGTGTTTATAACAGCCATTTCAGTTTGATATATCTAATAACTGATGGACACAGTAATATTTCAGGATTGAAATGAGGTTTATTGTACTAACAGAAAATGTGCAATATGCATTAAACCAAAACTTGACCGATGCAAAAGTATGGGCACCTCAACAGAAAAGTGACATTAATATTTAGTAGATCCTCCTTTTACAAAGATAACAGCCTCTAGTCGCTTCATGTAGCTTTTAATCAGTTCCTGGATCCTGGATGAAGGTATTTTGGACCATTCCTCTTTACAAAACAATTCAAGTTCAGTTCAGTGTGATGGAGGCCGAGCATGGACAGCCCGCTTCCAATCATCCCACAGATGTTCAATGATATTCAGGTCTGGGGACTGGGATGGCCATTCCAGAACATTGTAATTGTTCCTCTGCATGAATGCCTGAGGATTTGGAGCGGTGTTTTGGATCATTGTCTTGCTGAAATATCCATCCCCGGCGTAACTTCAACTTCGTCACTGATTCTTGAACATTATTCTCAAGAATCTGCTGATACTGAGTGGAATCCATGCGACCCTCAACTTTAACAAGATTCCCGGTGCCAGCATTGGCCACACAGCCCCAAAGCATGATGGAACCTCCACCAAATTTTACAGTGGGTAGCAAGTGTTTTTCTTGGAATGCTGTTTTTTTGGACGCCATGCATAACGCCTTTTTGCATGACCAAACAACTCAATCTTTGTTTCATCAGTCCACAGGACCTTCATCCAAAATGAAGCTGGCTTGTCCAAATGTGCTTTTGCATACCTCAGGCGACTCTGTTTGTGGCGTGCTTGCAGAAACGGCTTCTTTCTCATCACTCTCCCATACAGCTTCTCCTTGTGCAAAGTGCGCTGTATTGTTGACCGATGCACAGTGACACCATCTGCAGCAAGATGATGCTGCAGCTCTTTGGAGGTGGTCTGCGGATTGTCCTTGACTGTTCTCACCATTCTTCTTCTCTGCCATTCTGATATTTTTCTTGGCCTGCCACTTCTGGGCTTAACAAGAACTGTCCCTGTGGTCTTCCATTTCCTTACTATGTTCCTCACAGTGGAAACTGACAGGTTAAATCTCTGAGACAACGTTTTGTATCCTTCCCCTGAACAACTATGTTGGACAATCTTTATTTTCAGATCATTTGAGAGTTGTTTTGAGTAGCCCATGATGCCACTCTTCAGAGGAGATTCAAATAGGAGATCAACTTGCAATTGGCCACCTTAAATACCTTTTCTTATGATTGGATACATCTAGCTATGAAGTTCAAAGCTCACTGAGGTTACAAAACCAATTTTGTGCTTCAGTAAGTCAGTAAAAAGTAGTTAGGGGAATTCAAATCAATAAAATGATAAGGGTGCCCATACTTTTGCACCGGTCAAATTTTGGTTTAATGCATATTGCGCATTTTCTGTTAGTACAATAAACCTCATTTCAATCCTGAAATATTACTGTGTCCATCAGTTATTAGATATATCAAACTGAAATGGCTGTTGCAAACACCAAAATATTTAGAACAAAAAATGATTAAGATTAATAGGGGTGCCCAAACTTTTTCATAGGACTGTATATGTATGTATATGTGACAATGGAAATCTAACTATAATATGCAATGGAATCGTATTGTATTCTATTAGTGTTGATTCAAATAGTATTCAAAACATAGTTTCAAATACCTCGCTCCCATAGGAATGAATGAGAGCGACCGAACAGCAAGGGGTTAAGCGCTGGCCAGCGGCGTCGGCAGTTTCCATTCATTTCTATGGAGCGAGGTATTCGAAACTATAGTTTCGAATACTATTCGCTCATCTCTATATCTCTATCTCATGTTATCTGCACAATATAATATACAATTGCATCATAAAATCTTTGCTAACAAGTATCAGTATGATAGCTACTAACATTAGGGGATGACATATAGATCTGTAGGGGGCTAGCTGCGTGGTATGTTCACACACGGAATGCCGTGTGAACATACCCTAATGTCTCCCATCCTGTAACTGCGGCCAACATCCTCTCTCTCCCGGCTCCAGCTTCCTTTGGGACTCCTCTCTCTGATCCACAATGGGGAGAGGTGAGTATTAAGGTTTTTTTGTTCTATGACATATACAGTGAGGGCATAAAACTGTGAGGGCAACCTAGGGGGGAGACATGAAAACCTATGTGGGCAACCTGAGGAAGACCTATGTGGGCAACCTGAGGAAGACCTATGTGGGCAACCTGAGGAAGACCTATGGGGGCAACCTGGATGGGGGCATAAAAATGTGGGGGCAACTGGGCTGGGACAGGTTAATATTTGAGGGGCCACTAAGGTGAGGATACTTAAAGTATGTTGCATGTAGGAGCATTTGACTGTGTGATGGACCACCGAGGTGCATTATATTGTATGGGGCCACTAAGGAGGCATTATACTGTGTGAGGGCCACTAAGGGGTGTTATACAATGTCGGGGCCATTATAATTTGCGCAGGTCAGGTATTTCTAAGTGGTGGTAATGGGGGCCCAACTTATGAAACCTTTGCACAGGGTCCACCAATGTGTCAAAGTGGCCATAGAAAGATGTCCATTGATCCAGCACCAGGTACACCACAGCCTACCGGTTTCGAGTGTCCATATTGCTTTAAAAAATGTGAGATAAGCACCAGAATATTGGATTTTAACCCTAATGGTGCCAGTCTACTGCAAATCTTACCTATAGTCCTACGAGTGACCTGTGCACCGTTACCCTACGCTGGTCTGCTGACAACCTGCAGAGCTATAGCCGTATATACAGTGGGTGTCTGTTTGTATACATTACCATGCACAGAGACGTATTGTACTTGTTATACTTCTTGCATGACATTCCCCTGGCTTGTGAGTATTATCCGTGTCGTTACGCAGTACGCATGCCCGTCCATTCTCCGCGCCTCCATTATATTATTACCTCCTTAGCAATAAGTCTGATTATTGCAGCTCAGAAAACATAATAGATCATAAAAAGGAATAAATTGCTCCGAGCAGCTTTTGTTTCCTGGAAGAATAAATACAATGTCGGAGGTTGGCATTGTTCCCCCCTCGTACATATTAGGCTCAAATTGCCGCAGTTTTCCGCGAGATAACAGGGCGCCTTCTTAAACACAACCCGGGAAGTTATATTTGCATAAATAAAGAACACAGTTCAAATAATTATAGGACGAGGCCTTTAAATATATATATAAATCTATATCCAACCACGCCAACCAGTGCTTAGCATTAGGTATGTATGAGGCTCCTCAGCCATTGCTAAGCAACCCCTCGCCGCTTGACAGAAACCAACGCTGGATCTCAGAGAACAAAAAAGCCAAGCTTTACTCTTCATAACAATTGCGCGGCACATCTAATTAGGGACAATTCTTCTGCAATTCACGTCAGCGGCTTCAATGGTTTGCAGGGGGAATAGTTATTATGTAATATTTACAGTCCTCTATTTGCATCCATTAAAACATGCAATTTATTCAGCCCTTGGGAATCTGTAAGACTATGTATCAGGTCCCTCCACCCTGTCTAGGAGATGGGTCACCAATGGGGCAAGAAATGCTCTCATCTAGTAGGTCAGAGGTCCGGAGAAAGACATGGAGTTGCTTTGCACAAGACCTATTATTGCAACAAGCAGTAAATGAATCCACCGTGAGAGTGGCTGCCTCCTCTAGCCCTGGGACCCAAATAATCCCACAAGTATCACCGTTCCCACCCGCCCAACCCTGACAAAGCTGCCATTGGGCGATAGAGGATTTTTAATTTTTTTTGGATAACATATACAGTATTGCTAAATATAAAAATGAACATTTATTAAATACTGTACAGTATAAAAATATTTTTATAGATTTGTAGAGCAGACGATTTTGGACACAGGGATACCTAACATGTACGGTATGTGTTTCACAATATTTACATTCTTTTATATGTGTTCTAGGGAAATGCGTTGATTTGAATTTTTAATACTTTTATATATATATATATATATATATATATATATATATATATATATATATATATATTTTTTTTGCATTTATTAACCCCCTGTAATACATTACAGACAGGCAACCTGCCTTCAAAAGAAATGACGATTTTTTGCAATGCAATTGACTGGTTTAGTGGGGTTTACCTTGGAACGTATCGAATCCAGTTACCGAGTTGTTTTTGTATGTGGTCTACTTTATTGTTGGCCCTGTAGAATATATGTAATATAGACTCGTGTAAGTTTAGAAGACCTGTGTTTTTTTCAAGTTTGTTGTATCCCAGGATATAGTTAGAGAATTTTCGGTTTGTACCAAAAAAGTTTGGCCTGAAACAAAACTGGAGGTAGAAATCCCCAGAGAGTCATGAAACAAATCTCGCAGGGTTCTCCCATCTCCATCTCTGTCCTGCATTAGACTGGCAATTTTCAAGGGAAAGGTTTAAAGGGGTTTTGCCATTAAAGACACCTATGCCCTATCCACATTGCTGGAGTCTGACCACCGGGAGGAGAATGAGGGACCAAGAAACCCCCTAAACCTTCTTGTGAATAGAGCACCAGTGCACTTGTATAACCAGCCCACCATTCACTGCTTCTTCTGATCACCGAGGGACCCGACTCTTATACCCTACCCTATTTACTTCTCTATAAAATGGATATTGTCCATCCCAATTCTCCCCACTCTCTTTTTCTCTAGTTTTATGATGCTGGAAGGTGAACAACC
The DNA here is from genome assembly GCF_031893055.1 of Leptodactylus fuscus. Lineage (NCBI taxonomy): Eukaryota > Metazoa > Chordata > Amphibia > Anura > Leptodactylidae > Leptodactylus > Leptodactylus fuscus. The sequence goes on from NC_134268.1 coordinate 31,436,476, forward strand.
AGTTGGTATTTCTTGTTTTGCTCTTCCAGTGATTTCCAGGCAGATTTGCTGAATCCGGGCGCTTATGGCAGATCTGCTATTCACTTACGGTTACATTCAGCTTTATATAACGGTTTATTCCTCATCTGCAGCCATTATAGACATTGACCTCAGGGTTACTTTAATTCAAAAAGAATTTATTGTGGGAATAATTATTCTGATGAAGTCTGTAAGGAAATTAGGATGTGGGTCTGGACAAAGGAATGTAATCAAGGCATACAGTCCTATGAAAAAGTTTGGGCCCCCCTGTTAATCTTAATCATTTTTAGTTCTAAATATTTTGGTGTTTGCAGCAGCCATTTCAGTTTGATATATCTAATAACTGATGGACACAGTAATATTTCAGGATTGAAATGAGATTTATTGTGCTAACGGAAAATGTGCAATATGCATTAAACCAAAATTTGACCGGTGCAAAAGTACGGGCACCTCAACAGAAAAGTGACATTAATATTTAGTAGATCCTCCTTTTGCCTCTAGTCACTTCCTGTAGCTTTTAATCAGTTCCTGGATCCTGGATGAAGGGATTTTGGACCATTCCTCATTACAAAACAATTCAAGTTCAGTTGTTTGATGGTCGCTGAGCATGGAGCAAAATTCTGTTGAGGTTGAGGTACTTTTGCACTGGACACATTTTGGTTTAATGTATATTGCACATTTTCTGTTAGTACAATAAACCTCATTTCAATCCTGAAATATTACTGTGTCCATCAGTTATTAGATATATCAGACTGAAATGGCTGCTGCAAACACCAAAATATTAGAACTAAAAATGATTAAGATTAATAGGGGGGCCCAAACTTTTTCATAGGACTGTAAGTACAATAAGTGGGGGCCTCTGGGCCTCCAATTATTATAGAGTATAATAATGGTTCAAGAATGATGAATCTCAAAAATCTCAGATTTGGACAAACATTCTCAACCTGTTATGAAAATGGTGGCTCATTGTGAACCTGTTCAGTTATTTCTACACCCAATCAGGTGACCCTTTGGTATAATGATGGGGTCAGTCATATGTCAGTAGAATACACCTAGGAATGACCATCCGAGACGTCATCTAATGATACATATAGAGAGCCCAGGATCCCGCTACAGCAAACAAGAGCAATGATTTTGCTGCTTATCTTTGTATAGCATGAAACCTACATATCTTACAAAAGCAACAAAAGCGAATCACAAGCCCTTTAATCTGAGGGATGAGTGAAGAGAGTAGGTAGATGTCACATCAGAAGGAACCGCGCGACAACAAGCTCAGGGTCTCTGGATACAATAAGACGTCAGCTTTATATCATTTTTCTGGTTCCCAACCTGTCAATTATTCTTAAGGTCTCTAACCTTACTATTTCCCATTGAAAATAATCCTTTACGAATTCTATCCGGGAAACACAGATGAAAAGTATATTGTTGGATTCTCACGATGGATATTCTTATAATCCACATCTTGAAATACACACAGCTAAGGCCTCAGTATAAGAATATTGACTTGTACCTGTTGTAATGATCTGCTTTCAGCCATACCCAGGCAATGAACTATCCAGGACGCAATAATTCACCTATCAATCCCCTTTTCTACGGATGTCACTTGGGTCAAGGAACACAATAGGATCCACGACTTTGATACCCATCAATCTTAAATGGGTTTTTCAGGATTTAAAGAGGACCTTTAGCTCCCTCCACTATCTTCACCTCTTTGCATCCATCAATAGGTGTCGTTCCATTGATTCTGTTGCAGTTGGAATTTTTTCTCTAGCCCCCCCCACTTCTGGAGCAATCAGTGCTGTTAGTTTCAGCACAATTTTGCTCTCTACTGTCAGGTGGGCGGTGTCAGCCAGTAACAGACAAGCAGAGTCCGCCCACCTGACAGTGGAGAGCATAACTGTGCTGAAATTAAAAGAATTGATTGCTTGGGAACAATAGGGGCTAGAGAAAAAAAATCAACTGTGCTGGAATCAGTGGAGCGGCTGCTATTAAAGGGATCCTATCTCTCAAACATTTTTTTTCTAACACGGCGGAATAGCCTTAAGAAAGGTTTGAAAAAAAATAGTGTTTGAAAGATAGGATCCCTTTAAAGCAAAGAGTTAGAGTTGGTGGAGGTTTTGAAAAGTTCTTTCTAAATATTGATGACCGATCAAGGATTAGGATAAGTCATCAATATCATATCTGTGCACCAGTCACTAAACATCAGATGTTTGAAGTGGCCACAACACATTTCGACAAGTACCTTCTCCACTTCACAGGCCACAGAAGTCACATTCATCAGTCACATAGCCAGTTTACAACTCAATCCCTTTCAAGTGCACCAAGAGCAGACTCTGTACCTTGGGTTGGCAACTCCCCGCACATGTGCCAAGAGTGGCACACGAGGCATATTTCCTTGCACGGGCAGCCTGAGTCCTTGCCGAAACAAAACTCTTCAGAGTATAATAAGCGGAGCCTCAGGGGAGGTGATGAAACATAAAAAATATTGATATTCACCTTCCCTGCACTCAGGAGCCGCTACGTTCTCTTTAGTGCTTCTTCCTGATGTAAGAGAATGCAGATAGGGCTGCAGGGGTCACATCGGCGTCATTACACATACGTGACTCCTAAGACCCAATCAGAAGAAGAAGCAGAAGCGCCGAAAAGAACAGAGTGGCCCCAAAGCACAGGGAAGGTGAGTAATATTTTTTATGTTTCATCACCTCCCCTGGGGCTCTGTTTATTATACTCTGAGGTCTGAAGAGACCCCACAGTTTAATAATAGATAGTGAATATCAAAAATTGGAATATTATTAAAGTTGGATTATTATACTATGTGGACGGGCCAGTATGTAACATAATACCGTGTGCAGGGGCAGCTATGAGTACATAATACCGTGTGCAGGGGCCAGTATGTAACATAATACTGTGTGCAGGGGCCAGTATGTAACATAATACCGTGTGCAGGGGCAGCTATGAGTACATAATACCGTGTGTAGGGTGCACTATGGGACATAATACCGTGTATAGGGGCCGCTATCAGACATAATACCGTGTGCAGGGGCCACTATGGGACATAATACCCTGTTCAGGGGCCACTATGGGACATTATTCTTTATAAGGGTGTATTTATGATCCAGATACATCTTGTGTTTCCACCATAAGGCTGCTGCCATACGTTGCTCCTGGTCACATTCATTTACCATTAATTGGAAGCTGCACATGGACTTCCATTGCTTCTAATCAGAAAGTACAGATACGTCCCAGGAAATAACAGTAAGCACATGTGTCCTGAGGCATGGTGGCAGCACTTCTGTGTTATGGTTTGTGGTATATGACATCAGTATAGGGGTCGTCAGCCTTACAATTATTCACCGGCCACCTCATCTGTGATTTTTTTCCTTCCCCGGCACGTAGATGTTTACTACCCCTTACAAGCATTTGCCCAGGGCATCGGCATTGCCCTAGCTTAGGATAAATTTCACCTATAACCTAGAGCCATATCCAGAGCTGTAGAATGTAGTTATGTGAATATAATGGAATATATGACAAGGTCCTCAATGACTATGACACATATCACGGTCACCGTCAAGTCAATAGTCACATAATAGGCGGAGATCATTTGTGTGTAGTCAAGGTGTCAGAGTAAATGTTGTACAAACATTCTCCGATCTGGAAGATTAGACTGATGAAAAATCACTTTCCTGGCATGAAGAGAGAAGAGTCATCCAATCTAGTCTGTGAGAAAGCTCTGAGGAATCCCCAGTCATAGGGTCAAATGGAAGACCAAAAGGGTCAAATACTTTTTATAGGCTCAGTATCCAAAATTGCAATGTATCAGTTTAAAAAAAACTAAAGAAAACCATAGGCAATGCATAAATAAGTATATCTACAGCATTGTGGACGGAAAAAGACTACTGTCACCTGTGATATGTTAGGTACGACATGATGGAAGCATATGACATATCTTGGAAGAAGGTTATCGGTGTCAGCCAAGTCAGACAAGTACCAGCCTTGTACAGATCACAATACTTCAATAGGCAAAGAGACCTGGGTAACGAATAACTCCATGGCATGGACTCACCATAGTTTACTGGTCTCAACCATACAACACACACGATTCTTATATTCCCCGGTATGTACTGTATTATTCAGACCATAAAATATGTCTTGTCAAGTTAAACTTTGCTACATTTATAGATGGTTCTGGAGGTCTATGCAGGGATGTATTATTTCCACCATTTTCATACTGAAAGTTCTCCATGCAGGACTCTGATTTTTGACAAATTTTGCAATGGAGTCTCCAATGAACGTAGCCATAAGCGACCAAGTGACAAGGACTCCTATCCGTAGATACCAAAAATCTTCTAAAGCTTTGTCCACAGTGAAGTTAATAAGTCATGTGTCACATTAAACTTGGCCTCGTCTATATGTGGACATCATCTAGGGGTTCGTTACTTTTGTCTTCAGTCCAGGTCACCTTGTAAATACCGTACACCATACTGAGAGAAAAAAACACATGAGATGAGGAGTGGAGGGGAGAGGAGGAGATTGTGTAAAGGATGGAAGAGAAGAGAAAAGTAAAGGGAAGGAGAGAGATTAGAAGAGAGAAGACATGAGAATAAACAAGATAAGAAAACCAGAAAAGAGAGGAGCCAGGGGTGGAGGAGAGGAAAATACTTCAATACCAGTTAGGTAACCAACAATAGCTATCCATAGATCCCAAAATGGCTTCAATTTCCTATTCCTGTGGGGGCAACATGGTGGCCTTGCAGCGCTAGAGCCCTGGGTTCGAATCCTGCCAAGGACAACATCTGCAAGGAGTTTGTATGTTCTCCTCATGTTTGTGTGGATTTCCTCCCATACTCTAAAGACATAGTGATAGGGAAAAATGTACATTGTGAGCCCTATATGTAAAAAAAATTCCTGTTCCGGTCATTAATGAGAATCCAGAAGTTTTGATTTCTCATTATCATGTGAGGTTACGAACCAACACAAGAATTAATGATGGACGTTCTCTTGTTCACCATCACCCCTATGTATAGAAATATCTGATCTTCACACACTAGAGGAGACAATTAGAGATGAGCGAACAGTAAAATGTTCGAGGTTCGATATTCGTTTCGAGTAGCCCCTCAATATTCGACTACTCGAATCGATATCGAACCCTATTATAGTCTATGGGGAGAAAATGCTCGTTTCAGGGGTAGGCAACATTCGATCAAATTATACTTACCAAGTCCATGAGTGAGGGTCGGGCTGGATCCTCCGAGAAGTCTTCTCCGTGCAGCTTCCCCGCAGCATCTTCCGGCTCTGAATTCACTCTGCCAGTCATCGGGCCTGGGCAGAGCCGACTGCGCATGCCCGCACTACAAGCGGACATGCGCAGTCGGCTCTGCCCAGGCCCGATGCCTGGCAGAGTGAATGAAGATCCGGAAGACGCCGCGGGGAAGCTGCACAGAGAAGACTTCTAAAGGTAGGAGAAGAACCAGCGTTGATTGGCCGACTGTATAGCATTCGGCCAATCAATGCTGGTTCTGCATCGAACTTTTACATTCGAATAGCGAGTGGTACTCGATCGAGTACGAGTATTTCGAATACTGTAGTATTCGATCAAATACCTACTCGATCGAGTACTACTCGCTCATCTCTAGAGACAATCCAATAGGACATAGGATCACTGGAATAACTGGAGAGGATGCAGAGATGGCCGCCACACCTAGGTCCAGAAGCCTTAGAAGGCCCATAAGGGGCAATTCTACAAACAATACATTCTAGTTGGGGGGTCTGGTGCAGATTTTACATTGGGGTCCAGAAGCTTTGCCTAGGATGGGACTATTTACTACAGGAAGCCATTAATAGTGGGAGTTTATGTGCGGACACGTCTTGTTACAATCCTATCAGGGAGTGATTTGGCGCTTACAGGCTCTCCATCATACCCTTTATAGCCATTGGACCACTTCGATGTAATCTTCACTCTTGGTTATAATAGTCATCTTGTCGCGGGCTCGCTGTGGAGCGGACTCTTTGCCTGTAACAAATATAATATGTCAAAAATAATGTTTCTTCAATTCCTTGGAGAAAACATGAACACCTTAGACGTAGAAGAAAAGTCCCCGGTAAGGAAACCTTGTGAGCAATTTGACAATGTAATAAGAAAATCTATTCAATGTGTTTATTGCCAGTAATCCGTCTTGGCAGATACGCTGGGAACCAGGAGATATCTTGAGAAGCCCAGGCGGTCGTCTTGCCAAGATATAATTACTACAATCAATTCAGGAAATAACACAACTCCGAACCAAAGAAGTGGAAGAAGATGGCGACGCTTCACACATGAAAATGTTAGTATCTAATTATGGAGGGGGGAGTTACAATGATTTGGGGATCTCAGTCGGGTAAATGAGAGTTGTATTAATTAATATCGCATTCGCTAAGCAGAACATTCGCTTGTAATGTATAATTATCTTTTTTTCCCCATGTTTTACAGTTGAGTTATCATCGGAATTCGTCTTATTCTGCATTTTTTAGGGTTGGATAAAGACGTCATATTAAGTGAATCTGTCACCTAAAAGCAATGTCAGAGCATGCCCACTAGGCACTCAGTGTTGCTTAAAAGCAATGATTGTGGTGGTTGAGGGTCAAACTTATTGACAAAAACAACGTGACCCAGAAAGAAATGCAACATTGGTGCAAAACTCAGCATGTAGTTATGGCTCAGATATGTAAATGATTACAGGTCTGATCAGATACCGGGTCTTACCACAAGAGGGCATAAAAGTGCTTCCCTCAATAGCCTATTAAAAGGCTCTCAGAAGCTACTTTTGGGTAGTGTACCACTTGCTCACCACTTGGTGAGAGTTCAATGACTTCTAGATATGACTCTACGACACGCTGGAAGACATTTTGCCTAGTTGAGGGTGTGCATCATTTCACTGAGAGGAGTAAGATGGTTGTGTCAAGGAACTGGCCTCCATCCAGGCTGTTCTGACCTTCGGTGTTGGAAATGGTGGTTATGCGAGGGAACACACACAAAGGTAGGCCAAGGCAAATCACCTGTAGAGAAGATTGTTGGATCCACCAACAAGCACAAATAGCTCCCATAGTTTCCTTGTTCATCACCTGGACACAAGTGGCACCTTCATTACACACCTTTGTCTCTGCCCAAAACAATTCCAGTCACTTAGAAGGAAATTTGGTTATGCCACCCATAGTGAGCCCCAACTGCTGGTACGATGTTTTAGGTAACCATTGCATATAACAGTCAGTCACCCCTACTAGTGATATGAGGTAGGCTAACAGCTCAGTGATATTTGCAGGACATCCTACGGCCATGTATGTTACCTCTCATGACAGGGCAGACAGCTGGTATTTTGCAGCAGGATTTTGTCAACACAGCACTGGTTTACCTGGTTTTGGCTACATCAGATTGCAATATTAACTTGACATCCCCATTCACCAGATTAATCCCAAACCAAACATTTAGAAGACAATCTAGGGCGCCATCTTGAGCATCCTATAAGTATGTAGGATCTTCTGGATCCACTGCAACATCTGTGGGCCAATGTATTGCAGGATACCATACAGCACCTGTATTATGTCCATGTCCAACCGTATCTCATCTTGCATCCAGGCTAGAGGTGCTAAGCAGGGTCCTGGAGCCTCCTCTCAATAGTACATATACAGTCCTATGAAAAAGTTTGGGCACCCCTATTAATCTTAATCATTTTTTGTTCTAAATATTTTGGTGTTTGCAGCAGCCATTTCAGTTTGATATATCTAATAACTGATGGACACAGTAATATTTCAGGATTGAAATGAGGTTTATTGTACTAACAGAAAATGTGCAATATGCATTAAACCAAAATTTGACTGGTGCAAAAGTATGGGCACCCTTATCATTTTATTGATTTGAATTCCCCTAACTACTTTTTACTGACTTACTGAAGCACAAAATTGGTTTTGTAACCTCAGTGAGCTTTGAACTTCATAGCCAGATGTATCCAATCATAAGAAAAGGTATTTAAGGTGGCCAATTGCAAGTTGATCTCCTATTTGAATCTCCTCTGAAGAGTGGCATCATGGGCTACTCAAAACAACTCTCAAATGATCTGAAAACAAAGATTGTTCAACATAGTTGTTCAGGGGAAGGATACAAAAAGTTGTCTCAGAGATTTAACCTGTCAGTTTCCACTGTGAGGAACATAGTAAGGAAATGGAAGACCACAGGGACAGTTCTTGTTAAGCCCAGAAGTGGCAGGCCAAGAAAAATATCAGAAAGGCAGAGAAGAAGAATGGTGAGAACAGTCAAGGACAATCCACAGACCACCTCCAAAGAGCTGCAGCATCATCTTGCTGCAGATGGTGTCACTGTGCATCGGTCAACTATACAGCGCACTTTGCACAAATAGAAGCTGTATGGGAGAGTGATGAGAAAGAAGCCGTTTCTGCACGTACGCCACAAATAGAGTTGCCTGAGGTATGAAAAAGCACATTTGGACAAGGCAGCTTCATTTTGGAAACAAAAATTGAGTTGTTTGGTTATAAAAAAAGGCGTTATGCATGGCGTCCAAAAAGAAACAGCATTCCAAGAAAAACACATGCTACCCACTGTAAAATTTGGTGGAGGTTCCATCATGCTTTGGGGCTGTGTGGCCAATGCCGGCATCGGGAATCTTGTTAAAGTTGAGAGTTGCATGGATTCCACTCAGTATCAGCAGATTCTTGAGAATAATGTTCAAGAATCAGTGACGAAGTTGAAGTTACGCCGGGGATGGATATTTCAGCAAGACAATGATCCAAAACACCGCTCCAAATCCTCAGGCATTCATGCAGAGGAACAATTACAATGTTCTGGAATGGCCATCCCAGTCCCCAGACCTGAATATCATTGAACATCTGTGGGATGATTTGAAGCGGGCTGTCCATGCTCGGCGACCATCAAACTTAACTGAACTTGAATTGTTTGTCCAAAATACCTTTATCCAGGATCCAGGAACTGATTAAAAGCTACAGGAAGCGACTAGAGGCTGTTATCTTTGCAAAAGGAGGATCTACTAAATATTAATGTCACTTTTCTGTTGAGGTGCCCATACTTTTGCACCGGTCAAATTTTGGTTTAATGCATATTGCACATTTTCTGTTAGTACAATAAACCTCATTTCAATCCTGAAATATTACTGTGTCCATCAGTTATTAGATATATCAAACTGAAATGGCTGTTGCAAATACCAAAATATTTAGAACTAAAAATGATTAAGATTAATAGGGGTGCCCAAACTTTTTCATAGGACTGTATATATATATATATATGAGTGTAAGGGCTCGTTCACATCTGCGGCCCGGCACTCCGTACTTAGGTTTCCGTTTCCTGCCTAAAACACAGGCAGGATACGGAAAAATGCAGGAGACTTTCTCACCCATTCATTTGAATGGGTGAGAAAGGTGTCCAGCCGTGAGCGGCGGTGAGCGTTTTGCGCTCTCCGCCGCGAAACCGGGTTTTATAATCCGGACACAGAGTCGGACATGCAGTACTCTGTGTCCGGATAAAAAAATCCGGTTTCGCGGCGGAGAGCCTAAAACGCTTACCGCCGCTCACGGCCGGACCCGGTCTATGGTTTCCGTCTTCTGGCATGCAGAAGACGGAAACCATAGAACGGAGACCCCAAACGCAGGTGTGAACCCAGCGTAAATCTAATAGGTAGCTCCCTAATATATCACTGTGTGGATGCCAAAATAAAAAGGGGAGATATAATGTGTAGTGGCCAAGAAAAGGGGGCCTTATACTGTATGACATTTTTGGGGTTCCCCACCCATAATCTTACATATCTTTATTATATTCCAGGGTCTATTCAAACTCCAGAGTATAATAATCGTAGGCCCTGGGTAGGTGTGCAAACATACTGAACAGCTCGTACTCACCTTCCTTTACCTCTCCGAGGCTCTGCTGCATTGTCCAATCTTCTTTTCCGGTATCTTCTGTCCTCCTGGGTGATGTCAGCGGCCTCACGAGGACCAGTGAGACCTATGATTAGGCCTCAGCAGTTAATGTCATGGCGCTTTGACGCAAGGATTGTGACGTTGACGCTCCCCATGTGAGTGTTGAGGCTAAACCATAGACTTTAGCGGTCCCCAGGGGCCACTGACATCACTCAGGAGAGTTCAAGAAAGTGTTTAGTATTTTTCCACTCCACCCCTGGGTCTTCCGTTATTATACATTAAGCAGGGATCAGCAACCTACAACCTACAACTCCCAGCATGCTCCATTCACTTCCATTGGAGTTCCAAGAACAGCGGAGTAAGTATGCATGCTGGGAGTTGTAGTTTTACAACAGCTGGAGAGCCAAAGGTTACCTACCCCTGGTCTAGGGGTTCTTCACCATAACAGCTCCTCCAATTTGGACCGAACAAGTTTGGTCGGAAATGAAACTTTGTGAATATTCGAAAAACAAATCTCTCAAGGTTTTCCCGTCGCTAAATAAGACCCATTGCAAAGTTTCTCTTCTAGGCTTGTACTTTAGCTTTATAGAAAGAAAAGTGAAATAACATCTAAAAAAAAAAGTGGAAATTTCCTTTCTGACAGTCCAAATCAATATTCTCTGCCAGTGTGCTCAGTTTGGAAGCCGCAGGTGCCTCGACTAGAGCATTCGCTAAATGAAGTTGGCCCAAAAATAGACTCTCATGACAGTTTTGCTACCAGGATGAGACTGAAGAGATTCAGTTCGCCTTCCAACGTAATTTAGAGAATTTTATAGAAACTTTATTAAAGTTATTGAGCGGCACAAACATTGCACATAAAGACAAATGTGCCAAATAAGACTGGAGCTGGCCATGTTCTATAAGCGTATACACACCATATAGAGACCGCGCTGCAGAGTGATATACAATGTCATGACATAGGGATGGTCTCCAACTTGTGGCTCACCAGCTCTTGCGAAACTACAACCCGTTGCGAGTTGCTTCATTGCTTGCTTTATTCTAACTACATATAATACAGTGGCTTTATGTCTTTGTATTTCTCTGAAAAGCCACATCTCAAGCCCTCCTACATGCAGAATACGGTGAGAATGGAAACAAATTTAAAAAAAAATAGTCGTTGATGAGAGGAAAGACAAAAATAACCCATGTGAAGAAGACCTAGTGAGACTATTAGACCACAGACCTAGTTCTCAATCCGTATCCTCAGTACTAAATGCACAAATATATGCAGATAGACTGATATTAGATAGGAGATAAATAGATATAGTGGCGTACGTAACGTTGTGTCCCGCGTCCTTAGGGGGCCTGGTGGGTTCCTGCTGCTTTTAGATATTTTTTTAATAGGTTGTTACCTGCTGGAGCAATCCCAGCAGATACAGGCCCTATTTGCTAACCGATCCCCGTTCCTGCTCACAGCCACTTCTGCTTCCCCTGCTGCCCTCCAGGGGGCCCCGTGTGTCTCACATCATGTCGCTGGGGATCCCTGGAGAAAAGAAGGAGAAGCAGAGGTGGCCATAAGCATTAGCGGGGATTGGTAAGTTAGGCCGCCGGCCTGCAGAAAGAGTATTTATTGGACAAAACCCAATACTTACTGCTATCATTGCCCTCGAAGGTCTCTTTAGACCCCCCAAGTATAATGATCTGAGGCCTATTGAAGGTTAGTGTACATAAAAATAAATATTCAATAAATTCCCCCCCCCAAAAAAAAGACATGGCCCGTCCCAGTCTTATACATTGATCTTGTGTTCGCCGTTTGGTTTAAATAATGTTTTAATTTTATTGTTCAGGTTATTACGGATGCGGTGATACCAAATATGTAATGTTTTTTTCTATTTTTCTTTATTTTACATAATAAAACATTTTATATGGGGAAAATGGGATTTTTGGGGCTTTATTTATTTATTTCTTATTTATTTTAAACTTATTTAAACTTTTTTATTTTTACTGTTTTATAACTTTTTTTTCTGTCCCCATGGGGGATTGAAGCAGTGATCGGCTGATCACTGCTTCACTAGATATACGCTGCAATACATGTATTATACGTGTATTGCAGCGTACAGGAAGCTCTCAGCCCCGTGCACACGCACAGGGCTGACAGCTTCCATTTTGGCAGGATCAACCAGGTACGTGGAGGGGACGGCATGTGGCAGACCCGGAGTCACTGATCAGACCCCGGGCTGCCCACTGCCAACACTGGCACCCCCCCGAAACCATCGCAGGGGGTGCCGATCGGCACCGTTATGTACCAAAACCCCTGAGATGCTGGCGGTCATGTTTGACCGCCGGCATCTCAGGGGTTAACACCCGCGATCAGACCCAGTTCCGACCGCGGGTGTTACAGGGCATTGTCAGCCGTATGTTACAGCTGACACCCGCGGGGTATGGTGCGCACACAGTTTCTGTGTGCACACCATGCAGCCGCCATTGTACTACGGCGGTTTGCGGGAAGTCCTTCCCAGCACCGCTGTACTATTACAGCGGATGTCGGGAAGGGGTTAAGGTTTATAAGCCCACTAGCCACTTCATTGGTACCTTTTATAGTGGGTCCATGCTCTATTGGGTGCAGCGCTGAGCAGTGACCACCACCACCACTATAGAGCGCCCACACGGAGAGCGACCCAGCAGCCCAGCAACACCCCTGCAGCAAGGCTAAGTCCCCAGGCTCTGAGCCACATCGCCCCATAGGAACCATAGGCAACACAACAACGGCGGACACCACACAGCACCGCACCATGTAAACAGATCACAAAAAAGTTCACCTTACCATATTGTCATGACATTGTTGTTTTGTATATTTTGTTTCAGCTGGGGATTTGATCCGGGCTCCTATTTTCTGCTGGTGGTTGCTTTGCTACTGGACCATCTGGTTTGGTATTGGTGTCAGTCCTCTGAGCATACTTGAGGTTCCAGGAATCGAACCTCAGGTATTTAATTTGCCATCATCCTATCGGAGGATTCTGGGGCCTTTTTAAGGAAGAGGGCTGGCCCCACATGTTGCTGGTTTTCGTGGTTTACACCTTAGGATTCTTGGCTCTAGGAGGAGGATTGTTTTGGTGAAAGTTCCAACTGATTAGGAAGTGGTGTGAGAGTTGCCTGTTGTTTGTATCTGGTTTGTTCCCTCACACCCTGTCCTTCTGCTCTGTTTGCCTGGCACTTACTTGTGGTTTGAGAGGTTTTGGGTTCCAGTGTTTTCCCCTTTCCTGTGTTTACCCTTTCCTCACCTCTCCACTGTCCCTCTCCTCATTTTCTTGTTTTGTTTTGTGTTGTGCTGCGTGTCCGTTGTCCAGCACCTCCCAGCCCGTTTGTCTGTCTGCAGCTGCACCTGGATTTCGGTAGGGGTCACCACTTTAGAAACCCCAGTCCCTAGCTCTCCTATAGCTCTTGCCCTATCTGTCTTCTAGGTCTTCATGCTAGAGAGCCAGGAGTTGTCGGGGCCAAGGCTAGCTTGGGGACAGCTGACCACCACCCGTAGGCAGGGCCTAGCTAGCCACCGTAGTGCCAGGGATAGTCTCCCTCCCCTGTTTCCTTAGCGGTGCAACCTGCAGTCCGGAATCTGGGTCTGGACTCAGACACGAACGTAACACATATGGTGTCAGTCAAAAGACTGCAACATGTGAACAGGGCTCAAAAAATTCACCTTGCCATATGGTGTCAGTCAGAAGAACTGATCCAGTAGAAGGCTCCCGTAATTTAAAAACACCTGGACCAAATGGGAGGATTTCTGGTACCAAGGCAAAACAAAAAATGGAGGGGACTGTTTATTTAGCCCATGCACATAATTCCAGTACCTAATACATAGGACTTTCCTCAAGCAAATGACTGGTTGATCATACAAAATTACATAAATTTACTAAATTGAATTAAATATTTCAAGTCTCACGTGAGAATTTCACATATCAATGTGACATTTTCTACATTTACACCAAATTTCACGGCCTTTGCGACTTATGCAGATATTTATGACATAGGACATCAGACATTATGACATATTTATTAGAGATGAGCGAGTAGTATTCGATGGAATACCTCCCTTGCATAGATATTGGTGTACTCAGTCGAATACCACGTGGTAAACGCAGTAAAAATTCGATTCCCCTCCCACCTTCCCTGATGCTTATTTACACCAATATCTATGCAGGGGAGGTATTCGATCGAATGCTACTCGCTCATCTCTAATATTTATCAACAGAAATCACAGCAAAATAGTAGCTAGACACTTTTGAAAAATGTTCACTAGAATGGGCGCAATTTATGAAATGATTCAGAAAATGTATAGTGTTATAGATCAGGACCCGTATCATCATGACTCCAAACCCTGACCAATCCATATGCTAAGAGAGGAAGCATCCTACTAAATACAACACAAGCAAGGACTCCATGATGAAAAAAGGGAATTCACCAACTCACAAAAAAATCTGTAAAAAACCTCAAACCCTATTAGACAGTCTCCCTTTCCATAGAACACAGAGCCCTAGGCAAATATGAAATGTTTAAAATAGTAACATATAATTTATTATCAGTCAAGCCCTCATAGTGAAAGTCACCTGTACGAGGAAAACTCCAAACATGGCTAACGGCTTAACCTCCAGTATTTTGCCTGTATATGACCACAAATCCAAAGGGTGCTATGTTTTATTGATGGGTTCCTAGGAGCCCTGACATTGTTCTACATTACATTTTATAGATAGGTTCCTAGGAGCCCTGACAGTGTTCTACACTATGTTTTATACATAGGTTCCTAGGAGCCCTGACAGTGTCATACACTATGTTTTATACATAGGTTCCTAGGAGCCCTGACAGTATTCTACACTATGTTTTATAGATAGGTTCCTAGGAGTCCTGACAGTGTTCTACACTATGTTTTATAGATAGGTTCGTAGGAGCCCTGACAGTGTTCTACACTATGCTTTATAGATAGGTTCCTAGGAGCCCTGACAGTGTTCTACACTATGTTTTATTGATGGGTTCCTAGGAGCCCTGACAGTGTCATACACTATGTTTTATACATAGGTTCCTAGGAGCCCTGACAGTGTCATACACTATGTTTTATAGATAGGTTCCTAGGAGCCCTGACAGTGTTCTACACTATGTTTTATACATAGGTTCCTAGGAGCCCTGACAGTGTCATACACTATGTTTTATACATAGGTTCCTAGGAGCCCTGACAGTGTCATACACTATGTTTTATAGATAGGTTCCTAGGAGTCCTGACAGTGTTCTACACTATGTTTTATAGATAGGTTCCTAGGAGCCCTGACAGTGTTCTACACTATGTTTTATAGATAGGTTCCTAGGAGCCCTGACAGTGTCATACACTATGTTTTATAGATAGGTTCCTAGCAGCCCTGACAGTGTCATACATTATGTTTTATAGATAGGTTCCTGGGAGCCCTGACAGTGTCATACACTATGTTTTATAGATGGGTTCCTAGGAGTCCTGACAGTGTTCTACACTATGTTTTATAGATAGGTTCCTAGGAGCCCTGACAGTGTTCTACACTATGTTTTATAGATAGGTTCCTAGGAGCCCTGACAGTGTCATACACTATGTTTTATAGATAGGTTCCTAGGAGCCCTGACAGTGTCATACATTATGTTTTATAGATAGGTTCCTAGGAGCCCTGACAGTGTTCTTTACTATGTTTTATAGATAGATTCCTAGGAGCCCTGACATTGTTCTACATTACATTTTATAGATAGATTCCTAGGAGCCCTGACAGTGTTCTACACTATGTTTTATAGATAGGTTCCTAGGAGCCCTGACAGTGTCATACACTATGTTTTATACATAGGTTCCTAGGAGCCCTGACAGTGTCATACACTATGTTTTATAGATAGGTTCCTAGGAGTCCTGACAGTGTTCTACACTATGTTTTATAGATAGGTTCCTAGGAGCCCTGACAGTGTTCTACACTATGTTTTATAGATAGGTTCCTAGGAGCCCTGACAGTGTCATACACTATGTTTTATAGATAGGTTCCTAGGAGCCCTGACAGTGTCATACATTATGTTTTATAGATAGGTTCCTAGGAGCCCTGACAGTGTCATACATTATGTTTTATAGATAGGTTCCTGGGAGCCCTGAAAGTGTCATACACTATGTTTTATAGATGGGTTCCTAGGAGTCCTGACAGTGTTCTACACTATGTTTTATAGATAGGTTCCTAGGAGCCCTGACAGTGTTCTTTACTATGTTTTATGATTTTATGTTTTATGATGTTTTATGATTCCTAGGAGCCCTGACAGTGTTCTACACTATGTTTTATAGATAGGTTCCTAGGAGCCCTGACAGTGCTCTACACTATGTTTTATAGATAGTTTATTTTGAACAGCGTAGCTTGTGGTATGTAAAATATACTGAAAGCCACCCTGTCTTGATACATAAGATCCTATCATTAAATTGCAATTTTTATGACTAACACGTAGGAATAGCCTTAAGAAAGGCTATTCATCTCCTACCTTTAGATGTCTTCTCCGCACCGCCATTCAGTGGAAATACCAGTTTTCTTCTGTATGCAAATGAGTTCTCTTGCAGCACTGGAGGCGGTCCACAGCGCTCAAACAGCACTGGGGACGTCCCCAATGCTGCAAGAGAACTCTCCAGCACTGCCTCCATCTTCTTCTGGAATAGCCTCTTCACGTGTCTTCTTCCAGCGGTGGGGTGACACTTCTACGCCTGCGCAAGTCAACTCTGCCGTTGGGCCTTGGGCAGAGCTAACTGCGCATGCCCACCTGGTGAAATTGGCCATTTTCTTGTGGCCGCTTACCTCGCTTACCTTTGCATATTTCTGACCCAGAATTCTTAGCAGGGCATGCATGGTGTAGTGAGTCCTGCACACCTCACAGTGGTGTCTCCTTATCTGCTTTGCGATATAATTGCAGCCTTGTTGCAATAAGCAAAAGAAAGGTAACCCAAGGTGGTGATGGTGACGGTGTTATGACCAAATGATAATTTTTGAAGACCTTAGAGCAGTTGACCCATTCTCCCTTTTCACATTGGTAAAGTAGATGATACAATGTAACTGTCATTATTAATTGATCCTCTAGGGTGGACTCTTATGTTTACATATATATTTTACAGTAAAGTAGGCAACATCTCCAAACTAGGTCACCCAATTTTTGAAAGTGTTTCCAGTGACTTTGTGACTGAATTCCGCTATCAAACACTATCAGATAAAAGTTTGCAGAACAAAAATCATAACAGACCTAAGGAATCTGAGATACATTTTATCTTCTAGGACAAGGCTGACACCAATGGCTTCACAAGTGTTAAGGGGAATGTATTGAAGCGAATAACCTATTGTTTAAATCAGGTTTTTACATATACTAGATTTTTTACATTTTTGCTCTTTTGCTCAGGGTTTTGCTAATTTTCAGATGATTACATATAAAGAAAATCCTGAAATCTCCCCATAGTCTGACACTTTCCATTCTATAGAGATCACTTTTCAGCATTTATCTATTGTGACCATGCACAGATTATAATGACAGGAAACAACAAGGTGGATGCCAATAATGTGAAATCACACCATTGGCAATTCACACCTCTACAGAGGTCACGGAGCATACCCACAAAATTCTCCTATAGAAGTCAATGAGTTGTCTCCAGATACCATCATTCTGTGTTCATGTAGCTGCTGTACTGCCCTCTTGGTTAGTACACCCTAAGTTACATCAAAAGGGCTTATATCTTCAGAATAGCTCAGTGGATACATTATCAATCTGCTCAGGATTTTGCAGGCTCTGCACCTAGCAAACAATGATACCCTATGTCATTGGGTTTTTCAGACCTGATGACAGTTTCTCTTTAAGGTTGGACCAAGGGTAAGTACATGCAGATCAATAGATATCTAGACTTCAAACTTCCTTGCAGTTTTCCACAGCCGAGCTTCAGTAACTGATGGACTAAAACTGCATTAAATTTACCATGGAAAAGATTTCCACAATTAATGGTTTAGTAGCTGAACAAAAAAATACAGATTATGGGTTAACACGTCTTGGAAAAAGCAAAGCAACTTCACGTCATTGGATATCTTGGCTAGGAAGTGAGGCTTGTCTGTCTCCAAATAAACACTATTCCAATCAGATATGGAGAAGGAAATCATAGCACTGGGAAAGTAAAAATAAATCACGAAGTGTTCACCATGATCCAGAAAACAATCAGGCTCCGTGTAAAGCTATTTTTTATTTGTTCACGTATAGACACTTGAAAACATAACCAAGCCCACGGCATGGACCATACCACCAGGTCATCGCCTCTACACCTAAATGTTTTATGAAAAAATCGACTCCATGTGGTTGCGCGACAGATTCTGAAATACAACATGACTCCGATTCAACTATTAACAGTTTAACTAAATGAAACATATCAACGGTATCACATGAACACAACCCCTGACCAAATCTCCTATTAGGGAGGAGAACGTTTACAAAAGTGTCTTCTGCTTTTGCAACAGAAGATGAACAAAACTCTAAGATGTAAAACACAGGGCTTCTAAGAACCCATCTATAACACATAGTGTAGAATATTGTCAGGACTCCTAGGAACCTATCTATAAAACATAGTGTATGACACTGTCAGGGCTCCTAGGAACCTATCTATAAAACATAGTGTAGAATACTGTCAGGGCTCCTAGGAACCTATCTATAAAACATAGTGTAGAACACTGTCAGGGCTCCTAGGAACCTATCTATAAAACATAGTGTAGGACACTGTTAGGACTCCTAGGAACCTATCTATAAAACATAGTGTAGAACACTGTCAGGACTCCTAGGAACCTATCTATAAAACATAGTGTAGAACACTGTCAGGGCTCCAGGAACCTATCTATAAAACATATTGTAGAACAATGTCAGGGCTCCTAGGAACCTATCTATAAAACATAGTGTAGAACAATGTCAGGGCTCCTAGGAACCTATCTATAAAACATAGTGTATGTCACTGTCAGGACTCCTAGGAACCTATCTATAAAACATAGTGTAGAACACTGTCAGGGCTCCTAGGAACCTATCTATAAAACATAGTGTAGAACACTGTCAGGACTCCTAGGAACCTATCTATAAAACATAGTGTAGAATACTGTCAGGGCTCCTAGGAACCTATCTATAAAAAATAGTGTAGAACACTGTCAGGGCTCCTAGGAACCTATCTATAAAACATAGTGTAGAATACTGTCAGGACTCCTAGGAACCTATCTATAAAACATAGTGTAGAACACTGTCAGGGCTCCTAGGAACCTATCTATAAAAAATAGTGTAGAGCACTGTCAGGGCTCCTAGGAACCTATCTATAAAACATAGTGTAGAATACTGTCAGGGCTCCTAGGAACCTATCTATAAAACATAATGTATTTTTTCTCACCTTCCTTGGGCCTCCACCTATTATACTCCGGGGTATGAATTTTTTCTCTACCAAACAAATCACCATTTATTTGGTTTTGTTAGAAACCATACTGTTTGGACTATTTGGGTCTAATCCAGTTTGTTAGTAACCGATTCGTCCACCTCTAGTTTACGTTATACATAAGAATATTAGAGACTGATTGGGAAGGGGGAAGCAAGTAGTACTAAAATGAAACTGACTGCTCGGGGGAAATATAGAGATTTCCATGTCAGCCAATTCCGTATTCTCTTTGTATAGTGGACTTGCTTATGTGAGATGATTTCTATCAAAGTTCTACCTGGATGTGCTGAGAGCAGGGCTCTGAACAGAAGTGCTGTGCTTTACAATGACTTCTCTTTATCTTCAGGGGGAAAAATCTGCTTTAATTGAAAGTCCCTATAAAGTCAGCTCGCTGTTATCACTATGGTAACCTCGTCATTAGCTCCGGAGATGACAGTTGTCTGGGAAAAATCTCTACTAACATGGTGTTCCTCTGTAACATGGAGGAAGACTCAGCCGATCTGTTGGGTGATTGTTCCTCTTCTTATCTTGCTTTATATAACACCTATACCTAAAAGAAGAAGTACACCTTCATGGAAGAGGTAGGAAAAGTGGATAAAGCGGCGGCACACAACACAGTGCTGCAAAAAAAGGGAGTCGTTTATGCCTTTAACCAAGGTGCACTGGTTTTTGACAGATGGCGGTACAAATGCTCAGATTCCAGTGTTGTATTTCGCCATTAGAGTGGGAAGGGGGATGTAATAAAATAATACCGCCATAGAGTGCAGAAATAGTACTATACAGTAATAAAATAATACCACCATAGAGTGCAGAAATAGTGCTTTACAGTAATAAAATAATACTACCATAGAGTGCAGAAATAGTGCTATACAGTAATAAAATAATACCTCCATAGAGTGCAGAAATAGTGCTATACAGTAATAAAATAATACCGCCATAGAGCGCAGAAATAGTGCTTTACAGTAATAAAATAATACCTCCATAGAGTGCAGAAATAGTGCTATACAGTAATAAAATAATACCGCCATAGAGCGCAGAAATAGTGCTATACAGTAATAAAATAATACCGCCATAGAGTGCAGAAATAGTGCTATACAGTAATAAAATAATACCGCCATAGAGCGCAGAAATAGTGCTATACAGTAATAAAATAATACCGCCATAGAGTGCAGAAATAGTGCTATACAGTAATAAAATAATATCGTCATAGAGTGCAGAAATAGTGCTATACAGTAATAAAATAATACCGCCATAGAGTGCAGAAATAGTGCTATACAGTAATAAAATTATATGCCATAGAGCGCAGAAATAGTGCTATACAGTAATAAAATAATACCGCCATAGAGTGCAGAAATAGTGCTATACAGTAATAAAATAATAGCACCATAGAGTGCAGAAATAGTGCTATACAGTAATAAAATAATACCGCCATAGAGCGCAGAAATAGTGCTATACAGTAATAAAATAATACCGCCATAGAGTGCAGAAATAGTGCTATACAGTAATAAAATAATACCCGCCATAGAGCGCAGAAATAGTGCTATACAGTAATAAAATAATACCGCCATAGAGTGCAGAAATAGTGCTATACAGTAATAAAATAATATCGTCATAGAGTGCAGAAATAGTGCTATACAGTAATAAAATAATACCGCCATAGAGTGCAGAAATAGTGCTATACAGTAATAAAATTATATGCCATAGAGTGCAGAAATAGTGCTATACAGTAATAAAATAATATCGCCATAGAGTGCAGAAATAGTGCTATACAGTAATAAAATTATATGCCATAGAGTGCAGAAATAGTGCTATACAGTAATAAAATAATAGCACCATAGAGTGCAGAAATAGTGCTATACAGTAATAAAATAATACCGTCATAGAGTGTAGAAATAGTGCTATACAGTAATAAAATAATACCGCCACAGAGTGCAGAAATAGTCCTATACAGTAATAAAATTATACCACCATAGAGTGCAGAAATAGTGCTATACAGTAATAGAATAATACCACCAAATACTGCACAAAATAGACATAGAGAGCCTAAGTAATAAAATAAATAGTTTACAGAGACACATATATATACCGCATACATACTAACCACAGTACATGTGCTATTATACTAACACTCTGTCTGCACTAGTATATAGCTATTCTATTATATACAGTATGTACCATAGTCTATTTGGTATATTCTCATCTAAACATTTCATGTATGTTGTTCGCCCCATATCAGATCTGTAGATATAATATTAGCCAGCTCCGCATACTAATGAGGAAACTTCCAGAAGATGCGGCTTCTATATTAAATGACATGAGGTCGAAATGCGTAAATTGCACTTTCTGTACAGAGATAATTAATACTTCAGCCTTGGCAATTTACATTAATCTTTCCTCTGGAACAGAAAACACAGGAAATGTATTTGTAAGGATGGGGTGGGGGTTTTAATTACTCATTTGACATTGTTAGTTTTGATTGCAAGCATAGAATACGTGTTTCTAAACACAATTTTAGTTAATAGTCTGGGGGCTACATGGGGTTCTGGAAGTCAGAATTGGATGTGTAAAAGAGGTTGATCTCTTTGGATAATCAAAAATAAGATCACTGGGTGCTGCTGAGAGTAAGTGTTTCACTTCTGCACACTGCCCCCGCAGGCAAAATAAAGCATTACATGTTTCTTTAAAATTATTGCACAGATAAGCAGAGTCCTGCCTATAGAGAGAAGCCATTTAAAGGAGTTATCCATGTTCTAATATTGATGGTCTGTCTAGGGGACAGTGCTGCAGTATCCAAAGCCACCATCAAACATGTATGTTGAGTGAGCAGCATATATAGCATTACCGGGAGCTGCACTGTCCTGAATATTGAACCCTTGCAGATCTAATGCTGATGAGACTAAGCCATCAATTTTATAAAGCGGATAAACCCTTTAAACATTATTGTATAGATTACATAGTGTTTACATATAGATATGGTCTCCTTTTGTAACTTATAATGCACAGGTCCAATTACACTGTATATGGTATCCTAGAGGTGCATTGACAACACTGCAGGGTCACAAGTGCTTTTTTGACATTACATCCCTTACAATTTACCTGACCTCCCAGTCTGGTTTAAATGCTATGAAAAATAAAACCCCAGTTCCAAAAAGTTGAGACTTTGTGTATAATAAGAGACTGACACTTCATGTTCTGTAGAGATCACTTTTCAGCTGTCATCTCATTATCAATATAGTGAGGATAAAAAAAGACTACAGTGGGATAACACAGGAAACACCAATAATAATATGTGATGGACACAGTTTACCGCCTCCCCCTTCCTTCTGCACAGGTCACAGACATGCTCGCATTATTATGCAACCTTAATTCCAAAAATGTTTAGATGTGTAAAATGTAAAGGAAACAAGAATGCAATGATTTGGAAATCTCATATAATCATATTTATTTACAATAGAACATAGAACACATACCAGAAGGTGAAAGTTACACAATAGAACAGAAAACACATATCAGGAGGTGAAAGTTACACTATAGAACATAGAACACATATCAGGAGATGAAAGTTACACAATAGTACATAGAACACATATCAGAAAGTGAAAGCTACACAATAGAACATAGAATACATATCAGGAGGTGAAAGTTACACAGTAAAACATAGAACACATATCAGAAAGTGAAAGCTACACAATAGAACAGAGAACATATCAGGAGGTGAAAGTTACACTATAGAACATAGAATACATATCAGGAAGTGAAAGTTATACAATAGTACATAGAACACATATCAGAAAGTGAAAGCTACACAATAGAACATAGAATACATATCAGGAGGTGAAAGTTACACAATAAAACATAGAACACATATCAGGAGGTGAAAGTTACACAATAGAACCTAGAACACATATCAGGAGGTCAAAGTTACACTATAGAACATAGAACACATATCAGGAAGTAAAAGTTACACAACAGAACATAGAACACATATATAATCTCACAGACTCGGACGTATGCTGGCGTTGTGAAACAGCATCTGGCTCACATCTCCATGTGTGGTGGTCCTGTGATAAAATACGACCATTCTGGGAACTAGTAGAATCACACATTGCACTTATTGTTGGGTCTTGCCCACCCCTTACCCCGGAACTAGTCCTTTTATCCCTACCGCAGAATGAGCTCACTCCCTCTTCAAAGAACTTACCAACAATCCTATTGGAGGCAGCAAAAACACTCATCCCTCTTTTTTGGTTACAACAACACCCACCCCCGATCAAACTCTGGCTAGAAAAAGTGTTCCAAATTTCTAAGTTTGAGGAAATTGTGAGCTGGACAAACAGAACGCATGATCGATATGTTAAATTGTGGTCCCCATGGATCTCCTTTGTTGAAAGTCGTCGCTACCTACGACAGCTGATACTGGCCGACTGACCTTCTTTCTGCCTTACGCCTATCTCTTCTCTCTCCCCTCGCCTTTCTTTCTTCACACTCTTTCTCGCCCCCCCCCACACACATACCACTCACCCCCTTGTATCTAAGCCAATCTACCCTGATTAACAACAACCGTTGTCTAAGATGTAAAATACTGCATACCTCACTTTGCCTTAATATGTTAATACCTTTCTAGGTTATTAACCTCTTATACTCCTGCTCTACTTATCTTATATATTGACTGTATTATTTCGCAACTTTATGACTCGGTAATGTTTCTTCATTGTTATTACTGTTTTTGTATGGAAAATGGAAAAACCTTGTTCAAAATAAAGTATATAAAAAAAAAAAAAAAAACATAGAACACATATCAGGGGGTGAAAGTTACACAATAGAACACAAATCATTTTCATTTGAAAAAATAACTAATTTGTAAAGTTGATGGTTATATGAGATTTCCAGATACTTGCATTCTTGTCTTTACATTTTACTCACCATCCCATTTTTTTTAAAATTGGGGTTGTATGTTTTTTCATCTGAACATGTGTGTGTGTTTGGGGTAGCATATTGTACTGGCTGTGTTTGAATTCTAATCTAAAATAGGTGCATTTAGGTACGAAATATCTTGACAATAAGGAATAATGCAGCACCATCACATGGGAAATGAAGAATTCCGCAGTACCCACCAACTCACCCAACCAATATGGACAGGACTTCAGAGCAAGAAACAATCTTTGTAACCAACATTCTTTGTGACCAAGATATGAGGATTCTGAATAGAAAATCATACCCCGCATTGATTCCGATAGGATATATGAAGATAAATTATCTAAAGTAGACATTCCCTTTAATAACGAATGTGTTACATGAAAAATGCCTTTGAATCAGCAGGAAGCATGTTATAGAGCAGGAGGGGTTGAGCAGATTTCGGTCTGCACGCAACTTGTATAGATGGAAAATGTCCTTTTATTGGAACAGCAGTACACCACGTATCGGTCCTCACAGGAACCGTTTTCAATTTACTTTCTATTATTTATTTATGTATTTTTATTTCCTTTGGCGTCTAGGCTGGTTCCTAGCCCAGGTCATGTGATACGACCCAGCCGGGCTCCAGTCCTGCCAATGACTAGATTATTATCTTAGTACATGGCAGCAGGGATTCCACATATTGGTATAAATAGTAAAATAAATATCTGTTCCGTTTCCTGCTCCGGCGCAGCTATAACCGTACGTGTCATTGGCAGGCTGCCATTTACATAGGGAACTGCTTTGGTGTCTTACAGAAGTGTTAACATACAGTTGCTATCGAGCGCATCAAGTGCTCATGGACAGAACTGTTTATTCTTCATCTCTGATTTTCTTGGAAGTCAGACCTGAAAGCATCCCACTCAGTTCCCTTGTTGTGTCTTGTGACGAGTTCAAGACATCTTTGAGAAAAGTCATCATGCCGTATTTGAATAATAAATAAATCACAGATTTTGCCTTCCGCTTGGATCAACAATTTGAGATGTTCTCAGTTGGGTTTCATGTGATGTGACTGGCTGATATGGGCAACAAAGATGGAATCATTTCTATACGTCTGTTCATAAGCATAGCAAGGAGGACAAAGGGGGGACAAGTTAAATAATGAGACCCATGGAAATCCGAGTGCAGGTATGAACCTAGCGTCAATGAATCAGCAGATTCCAATGTCTATGTGGCGGCTGTAAAGCAAATCTCTGATAGTTTATTATATCTTGATGATCTTTTTTGATATCTTTTAATAGTCGTCGATGAAACAAGTAGGCAAATATAGACAACCCTGTAAGAAATAAGTTATTTAGATACATAACCTTACCCAACCCAGTTGTAAATGGCGGCTTCCATGAGTGCATTGGTAACCGGTTCACAAATACAATGGCTGCAACATATAGGCAAAGAGCATAGGCCCATCCCCTTGTGTCTCCCCTACAGAGTGACACTATTCACAACCTCCAATGGAACTCATTGAATTATTTTTCCTTAAATGTTGCACTCCTACTTTACATGCTTTCCGACGCGGCATTCATTCTGGAAAACTGTGTGAAAAGGTCTGCAGTAAATGTCAGGCTAGAAGACTAATAATGATGTGTGCAACTCCTCATTAAAAGAAGATCATCCAAAAATAATGGAAAGTAGGGTATGTCATATCAAATCAAACACGCCACGTAGCAGCTCATTACCGGCGACATAGGAGACCGTGGTGTCATCGTTCTATGCGGCCATATAATCTGGATCACAGCATAGGGAAATAAAAGGCAGGCGACGGGGAGAAGAGGCAAGAAGGGAGACCAATTATTATTAAACCATGAAGTGCAAAGACATATGTATAGGATGAAACAATTAACTTGATTTGCAGGGTTATAGATATAGATAGGATATCAAATTGGTGGGTGTCCAATTGCTGGAGCCTCTACTGATCAGCTGTTTGCAGCTAAGGGCTAGGCTGCAGTAACTTGGCTTGGCCACTACTCAATGAAAGGAGCTGTGTTTCTGGCTCAATTCATTCCAGCACCCATGGCTAAGGGGGCATTCACACTTGCGCCCGATCTGCCCTGTGCCACTCCGCCGGGTTGCCGTTCTCAGCCCCGAGAAACTGGAAACTGGGGAAGCTGTCCCCTGTCCAGTTTCTTGGGGCTGAGGACGGAAACCCGGCAGAGTGGCACAGGGTGGACATCGGGTGCAAGTGTGAATGACCCCTAAATTGCTAAACCACCACCAATCTGATATCCCAAGGATAAGTTACCAATATCTATAATTTGGATAACTATTGATAGAGTATATTGAAGACCATGGAGGGTTCTGTTTCATTGTCACTTTTGTGAAGGAAATTCCTTTCATTATGAACTCAGTTGTAGAATTAATAGCAGAATTTTCTGTAATATTTTTAATTTCTAAATGCACAATAAGTAATATGAAGATGGAACTGAAGAAGATCATGACTTTGCATGAACTACTTTGAGATGGTAATGGTCGCTTACCAATATGAAGATTTACGTTAGAATAAGATAAGCCACACACATGGTGGCAATTAGCCAATAGACCATTATGAGTCATTATTATTGGAATATAACCAATTAGAATGGAACTCTGAAGGTATGATAACCAATTGAGCAGCACTTTGAGAAGTTCCACCCTGTTGCAAGTTTATAAATAAAGAGCTTGACCCACCTCCATATGGGAATTTTTCTGGATACCACATTTGCCGGTGGGCTCTATGATTCCTCTGTTACAACATCAATGACTGGCTATACAAGATCCTCCTTACCCCTAGTGGTTAGCATTAGGTTTGCAGCAACACTTTCCCACTTCTATGATCGCCACATAATAGATTCCAGATGTTTTACATGTCTTTCATCAAATCATTTCAAGTAACTTTCTTTGTCCAAGACAGGATGCTTAGCACTATTCATTTAATGTATGTAAGCATCACATGTTATGGAAGTTCTGATTGGAAGTGACGCCCTTAAGGCACCATTCCCATTAGATGAAACCTAGCTAGGTAGGATTTCTTTTCAGCAAAGTTGGTTTCATCTTTGTTCTTGGTGCAAAATAAAATCGAGTGAATAACCTTTACGCTCCTGGGAATCAAAGAACAGAATAGCAGTAACATGAAAGCTTGCTGTAAAGATAAGGGTCAGCTCTCATCTCTGTCTCCGAGACCATGTCGTACTCATCTGATGGACTCCATTGACTTATAATGATATGCTATTTTTCTTATCAAAAACAGCAGAACCTGCAACGGATTATATGACGCAGATGTGAACACAGCCCTCGATATGGCGGAGCAGAATTCTATATCTTGTTACCATATTTTTATGGATGGGTGGTAGATGTACTTATAAAACATTAAAGTAATAATCTCCCATAACAGCGACTGAGTCTCAGAAATTCAGGTCAATTAGCAGCGAAGCCTCATAACCAATTACATTAAGGGGAAAATGACCGTCCTGTTCCCTTTAAAACCAAATAGGAATAAAGTCTTTGAAGATAATTTAATTGTCGTCACTCTTTTATCGTGGATTGAAGCAGACAACATCCCTCAATGGCAGAATGACAGATCCTGTGCTTGTAAGCGCTTGATGCTTCATTTCTGTTGTATAATTTACTAAAATTGTCTGGATTTTTTGTATAAAGAACATAAAAATACATTTTGTAGCCGTACTAGACCGGGATATCAACCATAACAGATCGACTGAAGTCGTAAACTCGTAAACTATCACAGTCATGAGAGCTCAAGTGAAAATCTGAGTTTTGCCATTGCTCACACAGCGGCTATTCGTTCAGCGCAGACTCATTCACTTGAATGGAGATGTGCTGCAGTTCCCTGCACAATGGAGACCCAGGAGGGGAAAAACTGTGAAGGGGCTACAGACCAAAACTAGCCGTCGGATCCTTGGTTGTCAGCATGGGTGGGGGTTCTGGTCGGTGAATCATGGAACTGTCTGATACGAGGGAATCTGACAGCCGAGACTTATATGATAATGGGGTCATGTATGTGCTGTATGATTGGGGGGCAGGTCACGTATGCATGTTGCAGCTTCATTCATCTTTAACGCTAGGGTCCCACGAGCGTTCGGGTTTCCACCCTTCGTGACTGGCGGAAGAAAACCCTGTCCACTTAAAAAGTGGTTACACGCAGAAATCCACAAACCCCATAGACTATAATAAAACCAGCGGAGAGAAAAGTCTTCCTTCCAGGACTTTTCTCTCCACCAATTTCAAGCGGAATCTGAGATGGAGTCTCCTGCAAAGACTCAAATACTAGTGTGAACCTTGCATAAAGTACTGGTAAAGGGAAGCCCAGCTCAGTGACTCTCTCTGCAGTCAGGTCCTCAACAATAAAACAGTTAATCAATATCCTGGGATGAGGGAATAATTTACAACCCAGAGTACCCCTTTAATACAAAGGGCTAGGATGTCCCATCAACAAAAATCACCCACTATATGCAGAACAAGTTGCAGTATTACTGCTACCTCCAGACATGTTTTCCGAGGGGAAATCCAGCTATTATAGACAATGCTTTTTGCACTGTTGTTTTCTATAGTACATATTAGTGTTAATTCAATTCTACAGTTTTTAGAGCCCCTTTTCTAAAACAGGAAAGGGGCGCCTGTGACAGGCTCATAGTACATAAATTATTCCCTTACATTGTCAACATAGAAGCTCAAGATGCCTTGGGTTAGAGGAACCTCAAGCATCATTGAAAGAAAATGGGATCAAGTTTGCAACACATCACAAAGAAGGTCAAATCTACTGAATAGGCTGTACAGTGTGAGTGAAGAGGAATGCTCCCCGCTCACACTGTACAGTGCGATAGGCGCTGCTGGGCAGAAGGACGTTCCTGACAGACTGTCAGGAACGCCCTTCTGACTGTAAAGAGCTACGGTACCGGGACCGATAGCGCTTTACACCGGGCACAGATCGGTGAAAGCCGACAGTGTGCTGATGGAGAGGATAATTCATTTAACTATCTATGAGAGGTAATATTGAAAATTACAGTGCAATGGAAGAAACCCTGGCAAAACCAAGCCAAGTTACGATCAGTAACACTGCAGGTAAGCTGCTTCCTGTCTATGACTGGCATCTCATGAGCAATAAGTAACACAAGCAGCTAGTCAGAAGTAGATAATACTCACTGTGTACAGACAGGGTGCACAAAGCAACAAAGCAGAGACTGTTAAGGAAGACCTGCCCCTCCCTCTCTACTTTCTGTGCTCCTTTGTGAGCCTGATGGTTTCTAAAGACAGACCTTCCCTTGTTACAGGGAGTGAACAGAATATCAGGATAGAGGGAGAAGCCTAATGGCAGCAACTTTATAGAGGTTTTTCAGGCAGAAAACAGCAACATTTTTTAGTAACGTACATT
Organism: Leptodactylus fuscus; assembly: GCF_031893055.1. NCBI lineage: Eukaryota > Metazoa > Chordata > Amphibia > Anura > Leptodactylidae > Leptodactylus > Leptodactylus fuscus. The sequence continues at coordinate 31,466,166 of NC_134268.1, forward strand.
ACATTTTGGTTGGGAATCACATTATCTTATAAGTGAGACTAAATAGTCTGAAAAGTGAGTGACCTTCTAAATCTATGGGCCCTCCAGATGTGCTGGATCCTCCAGGTGGTGAGATATTCTTGAAGTTTTCTAGTAATGAGTCTATGTAGTTTAACATTATATAAATCCATTTTTTTAGCCATGTGACAATGACCTGAAATAAAATATAATCCCCTATGTCCTATAAAATGAGAAAATGAAGAACAGAACTCAGAATTTTCTGTACTTCTGTAATATTTTTCTATAGGCAGAATCAATTTGCAGCTTGAGGAATGATTCCCTATGGCCGGTGGATCTATAGCCTGCTGATGAGCTTCTCGAGCACTTGTAAGGAAATCGAATTTCCCAGAGCTGTCCTTGTCTGGGAAGTGAATGCTGCAGGTACTATATCAGTAGTAATTGTGATAGAAAGAATATATTAGGAAATTGGTGATAAGATCACTCTCTTGGGTATACGTCTCTGCACCTTCAAACTCGACGTTCACTTGGCATTAATCCTCTCTCGTTCATCCATCCCATTCTCCTATCTGATTCTGCCTTCGCTTCTGTCTTGCATTAGTAAAGTACTCCATCATGAATGTCTGCAGGTGGATGGAGACGTTAATTCATTTAACAATCTGAGATGTAAAATGGAAAATTACAGTTCAATGGAAGAAACCCTGGAAAAACCAAGCCAAGTTGAGATCAGTAACACTGCAGGTAACGGTACGGGAACAATAAGCTCATTCTGAGTCACTAGATTAGATGCTGAACCGAGTGGTGGAGGTTTTTCCTTAAGAAATAAATCTTCCAGTATTAAAGGAGTTCATTTTGGCGCCGTTATTCATAAGGGAAGAGAGCGCATCTTAACCTAAAGATATCATCTGCAACAAAGTAATGACTACATCCTCGGACGTGAAATTGTGCTTTTTTTTTTTTAATTAAAAATTCGCATCTTCTTATTTTGGCATATGATTTGTGGAGCTTCTAGCAGGAAAACACAGAACGGAAAGATGATTAATTACATTTCTACATAACACTGGATAATGTTGTTGTGACACAATGATAAATGTGAACACTGACAAGCTGGAAAATGGGCTCCCTCCATGGTGAGCTCCAAAATTAGGACAAAGCAAAAACAAGTTGGCCGTGTTTTCTATTAGCCGCCTTTGCTTTTGGAAGCCGCTTGCTTAATTCACCTCTCCCCTCAATTTTTTCTTCCCTTTGCCAAACCCTTCACTGACTACTCATTGCCTAGTGAATAGAGGGTAAAATAATAGCACAAAGCCATTCACAAGCGCTCCTCTCCAGCTGACATCTCTGACCTAATCTCCCGCTACCACCTCACAAGACCTCCTTCCTCACTCTGGTCTTATCCGCTCCTCACACAACCACCTCCAAGATTTGTACCGTGCATCCCACATACTCAGGAACTCTCTACCATGACACATAAGACTGTCCTCACAATCACAAGCTTTCTGAAAAACCTGAAGACTCAGCTATTAAGGAGATCCTGCAACCTTCTATTACACCATATATACCACCATAACATCATGTGATCAGCCTCTACCCTCACCTACTGTACATCATAGACTGTAAACCCTTGCAGTTTATCCTACTGTTCCAGTTGGTCGTTATGTTAGTATACTTCTTTGGTGCATTTGGATTTGAGTTTGCAAACCCTCAAATGTACAGAGCACCATGGAATTAATATAATAATGTACAGCACCATGGAATTAATATAATAATGTACAACACCATGTAATTAATATAATAATGTGCAGTACCATGGAATTAATATAATAAGGTACAACACCATGGAACTAATATAATAATGTACAGTACCATGGAATTAATATAATAAGGTACAACACCATGGAATTAATAAAATAATGTACAGCACCATGGAATTAATATAATAATGTCCAGCACTACGGAATTCATATAATAATGTACAGCACCATGGAATTGTTGGGGACATTAAAGTGTCCTCATAAGAGTATGTTGCAGAGTTCCAAATTAGATAATTAATTAACAGGCCTAGATGGCCTGCAGCCATTTTCTTTAAGCCTGGAGAACTGATTAAAGACACAAGATGGTAGTGTATCAAAAGAGTTCTGATTTTATTATAAGAAAAAGGTAGTTTAAATACATTACAGACAAAGAGCTGGCTTGGCTATTCTAATCAGTATACAACATGATTGGTCATAGAGATACAAGATAAGCCTGGCACATGACTATTGGCTGAGGCCTGATATGATCTGCATCTCATTATAACTTTCCACACTGGGATGGACTTTCCCATGAAACAAAGAAGGATTCAAAATACTTATGTGTGAGCTAATATCCCAGACTATGTCTATATGTATATATCATGGCAAAAGAGATATGATGACATGTTCCATAGACCCTGTGTCTATACACTCTAAGTGACCTTCATATACCATAAAATATGACAGAGTGCCCAGATACCATAAGATTAATACTTTTGTTGGTTATGTGTCCATACATCATGTAAAGGAGATAAGAGATATACAAAGTCAGCTGCATCTTCTCAAAATGAGGCCCTTGAGAGATAATGATTAGCAACCTCTGCATTAACGTTCATTATCACATTCCTTAAAGTCTAACAAAGGGCCTCCTTTACTGAAGCAGAAAATACATACTTATGTGACGGCTGCCAAAATACAAAGATGGAGGACTTAACTCTAACAGAATTAATATAAAAATCTACAGCAACATGAAATTAATATAATAATGTACAGTACCATGGAATTAATATAATAATGTACAGAACAATGGAATTAATATAATAATGCACAACACCATGGAATTAATATAATAATGTATAGCACCATGGAATTAATATAATAATGTAAAGCACCATGGAATTAATATAATAATGTCCAGCAACATGGAATTAATATAGTAATATAAAGAACTATAGTATTATTATAGTAATGTACAGCACTATGACATTAATATAAAAATGTATGCTATTTATGGCATTTTATCCTCTCTCATTTGATTAGCGGCCACAGTTTACACTCACCAGTGTAAACCTATAACTGCCATAATGCCTTTCATTAGAGCCACAATGCCCCTATGGCAACCAGAAATTCCCCTACAAAAGCTGCATGGTGCTCTTCTTTTCTGACAAGTGGAGCTCATAGTGACATATAGCTGTGTACAACCAGTTTCTTTAGGGATCGGTGATATGGTTCCCATAAGTGCAAGCACTGTTTAACTAGCCATGATTCTCTCAAACACTGGGCTACCTCACAGCCTGTCCCAGCATCGTATAGATGCTTTTATAATCGTAGATACAATAAACTGGTTATTGTCTGCTCATATGTGTCTTACATGACACAAACAATTGTCAAGCAGAATATAGAATTGTAGATTTTATTACACTACAACAAGTGCCTTTGAGGTGAGAATGGGAGAAAAATTTACCTGGAAACATTTCTAAGGGTTTCCCTAGAGCAAAAAATGGTGTAGACAAAGCTTTTAATCTTTTCTGCTGCCCGAGGTGTTTTGCCAACACCAAGATATTGATGTTTGAAGAGGTTGCATCATTAGGGTGAGTCCTACAGCCTCTTCTCTGCTTACCACGCACAGCGTTGTTCATTTCATTGTATCTGTGCTTGGTATTGCTGTGAATGGGGCCCCAGCCAATCTGATATTGATGCTCTAGATAATGTGCTAGGAATGGGCAACCAAAACATAAAGATAATTATCTCTAATAACCATAAATATACAATCCATATAAATATCACAATCACCCTTGTAACATTTATATGGTAGGTATACAATAAATATTGTAATGTAATGTTATGTTCCTAGGAGCCCTGACAGTGTCCTACACTATGTTTTATAGATAAGTTCCTAGGAGCCCTGACAATATTCTACACCATGTTTTATAGATAGGTTCCTAGGAGCCCTGACAGTGTTCTACACTATGTTTTATAGATAGGTTCCTAGGAGCCCTGACAGTGTTCTACACTATGTTTTATAGATAGGTTCCTAGGAGCCCTGACAGTATTCTACACTATGTTTTATAGATAGGTTCCTAGGAGCCCTGACAGTGTTCTACACTATGTCTTATAGATAGGTTCCTAGGAGCCCTGACAGTGTTCTACACTATGTTTTATAGATAGGTTCCTAGGAGCCCTGACAGTGTTCTACACTATGTTTTATAGATAGGTTCCTAGGAGCACTGACAGTATTCTACACTATGTTTTATAGATAGGTACCTAGGAGCCCTGACAGTGTTATACGCTATGTTTTATAGATAGGTTCCTAGGAGCCCTGACAGTGTTCTACACTATGTTTTATAGATAGGTTCCTAGGAGCCCTGACAATATTCTACACCATGTTTTATAGATAGGTTCCTAGGAGCCCTGACAGTATTCTACACTATGTTTTATAGATAGGTTCCTAGGAGCCCTGACAGTGTTCTACACTATGTATTATAGATAGGTTCCTAGGAGCCCTGACAGTGTTATACACTATGTTTTATAGATAGGTTCCTAGGAGTCCTGACAGTATTCTACACTGTTTTATAGATAGGTTCCTAGGAGCCTTGGCAGTATTCTACACTATATTTTATAGATAGGTTCCTAGGAGCCCTGACAGTGTTCTACACTATGTTTTATAGATAGGTTCCTAGGAGCCCTGACAGTGTTCTACACTATGTTTTATAGATAGGTTCCTAGGAGCCCTGACAGTATTCTACACCATGTTTTGTAGATAGGTTCCTAGGAGCCCTGACAGTATTCTACACTATGTTTTATAGATAGGTTCCTAGGAGCCCTGGCAGTGTTCTATACTATGTTTTATAGATAGGTTCCTAGGAGCCCTGACAGTGTCATACACTATGTTTTATAGATAGGTTCCTAGGAGCCCTGACAGTATTCTACACTATGTTTTATAGATAGGTTCCTAGGAGCCCTGACAACGTTCTACACTATGTTTTATAGATAGGCTTCTAGGAGCCCTGACAGTGTACTACACTATCTTTTATAGATAGGTTCCTAGGAGCCCTGACAGTGTACTACACTATGTTTTATAGATAGATTCCTAGGAGTCCTGACAGTATTCTACACTATGTTTTATAGATAGGTTCCTAGGAGTCCTGACAGTGTTCTACATTATGTTTTATAGATAGGTTCCTAGGAGTCCTGACAGTGTTCTACACTATGTTTTATGGATAGGTTCTTAGGATCCCTGACATTGTTCTACACTATGTTTTACAGATGGATGTCTAGGAGCCCTGACAGTATTCTACTCTATGTTTTAAGTCAATTAAAGGTGTGGTTATATCGAACTTCAACCCCAAACAAATCTTGATCCCCATTCATCCAAACCCGAAACAAAAAGCTTGAGAGTTTTTCACATCATGCAACTAACTGACATCCTTTGCTAAGCACTTTTTTCTTTATGTTTTTAGATGGTTTTGTTGCCTTTTAGCCTTGACTGTATATCCTACTAATATTATAAGTGTGAAAGTTTGTGTTTTTGGATGTTTGGATGTTTGTGAGTTTGGATGTTTGTTCCTCAATCACGCTAAAACGCCTGGACGGATTTGCGTGCAATTTTCCACAAACATAGTTTTCCCTTAGGATTGAGTCACAGGCTACTTTTGGTGCCACTAAACAACATGGCTTCCTAGCAGGAGACTCACAAAAGCAGGACTCCTAGCCCCAGCTATAGACTCACACACACTGCCCGGCATTTCCTGCCTCAACCTGCCTGCACACTCCTTACTGTCACCTCAGGAGTAGCCCTCACTCTACTCACTCACATTTACATATAGCTTTCCACTATATAACACATCACATTGTCTGTATCACTACATACACAATATAACACATCACATTGTCTGTATCACTACATACACAATATAACACATCACATTCACATTGTCTGTATCACTACATACACAATATAACACATCAGCTATAGACTCACACACACTGCCTGGCATTTCTTGCCTCAACCTGCCTGCACACTTCTTACTGTCACCTCAGGAGTAGCCCTCACTCTACTCACTCACATCACAATATAACACATCACATTGTCTGTATCACTACATACACAATATAACACATCACATTGTCTGTATCACTACATACACAATATAACACATTACATTGTTTGTATCACTACATACACAATATAACACATCACATTGTGTGTATCACTACATACACAATATAACACATCACATTGTGTGTATCACGACATACATAATATAACACATCACATTGTGTGTATCACTACATACACAATATAACACATCACATTGTCTGTATCACTACATACACAATATAACACATCACATTGTCTGTATCACTACATACACAATATAACACATTACATTGTTTGTATCACTACATACACAATATAACACATCACATTGTGTGTATCACTACATACACAATATAACACATCACATTGTGTGTATCACGACATACATAATATAACACATCACATTGTGTGTATCACTACATACACAATATAACACATCACATTGTGTGTATCACTACATACACAATATAACACATTACATTGTCTGTATCACTACATACACAATATAACACATCACATTGTCTGTATTACTACATACACAATATAACACATCACATTGTCTGTATTACTACATACACAATATAACACATCACATTGTCTGTATCACTACATACACAATATAACACATCACATTGTCTGTATCACTACATACACAATATAACACATCACATTTGCTATCCCACCAAACTTTTTAAAGCACTTTTACAGTTTCACACGTCTGTGTCCGCCCAATTCTCAAATCACCGCAGACGAAGTCGCGGGTAAAAGCTAGTCTTTTTATATATTGATGTTGCTCTATTGTATTGGTTTTCCACTTTCTGTTTCTCTATCCTATTTTCACCAGGCCTAATGAATATAATCTAACATAAGATTTGTCTTCCATCAAAATTCTGTATGCCCCATCCCCCTTCCCGAGTTAGATATTTTTGCTGACTTTTCATTTTAGTAGTTTTGCTCTTGGTAAAGTATTTGCTGTAAAGCTACAAAGTGATTAGTCGGTAATTAGTTTTAGTGCGGGGTTTGTTTACCGCTGTGCGATGACCTGCAGATAATTACTGTGTAATATACCGGTCGGGGGGGACTGAGGGAATAGGATGGGTCACCTGGCTCTTACTTATAAGTGTATTGATAGCAAATGATGTATCCACTGACTGCTATTTTGCAGTATCAGTAATTAACAATGTCCTTATTAAAGGTAAGACAAGTTAAAGGGAATGTATCACCTTGTTATATATTTTGTTAAGTATAACCACAGTATAGTGGCATAACTAAAGTCTGGAGGGCACCAATGCAAACTTTGACCCCCTACCCCCACCCTACTTTGTATTCTTGATAGCAACGGTTACGTGTCCTGCCGTGGTATCCCAGACACTTGAAAGGGATACAACTATAGTACCCAAAACTGCTCTTATCAAGAGTATGGTGCATGCATTTGGAACCAAATGGGCACCACAAACCCAAATCCGTGTCTTACTTACCACACTGTATGAAGGTGGGAGGATTAGGGCGCTAGTCTTAATAAATCTGCCCCATTGCATGAACACAGTCAAAGGTATCACACACTAATGGAATATATGGGTTAAGTTAACTGGACCATACAAGCCATTGAAGCTCGACCATCCTCAGTTTCATGGAATCTACCAAGATAAAGCAGTCTTGGAGATGTGCAACCAATCTTTTCCTGCCATAGAAGCAAACAACTGAAATATTGAGATTTTATAGCCACTACTAAAACCCACAAGCCCTTAGTGTACCCAGTTTGATATCCTTACTATAGATCTTTCCTTCTAACCTTTAAGACCGTCTTGCCTTGGTTCCTTACACGTGTGACTCTTCTCATCACTAATTCATTGTTTTCATGCTCTGTTTACAGGTTCCTGGTCTGGATCAGTTCACGTCCCCGAGAAGAACATCTAATGTTTGCCTTGTGAGACCCGCCGTATGAAGTTTGGCCAACTACAAAGCATTTTTGTAAGTCTTAATCACTTTATAGAGATTAATTGTGCATGACAGAATCCAGGGCAGACTGTCCACCGGCCAAGAAGCAGGACGGAAAACTCAATTACAGTGCGCTCATCTCCATTATACATCAGTGGCGGCCATATCTGGAGTGCTTGGCACATCAAACGTTAGTGACACATCATTGCAAATGGCGTCTTCTATAACATACAGTATTTGCACATATAGCTTAGAGCCATACATATAGAACAACAAAAATTCAGATGCTTCCATACCGATGGTATTGAGCGGCACAATACTCCCAGATGCCTGGTGACACTCCTGGTGTATGTGAGCCATCGGTTGGGTGCGGATTCTCTGGCCAGAACTCATCGGTCTCTATCTCCCAGTTTCGGGGGTCTGCCAACTCGGGGCACATTCTGACAATCACCGTTCACCTTCCACTTCGTAATCACATAGGCCACTGTCAATTTTTGGGTAATTCAGTTTGCTTGCTATGTCCCTTAAGGATCGACCATTTCTGTGGTACCCCACAACTACCCCTTTCTCAAAATCTGCACTTCATGGCATCTTGCATGCTACTAATGCTATTGTGATATTAACAAAGCGGAAGGTGTAACGTACATCACAATCGCAGATATCTTCATTTGCATGGGTGTCCAAATATTGTTGGTATACAGTGTATATCCTAAATTCTGTTAATGATATCTAAGTGATCGGCCCAAGTTTTAATGTTATCTCATCTACAGGATAGTGGATAACATGTTGATTGGTGGGGAAACTACCACTGGGATTGCCTCCAATCATGAGAATGGGGTCTTGTTCCTTTGCACTGCTGCTAATAGGGACTAGGGACCTTACTGCCTATAGACTCATTCAGCTACATTTGCACTTAAAGGGTTATTAGTATCTCACATCTTTATGGAATATTCACAGGCAATAAATATCCAACCTCTGGGACCTAAAGGTGTTCAAAGCCACCCCTATATCCATAGCAGAGACAGGAGAGTGGGGATGAGCAAACCAGTTTGTTACAAATTTCCAAAAATTACAGGCTCTGCTGAACTCAAAATTTTGGAGGTTTGCCACTCTTGAACCAGTATTATGCTCTAGAGCAGGGGTAGGCAACCTTTTTTGTTCGGCGTGCCGATTTAAATAAAAAAATCAAAGATGAGGTCCTCGGAGTGCCGGGCAATAATTGTAAAGCTGATGACACCTACACTAAAGTCATATAGCACAAACCACAACATAGGGGTGCTGTCATACTGCGCTCCCAGCCACATGCGCTTACTACTATTTGCCTGGATACACATGTTCTTTTCCATTAGAAGCAATGTAACATATGTAACCCACAATTAGTGGTAATGTATGTGACTGGGAGCAGAGTAAGGTCATACCTGTAAAGCGCTGACACACAATGTACCTGGATGCTCCATCCAGTCCCTTGGCCCTTCAGTTTTCTGTAAGTGAAACACAGATTAATTTCAGTCACTTTTAGTTCCTGGCGGTGCAGTAACCGCAAAACCCCAGCCAGGAATTAATGGGTGTCACACTTACACCAAAGTGACCGCACTGGTGCCCAGGAACTGGATTTGACTATAATTGCATCTAGTTACAGTGTCACCACCCAATAGAATCACACCAAGGCTGAGGCCCCACATTACAAAAATGCAGCTTTTTTTGTTGCAGATTTAGCTGCGTTTTTTTTCCATCAAAGCCAAGAAAGGCTAGAAAAGGAACGGGAAATATATAGAAAGCTTCTTATATGTCTCCCTCCTGCTCAATCTACTCCAGGCTTCGGCTCAAAAAACACAGCAAAATCTGCAACAAAAAAAAAACTGTTTCTGCAACGTGGGGCTTTAGCCTAAGGCTGAGGCCCCCACGTTGTGAGAACACAGCTTTTTTGTTGAATATTTTGCTGCGTTTTTCTGAGCCTAAGGGCTCGTTCACATCTGCGCCCGGTCTCCGTTCTGCAGGTTTCCGTTTCCTGCACAAAACAGAGGCAGGAGACGGAAACCTGCAGGTCGTGAGCGTCGGTGAGCGTTTTATGCTCTCCGCCGCAAAACCGTTTTCTTTAAATCGGACACAGAGTCGGACATGCAGTACTCTGTGTCCGATTTTAAAAACCGGACATTTTGGCCCAGATACACAGCCACAAAAAATTGCTGTATATATGGGTCAATTGAAATGTATAGGTCTGTACTCTTATCCAAAGTTGTGGATAAAAAGTCTGGTCATGTATATTACAGGTTACAACTCAATGTGCCTCATATTAATAGCAGTGAACCCCATCATGTCCCTCACATTAACCAACTGTGTGCTTTACATAAGGGATACTGATATGTGAGACATATGGAGGTAATAAGTGAATATCTTCATTATATAGGTCCTTTATTAGTACCCCTATATGTCTCACACATCAGTAACCCTTATGTGAGCCACACAGGGGTTAATATGAGGGATATGATGGGGTTAACTGTTATTAATGTGAGGCACATGGAGTTACTAACACTAAATTAATAACCCCAAATGCCTGACATTAATAAGAATAGTTAGTAACACACGTACCTGGTGTTTTTACTTTCACTTTGCTTCTCCCCTCCTCAGGGCTGCAGATGGCAGGAGCTCCTCCTCACATGTAGCAGCAGGTCCAGGGAGCCCTTATCCTGTGCAGTGAGAGGCTGAGAGGCTCATCTCTGATTGGTGGCAGGGAGGGAAGGGGGCGTGTCCTACACCTCGGCTTTAGCCGAGCTTCTGAAAGGACGCTCTCTCTCTCAATTTAGTGCATGAAGGTTGCAGGCTGGCTGCCGTGCCAGCAAAATATGCCTCGCGTGCCACTCTTGGCACGCGTGCCAGGGGTTGCCGACCCCTGCTCTAGAGTCTCTTCAGGATATCATAAGCCGAGGCCCAGGAAGGATAAATATTACAAACAGTCTCACCTCCTACTCACCTCCCCTGGGCTCTATCGCTGCCTCCAGTGTCAGTTCTTGTCCTCTTTGGGCCTCTAAATGTCACGACATGGGTGCACCCAACGTGACCGCCCAGGCCTGTGATTGGCCATAATGTTGCTATTGTCATTCAGGAGGCTGGAAGAGGCTGCAGAGTATAATAATAGATATTCCAATTCAGACCAAACAAGTTCCGGCCAAATTGAAACTGCTGGTACCCAACATGAGTCAGAGGATCCTCATTTTAAAGATAGGTGTGAATTTAGCAGTGAAATTTGCATCTATCACGTATTTTTGGCATATCTTATGGGTACACCTGTCTGAAAAAGGAATTTCCCATTAATAAATAGGTGTGTAATAACTCCTGAACACCCCCTAGTGGTGGCTACAGCCAGCCAGAACTTTATATTTTAAAAGGGCTAAAATATTCATGGTCTATCTCAGATCAGTGGGGATCCAACATTATGGCAATTGCGTCTGCTGTGGTCACTTCCCTGTGGTGGTAATGTCACGTTTTTTGATCGCATGGTACAGCGGTAGCTCAAGTAAATGGGAATGCAATACCAAGCACAGCCACTACACAATCTATGGCGCTGTGTTTGGGTATTCCAACAAGGAAAAGTCATGAATAGTTAACTCAAAAAACTAAAATTACATGGACTTGAATCTAATTTTGTTCAAAAGAGAATATTGACTTTAGGTCTGTTAAACTGAAAGAATATATTGCACTTGGTTGAATAAAGATCAAAGGATTTTGTTTTCATTGCTCTTGAGGCTTGAAAGTAAAAAAAAAAAGTTCACATAAAACCAATTGATGCTGCTGAACTTGGGTGTTGGTGAAGACTTTGAAGAATACGGTCAGCAAAGCCAAGGGATCTCGGCCCGTGTCAAGGCAGGTGAACCTTGAAGCACTAATGACCAGATGACTATGTGAGGAAAGGTAAAGGGGAAAGGTGAAGATGCAAGATAAAGGATACTATGACAGGAAACACCAATGCTGCAAAATACAAGATGCACTGAACGTGGCAGTGCCTGAAATGCAAAATGTGAACAAAACCAAGAATGGTGCAGCACCCTGGACTATCTTTAAGATTCAGATAATAAGAACACTCTTGTTTCCATACATAGTCAGTAACCCTGTACATAACTAATCCTGCTCTCAGAGGAGAAGCATATATCCAGTCTAGACAACGCCCTGAACACCGGATATATTTACCCCTTTAAGAATGCCTATATAACATGCTAACAATATGCAAATCTGTCTTCCATGATGTAATTAGGAAGTCAGGTGCCTCAGTGTTGCAAACCAATAGAGGGCGATCACTGGAATGTGCAAGCCTGTCTTCCCTGATGTAATTAGGAAGACAGAATCTCAGTGAAATAGCCCAATAAAGGCTGCTCCCTTTAACATCATGCTCGACCTTCCAAGAGGCCTTTGTTTTGCAATGATGCTGGGATTATTACCAGGTATAGTCTCTCAACTGAGGACGGCCGTTTTGATGCTATTGCATCTCGTCAGCCCGATGTAGAGAAGACTAACCTGGTAGAGGTGAGAGGCTTAGACAGGGTAAGGGGGGTATCATCACTCCTTAGGGAGAGACCACCATATAGGTGTGTGGAGACTTATTAAGCCTTTAGCTCTCCACTTTGCAAGGGACTATGGGAAGAATATGCAAATCTGTCTTCCATGATGTAATTAGGAAGTCCTGGTAATAATCCCAGCAACATTGCAAAACAAAGGCCTCTTGGAAAGTCGAGCATGATGCTAAAGGGAGCAGCCTTTATTGGGCTATTTTCACTGAGATTCTGTCTTCCTAATTACATCAGGGAAGACAGGCTTGCACATTCCAGTGAGCGCCCTCTATTGGTTTGCAACACTGAGGCACCTGACTTCCTAATTACATCATGGAAGACAGATTTGCATATTCTTCCCATAGTCCCTTGCAAAGTGGAGTGTTAAAGGCTTAATAAGTTTCCACACACCAATATGGTGGTCTCTCCCCAAGGAGTGATGATACCCCCTTACCCTATATAACATGCTGTAAGATAACTATGATATCCAGGAAATTTGAGAATTCATGTCAATACACATCTGTGTTACAAGAAAGAAGTTTCATTAGTAAATGGCCGATATTATCAGGGATGATGCAGCCGATGACAGAGGAGATCACATATAAATCAGACTTCAAGACAAGATCAAGACTCCAAGGAAATAGGAGATTGTCATCTATTGGAAACACAAGTGCTTGGACTGAGGTTATTCCCCATGAGAGACGTCTTCCCAGTACTCGAGGCTCCGCTTCAGGCGTCTTTACTGTACCGTGAGACTACAAGAAACAAAGAAATCAAACACATAAGACATCATTGTATTCCTTAGAAGGAATTTAATAGTATATAGGACTAGAATTTCGGTCAGTGATCTATATGAGCTTGTCGGCTTATAATGTGGATACCGATGGTATAGTAGTTCTGTTATTTCATGTGTAAGGCAGGGGTGGCTTTGAGCATAACGCAACCTACACAATTGCGGGGGAACCAGGGATGGAGGGACCAGCTGTTACCTATTGGATTATTCAAAAAGATAATGCCCAAATTTTGCTTACTGATATCTACTCTTACTCAGGCCCGACTCTGCTTTGGCTTCCAGGAGGCAACATCTGGACATCATGTTCTCACATTGTACAGTGTCCAGGCGCACTGAGCCCCATTGAGGCCAAAGTTGAGGCGGGCCTGAGCAGGAGCAAGGCTTGGTACGTAAAATATTGCTTATTAATAATCCAATACAAGCAGCCTAATGAGTGACCGTGGGGGCATTATACAGTGTGGTGTCCAAAAAAGGGACAATATATAGTGTGAGGGGCCACAACATGATACAATATAAAGTGTGGAGGCCAAAAAAGAAGACATTATATAGTAAAGGGGGTGTTTTATTGTGTGAGGCCAGTAAAGAGGGTGTTATACTGTGTGTTTGTCGGGCGGGGGCGGTACAATGGGTATTATACTGTGTTGGGTACAATAGACGGAAACATTATACTCTGAGATGAAATATCCAGTGAAGAAACATAGGGAGTCTGGCATTTTACTGGATAGGACAGCTAAGATTCTATATTATTTGTCCAGATTTTTTGACTTGTAAATGGGGACGGTTGTTTAGCGGGGACTCCAGACATAATTTTGTTTAGGGCAATGCCAAGTCCACCCCTGTGTATAGGAATCAAGAAGCAGTGTCTCCTCTTTATAATTATTGGTGCCTTTAGTATCTCCCCTTTCTTATTATTTGTGCCCCAAATGTTTTTCTTTTTATAAAGACCCCTTACCATGATCCCCCAATGTAGAGTGCAATCATGCCATTGTACTAAGTTATAGCAGCTGTAAGAAAGTGACAGGAAAAGTCCTGGAAGGACGCTATATCTCCCCCAGAGTCCTCTCATATGTCTGGTGAGTGAGGGCTTCAATAGCTGTAGTAAGGCATCTGTCAGTTAACTCTTCTCGTCCCACTGCAGGAAGGAGCTTTCATGTACAGGTGGGAACAGTTAGGCCTAATCACAGGCCTATAAAGCCTCTCCAGACTTCTGTCCTGGGCAGTTCCTGGGGGAGAGTGGTGGAGCCAGGTCCTGGCCATCCAAACTGAAAACTGGTGAGACCAGTGGGTGCTCCACAGCTTGTATTTTTGTTGCTTTGTTTTGTCCGTGTGGTTGAAGCAAGCCACACGTATAGACAGATTGCTTCTGTGTAGTTAGTCGCCTAGCCGGGCAGGTATTTGTGTTGCTGTTTTTGCCTGAAGTAAAGGCTTGTTTTTGTTTGCCAAGACCTTTTTGCAAAATAAACACACAGGGCCAAAACCCTGTTTAAACTGATTTTGGTGTCTGTCTCTGACTGTCTGGGTCCGCTGCTGCTACCGCTGAGCCTACCTCCCCCACATTTGGTGCTTCGGATGCGGGCAAGCCCAGTTTAAAACAGCTCTTAAAGAGACAGATACCTTTTTTTTTTTTTCTCTCGCTCTATCACCGGATGTCCTGGGTGAAGGCGGTGGTAGAACAAAAGATGAACGCTGCTGCAATGGAAGACCTGATTAAGTTGCTTGGACAGGCCCAGGTGGATGCTGAGAGGTGGCAACAGAGTGCAATGGAGGCCTCTGAAAAATAGCAACAAGAAATGAATCTGATGTTCATGAAGCAGTTGGCTGCGTTGAGTGAGACCTTGGCTGCTCAAAAGCTGGGGAGAGCGTCTTCTGCTGAGTCCCAAGAGGTGAGACCCACTGCTCGAGCTGCTGTACAGAGTTCGCTACAAAAGATGACATCCACAGATGACGTGGAAGCGTATTTACATGTTTTTGAGCGGGTTGCAGAACGAGAAAAGCTGCCAAAAGAACAGTGGGCAGATGTCGTGGCGCCTTTTTTAACCGGGGAGCCACAAAAGGCGTATTATGATCTGTGTGAGACAGACGCTAGGGACTATACCAAGCTGAGGGGAGAAATCCTAGCCCGACTTGGAGTAAACATGCATGTACGAGCCGGAAAGGTACATCACTGGACTTTTTCTGAAAGTCTCCCACCCAGGTCTCAAATGCATGACTTGGTCTACCTGGTGAAAAAGTGGCTCCAGCCAGAAGAAGCGTCCCCTGCCAAGATGGTAGAACGGGTAGTGCTGAACAAGTACACCCGCTCCCTTCCTCCTAAAATCCAACGCTGGGTTGGCCAAGCAGGGCCCACGACGGCAGAGGAGCTGGTTTGCCTGGTGGAGAGATATCGGGCCACTGAGGAACTCCTCCAGACCCCCTCCCGGCCAACCTCCCCGAAATCTGGCAGGATCATACCCACCAATAGGGGTGTGAGGAGGATTGGACTGGAAGGTTGTATACCCGGGGAGCAGGCAGCCGGAACCGTGTTCCCTAGATTCAAAACGCAAAATGGCGACCAATCCCATTTACGGTGCTGGCGGTGCCATGAGATGGGACATGTGGCTGCACGTTGCCCTCTGACCAGTGAGCCAATGGACTGTAGCAGTGTCCGGCAAGTCTCGCTGTTTTCTCAACCTGCCTGTTTAGCCGAACTGCCGATGGATGAGGATCCTCCAATGTGTGTGGTAACTGTGGGAGGACAGTCTGTGTCTGCTCTCATGGACTCTGGTAGTGTGGTGACCCTGATACGTGCAACTCTGGTGGACCCTGCCCAATACAATGGACGTACGGTGGGGGTCTTGTGCATCCATGGTGACATCAGAAAGTACCCAATAGCCGAAGTCCCCATCGAGACTACCTGTGGGGTAGTCCGTCACCTGGTCGGTGTAGTGCAAAGCCTGTTCCACAGTGTCATTCTTGGAAGAGATTTTCCTGGGTTCTGGAGCCTGTGGAAAAACCAAGATAAAGAGCAGGATGGGTGTGAAAGGTTGCCAAAAATGGATCCTGAACCTTTTGACCCAGACTGTGGTGGGCCAGCAATAGCCGCTGTCCCAGAAGAAACTAGCTCGCCACTTACTGTGTTAGCTGGTGACACTGAAGGTCAGCAGGAGGTGTCTGACCTACCAGAACTTGAGGTGTCCCATGACAATTTTGGTACTGCCCAACTCAGGGACCCACACTTGTCTCGGGCACAAGAAAATGTAAAGGTGATAAATGGTCAGTCCCAATATCCAGGGGCTGATCAAGAATTTCCTTATTTTGCTATGAACCAGGATTTACTGTATAGGGTAAGCAAAATAAGAGATAATGTCATTGAGCAATTGTTGGTACCCCAACCCTTCCAAAAAGTGGTTCTAGACTTAGCCCATAAGCATGCACTGGGAGGACATTTGGGGTATGAGAAAACTAAAGAACGTATATTACAACGTTTCTATTGGCCGGGGGTGGACAGACATGTACGAGATTACTGTAGCTCCTGCCCAGTGTGCCAATTGACTGCACCAGTCTCCCACTTCAGGAGTCCATTAGTACCCCTCCCAATTATAGAGGTGCCCTTTGAGCGTATAGCTATGGATTTGGTGGGACCCCTGGTGAAATCGGCTAGGGGACATCAGTACATATTGGTAGTATTCGATTATGCTACCCGATACCCTGAGGCCGTGCCCCTCAGACATACCTCAGCAAAGCTAATCGCCAAGGAGTTGTTTTATATGTTTTCCCGGACTGGTATTCCTAAAGAGATCCTGACGGATCAAGGTACCCCCTTTATGTCCAAAATTACAAAGGAAATGTGTAAGCTCCTGGGTATTAAGCACTTGAGAACCTCTGTCTACCACCCCCAGACCGATGGCCTAGTTGAGAGGTTTAATAAGACCCTTAAAGGAATGTTGAAAAGGGTGGTTAGCAAGGATGGTAAGGACTGGGATTGTTTGCTGCCATATTTAATGTTTGCCATCCGAGAGGTACCCCAGTCCTCCACCGGATTCTCTCCCTTCGAGCTAGTGTATGGAAGACATCCAAGGGGTCTATTAGATATTGCTAGGGAAACTTGGGAACAGGAACCCACTCCCTACCGTAGCGTTATAGAGCACATAACCCAAATGCAAGACCGAATTGCCGCAGTAATGCCCATCGTAAAGGAGCACATGGAGCATGCTCAGTTGGCACAAAGCCGTGTTTATAACCGAAAGGCTCAGCTCAGATCCTTTAACCCAGGTGACCGGGTGTTAGTGCTCGTGCCCACCGTAGAGAGTAAATTTCTAGCCAAGTGGCAAGGTCCATATAAGATAATTGAAAAAGTGGGCAATGTAAACTACAAGGTCTTCCAACCAGGCAGGAGGAAACCTAAACAGATCTACCATGTGAATCTGTTAAAACCCTGGAAAGAGAGGGAATCCTTGTCGGCCCTAAGTACCCCTAGAGAGATTGCCACTAAAGTCAGAAGTGCAACTGATAATCATTGTCCTGATGTACAGATAGCGGTGACTCTGTCTAAGGTACAGGCACAAGAGACCAAAGAACTAATACAGAGAAACACTGATGTATTTTCAGAGACCCCTGGGCGTACTAATCTAATAGAGCATGATATTGTTACCGAGCCGCAGGTACGAATCAGTCTGAAGCCCTACCGTGTACCTGAAGCTCGTAGACAGGCCATAACAAAAGAGGTTAACAATATGTTAGCTCTTGGGGTCATTGAAGAGTCAAAAAGTGCGTGGTCAAATCCTATTGTCCTGATTCCCAAACCCGATGGTACAATCAGATTTTGTAACGATTTCCGTAAATTAAATGAAAATTCAAAGTTTGATGCCTATCCGATGCCCAGAGTAGACGAGCTGATCGAGAGGTTAGGGACTTCCAGGTATTTCTCGACTCTCGATTTAACAAAAGGGTATTGGCAGGTGCCGCTTACGGAGAGTGCTAGAGAGAAAACTGCATTTGCCACCCCAGATGGTCTCTTCCAGTACGTAACTATGCCTTTCGGATTACATGGTGCTCCCGCCACCTTTCAACGGTTGATGGACAAAATCCTCAAGCCACATCGCAGGTATGCTTCAGCCTATCTTGACGATATTGTCATCTTCAGCCCTGATTGGGGGAGCCACTTGCCGAAGGTCCAAGCGGTACTAGATTCGCTTCGGGCAGCCGGATTAACTGCTAACCCCAAAAAGTGCGCATTGGGCCTTGAGGAAGCCCGGTATTTGGGGTACACAATAGGACGAGGAGTAATCCCCAGGTGAATAAAGTAGAGGCTATCCAGAATTGGCCCCGTCCCGTAAGTAAAAAGCAGGTGAGGGCTTTCCTGGGAATTGTGGGGTACTATAGGAGGTTCATATCCAATTTTGCCTCCATTGCAGCTCCCCTGACTGACCTGACCAAGGGAGGGAGAACTGGCCTCATCAAATGGAGTGAAGGGGCTGAGGGGGCATTCCAAAAGTTAAAATCTGTCCTTTGTATACAACCGGTCTTGGTCACTCCAAATTATGCCAAAGAGTTTGTGGTACAGACTGATGCCTCAGATGTAGGGTTAGGGGCAGTCCTTTCACAGGTGATCGAAGGTGAGGAACATCCAGTAACATACCTGAGTCGAAAGCTCACTCACGCAGAGAAAAGTTACAGTATTGTAGAAAGGGAGTGTTTGGCCATCAAATGGGCTCTGGAGTCCCTACGGTATTATTTGCTAGGCCGACAGTTTCGGTTGATTACTGACCACTCCCCTCTCACATGGATGTCTCAGGCTAAAGAGAGAAATGCCCGGGTTACGAGATGGTTCCTTACCTTACAAAATTTTAAATTTAAGGTCGAACACCGATCCGGGAAATTACAGGGGAATGCAGATGCTTTATCCAGGACACATTGTATGGTGGCGAAAGGTGTTCGCCCCTATAGGTTCGAACAAAGGGGGAGGGTATGTAAGAAAGTGACAGGAAAAGTCCTGGAAGGACGCTATATCTCCCCCAGAGTCCTCTCATATGTGTGGTGAGTGAGGGCTTCAATAGCTGTAGTAAGGCATATGTCACTACTAACCCCTTCTCGTCCCACTGCAGGAAGGAGCTTTCATGTACAGGTGGGAACAGTTAGGCCTAATCACAGGCCTATAAAGCCTCTCCAGACTTCTGTCCTGGGCAGTTCCTGGGGGAGAGTGGTGGAGCCAGGTCCTGTCCATCCAAACTGAAAACTGGTGAGACCAGTGGGTGCTCCACAGCTTGTATTTTTGTTGCTTTGTTTTGTCCGTGTGGTTGAAGCAAGCCACACGTATAGACAGATTGCTTCTGTGTAGTTAGTCGCCTAGCCGGGCAGGTATTTGTGTTGCTGTTTTTGCCTGAAGTAAAGGCTTGTTTTTGTTTGCCAACACATTTTTGCAAAATAAACACACAGGGCCAAAACCCTGTTTAAACTGATTTTGGTGTCTGTCTCTGACTGTCTGGGTCCGCTGCTGCTACCGCTGAGCCTACCTCCCCCACACAGCGCAGAGAATCTATCTCTCCCTATCCTGCCATGGGGCTCAACTAAGCTAACAGATTACTGGTGGAGGCCCCAGGGTTGAGGTACAAATTACCCCTTCAGCTGTCTGACATAAAAATACCGGCAAGCAATACTTGCATTAGGCAGACAGTAAAAATACATAGTGACTTTACATTGTCGCACAGGGTAGTGGATATTCTGCACATGATAAGACAGATTGGCACATACCCTGAATGTAAAATACTTTTGCAAAGTCTCCAAACAGTTTCCTAATCCTCAGTATAAAGAAACACAACCAACTGGCGGCAGGCTGATCTTTATTGAGAGCTGAGATGAAAAAAATGGTGGAATATGATGCAGCTTGCATTTTGTTCAGCTGCACCGGCAGGGACAGCACACAGGGTGGGATCAGAAGGCTATGGTATCTGATGGTACAGTCATATCCAGTAGGGTAAGGGTTAACTCCATGTCCAATGGTTAAGGACACAGCCTGTAGGTAAGGTCACATCCGGTGATAAGGTCAAATCCAGTGGTTAAGTCAAATCCGATAGGTAAGGTCATGTTCGGTGAAAGGTCAAATCCGAGCGGAGGTGAGAGATAGATTCCAGGAATCAGACACCAATGATGATATCAGAAAGGAGGAGTAGAATTGAGCCACTTAATAATCAAGACCCTTCTCCAGAGCCCTCTCCCGTTTTGATCGATCCTTCTGCCATCTCTGGTCGTCTTGTTTAGGACGTCGGCTCGGGGAATCAGGTCAGCTTTCCATTAACTTGTCCTAGTTGATGATTTCCAGTCCCTATTGTAGAAAGTCTTATTGATCTTTGACTATTAGTATTCAAAGTCGGTTTCCCTGTTAAGACATAAAAAAGAAGTGAGACGAGGACCAAAGTGGAAAGAAACAGATCAGCTACTATGATGGCCACAAGAGCATGGACACTGACACCAAGAAGACCCAAGAATTGTCAGAACTACCTACAGAGAGCTCATAGAAGGTGTAAATAATAGTAACAAGTATTACCCAGGCTCAGGCTCAGCGCCAACGTCTCAGTTTTAGGAATCATCCAGGAGGTTGAGAGAGAAATCAGATTTGCTGAAGGAAAAATTGAGGTGGAGTAATCCATGTAGGTGTTTGGGTGTCCTGGAGCTTTATCTTCATTGGGACAACAGATCCTCTGCATTGGTGGTACGCTGCTTGGTGACACCTGTACCTGGGCACCCCCACTTCTCACAGGACTCGACATTTCATACCCACATGGCGCTCTGTGAGGATCATCTGTAGAAAATAGATAAAGGGATTGCTATAGAATCAAATATATTTGGCTTGATAATACAACTAGATGACCTCTGTTATTAACCACAGGGTAACCTATAGTAGATGGACTATCATGTCTATGTGGACTATGGAAGGAACACAATCACATGGTAACACAATATCTGAGGTCACAGGAGATTACCCAATGCTGTACAAACCTGTATATAGAAGGAGAGGCTCCTGTCCACATCCAGAAGCTGAAATTTGGGCATATCATATATGAGGAGACAGAGGAAAGTCTTATGTTCTTGAGATGTTTTCGCAGTCAGGATGGCCTGACGCATGTTTCGCCCATGCACATGGGCTTTGTCAAGGGACCAAACTCAATATGTAAAAAAGCAGTTTGTAATTTTCCCCCACTTCTCTTACCACCCCACAACAAACTTTACCACTTCTGGACCGCCCATAGACTATAAACGTCCGGAAGGTGGTTGTCTTCTTCTGACAGGACGTACCGGTACGTCCAATCAGAACACAGTAGCTGCACGAGATCGTGCAGCTGCTGAAACTGGAAGCCGGCTGTAACTTCACCAGAGAGGATGCAGGGAAGGTTTATTACCTTCCCTGCCTTCTCGATCGCTGTGTATACAGCACTGTATACACAGCTATTGACACCGCCATGATGCAGCCGCCCTCTGATGGTATTAAGACTTTCTTGAGCTACAAAGCATTTCCCACATAGTGAACATGATCCAACGTGATCCGCCGATGTCACCGACTTCTAAGAGCTGCTGGGTCCTACAGGACCCAGATCAGCTCTGTAAGCTGTGTATACTAGCGTGCAGGAGGCTAAATGTACCAGCCCCAGTTACAGGGAAATAATCTCTAATACAAAAAAAAAGTGATCAGATGTCCCCAAAGGTCTCTTATGACACAATCTGAAAAAAAAATAAGCCCTGTGTTTCCCCGAAAAAAGACACAAAAGTTAATTGAATGAGATGTAGGAGAAAAAAAATGTTACAGCCCTCAAAACAGCACATACAAAATAACCCCTAAAATGTGTCTGGTCCTTTACCACAAATTGGCCCGGTACTGAAGTGGTTAATGGTTCAGCGCTTTTACTGCTCTCACAATCCTGCCACCATGGGGTAACCTTTGACTTTGCCCTTTCTTTCAAACCACATATTCAAACCCTTATTACCTTCTGCCCAGTGGTGTACCTAAAGTCTTGTGGGCGCGGGTGCAATCTTTTGTCCGGCACCCCTACCTCATCCCTACAGTGAAATCTTGATAGTGATGGTTGCAGGAACTAAGGAGGTTAATCACCCTTAGTGTGGTTAGGACAATCTGTGGGTCTCCTTGGCTTATGGGCCAGATGGAAGTTGCAATCTCAATACTGATGTCAGTGCTTATGGGCCCCCTAAGGCTCCTGGGCTCTATTGCGACTACACTCTGAAACAGCGGCGGCTCAAGTTCTGGACCAGTGTGTGTCCAATTTTGTGGGTGGTGTTGTAGAACCATTGTGAGAGTCCAAATGAGCTAGCAAGAGATAGGAGCTTGAAGGCAGCTGGATGGCTTCTGTCAATGTAAATGTTGAAGTCTCCCATAAGGATCGTGGGGATATCGATTGAAAGGAAGTGCATGAGCCAGGTAGGGAAATGGTCAATCAAAGCATGAGAAGGTCTCGGTGGATGGTAGATGCTGACCTATTGGAGGTTGGAGATGTGGGTAGAGTATACTTCAGAGGGAGGGAGGGTAAGGGCTGGTGAAACTGGGGCTGGGGTGAAAGAGCAGTTACCTAATACACCTCCACAAGGTCCTGAAGGCCGCCATAGAAGAGTACATCAGAGGTGTCAACCATGAAAACAAGAGGTTATGAATGTAGTTTAGTTTATTACAGACAGACTTTCTATAGTGAATCGAAGAAGGGCTGGAGGAGTTGGAGGGGCAGGGGCGCAATAGATGGGTTTGAGATTTAAGGGACTATGTTATTTGGGGCTTGTTGTTGACAACCCTCCAGCTACCCCTGGGACATTTCAATGATAGCAAACAACTTAAGGGGTAATTGGCACAAAATCTCTACAAAAGACCATGGAGAAGTAAACAAGCATTAGGCCCTCTGCATTGGGTGGTATTACAAAATGCCATAAGGGGGAGCTATTTGTTTCAGAATAACAATAACAAAACTCCACGACAGACTTTGGGGTAACATGTGTCATGTATGATGGTCAACAATATCTGAAATGTTAATGGCTAATTGACAGCTTGGCTCGTACCCGTGGTCCTACCACTCATTGCCTACATTTGCCTGCCTAGGAACCGCGGGTTCTACTACAGCACTGTAACCAATGGAATTATAGCCGGGTTAAGTCTTTTTTCCTTTTTGCATGCCAGTCATTGTGCGTCTTTGTTGTAAGTACTGTAGGGATCTAGTGCCCCGTATGTTTTTGAGTATAAACCGAACTGACATTTCCACTGAGTTTTTACAATAAGTGCAAGTGACTCACTCATCCAAGTATGCTGGAGCCGGTACGGAAAAAGTAAAACCCAACTCTGTTATGAAACATCGGCTTTTATCTGAAGTCTTTGCGCGAAAATCTCATTAATTCCCTGCAAAACATTTTTATGTGAAGCCGTTTGCTTTGGTTTATTACAATTTTATGCATCATTTTTATCGAGGCCACCCATGTTTTTGGAAGCTTTCATTTACTTTGCGCTCAATGCCTGGTGGTTGGAGGCAAAGCCTTTAATTAGTTTTTAGACATAAATTAGAATCATAACTTTGGTTACAGTTTGTTTGGCAACAAGTCCATAAAAATAATTTATTCTGGATTTAAAACACTGTGAAGTTTATTTAAACCACATTGCACAACGTACGGGAACCGACGCTTCTGGCATTTATGTAAATGTTTGCACAATGTAGACAGATCACCAACCACATTTACAGGTTTTATTGAGCAGGAGGGTAAAAAAAATAGAATTACGATACCATCTGATGCCAGGTGCCAAACTGCCATGTGTGAAAGAAATGCAAATTTTGTTATAATGTTCCTGGGATGAGTTTTCACACTATGTACAGCCAGTTGTAACTACCCGGATTCCAGAAAAGTTGAAACTGTAAAGGAAATTAGAATGTAATGATTTGGAAATCTCATATAATCAGATTTTATTCCCATTAGAACATAAAACACATATCAGAAGGTGAAAGTTACATAATAGAACATAAACACATATCAGAAGGTGAAAGTTGCAGGGGCCACACAGTGGCTCAGTGGATAGCACTGCAGCCTTGCAGCGCTGGAGTCCTGGTGTTGAAATCCCGCCAAGGGCAAAAAACCATCTGCAAGGAGTTTGTATGTTCTCCCCGTGTTTGCATGGATTTCCATCCCATATTCCAAAAAAAAACATACTGATAGGGAAAAATGTACATTGTGAGCTCAATGTAGGGCTCACAATCTACATAAAAAAGGTGAAAGTTACACAATAGAACATAAACATATATCAGAAGGTGAAAGCTACACAATAGAACATAGATCACATATCAGAAGGTGAAAGTTACACAATAGAACATAGAACACATATCAGAAGGTGAAAGCTACACAATAGAACATAGAACACATATCAGAAGGTGAATGTTACACAATAGAACATAGAACACATATCAGAAGGTGAAAGTTACACAACAGAACACACATCAGAAGGTGAAAGCTAATATGTTTCCATTTTATGTGACTAAATTTCCTCATTTACAAATTAATGACAGCAACATATCTCAAAAAAAGTTGGGACAGCGTTAACAAAAAGCTGGGAAAGCAAGTGGTACTAGTGAAAAGCAGCTAGAGAGTTAATTTTCAACTAAGTCACATGATTATGTATTAAAAACAACATGTTAGAGAGGCAGAGTCTGTCATAAGCAAAGATGGTCAAAGGTTCACCAATATTTTGAGAACTGTCTAAAAATTGTGGAACTTGAAATTTTTAAGTCATTGCATTCTTGTTTTCCTTACATTTTACAGCCATCCAACTTTTTTGGAATTGGTCTTGTACAATACAAAGTATCCCTTAAAAAAAATGAATGCAAACTCATATTAATTAGAGATGAGTGAGTAGTATTTGATCGAGTAGGTATTCGATAGAATACTGCGGTATTCAAAATATTCGTACTCTATCGAATACTACTAGCTATTCGCAGTAAATATTCGATTCAGAACCAGCGTAGAATACATTGCCAAAAATAATATGCTGAATGTTACACAGCAAAAGCCCCCGAGGCCAGTTGAGGACCTCAAACCAAACCACATATTGGTTGGCAAAGCAAATACTATCAGTGAATTCCTTGTTCAGTTAGCTCTTACCCTGGGTATTGGAAGAGCCAGAGGGTATCTCACTCCCCAAAACTGGCTCCAATGTCTCTCCAGTTAGACTCCTAGATTGATGGTCAGATGCTAGACATCTCAGGACACCATAGTGTTAATAAACAGATTAATATGTATAACATAATGAAGGTTTATATGGACGGCGTCTTCTGGCCTCAATATTCGCTCCTCCTAATATTTGTTCCAGTTAGATAAGGACACTTAATCTGGATTTATGAAGTGTCCTTGATTGAACTTCTATTGTTTTTAGCATTTACAGGTGTTGATCCTGAAGACTAACACATAATGTTCCGGTGTTTACAGTCTAATCCTCTAACCGTCTCTTTAAAGACTATAAGTCTAAGAACTTCCACCATGAGACATTACAGAGAATGATGGATGGAACACGTAGCGCCAAGACCTGTTATTAAGCAGTTAGATTTTTCCGTCACTTAGTTATCGCTAACCTCAGATGGTTTTGTTTCTATCCATTAAATGGGTTTTCCAGGCTAAAATTATTTATGACCTATCCTAAGGATAAGTCTTTATTATCAGATTGGTGGGGTCTCACACCCAGTACTCCATGGATCGCCTCTTTATAGCAGCTGATACAGAGATAATGGAGCAGGAAGCAGACAGTGCTGTTCTCTGTGTAGTGGCCAGAGGTTTGCTCTGAGGCCTTTTTGCTTCCTTTATACCTATAGGGACACTGCAGGTGTTTCTGTAGGTATAAGTGACATGCTGTAATTTCCAAAAACGCAACAGTTTTGGAAATTGCAGTGTGTCCGCTGCGTGTATTTTTCTGCAATGTGTGGATGAGATTGCACACACTATATACCTACACACATACATATACATTCCTATATACTCACACATATATATAACAGCATATACAGTATACATTTATACACATTCATATACCATATATAACCCATGTATATACTTATATGAATGTATAAATACTATATATACTCACATATTTACATACACTCACACATACACATTATTATAGCATACTGTATATACTCACACATACCTGTATACAAACATACAGTACTCACAGTATACAAGACACATACTTTAACCCTTAAGTACTATTATGGTGTCTATCATAATATGAGTATGGTAGTGGTGTATGATAGACACCATGATAGCACTTAAGGGTTAAACAAATGTACACATATACATATTAAATATTACATTTTACCAGAAAAAAGAAAATAATATACTCACATTTGTGAAGAAGAAAGTGCAGCATCGCAGCAGACTCCTATCTGTCCCCACACTGTACGATGTAAGGGATAAGCGATGACTCACTCCTGAGAGGGGGAGGAAGTCCGTGCTGCATAGAGAATTGGATGGCAGGGATAGGTGAAGCTGCTGCTGCTGCTGCACAGGGTGTCCTCAGTCCTCCCGATGTATACTTTCCCTATATTCCCAAGGTTAACGATCCAGCCCCTGATGACTATCAGTCCTCAGTTTGTCAATGCAAATACTTTGGTCAGGGGCCCGAACTGACCCTGACATCCTCATCCTTATCCAAAATGAGGACTGATAGTCAAGGCCCGAGGCCCACCGGGGGATTCACCGGTCCCCCGGTGGGCTAGTCCAACCCTGGTTATAGACCTGAGGGTCATATAATATCCTTGGATTCATGTAGGCTGGGTTCACATTTGCATTCGATGTCCATTTGGGGATTCCATCCCTGAACCACTTGAAAATTGCGGAGAGAAAAGTCCTATAAGCAGGACTTTTTTTCTCAGAATTTGCCGGGCAGAAACCCGCTGGACCCATTATAGTCTATGAGGTAACCGCTTTTTAAGCAGATTGGATTTCCATTTTCTAGGGGCCTCAAGTGGAGCCAAAGAACAGAAACCCCAACACTGGTGTGAACCTAGCGATACTTCTCTTATGACCACACATTGAGCAGGGATTATTCCCATCTCCTCACTGCTGACTACCGTGAGACTAATCTAGCTGGCACTTCTTCATTCTAGTTTGGGCTGTGGCTCTGTCTCTTCTCACATTGCACAAATCTTCCATACTCCAAGACAAAGAGAAGATTCCATTCCCAGAACTCTTTCTATCTGGGTCATACCATCTCTTGGCACCTATTCTGTAATGGTTCAGTCCATTAAAGGCATAGACATACGTACTTGTTATTGGAGGCACAAACCAAATATAGACCCCTTTATAGTGTTCCTTGTGGGACACAATAACAGCCAAAAAGTATTCCAAATGAAATAGCCAATAGGGAAATGTAATAATTAATTTGTGGACAATTCCTTTAAATACTCTGCTGTTGTTAATATTTGAAACCTCTAATTTAGAGGTTTTGTTATTTATTGATCAATTTAATTTAATTTCTATTTAATTTTTTTTTTTTTTTACTTTTATAGCGCCATCCTATTCAACAGCGCTTTACAGACGTTGTCCTATAACCCACCTACACTCTTTGTTATCATGTTTGCTCAGAATTGAAGACAAACTGTAATATGTGTTTTGGCCGTAGCTGAACTGAGCAGAAAATAGCTGAAACGTTTCCATATCGAGAACAAATAGTGGCGCTACCTTGCCAAGACAGCTTCTGTAGAAGCGGAGACGAGTCGTGCGCAGACACCAGTTTATTTGGTAAACATGAATTTCGAGCATTCCGTTATTTATGATCCACCAGTGAAATAAAAGCGGAGTTCATGGAGCCACTGATGGGGTTGCGCTAGTTCACACAGTGCCCTCAGCTAAGAACAATTGTGTTTACTACAGGAGCAGAGCATAAATCTCTCCATTACCTCCCAGCCAGGAAATTACCAAGTACATTGTTCCCTAACAATTTCTGCTTGTTGTCAAAACATACTTCACCACCGAGACTCCCAGACTGTTGTGATTGTGCAGAGCTTTCCGCCATAGCAGGTAACAAAAAAAAAAAAAAAAAAAAAAAAAAAAAGTTGAATGACTTTGCGGAATGGGACGATTATCCTGCGGAAATGAGAGCCTTAGCCCCGCACATGCCAACAAACTAAGGTCTGGTATCTTCAAATACCCTATTAGGGTTACTGAGCTGATAGAAGGGGGTTCAGATCCAGAACATCCATTATTTACAGGAGACTAAACTAAATACAAAAACATCTCTCTTTGGAGGGGCCATCGTACTTATACATCACACAGACAGTACATTGATTTCAATAAGCACCCTGCATTGCTTTATTTCACCTGTGGAGGCACTGTAGAAGAATGAAACACTTGCAGGTGGATACATTGATTTCAATGAGCACCCTGCATTGCTTTATTTCACGTGTGGGGGCACTGTGGAAGAATGGAATACTTGTAGGTGGATACATTGATTTCAATGAGCCCCCTGCAATGCTTTATTTCACCTGTGGAGGCACTGTAGAAGAATGAAATACTTTGTACTTTGATACATTGATTTCAATAAGCACCCTGCAATGCTTTATTTCGCTTGTGGAGGCACTGTAGAAGAATGTAATACTTGTAGGTGGATACATTGATTTCAATAAACACCCTGCAATTCTTTATTTCACCTGTGGAGGCACTGTAGAAGAATTAGATACCTGCAGGTGGATACATTGATTTCAATGAGTACCCTGCAATGCTTTATTTCACCTGTGGAGGCACTGTAGAAGAATGAAATACTTGTAGGTGGATACATTGATTTCAATGAGCACCCTGCAATGCTTTATTTCACCTGTGGAGGCACTGTAGAAGAATTAGATACCTGCAGGTGGATACATTGATTTCAATGAGCACCCTGCAATGCTTTATTTCACCTGTGGAGGCACTGTAGAAGAATGAAATACTTGTAGGTGGATACATTGATTTCAATGAGCACCCTGCAATGCTTTATTTTACCTGTGGAGGCATTGTAGAAGAATGAAATACTTGCAGGTGGATACATTGATTTCAATGAGCATTCTGCAATGCTTTATTTCACCAGTGGAGGCACTGTAGAAGAATGAAATACTTGTAGGTGGATACATTGATTTCAATGGGCATCCTGCAATGCTTTATTTCACCTGTGGAGGCACTGTAGAAGAATGAAATACTTGATTGTTGAAATATTAACCATTACTGTAAGATGACCTAATGGTGCAGAACATATGATAACAAACATATGGACGCAGTAAAAATAACATACAGTTTTTCCTAAAATAGGAGGCAAAAAGTGCCCAAAAGTCGCAGGCAACATTAAAAAAAATTGCAAATCTAGAAACGAACCATAAAATTAAATGGATTAATTTTGCCTCTCTGTTTTTCAGTCTGCAGTATTTTCTCTGTAGTTGTAAAATAAAATGTCTTGTGAAAATCCTGCAGAAAACAGGGTTAATGTCCTGTCCATGTGTCACTGACATTGTTTTGCTTGTGCTATGTGCCGCTGTTATGTCTGTATATATGTTCTTCAGCACTTTTCCATTTTTTAGGGATGTTTCATTGTAGGAATTGTACCCCCCTCCTTTATACGTGAACTTGGTCCAACCCAAGCAATGGTTGGCTGGGGTTAAGGATGGAGACTGAGTCTCCATGTGAGTTGAGTTGAGTTACCAGAAGGACAGGGCGCTAAGAGAGCCTAGGGGGGGTTGTTTTCAGGGCCGTAGCCCAGCATTACCATTGCCACAGCCCTGAGAAAGGGAAGAGAGTGCCAAGTTGGAGGAGAAGTTGAGGTTTATCAGAAGATCACAGCCTGGAACACAAATAGCCAGGGTACCATTGGGACATACTTACAGTATTATATTGACAACTGGGTGTTACCCTTGCCATTGTCAATGAGGAGTGTCCTTATGTTCCCTGTCCCATCAATGCTGATCACATCTGTATACTGTTGTCAGTGTTTCGGTGGCTCTGACCGTTGGGGTTCATGTTAGTTCATAGTCTTCATCTGTTGTGGGATGGAGCAGGATGTATTTTTATTCCGCACTATAAACCTGTGTCCGTCTATATATACAACAGGCCAGTCTTGACTAGCACAGAGTTTGGCAGTTTTCATTACCTGACGTGACACTATACCTTGCTGGGTTACATTGTAACAGGCTCCGAACTTTCACTTCACATTTCAACTATGGAATATGAGTCATAAATCTAAACCGACAGAAAGTTCTTCTGTTTGCATCAGGATATGACCCCAGGAGCTAGATTCCAAAATTAGCAGTGCCGCAACGCCAGACTGGTAATTCTATTACATAATGTCATTGTGAAGCGCAGTGTAAGGGATCTCGACATTGATAGACACCGCGTCCCTGCTTCCAGTGTCTGGAAAGAGTGACTTGCCTTCAGTCAGATAGAATAAATTCATAGCTCCGTATTTCAGTAAATTCCTAGCTGTGCAAAACTTTTAGGTATGTGTGGGAAAAAAATTCTGCAAAGAAATACTGCTTTCAGACATACAAGGGTTAATAGTTTATTTTTGTCACTTAACAAAATGAACTGAATGAAGAAAAGAGAAATGTAAATCCCATCAATATTCGGTGCGACCTTTGCCCTTTGCCTTCCATCAGTTCTTCTCGGTACTTGCAGACAGTTTTCGCCAGAACTCGGCAGGGAGGTTGTTCCCGTCGCCATCTTGGAGAACTAAGCACAGATCTTCAGTGGATGTAGGCTTGCTCCAATCCGTCTGTCTCTTCTTGTTATCCAAGACAGACTGGATGATGATGAGATCAGGGCTATAGCTGTGGGGGCCGTATCATCACTTCCAGGACTCCTCCTCCAAAGGGCAAAGGTCATACCAAATATTGATGGGATTTACATTCCTGTTTTCTTCATTTACTTGCCTAAAATTTTTGGGCCATGCTGTATTTCCACCAAGAACTTATTTGCAAAATTGACAAAAACGGCAATTTGGAAATTGGGGAACAATAATATTATTACATTATATATTACGATATATAGTATTCTTATTACTAATATTATCATCATCAACATCATTTATCATGAATTAGTTATATCTATGGGAATATAAAAATTGTAATTTATAGAGCGTTTCGGGGGGGGGGGGGTGCGTCCCTCTCTCTCGATCCATTTACATGAAGTAATGAGCCTTGTGTTGTCGATGAAATGTGAACCCAGGCAAATCCTCATTAGGCGCCATTTCCAGTGAGATTCAAGCACAGTTCACATTTATGCCATGTATTTTTTTTTTGAAGGCTGTAAATTGATGTAGTGAGAGCCGGTGATGGGTCTGTGACCCTATTAGAATAAGCCAACATTAATCATACATTCATTTATTAGGGAGTTAATGAGAATCAATAGGAGCCAGTTAAGAACTGGAAAGATCCACGAGCCTATGACATCAGAATATATTTACTGACAAATCACCAATCCTGTGCCCAGGGCCATTACAGATCCTGTCACTCGGAAACCTGATTATACTAATTGCTTGACAATTGTAGTCAATATCTTAAGATATGGTGGCAGATGACTAGAATATAAAATACCAGCACTTGGTTATGGGGATAAGCTACAGAGATCCTAAGAACAAAGAGTTAAAGGGGGGGGGGGGGGGGGTAATAAAGCATAAAGGTACATTCCCTGCACAGGCTAAACTTTGTTACTAATGTACTCCCCGGTCTACTAGAACCCCAAAGTTACCCACATGGAGGGAAGCTGAGGAGACTGGAACTCTCACTCCTCTGTCTACCCTGTGACTGTTCCAAACTCTCTCTGACATCATCAACTCCCTCTGTACGGGCTGCAGGCATATTGACTAGACTGGAGTCATGTGGACAAGGTTCTCCAGTTACCCTTCCATACAAGTAACATTGGGGCTACAGGGGACTTGGGTATATCAGTAATGAAGTTAAGCAGTGCACTGGTAAGCCTTATTACTCCTCAGATAAGCCCCTTCAACAGTTTCAATATATATAGATCACCCTCTTTGCAGGGAACCACCCACCTGGAAGCCAAGGGTCCAAAACTGTAGAATATTGGTAACGTTACATCTCTGCAGAACTCCTTTCAAGGGAGTCTATCATTGGGAAAACTCAATTTGACCTAAACATATGTCTGACTAGCTTTTAAAAAGACTATTCTACCACTTCCTTTACATTTTCAATTGACCCCGCTGTGTCTTTATAAATTGCTATAATAGCTTATGCAAATGAGCCCCATGGAGCACCCTGGGCGTTCCCCAGGGCCTCCGTGCACCCCCCACATCATACTTTTCATCCTGCTTCCTGCTCGTGCTCCGTCTGCCCTCCTCCACCCTGGATATTCTGCCACCCAGATCACGCTCTTGCAGTTCAAATCTCGTGCATGCACACTTCCGCTCCGTTCAGAGCAGTATTACCCATGTTCGAGCGCCATTTTGGTGTAGTTATCTGGAGAACCTAGAATATTTTAGGAAGTATGCTCAGTTCTCCAGTGAACTACATCAAAATGGAGCTTGGACATACATGGTACCGTTCTGAATGGTATGATGTGGGGGGTGCTCGGAGGGCCTGGGGAACACCCAATGGTGCTCCATGGGGCTCATTTGCATAAGCTATTATAGCAATTTATAAAGAAACGGCAGGGTCATTTGAAAATGTAAAGGCAGTAGTAGAATAGTCGTTCTAAAAGCTATTCAGACATGTGCTTAGTAGAGATGAGCGAACAGTAAAATGTTCGAGGTTCGATATTCGTTTCGAGTAGCCCCTCAATATTCGACTACTCGAATCGAATATCGAACCCTATTATAGTCTATGGGGGGAAAATGCTCGTTTCAGGGGTAGGCAACGTTTGATCAAATTACACTTACCAAGTCCATGAGTGAGGGTCGGGCTGGATCCTCCGAGAAGTCTTCTCCTTGCAGCGTCCCCGCGGCATCTTCCGGCTCTGAATTCACTCTGCCAGGCATCGGGCCTGGGCAGAGACGGCTGCGCATGCCGGCACTACAAGCGGACATGCACAGTCGGCTCTGCCCAGGCCTGATGCCTGGCAGAGTGAATGAAGAGCCGGAAGACGCCGCGGGGAAGCTGCACGGAGAAGACTTCTAAAGGTAGGAGAAGAACCAGCGTTGATTGTCTGACTGTATAGCATTCTGCCAATCAATGCTGGTTCTGCATCAAACTTTTACATTCGAATAGTGAGTGGTGCTCGATCGAGTACGAGTATTTAGAATACCGTAGTATTCGATCAAATACCTACTCGATCGAGTATTACTCGCTCATCTCTAGTGCTTAGGTCAAATTGAGTTTGCCCAATGATAGACTCCCTTTAGACTCAACAGCTGATTTGGACATGGCAAAAGACATCTTCTTAACCATTCTCTTGGTGATTTGGGTTCCCCATCGTCTCCTCAGGATGAGGTCATGGGCTGCTGGCTTTACATTCTTCTGGAAAGTGGTTGATACACCTTTGAATTAAACATTTCCAAAGGCAGGAAACTTGGTCAAACTATGATCCTCCATCCAACATGAGGTTTTGGAGGTGTTGTCTGGGGTTCTATTTCCACCAAAGATAACAGTTTGCACAAAGGAGATTTGAAGAAAAGAACAAGTTTAAGATACAGAGGTATATTTCTAACATGAAACATAGTAATAAATTTGATATTAAACAGTACGATGGGAACTTGGTGTTCAGTAGTTTTTGAAGGATAGATACAGGTAAACAAAGGAATATATTGAAAGGCTGCAAGATGGAATTGATTGACAGTCCGCCTTATCAGAATCTACAGCAAGTCTATCATCAACTTGTAGAGAAGTTATTCTTACCTGAAAATGAAATACCAAGAACTTGAGAGGAAAACTCATAACCGATAGCCTAAGGATTCTTCCAAAGCACAAGACAGACAAGACTTGCAAAGAAATGATTAACCAAGAGCTTTCCAAGGAGCTTTCACTTACAAGATGTAACTGGAGTGTACGGCAGGTCATACAAGTTAAATAGCTGTTGGCTAAACTTATATTTTCCAAAAAACTCTAAATCACACCCCCTACTAATGTGCACCCTAAGCTTGGTCGGTGGTACGGTGTTATTGGCACCCTGGGCAATGCCTTCTTCATTATAGAGATCTGCACATGCTTACAGCAGTTTTTGTATTCTTTTGTAATGCATCTTGGTCAAGTGCCAAGATTCAGACAAGGAAGTTTCTAAGACTCTGAAAGCATTAGGTATAGTGGTCTCCAAGTGCCCTCAGTGAGGGTGGAAGCACAACAATATATAGTGTAAGCCGATGGCTGGTCAGATAATGGAGGGGATGTACATCTCACCCCGACTACTAAGGTGGGTGAGATGAGAAAACTCCAGAAGGAATGTTTGTTCTCAGCAGACAACTTTCGTCTGCTGAGCATTTTGGTAAATGCTCAGTATTGGGCTGGATTTTTAGGAATGGCAGGTAGGTTGGTAGTGGGACCTGTCATTCCACCCCCCTCCAGTCCACACTTTTGGGGATGTTCCAGCAGCGACTCAGCTGCAGAGAGTCTGTTCATCAAGGAAGCTTAAGAAGCCAGCTCCAGCAGCAACACTTTGGGCAGAGCTTGGCTGAAGAGCAAACAGAGAGGTCATGGTTTTGGAGCTGTGTCCTGAATGCTTCTACTGGCTCTTGGTTTCTGTTATTCTAGGTGAGGTAACCTATTCTGTGTTGAGTTAGAGCCTAGCCGGGCAGGGATTTATTTTTGTATTATTTCCGTTTGTTGCTGCACTACCTTTTTGAGTGAACATAAACTCTACCTTTGTTTTGGACTAAAGAAACTGGACTTGTGTGTCTATGCCACCCCACCGAGCAACCCCAGACCCTGACAATAGCTCCAGTATGGCACAGTCTGGATCATGAAGACAAAGCAGAAATCTGAATTTGAAACCCAAGTTACTTTGAATACCCAATGTACAAAAGACATATACAAGATACACATAAAAAAGGACTAAAAGAATCTTGAGTGCTTGGAACTAGCAGAACATGTAGCTCAAAAAAACAGAAGGATCAAAGAGTCTCTAGAACATAGGGTCTAAGGAACAAAGAGTATAGGCCCTAAGAAAAAAACCAATGAGTCCCTGGAACATGGAGCCTAAAAGACAAGGAATATCAGTAGTAAAGAGTCTAAGAACTAAGGAATCTCTGGAGCACGGGACCTAAGGAACAGGTAAACTATGGAGCATATGACCTAAGAAACAATGGGTCTCTGGAGCACAAGATCTAAGAAAAAAAGGAATCTCTGGAGCACAGCGCCCAAGAAACAAGAAATCTCTGGAGCACAGGAACTAAGGAACAGGTAATCTCTGGAGCACATGACCTTAGGAACAGGTAAACTATGGAGCACATGACCTACGAAACAATGGGTCTCTGAATCACAAGGTCTAAGAAAAAAGGAATCTCTGGAGCACAGGGCCCGAGAAACAATGAATCTCTGGACCACAGCACCCAAGAAACAAGAAATCTATGGAGCGCAGAACCAAAAAAACAAGGAATCTCTGGACCACAGCACCCAAGAAACAAGAAATCTATGGAGCGCAGAACCAAAGAAACAAGGAATCTCTAGAGTACAGAACCTAAGAAACAATGGGTCTCTGGAGTACAAGGTCTAAGGAAAAAGGAATCTCTGGAGCACAGGGCCCGAGAAACAAGAAATCTCTGGAGAAAATTGCCCAAGAAACAAGGAATCTCTGGAGCACAGGGCCCAAGAAGCAAGGAATGCCTTGAGCATAGGGCCAAAGAAACAAGGACTCTCTGGAACATAGGGCCTTCAAAGCCAGCAACGTCTGGAGCACAGGGCCCAAGAAACAATCCATCTCTGTAACACAGGGCCTACAACAGGGGTAGGGAACCTTCGGCTCTCCAGCTGCTGTGAAACTACAACTCCCAACATGCTCCATTCACTTCCATGGGAGTTCCAAAGACAGCAGAGCCAGTATGCATGCTGGGAGTTGTAGTTTTGTAACAGCTGGAGAGCCGTACATTCCCTACCCCTGGCCTACAACATGCAGAAGGTCCGGAGCGCAGAACCTAAAAATCAAGGAATCTCTTGAGCGCAGAAACAAAGAGTCGCATGAGTAAGGTCCTATGAAACATAGAGCATAACATGAAGTGTGAGGCCTAGGTTATTTTTAACAGTTTTTTGGGATTATTTAAAATACCCAAAGCCATCACAACAGGATGTCCCAACTCCTCTCCATATTTATAGACCAGAGCCAATGCAGACACAATACGACTAGGGAGAAATCAAGAAAATTAGCTTTTCGTAAATACGACTTTTATCGCCGTCTGAGCACATCCAAAATAATGGCACAAAAGTATCAGAAGTCATAGCGAGAGACATTTATCAATGAAAGGATTTCTTCATTTTTCAAGCCTCAGATTCTTTTTTCTTCTCAAAATAATAGACATTCTGTCAACAGATAAATCATTCCAAAATAATGGTGCCCATCTACAACTGTCTAGACAGAGCCCCCGTACCGAGTACTTGTGTGTCATAAAGGCTTACAGCATAGATAGGGTCCATTGAGCCCTATTAGTTACACTTAACTCTTTACCTATTCTCAGACCTGATACCTCTCCTATTGACCTAATGCACCCAAAATACTATAGAGTATACCAGCGAGAGATATATATAGAGAGATATAGATGATGAGCGTATAGGGGGGTGATGTCTGTCTGCGAACTCCAAAAAGGAAGTACAATACACAGTCTAGCCATACATGGGAATCCACAAAGCCAAAAATATACGCACAGCCCAGTGACATCACGGAACAACTACAAAGGAAATGTCCAAATTTATAAGAATAGGCGCCCATGCTTGGAATTCACCCAGCTCCGGAGTCAGGAATTCAAGAAGGAATCTTGTCTTAAAGCCTTTGTAGATTCTGCCATATATTAAAATAGATTTATTGGGCACATTTTTGTGATTCCCTAAAGTGAATGTCCAGGCTTTTGTTTTATTTTTATCTAAAAATCTAAAATCTAGGCGTAAATAGAGAGTAAAATACTTGATGGAAATCTGGATAAAAGTTAAACTTTGCACATATCATAGACGATCCCTTTAAAGGGGTTATCTAGTTTCTAATATTGATGTCCTATGCTTAAGATAGACCACCATTATTGGATCTGTAAGGTTCCGACACCCGGGACCCCCACAGATCAGCTGTACCGTGTATGTTGGAAGCCATGCTGCTCACTCACCGTACAAAATCTAGTGGTAGATTTAGGTATTGCAGCTCTGTCCCATTGAAATGCTTTCCCTTGAAACATTCTTGGGAGCTGATCTGCAGGGGTAATGGGCGTTGGACCGCCGCAAACCCAATATTGATGGCTGATCCTTAGGATATCTAGATTATATTACTGGATAACCCCTTTAAGGCATATCAATTTAACTATACACTGAGAAAAATGATATATTTCTTTGTTTAAAGCTACGAGAATAGGGGTGACTCGCTGCACAGGAAATGTGAAATT
This sequence comes from Leptodactylus fuscus, assembly GCF_031893055.1. Lineage (NCBI taxonomy): Eukaryota > Metazoa > Chordata > Amphibia > Anura > Leptodactylidae > Leptodactylus > Leptodactylus fuscus. The sequence goes on from NC_134268.1 coordinate 31,504,033, forward strand.
CTCTTCAGGCCGACAGATTATTATTTGATCAGTCATTCGCTTGCAATGGGCATGTCCATAATACATAATACATGAAAAGAAGTGAAAAGGAGAGCGGCTGAATAGAAACCAATTATGATAAAGAAGAACTCCGGAGCATCTCATTGGATTTATCTATTCATTTCTGCAAGCATTGAGCTCAGTTGGCATGGCTTAAAATATCCCATAATCCTGATGGGTCGCAGCCTAACAAAAGGCATCACTGCCAACATCGGAGTCATCAGTCCTGTAGAGAAAAATCTCTATATATACTATATATACTGTACTTACCACCAGAACGTCCCTCACTGCACAGGGGGAGATTGAAACTGGATGACTGGTTTCTCTATGTCTTTAACTGGTCATCATGTGAGGTCAAATGGCAAAGGTCACACCAAATTTAGAATTTAGATTTAATCATTTAAACTACCAAGCGGTGTCATACGCATGTTCCAGTGTGAGAGATAGGTGTCATCTGGACATAATGCAGGAGTAGAAGCGGGGTCACCAAAGTACTAAAGTTTCTTATATGGGGTCTACGTTAAAAAAAATCCTTCTGGGGACCCACATTTAAACAATCATAGAATAGCCCCCTACTCCACCAAGACCACAGTGATGTCATAGTACAAGGATAATATACACAATGATGTCACAGTACAGAGATAATACACGCATCATACCGCACAACGTCTCGATTTTCACGGGACACTCACACTTTCCTTTCCCTGTCCCATGGTCCTGCACAGCTCCCTACATGTCCCGCTATGTCCCTTTAATGATTTACTGATCAATCATTCCTCCGATCACTGCCTGCTCTTATAACAGATAAGAGGCTGCGGTGATCAGAGGAACGCGCGACTATGGTTCAAGAATCTTGTGTGACATCACACGGTCACGTGACTAGGTGGGTATGTCAGTGTCCCGTGCAGTGATGAGATGAAGAGATCCGTGTAAGGTACTGAGAAGGGAGGGGGAAGGGGGATGTGAGATGCAGGATGGAGAGAGAGAGTGTGTGTGTCTGTTTGTCTATCTGTGTGTGTTTGTCATTATACTGGGGGCAGAGATTAAGGAGAGGACATGAAACTGGGGGCAGATGAAAGGGGAGATGAAACTGAGGGAGAAATGGAGGGGGGATATGAAACGGGGGGCAGAGATGGAGGAGGGGACATGAAATGGAGCAGATGAAGGAGGCACTTAAACTGGGGGACATTAAACTGGGGACAACTGGAGGGGAGTATTAAACTGTGGGAGTGACTGGAGGGGGACCTATCTGCTTCTAGTTGCCCCCAGTTTAATGTCCCCAACTACCCTTACGGTTTAATGTCTGCTTCCAGCTGCCCGAGTTTAATATCTGCTTCATCTGCCATTTATTTATTGCCCCGTCCAACTACCCCCATTGCTAGTGTCCCCCTCCAGCTGCTCCAGTTTCATGTGTAAACTGGGGCACCAAGAGAGGGACTTAATACTGTGGGGCAGTTAGAAGGGAACATTACAATATGTCACAGTACAGGGATAATACACACAGTGATGTCACAGTACAGAGACAATACACACAGTGATGTCACAGTACAGGGATAATACACACAGTGATGTCACAGTACAGAGACAATACACACAGTGATGTCACAGTACAGGGATAATACACACAGTGATGTCACAGTACAGGGATAATACACACAGTGATGTCACAGTACAGAGACAATACACACAGTGATGTCACAGTACAGGGATAATACACACAGTGATGTCACAGTACAGGGATAATACACACAGTGATGTCACACTACAGAGACAATACACACAGTGATGTCACAGTACAGGGATAATATACACAGTGATGTCACAGTACAGAGATAACACACACAGTGATGTCACAGTACAGAGATAATACACACAGTGATGTCACAGTACAGAGATAATACACACAGTGATGTCACAGTACAGGGATAATACACACAGTGATGTCACAGTACAGAGATAATACACACAGTGATGTCACAGTACAGAGATAATACACACAGTGATGTCACAGTACAGAGATAATACACACAGTGATGTCACAGTACAGAGATAATACACACAGTGATGTCACAGTACAGAGATAATACACACAGTGATGTCACAGTACAGAGATAATACACACAGTGATGTCACAGTACAGATATAATACACACAGTGATGTCACAGTACAGGGATAATACACAGAGTGATGTCACAGTACAGAAATAATACACAGAGTGATGTCACAGTACAGAGATAATACACACAGTGATGTCACAGTACAGGGATAATACACACAGTGATGTCACAGTACAGGGATAATACACACAGTGATGTCACAGTACAGGGATAATACACACAGTGATGTCACAGTACAGAGATAATACACACAGTGATGTCACAGTGCAGAGATAATACACACAGTCATGTCACAGTACAGAGATAATACACACAGTGATGTCACAGTACAGGATAATACACACAGTGATGTCACAGTACAGAGATAATACACACAGTGATGTCACAGTACAGGGATAATACACACAGTGATGTCACAGTATAGGGATAATACACACAGTGATGTCACAGTACAGGGATAATACACACAGTGATGTCACAGTACAAAGATAATACACACAGTGATGTCACAGTACAAAGATAATACACACAATGACCTCATAGCACAGGAATAATTCATAGTCATCCACAGTCATCACTAACTGCCCCTTATCTCTGAATAGAGATGCCCCCATTAGGTGTGGGGTAACTGCTCTACCTATGGGGGTTGTACCTATAATCTTGTATGTCTTCCTGTGTCTATCTTTATGTAGCTGTCAGTACATAGCAAGCTCTGCATTTACACAAGATATTATTGAGTTTCCCACTAAGTCATGAAACTTTGCTGTATCCTACTATGCAATTGTCCGTCTGACCCCATCAGGGCTTATCTGTCAGGAAGCCGTCCTGTCTATTAATCTGTGCCCTTATTGAACGTCCGCGGTCGGCGCTTCAGTGTTCTACCTCATTGTCATCACTTATAATTCCTGTTTGTATCTGTCATGTAATGAAAAACTGCTGAACTTTGGCTGCCCTGGGGACACATTTCTATATCTCTCTGGAAGATTTAGTCTTGTGGTGAGACAGAAATAGTCACATTACAAGACTGGATCATTAGGTACCATGGCCTTCACCCACTTATACATCAGAACCTTGACATGCATCAGAGCGAAAACTCTGCAATACACCGGAGAATTCTAGGAATAAAAACGATTTCCATATTATTAGAACAAGTGCAGGTACAAGGGTGAGCCAGAAATATCTGCACAGTGGGGCCCATTGACTAATAGTGTAAAATGTTAAGGCCTCATGTACACGACCATGCTAGCACACTGAGGCCCGGGTCATATCTGCATTCGGGTTTCCATTTGGGGAGTCCGCTTGAGGACCCTCCGAACGGAAACCTATACGCATTAAAAAGCGATTACCTAAAGGAAACTAGCAAGCAGCACTTTTCTGTGCAACTTTAGGCTAGACCGTCTTTATCTCATCATTCGAGGTCATGCCTTTCTTTTTGCAGAAGCTAATAAATGTGGCGCACTGTATGTTTTTGGTGCACATCTCCCCACACTGACCGATACATCATTTCCATGCTTCTCAATGTTTTGTCCATAGGTGAACAAGATTTTATATTCCCTCATTATAAAATATTCTAGGCTGAGCCGCGAGCCACGAATGCAACGCTGTCATCTCCTCTTCATCATACCTGAATCTTTGTCCTTGTAGGGCAACATAACCCATTGGGAATAACAGTATCGGTAAAGAGGATGGCATTAAAACAAACCCAATACACACACTGTAGAAAGAAACGCACAGATGGAAGTGTCTTGTATTGAAGATGTTGCAGCGTTATTTCCTTATTATGGGTTTGGAGGTTTTTCATCCCTTGCAATGCAAAGCTACAGGAGTAAAACCTATAATACCAGTAACAGCTGCGGGAAATCCTGCTGCGTACATCCCATAGCAGACTGCCACATGTGGCTCCAGCTTTAGTCTGAGGCCCCACGTTGCGGAAACACAGCTGTTTTTGTTACAGATTTTGTTGCAGTTTTTTGAGCCAAAGCCAATAACGGCAACGAAAGGAATGGGAAATATAAAGGAAGTTCTTATACTTCTCCCTTTGGCTCAATCCACTCCTGGCTTTAGCTCCAAAAACCGCAACAAAATCTGCAACAAAAAAGCTGCGTTTCCGTAATGTGGGCCCTCAGCCTCAGGGGGCATTCACACGGAGTAACGCCGGGCGTGTATCACAGCCGTACACGCCGGCGTTACGGCAGACTGCCGAACACTACCCATTCACTTCAATGGGAGCGCTCGCAAACGCCACTGTTACGAGCACTCCCATTGAAGTGAATGGGAAGTGTTTGGCAGTCTGCCGTAATGCCGGCGTGTACGGCTGTGATACACGCCCGGCGTTACTCCGTGTGAATGCCCCCTTAGGGAGCATTCACACGGAGTAACGTGCCGTGTGGCCTGGCACATATACGCCGTGTGAGATTTTGAGCGCCGTATACGCTCCCATTGATTTCAATGGGAGTTAGTCTCGTATACGCCGTGTTATTTTGCGGCCGTGATTTTGCTTTAGGCTAAGGCCCCATGTAATGGGCTGCAGAGTAAAGCAACGCTTTATGCAAAAAGCCCATAGAGTTTTTCTTTGTGGACTTTCTGCTTCCATTATACCTATAGGGAAAATGCCATCATTTCCATAGGTATACCTGACACGTTGCGATGCGACGTGTGGCCCCGGCCTTAAAGTGACAATTCTCATTTCTTCTTTGTTGCCCTTTTTCTGACAAGTATTACATGGCTCAACATAATACCAACCTACCCCTTACTGTCAATGCAGTAAAACATAAATTTAAGAATAGGGCTCTGCAGTGACACGTTGCAGGATGCCACAACTTTGACATGATAGTTGTAAAATATCCAAACCTTATTGATTTTTTGCAACTATTGAGTTGTAGTGGTGACAACTTGTGAGTCACAATGTGACTGCATTGGCATCTCTTCTATGACTACACATCATATGTCATGACCAAAGTCACTCTGTAGCCCTAGCCTAAAGGTCATGGTCATGGGAATGGCTACGAGTCTCTAAAGTTTGCAAAAACCTGAGAACTTCACTGGTCCCTGACTAGCACAGACTTCCATTTTGGTGCATGGGACCTCACAAGATGTGACAGAATTATTAAGCACTTGGAGCCTCCTAGCAGATCAGATGTATCCTGCATCGGGGAAATGAATCAAGACTGGAGGAAATGCCAGTCTTAATAAATTCCCCACAATGTTAGGTCTGAATATAGCCCTGGCATCATACCCATAGCAGCCGTCAGACCGGACCGTCACTTTAAATTGGAGGATCTCGGGCATTATATAATTCCCATTTGTTGTCCTCGTGTAACTTTTTTCCAAGCAGATCTTCCTCTCTGGGTTCCCAGTTAAATTATGCAATTCTCATGCAGCTGACGTTCTTTTAACAGATGCAGCAAACCTTCCCGAAGCTGATGGCAGGCACTCAGGCGTAATGTGCAATGCACCAGCGGGCACCAATTGCATTAACAATGAATAATATATGGGCAGAAAGGGGACACAGCTAATGTGAAGGGCGATGGTGGGGGGGTGGTACGGCTTTATGTAACAGTATTAAATGCAGGGTTAAATGGGCTGTTTATTGCCGGTTTGTTTTTCGTTTTACACGTCATACAAAACTTGCATGTGAACAGAAAAGGGTTATTAACCATATGAGATTCTTAGGATGGCTAGGGTGAGAACTAAGAAGATTATGAGATTCTTTTTTCAAGGAAAATGATAAGATCATAATCTCCCCTCCTAATACTCACCCATGGTTGGCTAAGTGCTGCTAGCACAGTAGGTATGTGGTGGACGTCACCCCCTTCCACAGGTGTAGCCTTAAACTGTTCGTCCAATTACAAAACAACTTTGCATAAATACTAGTGCTGTTGAATATAAGTAACTTTGTAATATATCTTATTTAAGAAATATGTTTCCTTCTCCACATATCAGGCTGAGTTACCTTTTACATAGAAGTCTATGGAGTGTGTAGGGAAGGAGGAGACTGCTGAATGAGACACAAAGATAACAGCAGCTGCTACATTATGCTACTCTGTATCTTCAAGATAAGACTTTATCACTCCATGGGTTGAGACAATAAATCAGTTACGAACCTCCTCCTTCCTCTCCTCTCTCCATAGACTGTGCGTGCGATAGATATAGTGATGTAAGCAAACAGAGTGACTGAAGAATACAGAGGAGGAGAGTGGCCTAATAAGTGAAGAAGGAAACAGAATTCTGTAATAAGATTTGTTACAAAGTTTCTTATATTTATCTGTACTAGTCATACCTGCACTGGATAGAGCCGGAGTACATGCGTTGCAGCCGGCATTCCGGCTTTACTGCATATGCATTGGCTTCCAGCTGCCCACACCTGTGCAATGGAGTTGGATTGTTGGCTTATTGTGCAGGTGCCAGCAGACATCAAGAAGAGGAGCTGCTCCCTGAAGGAGTGATGATTTGTGCCCAGAAGATCTGGGTAGGAAGACAGATAAGTATGATGGGACAGGGGGTTTAGTATAGGTGATGTCCTGTTTCTGGAAACAAGGAAACAGAACATCACCAGAAAAACTGACAATGTGCCTGGGGTGGTCACATGACTCAGTAAATGTGAAGGTAGCCAGGGAGGATGTGTAGCCTAGTGTAACAACCTCCTTAAGTACAGTGTAGTTGCTGCTTTTTCTTCTTCTTTTCCCCTTACACTGAGCCTACTGGACATACTATCAGTGCCATCCCTGAGATGATGATGGGATGTTGGGTTTGGGTATGTGATTTAGTGCTGATGGAAATGTCATGGACACAGAAAAACAGAATTATCTGCTATCTACTGGTTGTTCTATTCTATGAGGGGCATCTGTGCCTGGTTGTCTTACAATGGCAGGCAACATCTATTTAATTTCTCAGCTTTTATGAGAGAGCCGTCTCCTTGATGGAGATGAGCAACAGTCTTGGTGGTCATGTGTGATACTTGTACTCCTGGGCAACCCCTGAATACTGAATCAGGTAGGGGGAAGAGAAGTTCGCTTTGACTACACTGGCCTCACACAAAATTTCATTTGTGCTCCATTACCACATATCCACCTGGTCAACGTCTCTCCTTCTTTGGACCCACTTGGTATCTCGGTCTTAGTCCTTCTTCAGCTACTGTCTAGCGATGAAGAACCTGTCTTTGCCTCCCACTGTCTGTAACACTGTGTCTTCTGTCTGAAACCGAATTTTTCAGAAACTGAGTTTCCATCATCTACTCTAACCTACCTGAACTTGACATTTCCATCTCAGTGTGTGGTATTACTGTAACTTCTAGGCAGCCCACCCGCCGCCTTGAGGTTATGTTACGCTTGCAAGATCTTGTCACATATACCTTAAAAACATCTCCAGAATCCTCCCTTTTCTTTCTTTGGAGACAGACAAAACTCTTATTCCTGCTAGGATTCCTTCTCCTCCTGACTTCTGTAACTCACTACTAGTTGGAACTTTGCTCACCAAATTCTCTACTCTCCAATCTATTCTGTAGGTTAAATTTCTGTGCAACCATTGCTCCTATGCCTCTATCCTGTGCCAGTTCCTGAACCTCCCTATATTTTGTTACCCATCTCTGTCGACCATTGCAGAGGAAATCAGCCAAAAAAAAAGTAAAGTTAAAATACCCCCAAGGTATATTGTGATCTTCTGGGGGCACAATTAGAGATGAGCGAGTAGTACTCGATCGAGTAGGTATTCGATTGAATACTATGGTATTCGAAATACTCGTACTTGATCGAGTACCACTCGCTGTTCGAATATAAAAGTTCGATGCAGAACCAGCATTGATTGGCTGAATGCTATACAGTCGGCCAATCAATGCTGGTTCTTCTCCTACCTTTAGAAGTCTTCTCCGTGCAGCTTCCCCGCGGCGTCTTCCGGCTCTTCATTCACTCTGCCAGGCATCGGGCCTGGGCAGAGCCGACTGCGCATGTCCGCTTGTAGTGCGGGCATGGGCAGAGCCGACTACAAGCGGACAGGCCCGATGCCTGGCAGAGTGAATGAAGAGCCGGAAGACGCCGCGGGGACGCTGCAAGGAGAAGACTTCTCGTAGGATCCAGCCCGACCCTCACTCGTGGACTTGGTAAGTATAATTTGATAGAACGTTCCCTACCCCTGAAACGAGCATTTTCCCCCCATAGACTATAATAGGGTTCGATATTCGATTCGAGTAGTCGAATATTGAGGGGCTACTCGAAACGAATATCAAACCTCGGACATTTTACTGTTCGCTCATCTCTAGGCACAATGTATAAATTATTTACATAACCCAAAACGTGTCTGGGGCTGAAGTAGTTAGTGATACAGAATTTACCACTGATACATCCAATAGAACTTGCGACAAAACCCATCCGTATAACTTGTACGTTCCATTACGTGACAGGTGGAATTCTGCACATTATCACAGGTCTTATCTGTACATCCAATACTGAAGGATTCTCATCATTCTTTATACTGCGGCGATAAAGTCAGACATCATTTATCGTTTCCTCCTGACAAGTTGACAAACTGAAGGATACAGTTAATGAAGCATCTCCCCGAGTACAAGGACACCGAGTTCCCATGCCGGGCTGCGAAACACGGGGGTAGAGACACTGCAGGGATGTGATCCTTATATTGACCCATACACAGCTTGGCCTGTATTGTGTATCAAGTGTGAAAAGATTGTCAGCGGGAGCGTGCCAGAAAGCTAACCGGTGACAATTTTTGCATTAAGCGTGACAGCTGAATATTATCCAGCCGACTCCATGAAGAGAATAAATAACCCAATACAAATATCTGCACAGAGCAAAGGCATTGATGTCACCAACCATGGAAATGTGAGGAGAAGACATGATATTCTGTACAAGATATATTTGAGATAAAATTGTATACCGGCGACAGTTTAAGTCTGGGTTCACACAGGGCGATCTTTTGGCAGGGTGCCTATTATAATATTTCATGGCAGTAGCAGAAATAATAGCAAATGTGCAAAGAGAACTAAAGTCTATGGAGAGGTCTAAGCAGTCTCACGGTGTGTTAGTTGACACATACTCAGGCCTGTGTCTAAATGTCATGACATTGGTGCGCCCCACGTGACTGCACGTAGTACAACGAACAACCACACACACTATATTGTTGTTGTATAGCAACATACTTTTTTTTGCTTGAATGAGCTCTAATAAAATGCTATGGGTAATCATCCATCATATGCACATTGGTTCCAGATAAACATTTTGGTCATGCTAGGCCTTTATCTAGACAGATCTGTGGTCCAAGTGTTAAAAAGGTGCATGTATCAGTGGTGGTAAGTCTACGTGACTGCTGAGCTCTATACAGGGGCAGCTGATGTCATTCAGAAGGCTGGAAGAGGACAAGGACCCACATTGGATGCCACCATGGAGACCATGAGTGGTGAATAAGACTGTTTAGCTGCCACATCGTCCTTGGGCCTGAAGAGACCTCAGAGTACACTGTCTACCAATAAGTATTTGGACACCTGCGGTAGAATAGAAACACGACATTTCTTCCTATACAATAGTTGGTAGACCCCAGCAGATGCTTCCTTACGGATGGGATTGAGCGACACAATACTCCCAGATGCCTGGTGACACTCCTGGTGTATGTGAGCCAGCGGTTGGGTGCAGTTTCTCTGGCCAGCACATGTCGGTCTCTATCTCTCAGTTTCGGGGGTCTGCCGAGTCGGGTCACATTATGACATTCATCATTCACCTTCCACTTCATAATCACATAGGCCACTGTCGATTTTGGGTAATTCAGTTCGCTTGCTATGTCCCTTAAGGATCAACCATTTCTGTGGTACCCCACAATTATGCCTTTCTCGAAATTGGACAACTCTGCACTTTGTGGCATCTTGCATGTGATTAATGCCAATGCGCTAATGCCAATGCTGTTTCCTATTTAACGGCGGAAGGCGTGACCTACATCAAGACCGCAGATATCTTCATTTGCATGGGTGTCTAGATACTTATTGGTAGACAGTATATAATTGTGGCTCATTGCTGGCAAACCTCAAAAGTTTTGGGTTCAGGTTGAGCTTGAAACTTTAGGGCAATTTGGAATTAACCTCACCTATTGCCACCCTGTTCACTGATCCCTAACTGAGACCTATCTAAGGATACGTCATCAGTACTTAACTCCCAGAAAACCTCTTTAACCATTGGGTCAGTTTTTCATCCCTTAAGGTGTCACCAGATGGGTTAAACAGGACTGGGCTCTCTTACCCCAAGGTCACCATAGCAGTCCCATGGGTTGTCTCCATGCTACATATTCCCCTTCTGTTGACTTATGTTGATAAGATTCACCAGCACATCCATCCAAACTGCTACAATATTCATTCCAAGGTCAATAATTGCACTCTCTCTCTCTCTCTCTCTCTCTCTCTCTCTCTCTCTATATATATATATATATTACTTCATATTATGTCTACTTTATATGGTAAAAAGGAAGATGAGAAGGATTTTTGTGTCCCTTTCTCCGGTTCTCTTATACTATAATTCATTTAGATAAACTAATAGTTTAGATATTCATAAACAAATATTTAAATTCATAAAAAATAAAAAGGAAAAAGCAAAAAATAGACACAAAAAAGGTTCATTCCAGATATGTGAACTGATAGACACAATGGGGTCGATAAACTTGAGCACTGTCTGTACTAACACTTCTGGGGGCATAATACATCTGCATTACCCGGGAAGGCGTGCGCCATGGACTCCATACATATTTATGTCATATGGTAATAAATTATTTTACAGGGTAAATATTAGTTGGAGCCATTATTGGAGCCATTATGGGACTTTATAATGTGACTGCCTTGACCTTGTTATACTTTATGTGATCAGGAGACAAGCTCAAGTATTTGCTTAGAATAAGAAATTTATTATGGTAGGTTTTTACTAGATTCACTGTATACTCATGAATAACACACTGGTTTCTTAAACTACGTGATATATTATGTACTTTAAGGAAAGTAATGTAATGTAAATGAATGTAATATATCTTATTACAAAAATAGGTTTCCTTTTCCACTATAACTCCAAGAAACTCACTGTGTACCAGTCACTGCAAAGGGACTACACCATGGCCACCTACCTGGAGAGAATACGTCACCCCAAACACAGACAGACCCTGAGCCGGTACAGACTGAGCGCCCACAAACTGGAGATGGAGACGGGACGATACAGGCAGACGTACAAGCCACGGGAGAACAGACTGTGCCAGCACTGTGACCAGGGGGCCCTAGAAGACGAGACCCACTTCCTGCTACACTGCACCAAATACTCAGCTGTGAGGGCCGTCTACTACCAAAGACTCTCTGCCCACATCCCAGACTTCATATCTGCAGACGAGAAGAGGAAACTCTACATCCTACTGGGAGAAGAAGAGGCCACTGTGGAGATCACTGCCCAATACGTGTCAAGCTGTCACCAGACAAGAGGAAGATGAGACTCCACGGACTGTTATATTTATCCCAATACACCCACCCCGCCCCACCCCCACCTCCCCATATAGCGGTCACCAACTAAGAGGAAGATGAGACTCCACGGACTGTTATACCCCAAACCACCCACCCCACCCCAACTCCCCATATAGCGGTCACCAACTAAGAGGAAGTTGAGACTCCATGGACTGTTATACCCCAAATAAGCCACCCCCCATACTCTCTCCCCCCCCCCCCCACTTTACTAGCTTTGGCAATGCCAAATATCCATTCGGATGTGCCAATAAAGCTTGTTTGATTTGATTTGACTCTCCTCTTCTTCCTTATCACTCAGACTGTTTATTTACATTGTGTCCATCAACATATCTATTTCGCAGAACTCTATGGAGAGGGGCAGGGGGGAGAAGGTTGTTGGTATTATTTATTGTTACAAGAGCTCTCTCACTGTAGCAGAGTTTTAACAGCTGTAATTATTTGTGTGTCTTTTCAAGCTGTCTTCTCTTTCCCCTTCACTTTCCATAGATTTATTTCCATAGACTTCTATGTAGTTCAACCTGATAAATGGAAAAGGAAACATATAAGAGCAGATTTATTATTTCACTATGTCATAATTTGTGGCGTATAAAAGTCAGGAGGGTGAGGAGGTGTGATGAGGGAGTGAAAGGGGTGTCGGGTACCTCGTTCCCCGCATATTTATTATCAATAATGACAGAAATCTGGTATAAATTTCTTCCCTCCAGGTGCACTATCCAATGGAGAGTACATTGCATTTGCGAGGCTTGCACCTTGTCATAAATGAAGAACACCCTCCTCTGGTTCAGGGGCTATGAAGACTGGTGTTAATAATGCCAGTCTTCATAAATCTCCCACATAGAATCTTATATTAAACATAACAGTGTCAGAAGAGCTCATTCACAGTGTAACAGAGTTCAGCAGCTACAGCTATTTGTGTGTATTTTCTTTCTCCCCTTTCCATAGACATCTATGTAAGAAGTAATTCAACCTGATATGTGTAGAAAGAAACATATTTCTTAAATAAGATGTATTGCAAAGTGTAACATATTCACCTGTACTATTCATGTATGAAAAGCCATTTTATAATTGGAGGTACACTTTATAGGGTTATTCCCATCTGGACAACAAATTTTGGTGGATACAGAAGATCTGGCAATGAAGCAAATAGTGTGTGAGCACAACAAACTCACTAATAGAGATGGGCGAACCTCCAAAGATTTGTTTCATTTTACGTGGCTCAGGTCCTTGATTTGTTTCCAGTCCTAGACCACAGACTATAATAGGTGGAGGCCCAGGGTAGATGTGAAAAAATAAAAAAAACATTTATACTCAGCTTCCCTCACCTCTTTTGGACCTTCTTGCAGTGTCTGGTGCACTCCTGGTGATGTCATTCCCCTGGGGTCACCTAAGATTGGGCCACAGCAGTCACATGGGACATTGAGCTTCATGACGTCATGGCACTTGGTTTTTCATGTCACCACTGAGGCCTAACCCCAGGCCTTAGGGGTAACGCCAGGCACATGATGACACCGAGGAGACACAGAGAGAATGCTGTACACTATGAGGAGGCCAAAACAAGGTGAAGGAAGGTAAGAATAAATGTTTTTTTATTTTTTTACACCTCCGCTGGGCCTTCACCTATTATACTCTGGAGTCGGGGACTGGAAACAAATCAGGGACCTGAGTCACCGAAATGAAACAAATCTTGTTCATCCATCTCTACTAGTGAATTTATAGTAACCACATGCTACTTGCCTCATTGACACATCTTCTGTAAAGCTAAGTTCACACGGAGGTTTTTGGTCAGGATTTTGAGTCCGTATCCGCCTCAAAACCCTGACCAAAAAGACGGCTCCCATTGAAATCAGGTGTTTTTTTCCGGGAGCCGGTTTGTTCTGGCTCCCGGAAAAAGAAGCAAGGTGCTCATTCTTCAGGATGTTTCGCCTCTCGATTCGGCCTGAAGACGCTCCCTCCTCCCGACTAGGCCCATTCATTAGGCCTAATCCAGAGCGGAGTGCACGACTAGATGCCAGTGCAGTGCACCGTCATTCAGTCGTGGCTACCTGTTTTTTGGACCCCGTGTTTTTTGGACCCCGTGTTATCTTACCCTAACCACCAAAATTTGTCTCAGTTGCAACGTCTCTGTCTGCTCCTGTTCACCATTCTAGAGAGCAAAAGTGAAGACGATACTGATGGGTAGTCAGACAGCACCATGGGCCAGAATCAGAAGATCAAGCAAAACCCTGGAGGAAACACACATTATAAGGAGATATCTAACAGGGGACTGTATAGAAAAAGCTACTCAGGCAAAGGTCAGGGAGTCTTACCCTGTATAAATAGCCAGCTGGAATTGGTTTACCATGGCAACCAGACAGGCAGATGACGCCTGCGCCATGTTCCCAGTTGCCACAGCAATGTGGCGCACGTGTCGGTGATATAAGAAGGCGTGGCACTGATGTACGGAGACATATGTCGCCGCAAAAAACAATATACCATGAATAATATCAATAGGAATGCAGAGAAATATAAGCTGCTGCTTGGCTGATATAGTGTAGATTGGATATAGATACCGTATCTACAAGGTTAGGGTTATGTGCACCAGGAATACCGCTGAAGAATATAGAGAGCTCTCATTATAGAATATCTATATGTTGTCATGGTAACACAGAGCAGATCTGATGCAGTAATATAGAATATGGCCGTAAATAATAGTAAGACTTTAATTACTTCACAGTGTAAAGCCGGCCGAAATAGACATCTGTGTATTGTCAATGAGTCCGAAAATATTCAATCCTTATTAATCTCATGCATTAAGAAAAAAAAAATAATCCCCAATTATTTATAATATGAAGACCAAGACCCCACATGGATGTAGTATAAACAATAATAATCCCCATTAATATAATATAATACCCATTTAATTACCCATGAGCACCTTATAGTCCTGCCTAGGTCCATATATAAGGCGCACCGGACTATAAGGCGCAGCGCTGTCCGGTGCGTCTTATATGTGATTGAAAGCGGCAGCCGGCAGACTTTGCCGGCGGCCGCTTAACCCCCCGTGTGCCAGCTGCTTCTATTCATTTCAATGGCACGCTTCCACTGAAATGAATGGAAGCGCTCGGCACGCGAGGAGTTAAAGGGATTCTACCATTAAAAGAACTTCTTCCTTCTTGATCACGTCGGAATAGTCTCCTTACCTTTTTACCATAGCCAGCGCCGCCTTCTTCCGCAGCTCCGTCTCTGTCTTCTTTGGGCCTCATGGATGACGCATGCGCAGTCGGCTCTAACAGGCTCTCGCAGCCAGAGCCGACTGCGCATGCGTCATCCATGAGGCCCAAAGAAGACAACACAGGCGGGGACACGGAAGGCGCGAACACAGATCAGGGAGAAGGCGGCGCTGGCTATGGAAGAGGTAAGAGACGAATAGCCTTTTTAAGGCTATTCCGATGTGGTGAGGGGGAAGAAGTTCTTTTAATGGTAGAATCTACAGTTGAGCGAGTACTGTTCGGATTGGCTGATCCGAACAGTACTCGCTCATCTCTAGTAGAATCCCTTTAAGCAGCGGCCGCCGGCAAAGTCTGCATGCCGCTTCCATACATTACAATGAGAGCGCGCTATTCAAATAGTTAGAGATGAACGAATACTATTTGAATAGCGCGCTCCCATTGCAATGTATGGAAGCGGCATGGAGACTTTGCCGGCAGCCGCTTAACTCCTCGCGTGCCGCCGCTTCAAGCCTTATATAAGGCGCACCGGACTATAAGGCGCACTTTCGATTTCTGAGGTAATCGAAGTATTTTATGTGCGCCTTATAGTCCGGAAAATACGGTATAATGACTAATAACCTTCATGGATGTAGTATAAACATTAATAATCCCCATTAATATGATATAGACTAATAACCATCATGGATATAGTACAAACAACAATAGTCCCCATTAGGTTTGAGCCGATATTGAGATTTCAGGATCAGTTTTAAAATCCGATTTCCAATCATTTTCCAGTCGATCCCGATTGTGAAATTTGCTCGATCGCCGATCGGGATCCTATCTTTTCCGATCCCGATCGCTCAACCCTAGTCAATGCTTCTCTATGGGAAAAGTCACTTTTAGGGTTGAGCCAATCTTGAGATTTCAAAATTCAATTTCCGATCATTTTCCAGCCGATCCCGATCGTGAAATTTGCTCGATCGCCGATAAGGATCCAATCTTTCCCGATCCCTCAACCCTAGTCAATGCTTCTCTATGGGAAAAGTGGAAAAGTCACTTTTAGGGTTAAGCCGATCTTGAGATTTCAAAATTCGATTTCCAATCTTTTTCCAGCCGATCCCGTTTGTGAAATTTGCTCTTTCGCTGATCAGAATCTGATATTTTCCAATCCCAATTGCTTAACCCTAGTCCCCATTAATAATACAGTATAAAGACTATTAACCTTCTTGGATATAGTACAAATACCAATAATCCCCATTAATATAATATAAAGATGAATGATAGTCCTCATGGATACAGTAACAACAATAATAATCCACATGATATAAGGACCATGAGTCCAAGTCATTATAATGTAAAGATGAATAATAGTCCTCATGAATATAGAATAGACAATAATAATCCCCATTAATATGATATATAGAGTAATTACCCTCATGAATATAGTATAAAATTAATAATCCACATGACATAAGGACCATGGATACAAATCAATATAATGTAAAGATGAATAATCAATGAGCTGATATCATTAGATTATTAGTTCCCATTAATATAAAGGCAAACCCGTTTGCAAAAAAAGACATGTAATCCTCAATAATATAATAAAACATCTAATAAACCCCATTGATATAATGAGAACAGTAGAAAACACCCCATAAAATAACAAAAAGACTAATAACCCCTGTGTGTGCACAACCTGTATGATTGCACATGGAGGATAAGTAAGGAGCTCTATTCCCAGAACTATAGACATTCCTGGAGATTTACTTAGGTTAGTTCTGGGAATAGATAGGCTCCACAATTCTGATGCACAATTTCTGGCAGAAAATATGTGACAAAAGTCCCATTTTCTGGCACATAACTGGGCACACAACAGTATTAACACCAAAAATTGCAACTGCAGCAACCAATGGAGAGAACCTGGAGGACTAGAATTTACTTGTATCACCAGGGGCATAACTACCGCCATAGCAGCAGAGGCAGCTGCCACAGGGCCCGGGACATTAGGGGCCCGGCAACAGCCGCTACCGCTGCGTTTTTTTTTTTTTAATAGGCTGTTACCGGCTGGAGTTACGGGCCCTATATACTTACGTGAGTGACGGCGCGGGCCCCACAAGCACTATTATACTCGGGGGTCTTTTCGGACCCCCGAGTATAACGATCGGAGGCCCGGGAGAGGTAAGATAACATAAAAAACTGTGTTACTTACCTCTCCAGGCTCCGGGCAGGCTTAGGTAAGTAACAGAAGTTTGTTATGTTTGTATCCCTCTGGGTCTCCAATTATTATACTCTGGGGTCTGAAAAGACCCCAGAGTATAATAATTGTTCATGTCTGTCCACAATGGGACATAATACTGTGTGCAGGGGCCAGTATGGGGACATAATACTGTGTACTGGGGCCAGTATGGGACATAATACTGTGTACTGGGGCCAGTATGGGACATAATACTGTGTACTGGGGCCAGTATGGGACATAATACTGTGTGCGGGGGCCAATATGGGGTATTATAGTGTATGCAGAGATGCGCAAGGGGGTGTGGCGGCAGTAGGGGTCAGTTGGTCGAGGTCTTCAGCGTCGGGAAGGGGGGCGGGCATTGTCAAAAATTCGCCACGGGGCCCCGCCATTCCTAATTACGCCACTTTGTATCACATTCATTAACTACTGTAGGCTTATAAACCTAATCCCAGTACCTTATAGAGAGGACTTTAACAGTTTCCAAATATGTCTCTATTGTACAGCTTTGGAGCCCCATTTTTATGTATATGGCTGTTTTATTCATATGCAAATGAAAGGATAAGGTTGCCTGGGAATCTAGAGCTGAGACTGAAGCCCGGGCAAGCTAAGACACACCCAAACACTTTTATTCCATTCCATATGAATAAAATAGTGATTTACATGAAACTGGGGCTCCAAAACTGAATAAAAGTGGCATATTTGGAAATAGTAGATTCCCTTTAAGACTAACACTAACATTCTGGTGCAAAATAATCCAGAGGATTGATGGTAGAATCTTAGACCAGATCATGTAAAGTTGAAATTTATCATCCATCATCATCCACTGTGATAATTCTATAATTTTTAGGATAAGTATATATCTTGGTGTGTATAAATCAATAATTCGGCCCATACACATACATGTATATATCTGTTATTATGTATCAATATAAAGTTTATATGGTATAATCGACCATGGGTTTAACTTGCCAAATCTGTAACAGTGACTTAAGACCCCTGACCTACAATTTATACTGTTGCAAACCTCCCTCCAACTGTCCTGGGTTCAGAGGGACAGTCACAGATTTCGGGTGTTGTCCCGCTTTCCTCGACAGAGGTATGTCATTGCTTCAAGTCTGCATCCAGTGGACGTGTGGAGCCACAAGAGGGATGATATTCTATGGGGGTACTAAGGGAGCATTATACCATGTCAGGGCCACTAAAGGGGCATTATACTGTGGTACTGGGTGGATTGGGTGAGGTCAAAGGGGCATGGGCAGTGCTACATATATGGCTTATGATACATTCATTTGTTGCTCTCATTTTGTCCCTCTGTAAGTTGGAAGGTATGCTGGTGTCTTCTTATATGGCAGAGGGCATTATTAGTCACCTTGCTTGTGCCTAGTGGATCCTGTACCATGTCTGTATGTGTTACTATCATACTATAGGACTACATCAGACATGGCTTTCACATCAGCTTTAGTGACCTGAATATCTGAATGAGAATTTTTTCGGAGGTTTCTAGGCTGAACTGCCGGATGCTGGAAGGACAAAAGTGGAATATTTAAAGGTTTAATTAGGAAATTATTTTTTTTTTTCTCCCCAAAAGCATTTTGTTTAGTTACGAGCATGTGAATGTGGTCATGACAACAAGTCATTAAGATGACATTCCCCGTGGCTGCTCTCATACAGCTGCCGTATTCACTGGTAACACTGTATTATTGATTCCAGGAAGGTACTGCCAAGTTCAAGTCCTATTCTTACACAATTTCCCCTCTGTTTCTCCAACCATTTATAATGTGTCAGTATTTTCTGGAGAACATAACAGATTGTGTACAGAGCCACTTGCACCGGGCCCTATGATAGTGGGGGGCCCTTGTTAGGAACTTGATGCAACAAATAACTCAGTAAGTCCTGGGCAACTAGAATATCCAAGCGCTGAGGCAGAAACAGTGCTGGGTGTGCCTCGCCCTCCTAACCGGAGTGGAACCAGACCGCTAAGTTCTTCACCAGAGCTCCTGATGGTGGAGTTGGACTTGGTAAAAGTCCAAGGCTCAGATCTACAATTGCCCAGAGAGCATCGCACACCCAGCGAACCCCAAGTAGGAGGACCCAGAGGGACCCAGACACTAACCTTAGAGTGAAGTCCAAGAGACCGAGAAGGAATGAAGCTGCAGAGGAGCAGGAGGGTAATTCAGGGAATACACACAGATACCCCAGGAACAAATCCATGGTCAAGCAAGCAGGAGGTCACGTGGTAGCAGAAGGCAGAGGCAGAAGTGTAGTCAGGGAAGCCGGGTCATACACAGAAGGTCAACAGAATAGCCAAATCAGGATCCAAAAGGGAGGTCAAGTGGAAGCCAAAGGTCATACACAGGAGGTCAAGAAGTTGCCAAATCAGGATCATGGAGTAGAGGTCTGTAAAGCAAGCCAGGTCAAACAATCCAGGGAATCCAAGAGCAGGGACAGGTGACAGGGAGCAGGAAGGAAGCAGGAGAGGCTCGTCGCTGGGGAGCTGATACCGTGGTGTAAACGAATAAATAGCCCCCGATCCCGGTGCTAGGGAGAAACCGGAACCTCCGCACACTCAAGTGGAGGCCTCCGGCCTACCCCAGCGCCGGAACCAGCAGTGATCCCGGTGCTGGACAAGAATCGGGCTGGGCGCCACAACGGAGGTCCTGGCCCATCCTAACAGCCCCCTTGGGACAGTCTTTCATTTAGAATACTGTCCTGGACCACCCTGATACTTCACAACTCCATCCTCATCTGCATCCAAACTTGCTGATTGCTATTAGTATTCCCAAAAAAAGGATAATTCTTGGATCTTATATTAAAAAGGTCCTTGCTTGTGCTACTCCCTAATGGCGAACTGCAAAAACCTTGGTTTCTTCCATTAGCACCATGTGTGTCTAAATACACACAGGCATCCCCCCCCCCCAAAAAAAAAAAAAAAAAAAAAAAAGATCATTCGGATCATTTTTATTTTTTATTTGAAAGACTATTTAATAGGCTGGATATTTTTACATGGAGTCCTTGGAATCCTCAAAAATGGAATTTGCACAATTGGTTTACAACACGCTGGTTTGAACCCAAAGTGAATTTTTGAAATTTTGAATGTGAAGTGAAACTAATTTTGAAAAACTTTGCTCATCTATAATAAAATCCACCCAAAAAAATGCAGTAACAATAGGTAAAAAAAATCAAATCTTCTCTCCTGCTAAATGAAGAATACTAATGAAGTTGGGAGCACATTTGAGGTTGCTCATTAGAACATTCTCTACAAAAACATATCAACCACAGTCCAGATCTTATACAAACCGCCCAAGATGGCTGTGACTCGCGTCCCCAGTGTCCCCCGTTCTCTGCAACCTTACACATCAGAACGAACAATGTTTTTTGCAGATCTGCTCATCTCCAGTCTGACTATTTGCTATGAAGTTACCTCCTGCTGTTTCAGTATTTGCACTGTATTTCGGAAATGAGTTAACTGTACAAAGAGGATCTGCGTGGGCGATGGAAAATGTATCTGTAAAAAGGTAAATGAGTATAACATTGATGGGAAGAAAGATTTTATTCAATGATAGACGGGCCAAATAACTGAAACATTGCCTTTGCCAAGGAAAGTCGCAGCTCGATTGTAATGTAGTAATAATAGCGTATGCTCGGTATAGGGTGACATTGCGTGTGAAAACCATGATCAAGGGGATTGTAGACTAACCGTATACGCTGCCAGACTGCCGAAAATTGACATTACCGCGCCATTACGTAAGAGATTATGATTCCCTTGACTCTGGGAACTCTGCCCAACACAAGCAAGAACTCTAACCTGGTAAGTCCCCTGCTCAACTCGATGGGGAGTCATACCTCTAATACTTGACCTAAATTGCCTAATGCTCATGGTTCCTGGTTTGCCTTCAAAGATCCCTTCCTTCCCCTTGTCAAATTGCTATGATACTGTATTATCATTGTACAAGACGATTTAAATAGAGCTTTGGCAGACTCTATGGAAAAAGGTGAGCAGGAGTCATTGGATAGGTGAAGGTCTCATGGCCATTTATGGCATATCCAATGGATGTGTGCCCACCTGTGCTGGGGTCCTGGGCTTCAATCCAGCCAAAGACAATATCTGCAAGGAGTTTGTATGTTCTCCCCATGTTTGTATATTGGTTACCAACTAAGAGGAAGATGAGGCCCCACGGACTGTTATACCCCCAACCCCCCCCCCCATACCCACCACTCCCCCCCCCCACTTTACTAGCTTTAGCAATGCCAAATATCTATTCGGACGTGCCAATAAAGCTTATTTGATTTGATTTGGTATCCTCTCACACTCCAAAGACATACAGATAGGGAATTTAGATTGTGAGCCCTATACAGGACAGTGACTGACAATATCTATTATGCACTGTGGAATATGATGGCGCTATATAAGAAAGCTAAATAAAAATATATTGTACATGGATGACTGTGGCAGTTCATAGAGTGCCTGCTCCATTAATGCATAGACGACTATGTGGCGTTTCATAGACCTCCTGCTCTATCTGTACTTGGACGACTATATGGCGGATCATAGACCACCTGTTCCATTTTTACATGGACGATGGACAACCATGTAGCGGTTCTTAGACAGCCTGCTCCATCTGTACATGGACAACCATGTGGACGGTTCTTAGACCACCTGCTCCATCTGTACATAGCCCACTATGTGGAGGTTCATAGACTGTCTGCCCCACCTATACACTGACGACTATGTGAAGGTTTGTGTCACTGTGATTATGGTATCTGTGTAATTAAATAAACAAGACACTGGACATGAGAACGGCTGATTACCCCCCATCAATTACGACAAATTATTAAGAATCACATTTGGGAATTTTGTTAACCCTTTAAGCATTTCATGGCATTTAAAACAATATGGGGATGAAATTCAGAGATTTCTTTTTTTTTTTTTTACATTAATACACTCATTTAATCCTAAAATTAACACATTCACAAGGGGTTAAAGGAGAAAATGCATGTGTCAATGTGTTATTCAATTTCTCCTGGGCATGGAAATCCCCTACATGTGGGATGTTTGGAGACACGGCAGCGCAAGGAGGAGAAGGAGCGACACTGGGTGTTTGCTGGAATAGGTTTCGGGTGCCAGGTCTCATTTGCAGAGCCCCCAGAGTACCAATACAATGGAAACCCCCAAAAATGACCCCATTTTGAAAACTACACCCCTAATAGAATTAATCAAGGAATATAATGAGTATTTTGATCCAAGAGATGGATTTCAGTGGATGGAGCAAAATGATTGAAATGTTCCCAGATTTCTGCTACCTCAGAGCCCAATATATCATGGCCAGCCTGTGACACTGGGAAAAGTCATCTCTCCAGTTATTACGCTCTCTTTCCTGATTTTAGAAACACCCTAAAAATGGCCCTAATATTTTGTCTGGAAATATAACAGGGCTCAGGAGTCAGAGAGCACCTTGCAAATTTGAGACCTCACTTGGACATTTACACAGCAATGGGGGAGAGGCCCTGAGATAAAATAAATAATTTACTCCCTAAATATGACCCACTTTAGAAAATGCACCCCTCAAGGAATTCCTCATGAGTTATTATTATCATTGTGAGCCCAAGAGCGCTTTCCAACAATGAATGTGCAAAATGAAATTTTTTTAAACAGATATGCCATTTCAGTGCCCAATAAATTGTGCCCACTTTGTGTCAACTGATGCACAAAACTACATGGTCAGTTCATGCAAAATACTGTATGGCCAATGACACAGCCATGACGCTTAGATATACACACCTTACCTCACATCTCCTGGCCGTTGTTGGCATCCTCTTCAGATCTGCTGCTGACATCATGTGCCTCTAATGTCACTGTTGAAGCCTTGATTGGAAAACCCTAAAATGGCCAATGCAAAATGGGGTCACTTCTTGGAGAATTCCAATGTGGTATCCAGAAACCAATCCCTATAAATCTATACTCCAAAAGCGAAAAAGTGCAGTGTTCCTTCCCTTCTGAGCCCTGATACGTGCTCAAACAACATTTTACGCCCATATAGTCAACTTTTTGGAATGAAGAAACCCCAAAGTATAATAACAGCAGTTTTGCTTCCAACATGTTCAGTTCGTACGAAACTGCTGGACAAGTTCACCCAGCAAATACTCTTAGTGCCGCCCCGTCAGTGCCGCTTGAGTTGAGGTTCCCTGATCTTTGGAGCAATGAGGGGGTTGCTGCTTACCTCTTGATAACGCCCTTGTTGCTCCAAATAATTAATTTTCATAATGACAACATGTGAAGGTTGTAAACATAAGAATCACAAAAACATTGTTATCCTTAAAACTAAATGCAGTATAATTACTTATGTTTGAAACTGAATATATTACATAACAAGATGACCCCTAAGCTTGTTTGCTGTGCTCAGATGTAGGTGTGACCATGTGGCACAAAGAGACTCTACAGGGTCTCCCATAAGAGCATAGGAGGGGCTGGCACTCCCACAGAAAGTGAC
This sequence comes from Leptodactylus fuscus, assembly GCF_031893055.1. Lineage (NCBI taxonomy): Eukaryota > Metazoa > Chordata > Amphibia > Anura > Leptodactylidae > Leptodactylus > Leptodactylus fuscus. Next base: position 31,527,595 of record NC_134268.1, read on the forward strand.
ATCACAGGAAGCGACATCACAGGAAGTGACATCACAGGGGGGACATCGAAGAAGGTCACTGCCTTCCCAGAGGTAGTGCCCTGGAGCTGATGTCACAGGAGGCGGATACCCCGACCAACCAATCAGACTCATGATAGCCCTTGTTGTTGTTTACTTCCTGTAATTGGATATAAAAAAACCTGCACATGTGGAATAAAGGTCTCTTTGTATGCACTGCTGAGGCTAAGAGGGGAGCTTATACCAACACATGTTGTCTGGTGTGATTTCTTCAATGCTAGCACTTAGTCTTTGAATTTGGCCAGCCATAATCAATCACAGTTACTGGACAGGTGACCACAAAGGCCCTGTGTCCTTGACAAAAGAAGGCAGCAAAACACAAGGGAAAAACACTGTTTCATTCAGTTGACCCTAACTTACTTACACTAGGTTTACACTAGCGTTCAGTTTTCCATTCTTGGGGTTCGCTTGGTGACCCGGAAAATGGAAACCCAATCCGCTTAGAAAGTGGTTACTCATGGAAACCCGCATACCCCATAGAATACAATGGGTTCCACCAGGTTTTCCTCCATTTTCCTCTCAAAAAATGGGGAGAGAAAAGTCCTGCATGTTTCAAGTTTATTTGGGGACAGAATTGCTGAATGGAGTGCAAGCCCTGGTGTGAATCCAGCCTTAGGCCCCCTTCACACGGCATAAGCGCTCGGCTCATTCTGAACCGTACACGCGAGCGCTTCTAAACACTTCCCATTCACTTCAATGGGAGTGCGCGGAATGAGCCGAGCGCTTACGCCGTGTGAAGGGGCCCTTAGCTGCTGGGCTGAGTTCATATACTGGATTATGATGGCTCACTCGCTTTAAGGATAGGTCATCAGTTATTAAAAGGTGGAAATCTCCTTTAATAAATTAGGTGTATCCTATTTTCCATGTGCTAGAATTTGGAATAATTTATAGTAAACCTGTCAGGCCATTTTGGTCACATGCGGCACTATTCTCCCTATCAATATGACAGATGCCATGACGGAACTCAACACATCCCATGAACTCAATAGATCCCATCCTATGAGATCCCATTAGGTTTGGTACCAATGGTATGTGTCTTGCTATGCCTTTCCATTGTAAACCACACAAATGTGAGCAAAGCCTTACGAATATTCCACACTATATTTTAGGATTTCCACATCCATGTTTCCTGAAGGTGGAGCTTCACTTTAATAGGGTAACTTATATGGATTGTCATACTGGTGTCTTGCTGGAGGCAGCTGATGGGGCCTCTTTCTGTCTCTCTCTATTAGGCAAAGAGTTGTCATTTATGAAAATGTCACTCCAAGTAAAGTCACTAAATAATAGTTATCACTGAAAGAATATCTGTCAAAACTGAACAGATATCTGTACGCGATAACTAGCGAGATATCATTCATGGATTCTCATTTTACAGATTGTAATCTTGAGTTACTAGGTGAATTGTAGATGGGATTATTTTATTGGGTGAGATGTCAGCCGAGCCACGGAGATCCAAAAATGGAAAAATAAAAATTTAAATTTTATTGTTATTCCAATAAGTTTCTAGGAAAAATGACAAGAACAGCAACCTATAGCCAAAGGGGTTGTGCGGGATTAGGAAAAAATTACAAAAACTGCACCAACCCTTCCCATGGTTAGTGTCTGGTATTGCACTCTTTTTAAGTCTGTCTAAACTCTATTTAGTAAATATCTGAAACAACACGCATAACCTGTGGACAGGTATGCATACCTCCCAACTTTTGAAGAACAGAAAGAGGGACAAAAAGAGCATTGCGCCATTGCAAATTTAGCTCCGCCCACTTTTATGTTGACTCCGCCCATTCTCATATATTTTTCATGTGCCCTCACACAGTATAATCCTCCTAAAGTCACCCGTAAATTATATGTCCCCCTCCATCTCTCCCCCAGTTTCATAAACCCCCTTATCTTCCCCCAGTTTCATGTCCCTCCCCATCTCTGCCCCCAGTTTTATGTCCCCCATCTCTGTCCACAGTTTCATGTTCCCTCATCTCTGCCCCCAGTTTCATGTCCCCCCATCTCTGCCCCCAGTTTCATATCCCCCATCTCTGCCCACAGTTTCATGTCCACCCATCTCTTCCCACAGTTTCATGTTCCCCATCTCTGCCCCCAGTTTTATGTCCCCCCATCTCTGCCCCCAGTTTCATGTCCCTCCATCCCTGCCCACAGTTTCATGTTCCCCATCTCTGCCCCCAGTTTTATGTCCCCCCATCTCTGCCCCCAGTTTCATGTCCCTCCATCCCTGCCCACAGTTTTATGTTCCCCATCTATGCCTCCAGATTCATGCTGTTCTCCCACCCTTCATCTGCCCCAGTTTCATGCCATTCTCCCCCCCCTTCATCTGCCCCAGTTTCATGCCGTTCTCCCCCCCCCCCCTTCATCTGCCCCCAGTTTCTTGGACCCTCTTCATTATGCTCCATCTTAATGTTTAACACAAAAAAAAATTATGCTCACCCTTCCAACGCTCCCCACAGCTCTCTCCGCAGTCTCACTCACAGAGTTGTAGGCACGATGTGACGTTGTCACATCGCGCCTACACATCCACTAGCCGGAGTGCAGCGGTAAAGCAGGTGCTGAGCTGTGAAGGCTCCTGCTTTACTCGCCTATGTATTTAACTCATTGGCGTTCTCCAGACATACCTCCCGCCGACTAGGACCACGGGACAGGACACCGAATCCATGAATGTCCCGCGGAAACCGGGACGCTAGGGAGGTATGGGTATGGCGCGGTTTTTAAAAGAAAACCGCCATGTTTCTAATCTAAGGCCCCACGTTGTGGAAACGCAGCATTTTTTGTTGCAAATTTTGTTGCAGTTTTTTGAGCCCAAGCCAAGTATGACTTCAAGAATTGTGATGTATTACCATTGCGGTCTTTTCCGAAGCGTTTTTTTTGTTTGTTTGTACGAGAGGCCTTAGCCTTAAGCTTGTGCCTTCCACCAGCTATGTTATATATTTTAGTAATATTTTTCAATACAAAAAAAAATTGGGTTCTATTTTTCTTTTAAGCAAATTTCCAAAAGATCAGTCCATCCGCCTCTTCTTTGCTCTTCCACGAGGATCCTAATTTAAGCCTCAAATTAATTGCACATATTGTAGCAATAACGTGGACATAATCTAATTTCTTATTTTTCCCTCTTCTTAGTAACCAGTTTTATTAAATATTATTATATTAAACATATGATTATAGTTTATGTGTCCCTAACTATTTTATAAAGTGCTTGTCTAGGAATGGCCAAAAACCAAGGAATGCAATAAAATAATGATACTCACCTGGTAGACCCCCCCAAGACTCCGGTGCCACTGCGCTGGAGGTCCTACTGATCTGGGTTAGCTGCAGGGCTGAGGAGTTGAAGTTATAGAGTTGAAGTTGGTGCCAATATTGGGTGGTCAGAAAAAAGTTACCAACTCCATGTAAGGGAATTGCAGTAAAAGCAGCAATTCCCCAGTAGCTGCTGGTGAACCCTGGAAGAGACAATAGGCAGTGAGGCCTAAATTGAATTCCCCCCACTGTCCCTTCCTGCTTGCCAGTCCTATCCTAAATAATAGGTAGCAACTGGTCGACAGGCCCTACCTACATAAGTGACAACACAGAACGAAGACAAGACAAACAACAACAAAGGGAGGTCAGCTAGCCACGGGTCCGGTAACAGTCGATTAATACAGTACAGAATCGTAATCCAATAGAATAGTCAATAGGGTAAGCCAGAGATCAGAGATCGGCAATACAATAGTAGCAGAAGAGGATCTTAGCAAGGACGAAGCTATCAATCACAAAGGCAAGACCAGAATTAAACGTTTCATGAACAGAAGGAAACAAGGTGCAGGAGATGGGTGTGGTGGAAATTCAATACAGAGATAGAGCAGTGTTCACACAGCGCAACGAAAAACACTAAGCAAATTATCAAACTGAACACACCTCCTGCGCCGCAGTGCGCGAGCGGAGGGTGGCGCAGAGAACCGAACAAGCAGAGACATTACACTCCAGCTTCAAAATAAAATGATTGATTATGTTTTAATTATGTTATAAAATTATTGATATTGTATAATTAATGTATATATGTAAAGTTCATTGCACTTACCTTCATTACTAGGTTTACTGCTTCGGACTGACCATGGCAGTCAGCCCTTTGTGAAGGAGTCAGAATAGGAGTTGGAGTCAGAACAGGAGTCGGAGTCAGAACAGGAGTTGGAGTAAGAACAGGAATTGATCAGAACAGGAGTTGGCATAAGAACATGAATCAGAGTAAGAACAGGAGTCGGAGTCAGGACAGGAGTTGGAGTCAGAACAGGAGTCGGAGTCAGCATAGGAGTCGGTCAGAACAGGAATCATAGTAAGAACAGGAGTCGGAGTTAGAACAGGAATCATAGTAAGAACAGGAGTCGGAGTTAGAACAGGAATCAGAGTAAGAACAGGAGTCGGAGTCAGAACAGGAGTCGGAGTCAGAACAGGAGTCGGAGTCAAAACAGGAGTCGGAGTCAGAACAGGAGTCGGAGTCAAAACAGGAGTCGGAGTCAGAACAGGAATCAGAGTAAGAACAGGAGTTGGTCAGAATAGGAATTGGAGTAACAATAGGCATCGGGCTGTGGAAAAATAGAATAGACAGAGTTGGTGTTTTGGCCTACTGACTCCGCAGCCCTGGTTAGTTGTCCTACCAATGAAGACTATTTATAACTATTCACTTTTCAAGTTTCCAACTAATTCTATAGATTTTACATATTTACTCCTCATATTTATAGTGATATTACTTTTTATTCGTCTCATTATTATTTCCTTGTAGCAGAGACTTATCTAGCCTGCTGTCATCATTGCCAGCTCAGCCGTTACAAGGTCTTACTTGCATTTTATACTTGCCAAGGGTTAATAGTAGTTGATAAAATAACGCAGAAGGCTTGAAGTAATCTTACTTTCCTTTCCAGATGGCTAATGGATTTACCAGATTAGACATCTTTATGAATGACATAGGGATCTGTATCATGATCTAACCTCCATGATTAGGCTGAGATTGCAACAATATAACCATTGATTTTTCTGCTAAGAAGCTGAAAGGATCAAGGCTTTGACATCCACCTCCTTGAAGGCAGCCATTGAAATGAATTGACTTCACTGTAATCTATTGATGTAGACTTGGTATAGATGACATGGCGAAAGTTATTTCAATTAGACTTTGCCACGCATTTTACAATGACCACGGCTTCCAGTAGGAAGGAACGTCCAGAGATCTTTCCAATAATCTCTTTATACCAAGGCCTGAAGCTACACATATATCTAGAGAATAAAAGGTTTTATCACAGTCATAGGTGCGGATTCTTTACAGTAAGAGCGGTGAGACTATGGAACTTACTGGATGTCTTTCCTGAAAGTAAGAATATCAGAGGTTATGGGAGCTGGATGTTTTTGGGATAGGATGTTGATCCAGAGATTTAGTCCAATATTTGGAGTCAGGAAGGATTTTTTTTGCCTCTAATGGGACAATGGATGTAAGTCTACTGGAATCTGAATCTGAACCTACAGTCTCTTGAATAATATTGGTAAGTTTATAGGTTGGACTTGTCGGACTTGTGTCTTTGTCCAACCTTATCTACTATGTTACCCTTAGTTCACATCTGTGTTGGTAATCCGTTCATGGGAATCCAGCTGGGGACCCCCCGAATGGAATACCAAACGCACTGGCAAACGGTGTGCCCCATAGTCTATAATGGGGTCCATGTACTTTCCGCATGCTGCCCGCCCGAATCATGTGGACATGAAAGTAAATCACGATCTACTTTTCTGTCCACATGTTCTGTGCGGACACTGCGCGGAGAGCACACAGACCCCATTATAGTCTATGGGGCACACCGCTTGCCAATGTGTTCAGGAGGGTCCCCATGCGGATTCCCCCGAACGAATTACCAACGCAGATGTGAATAAGGCCTTAGCTATGAAGTTCTGGGCCAAGATTATAAAGCCACTTAAAAACATAAAACCTGAATTTGGGCACCTGTTATTTTCCAAAAGACAAAAAGGAAATGTACAATGAAGCATACGGTCTCCCGACATCAAAGCCCTTCTGCAAATGGACATTTAATATAGGTTTGCAGATGAAAGGTTTCACAGAATCTGAAGAATATTTCACATCACAGTTTCTCAGCTGTTGACTGGATTGCTTAAACCACAAGACAAAAGGCAATTGCAAGTTAAAAGCACCAAATTGTACCAAAAAGTGGAGAACATGTCTTATCTTATGCGCTTTTGATACTTATTGCACAGCTTAGATGAGAGCAGGTGTGCTTTATATAAAGGGGCATGGCTTAAAATGTCCTAAATTGTGCCAAAAGTACAGCAAATCAACAAAGAGATAGCGTAAAGTTAAAGAAGGGTGTTGAATAGGTGCTGACCCGATGGCTTAAATCACAAGGCAAAAGTCAAATTCATGTTAAAATCACCAAATGTCTAACTCAATTTGTACCAAAAAGTAGAGAACATGTCTTATCCTGGGTATTTTTTATACTTTTTGTGCCTCACTATAGAAGGGGGGGTATCGGAAAAAAAAAAAAAAAAAAGTAAAGTAAACATATCAAGAGATGTCATAAAGTTAATTGATCTTACAGCATGAACCATCTTTAGACTATCTATTCTCTATGTCTAGACAGGTTTAGCAGGGGCGTAACTTGAGTGGGTGCAGAGGGTGCTCAGGAGCCTTAGGGGGCCCATAAGCACTGGCATCAGTATTGAGATTGCAGCTTCCATCTGGCCCATAAGCCAAGGAGACCCACAGATTCCCCCTAACCACACTAAGGTGGATTGAACTCCTTAGCACCCGTAGCCATCAATATCAAGAATTCGCTGTAGGGATCCTTCCTCTCTTCCTTCCTTCCTCCCCCCTCCCTCCCTTCCTTCCTCCCTCCCTTCCTCTCATCCTTCCCTCCTCTCTTCCTTCCTTCCTCCCTCCCCCTCTTCCTTCCTTCCTCCTTTCCTCTCTTCCTTCCTTCCTCCCTCCCCCTTCCTTCCTTTCTCCCTCCCTTCCTCTCTTCCTTCCTCCCTCCCCCCTTCCTTCCTTCCTTCCTCCCTCCCCCCTTCCTTTCTCCCTCCCTTCCTCTCTTCCTTCCTCCCTCCCCCCTTCCTTCCTTCCTCCCTCCCCCCTTCCTTCCTTTCTCCCTCCCTTCCTTCCTCACTTCCTTCCTTCCTCCCTCCTTCCTTCCTTTCTCCCTCCCTTCCTTCCTCTCTTCCTTCCTCCTTTCCTCTCTTCCTTCCTTTCTCCCTCCCTTCCTTCCTTTCTCCCTCCCTTCCTCTCTTCCTTCCTCCCCCTTTCCTTCCTTCCTCCCTCCCCCTTCCTTCCTTTCTCCCTCCCTTCCTCTCTTCCTTCCTTCCTTCCTTACTCACTTCCTTCCTTCCTCCCTCCCCCTTCCTTCCTTTCTCCCTCCCTTCCTTCCTCTCTTCCTTCCTCCCTCCTTCCTTCCTTTCTCCCTCCCTTCCTCTCTTCCTTCCTTCCTTCCTTCCTTCCTCACTTCCTTCCTTCCTCCCTCCCCCTTCCTTCCTTTCTCCCTCCCTTCCTTCCTCTCTCCCTCCCTTCCTTCCTCTCTTCCTTCCTTCCTTCCTCACTTCCTTCCTTCCTTCCTTCCTTCCTCTCTTCCTTCCTCCCTTTCTTTCTTTCTTTCTTTCTTTCTTTCTTTCTTTCTTTCTTTCTTTCTTTCCTTCCTTCTTCCCTAGTATGCCCCAAAGTTGCATCAACTAAAATAATCCAGAAATGTCCCCATGACCTCCTTGAAGTATGCGGGGTCAGTTTACAAAGTAAATCCAGAAATGTCCCCATGTAGAGTAAGGGATTAGTGTAAGATATTGTAGATGGAATACTTCAGGAAGTGTTATAGCTGAGTAAATATCAGAGGTGTGAGAACATTAGGATTAGGTTTCTGAGGAAGCAAAACATACAATGAATTAGATGTGAAGACTTCGGAGCCGCGACCGCCTCCGGTTAATATGTTGTTCAATGTCATTTGTCTGTGTGCATTACTCGGTACTAAAAGCACTACAGCAGTATCACACACAATGCGGCTCCAGAAACAGATCTATATCTACAGATCAACATGTGCATGATAAGAATTCGCACAAAGTGTAACTATGGTAACCTTCTCCTTTTAGCTATCTTGGTCTGCCACACTGGTTACAGACATTGGGTAACAACCACTAATGGCGTCAATTGACTTGATCATAAATGTTGTCAGTAAGAGTTCCACAAATCTTAAGGATGAAAAATTTTCTTTACCATAGAATAAAACACAATACAACTTTACATGACACACCATATAACAATACAGCTTTACATGACATTAAAGGGGTTTTCCCCCCCATTGTCATTACTAAGATACACCATAGACTACTATACGGGTGGATCCAAATTCTCGTGCAGCACTTTTACTCCATCCAAAAAATAAGGATACACAACGGACAGCAACAAATCCTTTTATCTTGGAAGTCAGACACAAATAGATTACCCATGGATAGTAAGCTGTGTGTGTTCATTGCCCAATCAGTTTTTTTTCTCTTCTCATGGTCAGAAAGAAGAAGGGGGAATAACGGATCCACCAAAAGGACAGTTTATTATTGGATAACCATTGACTAATCTGATAAAAAAGATGGATTATGGTATGCGCTGTGTAACTGGTTGTGACCTTTTTATGAGAGTCTGTTGTTTTTCTTTAGATGCAACAGATATGTAATGGACAGATACAAAGCAGATAAGATAATCCTTTAATAGTCCCACCATGAGGAAATTCAGTGCGTTACAGCAGCTTCGAAGCAAAAAACACTAGAAAATGTGGACCTCGCCCTGTACTTTAGGGAGGGTGACTTCACCTTCATAGTTCCATAGTAGATGAGGTTGGATGAAGACATCAGTCCATCAAGTCCAATCTATAACCCTACAATCCCTACAGTGTTGATCCAGGGGAAGGCAAAAAAACCCATGAGGCTCATGCCAATTGCCCCATTTCAGGGGAGAAAATTCCTTCCTGACTCCAATCTGGCAGTCAGTATAAAACCCTGGATCAACGTGTCCTTAAAATCTAGAGTCCATAATCTGGTGTATTGTTCTTTTTAAGAAAGGCATCCAGGCCCTCTTTAATATTGTCCAATGACTCCACCATCACCACTTCCCGGGGCAGAGAGTTCCAGAGCCTCACTGTTCTTACTGTGAAGAATCTCCTTCTATGTTTCTGGTGAAACTTTCTCTCCTCCGGACGTAGAAGATGTCCCCTTGTCACTGTCACTGGCCTAGGAGTAAAAATATCCTAGGCCAGTAGATTCACACTGAAGGCATCAAAACTGTGAATTAACACATGCGGAATTACTGTATATACTTAACAAAAAAGTGTGAAACAACTGACAATCTGTCTTATAATCTCGGCTCTTCAAAGTAGCCACCTTTTGCTTTGATTCCTGCTTTGCACACTCTTGGCATTCTCTTGATGAGCTTCATGAGGTAGTCACCTGAAATGGTTTTCACTTCACAGGTGTGCCCTGTCAGGTTTAATAAGTGGGATTTCTTGCCTTATAAATGGGGTTGGGACCATCAGTTGTGTTGTGCAGAAGTCAGGTGGATACACAGCTGATAGTCCTACTGAATAGACTGTTAGAATTTGTATTATGGCAAGAAAAAAGCAGCTAAGTAAAGAAAAAAACGAGTGGCCATCATTACTTTAAGAAATGAAGGTCAGTCAGTCCGAAAAATTGGGAAAACTTTGAAAGTGTCCCCAAGTGCAGTTGCAAAAACCATCAAGAGCTACCAAGAAACTGGCTCACATGAGGACCGCCCCAGGAAAGGAAGACCAAGAGTCACCTCTGCTGCGGAGGATAAGTTCATCCGAGTCACCAGCCTCAGAAATCGCAGGTTAACAGCAGCTCAGATTAGAGACCAGGTCAATGCCACACAGAGTTCTAGTAGCAGACACGTCTCTACAGCAACTGGTAAGAGGAGACTTTGTGCAGCAGGCCTTCATGGTAATATAGCTGCTAGAAAACCACTGCTAAGGACAGGCAACAAGAAGAAGAGACTTGTTTGGGCTAAAGAACACAAGGAATGGACATTAAACCAGTGGAAATCTGTGCTTTGGTCTGATGAGTCCAAATTGGAGATCTTTGGTTCCAACCACCGTGTCTTTGTGCGATGCAGAAAAGGTGAACGGATGGACTCTACATGCCTGGTCCCACCGTGAAGCATGGAGAAGGAGGTGTGATGGTGTGGGGGTGCCAAGATGGTGACACTGTTGGGGATTTATTCAAAATTGAAGGCATACTGAACCAGCATGGCTACCACAGCATCTTGCAGCGGCATGCTATTCCATCCGGTTTGCGTTTAGTTGGACCATCATTATTTTTCAACAGGACAATGACCCCAAACACCTCCAGGCTGTGTAAGGGCTATCTGACCAAGAAGGAGCGTGATGGGGTGCTACACCAGATAACCTGGCCTCCACAGTCACCAGACCTGAACCCAATCGAGATGGTTTGGGGTGAGCTGGACCGCAGAGTGAAGGCAAAAGGGCCAACAAGTGCTAAGCATCTCTGGGAACTCCTTCAAGACTGTTGGAAGACCATTTCAGGTGACTACCTCTTGAAGCTCATCAAGAGAATGCCAAGAGTGTGCAAAGCAGTAATCAAAACAAAAGGTGGCTACTTTGAAGAACCGAGAATATAAAACAGATTTTTAGTTTCACACTTTTTTGTTAAGTATATAATTCCACATATGTTACTTCATAGTTTTGATGCCTTCAGGGTGAATCTACAATTTTCATAGTCATGAAAATACAGAAAACAGCTTCTGAGGAATATATTTTGTTCCATTTGGAAGTAGAGTTGGTCCCACAAAAAATGCCTCACTCCACTATAAGAATGAAAAATAATAAAGTTTTTGAAATGCAAAAAGGAAATTTTGGAATCCACTTTGTTGTTACTGTCTATGCAGTGGATTGAATTCCACAGCGGAAAATCCACAGTGTATACGTCTCATGTGGACAGAAGAAATCACTTCAAAGAAATCTGGTCCCGTCTTTGCAGCTGAATTTTACACTGAGCTGTATGGGAATATATTCATATATATTGTATAGATAGCACCATTTTCTATGAATGTTTTTGCTTCTCATTTTTTCAGCCTGCTCCAATTTATTTTATTGAATTATATTTATATATTTTTATTATTATAGTATGGTGTTAGGTAGGAAAGTTAAGAATAAAGTTTTGAGATGTTATCAAGAATACTAAAACCAAAGACATAAATATTTAAGCAGCCCGGCTCCCCTTGAAAATTACGAGCCAGCAACTAAAATAGAGCAAATCCCACAGTAAATTAATACCATGTCTAAAAAAAATTCTAAATCCTCTATGACTTCTCTAAGTAAAAAAAATTCTACATAAAACATAAATAGTATATAAGTGCTACACAAGTGTAAGTATCAGACCAGAAGTGCTGTATTATGTGCACTGTACATCTGTGTATTTACAGGCGGTAATATACAGCATGCAGTGCTAGAAACGAAATTAGATGAAAAAATTGTGCAAAAATTGTTCCGTCCCTAATAGTGTGGGATGGTCAATGGTCGATTTTTGTTTTCCCTAAATATTTGCAGTGTGTTAGGGTGCAGTCATACAGAAGACAATGACGCTGAATTTGGTGTCGAATCCGCATCAGATTCAGAGCTGAAAAAAAGCCTCCCATTGACTTCAGTTTAACCCATTAAAGTTAATGGAAGGCTTTTTATCAGAGCAGAATCTTATGCGGATTCGACACCAAATTCAGCGCCATTTTCCTCCGTGTGAATGCACCCTTAAAGGGAGTCTAGAATTTGAAAAACTAATTTTCAACTAAAGGCACATAGGAATAGCCTTTAAAAGGCTATTCTATTCCTACCTTTACTTCTTTGATTCTCCCCGCCGTTTCTTCAAAATTCGGTTTCTTATGGTATGCGAATGAGTATCATGAAGCACCAGAGGCATTCCAAGAACCCCCGCGTCATACCTGTCCACCACCCCTTTCATGCTTGTGCTCCATCCCCTCCTTCTCTTCTCCGGGACTTGTGCCTTGCACAGGCCTCTGACACCGCACTTTACCTATCTAAAATCTCAGGCACTCGCAATCGGCTCTGCCACTGTGGGTTTGCACAAAGCCGACTTTGCATGCCCAAGTGGCCATTTTCTAACCACCATTTTGTGGTGATCTGACGAACTGAGCATACTGAGCACACGAGTTATATATATCTGCAAGCTATTATGTATATTCTCATAGCTATGTAGCCACCTAGTGGCCAAACTGAATTAGTAGCTGTTAGAGATGAGCGAACACTAAAATGTTCGAGGTTCGAAATTCGATTCGAACAGCCGCTCACTGTTCGAGTGTTCGAATGGGTTTCGAACCCCATTATAGTCTATGGGGAACATAAACTCGTTAAGGGGGAAACCCAAATTCGTGTCTGGAGGGTCACCAAGTCCACTATGACACCCCAGGAAATGATACCAACACCCTGGAATGACACTGGGACAGCAGGGGAAGCATGTCTGGGGGCATAAAAGTCACTTTATTTCATGGAAATCCCTGTCAGTTTGCGATTTTCGCAAGCTAACTTTTCCCCATAGAAATGCATTGGCCAGTGCTGATTGGCCAGAGTACGGAACTCGACCAATCAGCGCTGGCTCTGCTGGAGGAGGCGGAGTCTAAGATCGCTCCACACCAGTCTCCATTCAGGTCCGACCTTAGACTCCGCCTCCTCCAGCAGAGCCAGCGCTGATTGGCCGAATTCCGTACTCTGGCCAATCAGTGCTGGCCAATGCATTCTGTTGGCGTGATGAAGCAGTGCTGAATGTGTGTGTTTAGCTCAACTACACCAGTGGAGTAGTTGAGCTAAGCACACAGATTCAGCTCTGCTTCAATCAGCGCTGGCCAATGCATTCTATTAGCTTGATGAAGCAGAGTGTGCACAAGGGTTCAAGCGCACCCTCGGCTCTGATGTAGCAGAGCCGAGGCTGCACAAGGGTTCAAGCGCACCGTCGGCTCTGATGTAGCAGAGCCGAGGGTGCACAAGGGTTCAAGTGCACCCTCGGCTCTGATGTAGCAGAGCCGAGGCTGCACAAGGGTTCAAGCGCACCCTCGGCTCTGATGTAGCAGAGCCGAGGGTGCACAAGGGTTCAAGTGCACCCTCGGCTCTGCTACATCAGAGCCGAGGGTGCGCTTGAACCCTTGTGCAGCCTCGGCTCTGCTACATCAGAGCCGAGGGTGCGCTTGAACCCTTGTGCACACTCTGCTTCATCAAGCTAATAGAATGCATTGGCCAGCGCTGATTGAAGCAGAGCTGAATCTGTGTGCTTAGCTCAACTACTCCACCGGTGTAGTTGAGCTAAACACACACATTCAGCACTGCTTCATCACGCCAACAGAATGCATTGGCCAGCACTGATTGGCCAGAGTACGGAATTCGGCCAATCAGCGCTGGCCAATGCATCCCTATGGGAAAAAGTTTATCTCACAAAAATCACAATTACACACCCGATAGAGCCCCAAAAAGTTATTTTTAATAACATTCCCCCCTAAATAAAGGTTATCCCTAGCTATCCCTGCCTGTACAGCTATCCCTGTCTCATAGTCACAAAGTTCACATTCTCATATGACCCGGATTTGAAATCCACTATTCGTCTAAAATGGAGGTCACCTGATTTCGGAAGCCAATGACTTTTTCCAATTTTTTTCAATGCCCCCGGTGTCGTAGTTCCTGTCCCACCTCCCCTGCGCTGTTATTGGTGCAAAAAAGGCGCCAGGGAAGGTGGGAGGGGAATCGAATTTTGGCGCACTTTACCACGCGGTGTTCGATTCGATTCGAACATGGCGAACACCCTGATATCCGATCGAACATGTGTTCGATAGAACACTGTTCGCTCATCTCTAGTAGCTGTTACTTTTATATAACAGATGCATTAGGACCTCTATGTCTTCCTGTGTAGGTCCTCAAGTTAAAAAACTGAATCTTTATATGAGGCATAGTCTTAGGTACGGACATGGATCTGTGTGGTGCGTGCACCACCCTGGTGGGGTTGCAGGGTCAAATCCATAGTGCAGGCCTGGATTTTGTGCCACAGGAGATGCTCAGAGCCATTGGGAGAAAAGGATGACCATTGGAGATATTGAAGCTGGAGTTCTCTCTAGGGTACATTCACATGCTGCATAGAAATCTGCATTTATATAGGCATGGGAAATCCATCCTTACTAGCGTTGTTGATTATTTTCATACATGTACCATACATGCGGATTTTAGAGTGGATTTTCAATCTCCATCACCTGCATGACAAATACAATTTAATGAAATTGGATTACGGTTTCCATGTTTTGCATTGAAATCCATGTGGAAAATCCGGATACAATCCTGGTGGTGTGCGTCCCTTTAACGGCCCAGTTGGTAGCTGTAGAGACTTTATCTCATGCCTTTCTACATTTATAAGGCTTGCTGCAAGGAAATAAGGTTTTGCGATTGTCGTTACTGTATACCCCGTCTGTACAGCGGTTGTATACTGAATAGAAGCGCCATGGAGTTCATAAATTGATTACTTGTCTTTGAGAGAACATTCATCCTTTACATCACGGTCTGCTGCTCCTGTAGAAAGACATTCTCAAAGCGCATTCACACAAAGCCACATTGTTTCCTTGTGTGTGCATTCCTTTACACTGCCAATACTTTGTCAGGCATGAACCAACCGAAAATGTGAACACACAATGATTCATGACGTCTGGGAGAATCCTCATAAGTGCAGCTATGGGGAATGCACATGACAATGTCCTATAGGATTATATAGGATGTAATTAACTTGTAATGCCCGGGCCTGTCCCTTACTGTGACTTGTATAGTATAATACCTTAACCTTACCAACTACTATAGGAGGAAGTTACACTGTACTGTACACTATAAAACAGGTACTATGGGGGGCAGCCAATGCGGCTAGTTAGGGAATAAGGCATTTGGTGATGATATTAATAAGCCCCAAAAGGCAGCATCGTCTTAAAGAGGATTTGTCACCGAGTACACAATACTAAGTGCCATATATCATTGGATTTTCGCCGTTCCCCTGAATAATTCGCTGTTTTTATTTTTAAAATCCATCCGTTCCAAAGATATGGCCCCTGGAAGATTATATCTAGACTAGCTCTTATTCCTCAAGTGGGCGGAAACCTTCTGTTTTTGTCACAGATAGTTACCGCCCACTTGGGAAAGATTATATACAATCTTCCAGGGGTCATATCTTTGGAACGGATGGATGGATTTGAAAAATAAAAACAGCGAATTGTTCAGAGGCAAAGCGAGAATCAATTGATACTTGGCATTTAGTGTGTTGTATTTGGTAACCAATCCCCTTTAATCTTTGTTATTGTGCTCTCTCACTGGATAAGAGCAATATTATAATTGTTAGGGGGCGTGGCTTGTCCCTGTGGAGTGTGGAAGCTTGCTCCCTCCAGAGATGCCTGCTCATCTGACCTTTGAATAGGAGAACATTCTGTCCAGGTACCGAGTAACCTGGAGGCCATTGACATGCACCTCAAGGCTTCCCCTAGACATGAACTCTTCGCAGAACTCATTGTCTTGTCGAGTTTATTTGCTGTACACATTGGATTGTTTATCCTGGTTTGCTCTGTTTATTTGCTTAAAGGGAGTGTGTCACCAGGTCACCCGAACTGGAACATCAACCCAGCCCTGCGGATAGATAGGAGAGGGATATCTGGATCAACCTGTGTCTCTCCCTTGTGAATCACTTCCTCCATTTCCAATATATCACTTTTTTTCCAATACGCAAATGAGCTATTTGGAGCAATGGGAGAGTTGCTGTTGCTCCGAAGAGGTAAAGTTGTTATTTTTTGGTTATTTATAAGGTTTGAGTGTAAGTTTTGTTTTTCCAGGACAGGAGCATTGCCATGGCAGCCAATCAGATCCAATCTGTAACAAAAAATTAAACAGGAACCGCATTGGTTGCTATAGGCATCTGTCCCAGTATTTGTCTACAAGCATGTGACTACATAACACCCTAGGCCTCGTGTATCATACTTACCGACTCTCCTTGAAGGTCCAGAAGGCTCCCGGAGTCTAGGAAGCGCTGGCAGGCCCAGGCCCAGTGGAATGTCCACCCCAAAAAAGGACATCACACTGCCCAAAATCATGTGTGCCACCCCCCCGAAGAGGGCATAGCTTCTACAACGGGGAAGGGGATAGTCTCCAATCCTCCAACATTCTCCACAAACACTTTAGCCAAAGGTCGGCAAGTAAGCAAGTAGCAAAACTGCCCAACAAAAAAGTGGCCTTGTTGCCCATAGGAACCAATCAGAGCTCAGCTTTAATAATGCAGATGGCTCTGCTGCAATGAAAGCTGTTTTCTGATAGGTTGCTCTGGAAAACAAGACTGAAAGCTGTTCTCTGATTGGTTAATATGGGCAACAAGACCAATTTTTTTAGTATCGTTAATAAATAAATCCTCCTAAACAATCCCAAAGAGCCAGAAAACAATAGAATTGTGTGGCGCTGAATACACGACTATTGTCTTACCTTACATTAACATTCCTCGTCCTCGCCTGTTAGAGCACTTTCCCCTCCAGCGTTTTTTCACCTTTTATTTTCCTAAGTCCTTTCATTCCTCTTTAGCGGAAATAGTCCTTTCTTAAACGTCTAACCTCTTTCTTTTCCCAAAGCTAAAAGATCTTTGTCTCATTGTTGAACAGGATAATGTTCTTCAGAATAAGTGCGCGGGGCACTGTTCTTTTCAATGCACAACGTCTCCAAAGGAATTTTGGAACAAACACAGGAAAACAAAGCACTTGCAAAAATGTTCCTTCATTTTCAATGTATTTTCAGGAATAATTAGAGGCTACCTCTGCCATAACAGCAATCCATGGGGAAATATCAACTGGGCCCAGTTACGTAAGAGCGTGTTTATACAGCGCATTTATTAGGCGCTTTATCGTGTATGCAGACCATCGCGCCACTCTTTCTGCACACTCCACCAGTTTATTGTATTTATGGAATATAACCTAGTACTTTATTCTCTACTAAGACCATTACAATATCATACAGAGGACGGGAGCTTCCCTTTGCTTGTCGGCGCCCCCCTCTCCGATATGCCCAAGTTGCCCCTTAGCGATACTCCTTCAATGGACTGTGTATTTTCTGAGCAGTTTCTTTGGTCTGAGTCTTGACATGTATCTCAAGTTATTGCTATAAAAACTTATGTGGCAGCCATTCCATATGACTTGCACTAAGTTCACACTAGCATTCAGCTCTCTGTTCTTTGGGTGCACTTGGGGATCCGAAAAATGGAAACACAATCCGCTTAAAAAGTGGTGACCCGTGGAAGACTATAATGGGGTCCGCCAGGTTTCTGCCTGAAAAATGCAAAGAGAAGAGTCTTTGGGAACAAAAACCCCGAATGTAGTGCCAACACTAGTGTGAACCTAGCCTTATTAGGGCGTAGAGGGAGCTCCTCCATTTAGGATTTCCTAAACACAAGGTACACTATGTATCTGGTGGATGTGACCATACCCTTGGTGAGTCCTGGCATGGGAGCGATAGGGGACAGAGACTGTATTAGATACAAGATACAAAGGGGCTTTATTAGCATGACCGAAGAAAGAGATTTGGTATTGCCAAAGCAAAGAGTGGTTGGGGGTGGGCGTGGGGTGTGTGGTTTGGGGGTTCATGTGTCTTTGGGGTCTCGTCGTTCTTGTTTGGGACATGTGAGTATGGGGGCGTAGAGTGGGTGGGTGATGGGTGGGGGTGGGGCTTAAAGGTCTGTAGGTGTGGGGAGTTTAATAGTGTTTGGGGTCTCATCTTCCTCTTAGTTGGTGACAGCTGGACACGTATTGGCCAACAATCTCCACAGTGGCCTCTTCTCCCAGTAGGATGTAGAGTTTCCTTTTCTCATCTACAGATGTGAAGTCCGGGATGTGGGCAGAGAGTCTTTCAAAGTAGACGGCCCTCATAGCCGTTCATAGATTGTAAACACTTGTGAGCAGGGCCCTCAGTCCCATTGTGTGAAATGACTTTCTTTGTAATGTATCTTTCTGTCTGTATTTGAACCCTACAAATTGTACAGCGCTGCGGAATATGTTGGCACTATATAAATAAAATTTATAGCTATATATATTTATATATAGCTGAGTATTTGGTGCAGTGTAGCAGGAAATGGGCCTCGTCTTCTAGGGCTCCTTGGCACAGTCTGTTTTACTCTATAATCCCGGGCATAGGTGAGTATGAATAATAGTACTAGACAATTAACTTAAGAATAGTTGTGATTAGAATAATCAGGAATTGGCCATGTCTGTTGCCCCCTTCAGCAAAAATGGCTGATTTGCCTCGTGAGACCGCACAGGTCAAGTCATACCCCACTAGGTCAGCCATTCACTGGAATGGCCATGTAGGAGGTAAAGGGGAAGGACACACAGACTATACATTTCAACAAAGCCCCAGTGACCCTGTGACAGATGAATTAAACACAGTACACAATGAAAACATCAGATGGAAATTTTTATAACACAAACCTATTAGAAACATTTTTGGATAAAGTTAAAGACAAACACATGGGATCTCATGATTTACACATGACTTGATGTCTATCAGACATCCATTTCCTTAGTCACTCACTAGATGAGACACACAGAATATGATTTACGCACCAACTCCTCTCCTAGGGCTCGCACTTCCTGAACAACAAAGTGGAAATCTTTTAGTATTGTCTGGAGCACCACAAAAATTTGGAAATTCCAAAGGGAAAATCAGAATTGATAAACAGGTATAGAGATGAGTGAATACGAAGGGATTAATATGTTATACTTTTACTAACCTCAGACCTTATGCAGTGATCTAAGATTGGTAAGGAGAGCTGTGAGGGGTCAAGATGTTAGATTGTGATATGGATGCTATAATGCATGCATGCAACCACGGCCGTAATGTAAGTCCGCAAATGGTCCGCAATTGAGGGTTTTCAATTGCGGACCATTTGCAGACACATTATATTTAATGTGGCCTCTTACACCACCGGATATTTTATCCGTGGTGTGGCCGGGCTGCAACCGTGGTCCGCAATTTATAGGACATGTCCATAATGGCCGTGAATTGTGGCACTGCACGGACTCGCCCATAGAACTCTATGGGCGAGTGCGGCAGGACATGGACATCTGCGGAGTGTATGTTGCCAATCAGCAACTAGTGTTGCTGATCAGCAACTTGCGGACCGTACATTCAATACAGTCGTGTAAGACCAGCCTAAGGCTAAGATGAGACTTTTTAGGGGGATTTAGAAACTGCAGAAAATTACAATCATTTTCATCAATATTTTAAGCCATTACCCAGCTCTAAAACTTACTCCATACCTTGCTCCAAACCCTATAACACGTACCTATTTAGTTAAAGGGTTCTCCTTGTCGACAGAACCACAGCAGACATATAGAAGATTTTAGGCCAGAAAGTTCTCCCTGGGAAGAATAGTATGTAGATTAGTTTTCTTCTATAAGAAATAAAGCTGCCTCTGTAGTGCCCCCTTGTGGCGGTCATTACGTTATAGTCAATGTCAGACCCTTTATTAGGCTGTGCAGCATGACTAATAAGATATTAGTTAAACCATGAGCTGTCTCCAAGAGAAAAAGGGGACAATGGGAGAATTGTAAGGCCTTAAAGGGGCTCGATCAGCAAAATTACGCTGTATGAGCCCCACATATATGAATAGCCTTTAAAAAGGCTATTCAGGCATTGCTAAAGTTATATTAAACTACCCCCCCCATCCCCATTTTATCATCCCCATGTCATCTTCAGCCACGCCTCCTCTTCCAGCGATGTCTTCGGGTCCCGTCTTATGCTGCTACTGCGCATGCACCCGCGCCATTTTTTATCAACGTTAGTTCGCGAGTGCCGGAGGAAGACGGGACCTGAAGACATCGCTGGAAGAGGAGGCGTGGTTGAAGATGACGTCGGACCCTGAATGCCCGCCCAGCGTGCACGATAGATAAATTTAACATATTGTTTTTAGAGTTCTATTTTAAAACGGGGGGGGGGGGATTAGTTTAATATAACTTTAGCGGTGCCCGAATAGTTGTGCCCTGCTACACACGTTGTCTAAAAAGTGACAACTTGGGTTTTAAGGGACAATGTGGCGCATCTTTGGAACAAATCAGATCAGTTTTAGTCCGATTAGACCAGAATTGATGGAAATAGACCAAAATGACCAAATATGGCTGATCATTTCTTGACCATTATCATGCCTGACTGAACTGACAGATCAAGATGATAGACAGTGCTAAAATACATAATACATGTAATCGGCTGACCACGTCCACAATGTACAAGGGGCACATGTCTTAAATTTAGACAGCTTACTGGTAATTCTAGAATAGACAGGCGAATAATGTGTCAAATTTATCAGTGACTCATGTGAATGTATGATGGGCTCTGGGCCTCTTACCAGGATTGTTAGACCTTACTGTACCTAACACCGCCTCTTGGTTGGTTCACATAAAACCTATGAGTATATTTTAAATCAAAGTTTTGGCACAATTTGCTGTTTTTTAAAAATTTCTCCATGGAATGTTTCCTTGAACTGGAAAATGTAACATGCCTGACAGTGAAAAGTTGTCAATACCATGAAATATTGTGTGTACAGACAATGATTTATGTAGACAGCACACCTAATGGGTGGTATTGTCAACCAACAAGCCCCCATTTACAGATAAAAGCTACCCCAACAGACTTTCTTCTGCAGGACGAAGGCAATTTCCACCAGCAGTTACCGATCCTGAATCTTGGGGCAGCTAAACAATGGGATCTGTTTTGAAGCGCCTCACTCTGACACGTGTTTATGTGTCAGAATGAGCGGCGCGTTACTCTGTGGGAACAGGGCCTAACAGATTAGCAATATGTGCAGGAAAACCTGCACCCCGATGTGTTAACTCTCATGGAAGGGCAGACAGGTGGAATTTTTCAGCAGGGTAATGCTGCCCATACAAACCAAGGGTTTACTGCTCTGGATGCCAGATTTATCACCAAGCATTTATATGGCCGGCAGGGACAACAGCTTTGGCAACCAACAAGTGCTCAGGATCTACAGGCCCAGCTGCAACACCAGTGGGCAAAAGTGACACACAATACCAAAGAGAAGCTGTATGTCTCCATGTCCAAACTTATCTCATCCAGGCACGAGGTGCCCAAAAGGAAACTTAGAACCTTCTTTCAATTTTGCTGCTACCCCCAATAAACTAGTTGCAGTAATATTGTAGATAGAGATCAGTTTGGGTCGGTTTAGAATCAGTTTGGGTCTGCACTCTTCTGTGACATCATTGACCTGGGCTCGGTGCTGTGATTGGGCCTCTGCGGTAACTTGGGCAGGCCATGTGTCATGAAGTCAAGTGTGGCCCCAGAGTTGATAACATCACAGCGGAGCACCTTATGTCACCAGGAGAGCGCCGGACATTGCAAGGACGCCCAAAAAAGTAATGGATGGCGAATATTAATGTATTTTTTTTTTATTATTTTTTGCTCTTCCCCTGGGTCTACTGTGGGGTCTGAAGAGATCCCAGACTATAATCATGTCACTTTTTACTTTGACATAACTTTGGCTGTGTTTGCCTTAGAGAGCTAGAAATTGGATAGATAGATAGATAGATAGATAGATAGATAGATTGATAGGTTCCTAGGAACCCTGACAGTGTTATAGACTATGGTTTATAGATAAGTTCCTAGGAACCCTGACAGTATTCTACAGTATGTTTTATAGATACATTCCTAGGAGCCCTGACAGTATTCTACACTATGTTTTATAGATAGGTTCCTAGGAGCCCTGACAGTATTCTACACTATGTTTTATAGATAGGTTCCTAGGAGCCCTGACAGTATTCTACACTATGTTTTATAGATAGGTTCCTAGGAGCCCTGACAGTATTCTACACTATGTTTTATAGATAGGTTCCTAGGAGCCCTGACAGTGTTCTACACTATGTTTTATAGATAGGTTCCTAGGAGCCCTGACAGTATTCTACACTATGTTTTATAGATAGGTTCCTAGGAGCCCTGACAGTGTTCTACACTATGTTTTATAGATAGGTTCCTAGGAGCCCTGACAGTATTCTACACTATGTTTTATAGATAGGTTCCTAGGAGTCCTGACAGTGCTCTACACTATGTTTTATAGATAGGTTCCTAGGAGCCCTGACAGTATTCTACACTATGTTTTATAGATAGGTTCCTAGGAGCCCTGACAGTGTTCTACACTATGTTTTATAGATAGGTTCCTAGGAGCCCTGACAGTATTCTACACTATGTTTTATAGATAGGTTCCTAGGATCTCTGACAGTGTTCTACACTATGTTTTATAGATAGGTTCCTAGGAGCCCTGACAGTGTTCTACACTATGTTTTATAGATAGGTTCCTAGGAGCCCTGACAGTGCTCTACACTATGTTTTATAGATAGGTTCCTAGGATCTCTGACAGTGTTCTACACTATGTTTTATAGATAGGTTCCTAGGAGCCCTGACAGTGTTCTACACTGTTTTATAGATAGGTTCCTAGGAGCCCTGACAGTGTTATACACTATGTTTTATAGATAGGTTCCTAGGATCTCTGACAGTGTTCTACACTATGTTTTATAGATAGGTTCCTAGGAGCCCTGACAGTGTTCTACACTATGTTTTATAGATAGGTTCCTAGGAGCCCTGACAGTGTTCTACACTATGTTTTATAGATAGGTACCTAGGAGTCCTGACAGTGTTATGCACTATGTTTTATAGATGGGTTCCTAGGAGTCCTGACAGTGTTCTACACTATGTTTTATAGATAGGTTCCTAGGAGTCCTGACAGTGTTCTACACTATGTTTTATAGATAGGTTCCTAGGAGCCCTGATAGTATTTTACACTATGTTTTTATAGATAGGTTCCTAGGAGCCCTGATAGTATTTTACACTATGTTTTTATAGATAGGTTCCTAGGAGCCTTAAGAGTATCATTGGGAATAACAGAGAATCAGGGATCCGAACTGCTGAATCTTGAGAGGTTCGCCCATCTCAAAATGTAATCTCTTCCATATATCACCACTATACTGACACCTAGAAAGTTTCATTCTATTCCAACAACTCCTTGGTGTTTTATGTTTTGTCAATGAGCATATATTGCTGTTCTATCCTATCCAGCCCCCTATAGCTCCAGCACTGCGCCATGCGTCCACATTCCACTACTTCCCTCTTTTCTTTGGATGCTTTTCCTGATTTATCTTGACCAGTTGCCTAGCAGACCCCTATTATTACAGAGCACAATGCAGCCCCTCATCCCTGCCTATCATGCAAATTGACCTTTTTGAAGCCTCTCCCTCCCCCCATTCCTCCCAAACTACAAATTGGTTCCATAGTATTTCCTAAAAACCTGTAAACACTCAATATTTGGATTCTTAGAAAGTGCAGGAGGAGTTGTGAGGGAGCAGCCCTTGATCTGCTATGTAGATGAGGCTGGAGCTTCTGTAATGATTGCAATGTGCACACAGTATGGAGGATGACCCTAGTGAAATCATTTCAGAGCAGCCCTGGAGTTGCTACGACAACCAGTGCTCTCTTGGCTTATGTGACAGTGAATTTGACGTCAACTGGAGGCAGAGCCTGAGCATTAAGCCACACAGCCCAGAGGCTTGTGAATGTGCTGCATGGTGGAGCAGGAGGAACTGTCTACAGCCTGTGCTGCTGCTACTACAGAGGCTTCTCATTGTCTGCAGGAGAATGGACTATTAAATATCTGACCACCATTGCATCTGGTAAGCACAATCCTGGCATGGCTTCCTGGCACAGCCCTGTGGGCAGCATTGTACAGAGCAGCCACAACTTTCAGCACATGGACATGGGATTAGATACATTGTGGACTTTCTGTAGATTGTCAGATTGCAACACAAGGGAAAGGAAGTGACTGTAAGGCTCATGCACAGCTCTATAGTTCCTACTGTAGTCGCCTTCTGTACAGCCTTCAGGAAGGAAACTGTTGTGTTTCTATAGTTGAGTGTGCATAATAGTGATCCTGTGTATTACTGACATTACACGAAGTGAATCTGAGCCATATGAATACATGCTATGTGTGTGTACAAACACGTATAGGGCTGGACTCCACCTATGGTCTACTATACTGCGCCGATATAGCACTGTACTGCACATGTGTTCTACTATACTACACCCATATAGCACAGTACTGCACCCATATAGCACTGTACTGCACATGTGTTCTACTATACTGTACACATATAGCACTGTACTGCACATGTGTTCTACTATACTGCACTATAGCACTTGTGTTTTGCTATACTGCACCCATATAGCACTGTATAGAACTTGTGTTTTGCTATACTGCACCCATATACCTCTGTACTGCACTTGTGTTCTACTATACTACACCCATATAGCACAGTACTGCACCCATATAGCACTGTACTGCACATGTGTTCTACTATACTGTACACATATAGCACTGTACTGCACATGTGTTCTACTATACTGTACACATATAGCACTGTACTGCACATGTGTTATATACTGCACCCATATAGTACTGTTCTGCACATATGTTCTACTATACTGCACACATACAGCACTGTACTGCGCATGTGATCTATAATGCACCCATATAGCACTGTACTGCACCCATATCGCACTGTACTGCACATGTGTTCTATACTGAGCCCATACAGCATTGTACTGCACATATGTTATACTATTCTGTACCCATATAGCACTGTCCTGCACATATTTTCTACTATACTGAGCCAATATAGCACTGTACTGCACACATATAACCCTGTACTCCACATGTGCAGTTTTGTACTGAAACAATTTATAACTATTTATATCTGTTGCTTCTATGTAGTTGTATACAATGTAGAAAAATGTATCTCTTTATATACTCACATAACAGTGCATTCTATTAATATTACATCTGTACTGTATATAGTCTGTAGTATACTGCATTTAACCCTAATATAATGCATCCTTATAGCATTGTATGTGCATTACACTGTATATTATATCCAAATAGTACTGAATGGCACTTACATTATACTGTATGACTATATATTGCATCCATATAGCACTGTTTTTATAGCATTGAATGGCACCTACATTATATTATATATTCAACTGGTATAGCGCTATGTAACACTGAATGCCACTACTAAATCACTATATATTGTAACTATATGGCACTTTATTCCATCAACATCATACTATATATTCCACCCTATGATACTATCCATATGGCATTGTATGACACATGTATTATACTATATCACTATATTGTATCCATATAGCCCTGTATGGCCCTTGTATTATACTATATTGTATCCATATAACACTGTTTGGAACCTACATTATACTATATCACTATATTGTATCCGTATAGCACTGTAAGGCACCTACATTATACTATATCACTATATTGTATCCTTATAGCACTGTATCGCACCTACATTAAATTATGACATATGGTATCCATATAGCAGTATATGGCACCTACGTTATACTATACAGTACTGAACAGCACCTACGTTGTATTATATTACTATATATTGCACCCAGATAGCTCTTTCTGTAGCTGAATGGTACCTATATATAGCACTATATATAGCATTGTTTTGTGCTGTTATACAATTATTTCTTTATGCTTATCACTAGGTTGCCTCCATATAGATGTACATGACATTGCACATACATGTGTCCATACAGAACTATATTGCACTTGTGCCAGTATGCAGCACCTATAGAAGACTAGACTGGGCAGTAAATGGTGTTGCCTATTATAGGATGTGGTCTATAAGTCACTATTGCCTGGGTTGGCAGGATATTCAGATTTACTTGCATGTAATGAGAATAAAGTGTAAGTATTTGGTGTGTGGTGTGGGTGGATGTGCCGGGGTATTGTCTGTGCTCCTGTCCCCGATCCCTGGGGCTGTGGGGCAGTTTGGCGGATTTTCTTTGGCATTTCAGCTGTTGCTTGTCACATGGAGCCGGCAGAATAAACATATAGCTAAATGTTAACCACAGGAACTTTACTTATGTAGATAGGCCGGTGCCAGCTGGCAGGGCTCGGTGCCAGGGCCGCCACTACTGCCTTATGTACATTATATCACCAGCTAATATTTGCTTTCCACATACAGGCCCTCCCTTTTTCAGCATGGATTTGATTTGCTGTGAGAATAGGATTTATCTATGCTAAGTATACTAATCCCGGCCTATGTCAGACATAGATAAATATAGAA
This sequence comes from Leptodactylus fuscus, assembly GCF_031893055.1. NCBI lineage: Eukaryota > Metazoa > Chordata > Amphibia > Anura > Leptodactylidae > Leptodactylus > Leptodactylus fuscus. The sequence goes on from NC_134268.1 coordinate 31,553,894, forward strand.
GGGTAATTTCCAGCATCTGATAACTCGCTGGGCCAAGAAGGTTTCCTAAAATGATAAAATACTTGACAAACGCACAACTACACCTAAAACTCCATTACTGAGTCTCACAAACTCAGCTCTGCTGCATCTACAGGACATTCAGTATAGTGGTAGTGTGCTGAGCTGGAGGTTTGTGCAATGGATAGTGAATGTGTCCATGAATGGATCAGGCAATGCTCAGGCAATGTATAGTAACTAGACTGTACTTGTAAAAGTGTCCGGGCTTCTACCATAGACAATGAGGACGTAGCCACAGAATATTCCAAACATATATGATAGGTGGGGCCTACATCCGGGACCCTCAATTGTGAGTGTTCAGTCTATATATCAACATCTATCTATCTATCTATCTATCTATCTATCTCCTATCTATCTATCTATCTATCTATCTATCTATCTATCTATCTATCTATCCATCTATCTCTCTATCTTCTACTATCTATCTATCTATCTATCTATCTATCTATCTATCTATCTATCTATCTATCTCATCCATCTCCTATCTATCTATCTATCTATCTATCTATCTATCTCTCTCTTTCTCTATCTTCTATTATCTATCTATTATCTCTATCATTAACCCTTTTAAGGCTGGGGTGCAGGTCTATAAGGGTCCGGCATGAAACCCAAAAAGCCACAAATTACAAAAAAGACAGCACTCCAATATTTAGGAAAAAATGTTAATTACTGTGGGTTTATTTCATATGCGACGTTTCGGTCCCAAAATACCTGGACCTTTCTCAGGGTATTTTGAAATGTCGCATGTCAAATAAACCCTCAGTAATTATCACTTTTCCCCTAAAATTTTGGAGTGCTGTCTTTTTTGTAGTATCTATCTATCTATCTATCTATCTATCTATCTATCTAATGTCTATCTATCTATCTATCTATCTATCTATCTATCTATCTCATGTCTATCTATCTATCTATCTATCTATCTATCTATATCCTATCTATCTTCTATCTATCTATCTCCTATCTATCTACCTATCTATCATCTATCTATCTATCGCTATCTATCTCTCTATTTAACTGTCTGTCTATCATGTATCTATCTATCTATCTATCTATCTATCTATCTATCTATCTATCATCTATCTATCTGCAATCTGTCTACAGTATCTATCTATCTATCTATCTCCTATCTATCTATCTATCTATCTATCTATCTATCTGTCTATCTGCAGTATTTATACACTTGTCTATCTATCTGGTATTTGTCTTTCAATCTAATACATATTTATCTATCTTGACAGCTTTCCAGATAGTGTAGGAGTAAATATTGGTGAAACATCTTACAGATGTTTGGGTGGCTTACTCTGAAGGTGTGTACATATGTGCAAGGTGTGTGCTCTCACATTAGATATGGGTCAGAACACTATTACACTTGTAGCTGTGGTATTAGTCATAGTCGTAAAATGGCTTGATTTATATACGGTACTCTGGTTACAGTTGTATCTTTCTTTCTTTCTTTCTTTCTTTCTTTCTTTCTTTCTTTCTTTCTTTCTTTCTTTCTTTCTTTCTTTCTTTCTTTCTTCCTTCCTTCCTTCCTTTTTATCTGTTGGCTTCCTAGGAAATTGATATGTGGATAATGGATATATGTAATGGAAAATTAAACAACTGACTGATGATGTGGATTAATAAAAAAACAAAATGGGTCATTAGAAAGTAATGAAATCTTTATTTGTTTATCACTTTACATTTCCAAAACCAGGACATAGATTTACTAACACTGTTTTTGTTGCATTTTTCTGTTTGGGGGTGGGGATGTTTATCTCACAGGGTTTAGTTGTTTCTGCCATGTTTACACCGTTGCTTCAGAATGATGAGACTACAAGCCCTTATTATTAGGCTGAAGCATTGATCAGTCCATCGATCTTCCTTCTCATGATGATTTAGCTTTGGCGTGACCAGTATTGACTCTTTTACAACAGGGCTGTGCTATAGTCAGACTTATATCTGCAGGTGGAGTGTCAGGGAAGGAAAATAAAAGCGCACCCTGAAAAGAAATCATTTGTATCTGTTTCACTGTCTATCTCATATCTTATCCATATGCCTATCTATCTATCTATCTATCTATCTATCTATCCATCCGTCTGTCTATGTGTCTATCTATCTATCTATCTATCTATCTATCTATTTATCACCTGTGAGTCCGTCCATCCATCTATCTATCTATCTATCTATCTATCCATCCAGCCAGCTATTTTATATCTTATCCATATGTCTCTATCTATCTATCTATCTATCTATCTATCTATCTATCTATCTATCTATCTCCTATCTATCTATCTATCTAGAAAATGGAAAAAATGGCAGCACTCCAATATTTAGAAAAAGTGTGGATTTATTCCAAGCAGCGACGTTTCGGTTCTTATCTGAACCTTTCTCAAGCTTGAGAAAGGTTCAGATAAGAACCGAAACGTCGCTGCTTGGAATAAATCCACACTTTTTCTAAATATTGGAGTGCTGCCATTTTTTCCATTTTCTATATAAAGTTGAAGATTAGCCACCTTCCAGTTTGGCTTTGCACCCGGTTTGTATGCTGTGCTGCTTCTGCATTTTTTTCTACTACTATCTATCTATCTATCTATCTATCTATCTATCTATCTATCTATCTATCTCCTATCTATCTATCTATCTATCTATCTATCTATCTATCTCCTATCTATCAATCTATCTATCTATCTATCTATCTATCTATCTATCTATCTACTTATCTCATATCTATCTATCTCATATCTATCTATCTATCTATCTCATATCTATCTATCTATCTATCTATCTATCTATCTATCTATCTATCTATCTATCTATCTATCTATGTGTATGTCTATCTATCTATCTATCTATCTATCTCCTATCTATCTATCTATCTATCTATCTCATATCTATCTATCTATCTATCTATCTATCTATCTATCTATCTATCTATCTATGTGTCTGTCTATCTATCTATCTATCTCCTATCTATCTATCTATTTATCACCTGTGAGTCCGTCCATCTATCTATCTATCTATCTATCTATCTATCCATCCAGCCAGCCAGCTATTTTATATCTTATCCATATGTCTCTATCTATCTATCTATCTATCTATCTATCTATCTATCTATCTCCTATCTATCTATCTATCTATCTATCTATCTATCTATCTATCTATCCCCTATCTATCTATCTCCTATCTATCTATCTATCTATCTATCTATCTATCTATCTATCTACTATCTATCTATCTATCTATCTATCTATCTATCTATCTATCTATCTATCTTCTATCTATCTAGCTATCTATCTATTATCTATCTATCTCATATCTATCTATCTATGTGTCTATCTATCTCCTATCTATCTATCTATTATCTATCTATCTCATATCTATCTATCTATCTATCTATCTATCTCACATTAGATAGTGTCAGGTCAGGACACTATTACACTTGTGGCTGTGGCATTAGTCATAAAATGTGTTGACTTTTTTAACCCATTGAGAGGTTTCTCTATGGACACTTGCAGGGTTCATGAAATCTTTGGGGCCACATTGAAAGACACCCCAGCTATACTTTTGATGTTTCCCTTTTATAAAAGTCACCTGGATATCTGAGTCTTTGAGCTGCCTTCTTGTATGACATCAGCAGAGTCGTAAAGGTTTTTTGAAGGTTTTGGACCCCAGTGCAGAATGTATAATGGGGTCCCCACCTAGCTTGTGCCATTTAGAATAGGGGTATATTTTATGTGGCAGAGAGAACGTTGGGGCTCCCTCTGGGCCGGGTAACGATGACTACCGTTCCCCCCCCCCCCATAGTTACACCCCTGGAAATTAGGTGACAACAGGATAGCACTACTGTAATAACAAAGGTTGTCACTCGAAGTTCTAGAATCTTAAAGGGGCTCTCCTAGTTTAGCAAACTTGTTAAGGAGTTAAAAGAGCAGGGTGACCATTCATTTCGCTCGTCTATTACCCATACAAAGAGCCATTTTAAAGGGGTACTCTGATAAAGGCAAACCCTGCTTGTAAGTCCTATCTCAGTATATGAATATGTATCGTAGAGGAGGGTCCTATAATCTGTGAGCCAGTGTCTAAGAATCATCACCATCTGATTGTCGGCCATGTAAAACTAGAGTTTAGTGTACCCAGGCAGAATCCGTCTATTGGTCAAGTGGCCTGATTACAGCTCAGTCCCATTCAAGTGAATGGGACTGAGCTGTGATTCTAAGCACACCCACTATATAACTATAGGGTGCTGTACTTGGTAAGTAGTGAAAGGCTGCAATGTTCACCCAAATGCTGCAGCCCCTTCAAACAGCTGATCGGCCGGGGGGTTGTCAGACCCCTGACAATCTTTGATTGATTACCTATCCTAAGGATAAATCAGCCATTATAAACCCCTTTAAGACCATAACATGCCTTTAAGGTGTCTCATGAGATGACATCTCCTAATTTTACAATGGCTTTTATCATTAGTGGGGGTTGCATTTAACCTCTTATTGTCCAGATGGTATCCTGCTCTCCCTGGACTCTGCAGGTTTTGTGATTGAATGGATGGAGTATATATAACCTGTTATCCTGTGCTGAGCGGTAACAATAGCCGGCGATCAATATTTAGCTTTCACGGCTCTATTGCTCGCTGGTCTAATGAAGGTAAATGTTCACGCTTATTAACTATGTAATTTTATACCTATTTTATTAGCCAACCCTTGTGTTTCCTGCGCTGACGGTTCCGTATCATTGTCGGTTTTGCATGTAGACAATGGCACGTGTCTGTTTAGCTGCCTTGACATTTGCTCTGTGGTTTTGGTACATTGTCTGCTCTTGACTAAATTCCTGCTTCGATTTCTTAGTTACAAATTCAATTTTACTTCAAGGGATTATTTCAGCGCACACATGGTTAAGGGGTTTGGGGCCTCCAGCACACAATCCATCTAAAATCACAGATTTTTTTCATCCGACAAAGTCACAGAAGAAACAAGGGATACCCGACTGCCTCCATTGTAGTCAATGTGGAAATTCGGGATCTGTTGTCAGTCATTAGATGGATCTGTCTTGAATCTGTTCTTCTGCTCCTACAACTAGAAGTGTAACTTGAAGACACTAGACGCTAGAATCTGTCATTTGGCCCTACTTACTATGGGCCATTTGGTCTAGTGGTATAATTTATATAGCAGAGGCCCCCCTTAGGATCAAGGGCCTGGTAGCGGCTCCTATAGCTACGTCCCTGCCTATAGTAGAACAGAAACAATGGAGGTGTGAATCATCCGTATACTTGTCACAGCTGAGAGTTTGCTACAATTGTATATAGCGTCTGTATACTGTCTTCACTCGCTGCTATTGTCTGTCTTTGACTGTAATAATAGGCATATAGTGCACATCAATAGAAATGTTCTGCTTGACACGTCTGGGTGTAATATTTCTATAATGATCTCATTATAATGTCATAACCTGACAATGATACAGAGATGAGTGAGGGGCACAAACTAGGGCCTCATGCACACGATTGTGTATACTGTCAGTGCGCTAGGCCTGGTTTTACTGCCAGCACAATGACCCATTATATTGTATGGCCACATACATAACATCTTGTACCATCACAGGCCTGTGTATGGGGCTGTAAGCCTGGGGGAAAACCCAGGACATGTCCTATTACTGTATATTTGGTGACCCAGACTTACTGAGCGCGGTGAACGGACAAACGTAGACACACCGGTGTCATCCATATGGCGGTCACGGGCATGTAGTCTAAGAAGAAGCTGCTGCAGAACATCAGAAAGTATCCATAATATTAGGAGTCCTCTTGGAGTAAGAGGCTTTTTATATAGTCAAGGTACTACCTTTTAGGCTAAGGTCCCACATTGCGGAAATGCAGGTTTTTTTGTTGCTGATTTTGCTGCGTTTTTTTTTTTTTTTTAGCTAAAATCAGGAGAAGGGAGAAGTGCAACAAAAAAAAACATAACAAAAACATTTCTGTAACCTGCATCCTTAGCCTTAGGGTAAGCTCACACGGTAGAAAATAAAGAGGAATTCATTTTCATTTTCATCTTCCCCGTTTACTGGGTGCGGTCTAGCCATGACAGGGTGCAGGCCATCAGCATTGCAATGCGGCAGATGAATGGACCTTATCAGCAAGGAGTGTTGAGCTGTGTAATCCACATCAAGATCCGCATCCTGCTGCAATGAAAACAATAAGAGACAGAGTCTGGGCAAAATCTGATGCGGATTTGCGCTCAACAAATCCACAGCCAATCCCTCCCTGTGAATTTAAGGCTTAGGCCACACGGTGCAGAAATGCAGCAAAAAAAAATGCAGTGCTTTACTGTCCCAGCAAAGTGAATGAAAGTTCATCTACACATTGCAGAAGAAATGCTGCAAAAAACACAGCATTTAAAAAATAAAAAAAATGTGTTTTTAAAAAAAAATAAAAAAATAAACGCTGTACTGGGTTTATAACACCGTGGCCTAATACAGATTTAGAAGCTTTTTTGCTACTTTTGTTTTTGCTATATTTCCACTGGGTTTATATTCTGCAGTGTTTTTCCGCTGCGATTCGTTACGTGGAGGTTAAGGCCCCACGGGACAATACGCAGCCCTAAAGCGCTGCGGGAAAAACCGTGGCAGGAATGCATCACGGTTCTTCCCGCAGTGCTTTGAACCAAAAACTCACAGAGTTTTCCTCCACGAACTTTCTATTACCATTATATCTACGGGGAAGTCGCTGGCGTTTCTGTAGATATAATTGACATGCTGCGATTTCCAAAACAGTGCCGGTTTTGGAAATCGCAGTATGTCCGCGCTCAAGTTTTTACCGCAAAGTGGACATGGGATTGGCATGAATCCCATGCACTTTGCAATTACTGTAAAATGCTGCGATTTTTTTTTCAGGGTTTGCAGATTTATTATCACTTACACCAGAAATCTGGTGTAAATGGTGCTGGAAATCTATGACTGCTATAAACTGGTGAGGATTTCCCTCCCGGCACGCGGCCTAAATCCCATTTATTACTCAGTGGGTTAGTTACTGGTGATTTTGCAGCAGCTAAACCTGTTGCGAATACATAACAGGCATTGACAACCATACAGATGAGGCCCCACGTTGCGGAAACACTGTTTTTTTTGTTGTTGCAGATTTTGCTGCAGTTTTGGAGCAAAAGCCAGGAGTAGATTAAGGGGGCGTTCACACTTGCGCCCATGTCTGCCCGCCAGGTCTCCAGCCTATTTCCCAGAGAAGCTGGATAGGGGCTGACTAACAGAAGCTACTGTAATACTTTACATTATACAAGGAAATATCATTATACTGTATGTCCCTAATAGGAGTGTAAAATAATAGAGGTAAGTCCCAAGAAATCCCTATTAGAGAGAAGAACCCTTTTCAGAAAAAGAAACTCCTTTTGTAATAGGCGGAATGGCCATTTATTTGAAAGGCCTCCATGTAATACTCCACTTCCCCTGTAGTGGCCACTGCAGAAACAATGTGTAGCTAGTGACAACTTCCCCTGCAATATCAATTGATTGTTAGGGGCAAACCCCTGGAAATCGGCTCATTGGCAGGCAGCTTATCTTTAGGAAGGGGTTATCATTAAAGGGATTCTTTGGGATTTTACCATTGATAGCATCAGGATCTCTGAGGAGGTTATTGTATGAAGGGTCAGCAGCGCCCCCTAAGTGCCGCTTCCACCTCACAGGCCATATGATGTTATTACTTTCATTGGGAACATGGTGTGATTGGAGCTCAGTCCTGTTCAAGTGTAGTGCTTAGCCCCTTCAAACAGCTGATCAGCCAGGGTCCGGGTGTTGGTTTAATGCCGATCTTTGATTGATGACCAATCCTAAGAATTCTGAAGCCTTGAACCCCTTTAGGCTAATGCCCCATGTAGTGAGCCGCAGCGAAAAAATGCTGTCAAAAAGACGGTGCACCTTGTTTTTTCCTGCAACGTTTTTTTTTACAGAAATCCCATTGAGTTTTCCTCTGTGGAATTTCTGCCTCTGTTATACCTATAGAGAAAACACCAGCATTTCCGTAGGTATAATTGACATGTTGCATTTTCCAAAAACGCAACGTTTTTTTTAAATTGCATCGTATCAGCTGCAGATTTTTTTTCTGCAATGCATGGATGGGATTGGCAAGAATCCCATCCACTTTGCAGGTAATGTAAAATGCAACATTTTTTGCCAGGGTATTTCCAACGTGTCCAAAATGCATCATTTTTGCAAAAGCATTTACGTTTCTCTATTTCTTTGGAGGAACTTCCCTTATCTACAGTACAATGTTCTCTGTGCCGCCAGACCAGCTTCTAATAACCCCCGAACACCTCTTCCCCTCACACAAAGAGCAGGTTCCTCTAGTCTTATATAATGGACTTTCCCTTTAACAGCCATCACTTGCATAGAGAGATGTCCTGAAACGGTTAAGAATAGCATAAGCAGTAAAATAATAAGACGTGTTTTATGCTGACACGAGACTAAAGTGTCCGCAGAGACAGAGGGAATTCCAGACCATTCTGTCAATGAAGTGTTTACATGACATGTGTAGACTCATAGAATAACAAATGCTCCGAGCTACGAAGGATATCGATAGCCCAGCTATAAATGTACACGGGTCTAGGACGGCAGCGCGCTCTTCACAAGTCATGTCATTGCAAGTGACAACTCCTCTTGGCACTAAAAGTTTTGTGGCTAGATTCCAGGAGAGGATGAGATTCCACAGGGATCCTTTTTAAAGTTACAGTCAATGGCCGACAGATTGTCAAAGTCTAACGCTGTCTGATAACAGAACTACCAATGACAGCATGTCCGCCCTATGACAGAATAAACTGGGACTATCACATTAGTGGAAAGCCAATACAATTAAATATGTATGGGGGAGGGAGCAGGGATGAGCAGGAGTCTTAGGACCCCTGTTCTAGTCATTGATGGGACTCTCAATGGTGGAGCCTCCACTAATCAGCTATCTCGTGACCAACGTGTCCCTTTAAACTGGCCAATTTGGTAATCCACCAGCACTACCAATTCAGGGAGCAGAACTGTTAATCTACATGAGTGATGGCGAACCTTTTAGAGACCGAGTGCCCCAACTGCATCCCAAAACCCACTAATTTATTACAAAGTGCCAACACGGCAATTTAACCTTAATAATGTGCGGATCCACAATTGCACACAATTACAGACCTGCAAAATATGGTCATACGAATGGGGCTTTATACAGCTTTCTGCTCCACTGTGACCATCACACAGGCTAATCTGCTTCACAGTGACCCCCACACAGTATAATCTGCTGCACAGTGACCCCCACACAGTACAATCTGCTCCACAGTGGCCCCCACACAGTACAACAAGCTCCACAGTGGCCCCCACACAGTATAATCTGCTGCACAGTGGTCCCCACACAGTACAGTTTGCTCCACAGTGGCCTCCACACAGTATAATCTGCTGCACAGTGGCCCCCACACAGTATAATCTGCTGCACAGTGACCCCCACACAGTATAATCTGCTGCACAGTGGCCCCCACAGTATAATCTGCTGCACAGTGATCCCCCTAAAGTATAATCTGCTGCATAGTGGTCCCCACACAGTATAATCTGCTGCACAGTGGTCCCCACACAGTATAATCTGCTGCACAGTGGTCCCCACACAGTATAACCTGCTGCACAGTGGTCCCCACACAGTATAATCTGCTGCACAGTGGTCCCCACACAGTATAATCTGCTGCACAGTGGTCCCCACACAGTATAATCTGCTGCACAGTGGTGCCCACACAGTATAATCTGCTGCAGTGGTCCCCACACAGTATAATCTGCTGCACAGTGGTTCCCACACAGTATAATCTGCTGCACAGTGGTGCCCACACAGTATAATCTGCTTCACAGTGGTCCCCACACAGTATAATCTGCTGCACAGTGGTCCCCAAACAGTATAATCTGCTGCACAGTGGTTCCCACACAGTATAATCTGCTGCACAGTGGTCCCCACACAGTATAATCTGCTGCACAGTGGTCCCCAAACAGTATAATCTGCTGCACAGTGGTCCCCACACAGTATAATCTGCTCCACAGTGGTCCCCACACAGTATAATCTGCTTCACAGTGGTCCCCACACAGTATAATCTGCTCCACAGTGGTCCCCACACAGTATAATCTGCTCCACAGTGGTCCCCACACAGTATAATCTGCTTCACAGTGGTCCCCACACAATACAATTTGCTCTATGGTGCTCCCCACACAGTATAATCTGTTCTATGGATGGATGCCCAAAGAGAGGGCTCTGAGTGCCACCTCTGGCACCCGTGCCATAGGTTCGCCATCACGGACCTACATGTATAGGTTATCAATTAAAGCTTGTTGAGGGTCCGACTCCCAGGACCACTGCGGATCAGCCCTATTAAGCGGCAGCAGCACTCCCTGAGAATCACTTTCACGTCATAGGTAGGTTATGTGTTGTGAGGTTCTTCGTCATATGGCCTACTTGCAGCTCAGTCCCACTCAAGTGAATGGGGCTGAGCTACAACACCAAGCACCATCTGCAACACCAGCTGCTGTACAACGTAACGCCCTGCTCTTGGTTTTCAGTAAAGAGGCTACAAAGCGCTGGAGTCCACACATGAGGCTAACCCTTTACCACCCCGAGACCCTTCATTCCAAGCCCCAGATTTATGACTGTTTCTTTAAAAATAGATTGAAGACTCATCCAAATAGTCGCAGCTCAGGCCCATGCCCTTTTTAAGCAGAATCCTCTGTGTCATGCAAGGAATCCGGTGGTTTTCTCAGTATGTATAAGGAGTTCATCCATCATACTTATGTTATTATCGGAGCCGTTCCAGCTCTATTCTTCCTTTACTCTCTTCTCTTGGTGTTGCGTCTTGTTTTCTGTTACCTTGTGCAGATGATGAAGTTATATAACATTTCATAAGTATTCCTCATGTGTATGAGAACAGCAAGACGTGCAACTTCGGAGGAAATTTGTGTTTTCCCACCCTTGTGTATTGGCAGACATGCCACAGACTGTTAAAGCTGGCGCTTTGATAAATAGTCACCAGTCTGATGTGAGCAGCGGCCGCGACAAGCTTGAAAACACAATTATTCTTCAGGTTCCTCCTAAGTTAAAGATAGAAGAGCTATCAGCCTTGACCATTCTTAGCCTATGTGCTCCACTTTCCTGTGTAGTAGGTGACAGCGCTGCAGCTCTTTCACTCCCAGGATTAGTGGGTGGCCCTGAGGTGGGACACTCGCTAGTCTGAAAGTGGTGACAAATACTTGCAATATGCTTCTGGATGTACATACCCTCTTACCTATGTATCCTAATTTTATATACCTTTGGTTCTGTTCAGACTATGAGTGTGGTCTTTGTCTGGCATACGTATGTTAAGTTAAAGGGTTTTTCCAGGCAATTTGGAAAACCCAGGAGGGGCTGAGAGTGGGGTAAAAGAAAAAAAAGTGATACTCACCCGCTTCCAATCTTTTGTTCCAACATGGGGTCCCCCATTCTACCCAATATAGGCACTGGCTTGGTTGGAGGTGAAGCAGGTGAAGTGGCAGATGCAGCCAATTATTGGTCGCGTGTTGGGTACTGGTGACATCACTGATACCCAATATGCATCGAGTGATTGCCCACAGTAGTCGCCTGAGCCCAACTTATTTTAGCCCACAACTATCCCCCAGGGTTCTCTAGTTTGCCTGGAAAGTCTTTTGAAAGCTACTTATATAGATGCCAGATATATAAGCTATGCAAAGAGAACCAGGACACCCGCAAGAGTTCTATCAAAGGCATTTCGTCCATCCTACCAGTACCCTACTCATGACTACACATAGGTGTCTCTGGTTGGGCAGATATCTCTGGTCATATTTGAAGACTTTTTATTGGATTGGATATTATCTTACAAGACAACAACACATAGGTCTTCTTCTGGAGGAAAGCTAAATTGCATATGTTTTCCCAAAAATCATTGTCTGTACCAGTTGGATCTCCATAAGGAGAACTAGTACCCCTCACAAGGAATAGTAAAATAAGGTATGACCCACTAAAGTAGGCCTCAGAATGCACCATTGCCACTGCTACAACAGAACCCATGATGGAAAGGGGACCACGCTGTCTTTACACGTGTTTCATCTCCACTCATCTGGGCCATCAGAGGACCACAACAACGGAAAGACGGGCCGCTAAAATAGCAGTAACGTGGAGTCCGACAAACCCCATTGATGGTAATGGGGTCTGTTGAGTGTTTGTCGTTTTAAAACTTGAACCGGGGAAAGAAAAATTCCTCCATGCAGGTCTTTATCCTCTGCCGATGTTCAGGTGGACAATGGCCACATCACTATAAGAATTTTTTAACAAATATCTGGAAATATTCTTTGATTTGCAGCTAAATCAGATTTTATACTTCATTTATCCATGAGATGGCTTGTGTATATCTAGCAGATAGTTTGTTCTCTCTGATATTGTTTTAACTATTTCAAGAGTCCAGTGGAAGAAAGAACATGTACATTGTATTACCAGATGAAATATAATTAATTCTGCTTCAAAGGCCACGGCCGAGGCCGCCCCCATTGTTCAGGCAAGTTCTTTTCATGCTATTGAAACCTGCTCAAGGAGATTGAGATATTAACATCAGAAGAAGTTAGCAGTCGGTCTCAGGGGTTCTTCTACGATGGGTAATTGCTCTGTTTTGTACAATTGGCTGGAGCGCCGAGATAATCCAAAGTTTATTACTAATGTTTTGAAGAAAAGGGGATTTTCAAGTTTTCATTTCAGTTTATGGAAATGTACTCAAAGGATGGAGGAGAACATGAGAAACTTATTTGTTTGGAGGGTGGTAACAGATTGAAAGTGAATGTTCATAAACTCAAAGTTATGATGTGAAAATAATACATATATTGAAACAATTGATGTTGGCCAAGACATTGTAGACTATGTGGTGATCAAAAGTAATCAGAATGCATCTACTGAAGGAATAGTTGTAGTGCTATACAAAGTATCTGTGTAGGACATTGGAGATACCAAGATGTTCGATTTAGCTGTGAAGGTGAAGTGTTAGAAGGTCTTCTTCCTTTTGGATTTCCAGGATCTATCCTTTGGAAAGTTGACATAAGTCCTAACCAGTTAGTGGTTTACTCTTCGGGGCATGGTGAGAAGTAATCGACAGCTTTCAATCTTAGCAAATGGTGGTAGGCCGGGCCAATAACTGCAGAACTAGGACTATCTTTGTAGGACAAATTTGTTCACTCTAGCTGTTAAGATGAAGCACTAGACTAGAATATCTTTTAGTGGACAGTAAGGTCTTCTTTTTTTAGGATTTCCAGGAACTACTGTATACTGGGGAAAGGTGACATGAGCCTCAACCAGTTGGTGGTTTACTCCACTGGGAACTGTGGAAAGTAATTTGTATCTTTCAACCCAAGCAAATGGTGGAATGCCAAGGGTCAAAAAGTGCTGGACCAGGATTAGAAGAAACATCTAGAGTCGGAACTTCCAAGTTACAAGTGGAAACTAACTAAATTGCTTACTATGGGCAGATTTTTTTTTATAAAGTTGACTATGCATGGTTGTTTTTTGATGGCTTTGATGCGGTCATTGGAACATTTGGAAGAATGATCCCATCAACAACACAGACAAGTAATCTGGTTAGTTTAGTTTAGAAATGCGGATCCATTTTTTCTCCTTGATCTTCATTCTGCGCATGCGCAGAGTACAATGAAGAAGGAAAAAACAAATTCATTGCTATCTGTAGTGTATCCTTATTTTTTGGATGGTGACAAAAGTCAAACTTGCAATAATTTTGCTCTGTTCCAAAAACATGGATAGTCGATGAACAACAATAAATCCGCTTTTTTAACTTGGAGGTCTAGAGAAGGTAGACAGAAATGGATTACCAATGGATAGTCATTTATTTGTGTCCATTTTGCAATCAGTTTTTCCTTCTTTATTCTAATCTGCGCATGCTCAGAATGAAGATGAAGGAATTAAAAAAATGCATCCGACACAAATGGAAAGTTTATTTGTCGGATACCCATTGACTAATCCGTCAAAAGAGACGGATTATGATATATGCTGTGTAACCGTTTGTGTCCTATTTTCTTTACAAATCCGTTTTACTTTTATACGGATTCGCAACGTGTGATTATCCGTAGATAAGGTTATTACTTGTATATTGTAAATGATGGTTTTATGCCCGGGGCGCAGTTAGAGGAGGTTTTAACTGTATTAGTAAAAAAACCTGGTGACTAAGTCTGCCGTCTATTCACACTGTAATACGCCCAGAATAGAACTATCTCTGTAGCCAGCATGTGCTGCACTGTGCAGGGTCAGCAGACTTTGACCATATTCTTATCGCTGTTCCCTATGACACGTATAGGTAAGGTGCTGCGCCGCGCAGCTTATTCTATTACTACATTCTTTCATTTTCATTCATTTCACCAGGAGACCTGTCAGCCCTTTACAGATTTTTCCGCCGCACTTACATTATGCTTATTTAATTCAATCTCAGATATGCTGACGCCCTGCAAAAAATATGCAAAAAAAAGTAAAAGTCGACACCCTAGCTGTGACCTTAGGGAAAATCCGTCATAGTGTGACACGGCTGCGTGGGCGTACTGTACATGTACAAGTGCCTTTGGTAAGACTGGATATTGAAGGAGAGGTTAGCACGTTGGGTGAAATTGGAGCAAAACAGATAGGAATAAAAAATAAAAAGAGGCATCAAAGCCGGGCATGTATTTACCCTGAATATTGCAGATCGTTTGCTAAATGAACTCAGTAAGGCGTTGTTCACACTAGTTCATGTCAAGTGTCTGTTTTAGTAAAAAAATGCATTCTACATAAAATAACAATTCTGTAGCACATGGCGACTGGTGCAAGGAAAAGCCACGTGATAAAGATTACAATGTATCTCTATGGCGTTGCATTGTCATGTAAATATGACGTGACATTGTAGAAAATCCAAAATTGTTGGATTTTGGTTATAGGTCGCAAGTCACATGCAACCTTTTAACCATAGACTTCTATTGTAGAGTCTGATTTTGCCAGTACTGATTGGGTATTCTAAGGCCGCGTTCACATCTGCGTTGGTATTCCGTCTGGGGGAGTCCGCATGGGGACCTCCCCCCCCCCCCCGAACGGAATATCGAACGCAACTGCAAGCGTTGTGCAGTGAAAGCACATGGACCCCATAGACTATAGTGGGGTCGCCAGATCTCTGCAGGGATCATGCGGACAGGAAAGTAGTTCACAATCTACTTTCCTGTTTGCATGATTCGTGCGGGCAACGTGCGGCAAGCACATGGACCCCATTCTAGTCTATGGGGTCCGTGTGCTTTTACTGCACAGCGCTTGCAGTTGTGTTCGGTAGTCCGTTTGGGGGGGGTCCCTGAACGGAATACCGAACACAGATCTGAACGAAGGGTAACACTGTATAGTGACATGCCCCCTTACCAACCCCTATTGTCAGTTTATTCCTAGTTTTCTAGGAGGAATAAGAGAGGAACATTATATTATATCCATATGTAAGACGCATTTCTGTAGGTATAATAGACATGCTACAACTTTCAAAAATGCAACAGTTTTTGAAATCGCAACTTTTCCACTGCAAAAATTTTTCTGCAATGTGTGGATGGGATTAGCTAGAATCCCATCCACTTTGCAGGTAACGTTTTTGCAATGTGAGGCCATGGCCTTAAAGCATATTCCTGTATGGGACTGTTATAAATGTCCATTAGATGCGGGTTCACATTTATCTCTATAGTGGTGGGTCCCTGACCCCCATTTCGCAGCAGTAGGGAGTGGAGAATACACCGTCCATATGTAGCTTTCTCTATTCACTTCTATGGCACTACCGAGGATAACTGAGTCTCCGTTTTCCTGTCCCAAAAATACCACTTTAGGCCAAGGCCCCATGTTGCCAAAATGTTCCATATGTCCCATTTCTGCTGAAGCCGCTCTTGTCTGTGACTGCAGAACAATCTGCAACTAAAAAAGCAGCTTGGGGCCTAAGCCTAAAAATAGACGCCTCCAGTAAATTCTCCATATGGTCTCCCGGAATTACACACCACATTTTTAACGGAGCCTTCTCTTTCTAGTACTGTAATACTAATAGGTTGTCGGAGACTGCCAATATATACAGAGGATATGTCAGGGCTTAGAATGGGCTGACATCAGAGACGTTTAGTGGATGCCAAGTATCTTGAGAGCAGCTCCACTTTCTGTTACAGCATCATCAGAAGAAGAAGCCAAATGGATGGTGGTGATAGTGTGCCTAAGGCTAAAAATAAAGTAAGATGGTGTGTACTGATTTATACATGTGACCGAAATACTGAGAACGTAGTCACCCACTGACTGGTGTATCAGATGAGTCGAATACTGGAAGTAGTGCCATGTTGTACTAGGTGGGAGCCTGTAGTGACAGATCATGTCTGCTGATACATATACAGTATACAGGGCTTGGTGATCAGATATTTCTGCACTATTGCTCCATCTACCCTCTTGTAGTTCATACCGCCAAACAGTACAACAAACCATACCAACATATGTTTTTGTATGTTTTTGCCTATATTGTTGAGTATGGTCGTCCTTGTTCCTCTCTTAGTGTTATAATATGTGACAGTCCCCTCAAAAGCTCAGAACATCAAAGTTTATGTCTTAAGACATTTTTTCCAATTCACATTCATCTTATGTAACCACATTGCCCACAGTATGCTGTTTCCTGTTATATTTCTCACAAGTCAATTGCATACTGAAACGTACAACTAGTGCGGCACAGAAGAGGGGTGGGGTCTTATTGGATGTTCAAAGTTACGGCATCAAAAACTTGTAGTGACTCTTTTGGTCTCCTCAACCTCTTAGACTTAGGGCTCATTCACATGGAGTTTCTTAGCAGAAAAAAGAAGCGAGATGACTCTTCTTGCTGCGGATTCCGCGGCTGAATCAGCCACGGCGCGAGGCTCCCTCCCAATTAGGCCCATTCATTTGGACCTAATCCGGAGCGGAATGCCGCAACGGGATACCGGTGCACTGCACTAGCATCCCGTCGCGGCTAACCATGCGTAATGTTCACACGCGTAATGCAAATTCCGTCGTGTAAGTATACCCTAAGCAACCACGTAGTGAGCCGCAGGCAAAAAGTGCTGCAGAAAATAAATTGCAGCATTTCCGCTGAAGATTTTTCTGCAATGTCTGGATGGGATTAGTCAGAATCCCATCCACTTTGCAGGTGCTGTAAAACACTGTGATTTTTGTTGCAGCGTTTTTCGCGGCATGGACAACGCCTTAGGCTAGGGCCCCACGTTGCGGAAACGCAGCTTTTTTTGTTGCAGATTTTGCTGCCAAACTTAGTAGTTGCTACAGTAGGGATGGGATATATATAGGAAGTTCTTATACTTCTCCCTTCTGCTCAATCCTCTCTTGGCTTTGGCTCAAAAATCGCTGCAAAATCTGCAACAAAAAAAGCTGCTTTTCCACAACGTAGGGCCTTAATGTAAGGCCAAGAACCCACGGGCCAGAAATGCCACGCTAAAGCGCTGCAGGAACAGCCGCAGCGTGAACGCATCATGGTTCTTCCCACAGCGCTTTGAACAGAAAGTTCACAGAGTTTTCCTCCGCGGACTTTCTGTTACAATTCTATCTACGGGAAAGCCACCAGTGTTTCCATAGATATAATTGACATGCTTCGATTTTCAAAACCGCAACGGTTTTGGAAATCGCAGCGTGTCCGCGCTGCTATTTTTTCTGCAAAGTGGGGATGGGATTCGCATGCACTTTGCAAGTACTGTAAAATGTCGCGATTTTTCCGCGACGTTTCCAACCCTTGGGGCCCCGGCCTTATAGGGGTTTTCAGGATAAAAAAACATACGTAGTCAGGAGGGGAGGGCTATAAAATAAAAATGCATTTATACTTGCCTTCATCTTCCCTTCCATTCCTGCAATAGGCAGGATTTTTTTTTTCTGCACTAGTCCTGTCAAGGTGACATCACCGCTGCATGAAAGGGGACACAGAGCAGCGCAGAAATGGAGGGGAGGATGAAGGTAAGTATAATAGCATTGTTATTTTATAGCCCACCCCTCCTGACAACTTATCAATTGTTAATCCTGGACGACCCGCTTATGATGGCCATTATTATTGTGTACTAATTGTATCACGTGCCTGAAGTTACTGCAGAATAAATAGGATGAAAACAAGTAGAAAAAAAACCAGGTAAATGACAGATTTTAATTCCCATCGAAAAAACACATCCCATATAGAGCGAGGCAGGCGCCGTACCATAACAGCACTCAGGAGTTATCTCATAGAACAGGTGAAAATGGCAGCTGTCGCTTTGCCATCTGTTGTCAGCCTTCTTTTTATGTAATATTTTTGTCTTTATGTTTATGAAATCCTGTATACATATAATTTTCTCGCCGCATGATTTATTTTCGTAAGGCCACATGCACACAGCTCCATGTAATCCCAGAGAACTGTAATTCAGAATGCATAGACCTATATCTGCACCTCCATATAAATCACTAGGAAATACACAGAAAGAATATTACTGCTCACTGCATTGAATGCTATGTAAGGCTAGTGAGGGCCATGTGGGGGTCACAAAGGGTTAGCACTGGAGGTGAGATTTAAAGGGAGTGTCACCAGATCCCAGCATATCACCCCAGCCCTGCAGATAGATAGGTTAGAGGCACCAGAACCCAGCTTATCACCCCAGCCCTGCAGATAGATAGGTTAGTGTTATCAGAACCAGCATATCACCCCAGCCCTGCAGATAGATAGGTTAGTTTTATCAGAACCAGCATATCACCCCAGCCCTGCAGATAGATAGGTTAGTGTTATCAGAACCAGCATATCACCCCAGCCCTGCAGATAGATAGGTTAGTGTCACCAGAACCAGCATATCACCCCAGCCCTGCAGATAGGTTAGTGACACCAGAACCAGCATATCACCCCAGCCCTGCAGATAGATAGGTTACTGTCACCAGAACCCGCATATCACCCCAGCCCTGCAGATAGATAGGTTAGTTTCACCAGAACCAGCATATCACCCCAGCTCTGCAGATAGATAGGTTAGGGTCACCAGAGTCCAGAATATCACCCCAGCCCTGCAGATAGATAGGTTAGGGTCACCAGAGTCCAGAATATCACCCCAGCCCTGCAGATAGATAGGTTAGGGTCACCAGAGTCCAGAATATCACCCCAGCCTTGCAGATAGATAGGTTAGGGTCACCAGAGCCCAGCATATCAACTCAGCCACGCAGATAGATAGGTTAGTGTCACCAGATCCCTGAATATCAAACCCAGCCCCGCAGATAGATAGGTTAGGGTAACCAGAGTCCAGAATATCACCCCAGCCCCGCAGATAGATAGGTTAAGGTCACCTGAATCAAGTGTTGTTTTCTTCTTGTGAATCACTGCATCCCAGTCCGTCTCCTGCTCAGAGATACGGACTGAACATACATATGAAAAATCATCCATTTTTGGTGGATGCATACAGTATACTTCAACAGAGAAGGCCACCATCATTGGCAACTAGTCTTCCTAGGCAGCTCAAGGAAGGAAGATCCATGATGCCTTAGGGAACGTTCAGACTTCTCAGATTTTTTGCATGGATTTAGAAACCACTAGAAGCCTATATACCTGTAGTGGATAAAATCATCAAGAAAATATTAGGAATATCTAAATCAACAACTTACCCATTCTTACTAAACTTTCGGGCAACTTTTGATTTTCTGGCCGGATTTGTGTCATAAATGAATGTTGTAAGATACTTTATTAACAAATTTTGTCTCCTTTGTGTGAAATCCAGCATTTTTTCACATTATATGTTTTATAATATCCGAAATATCACTGCTTGAAATGATCATCCCCCATCTCTACATCTTACACGGCCCTGTACTCCATACACAGTAACATTTAGTAAGAGGCAGGAACAGTTCGCAATACAGAAGCAAGGAGAAGAGTAAAACATGCAGGTTTCAAACAAAGGAGCCAAAATGTGTTAATAAAGTATATTACAAAATTTATGTAAATTTTCATAAAATTTATTTATGAAACAAATATTGCCAGAAAATCAAAAGTTGTCAAAAACTTTATTTACCCTTTAAGTGGATTTTACCCATTCGTTGTAAATTATGCCGACTTTGGCAGCAGAAGTCCTACTCCGTACGGACGTAGCCTCAAAGCACAAGACATCAAAAACATCTAACATTACTTTTCAGCCTTGTTTTCCCCACAATCCCCCATAACATTTTTCATCCTCACGTCACCCTTGGCATACATAAAGCTCAGTGGATACAGCCGCTGAGGTTCGTGGTCGTCACACATAGCCTTGGCCTGTCCATGAACTCCACATCCTGCCTATGTCGCAGTCACTATACGACCACGGTATCAGGATAATCCCTGTTGATTTTGGCCGGCCTCAGTGTATTTAATCAGGATCATATAAAACTATTATATTATTATTTTATAATTAGTAACATTTGAGAAGATTCTAAACAGAGGACGTCATCTATAAAAACTCCTGCGGACCTAAAGTAGATGTGTTCTGCAGATGTGATCTGATTGGTTACCTGTAACCATGAGGTTAGAGTAGGCTTTTATGTATAGGATGCTATGGCCTTTAGATGTTGGGTTTCCCCACACAGGGTTGGTGGAAGGCCGAAGATGGAAGCAGTGGTAGCAGACTAGTGGTGGAACCTAAGATCACTGGGAGTTGATATTACTGAGGTCTTAATAGGTGTCTGGTCCAATTTGCATTCCTCACAGTGGTGTACTCCTCTTGGCCTACCTCAGCTTGGCCACCATGTCTTAGTCCTTCACAATTACCGTATATACTTGAGTATAAGCCGAATTCTTCAGCACAGTTTTTGTGCTGAAAAAGCCCCCTCGGCTTATACTTGAGTCAGCAAAAAAAAAATAAATTATATATATATTTTTTTAAGGGGGGGGGGGTCTATGACCAGCCGCAATATCAATGTATAGAATCTCCCATAAAATAGTGGGAAAAAAGAAGCTTTTAAAGAAATTTTAAAAAGTTGTAAATCCCTCCTTTCCCTAGAATACATATAAAAGTAGAAAATGACTGTGACACACATACACATTAGGTCTCCCTGTGTCTGACAGTGCCCGGTCTACTGAATATAGGGGATCTGCAGTGCTCCTGTTCCATCAGGAAGGGGTTAATAGGAGCACTGCAGATACCCTATATACAGCCAGGCTGAATTCCAAGTGGGGGGGGGGGGGGACAGTCCTCAAGCTCAGGGAAGGGGCAGACAGACAACCAAAACACCCTCTCCCCTTTCCCAGCACCAGCAGCTACTGCACCCAAAAACTCCAACCATTTTAATTTTTGAAATTTTCCAGTAGCTGCTGCATTTCCCCCCCCTCGGCTTATACTCGAGTCAATACGTTTTCCAAGTTTTTTTGTGGTAAAATTAGGGGCCTTGGCTTATATTCGGGTCGGCTTATACTCGAGTATATACGGTAGTCACATTCTCCAAGTCATCTCAAATGTGGTAGTCATCTTTTCACTCAGGAACCAACTCATAGACACTAATGTGACTTTTCTGTAGGCAGACAGACTCTATCTCCATTGCAGTTCGGAGCTTATCTTGCTCCTCTCTTGCCCTTGCTGAGGCCTAGGGTAGTGGTCCTAGCTAACTACCTCTTGCCATTAGTATTGTCTATGCTGTCTGATCCCTATGGTGACTATGCATACATTCTATGTTTTCTGTGACGCCCTTGGATGCCTGAGTGCGCTTATTGGTGCCCCATGACCCTGCCAACATCCCCCCTCCCCTTCTAGGAGACCTTGCTCTGGTATCATTGTCCCGATGTGGGACCCATACCTACTAGAAAAAGACTCCCTTTTGAAATCTCCTGCATTCTTCTGGTTCTTCCCTCATTTTATAGGCGGCTCTTGGCTACTTTGCTTACCATAATGGAGTCCTGCTGATATGCCATAGGGCCTAAGGCTGAATACCCCTTCAATAACTACTTATAACTAATATCTACCGTGCTGAGAGTTTGTTTTGGTATATAATACTTAGACATCTGTGAGATCGTCATACTATCAGGACCATATTTAAAGGGGTTGCGCAGGACTCGAACGCATGCCTACGTTTTTCTTTTCAGGAAGTGACATCATGTCCGTTGGTCACATGGCAATGCCACATCGTCATTCCGTTGGGTGTCCGTCCTTTTGAAACTGAAAGCAGCAGAGAAAAAAGTCTTTTTCTCGTCCGATTTTTGGCATACCCTGCGAGACTTGGAGACTTGGATGCAGATGTGAACCCAGCCTCGTAGAAATGTCCCAAGTGCCTCCATATAGCACCATTTTGTAACTTATTATATGGCATACCTACAGAATTTAACGTCCAATGAAATTTTTTTGGAATCCAATAAAAAGTCTGAAGCATACAGAGATACAGCAGGGCCACAAAACTAAAAAAAGTAATAAAATGGATTGTGGAAACAGAAGAATTAGAGATATTTCAGGGATCTTCCCCCTAAGTGACACTCCAGTACAGTCCTCACACTGGGATATTCTTAGCCGCACAGTGACTGCGATAGCGTGAGCTGGAATTACCATGTGCAGTATATCGTAGCCACTCATGTGACTCCTCACGGGGGGGGGGATTAGTCCGTTCAGTGCAGCTCTGCTCTTGCCCTTGTCATAGTCGAGGGCACAGCCGGATTTGGTGTAAAAAATGTTAGTGGGAAACTATGCCACGTGCCCCAGTATTTTCCTTCCCACTCTGCTGATGGGTGTAGTCGGCAAACAATATCTAGTAACGTCTCTACCTGCATCTCTTGCCAGGGCAGGTTTGTTTGCTGGGTTTTTATTAAATAGTTAATTAAAATTCATAGACACTGGATAAATATGAGTTAAAACTATACATGTCCATTTTGCGGTCTGGGCTCATTTATGGAAATGTATGGGTTCATGGAGAACATGGATGGCACATGGATGCGATCAGTCTGCAGTCCGTTCCATTTATCATGGACCTGTAAAAAACTACTGGTCATGTACATGTAACCTAAGGCCTGGTTCACATCTGCGTTCGGTACTCCATTCGGGGAGTTCTCTTGGGGACTCTCCTAACAGAATACCGAACGCATTAAATAGTGGTTAGCAAAGAAACCACACGGACCCTATAGACTATAATGGGGTCCGTGTGTTTTCCGCGCGGTGTCCGCACGAATCATGCGGAAACAAAAGTGCTCCAAGAACTACTTTTCTCTCTTCATTATTCGTGCGGACACAGTGCGGAAAACACACAAAACCCATTACAGTCTATGAGGTCTGTGTGGTTTCTTTGCTAACTACTTTTTAATGCGTTCGAGGTTCTACGACAGGTTTCCCCTTTTTCCCACAGCCTTCCTTTTGTTCTGGGACAATTGGCAAGTATTATCTATCTATCTATCTATCTATCTATCTATCTATCTATCTATCTATCTCCTATCTATCTATCTATTGACTCATTTGTGTGAGCCTGAGATTTGATATGCATGTGGGTTCTAAGTCTGGGGTCTGAGAAGGATTTGTGGGGGCTCTAAACAGGGTTTGCAGAGAAGCACGACATGTTTTCAGGCGGAGACTAGGGTATGATTAGAAGTTGTGTACGTATTCTGAACGGGATTGGAGCGGTCTGGGGTCTGAACGATATATGTGGGGATGGGGTCTGTATATGGGGAGTCTGTCATGAGGTCTGTATTGATGGGGGATCTATGTTAGAGCTTTAGTTAATCTGGTCTGGAGTCTCTAATGGGGGTCTTCAGATTGTCCTTGATGTCCCTTCTCAAAAAGGATTCAGTTTGAGAGATAGATAGATAGATAGATAGATAGATAGATATGAGATAGATAGATAAATAGATAGATAGATAGATGTGAGATAGATAGATAGATAGATAGATATGAGATAGATAGATACATAGATAGATAGATAGATAGATAGATAGATAGATAGATAGATAGATAGATAGAAATAGGAGATAGATAGATAGATAGATAGATAGATAGATAGATAGATAGATAGATAAATAGATAGATAGGAGATAGATAGATAGATAGATAGATAGATAGATAGATAGATAGACTTTATTTTGTTCTAGATGGATAGATAAGCCATGTTCCTTTGTCCTGGCCCTGGTTGCATAAACGGAAATTGTGACAATATAGGTGATAAACCCGCCAGCGGTGTGTGTGACTTTCCTGCGTTGGCATTCATCATACACTGCCCGCTGTTCACATAGGACTTTGGGTGACATAATGGGCCGGGGCTATTTTCCGGATAGCTGTCCGGCCAGTTTTGTGTTTCTCGCAGAGACAATAGCAATTGATTTCCTTCTGCTGCGATCACACAGCTCTGTAAGGATTAAGGATACAGAAGGAAGATTGCCTCAGACTCTCATTTCATGCTATGATTGGAGGTTTCCATGGAGATTCCTGCAATGATTCAGACATTTTTACTCCTCCGAATCAGACAAGGAGTTAAATCACAAGAGATTAAAGTCTCTGCAGAAAGACTGGAGCCTACTTGTAAGTGTTAGCAGGTCCGAGATCTATGACTGATACGGAACTATATGTCGTCCAGTTTGGAAAATTCCATTCAGGATCCCTGAATATGGGGGCACTCCGCAATGGGCTGGTAGTCACAATATAACACAACACTTTGGACTAGAGATTGGCCCAATGTGAGATCTGTAATGAGACCCAAGCTTTCCATGTTCTGGTGTCTTCTTATGTTGGTTAGAGGCTCCAGGGCCCAGTAGTGATGGTTACCTATGTCTATGTCCCTTATGCTAGGTTCATTCTAGCGTTGGGGCTACCATCCCGTAGGTCCATATGGGGACCCAAAAGACAGAAACCCTGTCCATTTAAAAAGTGGTTACATGTGGAAACCCATTGACCCCATAGACTATAATGCGTGCCGTCCTTGCAAGACTGTTCTCTCCATCGATTTTCAGAGGATCCTGCGGCAGGGTGTGAATCCAAACTTCAATGGGTGAAAGTCCCTCTATCACTTCAAGAGAAGGGGCTCATGCCTCCCAACAATGGTATCCCATAAATTTTAAGTCTATTCTGATCTTGGAAATACCTACCAACCTTCCCACTTTTTTGCAAGGTTGTCCCTTTGAGGTCTGTTTAGTAGGTCAATCCTGCAAAATTGGAAGATATGGGAATATCTTATGTCTAGGGACATAGCAGCGCGGCTATGGTTCCATATTAGGGACCCATGTCTATTCATTATGCCGTCTTATGATACCTATATTACACAGGGCTATGGAATCGGTTAGCCAAACCATCAACTCGGACTCAAGTGCCACAAGGCATACTTTATTTTGAAGTCATAGTCAGTAACTTTTTTCCGACTCCTACTCCACCCAAACCAGGGCTCGACTCTGACTCCACAGTTCTGATATTACCTGTGTTATATGGCTTCCCACCATTTTCCCTTCTATGTTCTGTATACATTAAAAGTCATGCACACATATATTCAGGGCTCTTCATTTACCATGGGGCCATATACAAAACATGACATGGAATGTTTGGATAAAAGTTACATTTACTCGTACCTTTAACTAGTTTTTGCAAAGTTGAGTTTGTCGTTTTACATGACACATTGGGATATCATTGTACTGCCAGTTTCGACTCTGCTACATCTTCACTACAGAACTGCCGGAGTATTCTTGGTATGTACACGTAGCAGTGTGGTGGCCAAATGGGCTCTAGTCATGCCGTGACTATAAATGTCTGTGCCCTCGCTGTGACACACAGGGACTGATCCAAGTCACCATAGAACATCAGTGTCAATAAATCATTACTGTGTGACAGCTGGACTGAAGCCTGGAGACACTAAGAAGGAGCACGAGGCTTAATTTGGCAGAGGGCAGGTGTATACATTTTAATAATCCTGGATCCTTGTATCCATCAGTCATTGAGTGACAAAGATGTGAGTGACCACCTGTCACACCCCAAGCGATCCGTCAGCATGACGGATATTGATAAACATCATTAATGGCCGTAGCCTTGGGCCACATGATAATCTAAGACGGAGAAATTGCGTTTGAAGAATGACCCTGTCAATTGAAAGACAATGAAGGAAGATTGGTGTTCTGTACTACAGTCTCAATCAAGTCCCCGGCTGGCGTGTGATGCACCTGAAAGGGCTCCAATGATGGCGCTATCTATAGAGACAAACATACGACAAACGAACCAGATAAGTTGTTTCAGTCCTTAATAGTTGTCAGAAATCTTTGTTGCGTTGTAATAAATCTTGACATTGACAACATTACTTAGCAATGAACCCTTCATAATAAGGAAATCTTCTTGGTTTGGCCCAGTTCAACTTTGTTTTCAACAGGGAGACACAGGGCCGTGGAGTCGGCATCGATGGTGGGGCCAGTCAAAAAAAGTTACTGACTCCGGCTTCAAAATAAAATGATTATTATGTATTATATTATACAGTTATTAATATTTTATGATTAATTAGATGTATAGTTTGTTACATGTTTACTTTCATAGCAATTCAGATTTAGAGCAGCTTTAGTGCTCCTTAATGACCATGGCCATCGGCCATGAGGATGTCGAATTCGAGCTGTGGAAATGTGGAGGAGTCAAAGTCCATGTTGTGACCTGCCCTCTCCATTGCCCTGGGACAAAAAGAATGAACTTGCTTACTCTAGGTTCACACCTGCGTACGGGGACCCAAAAAATGCGTAAAAACAGTTACCCAAAGAAATAGACTATAATGGGGTCTGTCAGGTTTCCAGCTGAAAAATGCAGAGAGAATAATCCTGCTGCAGGACTCTTCTCTCTGCATTTTTCAAGTGGATTCAGGGACGGAGTCCCCAAACAGAGACCAGAAGCATATATGAACCTAGCCTGACAGACACAGAGGCAACGAAGGTAGCGATTCTCCAGGAGGAAAACTGTATGATTCTGGTGACCCTAACCTATGTATCTGCAGGGCTGGGGTGATATGCTGGTTCTGGTGACCCTAACCTATCTATCTGCAGGGCTGGGGTGATATGCTGGTTCTGGTGACCCTAACCTATCTATCTGCAGGGCTGGGGTGATATGCTGGTTCTGGTGACAGTAACCTATCTATCTGCAGGGCTGGGGTGATATGCTGGTACTGGTGACCCTAACCTATCTATCTGCAGGGCTGGGGTGATATGCTGGTTCTGGTGACACTAACCTATCTATCTGCAGGGCTGGGGTGATATGCTGGTTCTCGTGACCCTAACCTATCTATCTGCAGGGCTGGGGTGATATGATGGTTCTGGTGACCCTAACCTATCTATCTGCAGGGCTGGAGTGATATGCTGGTTCTGGTGACACTAACCTATCTATCTGCAGGGCTGGGTTGATATCTTGGGTTCTGGTGACCCTTAACCTATCTATCTGCAGGGTTGGGTTGATATGCTGGGTTTCTGGGGACCTTAACCTTACCTATCCGAGGGGTTGAGTTGATACTCTGGGTTCAGGTGACACACTCCCTTTAAGAACATCACAGAAATAGCTAGTAATGTGAACATGCGGCATACACTGAAATGTTACACAATCACGAGGATCAGTAAACTAAATATACACAGGCCCCTCTGACCCCAGCAGAAACTTGTGGCCAGTTGTGATAGGGGACAATATGTATTTTGCTATTAGAGGACATCCGATACTATTTGTGTTGCCAGCTGAAATCTTTTACAAGTTCACACTGTGTAAAGAGAGGGATTTACTGACATTCTGGGGTTACGGCTCTGCAGCCTGTCTGATGTAGAGGGATTACGTGTCACATATTAGCACCATGTGTATGAGCTGCACTTGTGACTGTAAATCCACTGCAAGACGTCGTTCAGTACAGTCCACCTTACGTAAAGAGGTTGTCTGGCTTACAAAACATACTTTTAATTTAGGGAATTAACAGGTAACATATAGATGTCTGCGGATTGTAAGACGAATATGTATTTACCAGAGTGGAAAGGAGCTACAAAGAGGGTCTATCACTCTGGAGGACCTGACAAGTCCACAACTGTTAGCGGGTGCGCTACTCTTTTTGCACTATGTAAGTTATCTACTTTTTACAAATTGATGACCTATCTTTAGTATGGGTCATAAATTTTGGATCAGCAGGGGTGCAACTCTTAAGACCCCTAAAGATCAGCTGCACCAGGGTTTACATGGCGTGAGCTGTGCGGTATACTTACCGTACTTTTAGGTTATCAGACCGCAACAGTGTCTCTCCCATTCCATGGCTATGGAACACCATTGCTGCCACAATTATGCTCTCTACAGTCAGGTGGGCGGTCCTGGACTGGAGCACACATACAAGAACTACCCACTTGACAACAGAGAGCATAATTGTCCTGAAACTAAGAAGAATGATTGCTCGGGAACGTTCAAGGCTACAGAAAATATTCCAATATTGCACCAGAATTGATAGAGAGGCAGCTATTGAAGGATGCAAAGAGTTGGGGGTCGGTGGAGGTGGTAAAAGGTTCTCTTTAAATCTATTAACAAAGACCATCCAATCCACAGTATTTAAAGATGGAAAGAAAAAATTCAGATCCGCGCTTACCCTCACACCAGTAGTTTATTCAGCTTTATATATACACAACGCGTTTCGGGACGCAGTTCGTCCCTTTATCAAGTGTCCGTTTCTGTCATAAAAACATTAGTGATATACATTCCTTTTTATATACCCAAGTACCGGAAGTGATACCTCTTCCATCACTTCCGGTGATATAATCCATACACTCATTGACTACTCATAATAATTACGTCACTAATGTACAACTTTACGTTGTACCCTACCTTTAACGGCAGCCCCACACGCATCTTCCAAGGTATCTTGTATGTGGGGATATAATCCGGGATTCGCGCGTACCCGCGCTATTGAACCCGCAGTGGAGCGCATATGCGTTCCACCAGACCGGAACTGCACTTCGCATGTATGCCGGAAATGGATAATACATATCCGGCCTATTTTACTGACGCCAGATGGAACGCTCAGATCTTTCCATGCGTTCCACCTACCGCACATGCGCAGAAAGAACAGGGCTAGATCATAAAGATCCGCCCAGTGTAAACAGGTAATAGCGGAGAGACAATTAAGAAATGAATTATGCTGTCAATACAATATCTTCCTTGGTTCAAGTGATTGCCTCAAATAATAATCATTCATCTATACTAACATTCATGTACATTAATGTTTAACTAGAGCTATAAAAAATACATATAAATTCCAAATAAAATCATAACTTCTAATGCAAAATAAATTAACGTGTACAATTAGATACACTATAAAATATATATATATATATATATATATATATATATATATATATATATATATATATATATATGTAACATACCTGTGCAGTGCGACCTCACTATTCTATGTTTGTATTCAATGGATAAAACTAACCATCTACTATAGCTGGTATTTCACCGCCCACCTGTCAGATTAAAACATCCATATATTAAAAGGACATAGTAAAAATTCTTAAAAAATATACTATAAAAACTGTAGGAAACTACAAATATATAAAAAAACATCCTACACAAAGTGTTAAACAATATTAATAAATAAATACTCTTGAATTGACTACATAAATAGACAGACACAAATGGGAATATAGGCCCCCGATGACTCTTTTTATGACCTTTATAATTATCCTGTTATATCTTCAAGCATCTCATTAAGGCCTACTGGACTCAGAGTATTCAATTGGTAGATCCAGTATATCTCACAGCGTTTTAGAGTATCAAATCTATTTGGTTGACTAACAGGAATAAAATCAATCGGGGTTACTTTAAATCCCCTAAAATCCTTGTTATGCCTAATAAGGAAATGGCGTGATACGCTGTGTTTTGTATACCCATTAAGAATATTGGAGTGATGTTTATTTATGCGGGTACGCAAACTCATGGTGGTCCTCCCTACATATTGTAAACCGCATGGACATTCTGCTACATAGATAACAAATAAGATTGAACAGTCCATGCGGTAATTAAGAGTGAAAATTCTTTCTGTTGACATACTAGTTACTTTTAGAATATTGTGACTAATACAGTCACAACATTTGCAACGAGAATGACCACACTTATAGCTGCCTTTAGCCACTTTTTCTCCATTCTCCCTAGGCTGTCTACTAATAGTCCTCAATCGACTCGGAGCCACAATATTTTTTACACTTTGAGCTCTCCTGTAGGTAATTTTCGGTCGTCGTGGAAGAATATTTTTCAGGTACTGATCACTCATCAGAATATGCCAATGTTTACAAAATATAGATCTAATGCTACTGTGTGCTCCATTAAAAGTAGTTACAAAGTTATATCTCAGATCATTATTCTTGTCAACCACCTTACATTTAGGTAGCAGGCACTCTTTCTGAGTATAGTTATCCACCCTAGCTTTAGCCGAATTAATAATCCGTCGTGGATAATTTTTTTCAATAAACCGCTTTTTAATAATCCCGCTTTGTTCTTGGAAATCTGTCTCGTTGGTACAGTTTCGGCATATTCGCCTAAACTGTCCATATGGGATATTCCTTTTCCACTGTTTATAATGAAGACTATTAAAGTCTAGAAGGCTATTGCAATCGACGCTCTTAAAGAACATTTTGGTTGCAATTTTGTCTTCCACACCCATCAATACAAGGTCCAAATATTCTATTGAGGATTTATTCAATTGTCCTGAAAACTTTAATCCCCAATCATTAGTATTGAGGTAGGTCACAAAATTCATAAAGGACTCCTCCGTTCCTACCCAAATAAATAAAAGGTCGTCAATATAACGTCTATAATAAGCTATATGACTAAACCAATGTGTATTCTCATAGATAAACCTTTGTTCAAATTCTCCAACATATAAGTTGGCATAGCTTGGGGCAAACTTCGTCCCCATCGCCGTGCCACAGGTCTGGAGGTAGATGTTGTCCTGAAATTGGAATAGGTTATGTTTTAAAATAAATTCAATCCCATTAATAATGAAGTCTTTTTGAGGTTCAGGGAACGAAGACCTATTATCCAGGGCCGATCTTATTACACTAAGTCCCTTAGAATGTGGGATATTCGAATATAGAGCGGCAACGTCTAATGTTGCCCAAGAATAGGAGGTTTTCCATTCTGATTTACTATCCATCGAATGGAAAACCTCCTATTCTTGGGAAGAGGAAAGAAAACCGATGCCAGATACCTCTGGCGGGAACTTATGTCCTTCAAAAAGATCTGGCATAATAACATATAACTACTCCATCGTTCTCCTCCCTGGTTTCTGCCCTAAGGATATAGTTAGAAGGTGCCCATACCCATTAGGTGTTGACTGGGCTTTGTTTCCATTTACTATTTATGTTTTTGGCAAAAAATCTGAGATGAGACCCAGGTAAATCCTAGTAGACTATCCTCTGTGTAATATTACGTAGTGTTGGTAAAACTCTGGTGAGTTCCTTCCTTATGAGATAACTTCAGTGTTGTCTTGGCACTCGCAGCCCGGAGAACAGCCTGCTGTATTGTATTAGGATCAGATTTGGATTAGGACATACTGTAGCTGGGGATGTGTCTTTGAGGTTATTCTTAGCCTCACGTGTTTGTGCCAAGCCTTCCCCAGTTTTGGTCTCACCACCTCTTGTTTTCAATGAATTGTTTACAAAAGATTAAGGAAAAACTGAAAACAATAAGACATCTCCAAGATACGTGTAAGATCAATATCACCGGTGGTGACACCCAAGAACAAATATATGCTAATGTACAATGCTGCAAGGAGGATACATCAGCCAAGGCTACAGGAATCGGAAAGGGCTTGCTTATTTTCCGGATACAGTACCATCCTCGCCCATGAGCTCTGCCGGATTTTGTAGCTCAGCCCCATTCAGGTAAGCTGTCATACCTGACACAGCCCATGAATAAAAGTGGCGCTGTCTCTGGAAAGAAAGATGGATAGATAGATAGATAGATAGATAGATAGATAGATGAGATAAATAGACGATAGATAGATAGATAGATAGATAGATAGATAGATAGATAGATAGATAGGAGATAGATAGATAGATAGATAGATAGATAGATAGATAGAAGATAGATAGATGAGATAAATAAGAGATAGATAGATAGGAGATAGATAGATAGATAGATAGATAGATAGATAGATAGATAGAAGATAGATAGATGAGATAAATAAGAGATAGACAGATAGGAGATAGATAGATAGATAGATAGATAGATAGATAGATAGAAGATAGATAGATGAGATAAATAAGAGATAGACAGATAGGAGATAGATAGATAGATAGATAGATAGATAGATAGGAGATAGATAGATAGATAGATAGATAGGAGATAGATAGATAGATAGATAGATAGATAGATAGGAGATAGATAGATAGATAGATAGATAGATAGATAGATAGATAGATAGGAGATAGATAGATAGATAGAAGATAGATAGATGAGATAAATAAGAGATAGATAGATAGATAGATAGATAGATAGATAGATAGATTCTGATACATTTTAGATTATATAGCACGCAGTTGTATTGACAAGATGTTAGTCTCTCCATTGCTTTGGTTGACTGGTTCACCCCTGTGCATGGGCCATCAACATTGACAGACCCCGTGCAATGACAGAATGAGTTCACATACAGATGCATAGTTAATGCACTACTGGATTCTGCCACTGACTGTACCAGCAGATTCACTGACCTAATTTTTGCGGGTCATACATGGAAAATTAGAAAAAGTAAATTTTCTTTAGATCTTACTTTACCATTTTATTTATAGTTATTAGTAATTTATTTTTTTTATTTTTTTGTAATTTAGAAAGGTGCACTATGCAGGATAAGAATCTCACCACGTGTGTACTGCAAAATGTATGGTATTCCGGGTCTATGCATAAGTAGCAGGCATGACAGGCGCTATAAGGCCCAACCACTAAGAGGGTCCATCACCACAGAGAACTAGGGTACAAAGTGATATCTATGGATGAAGGAAGGGGATGTAGAAAACTGAATGTGGCTCCATTACTGGGACATCATAATGACTTCATGTAATATTATTATTATTACTTTCTTTATATGCTGTGATGTCACAGTATACACAGTGTATTATCAATGTACTATGACATCGCTGTGTGTATTATCTCTGTACTGTGACATCACTGTGTGTATTATCTCTGTACTGTGACATCACTGTGTGTATTACCCTTGTACTGTGACATCACTGTGTGTATTATCCCTGTACTGTGACATCACTGTGTGTATTATCTCTGTACTGTGACATCACTGTGTGTATTATCCTGTACTGTGACATCACTGTGTGTATTATCCTGTACTGTGACATCACTGTGTGTATTATCTCTGTACTGTGACATCACTGTGTGTATTATCCCTGTACTGTGACATCACTGTGTGTATTATCCCTGTACTGTGACATCACTGTGTGTATTATCTCTGTACTGTGACATCACTGTGTGTATTATCTATGTAGTGTGACATCACTGTGTGTATTATCCCTGTACTGTGACATCACTGTGTGTATTATCTTGTACTGTGACATCACTGTGTGTATTATCTCTGTACTGTGACATCACTGTGTGTATTATCCTGTACTGTGACATCACTGTGTGTATTATCCTGTACTGTGACATCACTGTGTGTATTATCCCTGTACTGTGACATCACTGTGTGTATTATCCCTGTACTGTGACATCACTGTGTGTATTATCCCTGTACTGTGACATCACTGTGT
This sequence comes from Leptodactylus fuscus, assembly GCF_031893055.1. NCBI lineage: Eukaryota > Metazoa > Chordata > Amphibia > Anura > Leptodactylidae > Leptodactylus > Leptodactylus fuscus. The sequence goes on from NC_134268.1 coordinate 31,587,640, forward strand.
GTATTATCCTGTACTGTGACATCACTGTGTGTATTATCCTGTACTGTGACATCACTGTGTGTATTATCTCTGTACTGTGACATCACTGTGTGTATTATCCTGTACTGTGACATCACTGTGTGTATTATCCTGTACTGTGACATCACTGTGTGTATTATACCTGTACTGTGACATCACTGTGTGTATTATCCCTGTACTGTGACATCACTGTGTGTATTATCTCTGTACTGTGACATCACTGTGTGTATTATCCCTGTACTGTGACATCACTGTGTGTATTATCTCTGTACTGTGACATCACTGTGTGTATTATCTCTGTACTGTGACATCACTGTGTGTATTATCCTGTACTGTGACATCACTGTGTGTATTATCTCTGTACTGTGACATCACTGTGTGTATTATCTCTGTACTGTGACTTCACTGTGTGTATTATCCTGTACTGTGACATCACTGTGTGTATTATCCCTGTACTGTGACATCAGTGTGTGTATTATCCCTGTACTGTGACATCACTGTGTGTATTATCTCTGTACTGTGACATCACTGTGTGTATTATCTCTGTACTGTGACATCACTGTGTGTATTATCCTGTACTGTGACATCACTGTGTGTATTATCTCTGTACTGTGACATCACTATGTGTATTATCCCTGTACTGTGACTTCACTGTGTGTATTATCCTGTACTGTGACATCACTGTGTGTATTATCCCTGTACTGTGACATCACTGTGTGTATTATCTCTGTACTGTGACATCACTGTGTGTATTATCTCTGTACTGTGACATCACTGTGTGTATTATCCCTGTACTGTGACATCACTGTGTGTATTATCTCTGTACTGTGACATCACTGTGTGTATTATCTCTGTACTGTGACATCACTGTGTGTATTATCCCTGTACTGTGACATCACTGTGTGTATTATCCTGTACTGTGACATCACTGTGTGTATTATCCTGTACTGTGACATCACTGTGTGTATTATCCCTGTACTGTGACATCACTGTGTGTATTATCCTGTACTGTGACATCACTGTGTGTATTATCCCTGTACTGTGACATCACTGTGTGTATTATCAATGTACTATGACATCGCTGTGTGTATTATCTCTGTACTGTGACATCACTGTGTGTATTATCTCTGTACTGTGACATCACTGTGTGTATTACCCTTGTACTGTGACATCACTGTGTGTATTATCCCTGTACTGTGACATCACTGTGTGTATTATCTCTGTACTGTGACATCACTGTGTGTATTATCCTGTACTGTGACATCACTGTGTGTATTATCCTGTACTGTGACATCACTGTGTGTATTATCTCTGTACTGTGACATCACTGTGTGTATTATCCCTGTACTGTGACATCACTGTGTGTATTATCCCTGTACTGTGACATCACTGTGTGTATTATCTCTGTACTGTGACATCACTGTGTGTATTATCTATGTAGTGTGACATCACTGTGTGTATTATCCCTGTACTGTGACATCACTGTGTGTATTATCTTGTACTGTGACATCACTGTGTGTATTATCTCTGTACTGTGACATCACTGTGTGTATTATCCTGTACTGTGACATCACTGTGTGTATTATCCTGTACTGTGACATCACTGTGTGTATTATCCCTGTACTGTGACATCACTGTGTGTATTATCCCTGTACTGTGACATCACTGTGTGTATTATCCCTGTACTGTGACATCACTGTGTGTATTATCCTGTACTGTGACATCACTGTGTGTATTATCCTGTACTGTGACATCACTGTGTGTATTATCTCTGTACTGTGACATCACTGTGTGTATTATCCTGTACTGTGACATCACTGTGTGTATTATCCTGTACTGTGACATCACTGTGTGTATTATACCTGTACTGTGACATCACTGTGTGTATTATCCCTGTACTGTGACATCACTGTGTGTATTATCTCTGTACTGTGACATCACTGTGTGTATTATCCCTGTACTGTGACATCACTGTGTGTATTATCTCTGTACTGTGACATCACTGTGTGTATTATCTCTGTACTGTGACATCACTGTGTGTATTATCCTGTACTGTGACATCACTGTGTGTATTATCTCTGTACTGTGACATCACTGTGTGTATTATCTCTGTACTGTGACTTCACTGTGTGTATTATCCTGTACTGTGACATCACTGTGTGTATTATCCCTGTACTGTGACATCAGTGTGTGTATTATCCCTGTACTGTGACATCACTGTGTGTATTATCTCTGTACTGTGACATCACTGTGTGTATTATCTCTGTACTGTGACATCACTGTGTGTATTATCCTGTACTGTGACATCACTGTGTGTATTATCTCTGTACTGTGACATCACTATGTGTATTATCCCTGTACTGTGACTTCACTGTGTGTATTATCCTGTACTGTGACATCACTGTGTGTATTATCCCTGTACTGTGACATCACTGTGTGTATTATCTCTGTACTGTGACATCACTGTGTGTATTATCTCTGTACTGTGACATCACTGTGTGTATTATCCCTGTACTGTGACATCACTGTGTGTATTATCTCTGTACTGTGACATCACTGTGTGTATTATCTCTGTACTGTGACATCACTGTGTGTATTATCCCTGTACTGTGACATCACTGTGTGTATTATCCTGTACTGTGACATCACTGTGTGTATTATCCTGTACTGTGACATCACTGTGTGTATTATCCCTGTACTGTGACATCACTGTGTGTATTATCCTGTACTGTGACATCACTGTGTGTATTATCCCTGTACTGTGACATCACTGTGTGTATTATCTCTGTACTGTGACATCACTGTATGTATTATCTCTGTACTGTGACATCACTGTGTGTATTATCTCTGTACTGTGACATCACTGTGTGTAAAGGAGACAAAATAATTGTACACTTTTCAAATTGTGAACTTAAGTGACTTAAGCTACTTAAGTGATGGTACAGACCCTAAACTTTGCTATAGGGCCCTATGCAGTGGCGTAACTAGGAATGGCGGGGCCCCGTGGCGAACTTTTGACATGGGGCCCCCCCGACACCGAAGATCTCGACCGAGTCCCTCTTACGCATTCCTGCGCGCTCTATTATGTTCCATAGTGGCCCCTGCACACAGTATTATACCCAATAGTGGCCCCTGCACACAGTATTATACCCAATAGTGGCCCCTGCACACAGTATTATACCCAATAGTGGCCCCTGCACACAGTATTATACCCAATAGTGGCCCCTGCACACAGTATTATACCCAATAGTGGCCACTGCACACAGTATTATGTCCCTTAGTGGCCCCTGCACACAGTATTATGTCCCTTAGTGGCCCCTACAGGACTAAATACTGTCACGTCACCCGCTGACCGCTATACCAGGACAAATTGTGGATATAAAATCTGGCCCTGTGCATTACAATTTAGTAACTCCATGTGCCTCATATTAATAGCAGTTAACCCCATCATCTCCCTGACATTAACCCCTGTGTGCCTCACCATAAGGGTTACTGATATGTGAGAGACATGGAGGTAATAATAAAGTATCTTCATTATTATTACCCCCATATGTCTCACACATCAGTAACTCTTATGGTGAGGCACACAGGGGTTAATGTCAGGGAGATGATGGGGTTAACTGCTATTAATATGAGGCACATGGAGTTACTAAAACACAAGTAATCCCCCCAAATGCCTGACATTAATAAGTAACCCCAGTACGTACCTGTGTAGCTTCAGTTTCATTTTCCTTCTTCCTCCAGTGCAGGACGGACGGCAGGAGCTCGGCAGGGATAAGCCCCGCCTCCTCCTCTCATTGGTGGGCAGAGGACAGCAGAGAAAGGGAGGGGGGAGAGAGGGGGAACGTCCTGAAGAGCTGACAGGAGCCAGAGCTGCAGCTCCTGTGTCTCAGCCGTGGCTGCAGCTTCGGGGCCCCCTGTTGGTGGAAAGTATTCCACCAACAGGGGGCCCCGGTCATTATACTCGGGGGTCCGAAAAGACCTCGGAGTATAATGATAGTAGCAGTAGCAGCTGTCACCGGGCCCCTGATGTCCCGGGCCCTGTGGCAGCTGCTACCGCTGCTATGGTGGTAGTTACGCCACTGGCCCTATGGGTCACTTGTGTTACCTCCCTGTAAGCGATATTTATATCATTGCTGTGATGTGTTTGGCAGAGAACTACTGAGGATATTTGGTCACCTTCTATTAGATTTATGATTATGTTTGGGGACTTCAGTCCTTATGCTGGGTATACATAAAAAACAGTTTTCTGCAGATATCTCAACCTTTTTATGTGTAGCAAAGTACTTGAAGGTTGCAGTGTTATCTACTATGTCCATGGATGTTCCTCTACAGAGGGTTGTAGAATGAAATAAGATACTTCAATATGAATGTAAATAACTCATAGTGAGAAATAGATATGAGAGAGAAGATATATTACACGTCTTCCATTCTATGGCTATGCAATAGAAGCTAATGCAAACACCAAGCCGTAGCTAAAGAGGAATGACAAGGAGCTGATTATATAGGCTGTAGAAAATATCCTGCAAAGATGGCTCTCCAGGGAGTCCTCATATAGCATGTGATCTTGTGATAGAGTATCAGGACACACATAGCAGTCAGTTCACACATAGTGTCAAATACCTGCAAATTAAGAACGTGTTGTAAGAAACCCATAAGAGTGAATGTGAGATCTCTGTCATATTGCAAAGTCCTTTGGTAGTTAGCACATAAAAATGATTAGAGATGACATCTAAAGGCTTCTCCATCCTTACCTATTCTGTAGTATACTTAGCTCCCATGCAGCGACCGGAAGGTTCTGGGTAAATGGCATCCCCTAGACCCTGTTTCAGGTCTCAGCTGTGTCCCCATTTCTTCCCTGATCACAGTCCTGACAGCATTCATTTTGGATTCTGTTATATATCAAATTGTTTAAAGGGGTTTTCCAGGCTTAAAATATTACCTAAAGATGAGTGAGCCCCCTCTATCAGCTGTTCCCAGCAGTTGATACACAGAGAATGGAGCAGGAAACAGACAGCGCTGTTCTCTGTGTAGTGGCAGCTGAGCTGCAGTACTTTGTCTGTCCACTATTTAGAGAACAGGGCTGTCTGCTTCCTGCTCCATTCTCTGTGTCAATCAGGATCAATACGAGTTGAGTGTGCAGAAGGTTACGCTTCAGCTACTTCTTGGTGAAGATATTGACCCACCTTGATCAAAAACTCAAAGTCAATGCAAAAATTCTTGTAAATTAAGTAATAATGAAAAACACCAAAATAATTACCAAGAAGTCCTCAAAATTACCAATATAGTCCAATATTGCAAGGTTTTTTTTTGCTGGTTTTAGCCACACACAACATTTCCCGAAAAAGTGGTCCTGTTATGGTAGGGCTAAGTAGGAGAAATCTTTGGAGTCGATAGGCCAAACTACTAGAGATGAGCGAACACTAAAATGTTCGAGGTTCGAAATTCGATTCGAACAGCCGCTCACTGTTCGAGTGTTCGAATGGGTTTCGAACCCCATTATAGTCTATGGGGAACATAAACTCGTTAAGGGGGAAACCCAAATTCGTGTCTGGAGGGTCACCAAGTCCACTATGACACCCCAGGAAATGATACCAACACCCTGGAATGACACTGGGACAGCAGGGGAAGCATGTCTGGGGGCATAAAAGTCACTTTATTTCATGGAAATCCCTGTCAGTTTGCGATTTTCACAAGCTAACTTTTCCCCATAGAAATGCATTGGCCAGTGCTGATTGGCCAGAGTACGGAACTCGACCAATCAGCGCTGGCTCTGCTGGAGGAGGCGGAGTCTAAGATCGCTCCACACCAGTCTCCATTCAGGTCCGACCTTAGACTCCGCCTCCTCCGGCAGAGCCAGCGCTGATTGGCCGAAGGCTGGCCAATGCATTCCTATGCGAATGCAGAGACTTAGCAGTGCTGAGTCAGTTTTGCTCAACTACACATCTGATGCACACTCGGCACTGCTACATCAGATGTAGCAATCTGATGTAGCAGAGCCGAGGGTGCACTAGAACCCCTGTGCAAACTCAGTTCACGCTAATAGAATGCATTGGCCAGCGCTGATTGGCCAATGCATTCTATTAGCCTGATGAAGTAGAGCTGAATGTGTGTGTTAAGCACACACATTCAGCACTGCTTCATCACGCCAATACAATGCATTAGCCAGTGCTGATTGGCCAGAGTACGGAATTCGGCCAATCAGCGCTGGCTCTGCTGGAGGAGGCGGAGTCTAAGGTCGGACCTGAATGGAGACTGGTGTGGAGCGATCTTAGACTCCGCCTCCTCCAGCAGAGCCAGCGCTGATTGGCCGAATTCCGTACTCTGGCCAATCAGCGCTGGCCAATGCATTCTATTAGCCCGATGAAGTAGAGCTGAATGTGTGTGCTAAGCACACACATTCAGCACTGCTTCATCACGCCAATACAATGCATTAGCCAGTGCTGATTGGCCAGAGTACGGAATTCGGCCAATCAGCGCTGGCTCTGCTGGAGGAGGCGGAGTCTAAGGTCGGACCTGAATGGAGACTGGTGTGGAGCGATCTTAGACTCCGCCTCCTCCAGCAGAGCCAGCGCTGATTGGCCGAATTCCGTACTCTGGCCAATCAGCACTGGCTAATGCATTGTATTGGCGTGATGAAGCAGTGCTGAATGTGTGTGCTTAGCACACACATTCAGCTCTACTTCATCGGGCTAATAGAATGCATTGGCCAATCAGCGCTGGCCAATGCATTCTATTAGCTTGATGAAGCAGAGTGTGCACAAGGGTTCAAGCGCACCCTCGGCTCTGATGTAGCAGAGCCGAGGGTGCACAAGGGTTCAAGTGCACCCTCGGCTCTCCTACATCAGAGCCGAGGGTGCGCTTGAACCCTTGTGCAGCCTCAGCTCTGCTACATCAGAGCCGAGGGTGCGCTTGAACCCTTGTGCACACTCTGCTTCATCAAGCTAATAGAATGCATTGGCCAGCACTGATTGGCCAGAGTACGGAATTCGGCCAATCAGCGCTGGCCAATGCATCCCTATGGGAAAAAGTTTATCTCACAAAAATCACAATTACACACCCGATAGAGCCCCAAAAAGTTATTTTTAATAACATTCCCCCCTAAATAAAGGTTATCCCTAGCTATCCCTGCCTGTACAGCTATCCCTGTCTCATAGTCACAAAGTTCACATTCTCATATGACCCGGATTTGAAATCCACTATTCGTCTAAAATGGAGGTCACCTGATTTCGGCAGCCAATGACTTTTTCCATTTTTTTTCAATGCCCCCAGTGTCGTAGTTCCTGTCCCACCTCCCCTGCGCTGTTATTGGTGCAAAAAAGGCGCCAGGGAAGGTGGGAGGGGAATCGAATTTTGGCGCACTTTACCACGCGGTATTCGATTCGAACATGGCGAACACCCTGATATCCGATCGAACATGTGTTCGATAGAACACTGTTCGCTCATCTCTACAAACTACCAATTCCGGTATTTTTCCATAGCCTGACTCCAACTCTGACTCTCCCAATTCTGACTCCAACGCCACCCAAAATTGTCCCTGAATCCAACTCTCTAACTGTAATTCCACAGTCATGTTCTTTTGGGGCTTGGCGGATGTCACCAAACACTGTTGGAAATTATGGCACAAATCTATGCCAGCTAGCCATGCACACAAGGACAGAAGAAGGTCCTCTACTATTAACAGACATGGATCTATTGATATAGTATGTGAACCTCCACATCAAGACTAGAGTAGTGAGCACCAGTCTTGATAAGTTTCCCCCATTAGATCTACCCTCCAGTTGATGTCTACCTTGTTGAATCTTGGCTATGATGGGCTTGTTTGGATGAATATTTTGCAGAAAATTAGACGTATGGATCCCAGTCTTCTAATGATGATCACGTCTTGTATGTAGGTGATCATATGTAGAATTTATTGTATGTACTTAGTATATTAACATATCATTGTAGGAGGCCATGACGGTGTAGAGCCACCAAAGACTATCTTTAAGACTATCTATCTGAAAGAGTTAAATCAGATAACTATAATAGGAGAAAAGCCACAAGGAAAGGCTCCAATTTAATAAGTGCTAGAAAGCGAATAGCCGTCAGTATTACTTTCACTGATTGTAATCTAAGCCCTGTCTATCACTCCGACTCTTCAGCCAAACACGCTGTAAGTCATCCTAAATGAAGCAGTCTCTGTTTCCATAGCTCCGGGGTTTAGTGTAAAGTTCCCGAGGTTTCTGGCATATAACTATTTTATACCGTAATATATATCATCGACAGAAACCTGATTTTTTACATGCTCTATATGGCTGGACATAGTCCAATTAGGAGGACGTCCATTGCTCTAATCTGTCATGGAATGAGAGCAATGGACATCTAATGTGTATGACCAGACCTGAAAACCTACAAAGGTAACTGGTTAACCAATGATGGAACGTGTGTGTTGACACGAAGAGTCCCTACTGTAGAGCCATAGACTCTTCACATGCCACCATATTGTGCCCCCTTATGGCCCTCTAAAGCAGGGGAGCAATGTTTCTAGAGGAGAATAATCTCCATAATATGGTGTCCAGTAATTATTGGACGAATACTGATGTATAGTATGGCCCCATACAGCCACCGTATTACAGTTGTATACACCATGAAGAAGTGAGATACATGTGTGGTCCTTAAAGGGAGTGTCGCCAGTACCCAACATATCACCTAAGCCCTGCAGATAAATAGGTTACGGTCACCTCAATCATAGGGTGTATTGGTGCCGTTATCCTAAATCATAGGGTGTATTGGTTCCACTGTTACTGAGATTTCATTCTTTTTGTCACTATGCAAATGAGTTCTTTGGAGCAATGAGGTTGCTTTTTACCTCTTTGCTTCAATGGTAAAACCTGCTAATTTGCATATTGACAAAAATGGCGATATGTCGGCAATGGAGGAAGTGATTTGCAAGGGGGAAATGCCATTTGATTCATGTGCTCCTGAATTATCTATCTACGGCTGGGGTGATATGCTGGTTCTGGTGACCCTAACCTATCTATCTGCAGGGCTGGGGTGATATGCTGGTCCTGGTGACACTAACCTATCTATCTGCAGGGCTGGGGTGATATGCTGGTTCTGGTGACCCTAACCTATCTATCTGCAGGGCTGGGGTGATATGCTGGGCTCTGGTGACCCTAACCTATCTATCTGCAGGGCTGGGGTGATATGATGGAGTCTGGTGACCCTAACCTATCTATCTGCAGGGCTGGGGTAATATGCTGGGCTCTGGTGACCCTAACCTATCTATCTGCAGGGCTGGGGTGATATGATGGAGTCTGGTGACACTAACCTATCTATCTGCAGGACTGGGGTGATATGTTGGTTCTGGTGACACTAACCTATCTATCTGCAGGGCTGGAGTGATATTCTGGTTCTGGTGACACTAACCTATCTATCTGCAGGGCTGGGGTGATATGCTGGTTCTGGTGACAGTAACCTATCTATCTGCGAGGTTGTGGTGATATGCTGGTTCTGGTGACACTAACCTATCTATCTGCAGGGCTGGGGTGATATGCTGGGTCTGGTGACACTAACCTATCTATCTGCAGGGCTGGGGTGATATGATGGAGTCTGGTGACACTAACCTATCTATCTGCAGGACTGGAGTGATATGTTGGTTCTGGTGACACTAACCTATCTATCTGCAGGGCTGGAGTGATATTCTGGTTCTGGTGACACTAACCTATCTATCTGCAGGGCTGTGATGATATATTGGCTCTGGTGACACTAACCTATCTATCTGCAGGGCTGGGTTGATATTCTGGTTCTGGTGATACTAACCTATCTATCTGCTGGGCTAAGGTGATATTCTGGTTCTGTAGACACTAACCTATCTATCTGCAGGGCTGGGGTGATATGCTGGTTCTGGTGACACTAACCTATCTATCTGCAGGGCTGGGGTGATATGCTGGGGTCTGATGACACTAACCTATCTATCTGCAGGGCTGGGGTGATATGCTGGCTCTGGTGACACTAACCTATCTATCTGCAGGGCTGGGGTGATATGCTGGTTCTGGTGACACTAACCTATCTATCTGCAGGGCTGGGGTGATATTCTGGCTCTGGTGACACTAACCTATTTATCTGCAGGGCTGGGGTGATACACTGGGGTCTGGTGACACTAACCTATCTATCTGCAGGGCTGGTGTGATATGCTGGTTCTGGTGACACTAACCTATCTATCTGCAGGGCTGGGGTAATATGCTGGCTCTGGTGACACTAACCTATTTATCTGCAGGGCTGGGGTGATACACTGGGGTCTGGTGACCCTAACCTATCTATCTGCAGGGCTGGGGTGATATGCTGGCTCTGGTGACACTAACCTATCTATCTGCAGGGCTGGGGTGATATGCTGGTTCTGGTGACTCTAACCTATCTATCTGCAGGGCTGGGGGATATGCTGGTTCTGGTGACACTAACCTATCTATCTGCAGGGCTGGGGTGATATGCTGGTTCTGGTGACACTAACCTATCTATCTGCAGGGCTGGGGTAATATGCTGGCTCTGGTGACACTAACCTATTTATCTGCAGGGCTGGGGTGATACACTGGGGTCTGGTGACCTTAACCTATCTATCTGCAGGGCTGGGGTGATATGCTGGCTCTGGTGACACTAACCTATCTATCTGCAGGGCTGGGGTGATATGCTGGTTCTGGTGACTCTAACCTATCTATCTGCAGGGCTGGGGGATATGCTGGTTCTGGTGACACTAACCTATCTATCTGCAGGGCTGGGGTGATATTCTGGCTCTGGTGACACTAACCTATCTATCTGCAGGGCTGGGGTGATATTCTGGCTCTGGTGACACTAACCTATCTATCTGCAGGGCTGGGGTGATATGCTGGTTCTGGTGACACTGACCTATCTATCTGCAGGGCTGGGGTGATATTCTGGCTCTGGTGACACTAACCTATCTATCTGCAGGGCTGGGGTGATATTCTGGCTCTGGTGACACTAACCTATCTATCTGCAGGGCTGGGGTGATATGCTGGTTCTGGTGACACTGACCTATCTATCTGCAGGGCTGGGGTGATATTCTGGCTCTGGTGACACTAACCTATTTATCTGCAGGGCTGGGGTGATACACTGGGTTCTGGTGACACTAACCTATCTATCTGCAGGGCTGGAGTGATACGCTGGGGTCTGATGACACTCCCTTTAACATGTATCACTTTAATTCATTGCAGCAAACGTAAATCAATTTCACAACAGAATAATAGTAATACATGGGGGAAGCTAAACCCATTAGCCATGTGAGTAATGAAAATGATTTCTTTCGAAGTCTTTAAGACTTCAATTGCATTTCCTTCCCGGCCGCTGCTCCTAAATGCACAATTACAGCGAGGAGCGAAAAAAATTAAATTATCCCCGTCACCTGCTTAATGCACTGCGCGGAGTCACAATGGTTAAGGCACTCTATAACCACAGTGGCTTATGGGTCACTATTATCTAATATTGAACCGGCAGCATTACATTAAGATGTTACAAGACTTTCAAGGTAAAAGGAAATTAGATTATCTGAGCTGTTGTGAACATATTACTCCATCGTTGTCACCGGCTTGACAATAAAGACGTAAGTGCCCCGTGTCGAGCCTAAGGACTGTCTTTAAGAAGATGGATGCTAAGAGATTTACATAGTGTGCAGTTTATTGACTCAGACATGACAAAGGTTTATGATCGCTGCCATATCACATTAGTAGGTCACCACCGGGCTCACGACGCCATTGTTTAATACGGTGCGACTGCGACTATTTATCAGGACTGTGATTTATGTGTCTTATGTTTTTATTGCTTTTTATTCTGTAACCTTTATTAGATAAACTGCTATACCTGTTTGCTATACACTGTAGATAGCTTTCTGTTCCCTGCTGAGTGTGCACATGCTCTCGATAGGAAGCGAGGAGTAACCATTGCCGTTAGCGCTGTATTGACTTATACGTCTTCTGCATATACCTTGTAACTCATGTGCACCCTGTGCAGGGCTGAGCATCCACCCTGAATTCTCCTTGTAATCATAAATATGGCTCCACCCACTTTACGCAGTAAATTATATTCTGTGGGGGTCAATAGTGTTCCAGCTTATGAAATCACAAGAATGATAGGGTTGGCGAGACAGGAGACACCCCTAATGTTATTGTCCTGTCCATACCTCCCAACTTTTGAACAACAGAAAGAGGGACAAAATGTGCGGTGCGCATAGCCTGCCGCAGCAAATTTAGCCCTGCCCACTTTTATGTTGACTCCGCCCATTCACTTTCATTTTCCATGTCCCCCAACACAGTATAATCCTCCTACAGTCACTCGTACATTATATGTCTCTACATTGTAATGTCCCCCTTCCAACTGCCCCACAGTATTAAGTCCCTTTACTGGTGCCCCAGTTTAAACATGAAACTGGATCAGATGGAGGGGGACATTAGCAATGGGGGTAGTTGGAGGGGGCAATAAATAAATGGCAGATGAAGTGGGACATTAATCGGTGGGCAACTAGAAGGGGTAGCTGGAGGGTGACATTAAACTGGGGGCAACTAGAGGCAGACAGGTCCCCCTCCAGCTCCTCCCATGGTTTAATGCCCTCTCCAGTTGTCCCCCAGTTTAATTGCCCCCTTTATCTGCTCCATTTCATTTTCCCTCCTCCATCTCTGCCCTCGGTTTCATCTCCCCCCTCCATTTCTCCCTCAGTTTCATATCCCTTTTCATCTGTCCCCAGTTTCATGTCCCCCCTCCAGCTCTGCCCCCAGTATAATGACAAACAGACACACACACACACACTCACTCTCTCTCCATCCTGCATCTCACATCCCCCTTCCCCCTCCCTCCTCAGTACCTTACACAGATCTCTTCTCTCTTCACTGCATGGGACACTGACACGCCCACCTAGTCACGTGACCGTGTGATGTCACACAAGGTCCTTGTACCATAGTCGCGCGTTCCTCCGATCACCACAGCCTCTTGTCTGTTATAAGAGCAGGCGGTGATCGGAGGAATGATTGATCAGTAAATCAATAAAAGGACATAGCGGGACATGTAGGGAGCTGCGCGGGACAATGGGACAGGGGTAGGAAAGCGTGAGTGTCCCGCGGAAATCGGGACGGTTGGGCGGCATGCTTGTCTAGTTTATTGGCTGATATATGGGACAGTTTTCTTCTTGCCCACCCACCAATATAAAATCACTTGCTGTGCCCATCGCCATGTCCCCTTTCAGGGCAAAAAGTCATAATTTGATGGACAAATGATGATGGGTTGAGTCCAGGCCTCCAAGATGCAGGGATACCCCCCAATCTGATGAGAGCCATTTAACCTCTTGGGGTGTAACATACTCTGTTTTGTTGATGTGGACACAAACTACGCTAGCCAGGCCCCTTTTTGGTACATGATGGGAACATAAAGTCCATGTGCAAAGTAAATGTGGAAGCATTCTGTCTGGCCGGGGAGATTGACCTGATCTTCTGGGACTCCAGAAGCTTCCTGGATATTCCAAGAGACTTGGAGAATATTGTCAAAATAACTCAAATTAATCTACGGTAAGCAAATGAAACAATATTGAAAATAGTGTTCGGCATCGTATTGTGTATACCGGCAGACCTATGTGTCTCCATGTTAACAGACTACATACTCTATGTAGTCTGATCGTGGAGTCTTACATCACACCTTGCCATATTTGCCTATTGTGATTCCTATAGGTTAATAAGAAGAATAAGGTCTGGTTCACATCTGGATTTGGGTCAGTCCGATCCTCTTTCCTCATGAAGGTCCTGAAACCAAGCGGAAACCACACGGACCCCATTATAGTCTATGGGGTCTGCGGGTTTCCTTAGGTAAGCAGAGGGAGTAATATACTGCAGGATAAGAGTAACTTTTTTTTAATGAGGATCCTTGAAGACACCTTGGCCTGTATGGGACCTGTAAACATATTATATGTATGTGTATTTTACATGCATTGGAGTGAGGAGAGATACTGTACCTACCTGAGAAGCAGAATTGTGATTTTTCCACCGAAACCACTTCCAGCTCCTCCATGTCACAGGTTCTGCCTTCTGTCCCCTCCGTGCAATATTATTAGAATGTGTGATGGTGACAGTGACGACGTACCCATCTATAATGACTCCCATAATATATTACTAGATACTAACTGTGAGACTGTCACTTCTCCCTTCTTCACACATGGCAGATTTGGTTGCATTTCAATCCCATTCATCTGAATGAGACTTTTGCAGCGAACAGTCACAGAAATGTCTGCAATAGATCTGCCCTGTGTGAATATACCCTTAGAATGGTTCAGTGGAGCACTTTGGACTATGTCTGAGAGAAGCGCACAATACAGCTTGCTTGCCTGCTGGCTGGAAACTCCCTTTGGAGACTGTCTTTGATGTCAGGGCTCTCTCTATCTCTCCCCCAGACGACAGCTGCTTTGGACTATAATGAACAATCCCTTCTATGTCTTCGGAAGCATTTCCAGCAGGGTCATGTTCCAGAAAATACTACACAGGGAAAATAACTTTTGTAACTTCTGTGTGCGAAATTTGGAGAGCCGTAGCCGATGCCAGAAGTTTTATTTTTGCGCCTTTGTGTTCGGGCGCTGCACAGTCTGTTGGCACTTGAGTCATACAGAATAAAATGCGAGGATCTCGTCGCGTTCCCAGCTTAGCTAAATAAGGTGGTAATTTATAATAGCCATCTGATGTGCCAGGTATGTGAAGTTTTTATGCCACTAGCCTTCTGTGCCTGGCGCATCCGTTGCATGATCAGACAGTTATGTCAGTGTTGTAGTAGCATCAAAATAAATACCGCCATCACTTACGTATAAACCAATGCTGTCGTATTGGAAAAAACAGTGCTGCTAGGAGGACTGCTCAAAAAATAGGTGCAGGCAACTGGATCATTGTACTTTTATGAATTCAGTGATGTCAGCAGCGGAAACTTCAGGATTTTTTCCATTTCCACTCTCTTACATTGAGCCACCAGCTATGAAGGTGACTTCTATATAGTGGAATATTCTTATGGTTTGCAAGACAACCTGTCCAAACACTTAACAGGGCATTTCAAAGAACTATTAGGATGTACAAACGAAGACAGAGATCGATAGAGCTCACCCAAACTGGCCATGACCATCCAAAGGCTCCGGTGGCCCAACAAGACAGTTCAAGAAGATCCTTCCTTCCCACCGTGGTCAGGCTGTATAATCAACATCAGGCTAAGTGAAGATCACTCCACACAGAGAACTAAATGATCCTGAAGTCTTCTTTCCTTTTAGTTGCTATGACTCCTAGTATCGTTTCTATCTACTATTCTGAGCTTGTATATGTTCTTTCTTCTAATATATTACTGTATTATCCACGTTGCTGACTTTCCCCATGGTGGGACTATTAAAGGGTTATCTTATGGACTATCCCTTCAACTCCATGGCTGATGAATACGAAAACTTGATACATGTCCAACAATCCTGGACGCAAGTTTTGGACTTCTAGGATCTCTATCCAGATCCAACTTAGAAGATACTTAGAACGTATCTTGGCCTTTTGGTAAAAACAGCCAGGACAGTCTCAGCGTTAAAGGGATTAGACAGTTGGAACATCATCAGCACTATTCTTAAGATGGAAACCTTGATGGAACTTCTTCAGTCCTGATAAGTCAATAGAGTCCAACTGGTGTTATTTGGATCCATTATATGATGGATCGATGTGATAGATGTGGTGAACGTTGTCTTAGGGCTTGGGTAATGGCTCACTATATTTGGTATATGGGTTACTGAACGGCATTAATAGGATAATATCAGCAATATCGATAGGAGGGTGAACACGGCTTATTACACCACGACTGTATTGTTTGTGCTGAATCTTAGCATAATATATTTCTGCTGGATTTCCTCAGGAAGATTCGGAATGGCAGCCGGTGACTCATCCTACATGAATATTTATACAGCTGAGCCTGTAACATAGCGCATCCTCCTCGCATGCATTGTAGATTAGTTCAAAGACCAAGCGTCTCGGTATAAGCCAGGCCTATGCTAGAGAAATACCCTTTACGGTTTTTTTACCTTGTACTGGCACTTAAGTGTATCAAATCCATAGAACTATAGAAAACCTGGAAGAAAAGGGATGAAATCAACATATGGGGATAATGTTTGTGTGCGTTTGGTTGTAGTGTTTACTCCAACATCCCAGGGGTGGACACAGACAACTGAAGATCCCTGTGAAAACCAGTGGGTGTGTGCTTTTTGCCCCAGCAACGTACTGAATATATTCCGCAATAAAGTAAAATAATTGGTTGCAATAAAATCAGATGGTGTATGTACTCTTGGGCTATAAATGGGTCAATGATAGTGCTATATGGAAGTGAAAGGGGCTAAGGATAACATCCCTGAGGAATGTCAACCCCAAGGGACTACAGTAGTGAAGTACAAAGGATAGCAACCCCATGTGGACTAGGGTAGTGAAGGGATTAAGAATAGCAACCCTGGTGGACTATGGCAGTAAGGGAGTTATTGGTAACAATTCAGGTGGACTAGGGTACTTAAAGGGGTATTCCCACATCGCATACTCACCAGTCTTCACTGCTGTAAAATCTTCTTTCTTCCTGGTTTCTTACGTCATTTGGTGGGCAGGGTTTCACATGCAACCTGCCGTTTAGCTCTGCCCCCAAATTAGTGCGTAGCTCTGCCCACCGCATAGCGTGATCCTATGGGGCAGCTCAAGGGCCTGTGATGTCCTCAAACAACACTATATGCACAATATTGGACTATGAAGTACAGGCAGCAGCAACTCCATTCTGTGTTACATACAGAGACTGCCTGTCTCTGCCATAATGAACACAATTGAATTAGCTAGCCTGATAACTGGGAGAACTGAAGAAATGAAAGCAGCTCCTCTCCCCTATCTGAGAGCAGGGAGCTAGGTCACGTGGTGTAGACAGAGGAATAGCTAGAAACACAGGCTGGCTCCCTGCACTTAGCCCCTCCTCCCTCCCCCCTGAGAGCAGCAGATACATCACTTGACTATTGAGCAGATAAGTCAGGGCTGTGGCCACAAAGAATTGAATAAAGTAAGATAGTGGACAAACAAAGCAGTTTTGCTGAAGCAGTGTATTTAGGAAAAGTCTTACATCCACATTAACAAGCAGTATAGATAGGATCCTTGTGATGGGACAACCCCTTTAGGGGGCTCAGGATAACATCACCGGTGGCCTAAGAGATTGACACAGCTAAGGATAACATCCCTGGTAGACCAGGGCGGTAAGGGGTTTATGTATATGATTCCTGGTGGCCTACAATAATGAAGGAACTAAGGATAACTTCCCTGATAGACTAGGACAGTAACAAGGGTTATGGGAAGGAAAGTGAACAAACGAAGAAAAGCATCCCTGGTGACCTAGAAAAGTGAAGGGGCTAAGTATAACATCCCTGGTGGACTAGGACAGTAAGTGGCTTATAGATTAAAACCCTGGTGGCCTAGAGTAGTGAATGGGTTAAGAATAATATGGCCAAAGGATAGTAAAGGGGTTAAGAATAACATTCCTGATGGCCAAGGGTAGTAAAGGGGTTAAGGATAACAACCCAAGTGGACTAGGTCAGTAAGGGGGTTATGGGTAACAATTCTAGTGCTTAGAGTAGTGAATGGGCTAAGGTTAACATCCCTGGTGTCCCACAGTAGTGAACTGGCTAAGGATAACATCCCTGGTGGCCCGGGGTAGTAAAAGGGTTAAGGATAACAACCCTAGTGGACTAGGTCACTAAGGGGGTTATGACTAACAATCCTCGTGCTTAGAGTAGTGAACTGGCTAAGTATAACATCCGTGGCGGACTAAGGCGGTAAAGAGGTTAAAAAGGTTTTTCCACGAACATAACAATTAAAAATTAAATATTTCTGCAAATATAAATAATAAACAATTTCGCTGAGTTTTAAGGACCATCTTAGGGCATTTTGTCTTGACAGGTTACCAGTGGATATGACCATGAATGCTGGAGCTTTCGGCCCATACACCCTATAATCATTTCCCAAAACTATCATGTATACAGCAGGTTTTATCCGTCATGCAGCCATGTTATTGACACCTCAGGGAAGGGGGTGATGTTTTTTCTCTTTTATTTTTTATCAGTTTTTTTTTCTTGTAAATCAAGATACTGCTATAGGGTAGAGATATCCATTAGTAAATCATTTATTGATCAGTGCCATAAACAATGCAATGATCAGTTATCTTTATCGATCATGACAATGAGAATCCTCATTTATACAGCGGCACAATCAATGCAATGTAAATATCACTCCCAGGGAAGGGTATTTTTATAATCTTCACGCAACCCTGCCTAGGCAACGGCGACTATCCTCATCCCACAACGTTACAATCAACAATTGTTCCTCAGTGGTTCAATAGTCTTGTCTTTTATAGTAGTCTTAAAGGAACACTCCAAGAAGAACATACCAGTGATACTGCTTGATCGTGTAGTGCATGAGTTCAATGTTTGGTATATTTTACATCCATGGGCCATGGTACACACCATCAGGTCCTATGCCAGGCATACCACTGTGTATCAGTCTTTCCTAGAATGTTCCATAAGGTTATGTTCATATGATGGAAATGGAAGAGGAATTTCAGGTGGACTTCCACGTGAAATTTCCATTTCCACCCCTCCTACTTATGCCAACACCATCACACTTTGCACTATTTGTATAGAATCCATATTCATACCCATATCACACATAGAAGTCTATGGAGGGAGGGGGCTGGACCTATTGATTTTTTGCCTTATCCTGTACAGCGGTAGAGCCTTATCTTGTCATAGTGTTAAAAGAGCGCTCTCGCTCACAGTGTAACAGAGTTTAACAGCTGCAGTTATTTGTGTGACTTTTCCCTCTCTCACCTCTCCATAGACTTCTATGTAAAAATCCACTGAACCTGATAATAGAGAAGGGAACATATTTCAGACTCCATGTAATGCCGACTTTGGAAACAATCACTTGCCATTACAGTCTGTTTTTTTTTTTATCAATTGATCCATAAATTCTTAGAATTGCTAGCAACAAAAATTTTGGTAAAATTGAAAGTTGTTTGTGCCGGTTGTATGCAGCAGGTTTATTTCAGGAGACAGAGACAAGCTACAAGGATTGGGCAAGGTAAAATCCAACATACCCAAAAGCCCTCGATGATATGAGCACTTTTTATTTCAAGATATTACAATGAATATGCTTTCCCTTATGCAAATGACATTTTTATGCTGGGAAATATATAGCCGTGTTTATGACCTTAATACAGAGTTTATTGTCCCCAAGTACAATACACAAATACTTCTCTTGTACGTCATTCCAGTGTCAGTGACATTCAAAATATAGACTATCTTCTTAGCTGTGATCATCTGGAAATGATAATGGCCCTGTCTTATTTATGGTCAGAGACTAAAAATAGGAACTTCTCTCCTCTCCTCGCATGTATACTGAACAGTGTGGTTTTCATTACATTACACATCCTTGTGGTTAACATGTGAACCCGTGTCACCCTATAGTGGCTCCTTACTGTAACCATAAAACTAGGATGTTACTGATTCCCGAAATACTGAATAATAAAGCTCTTCCTGCCTCTAGCATAGCAGGAACTCACAGCACAACAAATCAGCAATTATGCAGTTTAGAAACATATCTTTATTTTTTAAACCAGATAATGAAATTTAACATTTTTTAAGATTTTTAGATTTTTTTTCTATGTTTTTTACATGATAATAGGGGCGGCCATTTTGCTTGAGTTTGTCTGCTTTGTTTTTAGTGATGTGCTTTACAGCATAGTCATGGCCATAGACAACAGTAGTGACTCATTGGTGTCTATGGGAGAGTTTACTAGACATTTTCTGTAAAGGGACATCGTGTATTGTCAGCAATGGATGCAATGATGGATCAGTGGTGTTATGTATAGAGGTGTTATCTTCTATTGTAATATTCTATTGTAATATTGTCTGTCTTTTTGTGCTACAATGAAAACTCCTACAGAATTGCCAAATGTCATTCTATTACTGTGCTTAGTGGCTAGAGTGAAAATTGTAGTACAGTACTTTTTTTTAACATAGATGGTGATTATTTATTTATTATTTATTTTTTAAGAATAAATCATTAAAAATTCTTTAAAAATATGATTCATATTTTTATTTTACTTTTATAGCTCCAATATATTCTGCAGTGCTTTACTCACTGTCCCATATGTCACAATCTAAATTACCTATGTAAGTGGAGTGTGGGAGAAAACCCATGCAAACACAGGGAGAACATACAAACTCCTTGCAGATGTTGTCCTTGGCTGGATTTGAATCCAGGACTCCAGCGCTGCTAACCGTTGAGCAATCATGCCGCCTATATACACATACGCTTTCTTTAAAAACTAGGTGACATACGTCTTTGGTGACATATTCCGTTTAAAATTTGTCGATTTGCATCAAGATCCTGCCTCAAAATAAGCCATAATCTTAGACTGGACAGATGCACCAGATCTATCATCCAGCATCAGGTACTGTGATAAATCTGGTGCAGTTTTACACTCTCAAGTTTTTTAGGATTAGTAAATCTGCCCCACAACCTCATACATTTGAGAAACCTCAGATATTCATGGTATGACAGATGGGCACCCACCTACAAACGGTATAATGTTTGGGTCACGGGCGGTACGGTAATGCAATTGTATTCTATGCATCGTCGCTCAGGTTAGGTTAGTATAGCGGAGCACTATGACAAGAACATGTTTCTGCACAGCAGGACACACGACAAGGATGAACCAATGACATTCTGGAGCTGCTATTTGAATAACAGTACATTGTCTATTTCGGGCGTGAACAGGGACATTGTGGAAGCAGAATTCCACCTATAAATAGCTCACGTAATTCCTTATTTGCAACCTTCAATACGCAGTCTGTGTTTATGCAGTTTGCATTCTTGGCTGTGACGGCCAGGGTAATATGGGGGAATTAGTGTATTACATGATATTTGCATGTTCAGCAGAAAGTGGAGGAATAATAGGCAGTGTCTGGGGGGCAATGAGGGTTATTGAGCTTAGTCTTTAGTCTTTACATTGTATTTGGTTTGATATTATATCTTTATTATAAAAATTCTAAATATCAAAAAGTAACAAAAGTCCAACATGGGCGAATTTCCTCTTTGCATAAAAATAAGCATGCACTCTGAGCCAACATCTTAAAGGGAACTTGTCGCTGTAAAACTGCAGTATAATCTGCATGTTATAGAGGAGCAAAGCAGACTGATATATAGGTTTATGGGAAGAATATGCAAATCTGACTTCCATGATGTAATTAGGATGCCAGCGCCTCAAGTATGCACACCAATAGAGGGTGCTCACTGAGAATGTGCAGGTCTGTCTTCCATGATGTAATTAGGAAGACAGAGTCTCAGTCAAGCAAAACCTATAGAGGGCGCTCCCTTTAACATCATGCCGACCTTCTCAGAGGCCTTTGTTTGCAATGATGTTGGGGTTTAACCAGATACAGTCTTCTCAGCCAAGGACAGCTGTTTCAATGTACTTGCATCTCGTCAGCTTGGCGCAGAGAGGACTGATCTGGCAGAGGTGAGAGGCTTAGACAGGGTTGGGGGGATATCATCACTCCATAGGGAGAGACCACCATATAGGTGGGTGGAGTCTTATTAAGCCATGAGCGCTCCACTGCAAAGGAACATGGGAAGAATATGCAAATCTAACTTCCATGATGTAATTAGGATGCCAGTGCCTCAAGTATGCACACCAATTCTCAGTCAGCGCCCTCTATTGGTGTGCATACTTGAGGCACTGGCATCCTAATTACATCATGGAAGTTAGATTTGCATATTCTTCCCATGTTCCTTTGCAGTGGAGAACTCATGGCTTAATAAGACTCCACCCACCTATATGGTGGTCTCTCCCTATGGAGTGATGATATCCCATATAGGTTTATGGGAAAAGATTTAGTGTAACTTGTCATGTATCCATTTACTTCTTTGATGTTTCAATGTATATAAGTAATTGAGTCCAATGTCTCCACTATATATCAATCTGCTCCGCTCTCCCTGCTCTATAACATACTCACTGCAGATTACACAAGATTTTACGGGTGACAGATTCCCTTTAGGTCAACTCATGCCTGTTCATTTACTTGGGGAGAAGGGGTATAACCCAGTGCCAGACAGCTCTGGAGGGTCTATAGATGACCATACACACAGCTGGATTGGTGGCTCAGTCCATCGATTTCAACAAGATCAGCCAACCATTGAATATTGGGTCCCCAATTGTATGATCGAGATTGAGAATTCCTTATAGTGTAAAGGGGTTCTTCCACCCATTCAAAATTTTTGAAAACAGAAGGGTATAAAATAATAAAATAAGTTATACCTCAGTAATCCCCTGCTGCTTCCATTCCAAAGTTTAACAGGTCTTCTGCCAGTTTCTACTTACTGGTCCTTCTAAACACAAGAAAGTGCCACACGGTCAATAAGTGGCTGAGAAGGGTCACCATTGATGGGTCAAGAGTGGTCATTTCATTATGTCGAGAGGGAACAGGATGTAGACGAATGGGGGGCCCATAAAGGAGTGGCGGAAGATCAGTAAAGTGATGCCTCACCTATTCCATGCCACTTCTAATTGAAAGCTCAATGGACCCTATGTTGGTCTCTAGTTTATGGTCTCTCTTAACACACAGGGTCAGTGCAGAGGTTACAATTGCTTGGCTGAGCAGTCGAGAGGGAGCAGGAAGTAGAGACCAATGGGGAACCATAAAGTATCAGAATGATAGTGATGGGGGACTTGTAAGGTGAATACTGTATAAGGCTGGTTTCACATCTCTGTAGAAGACTCCGCTGCAGATTCTGTCTAACGTCGGCTTAGAGAAAAGTCCTACATTATAGTCTAAGAAGTCCACAGGTGTCTGTGGGTAACCATGTTTTAAGTGTTTAAGGTCTCCATCTTATTAGTCCTCACGCAGACCCGAATGATGAAGACCCGAACGCTAGTGTGAACTTAGCGTGACTTATTTTATTATTTTACATCCGTCTCAGGCTTTTTATAAACAAATTTAGTTGCCCAGTCAACCCCTTTAAGATATTATAAGAAATTCCTGGGCTTTGAGGTGAGAACATTAGAGTCAATTTTTTTTCCAGTTGGGCTATGTGTGCATGTACGGGTCCATGTGGGTGATATCTGTCTGTCCATGGATCTGAATAGGACCTGTCCTGAGCTTTGCTTCCAGGCTCAGGGCCCTATATATGGACCCATGATAATACACGGCTAGCACACTGACAAAGCACACGGCCAAGTTCATGGGGCCTAACAGTGTGTTGGGATTGCAGACATTCAGCTGTATAAGGGGTTGTTGCAACAAAAAAATTATAGCAATTTCTACCTGTTTTACATTGGATAAAATACTTACCGCCATTGTGTTTTTTCTTTTCTAGTTGAAAACTACACGCCATCATGGGGAAACAGAACAGCAAGCTGCGTCCTGAGGTCATGCAGGACTTACTAGAAAGCACAGACTTTACAGAACACGAGATCCAGGAGTGGTACAAAGGCTTCTTGAGAGACTGTCCAAGTGGGCATTTAACAATGGAGGAGTTTAAGAAAATATATGGGAATTTTTTCCCTTACGGGGACGCTTCTAAATTTGCAGAACATGTATTCCGTACTTTCGATGCTAACGGTGATGGGACAATTGATTTTAGAGAATTTATTATAGCTTTGAGCGTGACGTCCAGAGGAAAGCTGGAACAGAAGCTGAAGTGGGCGTTCAGTATGTACGACCTGGATGGAAATGGCTACATCAGCAAATCCGAAATGTTGGAAATAGTACAGGTATGTTATCCTGGATACACCGCCGGGGTACACTAACGTAGATGTTTCCAACTCACCAAAAATGGCAAACTTTTCTAGCACTAGATGAAATAGTAATAAAGCTTAGCATTGCGTTCCCTGCCCTGGTTATGTCTTATTACTAATACACATCTCGATCCCCGTAACCCCATTTATTAACAGTGCAGAGGGCAGCCAAGGAACCTCGCTCCTCTCCCTCCCCGATGGTGCGCCGTCAATCAATCACACAATGTTCAATGATTCCGCTCCTGAGTATAGGAAAGCCAATGAGAGTCAGAGCGGCTGCAGGGGAGGGAGAGGAACAAGAGTTTTGGCCTCCCCAGCTGCCCTCCTCAGGTAATAAACAGGGCTCTGGGGAGCCAGGGTGTATATTAGTAATAACGTTTAACCAGTGCAGGGAATACACAGGTAAGCTTTATTACCCCTCAGGTTACCTCTTTAACTTTTAGTCTGAGATCAAATATTGAGACTGAGGTGCAGTAGAAACTGTAGCAGCGTTCCATTTTAAATTGGGGAAGTTTTCAGATTGAGAACTCACTCTATCGAGTCCGGATAGCAGTATTCATCCTTGCAACTTAAAGGGGTATTTCCACGTCGCATACTCACTAGTCTTCACTGCTGTAAAATCTTCTTTCTTCCTGGTTTCTTGCATCATTTGGTGGGCGGGGTTTTACATGCAACCTATCGTTTAGCTCCGCCCCAAATTAGCATGTAGCTCCACCTACCCATATTGGACTATGAAGTACAGGCAGCAGCAACTCCATTCTGTGTTACATACAGAGACTGCCTGTCTCTGCCATAATGAACACAATTGAATTAGCTAGCCTGATAACTGGGAGAACAGAAGAAATGAAAGCAGCTCCTCTCCCCTATCTGAGAGCAGGAAGCTAGGTCACATGGTGCAGACACAGGAATAGCTAGATACACAGGCTCGCTCCCCTGCACTTAGCCCCTCCTCCCTCCCCCCTTGAGCGCAGGCAGATACATCACTTGACTTTTGAGCAGATAAGTCAAGGGCTGTGTCAACAATGAATTGAATAAAGTAAGATAGTGGACAAACAAAGCAGTTTTGCTGAAGCAATGTATTTAGGAAAAGTCTTACATCCACATTAACAAGTAGTATAGATAGGATCCTTGTGATGGGACAACCCCTTTAAGGGTATTAAAAAATTGAATTCAAGATTAAGGTCAAATGATGTGTCCAATGTCACATCCCAACCGCATCCTAAGTTCTTTCCACCCATGGCGGCCAATGGTCAAATAATGAGACTTTACCCACAAAGGCCTGCATCCATTAACCAGCATGCGTGGCCGGAACTTTGGGCCCAGTGTTTGATACAATACCCGGTCTCACGTGTTTCTTCAACCTTACCATCATTTGCAGATGTAGCGAGCAAGTATCAAGTTAAAGGCATGAAACGTAGAGATGAGCGAATAGTATTCGAAACTCTAGTTTGGAATACCTCGCTCCCATAGGAATGAATGGAAGCGGCCGAACATCAAGGGCTTAAGCGCCGGCCGCTTCCATTCATTCCTATGGAGCAAGGTATTCCAAACTAGAGTTTCGAATACTATTCGCTCATTTCTAATTAAAGGTCATCAATCAGTTCAACCTCCGGAAATACCTCGTTAAATGGTTACTAATGTTCAGCAAACTGTGCATAATTCAATAATACAAGTGATCTTAAGACACTTTGTAGTGTATGATATCCGAGAAAAATGCCTCTTTCTCCATTTGTCTGGCATTTTTCTTCCCCCATCCCCTTCTTGGACTGACATTTACTCTGAAATCTCTGCCAAAGTCATCTAGCAACTTACAATAGAAGTCTATGTAGAGGAGAGGAGATGAGTGAGAGAGTAGAGACTCAGGAACAGCCTGAATAAGAAGTTTCTATCTCACCCCAAGTGTTTTATTCCCATCAGTACAGGTCATTACTTCTCTACAAGATCTCGGTACTGCTTCTGAGAGAGAAAGTATTATGAAGCAAATTCTCCTCTACTGACTGTGTGCTGTGTATGGGACACATCGTAGTACTAGTTTACAGAACAAAAGAGCGTACACATGGGAAAACAGACACAGTATACGTCATATAACGGACATAAATAGTATTATACATGTACACATATGTTCTATTGATTCACGTAAAATTTGTTGAAGGGTCAGATCTGCTTTAAACGTATACAGTAGATTTTGTATTTGAAAGTAGATGTTGTAAAAAACATATTGCTGACTGTTTCCAGGTAGAAACAGGATTTGTTTTCATACATTACAGAGAGTATTGAAAAATAAGAAACAAAAAAATAATTTTCACAGTGTTAAATTCTATCAATGTACCAATTGCACTATATCAATGTGCGGATTTCTTTGTGATGTCACTAATACAGTGCATCTATTTTACATGAAATCCCTTGTTAGTATGTTTAATGTGCTTATCTCTAAGTAATTGCATTGACCCCCGATATTGCCTGTAGCATATTCCTCATCATAAGTAATTGTCTTTAACAAGATTGAATAATTTCATATCTCTAAATAGATAAGAGCCTTCCATAATGAATGTAAATATTATTTCTATATATAGCATATCCTGATGTCAGTAACTGACAATTATTACTACGTAGGCGCTGCTTATCTCCTACTACAGTAGAAGTCTGCTGGAGGTTACCTTTGCAGAATAATTCCCCTCCCCCCCTCCTTCATTACAGTGGATAGTATTAAGAAAAAAAATGTGAAAGAAATCACACTGAAGGCTAGCCTATCATGCATAAGTATCTACAGGGGGGACTGTAAATGTGTGTAAGTCAGCGAGGGAGTGCAGGTCTCCCAGCCTATCCATATGAGTGGGTGGGAAAAGAAGAACTCACAGGCTTTCTATATGAGTGGGCAGGAAAAGACAGATTCACAGGAGTCCTGACAGCATTTAAAGGGGTTATCTCGCTACATTATTAACTTCAGTGCAGTGGCGTAACTAGGAATGGCGGGGCCCCGTGGCGAACTTTTGACATGGGCCCCCACCGACGCCAAAGACCTCGACCGACCCGCTCCTACACATTCCTGCACGTTCTATTATGCCCCATAGTGGCTCCTCCGCACAGTATTATGTCCCGTAGTGGCCCCTGCACATAGTATTATCCCCCATAGTGGCCCCTGCACACAGTATTATCCCCCATAGTGGCCCCTGCACACAGTATTATGCCCCGTAGTGGCCCCTGCACACAGTATTATCCCCCATAGTGGCCCCTGCAAACAGTATTATCCCCAATAGTGGCCCCTGCACACAGTATTATCCCCCATAGTGGCCCCTGCAAACAGTATTATCCCCAATAGTGGCCCATGCACACAGTTTTATCCCCAATAGTGGCCCCTGCATACAGTATTATCCCCCATAGTGGCCCCTACACACAGTTTTATCCCCAATAGTGGCCCCTGCATACAGTATTATCCCCCATAGTGGCCCCTGCACACAGTTTTATCCCCAATAGTGGCCCCTGCACACAGTATTATCCCCCATAGTGGCCCCTGCACACAGTATTATCCCCCATAGTGACCCCTGCACACAGTATTATGTCCCACTGTGGACACCCATAAACAATTATATATACTTATTATACTCTGGGGTCTTTTCTATGTGTTCGGTCCTTGGTCTCTATGTTGGTCTTCCTATCAGCCCATGTGACTGTCGTGGTATACAGAGTAACTGCATTTCGCAGTGAACATTTACACTCACCGTGTGCAGTGAGACAGCAGCACCGCGCATGCGCCCAACTCACTGCAGAGACTCATAACTCATACTCAATCTGCAGACTGTCTATCCTCATACTTAATATCGTACATTTATCCTATGTGACCCCCATGTAGGAGACCGGACAGAACTGCTTTATATATATTAAACTGGTCTAAAAACAAAACTGTCTTAGTTTCCCATAGCAACCGATTGCAATGGGGGGGAATTTCATTTTGTATTCTGGTTATGAAAAATGTAAATGCTGCTGTGATTTAAAGGGGGCGTCACTGTCCCCACCGGATTTATGATCATTTACGCCAGGTTGTAAAGGATGTCTGAAATCTCTACCAGCGAAAAACTGTCATAGACTTCTGTCTGGCCGAGGGTGCACCTGATTCATAAGGAGACGTGTACTTCGTCATACATGGGATACACCCTTCGCTTACACAGCAGATATGAAGACTGGGGCTAAAAACGTCAGACCCTGCTAGTATATGATTATAATTATTAATAATATAGAATAACCATAAAATATATTATAACATAATAATAATAATAATAATAATAATAATATAACTATCATATCATTATTCTATACTAAATCATTAACCACATGAGGACCGCCGTACGTAAATTTACGGCCTCATGTGCTGGTACCTAAAGACCGGACTATTGCCGAAATACGTCCGGCCTTTAGGTACCTTTCTGGCGGGGGGAGGGGTGCGGGGGGGACAGGGGTTAGGTGTTACTAACACCTAACCCCTTCCTCCATAACGTCCAGTCGGAACTGAGTCCGACTGGACGTGTTAACCCTTTCGATCGCGCCGTCAAACATCGCGGCGCGATCGAAAGGGATCCGCCGACAGGTTAACCAGATCGGCACCCCCCGCGGCGAGATCGGGGGGTGCCGATGTCAGTAGAAGGTAGTCTGGGGTCTGGCCAGTGACCCCAGACTACCGGAGCCCCCACATACCTGGTGATCCTGCCAGGCGGTGGAGGAAGTGAGCGATGTGTCTCACTTCCTCTGCAGCTTACAGGACACGAGCAGGCTCATGTCCTGCTCGTGTCCTGTCTGCTACTGTGTAGAATCAGCTGATGCTTTCATCAAAGCATCAACTGATTCAAGTGTCCTAAAGGGACACATGAAAAAGTAAAAAAAAAAGTTAAAAAAAAAAAAATAAAGTGTATGAAAAAAGTAATAAAGTTCTAAAGTCCAAAAATCCCTTTTTTCTATACAAAATGAATTATATAAAAAAAAGCACTAAAAATTAAAAAAAGCAATGCATATTTGGTACCGCCGCGTCCGTAACAACCTGTACAATAAAACTGAAATAATATTTAATGTACACGGTGAACGTCGGAAAAAAAAAACGGAAAAAACTCGCCGGAAATAATGATTTTTTGCCATCTCATCCTACAAAATATGCTATAAAAAGTGATCAAAAAGTCATATTCACCCCACAACAGTGCCAATAAAAAGCGCACATTTTCCCGCAAAAAATAAGCCCTCAACCAACACTGTCAACCGAAAAATAAAAATGTTACGCCTCTCAGAAGATGGCAATGCAAAAATCACTGATTTATGTCCCCAAATGTGTTTTTGTTCTGCAGACTTAGTATCGCATAAAAAAATAACATAAATGAGGTATCGCCGTAACCGTACCGACCCGCAGAATAAAGGACACATGTTACTTATGCTGTACGCTGCATGGCGAAAAATTTAAAATGTAAAACTCAATGCAGGATTGATTTTTTTTTTTTTTAATCCAGCAAGAAAGAGTTAATAAAATGTAATCAGTAAGTTGTAGGCACCCAAAGATGGTGCCATTACAAAATGCATCTCATCCTGCAAACAACAAGCCCTTATATGGCCATGTCACCAGAAAAATAAAGAAAATATAGCATCTAGCAATGTCAAGGCAAAACCCCCCAAAAATCGCCAAATTATTAGAACACAACTGGCTGCGGCAGGTAGGGAATATATAAGCTGTGCGAGCGAATATCAGGGGACACCCCAGATTTACAGCTTATGAGCGAAAAAACACCAGAAGTGACCCCCAAAGTGACCCCCAGAGTGACTCCCCCAATCATAGGAGCTACTGGGACATAGTAGGGAATTTGGTGTCTGCAATGTTCTCCGCACAGCTTATATATTCCCTCTTCGCCATCCGCTGTGCAGTCACGTCCGGATACTAATACTCACTACACCCCCTGATAAATTCTTTGAGGGGTGCAGTTTTCAAAATGGGGTCACTCCTTTGGGGAATCCACTTTTCTGGTACCTTACAGGCTCTACAAACATGACATGGCATCCAGATACCAAACATCAAAATCTGTACTCCAAAAGCCGCATCGCGCTCCTTCGCTTCTGCGCCCTGCTGTGCGCCCAAACTGCAGTTTATGACACATGTATGACACATGTATGACACTGGTGTACCCGTTATATCGGACGTAATGTCATATGTGAGTATAAACTGATATTAGGGCACAGCTGGACGCAAAAGGGAAGAAGGGTTATTGGGTTTTTGGAGCACAGACGGTTTGGTTTTTGGATGCCATGACACTTTTGTAGATCTGAAACGCCAGTAAAGTGGAATCCCCTGATATGAGACCTTATTTTGGAAACTACACCCCTGAAGGATTTCTCCAGGGGTACAGAGAGCATTTTTAACCCCCAAGTGTTGCTATAACTTATTATCCATAAATGAATACGAAGCTGATTGTGAAAGGTGAAAATGACCATTTTTCCAGGAATACGTCATTTCAGTGTGTAATATGTTGTGTCCACCTTGTATCAGAGATGAACGCTCTAAAAGCTGTTGTGCCCAGGATACCCGCTTACCAGTTTTTGGAGTGTCTCTGCTGACATAAGTTGGGCACAACATATCGGGCACTAAAATGGCGAATCTCTGGAAATTTTTCATTTTTAACTTCTCATTATCAGCTGTGATTTCATTTCTGGAAACTAAATAAATGCAACACTCAGGGGTTAAAAATGCTCGCTACACCACTTGATAAATCCCATGAGTGGGCTAGTGTCCAAAATGGGGTGACATGTCTGCGGATTCCACTTTATTGGCAATTCAGGGGCTTTGCAAAAGTGGCATGGTGTCCTAAAACCAAACTGTGCTCCAAAAACCAAAATAGCGCTCCTTCCCTTCTGTGCCCGGCTGTGCCCAAACAGCCATTTATACCCACATATGGCATTAAGTCCGTTATCCGGGGTACACCAGTGTCATACATGTGGGCATACACCGCTATTTGGGTACCCAGCAGGGCGCAGATGTGAAGGAGCGATATGTGCTTTTGGAGTGCAGATTTATATTCTTTGTTTTTGGACACCACATCACATTTGCAGAGGCCCTAAAATTGTCCCTACAAAATGGGGTCACTTCTTGGTGAATTCCAGTTTACTGTCACCTGTGTAGTTTCTAAAATGGGGTCACAATGGGGGGTTTCCATTGTATTGATACTTTAGGGGCTCAGCTAATGCGACATGGCACCTGAGAACTATTCCAGCCACATCTGCTTTCTAAAAGCCAAATAACGCTCTTTCCATTCTGAGCCCCACCGTATACCCATACAGCAGATTATGGCCACATATGGGGTATTGCCGTGTTAAGAAGAAATTGTGTAACAAACTCTGGGGGGCTTTTAATTCTTCAGCTACTTGCAAAATTAAAAATATGGCGCTAAATGGACGATTAATTGGAAAAAAAAAGTAATTTTTCATTTTTACGTCCCATTGTTAATAAAATCTGTGAATCAGCTGTGAGGCCAAAATGCTCACCAAACCCCTAGATAAATTCTATGAGGGGTGTAGTTTCCAAAATGGGGTCACTTTTAGGGGGTTTCCACTTTATTGGTACACTAGGGGCTCTGCAAATGCGACATGGCACCTGAAAAATATTCCAGCAGAATCTGCCCTTCAAAAGCCAAATAGCGCTCTTTCCATTCTGAGCCCCGCCATGTTCCCATACAGTAGATTATTACCACATATGGGGCATTTCTGTGTTCAGGAGAAATTGTGTAACGAACTTTAGGGAGCTTTTTTTCCTTTATCCTCTTGTGAAAATGAAAAATTTGGGGCTAAATTGACAGTTTGTTGGAAAAAAAGTAAATTTTCATTTTCATGTCCCAATGTTAATAAAATCTGTGAAACAGCTGTAGGGTCAAAATGCTCACTCTACCCTTTGATATGTTTTGTGGGGGGTGTAGTTTCCAAAATGGGGTCACTTTTAGGGGGTTTCCACTGTATTGGTACTGTAGGGACTCTGCAAATGCGACATGGCACCTAAAAATTATTCCAGCAAAATCTGCCATCCAAAAGCAAAATAGCGCTCCTTCCATTCTGAGCCCCGCCATGTTCCCATACAGCAGAATATGGCCACATATGGGGTATTGCCCTGTTCAGGAGAAATTGTTTAACAAACTTTGGGGGGCTTTTACTCCTTTAACCCCTTGTGAAAATGAAAACTTTGGGGATAAAGTGACATTTTAGTAATTTTTCTTTTACACATTCCAATGTTAGTAAAATCTGTGAAACAACTGTACGGTCTAAATGCTCACTATACCCCTTGATGAATTCCGTGAGGGGTGTAGATTCTAAAATGGGGTCACTTTTGGGGGGTTTCCATTGTTTTGGTACGCTAAGGGCTCTGCAAATGTGACATGGTGCCTGAAAATTATTCCAGCAAAATATGCTGTTCAAACACCCAGTGTCGCTCCTTCCCTTCCATGCACTGCCGTGTGCCCAAAAATCAGTTTACACCCACATGTGGGGTATTTCTGTGCACGGGAGAAATTGCATAACAAAATGTGAGATGCATTTTCTCCTTTAACCCTTTGTGAATGTGTTAATTTTAGGTCTAAATGAATGTATTAGTGAAAAAAAATGAAATGTCTAAATTTGACCTCCATATTATTTTTATTCTTATGAAATGCTTAAAGGGTTAACAAACATCCCAAATGCTGTTTTGAATAATTTGAGGGGTGTAGTTTTGAAAATGGGGTGATTTATGGGGGTTTCTATTATATAGGCCTTTATAATTCCTTTCAGAACTGAAGTGGTCCCTAAAAAATTAGTTTGAGGAATTTTCTTGTAAATCTGGAAAATTGCTGTTACACTTGTAAGCCTTGTAACATCCAAAATGAATTAAAAGACGATCAAAAGATGATGCCGATATAAAGCAGAGATATGGGAGATAATATTTATTCATGTATTTGGATGGTATGACTATCTGCCTGAAAAGCAGAGAATTTCACATTTTGAAAATTGCAAATTTTTCCAAATTTCCATCAAATTTGCTAGTTTTTTTTATAAATAAATACAAAAATATTGATTAGTGTTTACCACTAACATGAAGTATAATGTGTTACGAAAAAACAATTTCAAAATCACTTGTGTAAGTTAAAGCGTCTCAAAGTTATTGCCATTTAAAGTGACACATGTCAGTTTTGAAAAAAGAGGCCCGGTCCTTAATGTACTTCTGGGCCTGGTCCTTAACCGGTTAAAAAAGGTTGTCCAGAATAATTTATTTTTTTAGAATTAGTCTGGGGGAGATGAAAAACACCCTCCCCCCCCAAAAAAAAAAAAAAAAAAAAAATAATTAGTATCATCTTGGTATAACGGACAACCATCCATTCCCATCTGTCATCAGTCTTTTAGCCATAGACATTAATGTTAAAAAAAAATTATAAATCCGAACACTTCACGCCAGTCATAAGTCCAGTATTTTGCACAGAGCCAAGTCCTGCACCTAGCATTATTATCTAGGCCATGGACCTGTGACAGATTTGATGAAAAGGACGCTAATCGATGGCAGAACAGGTCCCATTTAATTTGGATTTTTGACAGATCTGTTAGCGTCCGTTGTTAGGCCCGATTCACATCTGCTTTCGGTAATCCATTTGGGGAGTCTGCATGGGGACCCCTGAACAGAATAGTGAACGCATTGACAAGCGGTGTACAGTGAGAGCACACGGACACCATAGATTATAACATGGAACATGCGGACAGAAAAGTACTTCATGGTCTACTTTGCTTTCTATATGACTCGTGCGGACACCGCGTGGAAAGCACATGGACCCCATTGCAGTCTATGGGGTTCATGCGCTTTCACTTCTCACCGCTTGCCAATGCGTCCCCAAACAGATTACCAAACACAGATGTGAACCAGGCCTTAAAGGGGATATCCAGCTTCCAAAACTCCTCTCCAGATACATCCACAGCAGTGCTAAATCCTCACTGTTCCCCTGTGCAGCCTTTGCTTGGCTTTGTTTTACTTGCTGCTCCTTCTATTACAGTTTACATGGAGTGAACCTGTGGACTCCTCACCACATTGTGAATTCTGCCACGGTCTGGTCTCATCTCACTCATGTTTGAGCTTTTCATATTACATTATAATATATTTTCTGCCTTCATTCATGTGGTTTATTGATTCTTTAATTTCCCCTGATATCCACAAGCCTAGCAGGTGAGACGGCCAGTTTCATAGATAAGATATGCCTGTATGTGTTGCGTACATCCACCTTCGCTACTTGTATACCTTCAGATAAGACGGATCTTCATATGACATAAATGGGTTAACCTCAGAGGGTGACATACAAGTGTGAATAGCGTACAAAGCATTGTAAACCGTACATAAAATATCAATCTATCTAACAGGCGATCTACAAGATGGTTTCATCTGTAATGAAAATGCCAGAGGACGAGTCTACGCCTGAAAAAAGGACGGAAAAGATCTTTCGGCAAATGGATACCAACCGAGATGGTAAGTCTGTGACTGACACCGGAGAATGTGCAGCTCTTAATAAAATATCTCACGATTCCGGCAGACGTGCCCGAACATATGAAGATGCATTGATTCTGTATAAGAAAACAACAAGTGATAAATGAGTGCCGCAGTACCGCGGCGCTGTAGTAAGCAATATAAATAGTTGTGCAGATGTAGCAGAGCTGAGTGTGGCATTATACATCATGGGGTTAATATTCGTGCATGTAGCAGAGCTCTTTCACTCGGTTACTCTATACACTTGAATAATACAGCAGGTTTATTATTCTTATCTAAAGATATGTTCACACGTCAGTATTCTGCTCAGTATTTTGCATCCGTATTCTTATGGAACATACAAATAATAATGTAAAGATTGTGCATTTTGATCCGCTCTTGGTTTTGGTTTACAAATACTGATGTAAAATACTGAGCAGGATACTGCCGCGTGAACAGATTAAGTCAATGCCAAATTCATGATCGGACCTTTTTTTTTTTTTTAACATCCATAAAAAAATATGGATGGAAAAAATGGACAAATCGTTTTTTCCGCAATGTGTCGATAAGATTAACCAAAATCTCATTCACTTTGCTGGATCGGTAAGACTGGGGCTAGACTTTGTAAAAACACTGAGTTTTCCAGTACTTGCAAAGTGGATGGGATTCTGGATAATCCCATCGACACATTGCAAAAATATATCTGCAGCGGAAAAGCTACAATTTCAAAAACTGTTGTGTTTTTGGAAACCGGAGAGCGGCGATTATACCTGCAGAAAAGCCGTTGTTTTCTGTATAAGTATACCGGATATACTCGAGTATAAGCCGAATTTTTCAGCACAGTTTTTGTGCTGTAAACCCCCCCCCCCCCCCTTGGCTTATACTCGAGCCAGCAAAGAAAGAAAAAAAAAATTTTTAGGAGGGGGGGCTATTACCAGCCACAATATCAATGTATAGAATCTCCCATAAAATAGTGGGGAAAAAGGAAGCTTTAAAAAAAAGTTGTAAATCCCTCCTTTCCCTAGAATACATACAGTCCTATGAAAAAGTTTTGGCACCCCTATTAATCTTAATCATTTTTAGTTCTAAATATTTTGGTATTTGCAACAGCCATTTCAGTTTGATATATCTAATAACTGATGGACACAGTAATATTTCAGGATTGAAATGAGGTTTATTGTACTAACAGAAAATGTGCAATATGCATTAAACCAAAATTTGACCGGTGCAGAAGTATGGGCACCTCAACAGAAAAGTGACATTAATATTTAGTACATCCTCCTTTTGCAAAGATAACAGCCTCTAGTCGCTTCTAGACAATACATGGCGCTATGCTTGGTATAGACAATGTCTTACTCTTGATAAACCCTTTAAGCATTTTCAGGACTGTTTACCATATTTTAATCAGAAGTAACCTGCCATTCTGCTTCTCCACAGGAAAACTTTCACTGGAGGAGTTTATCCGAGGGGCAAAGAGCGATCCATCCATCGTCCGCCTACTCCAATGTGACCCAAGCAGTGCCGGACAGTTCTGAACATTTTTATTTTTGGATAAAACCCGTCAAATTTTTTTTTGTTTATTTTTTATTTTTTTTGCCAAAATTAAATTTGTTGTGGTGTTGACACGTTATGGCCAAACATATCTACTTCCTTCTATGATATCTTTTGTTTTCGGATGACGATTGATGGTGAATGTTGTCACCGTTGGTTGAAGGACATTATCTGTCGGGTATTCTTGCCATTTTACTATGTAAATGGATAACTGAGACTTCCGCCACATCTCATGGACTTTTTATGGAGCTGACAAACAAAATTTCTGACGGATGTGGTTAGGATTTGACCTACGTAGTTCAGTCACTTCTTATTAGTTATTTTAGCCAAGGTTTGCAGATGGAAGTGTGAGATCGTCTACAACGGGTGGCTTTCTGAAGGCTGTCAGGGTCATCTGGCAACAGCTGGAGAGCTAGAGTTGGAGGCCGTTGACCTTCGTAGATTAGAAAAGTACCACCATAGGAGAGTGCCTCCAACTTTTGTTCAGATTCCTCAACCTAAAGACATAAGGGTCCAGTCTCAGTGGTGGCCACCATTTTTGGACCGAGCCAGTACTTGTAAGACAACCGCCTGTTCACTCGCTAGGAACTCTCGACATCGTAGAGGCCTCAGAGTCCGTAATTCTCATAAGTATTGGTTCTTCACATGGTTGCGTAGATGAAAGGTTCATGGTCAGATCAGTATGTTATGCAATAACTGCAATAAAAACATGGAAGCTGCAAACTTTGCACAGTTTGGCACAAACTGTTGGCGTGAAGGATCTGCATATTCGGGATATGACGCACTAGTAGATTCAGACTATTGGAATTGCCCTCAACTGCATTTCTGATGCACTTCAATGGCAAGACTGGATGTGTATTTTTGCCTATTATTGGAGTAGAGCATGATGTTTTTTTGTCATTTCATTTACTATATAACAAATTGAACGATTCCTCGACCACCAATTTGCTAGTTTCTAGGAAAAATTGCACTGAGGAGTCTTTATGTATGAACGGGTTCCCAAATGATGAAATGCCTTGAGACCCTCCAGTAGGACGGTACTAACAAAGCTAAAGGTGACCTTAGCCAAATTATAGGGTGGACGACCCTAACAGATGACCAGGGAACCTAACAAGTTCCTATTTTAGTCCCCATGTACCAGTTTAGCACAATTAACCAACGTAGATTTTTCAGGTCAATGGCCCAATGACAATGATATTCCAGAACCAGAAATAATCTAATGCCATTGTCACCTTCTCCTAAACCCACTCTACTTTGCCCCATTCTTCTCGGCGGATCTTATCAAATTTCTTAACATTATATAGGATTAGAGATAATTTGATCCCTCCAATGAAAGTGATTGTACGATGACTACTGATGGAAGGCTTGTCTGGGATATTTTTTGGTAGTCCGAGTTGTTTCCGAGTGCACGGAGTCAGGAGGACATGGCCACGTGCCGTTACTACAGCTCATCTATGATATGGGCCTATCTGCTTCTGGCTCCATGCACTGTATGTTACAGGCATCAGAAGCAATCATATCCAAGGGATTCTCCACTACTCTTGTCCGTGGGCTGTGACTGGTATTGTCCCTGATCCCAATACACATGGCAGACCCTTTTATCTAATTCTGGACCACTCCTTTAACAAATAACATGATCTCCAAGGCAGTTCCATACACTGTATAAGCTGTATTGGTGGCTTTATGGTTCACATAGATTGCAATATAATTTACTTTATACTATACCTTTCACTTATTGGGCTTAGGCAGTTAAACGACTCAATGTGGCAGTATACTCTATATAAAAACTCACAAAGTATTCGTACTGGGCGCCATGAATAGGTGGTGGGATGGGTGTGTTTATTTATACATGTCCATATAACTGCATCCATATAGACTACTATATACACATACCATATATAGCTTTAGGATATATATGTTTATGTGATTTGGAGCAGGAGAAAAAAAATTAAGAAATTCTGATAGGACTCCTAGGTGAGATAATAAGAGTCCTGCTTACCCTGCCCATGCACAGACTTAGGGTAAGTTCACACGGAGTAACGTGCCGCGTGACCTGGCACGTATACGCCGTGTGAGATTTTGAGCGCCGTATACGCTCCCATTGATTTCAATGGGAGCCTGGATCGTATTCGCCGCGTTATTTTGTGGCTGCAAAATCACGGCCGCAAAATAACCCGGCATATACGAAACTAACTCCCATTGAAATCAATGGGAGCGTATACGGCGCTCAAAATCTCACATGGCGTATACGTGCCAGGTCACGCGGCACGTTATGCCGTGTGAATGCACCCTTAGGGTAAGTTCACACAGAGTTTTTTGGTCAGGGTTTTGAGGCCGTATTCGCCTCAAAACCTTGACCAAAAAGACGGCTCCCATTGAAATCAATGGGAGCCGCTCAGGTCTTTTTTCCGGGAGCCGTTTCTTCCGGGTCCCATGAAAAAGAAGCGAGGTGCTCATTCTTCAGGCTGCGTCGCCTCGCGATTTGGCCTGAAGACACTCCTTCCCCTGGACTAGGCCCATTCATTGGGCCTAGTCGGGAGCAGAGTGCGCGGCTGGTGCTGGTGCACCGGTTTTCAGTCGCGACTACCTCCGCCTCAGGTTCCGATCCAAAAAAAACCCTGTGAACTTACTCATAGACAGCCTTCTCTATACACACTCATACACAGGAAAGCTGTCAATCATCGCGTGTGGTCGGAGTAATCAGGACTCTTTCTGCCTTGTTTAAGAGTCCTGTCAGGATATATTCTACTTTTTCAAATCCAATGGGGATACGTAGCAATTTCGGTGATTGTTTTTTACCCTAAAAGTGCACAATGTACCTTTCAACAGTAGGGGCTAAAAATACCTGATTGGTAAAAATTGGCAAAAAAAAAACTTGGAAGACCACCCTACTGTTATGGTGCGTGATCAGAAAACTGAAATAACTGATCAATCTGCCCCAATGTCTAATACAAATGACTATGCTCAGATACATCATCCCAGTATGTAAAAAGTTTGAACCCCCTTCAGTATTTTTTTCCTAGAAACTGGAACCCAGTTAGCGACTATGGGTTAACCCTTTCACTAAGAGAGTGCAGAGACCCATAGGCTAACACATGATTTATTGCTATGCACGTCTTCTTCCACCGCCGCATTGACTATTTCCCATCGTTCCATGCAGTCACGATGAATTGGACGGTTACCTCATATCATTGTGCTCCATACTGTGTAGTACGGACCCGTAGTTCTTTCTAGGTGACCCTCCCGAGTAGTGTCCCCCCACTTTGTACACCTGTAACTTTTATCGTATTTGAAAATTTTGTAAATGTCTTGTGAATTTGGGTCAACTATTTACTTAAAGCAACCCGACGATGGTTTTATGCTTTACCCTATGGGATTCTAACCAGTGTAATTCATGTGAGCATGACTTATTGCAAAATTATTTTATTTTTTTTAACTATTACGTATAAATAACAAGCTTTAAAAGAAGACGGATATAAAAGGACATGAAATCTACCTAATTCTTCCAGAGAGATATGTGACTTCAACATTACCTTACCGGACCCGAAAGACGACCTCCCCCATCCCCACCCCCACCCGTTTCTTTTTCTCGCTTATCATTGCAAGGATTCTGTAATGTCAGACGATTCAGCTGCAGTTTCTAATGCATGACATATCATTATCCAAACTGTGAATATTTCTGGTATGCAAAAACTATGTGGTTTTGAAGTTTACATAAATGACGTTACTTAGCTGTTTTTTTTCTTAAGTAAAAAAAATAAATATTAATTTAAAAAAAAAATAAATAAATTGGTTTTTCATGGAATAAATATGACCATAAAGGTACGGGAAATCCAGAAATGAATGAAGGTTTAGTGTTCTGTTTGTCAGACTGTAATACTTTAATACTTTAATACTGTAATACTTTAATAATATAATACTGTAATAAAGGGCCCATTCCCACCATGTAACACGGCGCTCATTCTGACACGTAAACACGTCTCAGAGTCAGTGCTTCAAAACAGAATCCCATTGACTTCAAGAAGCTGAGTTTCTAGGACTGAATGTCTCCCATTTGGAGGCACGTTTGTTTCCTATGGGCTTCCGTAGCACAGAGCCGGAGAACTCCATGGCCCCCATATAGGCTTTTATTAAAGGGAGTCTATCATTGGGGAAATTGGTTTTGAGCTAAACACTTTTCTTTGTGCAAATTAACCCCATGGAGCACGCTGGGCATTCCGCAGAGCCTCTGAGCACCTCCCATGTCATACCTTTAATACCGTCCCTCAACTGCTTGTGCTCCGTCTGTCCTCCTCCTCCCCGGATCTTGTACCGCGCTGTTCGAGTTCAAATCTCAGTTCTCAGTTGAAAGCTCAGTTCTCCAAAGAACTACACCAGAATGGCCACTCAGACATGCGATACTACCTATAGGGAGAGCTGAGTAAACTGCTTAATAGGGTTGAGCGATCGTGTTCGGAAAAGATCGGATTCCGATCGGCAATCGAGAAAATTTCACGATCGCGATCGGAATTCCGAACACGATCTTTTTATGTGGGATCGAGATCGGTGATCTTTTCCCACAATGCTTTGCTTAGCCTTCACACTGAGTATACGCTGTATACTCAGTGTGAAGGCTCCGCTGCAGTTCCATAGGAATGAATGGAAGCAGCCGGCACAGAGCCTTAACCCCCTGCGCGCCAGCTGCCTCCATTCATTCGAATGGGAGGCTAAACTAAATCTCTAGCAGCTACTTACCTCTAGAGATGGCTGCTCTGGTGTCCTCCTTCTTCTCGCTTCACTGCCCCGCCTCCACAGGTTAGTGTTTAAAGCGCTAGGAAGGCGGGGCTTGTGGCTTAGGAGAGTATGGGTGGGTACAGGGCGGGGAGACGTGACGTCTCCCCTCTCAGTACCCGCCCACACTCTCCTAACCTGCCCACACTCTCCTAACCTGGCAGGGAGGGGGCAGCGAAGAGAGAAGAGCAGCGTGGAGCGGCAGCGAGGCAAAGAAGAAGGAAGGCACCGGAGCAGCCATCTCTGGAGGTAAGTGGACACCAGGGGGGACTAAGTAGCCAGAGGATTAAAAAAGAATCCTCTGGCTACTTTAGTGATTCACTACACAGCGTGGATTCTAACAATTGTTAGATTCCAGCTGTATAGTGAATAGGATTGCTTTTAAAATCCGATCTCCGATTAATAAAAAAATCCCATTGACTTGCATTGGGATTGGAATTGGGATCGAGATCGGGTTCGAATGAAAAATGATCGGAAATCGGATTTTAAAATTGATCCTGAAAAGTCAAGATCGGCTCAACCCTACTGCTTAATACTCGGTACTATACTCGGTACTGCTTAGTATTGTCAGTTCTCCAGAGAACTACACCAAAATGGTCGCTTGGACATGCTGCACTGAGCGGCCATTTTGGTGTAGTTCTCTAGAGAAATGAGATTTGAACTTGAACAACGCGGCACAATATCCGGGGAGGAGGAGGACAGTCGGAGCACAAGCAGTGGAGGAGCAGTAGTAAAGGTATGACATGGGGGTTGCTTGGAGGCCCTGGGGAACGCCCAGGGTGCGCTATGGGGTTAAGTTGCATAAAGCAATAAAGCGGGTTAAAAAGAAACTGCGGAGACAACAAAGAAAGTAACGGTAGTAGTAGAATAGCCTTATTCAGACATGTGTTTATCAAAAACCCACTTTCCCCAATGATAGACTCCTTTAAGGTCCTGAAACTAAAATCTGCTACGGAAAGCTCCACGGTCCATGTCCTCATGACCACCATCACAGACAAAAGGTGTATAGATGCTCACTTCCTATATGTTGTGTACAGTACCTTGGCAATAGGAGTGTAGTTATAAGGAGTGCAG
This sequence comes from Leptodactylus fuscus, assembly GCF_031893055.1. NCBI lineage: Eukaryota > Metazoa > Chordata > Amphibia > Anura > Leptodactylidae > Leptodactylus > Leptodactylus fuscus. The sequence continues at coordinate 31,629,392 of NC_134268.1, forward strand.
AGGTAATCGCTACCAGGCCCTGGAGCTGAGGGGGCCAAAAAACTATCTACAGTACACTATAAAAGACACCAGTATTAGAACTAGCACATGGTAAGTGTGTTACAGATTTTGCACTGGAACCAGGGGCTTGAAGTTACGTCTCTAAGGGTATGTTCACACAGAGATTTCTGTAAGCAGCTTCAGGAATTAGGAAACTCTTTTTTTTTATGTAGATTCTAGCCCTACACAGAGCTGACAATGTACATTTTATCCTATCAGTATGTCTTTTTGGAATATGGGATGGAAATCCATGCAAACACGGGGAGACCATACAAACTCCTTGCAGATGGTTTTTTGCCCTTGGCAGGATTTGAACACCAGGACTCCAGTGCTGCAAGGCTACAATGCTAACCACTGAGCCACCGTGTGGCCCCTTAGGAAACATTTTTTTACATGTTTTTTCATTTTTTTACACCAGCACATTGTATGGACCTGGAAAATCTGCTTTGGTAAAAACCATGTCAAAAACCACATTACGTTTTTTCCGCCTACTATTGATTTCACTGGATTTTTCAAGACAGAAGTCACCTGAAGACAAGTTATGTGACCTTGGAATGGGAGATTGGGACTAAACCTCAAAATCTTACTACAAAAAACTTTGTGGGAACTTATCCTTATTGGCCACCACGTACAGCGTTGTATGTTCCCATGTCAGCTTGGAAACCATTTGTCCTCTACTTCTTACCAATATTCATTTTGTAAGCGAGAAAGAAGTAGGGAACAGATAGGAGGAAGTATGTCTGTAGGATCAGACTACACAGGGCTGGGGTGTAGTCTGTTACCATGGAGTCACATGAGTCTTTAAAAAACAGTAGGAAAATTATACAAGATTTTTAAGGCTATTTACAAAGTTGCTTCATTTTTCGTTTAAGAAGTGGTGTACAGTACTATTACTTTCTAGGACACATTTATGCAGCTTTATAGAAACATTTTCCAACATTTGGATCGTATATGGAACAAGTATTTCTGTCTTTGGCTATGTGTGGGCTCTACATGTTCACAGTTGAACAACGTGCCAAACAAATGTATGTGACTATATGGCTATGCAACTGCAGAAATCTGACGTTAACTATACAAGGAACCTGTGACATTGAAAATGCAGTCCCATCTCTGCAGACAGCCTGTTATAGAGCAGAAGGAGCAGTAGAAAGATTAGATAGATAGATAGATAGATAGATAGATAGATAGATAGATAGATAGATAGATACTATAGATAGGAGATAGATAGATAGATAGATAGATAGATAGATAGATAGATAGATAGATAGATAGATAGATAGATAGATAGATAGATAGATAGATAGGACTATTGGGAATTTTACCTGTTATAAAAACTTAACCTTCAGACACCTTTGGAAATAAACACAGAAGACCTTTGTATGGTTAAACTGGGGATGGCCACAGCATATTTAATAATAAATTAACAATGTAAACAAATAACTTTACGAAATTTAACCCTTGCATGACCCGCCCCTTTCTTTCAAACTTCTGGCAAATCCAGCCCACTGCAGACATCGGTCATGTGGGCTAATATCATCCTGGAGCGGGGCATGTAACTTCCGCCACAGGAGAAGGCAATGTACACCTACACTTGCCTGCGACCAACCCCATCAAGCAGCACCAAGGCCTTCTCGACACCCTCCTGGAGGCCGGCAAGGAGGATGTCCAGACCAATGGAATTTAAATGGACACCGTCCGACAGGAGTAAACTCCCATTATCACCCTCAAGCTCGGTGTGGCGAACCGCCACACCCCCCAAAGACTTGACGTGTCGAGAAACTCGTAAATTCAAAAGCCTCCTAGCCCTCTCCAGAGCAGCCATATCCCGAGCCCCACGCCAGTACTTACGCGGCACAACTTCGGACCACACCAGGACCACCTGGCCGAAATATTGAGAAAAACGAAGAAAATCCTGCTTGATTACGGCTATAAGATCTCCTAACTTCACCTTACCCAAGTCATTGCCACCGGCGCGTACCACAAGTACTGCTTTCCCCTCGATTCCCCGACTCAACCTAAAAACCTGCGGGAGCACATTCACCCATTTCAATCCCCGAATACCTGTCCAACAGACGTCAACACCATTTAACCCCAAACACAGACCACCGGGCCGAACGGCAGCGCGCTTGTGCGCCCAGTAGATATAAGAATGTCCAAGCAAAATAACCGGAACAGAACAGGAACCTGGAAAAGAACAGCGAAAACAAGTAAACAGACAAAAAAAAGGGGGAAAAGAAAAAAGGGGGGGAGGGGAGGGGTGAGAGAAAGGAAAAATAAATACCAAATAACATCAATCAGTGAGCAAATCGGGGCGAATATAGGAACGATAACAGTCGGACCGCCATCTACCCAAACGCTTCAAACCATCACCATCCATACCACAGGCATCCGCAACAGTCGCCGCACCAATCCGAAAAGAATGCGTACCAAAATCGGCAGCATTCAACCCAAGGCTAACCAGACAAGACCTGAAAATGGACGAAAACTGAAACCTGGTAAGCGCAAGTCCAGACCTATGCGACAAAAAACGGTCGCCCACAACACGCACTTCCAAAAATTCCTGCGAGCACTTAAGAGGACAGGATCTACAACCCACACTCCGCAGGGTCAACCATGTGCCTCTCCCATACACATCAGTCTTAGACCTACGCACACAAACACGCACAGAATCAGACTGAACCAGCACATCACCTGCACCTAAACCCCCAACCCCTTTGCCGCTATTCGGTACCAATTCCCCAATGCGAAGGGCCCCATAAAACGCCAAGGAAAAGGCAGTCCTAAACAAAACCACTTCATAAGCATCCCTACACACTACCTCTAGAACAGCCATCAAACGCTACAACAGAGGCAAAGAAACCGGACGCCTAGCGTCCCTGGACGTGACCTCCTTGGACCAACCCTTAACAATTTGACGTACCAAAAATTGCTTAGTTACATTAACCCTCCCGTGCATCTTCAACATGAAAGCAACACCAGCTAGACCTTTTTTGACCATCACTGCCGACACGCCCCTACGGCGCAAATGGCTCAGAAAGTCCAACGTAACGGAAAGGAGACGGACGTCCTCTGCGGGTACCACACCGCCAGAGTAGGAAAGCCACTCCTCCCAGAACTTCTGATGACTGCTCCACGTAGAAGATGCCACCGAACCTTTCAACAGACTAATTAAGCAAGATCTACCAGCCTCCATAAGTAATCCGGGCACTCCGCTCCCACCTCCTCCGCCGACGGATGCAACAACCGGAAATCCTGGAAATTGGAACGAGACAGTGAATCAGCAATAGAATTCTGAACTCCCGGCACGTGCCGAGACCTAAACCAAATGTTAGCCTGGAGGCAACGCAACACTAAGTGACGCAGCAAAGCCAGCACCGGCAAGGAGGAGGACGACTGACTATTGATACACTGAACAACAGCCAAATTATCCGACCAGAAACAGACTCTACAATTGCTGAAAAACCGACCCCATATTTCCACCGCAACCACAATAGGAAACAATTCGAGCAATGTCAAATTTTTTGACAAGGCCCGAATCTCTCCAAGTACTAGGCCAAACGCCCCTGCACCATCTGTTGCCAAAAACGGCAGCGAAGCCGTCACTGCCAGCAGAATCGGTGAACAACGAAAGTTCAACACTAGACACCTCTGAAGACTGGCAGATAGCAGAACCATTAAAAGAACCCAAAAACCGAGACCACACCGACAAATCCTCGCGAAGGGGCCTAGTAATCCTAATAAAATGATGAGTAGCTTGGACACCTTTAGTAGCCAAAGAGAGGCGGCAGCAGAAGGAGCGGCCCATGGGAATGACTCTACAAGCAAAATTCAGTAAACCAAGTCTGATGCAGGGTAACTTTTTTCGCACGAGCCGCTCCCTCTACCGCCTCCACCAGGCGAGACAACTTGTCCGCTGGAAGCCGAAAGACCATGAACTCCGAATCTATCTCGATGCCTAAAAAAGACAGCCTGGTAACTGGACCAACTGTCTTTTCCTGAGACAAAGGCACGCCAAAACGCTCCATCGCAACTTTAAAGGAATGAAGTAAATACGAACAAACGTTAGAGAAAATCATCCAGGTAGTGCAGTATGGACGAAATACCCGTCTCATATCGCACCACCCATTCCAAAAAGGAACTAAAAATCTCAAAATAAAAACAGGAAATAGAACAACCCATCGGAAGGCACATATCCACAAAGAATTTCCCATCCAAACAACAACCCAAAAGATGAAAACATTCAGGGTGGATAGGCAACAACCGAAAAGCAGACTCTATGTCGGACTTAGCAAGAAGGGCACCAGGACCGGCCCTCCGAAATAAATCGATAGCCCTATCAAAAGACGTATAAGACACGGCGGCATCCTCCTTGGAGATACCGTCATTAACCGAATCACCACGAGGAAAAGACAAGTGGTGAATAAGGCGGAACTTACCCGTTTCCTTCTTGGGTACCAGGCCCAAAGGGGAAACTCTAAGATTCGGGTAAGGGAGGCCATCAAAGGGGCCAGCCATGCGACCGAGTTCCACCTCCTTCAACACCTTTTCCAACGCCAACTCCGGCTGTTCCAGAACCGATTTCAAATTGAGACATAACGAAGAAGCCGGAGAAAACGAAAAGGGTATGAAAAAACCGACACGGAAACCCTCAATTAACAGGACTGCCTCCCGTCTCCTGGGATACAGGTTTTAGCCATGGCAACATGGCCTCCCTTCTCACTGGGGTTCTCGCCGACACCGGCGGGACCCAGTTTGGATACCTGTTTTCCGCGCCGGGCACACTTAAGGGCCGGGTGTGTACCCCCGCAGATGGAGCAATCATAACGAAATTTACAGGCTGAAAAGAATCGGCAGTGTCCTTCATTATAGAGCCAACAGGAACCTGTGGCTCTATGCTGAACGGGCCTGTGGGCCGAACCCCCTCCCGCGGGCCCCGCGGGAAATGTACGCTGGGGCCGTTGGGAGAGGATCAACTGAATCCAAACGTCGGTGGCCTTAGTGGCCCAGCCGACGGCCGGAGTCAGCGCCAAACGTCGTCTAAATTCTTCGTCATAGCGCCACCAAGCCGCACCACCGTGCAGCTTGTGGGCGCTATATATGGTATCCAAATAAGTAAAAAGATCGGGACCAACTGAAGGAGAATGCTGACACAAAATGTGCGAGAGGACGGAAAACGCCTGCAACCAGTTGCCAAACGTTTTGGCAACCTTCGGCTTGCGATCCGAACCCCTCTCAAAAGTCCTCTCTTTGTCGACGGTACTCATGTCCGGGGACAAAAGGGACCATATATCCACATACTCGTTACGTATAATCTTCTCCCGAGTGTCCGCCGGGACATGCGTCCCTAGCGGAGCCACTCCGCAGAAGATCGAGTCACGAAAAGTGAGACCCTGAGGCAAACCCCCCGCAGGGGGAGTAACCTCACCGGTCCCGCCAGCGGGGGCTGTAGCACCCGCAGTGTTTTCTAAACGAGAAAGCATGTCGCGCAAAAGCAAAGCAAAATCAGTAGAGGAAGCAGACATAGGTAAGGCAGGCCAAGGTTGAGGGCAAGGTGACTCACCGATAGACTTGACTCCTGTCTCCACGGGAATCGGAGGCGTAATCTCAACGGCAGCAGCGGGCTGTTCCGCGGGACCCTGGGACGTCCCCGGAGAAGGAAGACGGGGAGAGCGTGGCCTGGATCTTCGGGAAACCGACAACGAGGGAGATTTGCCACGACGTCTGGATGAGGACCTGGAACTCCTGGGCAAGGGGCGAGAAGACACACTCGACGACTCTCTCATGCTCCTGCGAGAACTACATGGAGACCCAGCATGACCCCGACTCCGTCTCTAAGAAGAACCCCGCTGGCGACATCTAGAAGTGGAGCGTCTTCTGGCGCGACTCCTGTCCCTGTGACGGCAAGGACTCCGGGAGGGGGGGGCGGTCACCACGTCCACGGTCGCCATTCCTCCCACGACTAGGACCTGCCGAAACAGAGGAACGAGAGGCAGACACATTGCGCGGAAACAATTGGACAGAAGGCTGAGTCCGCGGATGAAAGGAGGGCAGCAAACCAACCGTACGACTCCCAGAGAGACTCACACCCTGACCCACCCCAGCATGCAGTACAGGCAAAGAAGGCCCAGTAGAAACAGACACATCATTCACATTGAGAGGGTGAGACACAGTGGGAGCATGCAACGATGACACATCCTGGGAATACACCACTAAAGGCAAAAGTTCCCCCCCACCCCCACCCACTACATAACCCACAGATTTCAGGACCCCACCCCCACCCTGCAAACCCGCAGCGGTGACCGTTGGGACATGACCGTCGCCAGCAGATTGCGACACAACCCCGAGAGCAGAAGGAGGTCTAAAATCTTCAAAAAGGAGAGGACTGGCAGGCGGGGCAGACTGTTCAGCTACCGTCCTCCGACCCAATTCAGGTGTCCCCGCAGCGCTGGACGCGCCCGGGGGTACACTAGCACCCGCCTGCAGCTCGAGGCCTCCGGATCCCGCCGCTGCCAGCAACTGCGCATCACTAATAGATGCCGACACGTCTGCCATTTTGTGGACCGCAACCCCCTCACCCCCGGGCTCCCGCGAGGCAGAGAGGGCCCGGGACACAGGCAAGCCACCAGATGACGTAACCGACAAGGACCCTGGGCCCTGCAGAGGCAGCACGCCACCCTACAGTGACCGGCGCTTACCACTCCTGAGGGGACTGGGGCTGAGCCGTCTGGGGGGGCGAGCCTCTCGACGTGGACGCCGCGTCTCCTCCGCTGCTTCACGATCCGACCGCTGCCTGCCACTCTGCTCCCTCGCTCTCCGCAGTATCTCCTCGACCCAGGCGCCGCCATCCTCACCGATCTTCCGCAAGAGAAGTCCTTCCAGCTCGTCCGCCATTCTGCAGGTAAGCCGAGTTCTTCCTACCACGATCTGGCTGAAGGTGGCTGGCTCCGCCCACGTACACATGTTATATAGAATAAGCTCCGCCTCTTAACACTGCCCCAACTCCGCCTCCCCCACGCCTTTCCCTTTGCAAAAAGGGCGCGAAGCAGCCGAGAAAGCGGAAGGGAGAGGTGAGGTGCATTAGGCATAGAAAACCAAGATGTCTGAAAACTTTGCCCCAAAAAATCCATCCCCAACAGTCTCTGCCCCTTTTCCCTATTCGCTTCAAGGGCTACCAATAGATAGATAGATAGGAGATAGATAGATAGATAGATAGATAGATAGGAGATAGATAGATAGATAGATAGATAGATAGATAGATAGATAGATAGGAGATAGATAGATAGATAGATAGATAGATAGATAGATAGATTGATAGATAGGAGATAGATAGATAGATAGATAGATAGATAGATGATAGATAGATAGATAGATAGATAGATAGGAGATAGATAGATAGATAGATAGATAGATGATAGATAGATAGATAGATGATAGATAGATAGATAGATAGATAGATAGATAGATAGATAGATAGATAGGAGATAGATAGATAGATAGATCTAAATCTCTGCAAATATTGTGTATAGGAGTGACTGACAGCCTATGCAGTATAAGCATGCCAGAAGTTAATTGGTAGTTGCTTAGTAGGACCGCCCACTGGACTCCTAAGCCTAGGTGTAGAGCAATAAATGGCAAGTTATACCAGAACACTTCCCATAAAACTGTATATCTATCTGCGCTGCTCCTCCTGCTCTATAACATGCTGCCTGCACATCGTACTTTCATGGTGACAGTTTCCCTTTAATATCACAGTTGTATGGAAAAGCACGGTTCATTTTTCATTTTTAAGATTCTTGTTGTAGTTCTAGTTGTCTACTTTTATACAGTCCTATGAAAAAGTTTGGGCACCCCTATTAATCTTAATCATTTTTAGTTCTAAAAATTTTGGTGTTTGCAACAGCCATTTCAGTTTGATATATCTAATAACTGATGGACACAGTAATATTTCAGGATTGAAATGAGGTTTATTGTACTAACAGAAAATGTGCAATATGCATTAAACCAAAATTTGACCGGTGCAAAAGTATGGGCACCCTTATCATTTTATTGATTTGAATTCCCCTAACTACTTTTTACTGACTTACTGAAGCACAAAATTGGTTTTGTAACCTCAGTGAGCTTTGAACTTCATAGCCAGATGTATCCAATCATAAGAAAAGGTATTTAAGGTGGCCAATTGCAAGTTGATCTCCTATTTGAATCTCCTCTGAAGAGTGGCATCATGGGCTACTCAAAACAACTCTCAAATGATCTGAAAACAAAGATTGTTCAACATAGTTGTTCAGGGGAAGGATACAAAAAGTTGTCTCAGAGATTTAACCTGTCAGTTTCCACTGTGAGGAACATAGTAAGGAAATGGAAGACCACAGGGACAGTTCTTGTTAAGCCCAGAAGTGGCAGGCCAAGAAAAATATCAGAAAGGCAGAGAAGAAGAATGGTGAGAACAGTCAAGGACAATCCACAGACCACCTCCAAAGAGCTGCAGCATCATCTTGCTGCAGATGGTGTCACTGTGCATCGGTCAACTATACAGCGCACTTTGCACAAATAGAAGCTGTATGGGAGAGTGATGAGAAAGAAGCCGTTTCTGCACGTACGCCACAAATAGAGTTGCCTGAGGTATGAAAAAGCACATTTGGACAAGGCAGCTTCATTTTGGAAACAAAAATTGAGTTGTTTGGTTATAAAAAAAGGCGTTATGCATGGCGTCCAAAAAGAAACAGCATTCCAAGAAAAACACTTGCTACCCACTGTAAAATTTGGTGGAGGTTCCATCATGCTTTGGGGCTGTGTGGCCAATGCCGGCATCGGGAATCTTGTTAAAGTTGAGAGTCGCATGGATTCCACTCAGTATCAGCAGATTCTTGAGAATAATGTTCAAGAATCAGTGACGAAGTTGAAGTTACGCCGGGGATGGATATTTCAGCAAGACAATGATCCAAAACCCCGCTCCAAATCCTCAGGCATTCTTGCAGAGGAACAATTACAATGTTCTGGAATGGCCAGCCCAGTCCCCAGACCTGAATATCATTGAACATCTGTGGGATGATTTGAAGCGGGCTGTCCATGCTCGGCGACCATCTAACTTAACTGAACTTGAATTGTTTGTCCAAAATACCTTTATCCAGGATCCAGGAACTGATTAAAAGCTACAGGAAGCGACTAGAGGCTGTTATCTTTGCAAAAGGAGGATCTACTAAATATTAATGTCACTTTTCTGTTGAGGTGCCCATACTTTTGCACCGGTCAAATTTTGGTTTAATGCATATTGCACATTTTCTGTTAGTACAATAAACCTCATTTCAATCCTGAAATATTACTGTGTCCATCAGTTATTAGATATATCAAACTGAAATGGCTGTTGCAAATACCAAAATATTTAGAACTAAAAATGATTAAGATTAATAGGGGTGCCCAAACTTTTTCATAGGACTGTATCTGTAATGTCTGGTTAAGAGCACAGACGGGGTATATAGACGTGTATACAGACGGGTATACAGACTTGGTGGGGGGATCTGTTCTCCTCCCATTGGTTGCAAAACTAAATGTCACAGCCTTGCCTTTATAAACCCTGACCGGAGATAATCCTACCGCTGGCGGTTCAATGACTGATGACATACTTCATTCAGAGGGAAAATTAAACAGGAATCCTGTTAGAGGAAGTCTTCATCGTTCTCTGCTCGTTTCCCTGTGAAACCCTCTTTTTCATCTCCAGGGAGAGATTTTCTATTTCGGTCGATATTACTTTTAAAATATCCACAAATATCTAAGGCAAAAATGTAGCGGCAATCCCTGGGAGCTCGGCTGCCGTTCACACAGTCCTCTGTCATGGCCCCGCAGATAACCCTGCCATGCATTCAGCTCCATCATCATCTTTTTATATCTTCAGGCTCAGTCGGAACACTTAGAGTCAATGGTAACAAATGGTCGGTCTTGCATTGAATTTTCTGAGCTCATACAGTCCGGTGGTTCTAAACGGACGGTACAAAGAGGCAATGATGACTTTAAAGAAGAAAACTGAATGGAGAAATTATGCAGCTTTTCTCGGCTGTGGACGGATGTGCCGCAGGGAAGGAAGATAATGGTCTCCGCAGGAATTACTTTACTGTATGCTCTCGCCAAATTGCCACTTGTAATCACATTGCACTTCAAGAAATCTATACAGGCCGTCCGGCAATTTCCATCTGCTTATTTAGAATGAGATTAATTTCCCATGATGCATTTTATTTTATTTTTTTTTAGTTAGAGGATGTAAAGGGCTAGTAACCAAAAAGCAACATTTGGGATATAATGTATAGAGATGAGCAAACAGTAAAATGTTCGAGGTTTGATATTCGTTTTGAGTAGCCCCTCAATATTCGACTACTCGAATTGAATATCGAACCCTATTATAGTCTATGGGGGGAAAATGCTCGTTTCAGGGGTAGGCAACATTCGATCAAATTATACTTACCAAGTCCACGAGTGAGGGTCGGGCTGGATCCTCCGAGAAGTCTTCTCCTTGCAGCGTCCCCGCGGCGTCTTCCGGCTCTGAATTCACTCTTCCAGGCATCAGGCCTGGGCAGAATCGACTGCACATGTCTGCACTACAAGCGATGCCTGGCAGAGTGAATTCAGAGCCGGAAGATGCCGCAGGGAAGCTGCACGGAGAAGACTTCTAAAGGTAGGAGAAGAACCAGCGTTGATTGTCCGACTGTATAGCATTCAGCCAATCAATGCTGGTTCTGCATCAAACTTTTACATTCGAACAGCGAGTGGTACTCGATCGAGTACTACTCGCTCATCTCTAATAATGTATACGGATGTAAAATTAGCAATATAAGGCTAGGTTCACACCAGCGTGTGGTCTCCGTTCAGGGATTCCCCAAATCCACATGAAAAAAAGTCCTACTTGCATTTTCCAGGTGGAAACTGGGCAGACCCCATTATAGTCTACGGGGTCATGATCTTACACGGGTAACCGATTTTTAAGCAGATTGGGTTTCTGTTTGGGTCCCCAAGTGGACCCAAAGAACGGAAACTCAACCTAGCATAATACTTCAGCTAGGATCTGTTCAGGGTTGTCCAAGGGCTTTGCTGGACCATGAAATTTGGGACATTTTCAAGGGCTGGTTAATCGGTAGTTTTGGGGTCAAAGGTTAAAGACAATGCTACTAACATCTTCTGAGATTGTAGTTGTCTTTTCTTTCTGACCTATGATGGCTTTTTCTACTTATCTCTCATGTCTGTCCAGGATGCTCATTTTTAGACCATATAGCTCTCATATGCCATATGGTAGCCACCATGCCCCTTATGCCAGCCACAATGTTCTTAAAACATATCAGCAGAATGTGTCAGGGCCATATGTCTAAACACCTGATCACTGGATGTATCACTGTCTCAGTGGTTGGATGACAGTCTCTCACTTGGGATGCCAATAAGTTATTCAAATGTATTAACTCTTGCTAGGGAAGGAGAAGAAAGAACCTGCCATTTTACATAAGATGATACCTCTACTCGGTGGGTAAGTATGGCAATGCCAAGTGGTCTTTAGGATATGCTGGTGGTTTTCCTACAAAATACATTTATGTCATATTCATAAAATATGCCATAAATATCTGCTAGATGCGAGTCCCACCCAAACCGCACCTATATCTAAAGTCAATCCACCATGGTCCATCCCCCAGCTCTTACCTGCCACAACCTCACTGAGGAACTGAATTCAACTTCCATAGAGTGTATATCACATTTGTTTTGTGCCTCTATATTCTGAGCGCTGTAACGTCTTTTTGCTGTCAGTGGACCTCCATAAAGCCGGGGCCCACAGGCCGGAAACGCCGCGATTTACCCGTGGTGGAAAAATCACGGTGTTATACAGTAGTTGCAAAGTGGATGGGATTCATGCGAATCCCATCCCCACTTTGCAGAAAAAACGCAGCGCAGATACGCTGCGATTTCCAAAACCGTTGCAGTTTTGAAAATCGCAGCATGTCAATTATATCTACGGAAACGCCGGCGGCTTTCCCATAGATATAATGGTAAGAGAAAGTCCGCGGAGGAAAACTCTGTGAACTTTCCCTTCAAAGCGCTGCGGAAAGAACCACAAAGCGTTCACGCTGCGGTTTTTCCCACAGCGCTTTAGCACTGCATTTATGTCCCGTGGGGCCTTAGCCTTAAGGATTATTTTTTGCAAAACAAGTTGTACTTTTCATTGGTACCATTTTGGGACTTATTGATCCAATTTTATTACTTTTGGTAAGGGGGAGCAATAAAAGAAACTCCAAAAATCATTATTATTACAGTTTTGTCAATGCCAAATGTTTTATATTTTTTCTTACAGTTTTGGTAATACTTCTAGGGAACCTTGATTTCTTATAGAATACACTGCAATACTCCTACATTGCAATGTAAACTTCACGCAGTCCTTTTTTGGTCCCAGCTCGAGGAGCCTTTTCCTTTGTCTACCAGATACACAGTGATTATAAACAGAACCTGGCTAACTTTTAATGGACATCAGGGAAAAATGGAACCCAATATTCATGAGATTCATCCACCCATTTTAAGCCAAAAGTGTCAATATTGATACGAGAGCGCTGCAGAATATGACACCACTCTATAATTCTATCTACTAAGGAAGACTGAGCCAGAGCTTCCAGCTCAAACAAGGTTGTTCTGCAGTCAGGAGATGGGAGTTATCCCTGCTCACTTATTGAAAATTGAAGTGTGCCATGTGAGTATATGAGAGCAAAGTTATATTGACCTCATGCTATGGCTATGCCTGTTTGGACAGGTTAACCCCTAAGAATCTATACCCCGCAGCTTGAGAAGTGTAACAAATTGTGAGATTGAAGAGTATACCACACTATTAAAATGGAAGACTACCCCAGCAAGAAAGACACAGACTGCCATAGGGAAGCACTATCAATCATTTCAGCCCCAGTCCCAGTGGATGCTCTGTAAGAACTGTACCTCTAGTATCTGTAAAATGGATCTGTATTTGACTACAAACAGAGGTGTGTGAGTGATGTTGGATGAAAATTTCAGAGGAGAACCAAAACACTTGTGGCTTGTTTGTAGGCAATTTGGCAAATTAGGCTCCTCCCCTGGTGCACTTGAGGCTGATTTACATATCCATGAAAAAATTAAGTGGATTTGTGATCAGACAGTGACAGCCATCTGTAGGGTATTCATCTTTCCAAGGTACAGATGAAACCAGTGATTTCTCAGCTTTCCAAGATGCAAAAAGAGGAAGGAAGGGGCACTTTAGCAGGAGGCATGGCTAAACACAAGCCAGGTGCTTTGCACTACAAAAAAAAATTGGAAATCCTTGGAAACTTTGTCACACTTTGGAAACCAGCAAACAAGCTGGGTATTGGTCATTCCATCTGTGAGATTCTCCAAGCTCCATGGAAACAAAAGAACTCCAAGTAACCAGGTTTATTCTCTTTTTTTTCTCCTTTTATTTTAAAAACTACTTTGCTTATTTTGTCATATTTTGTGTTGCTGTATGAACCCATTCCCTTTTTAAAGTGCATTTGAATCTGACTGTTGAAAAAACACATGTATATATGAGTGTGGTTTCTGCTTAACCCTAAAGTCAGTAGTAGTGATGGATATATTCAGGGTGCGTGGGCATTGATGGGGTGCGATTTACCATTAATTTGCAGCCTGAGTGAACGGTAAGTTCAAGATTGAATGAGTGGAGTGATATTAGGCTCCTATTAAAGGACCCTTCATGGCAGTATTTTTGACTTTGGACAAAATAAAATTTTGAAACAATGGGGAGATTTATCATTGCTTACTCCGTAGGGTCCTATATTATAAAACTATTGGCATGCCTGTGAATGGACTCTATATATCAGAATTTATCTTCGCTTATTTTTCAATGGTCTGTGACATTGTAATCACTTATTATGTGATGTTTTATATGTTGTTTTTAGATGTCAACACAAAGAGATAAATGGAGACAAGAGATCATTCTTGAGGTGTAAGCACTTTGCATGTTAACCTTGTTTTATGCACGGAAATGACAGTGGTTAGTAATGGAGGATGTGGGATTTAATGTAGAGTAATCCAATGGAGGTGGACATGAATATTCATGTAATGGTCACACTTAGCTGGAGAACATCTATTGATTTCTCACCCTAATGTTTTTGTAAACTCTTATTCCTATAAAGAATGGCCAACCACATAATACATGAATGGACTATGGCATAAGCCACTCTTAAGATGAAAGCTTAAAGGGGTTGGCCACTTTCAGACCAATATTGACAAACAAATGTACAATAAAAAGATATACAATTGTCCAACATACTTTCTGTATAAATTACTCACGGTTTTCTGAAACTAACAGCACCAATTGCTCCGGAATAGTGGGGGCAAGAGAAAAATATTCCAACTGCACCAGAAATGTTGGAGAAGCACCTATTAAAGGGATCCTATCATACAAACACATTTTTTCTGAGTAACACGTCGGAATAGCCTTAACAAAGGCTATTCTTCTCCTAGCTTTCATTGTCTTCTCCGCGCCGCCGTTCCGTAGGAATCCCAGTTCTTGTCGATATGCAAATGAGTTCTCTCGCAGCACTGGTGGAGGGCCCAATGCTCAAACAGCACTGGGGGCGTCCCCAATGCTGCAAGACAACTCTCTCCAGTGCCGCCTCCATCTTCGTCAGCAACGTCCTCTTCATCCTCTTCTTCCGGTGCAGGTTTCAGACTTCTAGGCCTCAGGCAGAGCAGACTGAGCATGCCCACAGGCCACAAGAAAATGGCCGCTTACATGGTAAGCACAGGGTGGGAGTTTGCGGTTCAGGGGGTAGGGGCTTTGAGGGTGCGGGGGATGAGAGAAGAAATGGGGTTGAGGGGGGGAAAGGGGGTTTGGGAGTTCAGGGGGTGGAGGGGGTTATGGTATGGACCTGTGGGGCAGTGGGGTGGGGGTGCCCCAGGAAGGGTTGTGTGTGTTGAACCGGTGGGGGCCGTTGACGCGTGCCTGTGGAGGGGAGCCGGTGGGGCGCGCAGGCAAGAGTGGCGGTGTGGATGCCACGGCGGAGGAAGAGCAAGGGCGCGTGAGCACGTGCGGGTGGGGTGGGAAGGGGCCGGGGTCGCCAAGGAGTGTGGTGCCGGGGCCGCACCAGAGGTGGGTTGCGCAGAGGGTGAGAGGGCTAGTAGGTAATAAGTTTCATTCTTGGGACAACCCATTTAATAGTCTACTGGATTCATGTTCAGCTCCATCATTGTCATGGATGCCGAATATCCCCGCTGTTAGGACAGCATATGTGCCCATCAGATCTTATTGTGAAGAAATAAATCAGACTACTTCTCACTTGTCACAGCTCTAAAAACAGATCTTAGCCGGAAGGTCTTGACAGAGGCATTTGTCTTAAGAATCTGTACAAGCTTCAGAAATTCCCAAGGAAGAGAACATGCTCCTGGGCGACTGTACATCTTCCCTTGGTGTGTTAACCACCAGTGTCTGTCACATTAGCGACATACTGGATGGATATTTCTCTTAAACTTTTTGAGAACTTTTTATTGAGGTTAATATAGAGAAAAGTGTCTTGAAGAACTGAGGACACCAGTGTGAATAGGATCTTCCATAGACACACTTCTGTGGTCTGATGTATATATTTGCAGGTGTAAGCATCCCCCATGTAAGTAGGTTGTGGGAACTCAGAGAGTCTATTTCGGTTCCCGGTCCAGGAAGCCACAAAGAGCCGTGTAACCTATTTATATTGTTATCTCTATGTGGTTGACTATATATTGTATATTCATTTGTAAACCTAAAAGCAATGAAAAGCTATTAAAGGGGTAACTGCCCATAGACAAAGACTGGGAAGGGGCTGCCGGAGCTTTTGTACTAGATTAATAAGGGATTGAAGAGGTGAGGGTAGTATTGTGTTACATTTAACAAAAGTACTGCTATTATAACTTTTTTTTTTTTGCATTGATATCCCCATTGAAGGTACAAATCAATGGCCAAGATGTTCAAGAAGAAACAGTGGCTCAGTTGTCCTGGGTTCAAATCCTGCCAAGGACAACATCTGCAAGGAGTTAGTATGTTCTCCCTGTCTTTGCAGGAGTCTCCTCCCCTACTCCAAAGACATACTGATAGGAGGACAAAAAAACAGCGTATATAGACTACTACTATTATAGATGCCTCCAGTGGCATGGCTATGTGGACAGCCCAGATGACATGTACGTCTCTCGTTAGGGATTGGACCGCTTGGATTTCAACCCTGACCTTTCCCACATAAGCAGCTTCTGGTGACCCAATTTCTATTTTTTGTTCTATTTTTTCATACCAATATAGATACTAGTGGACTGGATCGCTACATCTTAGGTCATTTAACCAGTTTGCAATATGTCTGAAAATTTTGCTCTTTAGAAATCGTGTTTTTCCATTGCATTGTTCCACATCTGTAATTCTATGACAGATGAAGTGTGAGGAGATGGAGGCAAACATTGGCTGAAGCTAAATGGCAACTTTTCAAACATTTCAAGTTTCAGCCAAGTCCAGCTGTCTGGAAGAGGCTTAATAACATTTTCCCATTAATATTTTGTGACATCAAGAATTACAATTTTAGCATTCCTGGGAAAGTGATCACTAGAAATGAAGTAACAGGGGGGGACAAAATGAGGGGGCAATTGTGTTCCTGGAGTTACTTTTTGGAGTACTGTAAGGTCGTGTTCACACTAGCGTCATGGCTTCCATTTCTCACGGAACGTTGACCAAACTTATTATAAAGTGGATTTAACTTTAGTGAGGTTTATTGGGCTTTCATCAGGCTTATGGTATTTTCGCGGCCCTCACTTTCAGGGGCCCCATGTTTTGTTCAGGCCCAGCTATATGTGCTGATTCATTTCTTAATATAGTTATAGTGCTCAGAGTTCTCTATTTCTGATACTGTCATCCCAGTGAACACTATAGACATGATATTAAAGGGATTCTATCATTAGAATCCCTTTTTCAGGTAATATCATGTCGGAATAGTCTTAAGAAAGGCTATTCGTCCCCTACCTTTATTTCTACTCCGCACCGCCGTTCCATTGATATACCAGTATGGAAATGAGTCTCCAAACAGCACTGGGGGCGTCTCCTGTGCTGCCTGAAGACTCTCCTTTGACCGCCTCCATCTTCTACAGCCACAACTCTTCACCCCGTCCTTCGTGTAGTCTTCTTTTAGCGAGCCTATGTTCAGAATGCAAATTCCACGCATGCACAGTCAGCTCTGCCATTGGGCTTCAGACAGAGCCAACTGTGCATGTCTGTTTGGCCATTTTACTGTGGCTGCTTATATGAGCATACTGTGCCTGTAAGCGGCCACTGTAAAATGGCCAAACAGACATGTGCAGTTGGCTCTTCCCAAAGCCTGATGGCAGAGCTGACTGCGCATGCACAGAATTTAGATTCTGAATGCAAGCTTGAAGACTACACGAAGGACCGGGCGGAGAAGATCGGCTGTAGAAGATGGAGGTGTTGCTGGAAAGTCTTCAGGCAGCACAGGGGACACCCCGTGTGTTACCGGGAGACTCATTAACATACAGGGAAAAACTGGTATATCAACGGAACGGTGGCGCAGCACACAAATCTAAAGGTAGGGGACAAATATAATAAATTTCTTAAAGAGGACCTTTCATCAGATTGGGCACAGGCAGTTCTTTATACTGCTGGAAAGCCAACAGTGCACTGAATTCAGCGCACTATCGGCTTTCCCAATCTGTGCTATGGGTAAAGCGCTATCGGTCCCAGTACCGTAGCTCTTCACAGTCAGAAGGGCGTTCCTGACAGTCAGTCAGGACCGTCCTTCTCCACAGCAGCGCCTATCGCGCTGCACAGTGTGAGCGGGGAGGAACGCCCCCCTCCCCCCCTCCCCTCCTGATAATACTCGTCTATGGACGAGCACTGTGAGCAGAGGGAGGGGGCGTTCCTCCCCGCTCACACTGTACAGCGCGATAGGTGCTGCTGTGGAGAAGGACGGTCCTGACTGACTGTAAAGTGCTACTGTACTGGGACCGATAGCACTTTACCCGGGGCATAGATCGGGAAAGCCGTCGGCTTTCCAGCAGTGTATAAAACTGCCTGTGCCCGGTCTGATGAAAGAATATGATATTACTTGAAAAAGGGATTCTAATGATAGAATGCCTTTAAAATCTTGCCTGAACCAGCTGATTTCACCCAGACGGGGCAACTATCTAATATGTATCGGACCCTTTTTTTTTGTAAAGAACACAATGTGGAATATTCGGGTTGAACCCGGCTCGGTATGAACTTATTTGGCCTTATCTAGTAGAAGCCCTATCACAGACTTCAGTGGTCCTGTTACCCAGGAGGCTGAGAGAAGCCAAAGCAGGACTTAAGACATCTGTGAAGTAGTATCAGACACCACAAAGGATCCCAGGAGAAGTGAGGGAAGGTGATTTTCAGTGTTTATTATTTTCCTGCTCCTCTCCTACTTATTATACCCTGCGGTGTAAAGAGGACTTTCAGTAAAACAAGCTAAGTCCAAAACTAAATTGGTTACAAATATTTACTAAATGTATCTTGCGAGATCACTAACTGTTATTAATTAAGGACCGCCCACTGGACTCTTTCTCATAGTCTCTCTTATACTGCTCAATAGCAAAACATAAGGCTAAGTTTACCATTGGAATTGCACTCATCTTAGTACCAGTATCAGTCAATGGAAACTTTTTTTTTTTTCTGAAACAGCGCCTCTCTTTCCCCTAGACTGTATATGGTACTGCAGTTAATTCCCATTTAAGTCATTTCTGTAATACTAAGAGACATGATGCTTCTAAATAAATAAAAATATCAATCTTGTAATCCTGTAATCTTTGTCATCTCCTTTAAGTCTACTCAATACCAAATAGCTTCGAACAAACTGAATTGGCAGTGGAGCTATAGGATGCCGGTGTAGGTGAAGTCGCTGCTTTTTCCATATTGTATATATTCAGTGGCAACTATTACATTACAATGTGTCACTTAAAACTGTATCAATGACCGAAATTGTGCAGGTGTCGGTGGAGGCCTCTCGGTCAGCACAAGGTATGACTGTAAGGACATGGCTGCTGTGCAGAATGTAATCTAGTAAAGCCCTCTGTAGCCATTACATTCCCAGTATCTTATTCTTACATCCTTTCAGATAACTTACTGCCAATTAACCTTGGCCATAATCTCCTCCAGAGCTGGATTATCTGCTTATCCAATATGTCTACAAGAATTCATTTGCTGTTGGGTTTCAAGTATAGCGAAAAACAAACAAATGAAGAAACAAGCGGCGTGGAACCCAGGGTTCAATCCGTGCTGCAACTTCTCATACACAAGACAGATTACGTTCTCTGTAATTGTGTAAATCCACACTGGGCTGTCACACTTGTCAGATTATGACAGGCAGGCGATGGGAGACGCACAGTCAGGAAGAAAGAGCTTTGTTTGTCACAGTCTGCTGTAGGCGAAAATATTCTTTCTATTCGAGAAAAGTTATCAGTAGCTGTAACACTTGTCTGAACTATAGAGTGACTTGTACGAAGATTTCAGATCCTTGTAGAAATGGAGTAGGGGGCGTCTTACTTCTCTATTGTAATTATACACATAAGGGAACACTCCGGGCAAACTCTATATTGTTATTTATAGTGCTGGGTCATAAGGAGGGGTGCATGGCATAAGGACTTAGCACTAAAGAGTTAATCCCTGGCCCCTTAGGTCTCGGCAAAGATGGGCTCCCGTGGAATGATGAAGTCCTTTGCCAGTTGAACAAATTTACGGTACTTTATTTTCTTTCAAGGAGGTGCAACAATTTTCAGAGCAGTCTCTGACCATGGCTGTGACCACTGAGATACTTGAACAGGTCAACTAGATTGTGACCAAAGTCACAAGAACACAAGAACGACAATCAGGTTTCTCCTTAATGAAATTGTCTTAAAGTCTTTGTGGCAGAGAAGAAAACAATCAGCAGTTCAATAACAAGTTTTCCCTTCGTCGGCCATCTTGTCTGTCTAAGAGAAGTCTCCTTCTACCTCACATGGAATGATGTGGTGGAAACAACTTGATCCTCTTGTGATAACTGGGAATGGTGTTCACCCGTGGCTCCCTTTGTTGACTGGACTCTGTGATGGCCGCCTTCTCTTACACAATTGTTCTTAGTCCCTCACCAGATTTGCCTCCATCTTTACCATTTGTGTTACCAGGTCTGAACCTACTTCTGGGATAAGAGTTTGTTCTTCCAGCCACTGGGAACTCCAACTAAATGCTGTCTGCATGCATGTCATGGTAGCCTCTTCTGAAAGGGGCTCTATGGGTCCCAGCACCTCCTAAACCAATGTGCCTTGTGCAACCATTGCCCTCTTCCAGACTGGGGGTTAGTTCTCCACCTATCAGGCTTTCATCCATCCTACTGTGCTGCTGTGGGCCTCTGTGATACTACTCCCTGTCACTGCCAGCCTCTCCGAGGCATTGTAGGAATGGTGCTCTGCACTTTCATATGTTCTAGCGGCTTCTATGCTACTATTTGTCATAAATAACCTTACCATACACTGCTGCAAATGTGCGGTGTGAACATTGTACAACTCTGTGCAACAGGAGCACAATCCCAGGCAACGGAGTAGACAACACTTTCTTAGTCTAAGTCCACTTTATGAACATTATGACTATGTGTTAGGCCTCTGGGTTGGAGCCTCCGCTGCACCACGCAGAGGCTGCTAGCCCACTCTGTCTGCTGTGCCGGATTGGCGCTTCCGGTCCCTTGTGAAGGAGGGCTGGAACCTCCACATTAGTCTGTGGGAATTCCGGTCTCATCCTGGGACCAGAACCGACACTTCCGGGGTCGGGGGCCAGCAGCGGGCCGGAGGCTATTTGGGTCTCATTCTGGCTCCAGCCCGCCGCTGGTTATTCTGTTTCACCTGTAGACAGCTTCCTCCTGCGCTTTGCTCCTGCTCCTGACCCTTAACCTCCTGTGCCTCCTACTGTGTTCCCATTTGTTGACCTCAGCTTCCCTTCCAGACTACCTCTCCTTGACCTCCTGATTTGGATACCTTCTGACCTCCTATGGATGACTTCAGCTTGTTTCCAGACTACTCCTCTTTGATCTCTACTTGGCTTCTCCATGACCTCTTGTGTATAACCTGACTCTCCTGACTATGTATTTGCTTCTCCCTTCTGCTACCTCGTGACCTCATGTGTACCGACTTGGCCTGTACAACCCTCCTGCGGTCCTTCCGCTATCTCCTGACATCCTTCAGAACATTTCTCTCCTTGCTGACCAGCTCCTCCTATTTCTTTATCCGCTGAGGTTAGTGTTTCTGGGTTTTCTGGGTCCTCTACTACTTGGGGTGCGGCAGCGTTCTCTGAGCAGTTGCAGTTCTGAGTCCCAGATTTACCAAGTCCAACTCCACCATCAGGAGCTCTGGCGAAGACCTCTGGGGCTTGATTCCGCTCTGATTAAGAAAGTGCTATACACTTAGGACAAAACACATAGAGCATCAACAATACCTTGAAACATACAGTTTTGAGTAAGCGGGAATGTTCAGGCTACCTCCTTACACCTGCACCAGGCACTACTTTCAATTTGGAGACATACAGAGGTAAAGATGTGGAGCCCTACGAGCTCGGAGGCGTCCCCAGGTACAGTAAAGGTCCATAGGAGCCTCATTACATCCATGTGCACGAGTCCTAACAAGTATATTCTCTCCCCCACAACAAACAATAACTGAAACTCTCCCCATCCCCTTCCTTCGACACTTCGCAATTTTGCCTATAGGAATTAAATTAAAATTCAATTTCCTTTTCTGAAAGAGTGAACAAATTGAAGTGCCACTTATACTTAACTGCATGTGTTTCCAAATCTGGAGCAGAGAGCGAGGAAGAAACCCACATGTCACATTCAATAACTGAGAGTGTAGGAAAATACAGCAGTAAACGGTTTTGTCTGTGTTATAATACAAATGAATCGGAAAAACAGGATATTTAAAGTGGGAACATTACCCCCTACCAGATCCTAGGGGCCCATATGGGTCTCATTCCCATGTACTGTGTAAGACACGTGTCTCTCGGTAAAAAGTCAAAGCACTTCTCGACGTAAGTATCCATTTTGCTAATTCTTGTGTATTTCAATGTATATATTTTATAGAATACATTTGGGATGTAGGTTGCTGGACATCCAATATTTGAGGGCAATAGATAATGGATATCACTTTATCCATATATTTTAATATTTATGTGCCTGGAACAACTCTCTAAATTGAAATATAGTATGCCTGGAGTGAAAGTGACAACACACTAGAAGTCTATGGAGAAGGGACGGGGAGGAGTGAGCAGCAACCCAGAAGAGAGAAAGACATAAAGGCTTTCATGTATATTGTACAACGGCCATTGATCACTGCTGACATCACCCAGACTCCGGTTACAAAGACTCATGCGCCAATTACCAATCATTGTTCCTTCCTTAGGGGCTCAGTATACTGTACTATATAGTCATCAAGCACTTCCTGTAATAGACATAAGTCCTCCATGAACTGTCTTCAAGTGATACTTGTGTTTATACATACAACCAATCAGAGGAGACACAGTGTCAGGGGGAGGGGACACAGCAGCAGCCTGAACCAATGATGAGAAGGGAGGTGTGTCTCAGACCATCACAGACCTCCTGTAAGCGCTGTAGCTAAACTGTAGTCACAGATCACAACCCTGCACCAATGGAAGTTCCCTAAAAATCAGCCAAATGGCAAGATCTAAGGAAAATAAAAAGCATATTAACATCCTATACAACTAGTGAATGAAACTAACATGTATTCCTACAGACTGGTGAATGTGCTACTACTGTAACTAGTATGCTTATATCTCACTCCACAACAGAACGTGGGTATTCATTCCTCAAACAGGAACAATAATAGCTGGTGAAAGACCATGGGCAGATTTATTATGCCTTGTACAACAATTTTCGCCCATAGAAGCCATGAAGAAGTCTTAAAATTTGTTCTAAAATTTGAGGGCTTTGCACCAAAATTTGTGGCTTTATTCTGCATTGCACTACCCTCACCACTTTCTTGGAGGATGCCACACCCTATGCCAGTGCAGGTGGATATGAAGATCATTGATAACTAGAGATGAGCGAACACTAAAATGTTCGAGGTTCGAAATTCGATTCGAACAGCCGCTCACTGTTCGTGTGTTCGAACGGGTTTCGAACCCCATTATAGTCTATGGGGAACAGATACTCGTTAAGGGGGAAACCCAAATCCGTGTCTGGAGGGTCACCAAGTCCACTTAGACAACCCAGGAAATGATGCCAACACCTCTGGAATGACACTGGGACAGCAGGGGAAGCATGTCTGGGGGCATCTAACACACCAAAGACCCTCTATTACCCCAACATCACAGCCTAACAACTACACACTTTACACACTCAATACCACCTCTCTGACAGTAGGAAAACACCTTGAAACATGTGTATTTGGCACTTGCAGTGAGGAGAGCTTGTCACCAGCAGTGAATTTGGCCCTTGTAGTAAGTTGAGGTTGGCACCAACATTTGTTTTGAAAATCAGGGTGGACTGAGCCTCTAACCAGCAGAGTTTGGGCAAATTCATGGTGGAGGGAGCCTCTAAAAACCCCAGTTTGGACCAATTCATGGTGGAGGGAGCCTCTAAAAACCCCAGTTTGGACCAATTCATGGTGGAGGGAGCCTCTAAAAAACCCAGTTTGGACCAATTCATGGTGGAGGGAGCCTCTAAACAGCCCAGTTTGGACCAATTCATGGTGGAGGGAGCCTCTAAACAGCCCAGTTTGGGCAAATTCATGGTGGAGGGAGCCTCTAAAAACCCCCGTTTGGACCAATTCATGGTGGAGGGAGCCTCTAAACAGCCCAGTTTGGGCAAATTCATGGTGGAGGGAGCCTCTAACCAGCCCAGTTTGGACCAATTCATGGTGGAGGGAGCCTCTAAAAACCCCAGTTTGGACCAATTCATGGTGGAGGGAGCCTCTAAACAGCCCAGTTTGGGCAAATTCATGGTGGAGGGAGCCTCTAAAAACCCCCAGTTTGGACCAATTCATGGTGGAGGGAGCCTCTAAAAACCCCAGTTTGGACCAATTCATGGTGGAGGGAGCCTCTAAACAGCTCAGTTTGGGCAAATTCATGGTGGAGGGAGCCTCTAAAAACCCCAGTTTGGACCAATTCATGGTGGAGGGAGCCTCTAAAAACCCCAGTTTGGACCAATTCATGGTGGAGGGAGCCTCTAAACAGCCCAGTTTGGGCAAATTCATGGTGGAGGGAGCCTCTAAAAACCCCCAGTTTGGACCAATTCATGGTGGAGGGAGCCTCTAAAAACCCCAGTTTGGACCAATTCATGGTGGAGGGAGCCTCTAAACAGCCCAGTTTGGGCAAATTCATGGTGGAGGGAGCCTCTAAACAGCCCAGTTTGGGCAAATTCATGGTGGAGGGAGCCTCTAAAAACCCCAGTTTGGACCAATTCATGGTGGAGGGAGCCTCTAAAAACCCCAGTTTGGACCAATTCATGGTGGAGGGAGCCTCTAAAAACCCCAGTTTGGACCAATTCATGATGGAGGGAGCCTCTAAACAGCCCAGTTTGGGCAAATTCATGGTGGAGGGAGCCTCTAAACAGCCCAGTTTGGACCAATTCATGGTGGAGGGAGCCTCTAAAAACCCCAGTTTGGACCAATTCATGGTGGAGGGAGCCTCTAAACAGCCCAGTTTGGACCAATTCATGGTGGAGGGAGCCTCTAAAACCCCCAGTTTGGACCAATTCATGGTGGAGGGAGCCTCTAAAAACCCCAGTTTGGACCAATTCATGGTGGAGGGAGCCTCTAAAAACCCCAGTTTGGACCAATTCATGGTGGAGGGAGCCTCTAAACAGCCCAGTTTGGACCAATTCATGGTGGAGGGAGCCTCTAAAAACCCCAGTTTGGACCAATTCATGGTGGAGGGAGCCTCTAAAAACCCCAGTTTGGACCAATTCATGGTGGAGGGAGCCTCTAAAAACCCCAGTTTGGACCAATTCATGGTGGAGGGAGCCTCTAAACAGCCCAGTTTGGACCAATTCATGGTGGAGGGAGCCTCTAAAAACCCCAGTTTGGACCAATTCATGGTGGAGGGAGCCTCTAAACAGCCCAGTTTGGACCAATTCATGGTGGAGGGAGCCTCTAAAAACCCCAGTTTGGACCAATTCATGGTGGAGGGAGCCTCTAAACAGCCCAGTTTGGACCAATTCATGGTGGAGGGAGCCTCTAAAAACCCCAGTTTGGACCAATTCATGATGGAGGGAGCCTCTAAACAGCCCAGTTTGGACCAATTCATGGTGGAGAGAGCCTCTAAAAACCCCAGTTTGGACCAATTCATGGTGGAGGGAGCCTCTAAACAGGCCAGTTTGGGCAAATTCATGGTGGAGGGAGCCTCTAAAAACCCCAGTTTGGACCAATTCATGGTGGAGGGAGCCTCTAAACAGCCCAGTTTGGACCAATTCATGGTGGAGGGAGCCTCTAAAAACCCCAGTTTGGACCAATTCATGGTGGAGGGAGCCTCTAAAAACCCCAGTTTGGACCAATTCATGATGGAGGGAGCCTCTAAACAGCCCAGTTTGGACCAATTCATGGTGGAGAGAGCCTCTAAAAACCCCAGTTTGGACCAATTCATGGTGGAGGGAGCCTCTAAACAGCCCAGTTTGGACCAATTCATGGTGGAGGGAGCCTCTAAAAACCCCAGTTTGGACCAATTCATGGTGGAGGGAGCCGCTAAACAGCAGAGTTGGTGGAAATCAGGGTGGAGGGAGCCTCTAACCAGCAGAGTTGTGGGAAAGCAGGGTGGAGGGAGCCTCTAACCAGCAGAGTTGGTGGAAATCAGGGTGGAGGGAGCCTCTAACCAGCAGAGTTGGGGGAAATCAGGGTGGAGGGAGCCTAGTATTAGCAGAATTGTGCAACGCTTATGGTGGATGAGTATGAGGATGCGGAGGAATTGGAGAGGTTGAGTACAGACATGGAGTTTCATGTTGGGGTGCTTTACACAGGTGGGCACAAAAATGACGGCTCTACCCAGTGGTGGTTCATTTTTATCAAAGTGAGCCGGTCGGCACTCTCAGCTGACAGACGGGTGCGCTTGTCAGTGATGATGCCACCGGCTGCACTGAACACCCTCTCAGATAGGACGCTGGCGGCAGGACAGGACAGCACCTCCAAGGCATATAGGGCAAGTTCAAGCCACAGGTCCAACTTCGACACCCAATACGTGTAGGGCGCAGAGGGGTCGGAGAGGACAGGGCTGTGGTCGGAAAGGTATTCCCGCAACATGCGCCTATACTTCTCACGCCTGGTGACACTAGGACCCTCCGTGGCGGCACTTTGGCGAGGGGGTGCCATCAAGGTGTCCCAGACCTTAGACAGTGTGCCCCTCGTTTGTGTGGACCGGTGAGAACTTGGTTGCCTACTGGAGGAACTGCCCTCCCTGCCGCCAACGTCACATGCTGGAAACATCTCCATCATATTCTGCACCAATTGCCTGTGGCAAGCATTGATGCGATTGGCCCTCCCCTCTACCGGAATAAAAGACGAGATGTTGTTTTTATACCGGGGGTCAAGGATAGCAAAGATCCAGTACTGGTTGTCCTCCATGATTTTGACAATACGCTTGTCGGTTGTAAAGCACCCCAACATGAACTCAGCCATGTCTGCCACAGTGTTAGTTGGCATGACTCCTCTGGCCCCACCGGAAAGTTCAATCTCCATTTCCTCCTCATCCTCCATGTCTACCCATCCGCGCTGCAACAATGGGACGATTCGAAGTTGCCCGGAAGCCTCCTGTATCACCATCACATTATCGGACAACTCTTCTTCCTCCTCCTCCTCCTCCTCCTCCTCCTCCTCCATTAAACGCAGTGAAGCGGACAGATGTGTGGACCTACTCTCCAGCTGTGACGGATCGGATGCTATCCCTAACTCCTCTGTGTGATCTGAGTTATCCCTGATGTCAATCAGGGATTCTCTCAGAACACACAAGAGCGGGATTGTAAGGCTCACCATCGCATCCTCAGAGCTCACCCTCCTTGTGGACTCCTCAAAGACCCGTAGGATGTCACAAAGGTCTCTCATCCATGGCCACTCATGGATGTGAAACTGAGGCAGCTGACTTAGTGGCACCCTAGGGTTTTGTAGCTGGTATTCCATCAAAGGTCTCTGCTGCTCAACCACTCTATTCAACATCTGAAACGTTGAGTTCCAGCGTGTGGGGACGTCGCACAAAAGCCGGTGTTGTGGCACATGCAGGCGTTGCTGGAGAGATTTTAAGCTAGCAGCGGCTACTGTCGACTTGCGAAAGTGGGCGCACATGCGCCGCACTTTCACCAGTAGCTCTGGAACATTGGGGTAGCTCTTTAGGAAACGTTGCACCACTAGGTTGAAGACGTGGGCCAGGCATGGAACATGTTGGAGTCCGGCAAGCTCCAGAGCTGCTACCAGGTTCCGGCCGTTATCACAAACGACCATGCCTGGGCCCAGGTGCAGCGGCTCAAACCATATTGCCGTCTCATCGAGGAGGGCATCCCTCACCTCGGAGGCAGTGTGCTGTCTGTCCCCCAAGCTGATCAGCTTCAGCACAGCCTGCTGACGTCTACCAACGCCAGTGCTGCAACGTTTCCAACTCGTAGCTGGGGTCAATCTAACAGCGGAGGAGGAGGCGGTGGCGGAGGAGGAGGCGGTGGCGGAGGAGGAGGCGGTAGAGGAGGAGGAGGAGGGGGGTGTTCTTCTCGTGTCCCTGCCAGGAATGTTAGGCGGGGAGACGAGGTACACCGGGCCAGTTTGGGAAGCAGTCCCAGCCTCAACTACATTCACCCAGTGTGCCGTCAGTGAAATGTAGCGTCCCTGTCCGCATGCACTTGTCCACGCGTCGGTGGTCAAGTGGACCTTTGTGCAAAGGTCTAAGGGCCCGCCTGATGTTGAGTGACACGTGCTGGTGCAAGGCGGGGACGGCACACCGGGAGAAGTAGTGACGGCTAGGGACGGCATAGCGAGGTGCCGCAGTTGCCATCAGGTCCAGGAAGGCGGGAGTTTCAACAAGCCGGAACGCCAACATCTCCTGGGCCAGCAGTTTAGCGATGTTGGCGTTCAAGGCTTGCGCGTGTGGGTGGTTAGCAGTGTATTTCTGCCGCCGCTCCAATGTCTGAGAGATGGTGGGTTGTTGTAAAGAAGCGCCTGATGGTGCCTTTGATGGTGCAGGAGAAGGAGATAAGACAGGAACAGGGGAGGATGAGGGAGAAGTCAACAAAGTGGCGGAGGCAGATGAAGTGGTGTCCTGGCTCGTCCTCTGGAGTGCATCGCCAGCACAGTCAGCAGTGGCAGAGGCAGAGGCAGTGGCAGAGGCAGTGGCAGTGGCGTGAACGGCAGGCGGCCTTTGTCCTGCCGTTGCTGCCTGCCACTGATTCCAGTGCTTGGATTCCAAATGACGGCGCATTGAAGTGGTGGACAGGTTGCTCTTCTCAGAGCCCCTAATCAATTTCGAGAGGCAAATTGTGCAGACAACACTATATCTGTCCTCGGCGCATTCCTTGAAAAAACTCCACACCTTCGAGAAACGTGCCCTCGAGGTGGGAGTTTTTCGGGG
The DNA here is from genome assembly GCF_031893055.1 of Leptodactylus fuscus. Lineage (NCBI taxonomy): Eukaryota > Metazoa > Chordata > Amphibia > Anura > Leptodactylidae > Leptodactylus > Leptodactylus fuscus. Next base: position 31,658,007 of record NC_134268.1, read on the forward strand.
CTGGGTACGAACTGGAACATCTTGGGAGATTCCGGGTGTGGCCTGGCTTCGCCTAAGCTGCTGACCTCTGCCTCTGCCTCTAGCTACCCTTTTTGGTGCTGCACTTGCCTCAACATCCACACTACTTTCCCCGCTTGACATCCCCCCTGTCCAGGTCGGGTCAGTGTCCTCATCATCCACCACTTCCTCTTCCAACTCCTGTCTCATCTCCTCCTCCCGCACAATGCGCCGGTCAACTGGATGCCCTGACGGCAACTGCGTCACATCATCGTCGATGAGGGTGGGTTGCTGGTCATCCACCACCAAATCGAACGGAGATGGAGGAGACTCTAGTGTTTGAGCATCTGGACACAGATGCTCCTCTGTTAGGTTTGTGGAATCGTGACGTGGAGAGGCAGGTTGAGGGACAATGAAAGGAGCGGAGAACAGCTCTGGGGAGCAGGGACAGTTGGGGTTATTGTTCTGTGAAGCTTGGGAATTTTGGGAGGAAGGAAGACAAGACTGTTGGGTAATAGGAGAAGAGGAGGCAGAGTCTGACTGGCTGCTGGACAATGTGCTGTAAGCGTTCTCTGACAGCCATTGCAAGACCTGTTCCTGGTTCTCGGGCCTACTAAGGTTTGTACCCTGCAGTTTAGTTAATGTGGCAAGCAACCCTGGCACTGTGGAGTGGCGCAATGCTTGCTGCCCCACAGGAGTAGGCACGGGACGCCCTGTGGCTTCACTGCTACCTTGCTCCCCAGAACCATTCCCCCGACCTCGCCCACGGCCTCGTCCACGTCCCTTTCCGGGAGCCTTGCGCATTTTGAATTCCTAGTTAGAAATTGGCACTGTATACCAGTAGTAAAAATTGTGGGTGCACGTAACCCCAATATATTCTTTGAATTACCAGTCAGAAACTGGCACTATATGGCAGTAGCAAGAAATGAGGGTATTTGTATTCCCAATATATTCTTTGAATTCCCAGTCAGACAATGGCACTGTATACCAGTAGTAAAAATTGTGGGTGCACGTAACCCCAATATATTCTTTGAATTCCCAGTCAGACACTGGCACTATATGGCAGTAGCAAGAAATGAGGGTATTTGTATTCCCAATATATTCTTTGAATTCCCAGTCAGAAACTGGCACTGTATACCAGTAGTAAAAATTGTGGGTGCACGTAACCCCAATATATTCTTTGAATTCCCAGTCAGAAACTGGCACTGTATACCAGTAGTAAAAATTGTGGGTGCACGTAACCCCAATATATTCTTTGAATTCCCAGTCAGACAATGGCACTATATACCAGTAGCAAGAAATGAGGGTATTTATAACCCCAATATATTCTTTGAATTCCCAGTCAGACAATGGCACTATATACCAGTAGTAAAAATTGTGGGTGCACGTAACCCCAATATATTCTTTGAATTCCCAGTCAGACAATGGCACTATATACCAGTAGCAAGAAATGAGGGTATTTATAACCCCAATATATTCTTTGAATTCCCAGTCAGACAATGGCACTGTATACCAGTAGTAAAAATTGTGGGTGCACGTAACCCCAATATATTCTTTGAATTCCCAGTCAGACAATGGCACTATATACCAGTAGCAAGAAATGAGGGTATTTATAACCCCAATATATTCTTTGAATTCCCAGTCAGACAATGGCACTGTATACCAGTAGTAAAAATTGTGGGTGCACGTAACCCCAATATATTCTTTGAATTCCCAGTCAGAAACTGGCACTATATGGCAGTATCAAGAAATGAGGGTATTTATAACCCCAATATATTCTTTGAATTCCCAGTCAGACAATGGCACTGTATACCAGTAGTAAAAATTGTGGGTGCACGTAACCCCAATATATTCTTTGAATTACCAGTCAGAAACTGGCACTATATGGCAGTAGCAAGAAATGAGGGTATTTGTAACCCCAATATATTCTTTGAATTCCCAGTCAGAAACTGGCACTGTATACCAGTAGTAAAAATTGTGGGTGCACGTAACCCCAATATATTCTTTGAATTCCCAGTCAGACAATGGCACTGTATACCAGTAGTAAAAATTGTGGGTGCACGTAACCCCAATATATTCTTTGAATTCCCAGTCAGACAATGGCACTATATACCAGTAGCAAAAATTGTGGGTGTATATAGCCCCAATTCTATTGCTAGGGGACTTGCAGGGTATTTCTGAGGTGAAGGTGGGGGGGCACACCGTTGGAACGGTGATTTGGGGTGTATATATGGGGTATACGGGAATACACTGTCAGTGTGTTCCATTCAGGATCCTGGGAAAGCTGGGTTGCGGCGATTGAGCCCGTCAGTACCACGTTACACTGACAAGCTTCTCCCTGGAATTGAAGTTATATGTAAGCCCAATATATTCTTTGAATTCCCAGTCAGACAATGGCACTATATGGCAGTAGCAAAAATAGTGGGTGTATATAGCCCCAATTCTATTGCTAGGGGACTTGCAGGGTATTTCTGGGGTGAAGGTGGGGGGGCACACCGTTGGAACGGGTATCGGGGGTATATATCGGGTATACGGGAATACACTGACAGTGTATTCCATTCAGGATCCTGGGAAAGCTGGGTTGCGGCGATTGAGCCCGTCAGTGCCACGTTACACTGACAAGCTTCTCCCTGGAATTTAGCTCTTACAAGAGCTGTTGTGGTTGTCTTCTCCTTCCTATCCTAGCCTGTCCCTGCCTACCCAGAATCTAAGCCCTAGCTAGCTGGACGGAAACCTCCGTCCTCGGTGAATTGCAAGCTCAGAATGACGCGAACCTGGGCGGCGCTGTTCTTTTAAATTAGAGGGCACATGTTTTCGGCAGCCAATGGGTTTTGCCTACTTTTCTCAACGTCACCGGTGTCGTAGTTCCTGTCCCACCTCCCCTGCGCTGTTATTGGAGCAAAAAAGGCGCCAGGGAAGGTGGGAGGGGAATCGAGTAATGGCGCACTTTACCACGCGGTGTTCGATTCGATTCGAACATGCCGAACAGCCTAATATCCGATCGAACATGAGTTCGATAGAACACTGTTCGCTCATCTCTATTGATAACCCATGGCAGGGCCTTACACATATAAACACTAGCAAATCCCAGCCACACGTTGTAGAAAAATACACTCGGAAATGCTGCAATTTCCAAAACCATCACTTAAGGTACAATTGACATGCTGCAATTTCCAAAAATTCAAGTGTTTTTGAAAACAGCTTTTCCACTGCAGATATTTTTTGCAATGCGCGGATGGGATTAGCCAGAATCCCATTCACTTTGCAGGTAATGTAAAGAGCTGTGATTTCATAACATGGGGCTTCAGCCTAAAGGGGGTAAACCAGTCATCAATCATTTATCTAGGTGGGAAATTCTAAATTAGCGGGAGCCCGAGTGCTAAGACCTGTCCCCCCAGGTGTCAGACAGGGGACCATGGTGCACTACTTCCTCCAGCTGTAATACGCCATGTGTCTAGAAGGAGCTTTTATGAAGCAGAGTCTGTACATGTACTCGCTGCTCCATTTTTCTTTGCCACTAATGGATGTAGCAAATTGTATAGTTTTACAGCTGGGGGGAAGCAGCCGAATCCCCCCAGCAATCTACCATTTATCAAGTCTCCAGTGAATTATGATAAATGCCTGTGGCTGGAATATCCCTTTAAGATGCAAGAGCTGATAGAGCTCAGCAGATGGGAGGCCCTACAAGGGCACACTGAGTCCTCCTGTCCCCCGTATGTGGCATCGGTCCCATAGTGCGAGGAGGGTGAACACCTCTCCATATATTGCAGAGCTTCTGGCGAGAAACATTTACACATAAAGTGATGGACAGGGACCATGCTGACATGAAAATCCAGTCCTCTGGATAAAAAGATTCTGCGGCTTATGAAATCGTAGCGAGACTGTGTAATATATGAGCAGTCAAAACCCATTTACTGGCAGCTTTTCCCTCCAGGCCTCTGCTTTTTAAGCATATTTTATTAATGCACGGCTTTAGAGAATACTTCAGGAAAAGGGTTTGGTAAACTCCATAGTCGGCCTCATTTACAAGGCGCAGCTTGGCAGAACTTCCTCTTCAAGCAATTTATTGTCATATGTATTAAAGGGGTGCCGCCATTTCTACAAATAAAGATTCATTGTGGAATGAAAAGTTATACCATTGGCCAATATACTTTTTTCTATCAATTGCTGATGGTTTTTAAGATTTTTGCTGGCTGAACTTCAATTGGGACCTTCGTTGTTTACTTCTAGAGAATAAAATCTGGCTTGGTCAAGTGGTGGACTCACAGAAGACAGAAATGTAAGGGTGGGCACCATGGCCATAAAGCTGCGCTTTGTTGTACATAACAACTCCATTCCATGGGTGGACAGGTCTTCAGATGCTGTGATGATGGTGGCATCGTATGTTGTCGAGACATGTGTGACACATGGCCAAGACAGATTATGATCCATTAGAATTGAGGGTTAGTAATGAAGATAAGGCGAGGTCTTAAAAATGTGAGAAATTGTAGACCATTGGTGAGGCAACCTTGTTGGAAAATACTAGTTTTGCTGATATCCATCTTGACCCACCTAAGCTAAGCATGCTCATTTATGGCTACGTCATACTCCAATATATCAATCATATCAACTATACAATGAAATAACTTAGACGTCTATAGGTGACATATGGGCTTGTCAACTCTCTGTAATATGTTAACAATACCGCGGTCGCTCTGAATAACTTGACCATATGTCCAGAGCCAAGGATGTCTTCACATCCCATCTATCCACCCACTTCCATCCCATCTGGACATCTGCTTCTTATGTGGACCTCAGAGTCAATTTTCCCAGTTCTTTTGTCACCCATTCTTTGTTATCCATGTTTATCCCTTGCCCATCTTTGTCCACCACCTTTTCTGTTCATCCTTGATCTATTGTGTTTTGCCTTTCATTGGTAATCCTCATTGTCTTCTACTGCCATCATTGCCTTCCTGTTGTATAAGATCTTCCATGACTGTTATATCATATTACCATTGGTGCTTTGTCTACCTCTGACCTCCTGTGCCCCCTATTTTTTGCTGTCTTCATCTCCCTCAAGTTTTCCTCCATTGTCTTACTCCATTATCTGGCACCAGTCCCCTTATCTTTTCATTAGTTTGGCTACTTTCTTTGTCAATCCTTTCCAATGAGATCAATATAATGAGAATTTCACAGTTCATAAATTGGATCAGAAACAAGAAACTTTTCAATAAAATCTTGTGCTATCATGTTGAGTTAGTTACATCAAGACCTTAAATGGCAACTCTTGCCTTGTGAAACTAGTTTTTATGGATATACTACAAAATAACTATAGTTTGCTGCCAGACAGGATCAAAGTCATCAGTAGACCAGATGAACCCATGGTCTTTATAGATGATACACTACATGGAGAAAAATATTGGTCCCAGCTCTTAATCTATGACTTTGGGAGTATTCCATTCCATCCCATTGACCCAATGTATAAAACCTAACCATGCCCTGCAGTGGCTTTGCGAAAAACATTTGTGACAGAATGGCTGGTTCTCTGGAGTTCATCCAATTCCAGCATGTTTTGTGGAAGAATCACACTTCTCTACCTAATACTAGGTTCACACCTGCTTTCGGGTTTCCGTTCTTCAGGTCCTCTTGGGGACCTGAAAAAATGAAACCTAATCTATTTAAAAAGCGATCACCCCTAGACTATAATGGGGTCCACCAGGTTTCTGCCCGAAAATTGAGGAGAGAGAATTCCTGCTTGCAGGGCTTTTGTTAGACTCTGGGCTGGAGCCTCCGCTGTGTTGCATGGAGGCTGCCGGCCCGCTCTATTCCCTGCACCGGGTTCAGCAATTCTGGTTCCTGGAGGAGGAGGGCGGGAACCTCTGTAATATTCTGTGGGGGATTCTGGTCTCCTCCTGGGCCAGAACGATATTTCCGGGGTCAGGGAGGTCAATGGTGGCCCGGAGGCTACTTAGGCCTCATTCTGGCTCTGTTCCACCGCTGGTTATTCAGTTTTCCTCTGAGAATCAGCTCTCCTGCGCCTCTACTCCTACCTTTCTGCCTTTTCCCTGCCTTCCTGAGTTGTTTCTGTTTCTTGGCTCTGGCCTCCTAGACCATCTCTCCTTGACCCGTGATTCGGATAGCTCGTGACCTCCAGTAGATGACCCCCAGCTTACCTAAAGACCACACTTCTCCTTGACCTCTGATTTGTATACCTTGTGACCTCCTGTGTACCGACTTAGCTTGTTTGACTACATCTTGACTACCGCTGGATTCTGCGTGACCTCCTGTGTACCGACTTGGCCTGTACAACTTTCCTGCGGTGCTTCCACGATCCCTCGGCAATCATCCATACTGCACTCAACCCTGCTGACCAGCTTCTCCACTTTCTTCACCAACTTAGGTGAGTGGTTTTCGGGTCTTCTGGCTCCACTGCTACTTGGGGTGCGCTGTGCGTGTGATGGTCTCTGGGCGGCTGCGGTTCTTTGGTCCCAGAGTTTACCAAATACAACTCCACCATCAGGAGCTCTGGAGAAGCCCTCTGGGGCCTGGTTCGGCTCCAATTTGGAGAGCGTTGGACACTTAGTGCTGTTTTGCCTCGGTGTGCGGGGGGGATTCTGGTTACCCGGGACTAACTAACCAATATTATTGCACTAGGTTCCTAACAGCTTTTCTCTTCACAATTTTCAAGCAGAATGGGGACAGAATCCCCAAATGAAACCGAGCCTTTGGTGGAGCAGGGATAAAGCTATGGGGTTGTTTTTCTGATGATGGCCTGGACCCCTTTGTTCTGGTGAAATAAATGTTAATATTTCAACGTACCGAGACATTGTGGTCACTTGTATGCTTCCAACTTGGTGTTAACAAATTGGGAAGACCCTTTTCTGTTCCAGGTGGACTGGGTTCCAGTATACAAAGCAAGGTCCATAATGGCAAGCTAGGATAAGTTTGGTGTGGAGGAAACTGATTGGTCCAAACAGAGCCCTAACCTCAACCCCATCCAACATGATTGGGGTGAACTAATGAGAGTCAGGCCCTCTCAACATCCAACGTTCCCTCCAATACACTCCTAAATCTTGTAGCAAACCTTCCCAGTAGAGCGTAAGTGAGTGTAACTATGGATTTATAATGGGATGCCATAAAAGAGTCTGTAGGAGTAATGTGTAGGTGAAGTCTATATTCTAACAACGAAAAACCAATAAGCATATTCCGAACATACTAATACATGGATCAAACGAGAAAAATATTTAGCACTAAAATATAAACACAGTGAACGAGACTGATGATATCATCGAATTTCATAGCAGCAGATGAAGAAAAGTGGGTCAAGATTATAAAAATATCTTCGGGTAGGTGTAGCGTCAGTACATTTGCTTTATCCATTTAATTGGAAGAGAATAGAAATCTGGCTTTTTCTTTGTGCTCTGAACTTCTCCGGATTACTGAACTTCAGGGTTGCGTTGGGAATGATTGTTGTTATAAAATGTTATTATAAAATATACAGGATATAAACGGGCACAATGATCCTCGACGGTGACTGTGCGCTGTGAAGAGAGAAGGCATTAGATAGAATCAGCCGTAACAATAGAGACGATGACATGAAAAGGTCAAAGAAAGCAAAAACTGAAAATATTAAGGACGAGAAAACAAAAAAAAAAATCATCGATTATTCACAGTACCGAGAAAAACATCAGATGAGACAGAGAAAATGTCGGAGACTGCGTGGTCCGATTCTTCATGCCCTGAAGGCTTCAATATTAATGTAAAGCACCATGGAATTAATGGTGCTATATAAATAAATAAATAAATAATAATAATAATAATAATAATATTTTAGAACCTCGGGATTGTGTTTAGGTCGATGGATTATATCAGGAAGGGGGAGGGGGGCATGACTGATAAAGAAAAATAATCACTATAATCCTTACAGTCTTTACTGATAATTTATTGCTAATATATTGTATTCCCAAGTCCTATATGTGACTGCTGCCTCCATCTCCCGAGACCTTGGCTAAAGATTGTTTGGGAACTACCAGGCCTAGAAGATTAGCTTCATAGATTAGATAACAATGCCTTGAAGAGAGACCGGCCTGTTGTGACATGTATATGGCAGATGTGCAATTATGCTACGAGAATGATGGCTGATTGTCAGAAATTTGGCTTAGACCCAGTTCACATCTGTGCTCGGGTGTCTGCTTGGGGACCCACAGAACGGAAACTTTTTTTTCCTTTGTTTCTTAAATGTAGCTTGTGAGCCCCTTATAGGGATCTCGGTGTACATTTTTTTTCCTATCAGTATGTCTTTGTAGAATGGGAGGAAATTCACGCAAACACGGGGAAAACATACAAACTCCTTGCAGATGTTGTTCCTGGCAGGATTTAAACCCAGGACTCCAGCGCTGCAAGGCTGCAGTGCTAACCACTGAGCCACCATGTTGCCTTTCACTGAACGGAAACTTAATCGGCATAAGAAAGCAGTTACCTTAGGAAACCCACGGACTCCATAGACTATAATGGGGTTTGTGTGGTTTCCATTAGGTTTCCACCCGAAAAGGGTGAAAAATGTGTAGAGGGGGACAGAATCCCCATATGGAGTACAAGTGCTGAGGTGAACTGAGCCTAAAAGGGGATGTCCAGCAGCAAAATGATTTTATCTGTATCCATAGGATAGGTTACCAATATGTGATCTGTGGGTAGTCAACAACTGGACCCCACACACATCAGCTGTTCCAGCAATTTCCATTTGTTCATTTTCATGAAAAACACGTTGATCCAGGGTTTTTATACTGTCTGCAAGATTTGGAGTCGGGAAGGAATTTTTTCCCCTGAAATGTGGCAACTGGCATGAGCCTCATGGGGTTTTTTGCCTTCCTCTGGATGAACACTGTAGGGATTGTAGGGTTATAGGTCGGATTTGATGGACTGATGTCTTTATCCAACCTCATCTACTATGTAACTATGTAACTGAACAATTTGGAATATTCGGGTCAATCTTGGCTCGGTATTAGTCGCCTCACCCATCTCTAGTCAGTACTCCACCGATCTTTATGTCCTATCCAAAGAACAGGTCCTGGAAAATCCCTTTAGGCTAAAGCCCCACTTTGCTGAAAAGCAGATTTTGTTGCAGTTTTTTTGTGGATTGAGCAGAAGGTAGAAGTATAAGAACTTCTTCTATACATCCCGTTCCATTTGTAGGCCATTCTTGTCTTTGGCTTAAAAAAAACACAACAAAATCTGCAACACAAGAAACTGCGTTTCCACAAAGTGGGGCCTGAGCCTTCAAGAAAGACTGAAATGTTCCAAACCTATAAAGAGTTGCGCTACTATTAACAAATATGTCACATTATACAAGTGTACAGTGTATTTTGGTGTACTACCGGCATCTGAAACGCCAGCCCTAATAAATCTGCCCAATGTTTTCTCCGTTGTGTTGCTGAACACAGAGACGTAAATTTCTAGACTAAATTTCCCATAAGTCTGTCATAAGTATTGACGGTAAACCCTCTATCGCTGATGGCTTCTATAAAGATGAGTGGTGACCCTTGCTCAGTATTGTGCGTCCCTTAGAACGCGGCCGTCTCGCTGCAGATACAGTTTATGTCTATATTGATTTACTGACAGATCTAAGTATGAGTTTAGCTCATGTCGGTCATTCTTACAGCCGGGCTATCTGGAATGTCATATTAAACGGTTCTGTTGCCTTAAAGCATATTTCCAGCCATTTGTAGAGATGTGAACAATCCCCAGCGCTCGGTTATTTTCACCAGTCCATAGACTTTTAATGGGTTGGCAGGGTGTTCGCTTGGAGACCCAGTTTCGTGATCAGTGGGATCCCATCTGAGACTCAGTGAATCAGTCTATTCATATGTTTGGGGTTTTTAGATGGCCCACTTTTCAGGTCCATCAAAAAATCTGATATATCTACCTTTGCCTGATTTGTTAGCCACATGGCCTCCATTAAAGTCAATGGGTTCCTCTTCAATGACCGTCAAAATGTGTTCCGTTTTTCAAAGTGGCCAGAAAAGATTTGTGTAGAACGTAGAAAGAAGGAAGATGTCTTGCGGAGTGACAAGTTTCTTCAGCCTCGCTTTCTATCACTCTGGAGATACCTGTTTCCCCCGATGCTCTGATCTCATTCCAAGGAGGGATCTCCGCAGAGTGATGTAACACCAAAGAAATCATTGAAGTAGATCCAAAAACAAAGGATAGGAATGTTCTACAAGAACACAAGATACAAAGCGCCATAATTATCTGTTTGTTTATGGCAGGAGATAAAGACGCAGGATAAAAACCCAACACTCCGAGAACAAGCGATAACAAATGGGTGGAAGTCTTTTATCTGCCGGTCCTGGGAACCTCACTGTGTGCCCATAGTACAGGAAATACAGCTGAGGAACCACCAAGATCTGAAGGGAATCTGCAGCCAAAAACTCAACATTCATTTATGGCCTGGGCTGGATCCAATCTCTCACCCTGAAAACATTCCATGGTCACAGTTACATCATGTTAAAGTTGAAAGAAGACGCATCTGTTAACTTTAACCTTTTAATCTCATGCTGTGTTGATCCAGATGAAGCCAAAAACAAAACCTCAAAGTACAAAGATAATCCTTGTCTTCAGAATTAGACAATTAAACGTGTAATGCATATTGGACATTTTACTAACAAAGGGCTGGTTCACACGAGCACAGAGGGGAAGGATTATGGGGCGTAATCCAGGTCATAATCTGCCCCTCACATTGGTGGTCTATGTAGACCACCAGGCTACTTTTTTCCGTGAGCGGCATGTTGCCGCTCACGGAAAAAAGAAGCGGGCTGCCCTTAGTTCAGACGGACTCCGTGGTTGATTCAGAAATTAAGAAACTAAAATTAAATATGTAAGACAATTCATTTAAGGAGGACCTGTCATCAGATTTGAAAAACCCTGGAGAATCTCAATGTAAATAATCTTATAACACCCAATCAGCATGGGTTTATGAGAAATCGGTCCTGTCAGACTAATCTGATCAGATTCTATGAGGAGGTCAGTTCAAGACTGGACATGGGTAATGCAGTAGACGTGGTGTATCTGGACATGGGTAATGCAGTAGACGTGGTGTACCCGGACATGGGTAATGCAGTAGACGTGGTGTACCTGGACATGAGTAATGCAGTGGACGTGGTGTATCTGGACATGGGTAATGCAGTGGACGTGGTGTATCTGGACATGGGTAATGCAGTAGACGTGGTGTACCCGGACATGGGTAATGCAGTAGACGTGGTGTACCTGGACATGAGTAATGCAGTAGACGTGGTGTATCTGGACATGGGTAATGCAGTGGACGTGGTGTACCTGGACATGAGTAATGCAGTAGACGTGGTGTATCTGGACATGGGTAATGCAGTAGACGTGGTGTATCTGGACATGGGTAATCCAGTAGACGTTGTGTATCTGGACATGGGTAATGCAGTAGACGTTGTGTATCTGGACATGGGTAATGCAGTAGACGTGGTGTATCTGGACATGGGTAATGCAGTGGACGTGGTGTACCTGGACATGGGTAATGCAGTGGACGTGGTGTATCTGGACATGGGTAATGCAGTAGACGTGATGTACCTGGACATGAGTAATGCAGTAGATGTGGTGTATCTGGACATGGGTAATGCAGTAGACGTGGTGTATCTGGACATGGGTAATCCAGTAGACGTTGTGTATCTGGACATGGGTAATGCAGTAGACGTTGTGTATCTGGACATGGGTAATGCAGTAGACGTGGTATATCTGGACATGGGTAATGCAGTAGACGTTGTGTATCTGGACATGGGTAATGCAGTAGACGTGGTGTATCTGGACATGGGTAATGCAGTGGACGTGGTGTACCTGGACATGGGTAATGCAGTAGATGTGGTGTATCTGGACATGGGTAATGCAGTAGACGTGGTGTATCTGGACATGGGTAATGCAGTAGACGTTGTGTATCTGGACATGGGTAATGCAGTAGACATGGTGTATCTGGACATGGGTAATGCAGTAGTCATGGTGTATCTGGACATGAGTAATGCAGTAGACATGGTGTATCTGGACATGGGTAATGCAGTAGACATGGTGTATCTGGACATGGGTAATGCAGTAGACGTTGTGTATCTGGACATGGGTAATGCAGTAGACGTGGTGTATCTGGACATGGGTTATGTAGTGGACGTGGTGTACCTGGACATGGGTAATGCAGTAGACGTGGTGTACCTGGACATGGGTGATGCAGTAGACGTGGTGTACCTGGACATGGGTAATGCAGTAGACGTGGTGTACCTGGACATGGGTAATGCAGTAGACGTGGTGTATCTGGACATGGGTGATGCAGTGGACGTGGTGTACCTGGACATGGGTAATGCAGTAGACGTGGTGTACCTGGACATGGGTGATGCAGTAGACGTGGTGTACCTGGACATGGGTAATGCAGTAGACGTGGTGTATCTGGACATGGGTGATGCAGTGGACGTGGTGTACCTGGACATGGGTAATGCAGTGGACGTGGTGTACCTGGACATGGGTAATGCAGTAGACGTGGTGTATCTGGACATGGGTTCTGAAGTAGACGTGGTGTACCTGGACATGGGTAATGCAGTAGACGTGGTGTATCTGGACATGGGTAATGCAGTGGACGTGGTGTATCTGGACATGGGTAATGCAGTGGACGTGGTGTACCTGGACATGGGTAATGCAGTGGACGTGGTGTATCTGGACATGGGTAATGCAGTAGACGTGATGTACCTGGACATGAGTAATGCAGTAGATGTGGTGTATCTGGACATGGGTAATGCAGTAGACGTGGTGTATCTGGACATGGGTAATCCAGTAGACGTTGTGTATCTGGACATGGGTAATGCAGTAGACGTTGTGTATCTGGACATGGGTAATGCAGTAGACGTGGTATATCTGGACATGGGTAATGCAGTAGACGTTGTGTATCTGGACATGGGTAATGCAGTAGACGTGGTGTATCTGGACATGGGTAATGCAGTGGACGTGGTGTACCTGGACATGGGTAATGCAGTAGATGTGGTGTATCTGGACATGGGTAATGCAGTAGACGTGGTGTATCTGGACATGGGTAATGCAGTAGACGTTGTGTATCTGGACATGGGTAATGCAGTAGACATGGTGTATCTGGACATGGGTAATGCAGTAGTCATGGTGTATCTGGACATGAGTAATGCAGTAGACATGGTGTATCTGGACATGGGTAATGCAGTAGACATGGTGTATCTGGACATGGGTAATGCAGTAGACGTTGTGTATCTGGACATGGGTAATGCAGTAGACGTGGTGTATCTGGACATGGGTTATGTAGTGGACGTGGTGTACCTGGACATGGGTAATGCAGTAGACGTGGTGTACCTGGACATGGGTGATGCAGTAGACGTGGTGTACCTGGACATGGGTAATGCAGTAGACGTGGTGTACCTGGACATGGGTAATGCAGTAGACGTGGTGTATCTGGACATGGGTGATGCAGTGGACGTGGTGTACCTGGACATGGGTAATGCAGTAGACGTGGTGTACCTGGACATGGGTGATGCAGTAGACGTGGTGTACCTGGACATGGGTAATGCAGTAGACGTGGTGTATCTGGACATGGGTGATGCAGTGGACGTGGTGTACCTGGACATGGGTAATGCAGTGGACGTGGTGTACCTGGACATGGGTAATGCAGTAGACGTGGTGTATCTGGACATGGGTTCTGAAGTAGACGTGGTGTACCTGGACATGGGTAATGCAGTAGACGTGGTGTATCTGGAATTTTCAAAGGCTTTTGATACTGTTCCACATAAACGGTTGGTATGCAAAATGAGATTGTTGGGACTGGGGGAAAACATATGCATTTGGGTTAGCAACTGGCTCACTGATAGGAAACAGAGGGTCCTTGTTAATGGTAAATATTCAGACTCGGCCACAGTCACCAGTGGGGTGCCGCAGGGGTCAGTATTAGGTCCTCTCTTGTTTAATATCTTTAGTAATGACCTGGTAGAGGGTTTACAAAGCAGGGTGTCCATATTTGCAGATGATACTAAACTCTGTAGGGTAATTAATAATGAGGAGGATAGTAGAATATTACAGGGGGATCTAAGGAAACTGGAAGCATGGGCGGAGACTTGGCAAATTAAGTTTAATGTTGACAAATGTAAGGTTATGCACTTTGGTCAATGTAATAAAATGTACGACTATGTACTTAATAGTAAATTACTGGGTAAGGGTGCATTCACACTAAGTATACGCTGAGCTGATTCTGAACGTAAAACACATTCAGAATCAGCGCGTACAATGCAGATCCCATTCATTTCAATGGGAGCCGGCATACATGCGCTCCCCATTGAAATGAATGGGCTGCTTTTTTTCCCTATTGGTTTCAATGTGATACACGCGTAATACACTGAAAGCATAGGGAAAAAAGCTTCCCATTGATTTCAATGGGGAGCGCACATATGTCGGCTCCCATTCAAGTCAATGGGATCTGCTTTTTACGCACTCATTCTGAACATCTTTTTACAATCAGAATGAGTGCAGCGTTACATCGTGTGAAGGCTCCCTCTTTCTTAAATAGGTATCTGCCCCTAAAATACAAAAAAAGTCCCGCCAGGTGTTAAATATCCTGAATGTAGGAGGCCGATAGATTTAGGCATCTGGTTACATTCATGGTCCAGGATGTCAGAAGCTCCAAGCATATGGCGGCACATTGATATGGGGTTTTGGGGCTGTTTACTGTGCTTTTTTATATGGGTAACATAAGGATATATGAAATATGTACATATATCCACTATTAGAAGGGGATTCAGGAAGGAGGTTGAATCTGACTATATAGGTGAAATAGCGGAGTAATAAGACTAGAAGTAGTGTGTAGAAGTGTACCCTTCCGTTAATGGATTTACCCCGATACCGGGCACAGTCCTCTCCCGGTGATTCATTCTCATTGTTCCGGTAATTGAGCTGATATATTCTCATACAGGAATCTGTGCAAAGTGTTTATTGCAGCCATACATTATACAGCAGTGGTAGCTGTGAGGTCCCCGGGCGCGGTGCTGGAGAGACGGATATTATGCATTTCATAGATGTGAGATCCTTCAATGCAAGCGCATACAGAAACGAGGTAATGACTAATCCTCCTAGGTTACGTGGTATGCGAGGGAAAGTCCTAGCACACTGCCATATTTCGGGAATGACCATTTTTATTTTGCGTCCTGTTTATCTCCTTAGCAACAGCTTAAATCAACAAATCCAGAAAGGTAGCGTGTTATTTTTGGCTCCGTTATTGGCTGATGCCATGTGAACACGTCCTTTGCATTTTTCCCCTGAAAAATATTCTTATATATTCTTAGAGTCTTATATATTAATACACTTAAAGTGCTATTTTTTTATGATCTTATTTCTATTTTTCACAGCATTATCAACACTATAATCTTACAGATTGCACATTGACCACCGAGCCACATGACACTTCCTGTTCTGTAGAAATCACTTTCACCAGTTTTTAGCAGTCGTTTGCATTGCTATCTCAGGAAGGATTACACATAGAAGGCTGGTGTCACACTTTACTGCCCTGCTCCAACCTGATTTTTGGACGGAGCTGGTCAAGAATATAGGGCGGCTGTAGGGGCAACACGAAACTCTTGGCAGTCCACATTTATTTCAAGAACAGGGCCCATCGGGGCAACACGGTGGCTCAGTGGTTAGCCTTGCAGTGCTGGAGTCCTGGGTTCGATTACCGCCAGGAACAACATCTGCAAGGAGTTTGTATGTTCTCCCCGTGTTTGTATGGATTTCCTCCCATTCTACAAAGACATACTGATAGGAAAAAAATATATATATAGGGCGGCTGCAATGGGAACACCCCAGTCTGCTAGAAAATGCAGCACAATGAACAGAGAGGCCAGAGGCCATACAAGACTGCTAAACAGAGAAGAGCACTTGATAGTAGTCGGGATGAATACATCACCATCGTCATCATCAGCATGGAAGACATCATCTTACTCTGGACTGGTGGAAAGGTTAGGCCTTGGTTGTTGCACAATGAACAAGGTCTGCACTGTGGCCTATTCAGCCTGGGTAAGTAAAGGTTTCTTTGATATTGTGTCAGTGACAAGGATGGAGACCCCAAGCAGTTCCAGAGAGCAGAGAATTACGTGGAAGAGTAATAAGCTAAGGCTAAGTTCACATCTGCACCCAACTCTCTACCGCTTGGGTCCACCGTGGGATTAAAATGGCAGAGTCAGAACGATAAAATCAGCAGACACCATAGACTATAATGATTTTATACTAAAACCGTGCAGGACCTTTCTCTCCACCAACTCTGGCGTAGATGTGAACTTAGCCTAACCTTGTTGTTGCTGCATTGAATGTGAAGTGTCCTGCACCAGTTGTTAAACCGAGAGACTGTATATTTATGCTAACCAAAAAGCATCCTCAAGATAACCCAGGAGACTACCTATATGAGGAGAAGGAGACTTCCTCCCCACTTGTGTGTTGCTAAAGGACTAGTTAACCTGTTACTGCATTTGCTGCTTTGCAGATCTTTCCTGCGCTTTACCATAAACTTATCGGCATACTGTTAAATACTGCAGCCATGTGTCTATGGAATCGAGGAGTGTTGCCCTACAATATAATGACTCAGTTTTGTTGAATTATCATGTTACTGTGTGCATGAGGCCTAAAAGGGATAACTAATAATGATTAATGTTTATTATCCTTGCTACATAAGTGTCTGATCGCAGGGAGTCTGACTGCACCATCCCATAGAACGGAATGGAGTGTTGACAGAGCATGTGCAGTACCCCTCCCCCCATTATCATCGCCGGGTGCTCCCATGTTCTGCGGATAGGGAATAAGTGTTAAGTGGACAATCCCTTTAAATTATTACAGGCTCCACTAAGTGTAAATGACGCAAATAACAACGTGTAACATAAGATAAGAAAAAGCTGAAGCTTTATTTTAACGGAATATGGAAGCTTTAGGGTCCGGCTTCATTTGTGATAGAGCAAAGTTTTCCTTTTAAATAAGTTATATTGCTTTAAAGACATTTTTACTACAACAGGAGTGTATCCTACACGTCAGACCGATAAAAGAGGCGAAAACATTCCTTATACATCCAGTTATGGGTAGAACTTCTATAGTATTCCAAACTTGATTTTTTGCGTGACCTACAAACCCAGATGGGTTCCCCAGTACAAACAATACAGAAATACGGTCCATTACATTACTAGTCCATAATTTGGTTTGGAAGCACGTGTAAAAAGAAATTGACAAGTAATATATAGAGATATATTTAAGAAAACAAGCACATTTGTCCAGCTAGTTCACATTCACCACCATGATACACATAGGATACTACATCACATCTATGTACAAAACTCACCACAACGTTCATTACAATTCAGAATGATCTGAGATGAAAATATGGAAGGTATTCACAGCTATGACATATCCTTACTGCAAAAACATAAGGTTCTCCTTATAAATCAGCAAGGTATTTATAGAACCCCCTACCCTTTAATAAAGTCCTCTAAATCGTGGGTTGTAGGATGTGTACAATTGTGTTCTGTTAGAAGCCATCTTCACAATACGCTGCTCAGATCCCCAGCAATCGGCTGTAATTTGTGGCAGCTAGTGGCTGATTTCCCCACAGCACTCCCAGTGGAGAAATTAAGTATTACATAGTTCCAGTTGGAATCAATGAGCTGTCTAGGTCATGTTGGGTCTTCCAGAGTGAGAGGATCCCCTTCAATAACTCAAAATTTCATGAATAAGGTATTTAAAGGGCTCTTATCATTAAAACTTAATTTTTTCCCACTACCACGTAGGACTAGCCTTAAGAAAGGCTATTCTTCTCCTACCTTTAGATGTCTTCTCTGCGCCGCTATTCGGTTAAGATCCTGTTTCTCGCCGCCATTCGGTATATAATCCGTTTTTTGACGGTATGTAAATGAGTTCTCTTGCAGCACTGGGGGCGGACCCCAACGCTCAAACAGCACTGGGGGCGGACTCCCCAAATGCTTCAAGAGAACTCTCCAGTGCCATCAACATCTTCTTCAGGTCTTCACCGGGTCTTCTTCTGGTGTTGGCTTCAAACTTCTAGGCCTCGGGCAGCTGACTGCGCATGCCTACCGGCCACAAAAAAGTGGCCGCTTACAGTACTGTGTAAGTGGCCATTTTCTTGTGGCCGGCAGGCATGCGCAGTAGGCTTTGCACTAGGCCCGAGGCCTTGAAGTTTGAAGCCAATCCCTGGAAGTAGATGTGAAGAAGACCCGTTCCTGAAGAAGATGGAGGCGGCGCTGGAGAGTTCTCTTGCAGCATTGGGGACACCCCCAGTGCTGTTTGAGCGATGGGGTCCGCCCCCAGTGCTGCGAGAGAACTCATTTGCAAACCAGATTATATACCGAATGGCGGCGCGGAGAATACATCTAAAGATAGGAGATGAATAGCCTTTAAGGCCATTCCTATGTGGTAGTGAGAAAAAAATTAAGTTTTAATGATAGGGTCCCTTTAAAAATAGGTTTTCTGAACCAGTACCACTTGGGTACCGATATTTGAATACGTCACAAGTGATCATAGGAAATTTTCCTCTGTACAAGAAACTGCCCCTTGGTTCTAGGAAGCATGAGTAGACCTCACAAACAATAATGTACATGTAAGTCTAGGGGGGAGAAGGATAAGAAAGATGGACAGCATGGAAGCATGGGGTCAACATCCCGAATGGAGATAGACTTATATACCTTACTATTTCTGATTTTTAAGAAGACCATCATCACCATTGTGGCAGTAAACAAAAAAGTTACAAAACATGAAAATATAATATTGCACTTTACAAAATAATTTGTACATTGCGTTAAAAAAATCACTTTTTAGATTACTTACAAAATACTTTCTGTACATTCAGTTTAAAACCGGTTGATCTACCGCACAAAAAATGCAGAAGACGTTGTCATCGGGCGCACGCGCCTTCACTACATCGCTGTAGAAGATACTGCAGAGAAACTTCTTTGAGGATTTCGGAAGTCATTTACATCATCTATGATCCCCATCTTCTTCCAGCGTCTGGAGTTGGAATCTCCTTCCGAGAAGGTGATCTATATACGTTGCACATTGAGAGAATGGTTTCATACAAAAAGACGCCATCTTCTAAGACAATACCAATATAAATACAGTTCCTCAGTCTTTTTTCCTATAAGGACGTGTACTAAATCTTGTATTCGCTGTCATAGACATTATTTACAAGTTGTAATGTCTCTGGTGGGGCAAGGATTCCAGGAGAAAAGATGTCTTCTCCGTTTATGGGCCTCTTTCCCATCAGGCATCAGTTTGGCTGGGGGTTATATTTCCATCAGAGTGATCTTGAAGCCTTGTTCCACCACGCTTTCTACGTTCATTATGAAGGTGTCCTCATTGGAGTAGTGCTCGATTATGTTGTCATCCATATTCACCAAAATGCTATACAGAGAACAGACCAGAAACATGTGCATTAGATGGAGTGAGCCACTGGACAAAGAATTAGACCCTATGAGTGTGCACTCGATGAGGGTGAGTTTGCAACGGGTTGCACTCGGATGACATCGTGTATTACACAATGTACTCGCTTCTATGGGAGCCTCTGATCTGTTCCGTTCTGATGACACAGAGCAAGATACAAGCTGCTTTATTGTCATCAGAATGGAACGGACCATCGGACACCCCCTTGGATGGCACACTTGGACATGTGTATATAAAGCATTATAGCATAGATATGTTAGATCACGGGGTGACCAACCGTTGTGTCCCCATTTAAGAGCTAAAAAGCGAGCTCTTCTGTCACTTGCAATGATAAAAACTCTTGATTCTTATATCCCTTTATTGATGAAAATTACTGTTTATTAATTAATTAGTTAATTTTTTTTCCACAGTTTTAAAAATGTTTTACATTTTCCACTCTTCACCACTAAAGGAAGCATCATCTCTTTATTGTGTCCATGCGCCACACAGTAGACAGATGATTTCTAGTTGCTAAAGGACCTTTGATGACATCAGTAGAGGTCCTTACGCAATCACAGTGACACATAATGTTTCATAGAATGTGTGGTATCATATAATGTCAAAAAATAAATAAATTTCAAAAAATTCTAAAATTAATTAGATTTTTTTTTGGTAACTAAAGTAAATGCACCATAGTTCCAGCCTCAACCACCCACATGAACAAGCCTATGTAATCAATGATCAGGACACACCATAGATCGAACGTCGATGGATCGTCCTAATCACATAATCATAGATCATAAAAATGATGAGAAAACTATTCAAAAATGTCAAAGGTATTGCACTCTATAATTCCCTAATATATAAATGTGTTATCCATGTGTTTCATCAGTGTTCAGAGACACACCATACTAAGAATACAAAAAAAGGATCACAGTCTTGGTACCTATTGGAAGGAGTTCCCAATAGATGAATACCTGGTTGTCAAAGAAACTTAAGGGCATAATCTGGGAATAATAGCCAAGCTAGAATAAGTCCTCCAGAAGGAAGAAGTTCCCATGTTCAGATAGCTGAGGATAGGAACGGAGGATGTTTGGAGGTTGTTCAGTGGCTGGGAGAGAAGTCTAGTGGGGTAATATCTTATTAGACCATGCCCTTTGGTTTCCTTGAAAACTAGGTATTAATCTATAGGGAGCTTCTTCCAGTAGGTGGCGCTAGGAGCAACTTCCTTTTTTTGCACCAGTGAGGTCTTATTTGTATCCCTTACCCAGAATTCTTAGCAGGGCGTGCATGGTCTTATTCGTCCCTGTACCACTCTCTCCCTATTGACCATTACCCCTTTGTATCACAATCTTGAAACAGGTAAAAAATATGCAAATCTGTTCTCCAGGATGTAATTAGGAGAAGAGTTCCTCTGTTTGCTGTGTAGGTGCACACTCTCCCTAATGAGTATGATTATCCCCTGATTCTAGCCTTGAAACAGTTAAAACAAAAATCCTCATCCTATGCTATACACTGCGAATTCTATAATAAATGTGCCATAAGCAGTAACAATTGCAAACCCAATCAGTAATGCAAATCCATCCGGTCCTATATGTGCTGTACAATAAATTCTGCTCCAGCTGTTGCGACCATTAAATCTGAACGCGAAGGCCACAGATAATGGCTAGCCTTTTCTTGGGTTAGATGATGCCGATAAGCATGTCGTGAGCATGAGACTCTTAAGACGCACAGGAAAGGCAGCGGCATTATAAAGTAGATATTTCAGCTCGGAGTGACTCATTATTTATACTCGGAGCACTGATATGACCATAACATTGGAGTCCTGTGTAAATATATGGCCGTTGTTTGACAAACTGCCGGGCTCCACTTCCCCTTAATGTATGAGTCATAGTAGTACTCCGAGTAGCTGCAGCCCAGTAAAAACCTCACAGAGATTTCAGTTTTAGGAATTTCACTGCAAAACTGTCAGCACTGAAAACCGTACAAAGGAGAAAAAATCCAAATATTCTTTTTTGTTTCTGGCAGATATAGGCCTTGTTCACATCTGCCTCGGTAATCCGTTCAGGGGAGTCCACATGGGGACTACTGAACGCATTAGCAAGCGGTGTGCAGTGAAAGCACAAGGACCCCATAGACTATAATGGGGTGTGTGTGCTTTTCTCACAGTTTCTGCATGGAACATGCGGACAGAAAAGTAGTTCACGATCTACTTTCCTGTCCCTCTCACTCAGTCCGTTACAAAACTCTCCCTGCCTCACTATGCCTAGTGAGCCCACCTATTACTAACCCCTCCCACTCTCCCTGTCTCACTATGCCTAGCAATCCCACCCATTACTAGCCCCTCCCGCTCTGCCTGTCTCACTATGCCTAGCAATCCCACCCATTACTAGCCCCTCCCTGTCTCACTATGCCTAGCAATCCCACCCATTACTAGCCCCTCCCACTCTCCCTGTCTCACTATGCCTAGCAATCCCACCCATTACTAGCCCCTCCCTGTCTCACTATGCCTAGCAATCCCACCCATTACTAGCCCCTCCCTGTCTCACTATGCCTAGCAATCCCACCCATTACTAGCCCCTCCCACCTTTCCTGTCTAACTATTCCTACCAATCTCACCTATTACTAGCCCTTCCCATCCTCCCCCATCAAATAAGTAGTAGGGGGAGATTAAAGGAGTTGATACTACAGGATCAGACTACACAGGGTTTGTTGGTAGTCTGTTACCATGGCGACGCATAGGTCTGCATACGACTGTAGGAAGGAAAAGGTAGGAACTTTACAATGGACTACTTGCAACCAATTATTTTATTGGTTCCATCTAAATTGACAAATAAAGCCAGTGTGCATTGATTTAACATCTCTATAAATAGTCACCACTGCGGGATCATAAAGGACGAGTAGGATGCGGGTCATGGATTTTAGGGTCAGACTATGGTCTATGAATTTTGCCAGAATTTCACATTAATGAGGAAGTTAAAGCTCAGTTTTTGATTGAAATTCAATTCCAAAGGGGTTTTCCCATGAAAATAACAATTAAAAAAAAAAAAATTTTTGCATTTTTAAAGATTTCCTCTAACCATTTTAGTGGTGACATCTGTTGTCTTGATCTTTCGCCAGTGGATATGACCATGAATGTAGGAACTTTCTATAGTCTGGGGACTTGTTAGAAAACTCAGTCATGATGTCCAAGTTAGTTCTTTAATATTAGACCAATAGTAGTCTAATCTCAGCATCCCCGCTGATCAGCCACCGATCACTTCACAGCTATGAGTGGCAATACAACTTTACCATTCAGTTTAATAGGAAAACTGTAATTCCTTGCACAACCACTAGGGACTGCGATAGTGCTTTCGAGTAAAGGGTCCCTTTAAATAGCTGATCGGTGGGGGTGCTGAGAGTGGGACTGCCTTTGATCTATCCTGAGGCATCCAATCTTACTGCGTCCTGAAATGCAATCTATGTATTATATATAGGCAATTTTCTTACCCTTTTTTGCTTTTCTTATAAATTTTTGCAATTTTTTCTGCAGGAATGCCATATTTTTCAGATATCTGCAAAGAAAGCAAATGAATAAAACAACAGAAAGATTGAATATTATGTATGGACACGGGAGAATGTGAATAAGACATTAGAGGATGTGCCGATGTCCGGCCATACAGGTGAGAGTTTATGTTTGTCGTCCCATCGATGTGTTTATTTGTGGCACTATACTGCCCTCTACCTGTAGTACATAACACAACAGATGCTGCATTACAAAGCAAGTCGCTCATTGTATCCGATTTTATTCAAGTGACGCTCAGACTGGGTACGTTATATACTATCCGCCATAGCACTGTATACTAGTCTCTGCTTCTGGCGAATACGTCCATGCGGTACGACTGGCCGGTTTTAATTCATTCCCCTCCCCCCTTTGGCACGAGACGCTCCTGAATCATTTAAAGACGCCAACCTTTAATAATTCTTGCAATGTCCCAAAAGCTAAACTTGAAACCGATCCAAATCCGGCTCCGGAAAATGGAGAAGATGGTGCACAAAGGCCAAAAATGCGCCACTTTTACTGCACCGAAAACTGCCGCTAAGTATATGTCTAATATAAGGGGTATTGTAAAAAAACCAAAACATACAAATGTGGCAGAGTTCTTATAATGAGAGTCAATTACCGCCATATGCAGCTGTTGCGTATCTTGAGGCCATATGTTCATTTCCTGATGCATATGTCGAATGTCATGAAAGACAAGGTGTGAACAGAGCCTGATATGTAACATGTTTTATCTTCTAACTAAGCTCTTCCGGGTGTCACCAGATGCCAGCACGGACATAATATACATCTATAATATACTCACAGCTTCCAATAATCCCTTCACTGTTGGATATTTGAGCATCAAAGCATCAAAAACTTCATCGCTTTCCTTTCTCACATAAAGCAGCACTGGAAATAGCAAAGAAAAAAAACAAGATGAAATCTGCAGATTATTTCCATGATCCTGAAATAGAAACTACAAAGGAGTTTATTAATATAGGAAACACGGGAGAAGAGACAAGATTCTACTAGGAGTAAGCCATCCATCTTCTGCCTCTAGTAAACAGGTCAATGGTAACATGAAGCCTGGAACAGGACATAGCCTTGTAAAAATAGGTTAACCAGCTAAAAATATTGTCGCCCTAGGTTAAGGAGAGGTCGTCAGTATCAGATAGCTGAGGGTCCAACACCCGGGACGGTCATAAATCAGCAGGAGATGATACACAGAGAATGGAGCAGGAAGCAGACAACGCCGTTCTCCGTGTAGTGGCCAGAACAGGGTATTGCAGATCATCTCCCGTTCGCTTGAATTTAAGAGGTCATGAATGTAGTCTAGTTTATTACAGACAGAATGTGAGAGTAGCAGGACCTCGATATGTGGTTGAGATTTAGGGCCCGTCACTTGGTGACAGAAGGGGAGTCTTACAGTGTTATAAAGTTTGTGCAGTGCAGGGAGATCATGGACCTGTCCGCCACAAGATGTACTGACAGTTTGACCATTGTACGAATTGAAGACTGGACGCCTTTATTGAAATCAAGATCTATGGGCACTAGAATTATAGGATGGGATGTCGATCCAGGGATTTGCTCTGAATGCCATGTTTGGAGATGGGAAAGAATTGTTTCCGCTATTGTGGGGCGACTGGCATCTATACCATTGCGGGGGGGGAGGGGGGGGGAGAGTCGCTTTCCTTGGCTCAAAATGAAAGGATTATAGATAGGACATGATATCTTAATTCAGTTTATATTTATTTATTTAAAAAAAAAATCACCTTTTTTGCTTTCTTCTTTTATTTGCTTGGGTGCAGGAGGCCCAAATTCCTCATCCACAGGACGGAGCAACCGCTTTACCAGCACGCTGCTTCTGCAGGGAAACGTAGTATATCAATATATTGTAATATTAGGATTACCAATGCTTGAAATAATCTCTAGGTAGAAGCTCCCACTGACTGTGCAGGATGAGGAGCGACCTGGCCAGGAACTAACTTAGATCCCGGGCCATGGTGATCCGTATTGGCTGTCATTCCCTGCACACTGCTCATTACAAAGTGGCGCTCACTGAAAGTTGTCTACAACTGACAGAGCCAAGTGCTGAGACTATGACCCCGGTCACCTCGCCCCCCTGCAACCCACACTTGACTAATACAAATGGTAGTTCCAAGCAAGATGATTTTCCTATTAGTGACACCTTTAGGTTCATAGCCGACCCGCAAACACTGTAAACCCCTTATAGCATCAAATGCTATTCCGCACAATGTACAGAGCCAGAGGCAGATGGCTCGGTGCACTGTGCAGCGACTATTGTAGCAGTTTATGGAGCCATCTGCTTCTGGCTCTGTACACTACTCAGAGAACAGGTGACCGGTCCTGGGGCTGGGGTCATCCCCCAAGGATCTTGTACTAAAGACCTCTCCAAAGAATACGTCATTAATATAACACCTTGCATAACTCCCTTCCGCTAATTGTGGTTACTGCAACTACAAGTATTGGGGATTTACTGCAAAGATTGAGAGTCCTCAGTAGTTGATACCTTTTTTAATGGCTAACAAAAATGATGACAGATTGCAAGCTTTCAAGACTACTAGGGCTCTTCATCAGGCATGTACTGTAATACCAATGAGGACTGTATGATGCAAGGTTCACACTAGAATTTGGGGACCCGATAAACAGAATCCCTAGCCGCTTAAAAAGTAGTCACCTGCAGAAGCTCCATAGACTATAATGGGGTCTGCCGGGTTTCTGCATCCTGCAAGCAGCACTTTTCTTTCCGCATATTCCCCAAACGGTTACACAACGCTAGTGTGACCGCAGCCTTGCAATTTTCCATATAACAGACTTACTATATATTATATCTCTTACCCTTCTATTTCATCATCTGTGTTATAGAAAACCTGCAAGTGAAAAAAAAACACAGTAATAAAACATGAACGGAACAAAGAATGTGTGCAGTGACATATCCCACATCTATCTTCATTCACTTTCTAATAACCATTGAACATTGCTAGAAAAGGAGATTACGCTCAATATAAAACGACTTTTATTAAGGTAAATTATACAGCACGGAAATCGTTGCCATTAATGAGAATTTACGGGTTTATGTAGTGAAGGAGAATTTCTACACCTTCTATTACGTTCGGTTTTGTCGTCTTGTGTAATAAGTTATCACACTACAACGGTTTAACCAATTTGAGAAGTTTGGGTTAACCCTGCTACATCTGTATATAACAGTGTTAGGGTGCATTCACACGGAGTAACGCCGGGCGTGTATCACAGCTGTACACGCCGGCGTTACGGCAGACTGCCGAACACTTCCCATTCACTTCAATGGGAGCGCTCGTAAATGCCTGGGAATGGGAATGAATGGGAAGTGTTCGGCAGTCTGCCGTAACGCCGGCGTGTACAGCTGTGATACACGCCCGGCGTTACTCCGTGTGAATGCCCCCTTATAGAGCATTGGACTAGGTCTATTCACATAGTACATGTGCAACATCCGGGGCCGGCCGGGCCCCCAACACATTACTATCCTCAGAATACTGACTGCATTTCCTTTGCCCTTTCAAGAACATTGATATAAATTACCTGTCCGGTCCTCTGTAAGTTTCCAAAGTGAACATCTGGGATGAAGAGGACGGGCTGGGAGTCCAGGTCAGACATAGTCTTGAAGAAGGTGATATCGCTCTTCTTCATGTTTACAGATGAGGACTTAGCATCAGATGCTGGATAAGGGATGAGAAAGTGATAGGATCAAAAGGATAAACATGGTCGTCCTGATAAAGTTGGTACAGAAAACCCTCATTGTAGAATTGGTTGGAGCGGACCAGTACAGTGTCAGACACCAAGGTATTGAGTACCCTGAAAACTATGGATTGTTATACGTCTGCACCAGATGTTACTCGCGATTTGATCTTTTTGTCCAGGTATATGAAGACATTTTATGGGCCTAGTTTTATGTTTAGAATATTAGTAATAAGAACTCAACTTGTAGACTTTATTCATGGGATCATAACTACAATACTAGGGCATAGTTATTATGTCTTATTGTGAGCTGGCGTATATTTCCCCTCCAAGGGCATGGACAGCTAGTAGTGGAACTATGAGGAATGCCAGTCTTCATATATCTGGACCAGTAGGTTTTGGCTAGTGCAGGTCCTCAGGGGCGGAGCATCATAAAGTGATTGAAACCGCCCCTGCGGAACCTGTACCAGTCATAACACAAAGGCCCGGATTATTAATAGTTAGACAGTACAAACTTAGACAGGCAGACTGAAAATACAACAGATTTATCACAGTGCCTGATGCCGGGTGATAAATTAAATCCGGTGTATCTTTACGCTATCTAATCTACATTTATACCATCTTTTAGTTGGCTTACAAGCATTTTTAATGACACTATTTTGGCACATTGCGGCACACTTAAGACATGCCCGTATTTCCTGAGAGTGTGCACCCTTGTGTCTAGCATGCCGAAAACCTTTAGATTATCCAAAAATGTGCCATGTGTTTGCCGGTGTCTACTACAGTAAATGAGGGCCAATAAATTCTTTAAATCCCCAATAAGAAATCCAAATTGTATTGTCAGACGTCTCTCTGCACCACACAGGCTTGTGTATTACCAATCTGATAACTCACAATTATTTGAGCACTGATTTTGGGAAGGCTGACTTTTTCCTTTTTTTCGGTTTTGCTTTCGCTCCTCATCTCGAATTTTTCTTTCGGCTCCCTAAAAATATATTGAAACGTAGAAATAAAGCAAAGATAAAAATGACGGTGGTGTTATATAAAGGAGCGATATATATAGTGTACGTCGCATCCAACACTCCCCTGAGGCACACAATGAGCTGACACGGTTTGCTCCAACTAAGACATGTTGGTCCTAAATAGTAGATACCCTATAAGCTCAGACGGCCATGAGTATTAGACAACCCTTTTCAATGCTGCCTTTGATGCTTATGTGAGGTCCATATGTAATAGGATTGTGTCAGTTATCTTTAGAAAATCACCTTTGGGATGCATTGACATGTTGTATTTTATTTGCTAGAGATCGAGCCAGACTGATGCCAGTATGAGTTCAAGTACCCTACTAAATTATATGGACCATGGACATCACAGGTGTCACATGAAGCTCCGAGAGAACAATGCAGAATCTGTGCCAAGTTGCACAACTATAATGTAAAGTACTGGTCTCCTCATAATGGGCAAAGACACCTTATGGGTCTGCTTAGGCTCCTGGGCCAGGGTGCAAAGACACCTTATGGGTCCCCTTAGGCTCCTGGGCTATGGTGCAAAGACACCTTATGGGTCTGCTTAGGCTCCTGGGCCAGGGTGAAAAGACAGCTTATGGGTCCCCTTAGGCTCCTGGGCTATGGTGCAAAGACACCTTATGGGTCCCCTTAGGCTCCTGGGCCAGGGTGCAACCACACCCTCTGCACACTCCAGGTGGATGTCATTGAGACCTAGGCCGATGTACTAGAACAGAGAGCTGCTAATAAGCAATGATATCTGTCCATGGTCTATGAAATGGACAGCCATTCATCTGAATGACCACCATGTAATACTACATTTAACCTGTAGAGGACACTGTGACCTCCGTGATAAGATAACTCATTTAAAGGGGGATAAATAGTTGATTACCGATCCTGAAGATTAAGTTCAGCAGGTGTCCGACATCTGTGCCCCCTGTCCGACCCACTATTTGAAGGGCTGCAGCATTCGGGTAAGCGCTGCAGCCTCTTCAGTACTTACCAAGCACAGTGCCGTACAGTGCTTGGAATTGCAGCTCAGCCTATTCACTTGAATGGTACCGAGCTGTGGTCAGGCCACGTGACCAATGAATGTGACATCACATGGCCTGAGAAGTGGAAGCAGCACATGGGGAGCACTGCTGCCACCTCAAACAGTTTATCCAAGGGGGTCTTGGGTGTCCGACCCCCACGGAGGATAAATCATCAACTTTAGAGACTTGAGAACTAATTTACGATGGAAATTTTTAGAAACCTTGATTTATTTTTACTCTCCTCCCCCATTCACATCATTCGTGTAAACGCCGCCATTATGCCATTTCTCACTGACAGCACATACAATACACAATAAACCATTTGTGGTTCCAATAATCCCCATAAATGATACTGTATATCTTGGTGACATTGTGTCTGCGGTACAAAGACTGGATAGTACTATCTGTCAGCAGAGGACAGATATGATGGAAGAAGGATCATCCATTAAACATTACGGCTCCTCGCAGCCTCCGTCACTGGCACCATTACCTATTGATGCAAGAGAATAATGGATCATGGGCTGTCAGGGCTCTTGTATTGTTTGGTTACCTTATCACAGAAGACCTTGATCTGGCAGTAGGCCCGGTGGATTGGCCGGTTGCTGCGATTATTATAGCTATAGGTGTCGATCTGTATCATAAGAGGAAGTCCCTTCACCCCTTTCTGAGAGGAGAAATCAGTGCTCAGGCAATTGACTGTGATGAAAATCTATGGAGAGAACAATATGGTAGATGATACATCTGGTTTGACATATAGTACATATAAAGATGTCATATTAAAGGGGTTTTTTGGGATTGTTATTGATGACATATCAACGCGGCCTCTTCATCGGATACCAAGAACAGCGCCGTACATTGTATAGTGGCTGTGCTTGGTATTGCAGTTCACTTGCGCTACATATAGGTCATGTGATCAATGAACTTGACCTCACGTGGCCTACAAAGCAGAAGCTACACTCACTCGACGGCCCCTGATCTGATCTGTGGGGTCTCACGAATTGTTCCCCCACCTGAGGATAGGTCATCACTATTTAAGACCCTTGTACACGACCATGGGCTAGTTCTGTGTGCTATCCAGGTTTTTCCCAGATAGCGCACCGACCCATTCATTTGCACAGTCTGGGCCACAAAATTCAGTAAAGGTCTTATTCTTGTCCGGGTTTTGAATGAATGGGGCTGCAGAACCACGACCACTCATGGATGACATCTGTGTGCTGTTCGTGCCGTTCTCCCAGAAAACCAGCATAACCCTTTAAGACAGCAAGCAACTATCTATTATAACATTGCACTAACTTAGTGGTCAAAGAGGGACACACAGGCCATGTTCAGACGTGGTGGGAGATTTCAAGCATGGATTGGGCTGCAAACCCCAAGCATAATCTGCATTATATAGTAATCTGTGGCATAATCCACTGTATAATACAAAACCTGCAGGTAGGCTGTGGCCCTTCGTAATACCAGGGCTGCGAAATCAAAGTCAGGGTTGTGGAGTCGGAGCAACACATCAGGTAACAGGTTATACCTATCATTGTAAAGTGACTTTCTCCTACACGATAGCCTCTACTTGCCCCACCAGGGGGCACTCTACAATAGTATAGACTACATAGGACATGCCCAAAAGCAAAGCCACACCGTGGAAGAAAATCTCAACATATATTGGACATCTGTATTCTTCCAGAATGGCAATCAAGCTGGCGATACCCTTTGGTCCTATGACATGAGTGCACTTTTATGGGAAAACTACTAAAATCAGCACTATAAAAAGTCACTCCGGAGCTGTAATCGTTCAGTTTACAGCAATGCTAATAGCTCTCGGTAGTGTTTGCCCTGATTTATTGTAACTTTTACCCTATACCACACCCTGGCAACCACTTCGAGTCCCGCGCCCTGCCGATGCCGGAGCAAATGTCTTTATATTAAAGGCAAACACAGCTCCGAGTAATACGGTTTAATAAAGTCTTATCCCAGCTGGTCGTTCCTTCCAGGAATAACAAGTTACAGTTCCAAGGAGTTACAGCGAATCTTAAATAGCCATAGATATACCTGCTTATATGTCATCTAGAAAGTTCCTGACAACTGCAACTGCATTATAAATATAGAGAACATAGAATCAACACAATGATCAGTAAACATAAAGCTGCCGGGTAAAATTCTATGAAACCAATATGCCGGCTCTGTGCTCTGAAATGGGGTATGGAGTGTGAAGAGAGACTGAGCCCAAGTGAGACCAAACCCATCTGATTCAGTGGTTAGAAGATGGGACTTATCCCTGCTCGGCTTGTGATACAGAGAGAAGAGTGCAAGATCAGAATCCAAGGATAAGTCTTATGTGGGCCTCAAAGCTCTAACCCTTTTGTCTCAGGACAGAGTGCAACCCTGCTTATCTAGACCCTGTAGCGGAAAATTTATGGACTTTATTGCACAACAGCTACAGTGAAGATTGCCATAGCAAGGGAGACACGAACTGCAAAAGGGGTACACCAACTATCAGCTCAGTCCCAGGATCCGGTGGTAATGCCTAAGTATTGAACCTCCAGAAATTGGATGCTGCTTAACTTGGTTCTACCTCAAATAAAGATGCTGTTACCTTGGTCTGCAAATCTCTTGTCTCTTGAGTCTTATACTTGCTTGAGCATCAAGGGCACTCCAACCTCTATCTGGCTTAGGAAGGTTGAGAACAACTAGGACGTGCCCAGTGGCATAACTAGGAATGGCAGAGCCCCGTGGCAAACTTTTGACATGCCCCCCCCCCCAACCGATACCAACGCCGAAGACCTCGACCAACCCCCTTCTCTGCATTCCTGCGCACTCTGTTATGTCCCTTAGTGGCCCCTGCACACAGTATTATGTCCCTCAGTGGCCCCTGCACACAGTATTATGTCCCTTAGTGGCCCCTCCACACAGTATTATGCCCCATAGTGGCCCCTGCACACACTATTATGTCCCATAGTGGCCCCTGCACACAGTATTATGTCCCTTAGTGGCCCCTGCACACAGTATTATGTCCCTTAGTGGCCCCTCCACACAGTATTATGTCCCATAGTGGCCCCTGCACACAGTATTATGTCCCATAGTGGCCCCTGCACACAGTATTATGTCCCTTAGTGGCCCCTGCACACAGTATTATGTCCCTTAGTGGCCCCTCCACACAGTATTATGTCCCATAGTGGCCCCTGCACACAGTATTATGTCCCATAGTGGCCCCTGCACACAGTATTATGTCCCTTAGTGGCCCCTGCACACAGTATTATGTCCCTTAGTGGCCCCTGCACACAGTATTATGTCCCTTAGTGGCCCCTCCACACAGTATTATGTCCCATAGTGGCCCCTGCACACAGTATTATGTCCCATAGTGGCCCCTGCACACAGTATTATGTCCCTTAGTGGCCCCTCCACACAGTATTATGTCCCATAGTGGCCCCTGCACACAGTATTATGTCCCATAGTGGCCCCTGCACACAGTATTATGTCCCATAGTGGCCCCTGCACACAGTATTATGTCCCTTAGTGGCCCCTGCACACAGTATTATGTCCCTTAGTGGCCCCTCCACACAGTATTATGTCCCATAGTGGCCCCTGCACACAGTATTATGTCCCATAGTGGCCCCTGCACACAGTATTATGTCCCTTAGTGGCCCCTGCACAAAGTATTATGTCCCTTAGTCACCGAGTATAATGATAGTGTTTGAGGGGCCCGCGGTGCCCGTAACGGCCTATTAAAAAAACAAAACAAGACACAGCGGTAGCGGCTGTCACCGGGCCCCCGGCAGCCCTGTGGCAGCCGCTACCACTGCTACCACAGTAGTTACGCCACTGGACGTGCCCCAGGGAACCCCTATCATCACTAATTATATCTCTCCAAAATGGTCAGAGACCACTTTACAAGATCTACCCAGTTAGGCAGTAATATTGGGTAGGGATTCATTCTTGGGTAAGAGAATATTGACACCTTATAGATTTTTTGCAAAAAATTGTGAGAATAAAAATCTGTTCCATTCCTTTGAATAGGGTTGTTTGGTGATGTCCAGATGAGCAGAATGAAGGCGCCCCATGACTGGTGTTCGGTGAGGGTTGCTGGATGTCGGTCCCCCACTAACTTGATATTGATGACCTATCTAAAAGATTAACAGTATATGAAATATGAAAGTCTGGAAAATCCCTTTAATTCTCAGACACAAAGCGGGCCACATATGAAGAGGCTCATATATAAATCCTCAATATTAAGTGTATTTCCTCCGGATATGCCTTCACTATAGCTCATGTGAATATTGGGCAGGCACAATGCATTATACCATAATAGGCATGTAAACTGAATATGCAAATGACTGTTCCAGGCGCCCTGTCATCTGAATATATCCCCTTTGAAATGCAAAGTCTCTCTCTATATGTTCCATACATCTCCCCAATGGCAGAATTGCTTATAATATAGAGCAGAGTAAATAGCATCTCCATAGACACATACAGGGAGAATAATCCGGTTAGTCATTCAGATAAATGAGTCTTATATTTCCCAGACAGTTTGCACTTTAACCCCTTATAGTCAATAAAATGCAAGAACTTTTTATGATTTTCTTACAGTCCATGTTTATTATGCCGAGCTCCAGCCCTGGTCACACAAACAGCGATGCCATTCCTGAATCGAGTCAGGACTCAAATTAACTCTTTCATATTAGAGAGGGCCGGTCACCTCTCTAGACATGTAAGTTTTAGTAAATGCATGTATTCTCTATAAAATACTGAATTTGAGAGTCTTTTCTTAGAATATGGCAAACAGAATGGCAACACTTTCAGTGAAAGGGGCCTCAGCGGCAAGTAACTGTATATAATCCGAACTCATAGTCAACTGTATGATGTGGAGGGAATACTATTGAACATACCATGTGGAGGGGCCACAATGGGACATTATACTGTGAGGAGGGGCCACAATGGGACATTATACTGTGAGGAGGGGCCACAATGGGACATAATACTGTGAGGAAGGGCTGCTATGGGACGTTATTCTATCTCAGGGATCTTTAGCTTAAATGGGACGAACCGAGTCCAAGCTTTATGAACAGCCAGGGGCCCATG
This sequence comes from Leptodactylus fuscus, assembly GCF_031893055.1. Lineage (NCBI taxonomy): Eukaryota > Metazoa > Chordata > Amphibia > Anura > Leptodactylidae > Leptodactylus > Leptodactylus fuscus. The sequence continues at coordinate 31,691,822 of NC_134268.1, forward strand.
GTACCCTTAATCCACTCCTGGTGCCCTCCAGGTTTTGGTTGCTTTTTTCACGGCTGCATTCACAACTAAGGTAAAACAATCCTGTTTTCAGGGTCAACGGGGTCTCACTGGTCAGATCTCCACCTACCAGTAATTTATCCTCTATGCTAAAGATAGAAGATAAAAATGTTTGGTGGCATAACCTCTTAGACGGACGCTAAACTATCTATCTATCTATCTATCTATCTATCTATCTATCTATCTATCTATCTCCTATCTATCTATCTATCTATCTATCTTCTATCTATCTATCATCTATCTATCTATCTATCTATCTATCTATCTATCTATCTATCTCCTATCTATCTATCTATCTATCTATCTATCTATCTCCTATCTATTTATCTATCTATCTATCTCCTATCTATCTATCTCCTATCTATCTATCTATCTATCTATCTATCTATCTATCTATCTATCTATCTCTCTCATATCTATCTATCTATCTATCTATCTATCTCCTATCTATCTATCTATCTATCTATCTATCTATCTATCTCCCATCTATCTATCTATCTATCTATCTAGCTACCTATCTAGACAACCCTATTATAAATTCCCACCATATAATTCCCTCCGTAGGGTCCCTTTGAGATGGTTCCATTGTTATTTTGACTCCCTGAAACAGAATGAAGAGCACAAAGTGGTAGAAGTTAATGGTAAGAAGAGTAAGTTGTGCGTCTGTGTTGGGTAAACATCAGATGTGGTATTTACCCAACAGTAATCCTGCATGGCTGGGACAGGGAGGGGTGCGCTGTAAACAAGCGCTACAAAGTAATTCATGTCGTGTGTTACATAGTGAAGCCTACAGCGGGAACCTCTGGACTGAGAAGATCATTATAGACGCTCATCTTAGTTTATTGGTTTTATTGTCACCATCACAATAGTCAGACGCAGTGGCGTAACTAGGAATGGCAGGGCCCCGTGGCGAACTTTTGACATGCCCCCCCCCCCCAAACTACACCGACGTCGAAGACCTTGACCGACCCCCTCCTCCGCACTCTATTATGTCCCTTAGTAAGCCCTGCACACAGTATTATGACCCATAGTGGCCCTGCACACAGTATTATGACCCATAGTGTCTCCTGCACACAGTATTATCCTCCATAGTGGCCCCTGCACAAAGTATTATGTCCCTTACTGCCCCTGCACACAGTATTATCCCCCATAGTGGCCCCTGCACACAGTATTATCCCCCATAGTGTCCCCTGCCCACAGTATTATGTCCCATAATGGCCCCTGTACACAGTATTATCCCCCATAGTGGCCCCTGCACACAGTATTATCCTCCATAGTGGCCCCTGCACAATGTATTATGTCCCTTACTGCCCCTGCACACAGTATTATCCCCCATAGTGGCCCTGCACACAGTATTATCCCCCATAGTGGCCCCTGCACACAGTATTATCCCCCATAGTGGCCCTGCACACAGTATTATCCCCCATAGTGGCCCCTGCACACAGTATTATCCCCCATAGTGGCCCCTGCACACAGTATTATCCCCCATAGTGGCCCCTACACACAGTATTATCCCCATAGTGGCCCCTGCACACAGTATTATCCCCCATAGTGGCACCTGCACACAGTATTATCCCCCATAGTGGCCCCTGCACACAGTATTATCCCCCATAGTGGCCCCTGCACACAGTATTATGTCCCATAATGGCCCCTGTACACAGTATTATCCCCCATAGTGGCCCCTGCACACAGTATTATCCCCCATAGTGGCCCCTGCACACAGTATTATCCTCCATAGCGGCCCCTGCACAAAGTATTATGTCCCTTACTGCCCCTGCACACAGTATTATCCCCCATAGTGGCCCCTGCACACAGTATTATCCCCCATAGTGGCCCCTGCACACAGTATTATCCCCCATAGTGGCCCCTGCACACAGTATTATCCCCCATAGTGGCCCCTGCACACAGTATTATCCCCCATAGTGGCCCCTGCACACAGCCAGGATTGGCAAGTGAATAGTGGCCCTAACGGCCTATTTAAAAAAAAACCAAAAAAACGCAGCGGTAGCGGCTGTCGCCGGGCCCCCTAATGGCCCGGGCCCTGTGGCAGCCGCCTCCGCTGCCTCTATGGTAGTTACGCTCCTGGTCAGGTGGGTCAATAAAGACGTCCGTATTATATGCATATGCCTTACCCAACATATAGGACTGTTCTAAAGTTAAAGAGAATGTTACATTAGACATAATTTTTAAAGAATCTACTAAAAAAAAAATCTTGAAATTTTCAGCATTTTCACTTCAGCCACTGAATTTAATAAATAGCTTGATGCTTCCTGTTCTGTAGAGATCACTTTGCAGCAAAGACAAGATTACAAGACCTCTATTATACAGATAAAGACAATAATGCAAAATCCAACACTGGCAATAGGTGATATCACAGCTCACCTCCTCCATCTCCCTGCACAATGACTGTTGCACATATCAGTGAGCATGCCCACAACACTGGCCCATAAAAATCAATGGGGCTAATTTTTTTCAAGACATCAGTCTTGATAATCACTTTGCATGCTGGAGGTGGAGGCCTTGTCATAAATTAGCTGCATCCTCCAGAAAACTATGCCAGCTTTTTGCTGGAGTAGATTTCTGACATTATGATATATCCGAGAAGACTGATGACCCCATCATATTCCCTTTGAGAAAAGCGTGTAAAAAACTTAAAAAGTTGCAATTTGTGCACTAAAATGTGCAACTTTTTCCATGGTGTTTTTTGGTAAATAAGCCATGATAAATCAGACCCAATAAGTCGTCTCCAGATTACAGGTTCCTACAGTCCATGTTGCTGCTATAAGGGAAATCTCTAAAGGATATTAAATCAAGTATGGTGGCTGCCCCCATAACATCTGGAAAAAAAAACAGAATAAAAAACAGAGCTAAAAATTGTATAGATGGGTTCCTAGGAGCCCTGACAGTGTTCTACACTATGTTTTATAGATAGGTTCCTAGGAGCCTTGACAGTATTCTACACTATGTTTTATAGATAGGTTCCTAGGAGTCCTGACAGTGTTCTACACTATGTTTTATAGATAGGTTCCTAGCAGCCATGACAGTATTCTACACTATGTTTTATAGATAGGTTCCTAGGAGCCCTGACAGTGTTCTACACTATGTTTCATAGATAGGTTCCTAGGAGCCCTGACAGTGTTCTACACTATGTTTTATAGATAGGTTCCTAGCAGCCATGACAGTATTCTACACTATGTTTTATAGATAGGTTCCTAGGAGTCCTGACAGTGTTCTACACTATGTTTTATAGATAGGTTCCAAGGAGCCCTGACAGTGTTCTACACTATGTTTTATAGATAGGTTCCTAGGAGCCCTGACAGTGTTCTACACTATGTTTTATAGATAGGTTCCTAGGAGCCCTGACAGTATTCTACACTATGTATTATAGATAGGTTCCTAGGAGTCCTGACAGTGTTCTACACTATGTTTTATAGATAGGTTCCTAGGAGCCCTGACAGTGTTCTACACTATGTTTTATAGATAGGTTCCTAGGAGCCCTGACAGTGTTCTACACTATGTTTTATAGATAGGTTCCTAGGAGCCCTGACAGTATTCTACACTATGTTTTATAGATAGGTTCCTAGGAGCCCTGACAGTGTTCTACACTATGTTTTATAGATAGGTTCCTAGGAGCCCTGACAGTGTTCTACACTATGCTTTATAGATAGGTTCCTAGGAGCCCTGACAGTGTTCTACACTATGTTTTATAGATAGGTTCCTAGGAGCCCTGACAGTGTTCTACACTATGTTTTATAGATAGGTTCCTAGGAGCCCTGACAGTGTTCTACACTATGTTTTATAGATAGGTTCCTAGGAGCCCTGACAGTGTTCTACACTATGTTTTATAGATAGGTTCCTAGGAGCCCTGACAGTGTTCTACACTATGTTTTATAGATAGGTTCCTAGGAGCCCTGCAGCATTCTACACTATATATTATAGATACATTCCTAGGAGCCCTGACAGTATTCTACACTATGTTTTAGAGATAGGTCTCTGGAAGCCCAGAGAATACTACAGTACACTATGTTTTAAGCCATTTAAGCCAGTGTGAACCAAGGTGTGATTCACACTGAAATTGTTTGACTTGAAAAGAATCTTGGTCCCGAAACCAAAAGAAATCTTGAAAGGTTCACCCATCTCTGGTCATGACCTCAGCAGTGACCCCAGGTACATGACATCACAGAGGAGACAGAGAGAACAGAGCACTCCATCTAAAAGAGGTGAGGGAAGGGGAGTATAAATCTTTTTTGTTGTTGTCAACATGGCCATAATACAACATGGGAACTCTTCTGTATTCATGTAACTAGTTATACAACCTATAACCAGTGTAATAAAGACACTAATGTAATGACAGGAGGCCCTAGTGAATGACTAGTACCCAGGACACCATGTTCCATACAGTCCTAAATGTCCTCAAAGAGTTTACTAGCATCTAGTAATATATAAGCAGGGACTTTTTATTTGGTATAGCTGCCTCTTTCTTGGAGTTTATAGTCTAGAATTTGATGAATGATAAGACAAAGGTCATTATGAAAGAGAACGCTTCATTACGGCAAGTCTCAACCAGTTTTCAGCATATAACCATCAGAAAATAAAAAATATGGACTAAAGTTCCAGGAATAGCATACCAGGGATGTCTACTATATAAAGCACATATCCTTATAGCTATCAGGACTGTACCCCTAAACCACCTTACCAGGGCTATACACAGAGGAGATGGGGCCTCGTAGCAATCCCCTTAACCACCTTACCAGGGCTGTACATAGAGGAGAGCCGGACACATAGCAAACCCCTTAAAAGGATTTTTCAGGTTGCAAATTTTGATGATGTATCCTAAAGATAGGTCACTAATATCAGATCTCTGGGGACTCTCACCCCTGGCACAGCCACCGATCAGCCATTCTCTGAACCTGATACACAGAGAATGGAGCAGGAATCAGACAGCGCTGTTCTCCGTTTAGTAGTAGAACTGAGTCACTGCAGCTTAGGTCTCATTCAAGTGAATGGGAACTGATATGCAGTACCTGATCTGGCCACAACACAGAACAGAGCTATCTGCTTCCTGCTCCATTCTCTGTGTATTAGCTGCTGAGAATGGCTGATCAGCGTGGGTGTGTATTTATCTGATATTAACATTTTTAGTCCAGAACCCCTTTTACCTACCTGGCACAGGAGGACATGAACAAGTTGTACAATGTTAGAGAAACATGGATGCTTCCAATTGAAAGCGGCTGAGCTGCAGTACCCAACACAGCTCATGTACAACGGGTTGACTGTTACCTTGGCTTCTTCATTTACATCCCAGGTGAAGGACACGGCATTATAAGCGATTTCTTCAATGTTTCCAATAGTGTTAAAACTTTCCTTGTAGTCAGCTGTCAAAAAGATTGGAAATGTATTAACCAAAAGCTGTCCATGATGGCCTTCATTGAAGCAAGGAACGGGAGTATAAGGTTAGTGGACCCCCTACCCCAGAGCCCTGTATAACTAGGGACACACCGGTAGAGACAGTGCCAATATTCGATAAAAGATGGGATCATAAAATGGTGATGCTGCCAACTGTCCCAATGATCCCGCAGGAGGCCCTGGCATAGGATGGCAGAAGAAAAGTGCACAAGGTATAAAAGTCAAAACCTTTGAGGCGGACTCTATCATTAAAAAGAACCAGTCAGGGCAATTTGGGACACTAGGTCCTTATGGACCAGGGGTTTAGTGCCCAAAATTGCCCTGACAGTTGATACCATAGGTTTTATTTAAACATATAGTACTGTGCAAAAGTTTTAGACAGATAAAAATCGCTTAAAATAATGCTTCAAGTAATAATGCTTTCAGAAATAAAAGGGTTAATAGTTTATTTTTGCCAACTAACATAATGAGGTGAATGAAGAGAAATGTAAATTCCATCAGTATTCGGTGTGACCTTTGCCCTTTGCCTTCCATCAGTTCTTCTCGGTACTTGCAGACAGTTTTTGGCAGAACTCAGCAGGGAGGTTGTTCCCGCCATCTTGGAGAACTAAACCCAGATCTTCTGTGGATGTAGGCTTGCTCCAATCCGTCTGTCTCTTCATGTTATCCAAGACAGACTGGATGATGTTGAGTTCAGGGATAAATCTGTAGCCATATCATCACTTCCAGGACTGCGCCTCCAAAGGGCAAAGGTCACACCAAATATTGATGGGATTTACATTTGTTTTTTTTATTCACTTCATTTTGTTAATTGACAAAAATAAACTATTAACCCTTCTATTTCTGAAAACATTCTTATTTTGCAACCTCTCTCTCTCTCACACACACACACACACACACACACACACACACACACACACACTCACACCTGTCTAAAACTTTTGCACAGAACTGCATAACTTTACAGTAAAAGGGAAAAATACATTTAGATTCTATGGTTACCAATGTCGAGGACGCGCTGTTTGGCTGTGTGCTGGCGGGAGTGCCAGTATTTCCAGTACTTTAATTGTTCATCGCGGTTCTTGTCCTCGCTAAAAACAACCATGATCACACTCTGCGGAAAAAATGATGTAAAATATTACAGATAGCATACAGAAATACTGATTTAGCAATTAAATCCACATTATGATTAAAAGACTTTATAACTGAGTCATTCATGATGTTAAGGATGCCGCCCTCTATAGGGTGCTGTACAGAGTGCACTCTGTTCTCCTAATTCCATCCAGGAGATTAGATTTGCATATTTTTTACAGATAGCATAGACAGACATACAGCTGGGAGAAGCCGGACACTGTATTGCCTATTGCCTTAATCTTACTTAGACTCTGTTCACACTAAGGGCTTGTTCACATCTGCGCCCGGTCTCCGTTCTGCAGGTTTCCGTTTCCTGCGCAAAACAGGGGCAGGAGACGGAAACCTGCCGGCATGTTTCAAGCCCATTCATTTGAATGGGCTTGAAAAGTCTCCAGCCGTGAACGGCGGTGAGCGTTTTATGCTCTCCGCAGCAAAACCGTTTTTTTTTTAACCCGGACAGAGTCGGACATGCTGTAAGGGTGTGATGTAGTAAACTGTCAGGAACTAACTTTGGTCAGTAGGTGGCAGCAAATTAATAAATGCCCATAGGGAATTAATGCAATTAATTCTTCAGAATGTAAATATTGTTCGAGGTTGCAAACTCTGATTACAGATAATTACTGGGACATTTTGGACTCCTACAAGCCTGGCAGTGTGCTGGGATTGCAGTTTTGATACCTTGCACTGGAGATAGTCTTTTGCATCATCCATTACCAGGAAACAGGAAGTAGAGTTCTGTGGAGAGAAGGGTCCTGGCTGGAGGTGATGTGCTGAGGGGACAGTGGAGACCTGACATGCTGGAAGGCAGCCTGTGCTCTGCTGGATGGAAGAACTGCCATGCTGGCTGTGGACTGAGTCTGGAGACACAGAGTCTGTGGTGCTACTTTTGGGACTGAGTCTGGAAAGCTCTGAAGCTCAGAAGGTAAAGGAGACCACATGAGAGGAAGGCCTCAAGGACTTGTAAGTACGGCTTGGCCGCGTCCACGTGGTGAAATATAAGGGACTCTTACGCTGACACCTTATCATCTGGGAAATTGGCCTGTCTGTTAAGTGGAGAGCTGGAGCATAGGATATAACTGTACTTTTATGTGAAGACCCCATTTCACTGTGGATTACAAATAGTATTGCGCAATACTTAGGGTGCACCCCAACGAGGGACCGATCCAGGAGAACCGTGTTCTTAAAGGACTTGTATCTGGTACCTGTTAAGTAACTGTGGGAACTAGGAGTATAGTGTTAGTTTGCTGCAATATTCTGTTGCATATTAGTTTGTATTTCTTCTCTGTTTATACCGTGTTACATGTTTTCCCAGGTCGCTATTCTGTGACTTATTCAGTAAACTTTGTCTTGGGGATTAAAACACTGTGTGCGTCTGTGTGGCATCGTGTACCTGCTGAACCTGTGGGCCCAGCCCTTGGTCCTCTTTCATTTGGCGCTGCGAGCAGGGTACATTGATCGCCATGCAGAACGCTTCAGAGTCCGGGGAAGCTCCACCTGAGGCCCCAGTCAACCCTCCTGCCATGGCAGCAGCTCCGATTATGTGTCTGCCTGCAGGGGCGATCTTGAGTCAATTAGTACGATATGATGGTCAGAATAGGCCACTAGAAGACTGGGTTGCACATCTTAAAAGCACCCTCCGGTTATATAATTTGGCTCCTGATCTGCAATCAGATGTGGCGCTGAATGCCTTGGAAGGAGATGCCCGACGCACTGTAATGCTGCGCCCTGAGGAAGAAAGGAAGACACTGGAATCTATAATCTCGATCCTCGAGTCCATTTATGGAGAAACATCCAGTACCGGTAGCCTTAGATCCCGCTTCTTCACTCGCTTCCAGCGTGAAGATGAGACCATCCCCCAATTTGCCAATGCCCTCCAGGAGATTTGGTCACATGTACGAAAGAGAGAGGCCAGGGGTGCTAATGACCTTGGAAATGGAGATGAAATCCTCCGGGATCAGTTCATCCTCGGTTTGCGAAGCCCTCCTCTGCGCCAGGTGCTCAAGGACCGTATCCGGGTGGATGCTACTTTACAGTTTCAGAGGATACAAGCAGAAGCAGTGGCTCGAGATAAAGAAGAAGAGTATGGAGTGTACAACGTGAGAATGCAGTCTGCAGCAAGTCAGAGAACTCCTTCCAATGAAGAAGATTTGCGAGAGTTGGTGAAGGTACTTAGCACATCGGTGGGAGAAATTCAGAGACAGTTGGAACGGTTACAGGCCCCAGTTCCGCCTGAACACTGGGAAAGGGGTGCTGCTCTGATGGCTACTGCACCATGTCAAGCTCCTCTGGAGGAGGGAACAAGAAACTTCACCATGCATCACCCCAGTCCGTATCCACCTACACCTGGACAGACTTGGGGTTCTGCAAGTTATTCGAGGGCAAGGGGCCCCCAGTGTTGGATATGCCAAGAAAGAGGACATATCGCCCGGCAATGCCCGAGGAACCACGCAAACCCAGAATGTCTTCCGTTAAACGGGAACTCCCTGTGGCAGCGGGGCATGCCGCGGGGGAAGTAAAGTGCCAGGACGCCCCTGAAGACCCTCGGGACCTTGTGGCCGAAAGCCCTTACTTGGAAGTGCTGATTGAAGGACAATGGGTGAGATGTCTTATAGACACAGGATCAGAAGTAACCACGATGCCTTTGAAATTCTTTGAGAGAAACTTCGGCCATCTGATGAAACCTGAGAAGGACACTTTGATTAAGTTAACGGCTGTGAACCAGACTGCTATACCTGTGTTCGGAGTAGCTTGGATGAGAATAGAGCTATGCGGACAAGACGTTGGCAAGAAGGGAGTGGTGCTGGTGGAGAAGCCAGCTCGAGATGAAGCCCCAGTCGTACTGGGAATGAATATCCTGCGAGAACTAGATCAAGTCATGTTTTCAAAAGAGGGCCCTGGTTATTGGAAGAAAGCAACTTCCCATAAGCCCACCCGGAGAGCATTCCAGCGCTTGATCAGAGCATGCGGTATCTGTAAAAGCACCCCTGTGGGTAAACCCATTGGAACAGTATATGCTCCATATGGGACTACTTGCACCGTACCCCCACGTCAGGAGAAGATAATACGTATGCCGATTGGAGGAAACCGGAAGCTGAATGGCATAGATGTGCTAATTGAACCCCTGGGCTTGTCAGAAGCTAGCCGAAGTCCAGTGATCGCCAGAACAATTGTATCAGTTGCAGATGGACAAGTGCTAGTCCGGTGTATCAACGTACATGATTATGAAGTTACATTTCATGCAGGAGAGAAAGTGGCTGAATTGCATGTGCTCCAAGCAGAGACACTCACAGGTAGACAGTTAGCCCTACGGGTAGTGAAAGGTGATGCTTGGACTTTGGCAGTGGACCAGAATTTTGAAGAGAAGCCCACACCTGAGTGGAATGGCCAGCGAATTTTGGAGCAAATGGAAATTGATGCAAGCCAATTCACCTCTGATCAAATGGAAAGAATTGAAGCCGTACTGTGGGAGTTTCAATCTGCTTTCTCTCGGAGTGAGGAAGACTTTGGGTGCACAACGGCCATTGAGCACGAAATATCCACTGGGGATACTCCCCCAATACGAGAAAGATACCGGCAGATCCCACCTACTCTCTACCAAGAGGTGAAGACCATGCTGTCTCAGATGATAGACAGTGGGATAGTGAAGGAAAGCCAAAGCCCATGGGCTGCGCCGGTGGTTTTGGTGCGGAAAAAAGATGGGTCCTTGAGGTTCTGTGTGGACTATCGAAAATTGAATGCAGCCACAGTAAAGGATGCCTTTCCTCTGCCAAGGATAGAAGAGTCATTGACGGCTTTGCAGCGTGCCAAGTATTTCTCAACCCTAGATCTGGCAAGCGGCTACTGGCAGGTACCTGTTGCAGAAAAGGATAGGCAGAAAACTGCCTTTATTCTACCGATGGGGCTGTACGAATTCAACAGAATGCCATTTGGGCTGACGAATGCTCCGGGTACCTTCCAACGTCTGATGGAACACTGCCTGGGTGAATTGAACTTCGAGTCGATACTGATATACCTGGATGACGTGATAGTCCATGCACCCACATTTGAAGAACATTTGAGGAGATTGCGGCAAGTGCTCAGTAGGCTCCGCGCTCATGGCCTTAAAATCAAACCAAGAAAGTGCCATCTCTTTCAAACCAGCATAGAGTATCTGGGACATGAGGTATCTGCTGAAGGAGTTCGTCCTGCAGATAGTAAGGTGGAGGCCGTGAGCAAGTGGCCTCAGCCCAAGACACTTCGGGAAGTGAGAGCGTTTTTGGGACTGGCCGGTTACTACCGAAGATTTATAAAAGGGTTTGCGAAAATCGCTGGTCCACTACATGAACTCTTGAGAGGGACTTCCCAGGGTCCGAAGACACGCCCTATCTCATGGGGGCCGCCTCAGCAACAAGCATTTGATGAACTAAAGAAGGCCCTGACTAGCGCTCCCATCCTGGCATTTGCTCAATTTGACAGGCCATTCATCCTGTATACCGATGGAAGCCTGCACGGATTAGGAGCAGTGTTAGCTCAAGAACAGGAAGGCCAAGAACGAGTCATCGCATATGCTAGTCGATCCCTACGGGACTCTGAGCGGAATCCGGATAACTACAGCTCCTTCAGGCTCGAGTTGTTGGCGTTGGTTTGGGCGATGACCGAGAAATTCTCAGGGTACCTGACCGGGGCCCATGTACTAGTACGAACAGACAATAATCCATTGGCCCACCTGCAGAATGCAAAGCTTGGTGCTCTAGAACAGAGGTGGATGGCTAGACTAGCGAAGTATAACTATACCATCAAATATCGTGCTGGCAAAGACAATACCAATGCTGATGCACTATCTAGAGTCACCTGGGAGGTGCCAGTCAGAGAGGTCGATGAAGAAAATGAAGGAACTGAAATACCTGATCTCAGTCGAGTGCCCCGACGGTCACCCTTGGCAAGCTCAAGTGGGGTGGCTACTGGTGGCACGGTGCTATTAGGGAAGACTGAAGAAGAATGGGCACAGGTGCAGGATGATGATTCGGACTTACGGAAAATAAAATACTGGGTTAAAATGGAAACCTGGCCTAATCTTGACATGCGAAGTCATTTGTCTTCAGACGGATGGAAACTGTTACAACAATGGGACCGGCTAATAATTCAAAATGAGGTCATGTATCGGAGAGTGTTCCTGCCGACAGATCTTGAAGAGAGGTGGCAAATAGTGATCCCAGGTGTCTTGGCCAGAAGAGTAGCCCTTGAGGGACATGAGAAGGGTGCCCACTTTGGAGCAGAGAAAACGTACAGGTGGGTGCAGAGATTCGTATACTGTCCCCGGCTGGAGCAAATTGTCAGGGAAGTGTGCCAAAAATGCCGAGTTTGTGAGCTGGCGAAACCTCCAGAGCAGCGGGCCCCCATTCAAGTGATTCATACATCCGCACCACTAGAAATTCTGATGATTGACTACATCTTAATCGGACAATCAGTGAGTGGGCATCAGTATTGCCTTGTGATGACGGATCACTTCACAAAGTTCTCTGTGGCAGTACCAACCCGTGACCAGACGGCAGAGTCAGCCGCCCGTGCAGTGTGCAGACACTTCATCCAGGTGTATGGATGCCCGAAACGAATTCATTCTGACCAAGGAGCTTGCTTTCAAGGGAAACTGATGGAAGAGCTATGTCGACTGTATGGGATGGAGAAGTCAAGAACAACTCCGTACCACCCGCAGGGCAATGGAGCCTGTGAGAGGTTCAACAAAACACTTCTACAGATGCTCCGTACTCTGGAAACAGATCGTAAAAGGCGCTGGCCTGAATATTTGCCCGAGCTGCTCTGGGCATACAATAATCGTGTTCATAACACTACTGGCTATACCCCGTACATGCTGCTGTTTGGTCGTCCTGGACAGGAAATCACGGAAATGAATCTCAACCCACCTTCTGAAGAGATAACTAGAACCGCTGACTCTTGGGTGCAGGAACACCGAGACAAACTGAGAACCATCCAACGGGTGGTCAATGAGAGATTGCAAAAGCAAGTCCCTAGAGATCATCAACCGGTGCAAACAGTATCATTGTTACCAGGTGAAAGAGTACTGGTTCGTGAAAAGCGGCCCACTAACAAATTGGATCACCGCTGGGAATCACAGCCCTACATTGTGAAACGACAAGTGTTTTCAGAAGGTCCAGTCTATGATGTCCAAGCAGAAAACTCTGATGGGCCAACTCGGAGGTTACACCGTAACATGCTGAGACCATGTCTTTCTGAGGGACGGTCCTTGCTTGAAAATACTGGAGAAGTTGAGCAAAGACGTCCAGACCCAGTGCGTTCAAGAGACACCGAGTGGTGGCTGGTCACTATGCCGCCTGTACAGACGAATGAAGTGCCTACTCCTGAATGTCCTGTGACAAATGATACCCCAGAAACTGCAGTACTACCCCGAGAGGAGTTGAATACAGTTCCTACACCAGTGACACCAAACCCAGGCATTCGCAGGTCGGAGCGCTCCACGGCAGGTATCCCCCCTCAGCGCTATGCAGCTGATGATTTTATTTGGTAGAGTTGTCGGGACGCCAACATTTTAGTGGGGTGGCATGTAAGGGTGTGATGTAGTAAACTGTCAGGAACTAACTTTGGTCAGTAGGTGGCAGCAAATTAATAAATGCCCATAGGGAATTAATGCAATTAATTCTTCAGAATGTAAATATTGTTCGAGGTTGCAAACTCTGATTACAGATAATTACTGGGACATTTTGGACTCCTACAAGCCTGGCAGTGTGCTGGGATTGCAGTTTTGATACCTTGCACTGGAGATAGTCTTTTGCATCATCCATTACCAGGAAACAGGAAGTAGAGTTCTGTGGAGAGAAGGGTCCTGGCTGGAGGTGATGTGCTGAGGGGACAGTGGAGACCTGACATGCTGGAAGGCAGCCTGTGCTCTGCTGGATGGAAGAACTGCCATGCTGGCTGTGGACTGAGTCTGGAGACACAGAGTCTGTGGTGCTACTTTTGGGACTGAGTCTGGAAAGCTCTGAAGCTCAGAAGGTAAAGGAGACCACATGAGAGGAAGGCCTCAAGGACTTGTAAGTACGGCTTGGCCGCGTCCACGTGGTGAAATATAAGGGACTCTTACGCTGACACCTTATCATCTGGGAAATTGGCCTGTCTGTTAAGTGGAGAGCTGGAGCATAGGATATAACTGTACTTTTATGTGAAGACCCCATTTCACTGTGGATTACAAATAGTATTGCGCAATACTTAGGGTGCACCCCAACGAGGGACCGATCCAGGAGAACCGTGTTCTTAAAGGACTTGTATCTGGTACCTGTTAAGTAACTGTGGGAACTAGGAGTATAGTGTTAGTTTGCTGCAATATTCTGTTGCATATTAGTTTGTATTTCTTCTCTGTTTATACCGTGTTACATGTTTTCCCAGGTCGCTATTCTGTGACTTATTCAGTAAACTTTGTCTTGGGGATTAAAACACTGTGTGCGTCTGTGTGGCATCGTGTACCTGCTGAACCTGTGGGCCCAGCCCTTGGTCCTCTTTCAATGCAGTACTTTGTGTCCGATTTAAAAAAAAAACGGTTTCGCCGCGGAGCGCATAAAACGCTCACTGCCGCTCACGGCCGGACTCGGCATGACAGGTTTCCGTCTTCTGCATGCAGAAGACGGTAACCTGAAAACGGAGCTCAGGCGCTGGTGTGAGCCCAGCGTAAGGAGTTTAATAGCCATGTAACAGACACTTTTTAACAGCCATCACAGAGTTGCATTAAACTCAGTTTATTTCATTTGGGCTATTCACACTGATTTTATGATGGTCCATTTTAATGGGCCACCAGAAAATAATAAGACATTAACCTATTTTTACCTGTAGACTCAAGTCTATTAGGGATCTATGAAAATGCCATGAAAAATGTCTGTTTTTCCCAGTAATTTTGCATCAAGTTCATCTGTATAGAGCCTTAAAAACATTGCAGGTACCTTATCAATATGAAAAAATATGGACACAGATAAAACCATCTCCTTGAGTCTGTCTGCAAGCACAGATAATACTACCTTCCTGTCTTTGCCTGTAAATAATATAGAGACATATCGGTAGGTAGTATCACCTCCTTGACTTTTTGTGTAACTTTAATAGTCACAGATAGTACAGCTTTCCTAATTCTCCCATTAATGTGGGAACAGATAGTACTGCCTTCCTAACCCTCTCATTAATGTGGGAACAGATAGTACTGCCTTCCTAACTCTCCTATTGATGTGAGCACAGAAAGTACTGCCTTCCTAACCCTCTCATTAATGTGGGAACAGATAGTACTGCCTTCCTAACTCTCCTATTGACGTGAGCACACATAGTACTGCCTTCCTAACCCTCTCATTAATGTGGGCATAGATAGTACTGCCTTCCTAACTCTCTCTTTGACTTGGGCAGATAGTACTGCCTTCCTAACTCTGTTTTTGACGTGGGCAGAGATAGTACTGCCTTCCTAATTCTCTCATTAACGTGTGCACAGATAGTACTGCCTTCCTACCTCACCCATTAATGTGTGTACAGATAGTACTGCCTTCCTAACTCACCCATTAATGTGTGCACAGATAGCATTGCATTCCTAACTCTCTCACTAATGTGGGCACAGATAGTACTGCCTCTATTTCTTTCTCATAAATTATATGACTATAGTATGGCTTCCCTGTCTTGCTCTGTGTGTGTCGTCTCTCTCTATTATACAAAAAATCACTGAAAATGTGTCACAGTCAGTAATGAAGCCCCTACATCTCCCATAATAGGGTAAAAAATAGAGATTTTTGCAGCACTTTCATAAAGAAGACATAATGGGAAAGTCTGTGCTGCCCAAACCAAGCTCCAGATCCTGCACTTTCAGCCTCTGCTCACTCCCCTCTCTCCGATGTCTTTCGCTCTACATGTCCGGACAGGATTTCTGTCACCACCAAACACTTTCTTAGGAAAGATTTTCACATTTGCAGCCACTCCTTGGTAAAATATACAAGTCTCTGCATTCCTTTAGCAGTTCCTGAGGTTTAATATTTCTTCCATGTTCATAGACTTCATAGTGAAGCATTTGTCATCAGTATATGGATGTACAAAGCCCAGAAACGTCCTTGTCTGGTCCAACCCTGCAGCCAACACCTAAACCCCAAACTATCTGGCAATGGGTTGCAGTGACTTCTTCAAGGCTCGTGATACACATGGATACACATGACTACTTTCTTCCACAGCTTGTCCTTGGGTTGTTTCTGGTATTGTAGACTCTGACTAGTGGGTTGTAAACAATGAGATCTTCTGACAGCCTTTGGGATCAATTTTTGTCTCGCTGCCTGGGCTGACCCGCACGTGTCCCTGGTTGGCTAGCTGGATCCAGCTCACAGCCCTTTAATACAAGGTTACCAGCTGGTTCCACCAAGAACTATACAATGTTGGCAAACTTTAGAACTAAAAGTGCCCATACACTTTTAATGGTGGTCAGCCAACACCTCTTGACTCCCTGTGACACATGCATGCTCAGTTTGTACCCATTCATTCCTCGCTCCCACATGATCTGTCAGGGATAGTCAGAACAGCCCCATACACAAGAAGTCCACAATTTTTGCAAAAGTTGAAGGATCTGGTCAACTTTTCTTTTATAAACGAGACCTTTGGTAAGATACTAGATCTCCACGAATGAGGGTTACTCTTTATCATGGTCTATCGGCCATACTAAGGTACAGTTCATGTCTTTTATGGGAAAAATCCCTTTAAAGAGGACCTTCACCACCTCCATTAATGTCAACTCTTTTCATCCTGTAATAGACACCACCACACTGATTCCAATACAGCTGGAGATTTTTCTCTAGCCCCCACCATTCCTGAACAATCAGTGCAGTTAGTTCTGGTACCCGATATGCTAACTAGAGTCTGTAATGTCAAGTGGGTGGTGTCAGACAGGACCAGACAAGGGGGCGTGACTCAGAGCTCCAGTCAGTGGTGGACAATGTTAACAGCTCACAATCCCTCTGCATTGCCTGCTCCTGTCTGACATATCCTACTTGACATTAAAGAGCCTACAAACCATATCAGGCACCATAACTAGCAGCACTGATAGCTCAGGAATGGTGGGGGACAGAGAAAAACATCTAAATGCTGCAGAATCAGTGGGAAAGCCGATAGTGCACTGAATTCAGCGCTCTGTCAGCTTTCCAGCAGTATATAGAACTGCCTGTGTCCAAATCGGTGAAAGGTCCTCTTTAAGATAGCTATAAAGTATACCCAGTAAGCCACATGTAACAATGTAACATTACTAAGACTTGTGTCTAAGCACAAGGATATATAGTTACCATAGGTTAATGTATAGAGGGTAAAAGCCATGTTATTCACCTCTCTTTTGTCAAAATGTTTACTAAAGGTATGGTTCCCTTTCCTTACAGCGAGTCTATAGAGTAGCAGCGGCCGCACTGCTCCCTCCTAAGATCAATGACAATCCTATGTGTCTGAATTTCGAGGAGAGGGCAGGAGGGAAGAGCAATGGAGTATCTGTCAATATTTGATCACGGGTTACCAAGTGACTGAACGACTCCAGAATGGCTGTCAGTGGTTACATCGTCTCGTTTCCAGTTAAAGAGCAGCAAACCCCACCACAATGGAGGTCTATGATATTATGGGATTGTTGTATGTGTCCTTGTATAGCGTCACCCACCATCCTACCCTCCGAAGGAAATATTATCACCTGAGAATATAGATATGATATACATTCACTACATTCAGTCCATTTGCAGATGAGCCCCCTAAGGCTCTGCTCAAACACCTGTAGCCGCAGCTTTATTGTACATGGTAACAAAGAGAAATTCAATAAGAACGGCTTCCCATTACAGCGCTGAACCATCAGCTATGCAAGCCACACTGAACAGTGAACAAAGTCAGTCGTGAGGCTTTCTATGCCTCAGGGCACGCCACATGTTTCTTGAGAATTGTAATTGCACATTAGACAAGTCATCATTTGGCTACAACTAATCCTCCCAATCCCTAAATACATGAACACTCAGCTTTGGCCAAGTGTGCATGTGTTCTAAATGGGAAGAAGGGTATAAGTGTCTACCAAACAGCCAGTTGAATCCCAACATGCATTGCCCTCCTTCCCCCAAGATCCGATGTGAGGGAGTCAGAATAACCCCATACACAGAAATATTCAGTCGGTCCGAGTAGTCATCTAATCTGTATCTTAAAGGGGTTGGCCAGGATTTTTTTCTGTTGGGGGCTCAAGACCCCCAACAATGGCCTATTCCTAGGATAGGTCCTAAATATATGTGATCAGTGGGGGGTTGGCTGCACAGATCAATTGTTTGGGGATGCGTCCTATCCCAATACTATACAAATTATGGCGCTGGCAGAAGTTGGCTCCATGCCCCGTATAGTGGTTGGGACTGGTTACTGCAACGCATCTTACATTGACCTATAATGTCAGCAGAGCCACATACCCACAAGATTGTTGTCTGATCCTGTAAAAATCAGCAGGTGTAGCCAACTGTGCTCTTATGTGTATAACCTTATATACCTTAAAGGGATTCTACCATTAAAACTCATTTTTTACTAGTTCGTCCAGTTCTTGTCGGTATGCAAATGAGTTCTTGTGCAGCACTGGGGGCGGGCCCCAGCACTTAAACAGCACTGGGGGCATCCCCAATGCTGCGAGAGAACTCTCCAGTGACGCCTCCATCTTCTTCAGCAACCGCCTCTTCATGCGTCTTCTTCCGGCGTTGGGGTCACACTTCGACGCCTCCGCAGTCAGCTCTGCCATCGGGCTGCAGGCAGAGCCGAGTGCACAGGCCGGCGGCCGTTTTTTGGAGGCCGGTTACACGCGCATGCGCAGTACGCTCCTGTAGTTCTATAAAGTACAGAGCGTACTGCACATGCGCACGAAAGCGGCCTCCAAAAAACGGCCGCCAGCCTGTGCACTCGGCTCTGCCTACGGCCCGCTGGCAAAGCCAACTGCGCAGGCGTCGAAGTGTGACCCCAGCTGGAAGAAGGCGAGTGAAGAGGCAATTGCTGAAGAAGATGGAGGCGTCGCTGGAGAGCGTTCTCTCGCAGCATTGGGGACGCCCTAAGTGCTGTTTGAATGCTGGGGCCCACCCCTAGTGCTGTGAGAGAACTCATTTGCATACCGGCGGCGGCACCGAACGGCGGGCCGGTGACAACTTCTAAAGGTAAGAGACGAATAAGATAAGATAATCCTTTAATAGTCCCACAGTGGGGAAATTTCTTAAGGCTATTCCGACATGTGAACTAGAAAAAAATGAGTTTTAATGGTAGAATCCCTTTAGGACTCTTCCTGGCAACCCCATTTATATGTGCAAGGTCCCCCATGTGCACTGCCAGCAGAAAACATATTTTTATTAATGTCTGATATGTTTTATTATATTTTGCACTGTTATACCCGGTTTTTGCACTTTCCAACTTTATGCTGGTTAGAAAAAGGTTAAAGGGTTTTTCCGATCTTGGAAAATCACTGCTGCGATGAAAATAAACGCTCCCTATCCCAACCCCATGGCCAGGACTTCACAGAACAACTCAGTCGTGCTGCCCTACACCGTTCCCATAATTCCTACAGAGGAGCCCCAGAAGCGGCGTAGCACTGCTAATTTATTTCTCTTCCTTATATAGCACCAACATATTCCGCAGCGCTTTACAGACATTGTCAATACTGTCCCCTATAGGGCACTCAATCTAAATTCCCTATCAGTATGTTATTGGAGCGGGTGAGTACCCAGAAGAAACCCTTGGTAATAAAGGAAGAACCTAAAAACTTCTTGCAGATGTTGTCATAGACACCAGCAATGCCACAATACTAACTGAGCCGCTATTACAGCTGAGCTATAAAATTTCCATAGGTTCACAGCTACAGATGGCGCATAGCGAGATGTCATACGCTTGATGTAGTGCCCATTCTCTTTATATGGCCAATAGCAACACTGCTCGGCTGTACCGGTAAGTCCGGGCCCAGCCTTAGTTGAGGGTCACATCTTCAGGTTAGTTAGAGGTAGGTAGGCCACAACAGGAGAACGCCTCAGGGGAATCTTTTAACATCACCCAAGTGCGACCCCCTCATCTCTGTACTGCCTTAAGGCGTATAAGAAGATTTGGTGCCAAAACCACCGTGACCTCAGAAGGAGCAAGTGGTAACAATTTTAGGTTTCCTCTATGCACAGCATCTCCATACTACCACATGTAATAGTATATTACTGTCTCAAGTGACTTATGCTAGGTTCACACTAATGTTGTGTTCTACGTTGTTCGGGTCCACTAGAGGAACTGGACAGTGAAAACACAGACACACCCACGGATCCCATCGACTTTAGTTTCAGTTTGAAAATGGCGGAGAGAAAAGTCCTCCATGCACGACTTTTCTCTCTTCCAATTTTCGGCGGTTTCTTCAATGGATGTGAACCCCGCCTTAGATTTTTGGCTCATAGCAGATTCAACTTTATGTAGACAGTGCAAAATAAATTCTGCAGTGTTTAAGGCTATGCCATTTCAGGGCTCGTTCACATCTGCGCCTGGTCTCCGTTCTGCAGGTTTCCGTTTCCTGCAAAAAACAGAGGCAGGAGACGGAAACCTGCAGGACTCTTTCATACCCATTCATTTGAATGGGTTTGAAAGATGTCCGGCCGTGAGCGCCGGTGGGCGTTTTATGCTCTCCGCCGCGAAACCGTTTTTTTTAAACTAGACACAGAGTCGGACATGCAGTACTCTGTGTCCGATTTTAAAAAAACGGTTTCGCTCACGGCCGGACCCGGTCTGTGGTTTCCGTCTTCTTGCATGCAGAAGACGGAAACCACAGAACGGAGTGCCGAACGCTAGTGTGAACCTAGCGTCAGCCTGTATTAGTAATCAGATTTTTCAGAATTTATGTATAGTTGTAGTTCCAACCCTCACCAGTAGGGGTTTAAAAAAATGACCATTTTTGTTTAGCACCAGCAGACAAAGACTGAGAGTAATAGGTAGACTATTGTTCGGAGGATGACATTGCTCACCCGGACTTTGCTGATAGGGTGTCTAAAACACTTGTTGCTTCCAGTTTCGCTCAGAGTGACGGCGTAAAACTGTCCTTTGTTCAAGTACGTCATCGGACCTTCCCCTTGTTTCTGGCGCAGAGACTTGGTGGCTTCTAGAGTATACTGAAATGTGCTGTAATGTGGGAAAACATAGCAGAGGATCCGGATTACTGGATAGACTAACTATATCTCCACTCTATCTTTACAGTCAACAAACTTTATGAGCCATACATGCCCTGGGACATGCACCCCTCACAGCATACCTCGCCGTTTGATCATACATGAAGTCATCCGCTACTGATGGAGTCCGATATTTCTGACATAAAAAAAAAAAAAAACAGAAAACACATTATAATCTATAATATCAATTTGTACTAACTTAGAAGTATTTGGATACAAGTTATGGCTCAGAACAAATGAGGTCTGGCTTAATTTGCAAAAACCGTATCGGCTGCAATACCAGTCACAGCCTAGGAACAAAAGTGGCGCTGTTAATGGAAAAGTGCTGATTTTTTTTTCGATTTTTTTTCTTCAACAAGATGCCTGTCCCGGAGTTCTACGCTATATTGTTTTTGCTCTGTATACAAAGTAAAGCGCAATATGTACTCTATAGCAGATATACACTTGTACACACTTTTACCCATCTTGACCTGAGTTTCTCCTCTGCTATATACATAGATTATATACATGAATATTTATCCTAGAAATTAGTGAGAAATATAAGCAAAAAGTACAGTTGTCAGTCTGAAGTATTTTCTGCCCAGCCCTGACATAAACAGACCTTAAGATATACAGGGTGGGGGGGGGAGGATTCTGCTGCAGCCAGTTGTCTTATAGCCAGAATCAGCAGGACAATGAGGAAGATGTGGAAGAAGGTAAAGATGTGGCATGGATAAAAGATTCATGAACACAGAAGAAATTTTCCTTGTATTCTTCTCAGATCATCTGTTCTAGCTGCGCTTTGGTGCCTACAAATCCTAGTGGACTGGCGGCACATGTAGGAGCACTCCTATACAAGTAATAGGCGTGGTGCAGCAGCCCCATCCACTGCATGGCGGTAGTTCCGGTGAACAACAATATTGGATCTGCAAGGGTCTGACAGGCAAGACCCCCGCAGATCAGCCGTTCAGTGACAGCATGGCTCTCAGCAATATGTGCTGCTCATTCTCAATAAAATTTGTAGTAGTGGGTACTGCACTGCTGCTCCATAGACTTCAAAAGGGACCTCCCTGCAGTACCAAATCCCATCAGTACAAATGATATAGTGAGAGAGCAGCTCATGGATACATTACTGGGAGCAGCACAGTTCCCAAATAGTGGATATGCAGGGTCTCAGCTGTCTACCCTTTAGTATCCACCATAAGAATAAGCTATCAATATTAGAAAGTGGAGAACTCCTTTAATAGTATTGTCCCCAACTGGACAACTCCTTCTCTGGACAGCAGAACTCAGCAGGGAGGTTGTTCTCGCCGCCATCTTGGAGAACTAAGTACAGATCTTCTGAGGATGTAGGCTTCCTCCAATCCGTCTGTCTCTTCATGTCATCCCAGACAGACTGGAGGATGGTGAGATCAGGGCTATATCTGTGGGGGCCATATCATCACTTCCAGGACTCCTCCTCCAAAGGTCACACCAAATATTGATGGGACTTACATTTCTCTGTTCTTCATTGACTTCATATTCTTAAACTATTAACCCTTTTATTTCTGAAAGCATTCTTACCTGCAGGCCCTGTATATGTGGTGTGTGATAGGTTTTATAGACGTGTATGGTATGGCTAGCTTCTTACCTCAGATACTGTCTCCTTAAAGCTTTCGTTGTAGGTGCTGTCCGGGGTACTGCGCTGATCATCTTTGAGGTAGTCTGTATGTTGACTGATGTGTGCTCCATAGTGAGTCTGCTCAAAAATAACCCCTCTTGGCTCCTCGCTCTCCGTCCTGTAAGTCACTGATGGGGTCATGAACACCGGAGTGAATTCCTCTGCTTTCACCACAGCGACTGAGGACGTAGGAGCAGATGTTGGGCTTCCAGATAAGTTGCTGTTATATTGTTCCCTCTTGGAGGATTCAACGGGTTCTGTGTTCAGGGAAAGGTTCACTGGATTGGTTTTCAGAACTTGTACTCGATTCTCTGCAGCAGGTAGGTTACTCTGGGACTCACTGGTTGGCACACCATTCCTATAGGGAACAAAATCCTCTTTAACTAATTCTGCATAGTTAATATTAAAGGAAGTCTGTCAGCAGGACCCAGCATATCACCCCAGCCCTGCAGATAGATAGGTTAGTGTCACCAGAACCAGCATATCACCCCAGCCCTGCAGATAGATAGGTTAGTGTCACCAGAACCAGCATATCACCCCAGCCCTGCAGATAGATAGGTTAGTGTCACCAGAACCAGCATATCACCCCAGCCCTGCAGATAGATAGGTGACTGTCACCAGAACCAGCATATCACACAGCCCTGCAGATAGATAGGTTAGTGTCACCAGACCTCAGCATATCACCCCAGCCCCGCAGATAGATAGGTTGGTGTCACCAGACCCAGCATATCACCCCAGCCCTGCAGATAGATAGGTTAGTGTCACCAGAACCAGCATATCACCCCAGCCCTGCAGATAGATAGGTTACTGTCACCAGAACCAGAATATCACCCCAGCCCTGCAGATAGATAGGTTACTGACACCAGAACCAGCATATCACCCCAGCCCTGCAGATAGATAGGTTAGTGTCACCAGAACCAGCATATCACCCCAGCCTTGCAGATAGATAGGTTAGTGTCACCAGAACCAGCATATCACCCCAGCCCCGCAGATAGATAGGTTAGTGTCACCAGCCCCAGCATATCACCCCAGCCCTGCAGATAGATAGGTTACTGACACCAGAACCAGCATATCACCCCAGCCCTGCAGATAGATAGGTTAGTGTCACCAGAACCAGCATATCACCCCAGCCCTGCAGATAGATAGGTTAGTGTCACCAGAACCAGCATATCACCCCAGCCCTGCAGATAGATAGGTTAGTGTCACCAGGACCAGCATATCACCCCAGCCCTGCAGATAGATAGGCTAGAGTCACTAGAACCAGTATTTCACGTCGTCTTGATCAGTTGCAGGAACTTCCTATGGTCTGGGATTTGTCAGAAACCCAGCCATGATGTCCTTATTGTGGACGGGTTATCAGGCAGGGACACTACATACATGAGAAGATAACCCGTACACAATTAAGACATCATGGCTGGGTTCCTGCTAAGTCCCAGACCATAGAAAGTTCCCGCATTCATGGTCATATCTATTGACTAGTCCAGTGATGTAGTATGGATGGACTAGGTTTTAACATCTCTATTCCTTGCAAAACACTTATTCTTCCCCATTTACATACATAATAAACACAATATTGTAATATTTCTTCTTATCTACAAGAGGCGGAAATACCCTAAGTGTTTTATGAGTTTCCTTATCATTAGCAAAGAATGATAGGAAGATAGAGCGGCAATGTTCACCTCAACAGGAAACGGACAATTTAGATAACAATGGACTACAATGTCCTATGTTAGTAACACTGTATATATATATATATATATATATATATATATATATATAGAGCAATCTTTTAAAGAACCCTGTGCTCACATTTTCTGGCCCTAAACTGACACGATGGCGCTATACGTGGACTGTATACTTGTAAGGATACCCCTGATTGACACGCGTCAGATACTGAAGCAATGGCTGATGTGAAGGCTAGAAAAATAAAGGGATTAAAGTGGAAAAAATACCCTCAAAGTAAAAAGGCAACTAAAACTTAGTCCATTATCAACAAACATGTCAGATACATGACCCCAGTAAAGCAAAGAGTTTTGGCTTTGGGTTCCTCTACACACTATGCATGCAATGGATGCCGCCAAAGCTGGGCTGCAAAAACATATCGTGGCATCAAAAAGTAGAAAGGACTGGATGACACCTATGGACATTGGGACCCACCACATGACTCTTAACATGTAGTCAATACACACCACACACAACTTTGTGAAGGACAGTCTAGACTCGGGGCATCTTTATATTGCCATTATCCTCTGAAGGGCCCAGGCTCGAACACAATAATGGTCCAGCAGAAGACATCCAAATATGAAGAGTACTATGGTCTATCTCCTATGGGTTGTTGGAGGTTGGGCGCCCAGAATGATTTTATCTGGCGGACCAAAGGAACCTCAGTCCAACACTGCCTATTACCATCAAGTAGATCGCCATGATGATTTAGGGGCAGAAAACATGGTGATGGGTTTCCTGTAAAGGGTGTTTGCCAACCAAAGATCCTCAGATAGTTTTAGGAATATCATACAAGAAGGCCAATAACCGGTTCCCGATGGTCGGTTGTGTTTTACTAGAGATACCCCCATGGAATAGAGAAAGATGTTTTACCTTTTGTCCTGGTCATCATGGACATCATTCATTTTATTTAAGGACAACAGTCTTTTCTCCCTGGGGACCTAAAAATAGCAAAAACAGCTCAAAAACCAGTAGAGTCATCCAAAATAATATCCAAACCAGATTTTACTGGGGAAAAAGTGCCCATTTGTAGCCATTTTACAAGCATTTCACCATTTTTCAGATATTCTCTTAATATTAGGTGTTTCTATCTGGAGCTCATGTCCTGGTACTCAAAAAATCAAGACAACGCACCCAACAACCCTACGTGTCCAAGTGGAATTTCCATTATCCCCAAAATGGGGTTGTCTGACCACAACATTTAGCAAAAATGCACCAGAATTTTGGGCAAAAACTAGAAAATGGGACACATAATATATAATGTGCCAGGTTTATTAATGATAGGTGCAATTTTGGGGGGGTATACCATTGGTGTATAGTACCACAGCTCTACCTTGTAATAGTCATATAAGAGACCAAGTGCCGCAGCGCTGTCCTCGTCTCCATTGATACTCATCATTGCCTTTGTTGCGGCCGTCAAGGGATTTTCCAGGTAAGTCTTCCAGGCCTC
Organism: Leptodactylus fuscus; assembly: GCF_031893055.1. NCBI lineage: Eukaryota > Metazoa > Chordata > Amphibia > Anura > Leptodactylidae > Leptodactylus > Leptodactylus fuscus. The sequence continues at coordinate 31,717,416 of NC_134268.1, forward strand.
ATCCTCACTAGTGTATGGCCGCCGGGAGTTGAAAGCTGCTTCATTGGGAACTAAGACCACAAGCCTTTTACTATAAGAGGGAAAGAATAAGGGGAGATGTCAGATAACGGAGGAGAAAAGATCAGCTTAGTCAATCAATACTGAGCATATGTATATAGTAACAGGGCCAGAGACACGGCCGGACATCAGAATCGCATCATCAATATACCTTACACTGGAAACTGTTCCATCACATTAAGACTCTCTCTAAAAATTTAGTTTCATGCACCAAACTGCAGTTTTTCTCTGTGGACTTTCTAACCAATTTGGAAAACACCAGCGTTTCCGTAGCTATAATTGACATCCTGCGATTTGCAAAACTGCGAGCGTTTTTGACATTGTAGCATTTGCGTTGCAGATTTGTTTTCCACAATGTGTGGATGAGATTAGCCATCCAATTTACAGGCAAAATGCTGCATTTTCACAACGTGGGGCCCCAGCTTAAAGGGGTTTTCCAAGACAAATATATCAGATTAGTAGAGGTCCGACACCCAGTACTTGCCTGTTCACCAAGTACAGTGCCATACATTGTATAGAGGCAGTACTTGGTATTGCAGCTTAGCCATTTTTTTTAATGGGACACAGGCCACATTACCATTGAATATTATGACATCATCTGATATGTGGGGGGCCCATTGGTGGACCCTCACCGAACAGATATTTAAATCCCAATAAATCCCCTTTAAGCTACTTCTATATTGGATCACTAAGCCTTATTCTCTATGCCCGGCTCCACAGACTATAAGGAAGGCATCTTGAGTGTTTTCAATGATGATGTCATTCTTGGCACGGTTGCTTTCAACACATTCACGAAGCTTGGAGGAATACCATCTACATGAGGCACTTCCAATGTAACACAGAGGAACAGCCTTATATATGGAAGCAGACGGTCACTGTTTACCCATCATAGGTCTGTTACACATCTTACAAGATACCCATCTCATGGAAGAGCAGACCCTTAGTAAAATATGCTTTTAATGGAAACACACCCTGGAAATGCCCTGAGGATCCAAGATACTTCAGATTCCATTTTTATGGATAAATGAAGAAAAGCTCAAGATCTTAAAAAAAGATACCACAATTTAGCAAGGAAATAACCAACTAAAAATAGTCATAGGGAGAATGGGCAGGCAATACAGTCCCTACAAGGGTGGTCACTTTTCAAAAAGCCATATACTATAGAATAGGGCTACCCAACAGACAGACCCTGGCCTCCTGGTTCTTTCATTATGACAGCAGGTAGGCCCGCCCGCTGTCCCCAAACCTGATTCCTTGCACTAGCGGTAGCAGGGTTCGGTAATCATCACATGTGAGGGCTCTTGTGCAGGCAGCAGGGACGATTGCCCCATCCCTGCTGCCACTTAGTGTAAGGTAACAAGTAGAGATGAGCGAGTAGTATTCGATTGAGTAGGCATTCGATTGAATACTACGATATTCAAAATACTCGTACTCGATCAAATACTACTCGCTATTCGAATGGAAAAATTCAATGCAGAACCAGCATTGATTGGCCGAATGCTATACAGACGGCCAATCAACGCTGGTTCTTCTCCTACCTTTAGAAGTCTTCTCCGCACAGCGTCCCCGCAGCATCTTCCGGCTCTGAATTCACTCTGCCAGGCATCGGGCCTGGGCAGAGCCGACTGCGCATGCCCGCACTACAGAAGTTGGCTGTAAGCGGCCATTTTCTTGTAGTGCGGGCATGCGCAGTCGGCTCTGCCCAGGCCCGATGCCTGGCAGAGTGAATTCAGAGCCGGAAGACGCCGCAGGGACGCTGCACGGAGAAGACTTCTCGGAGGATCCAGCCCGACCCTCACTCGTGGACTTTGTAAGTGTAATTTGATCGAACGTTGCCTACCCCTGAAACGAACATTTTCCCCCATAGAGTATAATAGGATTCAATATTCGATTTGAGTAGTCGAATATTGAGGGGCTACTCGAAACGAATATCGAACATTTTACTGTTCGCTCATCTCTAGTAACAAGGCTTGGGGACAGTGGTCGGGAGATGAAAGTTTCTCCCACCTGCTGTTAGTATTAACTATGTGCGCCCCTCACAGTATAATGCTCCTTAGTGTCACCATCCACCACAGAATGCTCCTTAGTACCCCCACCCACCATTTAATGCTCCTTAGTGTCCCCACCCACAGTATAATAATCCTTATTGCCCCACACACAGTCCAATCTGTGCTTCATCCATATGCTCCCCCCATTTCTCTCTTATGGGGTCTTTGTCTTTCTGTCTCCTTAACGCCACTCTCTCCCCCTTATTCTTCTATGAAGATCTTCCACAAGTTCCTACCATCACTCCCAGTTTGTAATCCAGTTGGGATTGGTTAATGGCCTACTGGCCTTGCTGCTTCTCTATTTCCCCAGTGGCCTGTACACTTATAGGGAGATGCCTCTGCCTACCCCAATGCCCCGTTCCTGTCCTAACAGCCTAAATATCTGATATCACATTGTCACCAGCTTTACCCAGGTAGTTGTGCAGCACAACACAGGTTAACATCAGTGGCACAACAGTAAGACACGGCCAGAATCAACATCAGCAGAGCACAGAAAAGGAACAAACTCTTCTCTTGGCGAGACGGAGTCATAGTGCACACAGAAAATGCCCATTTCTCACGGGGGTTCATACCCAACACTAAACGCAGTGGTCATATACAACAACTTTGGCACACTTGCCATTGGAACAACAGGTTTACTCTGTAATTGCACAACATGGACATAATGCTGGATTAGCACCAACTGAGGTTTGGGTGGAAGACCCGAATGAGTTGGAGAACTTGTCCCACCTGACGCAACTACAAAATATCAGGTCATAGCTTGAAAAAAATTGAATGTTTGATGGCACCAAAAGGACGACATCTGTTACACAGCCAATAGGTGCAACCAAGTTTTGCCAGTTTGAAGACACTGCTCCCCATCTTTCCAGAAGGTACCAGACAGAGGAAGAGACAATGACACAATGAAAGTGACAATGTAACATCATACAATAAGCAAACACCATATAGAATATAATACACCATCATATCAATAATTGCACAAGGCGCCAGTATATATATATATATATATATATATATATATATATGTGTGATGCAGGCCAATCTTGGGTGAGGAGCAATCCAGCCACCGACCTAAGGACATCTTTTTGGAAGGTGGTGGCTCCTATCTCCTTACAAGAGCAAAGTATCGAGCATGTTAAAATACAACCTACTAAATCTATCCATATGCACAAAAAACTCATAAGTTGACCTGGTCCCAATAAGTCAACCAGTCCCAACACAATTGATGGGTTCGACAATGTACTTGATGGTTGAGGGGTGACTCTCCATCAGCTCAGTGTCCCCTACTCGGTCAATTACAGCAGGGAATATCAACTATATAAAACTCTAAATCCCCTCCTCTATGAAACTTCTACAACTTTTACAGACAGACCTTATTATATTGTATCCGCTACTTTCCCGAGTGTCATAATGATTCATAGAGATAAATCTTGAGAAGAGAGAGATTACGGGCCAAGTGCACCAACTGTGCTCTGGGAGATGGGAAGAGCGCGGCTTAATGATGGGGAGGCTCACCGCTGATTTAATAGGATTCGGAATTAAAACAATAAATCTTTCATGTCGGCCCAAGGGTCTATTTCTGCAGTGGTATGATGGGACTGGTACGGTATAAATAAAGCTCCAACCCACACAGTACGGAAGGGAGACAATGGATGTGTGAAATTACATTATCTGCCACTTCTACTGGAAATATCTCTGTCCATACTTTTATGAAATTCTGTGTGGATGTATAAGTGCTACGTACACATACATGGGGACTCCCATTGAATCCCTATAAAGAGGACCTGCCAACGGGTCTGAAAATCCAATAACATCTGATCGGCGCTGTCATCCTAAACATTTTGGTGTTTTCCTTATCCAAATCCGTTCAGCCATTCCAAAGATATAAGCCCTTGTAGTGTTAATATAAATTAAGGTACAATAGACAAGTGGGCGGTAACTCTGCTTGACAAACTGCACACAGAGACCCCGCCCCCAGAGAAGTGTCATTATAGACACTAATTTACATCATCACTAAAAGGGCTTATATCTAAGGAATGCCTGAACGGATTTGGATAAACAAAACATCAAAATTCTTAAAGTGACAGCACCAATCAAATCATCTATGTCATTGGGCTCTCCAGACCTGGTGACAGGTCCTCTTTAAGGAGCTGTCACTTGTTGCTGATCTTTTTGGACAACCATATTTTGTTATAAGGTAGAAGCAAGTGTTAAATTTCCTTACAGTGCCCCCACAGGGGAAATTAGGTATTACACATTTCTTATTAAAATCAATGGACTATTTGTGTAATACATGAAGGTGTTAGGTCCTCCAGAGACCGAGACATACTTTGTAGCCCTCTACACACTGACTAATAGATGAGGGTCTTAAAAATAGGGATTTCTATAAATCAGAATTTTAGCCTTTAAAGTTATAGGTGAAAATACAGAAGGCCGATCTGTAAATGTGATCACAACGAGAAGTATGAGAAAGTGCAGACAGAGAATAAATCCACTTTTAGCCTTAGTGAATACAGGGGAACTACAGAGACAATGTACGGATTGTTAGTGTGCACTTAGCTCTATGTGGAGTCCCGATATTGTTCCCTGTTGTTTTAGTGTATTCTTATTCGTGTTTCCTCCCAGGTACAAATATGGACACGATGTGAGTGTAATACACAGATTTGCATTGCCAGGCTCCATTGACTTCAATAGGAATATAGCTGTCACATATTCTTTAGGGTTGAGCGATCAGGATCGGAAAAGATCAGATCCCGATCGGCGATCAAGCAAATTTCACGATCGAAAATCGGATTTTGAAATCTCAAGATCGGCTCAACTTTAAAAGTGACTTCTCCCATAGAAAAGCGTTGACCAGAGTTAAGCGATCGGGATCGTAAAAGATCAGATCCCGATCGGCGATCAAGCAAATTTCACGATCGAAAATCGGATTTTGAAATCTCAAGATCGGCTCAACTTTAAAAGTGACTTCTCCCATAGAAAAGCGTTGACCAGAGTTAAGCGATCGGGATCGTAAAAGATCGGATCCCGATTGGTGATCAAGCAAATTTCACGATTGGCTGGAAAATTATTGGAAATCGGATTTTAAAATCATTCCTGAAATCTCAAGATCGGCTCAACCCTAGTGTTCTCTGTTAGATCATACTACATGTGAAATCAAGTGTCAAAAGCGAATTCAGAACATGGTCACTACTGAAGATCCCAGTCATGGTAATAAGATCTAAGTATATAAACTACAGTCCTATGAAAAAGTTTGGGCACCCCTATTAATCTTAATCATTTTTAGTTCTAAATATTTTGCTGTTTGCAACAGCCATTTCAGTTTGATATATCTAATAACTGATGGACACAGTAATATTTCAGGATTGAAATGAGGTTTATTGTACTAACAGAAAATGCGCAATATGCATTAAACCAAAATTTGACCGGTGCAAAAATATGGGCACCTCAACAGAAAAGTGACATTAATATTTAGTACATCCTCCTTTTGCAAAGATAACAGCCTCTAGTCGCTTCCTGTAGCTTTTAATCAGTTCCTGGATCCTGGATGAAGGTATTTTGGATCATTTCTTTCTACAAAACAATTCAAGTTCAGTTAAGTTTGATGGTCGCCGAACATGGACAGCCCGCTCTCAAATGATCTGAAAACAAAGATTGTTCAACATAGTTGTTCAGGGGAAGGATACAAAATGTTGTCTCAGAGATTTAACCTGTCAGTTTCCACTGTGAGGAACATAGTAAGGAAATGGAAGACCACAGGGACAGTTCTTGTTAAGCCCAGAAGTGGCAGGCCAAGAAAAATATCAGAAAGGCAGAGAAGAAGAATGGTGAGAACAGTCAAGGACAATCCACAGACCACCTCCAAAGAGCTGCAGCATCATCTTGCTGCAGATGGTGTCACTGTGCATCGGTCAACTATACAGCGCACTTTGCACAAATAGAAGCTGTATGGGAGAGTGATGAGAAAGAAGCCGTTTCTGCACGTACGCCACAAATAGAGTTGCCTGAGGTATGAAAAAGCACATTTGGACAAGGCAGCTTCATTTTGGAAACAAAAATTGAGTTGTTTGGTTATAAAAAAAAGGCGTTATGCATGGCGTCCAAAAAGAAACAGCATTCCAAGAAAAACACATGCTACCCACTGTAAAATTTGGTGGAGGTTCCATCATGCTTTGGGGCTGTGTGGCCAATGCCGGCATCGGGAATCTTGTTAAAGTTGAGAGTCGCATGGATTCCACTCAGTATCAGCAGATTCTTGAGAATAATGTTCAAGAATCAGTGACGAAGTTGAAGTTACGCCGGGGATGGATATTTCAGCAAGACAATGATCCAAAACACCGCTCCAAATCCTCAGGCATTCATGCAGAGGAACAATTACAATGTTCTGGAATGGCCATCCCAGTCCCCAGACCTGAATATCATTGAACATCTGTGGGATGATTTGAAGCAGGCTGTCCATGCTCGGCGACCATCTAACTTAACTGAACTTGAATTGTTTGTCCAAAATACCTTTATCCAGGATCCAGGAACTGATTAAAAGCTACAGGAAGCGACTAGAGGCTGTTATCTTTGCAAAAGGAGGATCTACTAAATATTAATGTCACTTTTCTGTTGAGGTGCCCATACTTTTGCACCGGTCAAATTTTGGTTTAATGCATATTGCACAATTTCTGTTAGTACAATAAACCTCATTTCAATCCTGAAATATTACTGTGTCCATCAGTTATTAGATATATCAAACTGAAATGGCTGTTGCAAATACCAAAATATTTAGAACTAAAAATGATTAAGATTAATAGGGGTGCCCAAACTTTTTCATAGGACTGTATGTGGCACCAAAGAGAGTCATTGATGGTCTGTATTACGGGTCCATGTGGCCCCCATCGTCTGAAACTATGAGATACCCGGATGTGTAGAATGAATATACATAAAGCTGTATTCATACTGGTCAATACAGTATTCAATAAACTGGGCATGTGTGAACCTCGTGTTAGGCCTCATGTCCAGTCATGTTTAGTACCTACTGTATGTTGTATAGATCGAGTATACGCTGTCTATAGACTACTGTAGGCTGACTGAACCTCAATGCAAAATTTGTAATGGTGTCCCCACTTTCCTGTGAAATCTATATCACTGTTGTCTTATGTTGTGGAGAGGCCTCAGGTAGCGCCGCACCTCCCATGAGGCGACTTGAAGCGAGCACTTCAGGCGGCGCTATGCCAGGGCCCCGGGGAGGGCGGCATTTTTGCTGACCTAAGCCACTCCAGGACAAGCTGTCCTGGACTGACTTAGGGTCACCGTCACTGAGCGGTGGATTGGGCACTGCTCCAGCGGCCACCCCTCACGCTCAGGCAGAGAGCAGGTCGTCTCCCTGCCTGCTAACGCCGCTCGCTCCGCCCCCTTCGTGTGGCCCCGCCCCTCTGTATGGCCCCTTCCACTCGGTCCCACCCCCTCCTCTGGGGGGGGGGGGTTGGCGGCTTTCTGACGTCCGCCTCAGGCGGCAGAAAGCCATGGTTCACTCCTGGCCTCAAGGCCCCTTTAGGCTCCAGGGCCCAGTAGGGATTGTTACCTCTGCACCCCTATATCTACACCCTTATTCCTGCCCTAACATATTGTAGCTAGCTATTCAGACACAAAAATGATCAATGCAACCTTTCCTCCATGTGAACTAGGCCTAACAGTGATGCTTAGTGACATAACACATAAGACTGTGCCGAGGATGTAATACCAGGTTGTTCCCCTGACCCGCACTTGATAATACTGCGGCCAGGATCGTGTCAGTAAACATTGAATAGTGTACAACAATCTACAAAGAACGATAACCATTTCTAAATAAGCAAATGTTTTTCCGTCCAGATGGCCGGCGGTGCGCCATGTCTGATGCCAAGTTTTGTCTAGCTAAAATTATTAAGTAAACTCATTTTCACCGGAAATAACTTGATAACACGCGGGAGGCAAATAGAGCGTAATACGGTGTTCAGTGTATTCAATACAAACCGGACCGGCCGCGCGGCAAGCGTTCTATCTGGAGGAGGAAGACATGATGGGCTGCCAACTGGCTCAGACACAGTCATTCTTATCTGCAGGGTTTTAGACAATTCTTCACACAGAGACAAGTTGGGTTTTTGTGCTACGTATGTTACTTTACAAAGTTTATTGTGTCATTCATAGCTGAATATTCTACCACAATACAGAACATACCAAGAAGTCAATTGGTTTTATTAAAAAAAATTAATACATTATGGCCACAGAGTGTACTTTTGGGTCAAATGTGCAAATCCTCATCCCTTTGTGGTCAGGTTTGCATGGCTCTCCATTACTAGAATCAGGATGCATTTATTTCTAGCATTATGAAATATTTACTAAAGACAGAATGGGTAAAATAATTTAAAAAAAATATATAGATTTTATACCATATTTTCTGCCTTAGAGGATAAATAACCTTTTAGTTTAAAGTCGTGTATTTATGCTACATAAAACATATTTTTTAAGAATTTTTTGTGATTTTTGTTGTTTTTAATTTTCTAAATTAATATCTATACTTAAGAAAAATCCTGAAAATTTTCCAATTCCAACTCTTGCCACTAAACCTAAAACACTCTGTGATTTCCAGTTTCCTATGAAAGGACCACAGGCCTTAAATACAATGGACTGTAGCAGACCCTTTTCCCTTGTATGGGAGACTTTTCTAGGTATGTTCTGTGACCCGGGCCGAGGTCATTGTGTAGAGAGGGAAGTAGAAAAGCTGCAAAATTCTCTATTGTGACTGATGGATTTTGTGACTTATCCATATCTCTATATGATCACTGTGATCAACAGTGTGCTGTAAGTGAAAGAACTGCTGCAAAGAGATAACAGCAAGTCTCAACAACTTATATGGCCTAATGGAGAGTGTCAGGACTGCAGATAGATAGATAGATAGATAGATAGATAGATAGATAGATAGATAGATAGATAGATAGAGATAGGAGATGATAGATGATAGATAGATAGATAGATAGATAGATAGATAGATAGATAGATAGATAGATAGATAGATAGATGGATAGGAGAGATAGATGATAGATAGATAGATAGATAGATAGATAGATAGATAGATAGATAGATAGATAGATAGATAGATAGATAGAGATAGGAGATGATAGATAGATAGATAGATAGATAGATAGATAGATAGATAGATAGATAGGAGATAGATAGATAGATAGATAGGAGATAGATAGATAGATAGATAGATAGATAGATAGATAGATAGATAGATGGATAGGAGAGATAGATGATAGATAGATAGATAGATAGATAGATAGATAGATAGATAGATAGATAGATAGGAGATAGATAGATAGATAGATAGATAGATAGATAGATAGATAGATAGATAGATAGATAGATAGGCACCACATACCTGTGTCCATCACAGTTGGAATTTTTTCTTTATCCTCGGCCATTCCTGAGCAATCATTTCTATTATTTTCAGCAAAATGATGCTTTCTACTGTGGAGTGGGCGGTCCTAGGCTGGAGCAGAAAGACAGGGACCACCTACCCGACAGCAGTGACCATAACTGTACTCAAACTAACTTCACTGATTGCTCGGGAATGGTGAGGGCTAAAGAAAAATTCCAATTGTGCCAGAATCAGCAGAGTAGCACCTATTGAAGGATGCAGAGTTGGAGTTGGTGGTAAAATGTGGACAACACCTTTAAATTGTGTAGTGTTGAAACTGTAGATTTCCAGTGCAAAACTATACTTCCCAGGTACAAAGCAATGCTTTAAGCAAACAGTCCAAGCAGGAACATGTGTGTATTAGCTGGCTGCCATTACCCGAGATGATCCTTCTGGTTTGTTTACTTCTTAAAGAATTTCTCATGTTACGGAACTGAAAAACGGACACTACACTTCAGACAGCAGATAGAAGTATAGGAGACTAGATTAGAGTATTTTCTGCATTCCACACTAGAAAAATGGAAAAACCTCAAGGATCAAACATTTCCCAACTAGGTAAATAACGGGGAAATCTCTATTGATAGGTCTGTAATAAAAATACTCTTAAGTGTGTTATTCATAGTAACCGGAGATCAAGACCGAGCTCAAAACATCCAAAAGAGTCACAAAGTCAATGAAGGTGATGGGCAAAAACATGAGACTGGCACTGTAGCGTTTGGCGAACCCTGACACCTTACCAGGCTGTGTTTTACCAAATTGGGACAATGGGAGAGGCGAGAAGAAGAAGAAGAGCAACCTGGGAGCCGGATTCTGGTTCCGATTGAACTTGGAATCGCCCAAAATCTCCAGGGAGAGCATCAAAAGTAAAGAAACTAAGAATTTCTGGACAAGCCCTGTAAGGGGTTAACAAACATGGGGGTTTTGACTTGTTGCAAGACAGCCTAAGCCAAGTGGCGAAGATTATGTAAGACAATGAGCTTTAGTAGAATCAGTGGTAAGTGTTGTTGTTTTATGTTTATCCCATACAGGTCCCTTTGACGTAGGTCACCCGCTTTAATGGTTTGCAGCCCTATATTTCGGGTAATCCCTCCCATTACCGCTCCTGTCAGAGTGTAACCAAGGTTTTATGGTGTTTATGATGTAAAGTTATACAGGACAGAACAAGACAAACGACCCACCAATACCATGAATCACCGAATAGTCTCGAAACAGGAGCTTTTTAGGTGTTTTCTCTAAGAGTGTTTGGAAACATGAACCTTTAATTAAAGGGGACCTGTCATGTGTTCTGACATTAGCGGTGTTATATATAGCTACCCTGTTTCCCCAAAAATGAGTCACACCCCCCCCTTCACCTCCTGGACCACCTACAACCAGCAGTCTTGCCGGCGCTCCGCTAAGGAAGTGCCGGCGTGACTGCCGATTGTCCCCCGCTCCAGTCGCTGCATAAGACATCCCCCGAAAATAAGGCAGGTCATATATTTTGGAAGATAATTTAATCTAAGACACTGTCTTATTTTCAGGGAAACAGGGTAGAAAGCTTACGCGTCAGCTTTACCAGTATGTGCTTCGGTGCCTGATATAGCGGTATCCTTAGTTTCGGTACCAATATTAGAAGGGTGGGCCTTGCAGGTCAGCATCACCGCTGGTCTGTGAGTAGTCTTCCATATATAGCGCCAATGTCAGAGGACATGAAAGGTCATCTTTAAAGGTCTCCCTGATGAGATAATTTAATCATGTGGATATCAAAGTGGTGGGTCCATAACCCTGCTTTAATGGTGGGAAAGAGGTCATTTTAATACATTGTATTACATAGTATAGACAAAGAACAGGTTGGACTTGTATAAGTAGCATAACATGATTGGTGGCAAAGTTGTAAATTAGTTCTGGCACGTGGCTATTGGATAAGAAACAGGAGAGAAGTCGTATCCCATTAAGGCTAAGGGGGGATGTGGGCTCTTTAAACAAAGAGGAGTTGTAAAATGGCTGCCGGCACGGCCTTGGAATCCAAAATGGAGGTTACACAAGCGGACATGCTCCACACCCCCATGACCCAGAGCTGCTAAAAAGCAGTGGGCATATGTTGTCAATGGTAAGTTGCTGACAGACACTTCTGGTCGTGACTTTATTCAATGGCTCAGGCATATTAAAATTAATTTTTCCCATATCATGATCTTCCCATCAGCACCTATCCATGCCCATAAGATATTTGGCAGGTTCCAACAACAATGGCGCGCCAAAATTTTCTCTTTTTATGTGGGCACCTTTATTTGAAGAAAAGTTTTATTATTAAGTGTCTCATACTATTGTACCAGGCTGGACTTCTACGGGCCTAACAGAAGAATAGGCCAACAAGACACCGTCCATATCACTTTTGGATGGACAATATAAACATCCTTGTCTCCACGCCTAAAGACGACCTGTCACCAAGTACAAAATGCTAAATGCCATACATCCTTTGATTCATCCAAAAGATACTACTTGGTGAATACAAGCTTATTCACAACCTACCAGGAGCCATAAGATTTTTTGAACAGATGGATGGATGTTAAGAAAACAAAAAACGTACAGTATGCCCAAATGATTGTGAGCCCCGTAGTAATAAAAAGAAGTAGGTGATTTAGCATTTTCTACTGCGTGACAGGTCCTGTTTAACCCTTTCCCAAAATCTATTTTACGATTACTAATTTACTATTATGGAAGTTGTGGGGTCTTTAAATATGCCTCAGTCCTACCTGACAATACATTGCAATGTATTAACATTGCTATGTATTGTATTAGTGATCAGAGAGTCGCAGTGTTTTAGGCTAAGGCCCCACATTGTGGAAACACCCTCATACGGCTTTGTGAATGGAAAAATAAAACAATCATGGCTTTTGGAAGGCAGAGAGTCAAAAACGAAAATCGAAAAATTGGCTGGGGCAGGAAGGGGTTAATTATCGCAAACAAGGGAGCAAGAAACGGTTGATGCTGCCATTTCTTTACCAAAATGGGTGAGAAGGGGGGTGCATTGTCCAATAAATTCCAAGCCTTCCTGACCAAATACAAAAGGGGGTGACAGCATGAACCAGAACCACTAGGGGAGCTGTTGAGTTTTATGTACTTGCAGTAGATTCGGATATGGCGGTATGTATTACCAATGTAGACCCATGGATCTGTGAACCTTCACGGCTTTTAAAATAGCATTATAAAAATGGCGACTAAGCAAATAAAATATGTCTAAGCTGAGGAAGTTATAGTCAGGTCAAGTACACAACAACTTGAAGATGATAAGACAAGAGATAACCAGGAAAAGAGAGATTAGAGCTGGGTGAAGAGGACAATTGGGCGAGAAGAAGTAATGGACAGACAGTGGAGTGTCAGGTTTTTTAACAATGGCACAATCAGCTTTCTATGTGATGGCTCAGTATGGGTCTGTGTCAACAGAGAAGACAATCCAGATCTGAAACTGATTGTTCTAAGGCCTTATTCACACAACAGTGAAAAACGCTGTCCTTAAAACAATGATGTGAATGGTTGCATTCACATGTCTGTTGTGTTGATGGACCATTTTATGCCTCCAACAACAAAAATTGACGTGTGAATAGACTCATAGACTTTCATGGGTTTTTAAACGACCATTCAAAAAACAGCTGTCACAGGGTTGTGAATACAGACAAAAATGGACCAACACGTCCATTTTTCACGGGCAGAACTGTGATGTGAATAAGGCCTCTATTGTTTCTTCTTGCCAATATGAATAGCAATTTTTTACCATAGATCGCTGTACGGGTCTTTATATACATTTACAAAATGGGGCCAATTTCAATGGGACTGGACGTTCTTATGTGAATGGGGGCCTCGCAACTATCTCCCAAAGGATGACATTGGGGGAAGGAGGGCACATCCATTTATTCTCAGGTGAGAATAGGAACGTTGGATTGATTTACTGTCAACTAAATAAATTAGCTTGACTGACAACTATTGAATGTTTGTGGGTACCTTACATTTTAGATCTGACTATTAAGGTCCATGTTATGGAATGTGCAGCTCCCGGAATTATAACATCACAGTACTTTTAGTAGTGGCAGGTATGGGTATTGCAGTGGTACCCATAGACATATATTGGACCCTGCTGCAGTACCCATAACGGCCACTACTAAAATGACAGTGAGTGAGCAGCACAATGCTTGGCATGTAAACAATGGCGAGAGCTGCTTGCTTGTATAAACAGCTGATCTGCGGAGGTCCTGATATTTGGACTCCACTAATCTAAAATGAATTGCCTTGTAGCTTAATTTAATGACGCACCAACAATTTCAATAAGGCGGACAAGCCCTTTAAATGAATATTCCAACTAAAAATTCTTATGTCCTCTCTACAGGATATGAGAAAAGTGTCTGATCATTGGGGGTTCAACGGATGGGATATCCAGTAATAGCCAGAATTGGGGTAGGGCACATCTTTGACCAACACACCATTCACTTTTATTGGCCCAGTAGGATGCCGTTCTTGGCCACCTTCAATAGATGTAAATGGAGCGGCGGTGGTCTCAATACATGAATACAGGCATCACTGCTAAGGTTAGTGGTTACACTGGTATCCGGGGTATACGACACGTCAACAAAAACTGCCATGGACCACGAAACCTACTGCTCTCAGCGACACTTTTTTTATTACTTTATTTTGTCATATTCTGCCATGTCTACATTTTTCACAGTTTTTTTCATTCCTGGGAAATCCCTTTAAGTCAATAGCATGAGTCGAATGACGTAGCAACATAAAGACGATGAACAACCATGCAACCCATGCTTCCACTGAACAGAATTAAGATCAAGTCCTAAGGTGATCTTAGTAGGTTAGGGATTAACCCTTGCCTTTTTAGGAGTATCATAATAATATGTGCTTGGGTGACGTTAGAGCTACTTGTAGACACAAGATTTTTGCTAATGGGATCCGCCAATAGTCTAAGATCAATAGCATCGACCCCTTCCAGCAGCAAATGGTTGACACTGGTGGAAAACCAGTCAGAAGAGGGTCATCTCTCACTGGTAAAAATAACCCACCAGACTCACCATGTGTCATCAGGGTATAATAATTTAGGGGCGTAACTTGAGTGGGTGCAGAGGGGGCCCAGGAGCCTTAGGGGGCCCATAAGCACTGGCATCAGTATTGAGATTGCAGCTTCCATCTGGTCCATAAACCAAGGAGACCCATAGATTCCCCTAACCACACTAAGGTGGATTAAACTCCTTAGCATCCGTAACCATCACTATCAAGAATTCACTGTAGGGATGAGGTAGGGGCCCCGGACAAAAGATTGCACCTGCGCCCACAAGACTTTAGTTATTCCACTGTCTATAATGTTCATCTCTTCAGGATTGTCTGACCACAGAACATAATACTGACACAATATAGGTAACACAACTGGTGACCTTCTCCAGAACAACGTCTGGTTTCCACACGTAAGGCAAGCTATAAAGTTTTACCGTGTCCTTTCTTCTCGAATTCCCATGTTTGTAAAAACAAATGGGCCATTCACATGATACTTTTTCATTGCTAGTCACTTGATGTCGGTTCTAGTACATAGACACACACATCAATCCACCTACTATATCCCGAGCACTCTCTGCTCCGAGCCTCAAATGTCCATACAGCCACTTTAATACTCATCTAATCTCATCATCACGTATCTCTTCTCACCATGCATTGCCACTCGTATGTATCTGAGCCAGGACAATATGATCCACCGTGTGCCAAACCTCATGCTAGATTCAGGTTACAAATCTCAACATTCATTTAGTCAAGCATCGAGGTAAGAAATCTTATTCGGGAACAGGTGTCCTGCAAATCCTGAAGCATCACAAGAAACCGATCACAGGAGGAACAGAAGAACATCTCAACCCCGTGTAGCAACTAAAGATGCAGTATTGGTATGTCATGGGGAGCAGAATCAGTCAGGAGAAGTGACTGATAGTTGTTGACTCGCTGCTATTTTTCCTGGTTATTAGGAGGTCGGAGGTTCCAGGATTTTTTTTGTCAACACTGGACAAAAGTTTCAGGCAGGTGTTGAAAAAATGCTGAAAAGTAAGAATGTTTCCAGAAATAGAAGGGTTAACAGTTTATTTTTGACAATTAAGGGAACGAAATAAAGATAATTCTAAATCCCATCAATATTTGGTGTCCTTTTCGAGGAGGACCACATAGAGATAGCCCTGATCTCAACGACGTCCAGTCTGTCTGGGATGACATGAAGAGACGGACGGATTGGAGCAAGCCTACATCCACAGAAGATCTGTGCTTAGTTCTCCAAGATGGCGGGAACAACCTCCATGCCCAGTTTAGTTGACAGAAGAAAGAGGGTTGTCCTGATGGTCCTTGGGGGAAAATCTCATATTGATCCATTCCTGAGTATAAACATTAGCTGAAAACAGCAAAAGGACGGCCAATCTTTTGGCCCTTTCAGTCGCACACAAGGATTATACAACAACTTTCTTTTGCCCTTGTTCAGATAATACAAGTACTGATACAGTCTGTTTTTTGGACATTTTTTGGCAGGCGAGGCTGAAAAAAATTCTAACTTAAAACGATTGTCCCATTTAGAACTTTTTTTTATATAAGTCATTAATTATTAATTATTCATTACATGGAAAGTCTATTTGTATAAATATAGGCCATGCTCTATTTTTGTCCATTTCCCCTGATCCCTTCTAGAGATGAACAAATTGGTTGGTGCTGAGCCAGGTTCAACCCGAATATTCCAAATTGTTGTTTTTTTTTTGTTTGTTTGTTTTTCAACAAATGTCTCAGGTGAACTAAATATATGAAGCATTATACTCTGGGGACTTTTCAAACCCCATAGTATAATAGGTAGAGGTCCAGAGGACATGAAAAAAAAACATTCAAACTCACCTTCTGTTACCTCTTTTGGACCTCCTCACATTCTCAGGCACTGTTATGTGATGTAAGTGGCCTGGACTCACCCTGACAGTGTTCTACACTATGTTCTATACATAGGTTCCTAGGAGCCCTGACAGTGTTCTACACTGTTTTATAGATAGGTTCCTAGGAGCCCTGACAGTGTTCTACACTATGTTTCATAGATAGGCCCCTAGGAGCCCTGACAGTATTCTACACTATGTTTTATAGATAGGTTCCTAGGAGCCCTGACAGTATTCTACACTGTTTTATTATAGGTTCCTAGGAGCCCTGACAGTGTTCTACACTATGTTTTATAGATAGGCCCCTAGGAGCCCTGACAGTATTCTACACTATGTTTTATAGATAGGTTCCTAGAAGTCCTGACAAAATTCTACACTGTTTTATAGATAGGTTCCTAGGAGCCCTGACAGTGTTCTACACTGTTTTTTAGATAGATCCCTAGGAGCCCTGACAGTGTTCTACACTATGTTTTATAGATAGGTCCCTAGGAGCCCTGACAGTATTCTACACTATGTTTTATAGATAGGTTCCTAGGAGCCCTGACAGTGTTCTACACTATGTTTTATAGATAGGTTCCTAGGAGCCCTGACAGTGTTCTACACTATGTTTTTTTTTTAGATAGATCCCTAGGAGCCCTGACAGTGTTCTACACTATGTTTTATAGATAGGTTCCTAGGAGCCCTGACAGTGTTCTACACTATGTTTTTTTAGATAGATCCCTAGGAGCCCTGACAGTGTTCTACACTATGTTTTATAGATAGGTTCCTAGGAGCCCTGACAGTGTTCTACACTATGTTTTTTAGATAGATCCCTAGGAGCCCTGACAGTGTTTTACACTATGTTTTATAGATAGGTTCCTAGGAGCCCTGACAGTATTCTACACTATGTTTTATAGATAGGTTCCCAGGAGCCCTGACAGTGTTCTACACTATATTTTATAGATAGGTTCCTAGGAGCCCTGACAGTATTCTACACTATGTTTTATAGATAGGTCTCTAGGAGCCCTGACAGTGTTATACGCTATGTTTTATAGATAGGTTCCTAGGAGCCCTGACAGTGTTCTACACTATGTTTTATAGATAGGTTCCTAGGAGCCCTGACAGTGTTCTACACTATGTTTTATAGATAGGTTCCTAGGAGCCCTGACAGTATTCTACACTATGTTTTATAGATAGGTCCCTAGGAGCCCTGACAGTGTTCTACACTATGTTTTATATATAGATTCCTAGGAGTCCTGACAGTGTTCTACACTATGTTTTATATATAGATTCCTAGGAGTCCTGACAGTGTTCTACACTATGTTTTATATATAGATTCCTAGGAGTCCTGACAGTGTTCTACACTATGTTTTATATATAGATTCCTAGGACCCCTGACAGTATTCTACACTATGTTTTAAGCCAATATAAGATGTGGTTTGTACCAAACTTGTTTTACCCAAGATGAATCTAGGGCCCATGCCATTGGAACCCAAAACAAATCTTGAGAGGTTTTTCAATCTCTGATCCCTACATACAGTACATATATGAGGGATCTGTGAAAACGGCTACCTCTCGAGTGCAAAATTCCCGTGAAAAATTTAAATTTTTCATGGACATCTTCACTCATGCTCAGCTTATCATTGAGGAACTTTTGTTACGAAATGCAAATGCTATAAGAGGACAATCCCTTTAAGGGATATTGTGCAATTGATGATCCCATAGAATAAATCATATGCAAATATTTTATTCACAAACACAACAAGGATAAAATCTGCTTTATCTCTCCCCTGTGTCATGCCTGAGAGGTTGATGTACAACTTGCCTCAGCTTGCTATAAGGAGATGCAGCATATCAGAAGTCTTATGTTGATGCCTGCAGCGGTTTATAGCTACAATGGGTGGACCCGTTATTGTAAATTTCAATGCCTGGATTAAGCCCAATTGTATTCTTGAAGAAACCTTCTTTACAAAAATTTACATAGTTAAACAACTCTCAAAGATATATTTTATTGTGTCTATCTGATCAGGTTGGGATGATTTGACACCAGTGGAAATAACCATTCAATGCGTCTGTCCATCTCTCATTCCTAGGCCAAGAACAATGGCGAGTGAGGGCATGAAAGGACAATCCTAATAGGAGATAAAAGGCAAGGCTCAGGAGATTGAATGTCCCAACTTGTCTCCTGAGACATGTCTATCAGCCTGGGGCATAGTATCTGTAGGACAAATCTTCATGAAGGTACATAAGAATAGAGGACATGGCAGATCTATATCTAAGAAGATCAAGGTGGACCAGACAGGACATCTTGAATAGCACCATATGTCACGCTAGACCAGAACTAGGTCACCTATGGTTCTCCAGATGTTGAGGTAGGACTTAAGATGTCAAAACATGACGTGCTATAAAGTGACCAATCTGGAGATCTGATATTAGATAACATATGGTACTACTGAATACATCCATGTTCTACTGACTGTATACAATCCAATATGAGAAGACATTAGAACAAGGAAAGATACCAAATATGTTCCGAGTAGTGGAAGCTTGGAACAGACATCTCGCAGAAAAGTAGAAAAATTGTGCCTATACATACATAATATACATAAATGCTTATAATTCTAATACAACAGCAGCCGAGATGCAGCCCTTGGTCTCTAGGCATGTACACATAGACGCAACGCTACAAATATGATCGCAACACAAAAACATCCTTGACGTGAATTTGTGCAAAAAAAAAAAAAATTGCACCCAAACCAATGCAAAAGATTCGTCGCACCTCCTCTATTAAAGGGTTAATGTAAATAAAGTCACCCATAAGACGCTCTCCATTTGCTACAAGGAGCAAAAATATAAGGTGACCTAAATGGGTCCCCACCAGAGCCCACCTGATGGCGGGCACAGAATACGGCCGCCTGTACAGCACAAGAAGAGCCTTTTGTTACTTCCACACAAAAGCCAATCTCTCTCCCTCTCCCTTCCTGGGCCCTTTCCCAGATCAGCGGCCTCCATGCAAGTCTCCGGTCAGAGAAAAAAAAAAAGCAAAAATAAAGTCACAAAAACTTTTTTAAAGCGGCACGGTGGCTCATAGGTCTGCGATGCTATGAGGACAGGTCGGGGGGTCTGCAGAGAAGTTCTCATCAGATCAATACAACCAAAAGCAATAGACAGGAATGAAAAAAAAAAACTTTCCCAGCTTCTCGCTGCCACCAGATCCCAAAACCAGTATGATCACTTACTTGTCCGTCTCTTGTGACATGTTTGATCCAATGAACTCTCCCTTTATGTTCTCCCTAGCTCCCTGGTGGAACTGGACTTTCAAGTCTGTGCAGGTAAAGGTGTGTGGAAGGGAAAGAGATGGCAGAACAAGTGCTACTGGTAATTCTTCTTTTTTTTTTTTCCTCTCTACCTTCCACCCCTCCCCCCCTTCCTTTGACTTTTTTTTTTTTCTTTCATTCCCAGCCCAGCCAGAAAGGTGAGAGACAGGTAGATAGCTACGCCCCTAGGTGCCTCCTCCCCAATCTCCACCCCCCCACCATAGTCACCCAGGTCAGTGTTGTCCTATGTCCCTTCCCTTGTATGCCGCTGCAAGGAAGCGTTGCAAGCTGCATGGGGAAGGGACAGTAATATCACCTGCATAGACAGGAGCGTACGCCCTGCACCTGGGGTACAATTTTTTTTATAAGATGAAGGTTTATTGTAGGTAAGACGCCTGCACGATGACTGCAGCCTATGCACATCAGGAAGGAGGGGGGAACAATGTGCATTGTTTATGATTAACCCTTTATTGCACCCATAAGGGACGGCTTTTATGCACTCATGCACATAGGGTCTGCTCAAAGTGGATAAACCCATCAATACGTCCTTGAAGGGGCACACCTTTTGGGTGTACAGAGGTAGTGGTTGCTACTGAGCCCCCAAAACATACCCCTATTCTAAATGGCGCAAAGTAGGTAGGAACCCCATTACAGATTTTGCACTGGAGCCCAGGAGCTTCAAGTTACACCTCTGCATCTTTGGGTAGGAATTAATTTGGAATTGACAAATTTTGAGGGGAGATATGTGTAGTGTCTGAGTTGTCTTAAGTATGGCGGGCATCGCATAATGTCTTAAGTATGGCGGGCATAAACATAAGATATCAGGTAAGCAAATGTTATACAAACCATAAGGGCTAGTTCACATGGGCACTAAGGGGGCGGATTATGGCACTTAATCCACGTCATGATCCGCCCCTTCACAATAGAGGTCTATGGAGACCGCCAGGCTACTTTTTTCCGTGCATGTCGCTGCTCACGGAAAAAAGAAGCAAGCTGCCCTTTCTTCAGGCGGCTTCCGTGGCTCACCTCCTGGCAGCAGCAACCTCCGGGGGGGGTAAGCCGCGACAGTCATGGCAGGCGAGTTTTGACCCAAGAGTGACGCGGCTCCCCGAGTCACTCTCGGTGCCAAAATACACCCACACGCTCCACGTGTGAACTTAGCCTCAGGAGTCATCCATCTTGGATTCTCCCTTCATGATAGAAAGGTCACCCATTGATAAACTGATCACAAGGAGTTAGGTGTAGCCTATAGGGGAATTTGATGAGAAGTGTTTAATTCCTCTATAGCGCCACCACCGGACAAATGGAGAACTACACCGTTCTCGTTCAAATCATGAGGTTAACCCTGTAATGGTATGTTCACCGGCCAAAAATGAGGAATTTTACCCTCTTCATTTTCCAGCCCTCAGATGAAGGAGTCTAGTCAGCAACGAGTCTCACGTTTCGGAATCCCCCTTAAAATCAGCTCCAGATTCCTTTGGTGCTGTTCACGTAGAGGAATTTGCAGGTGATTTTGAGGTGGATTCCTAATAAAATGTCTGGACCACTGTATAAAGTACATTTTCTTCTTGCGTTACCCCCTCTATCCCATAGATTGTAAGCTCTTGTGAGCAGGGTCTTCACTCCTATTGTGCGAATCAATTTATTACCCCGTAACGTCTGTACATGAACCCTATGATTTGTGAATGCTGCACAATATGTCGGCACTATATATATGACAATGTATCTATTAATATTACTTATAGATCACCTGTATAGACATAGATGTCGGGTCCAGGGTGTTTGGGGCGGTCAGGACCAGGCACAGTCTGACTGTTATTATTATGTAATAGTTTCATCGCTATCACTTGTCATTTTTGCAGCATATTTTTTGTGATCAGATCAGATTTCTTTTGAAATTTTGGAAACAATTCTAAATAAAATCTGATTTCTTACATTCTACTTAATTTTTCTGGTAATGTAACAGCGTTTATGATCTCTTTTGGGCTAACACGTTCATATGTTCTGAGCTTTGATGTCCTCTATTCAGAGGACCAGAAGAATGGAAAAAGGGGCAACAAGAGATCCTGGAAAATGTAAATGGATCCCAAGGGACCCCACTGACTGTAATAGGGTCCATTGCAGCATTTCTTGTCCAGCGATTTCTGACTGTTTTGCACCAGCAATGCGTACACCTATCTGGACACTGGTTAGTATACATGACCTATATGGACACTGGTTGGTATACATGACTTGTCTGGACACTGGTTAGTATACATGACCTATCTGGACACTGGTTTGATACTGGTTGGTATACATGACCTATCTGGGCACTGGCTTGTATCCATAACCTATCTGGACACTGGCTGGTCTAAGTATTTTACAATTCAATACCTTTGGAGCTCTCCCCAGTTTCTCTCATTATATGTCTTCTAGCACCAGCGGCAGGGCAGGGCATACACTACAGCCGTCCATTGTCCTGCTGCCTCCTAATAGAATATGTGTGTTATGTATACTAAAGCTGCAGTAATTTGTATTTAGGGCTTATGGTTATATAACTTCATCTGATCATGTGATATATTCTACAGTGTAGAAAAAAACTGTGCCATTCTAATAAGACTACAGTATACAGTATACTGGTTGTAGTCGTGTTGTTTCATGTGACATACGGCTTTACGGCCTGACCACAGCAAAGTTTCTGCCCTTTACGCCTCCCTTATTTTCATAGCTATTGTGGCAGCACAGCATAGATGACGTCTTGTGTTTGCTTTTCCATTATATTCCTATTTAACAATATGCAAAACAGAAGTACGTCCTCCATCATGTGCTATAGCATGAAGCTATGCTGAGGGCCCAATGATATGTATATGTCATAGACTCTTCTATTTATATCACTGTTCAAAGGCCGACTGCTAATTCATCAGCTACTTGGAGTGGACATTCAATGAAAGGTGAATTGCAAGAATAGAGTTTCCATAATGACTGGCCGTGCACATGAATGAATGGTATTCTCCTGACTCCATCATAAACATGCACACTCATCTCGGTCAAGCATGCATGTTCATTTACAAGCCACAATCATACACCTTTGCGAGTAGCCTAAGTCCCATAAAGAATGGAGGGTTCTGGGGGTCAGCGTCGACAAGACATTTCTTGGAATCCTGTAGGTTAATGTTTAAGATAAGAATAACAGTAGGGGGCATTCACACGGAGTAACACCGGGCGTGTATCACAGCCGTACACGCCAGCGTTACGGCAGACTGCCGAACACTTCCCATTCACTTCAATGGGAGCGCTCGTAAACGCCGCTGTTACGAGCGCTCCCATTGAAGTGAATGGGAAGTGTTCGGCAGTCTGCCGTAACGCCGGCGTGTACGGCTGTGATACACGCCAGGCATTACTCCGTGTGAATGCCCCCTAAATCTCTGGATAATGTGAAGTGCAAAAAATCTACAGATTGGTCACATTCACAGACTGCCTGGGTAACCCTTTTCTGCATAATCTTATATCCCCCCAGGCCTGACTGAAGGGCTTGTCTAACCTAAGAGTTACAAAAAGATCCCTTGCCAGTCTTTGTTTATAGGCTACAGTCTGTCATTGGCCTCTTAGGTCATCCTTACTACTGGGAAGTGACCACATGGCAGGAAATGTTTGTAATATGCGCATGTACCATTCATGTATATGCACATACACATTACACACATAATGTGTGTGTATGTGTGTAATGTGTATGCATAGGGGGGAGGGAGGTGAGACTGAATCTTAACCAGGGTGACAACGTGCCTAGGCGTGAATTTAGTATTATATACCACCTAGTGGTGCAACCACCGTTATAGAAGCTCTAGTGAGTGCTACAGGCTTAGCCATCTTTTTTTGGGAGGGAACTTATACTGTGCACTATCGGATATTATTCTTAATGGGATTCTACCATTAAAATCAAATTTTTTGTCGGTCACACGTAGGAATAGCCTTAAGAAAGTCTATTCTTCTCTTACCTTTAGATGTCTTCTCCGCGCCGCCGTTCTGAAAGAAATCCTGTTTTTTTCGGTATGCAAATGAGTTCTGGGGGCGGTCTTCAGTGCTCAAACAGCACTGGGGGCGTCCCCAATGCCGCAAGAGAAATCTCCAGCGATCTCCATCCTCATCTTCTTCAGGAACAGCCTCTTCACGTGTCTTCTTACTGCACTGGTGGTCAAACTTCTAGGCCTTGGGCAGAGCTGACTGCGCATGCCTGTGGCCACAAGAAAAATGGCCGCTTACATAGTAAGTAAGCGGCCATTTTCTTATGGCCTGTGGGAAAAACAAAAAATTAGATTTTAATGGTAGAATCCCTTTAAAGTAGAAGCAGTGGTGCGGACCCAAACAGTCAAGACAAGGACACAAAATGTGCAGCGAACTGGTTTATTTAGAAAAAAACAGGAAAATAAATAAACCTTGACTCCTTGACTTCAGGCACAAAATGAGCAAAACAAAATACAGCCTTAACTTCAGGCAAAAACAAAACAAATTCCTGCTCATCTGAGCCACTAGCTAAACAGAACGGATAACCTAACTATACATGTGGTTTACTTCCAGCCACACAAACAAAAGAGGAGCAATAAAGTCTCACCAGGCTCAGGGTTACAGGACAGAACCATACACCTCCTTTCACCTCATGGAACTGCCATGAACTGCAGGATCTGCAGCCTTTAATGGATCAGTAATGAGCCCAGGATCTACACCTGGGCTGAGGCCTACTCCAGATCTGCCCTGGACCACACACAGGTCAGAGACCTGGGGCTGATATATCCGGACTCCAGCACTCTGCTTGTCACCTTCTCACAAAGGGTTGTCCAGGAATTGGACAACCTCCCAAGGGGCTCGGGGCAGGTGATGGCCTAAAGTCACTAGCACTTACTATATGGTGGCTTGTAAAGGGGGCACTTAATGCATGGGACTAATAAAGGGTATTATACTGTGTGGCTACTGTATGGGGGCCAATAAGGCAGGAACTATGGGGAGTAATTGGGGCTTTATACTGTATGTGGCCAGAAATGGATGATATTACATCATGTAAAGGAAGTGTTTTAGAATATGGGGGCCAAAAAGGATGGCGTTATATCATGTGGGTATTGGTAAAGGGGGTGTTATACCATATGAGGGCCTGGAAAGTGAAGTTATACCGTGTGGGTGCTATAGAGGTCTCTGAATACAGCAAGACAGGGGTTACCTATTTTAAAACCTGAATTTTTGGGTTCATGAATTCAATACAAGTTCTAATATAAATTTATATGGCTTAAGGGGTAGCGTTACCCTTAACCCTTACAAATCATGTCTTAGTCAGTACATTCATGGCTGCCATGTTGCTAATACAAACATGAAGTGTTCTTAGAAGACTTGCAGCTTTAAGGATGTTGTGTACTCTTCGTGTTAGTCCTTGCCTTGCCCTCCCCCACTTGTAATCCTATCACACACCCATCATTCCTCCAGGCTGTCTCTATTTGCTGGTGACTCTTACAGGCATTTGCAATGTCGTTGCCTTCTGGAAGAAAGAAGGAAGCTTCGCTCTTTTTTATTTTTTTCACAATACTGGCCCGGTTGCGTGAGAACAACAAACAGTCATAATAACAGTCGCGTAACCTGGTAGGACATTGGTTGGCAAAATTTTGCTGCCAGGATATCAAGAAGCTAATCTTGCATTGTGTGCTTTACCAATAACCCTCAGATTTGCTGATCCTATCAGCCTGTAACTATATCTCTCAATGCCTGTAGGAGATTTCGAAACTCTGCGGCCGACAATCCAGGTAGATGGCAGATCGGTTTAGCTTACGTTACCTGGAGAAAGCAGCACCTCCTGCTACCCGGAAAATTACATTATATTCTAATCCCCTCTGGAGTTACAGTATAAGGGATCATGTATAGGGCTCAGTTTTGTATGGAGCTAAAAAAAGGGCCCCATTCAAGTGCTCGGGGCCCCTACTGTACCGCTGTAGGTCGCCGAATTTCATATGGTACTTTTGGCCAAACTTCTTACTTGGACTTCTCTTGCAGACGCCATACACAGGGCTGAGGAGTCAGAAAAATAATGTAATTAATTATTTAAAATTATATTATACAACTAGCGGGAGGTCCCGGCTTCGCACGGGTATATTTAATTTTTTATTTGTGTAGTGGCCCTATAAGAATTGACCAGTTTTGCACTGGTGTATTTTGTATGTCGTTTGTGTGTGTGTCCCTGCACGTGACTTCATCTGCGTGTTGTTGGTGTCGATGATCCGCCTATATACAGCAAATTGCTGCCGTCGATGGCTTGCCTGCTTCGGCGTTTTGGCAGCTCTTAAGCTGTCCTGCTGCTGAACTTGTTCCTCACGCCGTTACTGTGATTGTTTCGGCATCTCAGGAGCTCGCTGAGTCTCCATATAATGAGCGTGTTGTTGGTGGCGATGATCCCCTGAGCTCCGCTTCAAGAGAAGTCTGTGACTTCTGGCTACATTCATAGCTGTCATTGTTTTAGAATTTTGCAACAAATTAGATTTTCTTTTTCCCGGCATGTTTAAAAGTAGCGAGCTGTCAATTTAAATTTCACATGCAAATAATAATAATAATAATAATAATATGCAAATGCATGTACACAATGGACTGAGGGTTAGCAGAGTGTTTACACAGAGAGATAGACCTGGAACCTGAGATAAGCTGCTGCAAGAGCAGTTTAATATAGTATGTAAACATAAATTCATAACAGTAGTGAAGCCATGTCATTTACCGGGATCAAAAGTAGCCTATGTTTTAACCACTTCCGGACCGCCCATAGACTATATACGTCCGGGAAGTGGTTGCCTTGTTCTGAAAGGACGTGCAGGTACGTCCTGTCAGAACACAGCTATTGCACAAGATCGCGCAATTGCTGAAACTGGGAGTCGGCTGTAACTTCAGTCGGAGCTCCCAGAGAGAAGACAGGGAAAGTTTATTACCTTCCCTGCCTTCTCAATTGCTGTGTATACAGCGCTCAATGAGCGCTGTATACACAGCTATGGGCGCCGACATGATGCGGCTGCCCTCTGACCCGACGGTCACGTGATCCGCTGGGATCAGTGTCTTGGAAGAGCTGCTGGGTCCTACCAGCCCCAGTTGCAGGGGAAATCAGCCTCCCTAACAAAGAAAAAAGTGATCAGATGTCCCCAAAGGTCTCTTATGACCTTATGGGGATACCATCTGAAAAAAAATATATAAAAAAATTAATAAAAAAGTTTTTTAAAAAATTTAAATAAAACAAAAAAAATAAGTAAAATAATGCGCCAATAAAATGCCGTTATTAAAGGTTATAGCCCCACCCCCGACGACTCCATGTAAAATAAAAATTACCATAATGGAGAGGAAAAACTATTTTATAAAGTTTTTCAGTGGCACCTTGTATTATTAAATAAAAAAAAAAAAAAGTGAAAACCAGACACAATTTCCCGGATATAAAAAAAATGCAAACATATTAGAAAATAAAAACAACATTAAAATAATGCCCTATGTGTCCCCGAATAAAGACGCAGAAATTAGTTGAATGAGACATATGAGAAAAACGTTACAGCCCTCTAAACCGCACATACAAAATAAACCGAAAATGTGTCTGGTGCTGGACCACAAAATGGCCCGGTACTGAAGTGGTTAATCAAGGTTACAATCCATCTATGTGCCTGTGGCTGGGTGGGAAATAGTCTGTGCTGAGATGAGAGCAGAAACTTGGAAGCAACTGGGACCCGGGCGCCATCAGAACTATATTGGGGATCGGTTAGATGTTTTTACTTTTAACCCATTTTTTTATGTTGGCATAATTCTTTTAATATTGGCCAAACTCACCGACTTTGGCTGACCATCTAAGGTGTATGGAGGAGGTGTATATAGATAAACCACGATAAGAAGTGTTTGGCATTGTCTTACTTCCCTGTCTCCAATTCAGATTGGCTTTGTTCATGCTCAGAAGTAATAACTAAGGAATTTGTAGAAACTAAAATATTCTTTTAAAGCAATTTTCCAGGATTAGAAAACATGGCTTCTTTATTTCAGAAAGAGTTCCACTTCCTCCTCTCAGGAAGTGACATCACGTCTGTTGGTAACCTGGCCATGCTGCAGCTCAGTCCCAATCTAATGAATGGGATGGGACTGAGTTGCAGTATAGAAATGTGATCAATGGACGTGATGTCACTTCCTGTGTAGAAGAAGTGGAGCTTTTTCTTAAAGAAAGTAGATATGTTTTTTTAAAAATTCTGGATAACCTCTTTCAATGTATGGTATCTAACCATGCATGGCTTGCTTTAGAATACCGCAACCATTCTGATAATTTCGTAGGTTACTAATCCATATTTCACCTATCACCGAGCTCACATGTGACTTCAGGTCATCCAGGGGCGTAACTACCATAGAGGCAGCGGAGGCAGCTGCCACAGGGCCCAGGCCATTAGGGGGCCCGGTGACAGCCGCTACCGCTGCGTTTTTTTGTTTTTTTTTAATAGGCCGTTACGGGCCCTATTCACTTGCCGATCCTGGCTGGGCCGGGATCAGTAAGTGACACCGCGGGCACCACAAATACTATCATTATACTCGGGGGTCTTTACAGACCCCCGAGTATAATGATTGGCGGACCGGGAGAGGTAAGGGAACATAACAGTGTTACTTACCTCTCCACAATCCTGCCAGGCCTCCTTCCTGACGTCCTTTCTGACCGCCCTGCTTCCCGGGTCATGTGACGTCTGACGTCATTTCAGAAGGACAGCAGCGGAGAAGACAGCGTAGGAGCCGGGGGACAGGTAAGTACAGCGCCGCACCTCCCATGAGGCGACCTTCGGGCGGCGCTATGCCAGGCCCGCGGGGGGGGGGGGGGCGTAATTTTTGCTGACCTAAGCCAGTCCAGGACAGGCACGGGAAGCGAGCAGTGGATTGGGGAGGCCCTGTGGACGCAGCGCTGCTCCACCGGCCTCCCCTGACGCTCAGGCAGAGAGCAGGTCCTCTCCCTAACGCCGCCCCACCCCCTTCGCTACGCCCCGCCCCCTTTGCTCCTCGGCCCCCAGGGGCCAGTAAGGGACATAATACTGTATGCAGGGGCCAGTAAGGGACATAATACTGTGTGTAGGGGCCACTATGGGGGATAATACTGTGTGCAGGGGCAACTGTGGGGGATAATACTGTGTGCAGGGGCCACAATGGGGGATAATACTGTGTGCAGGGGCCACTAAGGGACATAATAGAGTGCGGAGGAGGGGGCCGGTTGAGGTCTTCGATGTCGGATGGGGGGGGGGCATGTCAAAAGTTCACCACAGGGCCCCGCCATTCCTAGTTATGCCACTGAGGTCATCCATTGTTCGGGGTACAGCAACGCAGTCCGTTTTGCTTCACTGTGCAAGGAAAGAGCCAAAAACATCTCGACCCCTCCATTCTTTAGTAGGCAGGATTCCCAGAGTCCAGACTGTCCCAGATGACAATGTTATAGCGATATGCAATAACATTGTATTATATTATACCTCTTTAATAAAAATACCATCCAATCCCGCATCACCATGTTTCTGTGACAAACTGATCTAAGTTTCATACAGTCTGAAAGTTCTCTAAGAATCAAAAGTTCTCACATTGGCCATTCCCGGCACATAAGGGGCCAGAACACAAGTTGAGCAAATGAGATGTCTCAGTGATTATGAAATGTAGCTGAGAAATCTGTCGCTTTAATGGCGGTATCTCTGTGGCTGACACTATTCGCTGTGATTCCCAGAGCTGTATTTATAAGTTTTACCCCTTAGGCGATTATTAATACTCGCGTCTTCAAGTATTGCTCATCTGCATGAAAGGACACACTTTCCCTAAATTTCAGTTTTTAATACATTCACTGTTAAATGCTCAGAATACTGATGTTCTGGATAACTGGGTCTATTCCTTACCTAGTTCTCAGATTTACAATGCGTAGAGGATCATTTCATCCTATAACAATAATACATATCATAACGTTAGTGTGCCTTATAGAAATGTATACGGTACTTGTTCTGTGTTATTAAGGAACTCCCTTTTGTTAGGTTTAGTTATGACTAGAGATGGGCGAAACAACTCGGACCAATCCGGGTTCAACCTGAATATTGAACAAATTTTTCTTGGGCAAACTAAAATGGCCGCCACATTATACTCTGGGGTATCATCAGACCATAGAGTGTAATAGGTGGACCCAGAAGCTGAAAAATAATATAGAAAAAAATCATACTCACCTTCCCTCACCTAGGATCCCTAACAGTATTCTGCACTGTTTTATAGATAGATCCCTAGGAGCCCTGACAGTGTTCTACACTATGTTTTATAGATAGGTTCCTAGGAGCCCTGACAGTGTTCTACACTATGTTTTATAGATAGGTTCCTAGGAGCCCTGACAGTGTTCTACACTATGTTTTATAGATAGGTTCCTAGGAGTCCTGACAGTGTTCTACACTATGTTTTATAGATAGGTTCCTAGGAGCCCTGACAGTGTTCTACACTATGTTTTATAGATAGGTTCCTAGGAGCCCTGACAGTATTCTACACTATGTTTTATAGATAGGTTCCTAGGAGCCCTGACAGTGTTCTACACTATGTTTTATAGATAGGTTCCTAGGAGCCCTGACAGTATTCTACACTATGTTTTATAGATAGCTTATAGATTTGTGGGTTGTGCAGAGGATGCACCTCTTTAAGTAATTCAAATACCCTAATAAAACATATCGACATCAACATTTTTGTTCAGAAAATCCCTTTAACAATTGTCTATTGAATTTTAATGGGACTCTTTAGCAGCCCCTTACTTAGGCTCATTTTATTTTGTACATTATGTGGTAGAGTATCTGTACCGTATACAGCAATGTGTATTTTGTAATCATTCTGGATCTGCTGCATTACACTGATGTTTCGCTGCACCTGTGATACACTTCGGGGGGAGGAAGAAAACAGCAACCTGAACCAATGAGGAGACAGTGGGTGTGTCTCAGACTACCTCAGACTCCCTGTAGATACTAGAGATAGGTTGTAGTCACAGATCACAGCTCTACCCTAATAAAAATGAGCTACACAGTATCCAAGTGGCAATATCTGACAACATCACCTATAGGCACAGATTGTCTTACCTTCGTTCAGCTGACAGCTAGACATTCCCTTCAAAGCAATTTGTAATTCAATATATTTCTAAGATATCTTGAACAATTTTCTTTTAGAATTGCTTTTGCCCTGTGGAATACAGACAATAAAAAGTACAGTAAACAGAGCTGGTTGCAGCAGGATAGCGTTAGCTGGCGAAGACATGTATTACCGCCCTTCGCCATGGACAGTTATTATGGGCTCTGTTTTGTCAACAGCAGAGACAAAGATCAGTCCGTCTGCTCTCTACATCAATAAAAATGTGGCTTTTCTTGTATTAACCCAGTATTCTGGGTATTAGGATGGCCAAGCCGTGTGCTTGTACTCTCTGACCATATTAACTCCTTCTTGCCTGCTTTGCACCATCCTATTACGTTGTACATAGTCTATGGTTATCACTCAGCACCATGATAGTGTAGTGCATCAATGTAGCAGTAATAGGAGCTGTGCTTTCTAGATCGCCCCGGGTTCTGGATGTATTAGACAGTCGGGACCCGTCCTGGACTAACTGGTCTGCTAGCTGCAATGCACAGATGTGTAAAGGTCTTTGCCTATTGCCCATAGGCGGTATTATACTATATATAGAAGTCGCCTTGTGGAACACTGAACAATAAACGAGTGTACATAACAATGTATGACATAAAAAGATAATAAAAGATCAAAGGGAAACATTGGATGCAAAAATAGAAATATAAAGGTATTGGGTATCAGCGTGTGTGTATAAGTCTGAACTATCCAAAAACAAAGCTATTTATCTAGTACAATGAATTCCGCAAAACAAAATAAATGCAATAAAGCGCAAATTTTATGAGAACATCTGAATAGTAATTTTCTAGTGTTGCTATGGATGATAGGGCTTATAGAAGATCTTTCATGTCCTCTAACATTGTTGGTGTTTATACTGCTGGAAAGCTGATGTGCATTGAATTCAGCATTCCTGCACACAGTATTATCCCCCATAGTGGCCCCTGCACACAGTATTATCCCCCATAGTGGCCCCTGCACACAGTATTATCCCCCATAGTGGCCCCTGCACACAGTATTATGTCCCATAGTGGCCCCTGCACACAGTATTATGCCTCATAGTGGCCCCTGCACACAGTATTATGCCTCATAGTGGCCCCTGCACACAGTATTATGCCTCATAGTGGCCCCTGCACACAGTATTATGTCCCATAGTGGCCCCTGCACACAGTATTATGCCTCATAGTGGCCCCTGCACACAGTATTATGTCCCATAGTGGCCCCTGCACACAGTATTATGTCCCATAGTGGCCCCTGCACACAGTATTATGTCCCATAGTGGCCCCTGCACACAGTATTATACCCCATAGTGGCCCCTGCACACAGTATTATGTCCCATAGTGGCCCCTGCACACAGTATTATGTCCCATAGTGGCCCCTGCACACAGTATTATGTCCCATAGTGGCCCCTGCACACAGTATTATGGCCCATAGTGGCCCCTGCACACAGTATTATGGCCCATAGTGGCCTCTGCACACAGTATTATGTCCCTATGTAGAATTATTATATTCTGGAGTCTTTTCAGACCCAAGAGTATAATGATCGGAGACCCAGGGGAGGATACAAACATAAAAAACAATGTTGCTTACCTCTCCTGGGCTACGGCGTACTCCCCACTGATTTCAGCCATGTTCAATGATGGACTAAACGTCACGTGAGCTGGGCCAGGCCTGGCTCACGTGACATCTGGGATGTTATCAAATACGCCTGAAGCCTTCTGAAGTGCAGGAGAAGTAAGTAACCATGTTTTTTTTATGTTCTCTCACCTCCTCTGGGTCTCTGATTATTATACTTCCGGGGTCTGAAAAGACCCCCCCAAGTATAATGGTAGTGTTTGTGGGGTTTGTGGGTCATGCCCTCACTTACTGATCCCGCTCCTGATCACAGTTGCCTCCACTTCCCGTGAGGAGCGGGGATCAGTACATAAATAAGGCCCGTTACCTGTTGTGGTTGCTCCAGTAGGTAACGGCCCAATAAAAAAACAACAGGGTGTATTATCCCTAAAATATAGTATTTCTCATATTTGATGTTATTATTATTATTATTATTATATGATGCCATCCATGAATGTCATCATATAGCAGTGTAACAGGTAAGGAGGCTAGGACATGTACGGTATGTCCATTCTGTTACAGGTTTTGCATTTTTTTGCAAATGTTTATTTTTATCATTCAGGAATCTGTAGTTTATCTAAGTCAGGATTAAAAATAGTTTCCCTCTGGTGATTGTGAGAATTTGGCGCAGTCAGGTCACACCTGTTACACATGTTACTCTGGCAGATCACATACACATACAACCGGTATAGCAGGTGTACAGTGTGCCGGGTCAGACTGTGGGCAGCACCAGTCATCACAGTCACCGACTCAATGAGCTGCGAGAAGGACACAAGGGAATTCCTCAAGGAAACAAGGAAATGGAAGCTCTAATAATAACAGGATGTTCGGGAATGAAAGTGTTAATAGGTTTTTCTGCTTCATCTGGTTTATAAATTCTTTAAATACTAAAACTTATGTCGAAATTTCCCAAGAATTTTCTTTACATCTATACATTTACTATTATAGTATAGGAAGCTTATATAATTGTATCTAGAACATTCTTCTCTGGGTTATGGAAGACAATAAAAATTGCTAACCTTGTATGTTACCAATATACTTAAGATTCCATAAAGAGTATCGTTATTGTATAGAAATTAGATCAATAGATAAGCAGATCAATAGAACAATATATAGATATGTCACTAGTCTAGATATAAATGAGTGACATAAGAGATAGATAGTGGTTGCAAATCAAGCACTTAAGAAAGGTTCCAGTCCAGGGAACAAAATGTCACTTTGGAATAAAGATAATGATTGATTTTTTTTTTTTTTCACAATTTGAGTGCTAGATAGATAGATAGATAGATAGATAGATGAATAGATATTAGATAAGATAAGATAAATATGAATGAATGAGTGAGATAGTAGATAATAGAAAGATAGATAGATAGATAGATAGATAGATAGATAGATAGATAGATAGATATAGATAGATATGAGATAGATAGATAGATAGATAGATAGATAGATAGATAGATAGATTATAGATAGATAGATAGATAGATAGATAGATAGATAGATAGATAGGAGATAGATCGATAGATAGATAGGAGATAGATAGATAGATAGATAGATAGATAGATAGATAGGAGATAGATACATAGATAAATAGGAGATAGATACATAGAGAGAGACAGATATGACATAGATAGATAGATAGATAGATAGATAGATAGATAGATAGATAGATAGATAGGAGATAGATAGATAGATAGATAGATAGATAGATAGATAGATAGATGATAGATACATAGAGAGAGACAGATAATAGATAGGAGATAGATAGATAGATAGATAGATAGATAGGAGATGGATAGATAGATAGATAGATAGATAGATAGATAGATAGATAGATAATAGATAGGAGATAGATACATAAAGAGAGACAGATAGGAGATAGATATATAGATACGATAGTTAGATAGATAGATAGATAGATAGATAGATAGATAGATAGATAGATAGATAGGAGATAGATAGATAGATAGATAGATAGATAGATAGATAGATAGATAGATAGATATAATAGTATAAACACAAGTACAATACAGGACTGAGCAGTGAGGAGGAGACTCCGCCGCTCTATATATTATATGAAGGAGTGCTCTTTTATTTCCAAGCAGCCAGTAATATTGGACAAATATTTGGGCTGGGCAAACACAGCGCATAGTGACAATAGCAGCGAGCCAATAGCTTGCGTCACCTGCTTTTTTAAAGGCTCTGTGAAAGCTCCTGCTCATATTATAGCAAACATGTTGTGCAATTCCATCTCTGAGCTGGGAGTGCTGGGGTTTGAGTTTCTGTAGGTGCCTGCATTTAACACTTCCAGTACCAATGTCCTATGTTGTCAATGGGGTAGAGTAAAGATTGGCATTATCAATGAGTCTTCCTAGTCCTGTTCCGGAGAAGGGTGCACCTGATATATGACAAGGGTCACACTCCTCATAAATGGGGCACACCCTCCGCAGGCCATACGCTTGGAGGGAAAGGTACAGCAGCGTTATCTACACCAAATTTCTGGAATATATGATGATAAAACTGGTTCCCAATTCCTGCAGGCCTTCACTATGCACCCTTTTCAGGAATGAGGTGAGGGCTACACAAAAAGAACCAAAAAGTCACTATTTTCTATGCAAAAATGGGGACTTTTTATGCGTTGGATGCCAGAAAAGTGGCATAAAATGTATAATAAATCCTGAACATACAAAGGCATGGATATATACCGTAAATATATTAGAAAATCACATTACATCTGACTACACAATGTGTGAGCGTTTCTTGCTGAAACTGGAAAACCCCTTTAAGTCAAAGTACAATCCTGTATTTCCAGGTAACAATGGGTCTTGACCACTTTCTGCTTTTAGAAGCTGGGGCTTTACAATGCCTATAATGGTCCTTTGTATAGGTAGTTGTTTGCCTAAGCTCTGCTCAATGTATGTTCTTTTTTTATAGGTTTCTATATGTGCTATTGACAGAGTAAATGCCTGGGCCGGGACATCAGACAGCTTTACAATATAACAGAGAGGATCAGTCAATATTTCCTGAAACGCGTAAAATGAGGAGATTAATTTCTATTTAGCAAACTTCTCTTTATTCAGGTATTAGGTATAGGGCGCTGTTTACATTTATTGCTAGTATTAATAAAGTCTCCAGCCTAGTAATAAATCAGCTGAACCCCCAGAGCCAAAACTGAACTCTACACCCGTCTGGAACGAGCAAAGATTCCAGGTTGTCCAGCGGAGGAATCCTCACCCCGGCCTGCATCGCTTTCTGCCCCACTTTATCCACTTTTGAAAATTTTATATATTTTTTCTAATATGGTGAACGCCTAGCGGGGAAAAAAAATAAAAATGGCCAAATTGAAGTGTTTTCATCATTTCGTCTCACATAAAAAAATTCCATAAAAATTAATCAAAGCAACAAACATTACCTGAAATATTATATCTAAAAAGTACACCTGACCCCACAAAAAATAAGCCCTATGAATCCTCATACAAAGAAATATAAAAAAGTTACGTCTGTCAGAATATGATGACTTTAAGAATTTTTGGGGTTCTCAGTACATCACATGGAATATTAAATTGTACCATTACAAAGTACAATTTGTCCCGCAAACATTAAGCCCCCCTATGACACTTAACACACAGTTACATTTCGCTCAGCTACATTAAGTAATAATACTTACATACTTTAAGTAATAATCCTACTACTAAGGCCTGGTTCAAATCTGTGTTCGGTAATCTGTCCGTATGGAGATCTCCCTGAATGGACTACCGAACACAGTGGCAAGTGGTACCATATGAAAACACACGGACCCCATAGACTATAATGGGGTCCATGTGCTTTCACTGCTCACCACTTGTCAATGCGTTCGGTAGTCCGTTTGGGGGGGTCCCTGAATGGATTACCGAACACAGATGTGAACCAGGCCTAACTCCTCCATTATGGGGTCATCTTGAGCAGGTTTGATACGATATACAAGTATAATAATGGACTGGATGCCTTTGGATGGCTGTAGAGTTGGTTAGCCCAACCGGTAACTCTTACACCTCTATCTACAGCCCAACTCCGACTCCATATAATTGGCGGACAAGCATGGTTATACAGAAACCGTAAAGATCCTTTAATTCCACCCAAAAATTGTCATTGAATTCCTATGAAAGTGAATATTTAACAAATTATACAACAAATTTATTCAATGATCTTAAAGATAATAGAATTAAAAATAATCATTTGATTTTGAAGTCATTTTGAAGATCCATCTCCACCCAAAACCAGCCCTGACTCCAACTCCATATATATAATATTACAAGTTATAAGAAGTAGATTTGGGACTTTTTTGGTATGGAGGTTTTGTCTTCTTTGTGACCAATGCTGTAGAATAGGTTGGACTTATCTTTTCTAATTTTATTAACTATGTATTTGTGATGGATCTTGACCAATGATGGAAGCCATCACCAAATAGAGGTTTGGCACTGAGATGGCAAGAATAGTAATGGGAATCCCAACAAAATGTATACTGATGGTGTGAAAACGGCCTTAGCAGCAACAACATTAAGAAAAGTCAATATACTCCACGGAGAGGGGACTCGAATCTAAAGTATTTCCTCTGATAAATTGGTATCTGATTTCCATTTGCCAAATGTAATAATATAATGCTACATTTTATCAAATTGTGTCATATATGGCGATCTCATGTCAGCTTTATGGCACAAAGAATTGTATCTCTGAAATGGAAAAATTGCTCAGTTTTATTCCACCTTGGGAAAGGTCTGATCTTATACCCCTGCCCTGGCTTGTTAAGGTAGCCCTTGACATCCGGCAACCGGAGCACATACCCCACCAGCACCCCCTTAGCTGTACCCCGGGGGAAAGATCTCTTAACCATACCAAATATATAAACAATGACAAAAGCAGTTTAGTGCCGTTCAGTAGTTTACACCTAATGTTTGAGCACCCCCAGGGTTATATGATATGCAGAGGGGAACTGGGTTGTTCTTCTCCGTCTGACGAGAATGTGCTGGAAAAAAAGTAAGTTGTTTCTCTAGCACTAATAGATAACTGTAAGCAGCCTGACCTCATATTAAAGGGAGTCTATCACCAGAACCAGCATATCACCCCAGCCCCGCAGATAGATAGGTTAGTGTCACCAGAACCAGCATATTCCCCCAGCCCTGCAGATAGATAGGTTAGTGTCACCAGTACCAGCATATTCCCCCAGCCCTGCAGATAGATAGGTTAGTGTCACCAGAACCAGCATATCACCCCAGCCCTGCAGATAGATAGGTTAGTGTCACCAGAACCAGCATATCACCCCAGCCCTGCAGATAGATAGGTTAGTGTCACCAGAACCAGCATATCACCCCAGCCCTGCAGATAGATAGGTTAGTGTCACCAGTACCAGCATATCACCCCAGCCCTGCAGATAGATAGGTTAGTGTCACCAGAACCAGCATATCACCCCAGCCCTGCAGATAGATAGGTTAGTGTCACCAGAACCAGCATATCACCCCAGCCCTGCAGATAGATAGGTTAGTATCACCAGAACCAGCATATCACCCCAGCCCCGCAGATAGATAGGTTAGTATCACCAGAACCCAGAATATCACCCCAGCCCTGTAGATAGATAGGTTACAGTCACCAGAACCAGCATATCACCCCAGCCCTGCAGATAGATAGGTTAGTGTCACCAGAACCAGCATATCACCCCAGCCCTGCAGATAAATAGGTTAGTGTCAGCAGAACCAGCATATCACCCCAGCCCTGCAGATAGATAGGTTAGTGTCTCCAGAACCAGAATATCACCCCAGCCCTGCAGATAGATAGGTTAGTGTCACCAGAGCCAGAATATCACCCCAGCCCTGCAGATAGATAGGTTAGTGTCACCAGAACCAGCATATCACCCCAGTCCTGCAGATAGATAGATTAGTGTCACCAGAACCAGCATATCACCCCAGCCCTGAAGATAGATAGGTTAGTGTCACCAGAACCAGCATATCACCCCAGCCCTGCAGATAGATAGGTTAGTGTCACCAGTACCAGCATATCACCCCAGCCCTGCAGATAGATAGGTTAGTATCACCAGAACCAGCATATCACCCCAGTCCTGCAGATAGATAGGTTAGTGTCACCAGAGCCAGAATATCACCCCAGCCCTGCAGATAGATAGGTTAGTGTCACCAGAACCAGCATATCACCCCAGCCCTGCAGATAGATAGGTTAGTGTCACCAGAACCAGCATATCACCCCAGCCCTGCAGATAGATAGGTTAGTGTCACCAGAACCAGCATATCACCCCAGCCCTGCAGATAGATAGGTTAGTGTCACCAGTACCAGCATATCACCCCAGCCCTGCAGATAGATAGGTTAGTGTCACCAGAACCAGCATATCACCCCAGCCCTGCAGATAGATAGGTTAGTGTCACCAGAACCAGCATATCACCCCAGCCCTGCAGATAGATAGGTTAGTATCACCAGAACCAGCATATCACCCCAGCCCCGCAGATAGATAGGTTAGTATCACCAGAACCCAGAATATCACCCCAGCCCTGTAGATAGATAGGTTACAGTCACCAGAACCAGCATATCACCCCAGCCCTGCAGATAGATAGGTTAGTGTCACCAGACCCAGCATATCACCCCAGCCCTGCAGATAGATAGGTTAGGGGCACCAGAACCAGCATATCACCCCAGCCCTGCAGATAGATAGGTTAGTGTCACCAGAACCAGCATATCAACCCAATCCTGCAGATAGATAGGTTAGTGTCACCAGAACCAGAATATCACCCCAGCCCTGCAGATAGATAGGTTAGTGTCACCAGTACCAGCATATCACCCCAGCCCTGCAGATAGATAGGTTAGTATCACCAGAACCAGCATATCACCCCAGCCCTGCAGATAGATAGGTTAGTGTCACCAGAACCAGCATATCACCCCAGCCCTGCAGATAAATAGGTTAGTGTCACCAGAACCAGCATATCACCCCAGCCCTGCAGATAGATAGGTTAGTGTCTCCAGAACCAGAATATCACCCCAGCCCTGAAGATAGATAGGTTAGTGTCACCAGAGCCAGCATATCACCCCAGCCCTGCAGATAGATAGGTTAGTGTCACCAGAACCAGCATATCACCCCAGTCCTGCAGATAGATAGGTTAGTGTCACCAGAACCAGCATATCACCCCAGCCCTGCAGATAGATAGGTTAGTGTCACCAGTACCAGCATATCACCCCAGCCCCGCAGATAGATAGGTTAGTATTACCAGACCCAGCATATCACCCCAGCCCTGCAGATAGATAGGTTAGTGTCACCAGAACCAGCATAGCACCCCAGCCCTGCAGATAGATAGGTTAGTGTCACCAGAACCAGCATATCACCCCAGCCCTGCAGATAGATAGGTTAGTATCACCAGAACCAGCATATCACCCCAGCCCTGCAGATAGATAGGTTAGTGTCACCAGAACCAGCATAGCACCCCAGCCCTGCAGATAGATAGGTTAGTATTACCAGACCCAGCATATCACCCCAGCCCTGCAGATAGATAGGTTAGGGGCACCAGAACCAGCATATCACCCCAGCCCTGCAGATAAATAGGTTAGTGTCACCAGAACCAGCATATCACCCCAGCCCTGCAGATAAATAGGTTAGTGTCACCAGAACCAGCATATCACCCCAGCCCTGCAGATAGATAGGTTAGTGTCTCCAGAACCAGAATATCACCCCAGCCCTGAAGATAGATAGGTTAGTGTCACCAGAGCCAGCATATCACCCCAGCCCTGCAGATAGATAGGTTAGTGTCACCAGAACCAGCATATCACCCCAGCCCTGCAGATAGATAGGTTAGTATCACCAGAACCAGCATATCACCCCAGCCCTGCAGATAGATAGGTTAGTGTCACCAGAACCAGCATAGCACCCCAGCCCTGCAGATAGATAGGTTAGTATTACCAGACCCAGCATATCACCCCAGCCCTGCAGATAGATAGGTTAGGGGCACCAGAACCAGCATATCACCCCAGCCCTGCAGATAGATAGGTTAGTGTCACCAGAACCAGCATATCAACCCAGTCCTGCAGATAGATAGGTTAGTGTCACCAGAACCAGAATATCACCCCAGCCCTGCAGATAGATAGGTTAGTGTCACCAGAGCCAGCATATCACCCCAGCCCTGCAGATAGATAGGTTAGTGTCACCAGAACCAGCATATCACCCCAGCCCTGCATATAGATAGGTTAGTGTCACCAGAACCAGCATATCACCCCAGCCCTGCAGATAGATAGGTTAGTGTCACCAGAACCAGCATATCACCCCAGCCCTGCATATAGATAGGTTAGTGTCACCAGAACCAGCATATCACCCCAGCCCTGCAGATAGATAGGTTAGTGTCACCAGAACCAGCATATCACCCCAGCCCTGCAGATAGATAGGTTAGTGTCACCAGTACCAGCATATCACCCCAGCCCTGCAGATAGATAGGTTAGTATCACCAGAACCAGCATATC
This sequence comes from Leptodactylus fuscus, assembly GCF_031893055.1. Classification (NCBI taxonomy): domain Eukaryota; kingdom Metazoa; phylum Chordata; class Amphibia; order Anura; family Leptodactylidae; genus Leptodactylus; species Leptodactylus fuscus. The sequence goes on from NC_134268.1 coordinate 31,758,385, forward strand.
ACCCCAGCCCTGCAGATAGATAGGTTAGTGTCACCAGAACCAGCATAGCACCCCAGCCCTGCAGATAGATAGGTTAGGGTTTTTTCCCCTTCAGTGTCTCTGTTCCTGAGATATTGACACTTTTGTCAACATGCAAACTAGCTGTTTGGAGCAATGAGGGTGTTGTCACTGCTCCAAAAACCAAACCAGAACTTCTCCTGCAAAAGATAGAGAAACTGATCTGAAGACAGATGTTTGTGGGTTACTTCCCCCTATGGTACCCACAGGGTACTGGTTGACTTGGCAGGGTACTGGGTGACTAGGTTGGAGGCCACATGTGTGGGTCAGTAGAGCCTGTAAGACTCTGCACACCTGGAAATGTTGACCTGCAAAGACAGGAGATGTGACCAACTCTCTCTGCATAAGATACAACCCTCAGAGACCCTCCGGCAGACCACTGGAAGGCAAGTCAATGCTCCATAAGAAGGAGTCAATATTTTCTTAAGTCTCCCAGGCGCTTTGTGAGGAGGTGACTACTTCTGGCTTGCTCTCCATTACTTTACACCCTTTATTGGGGCACTAATGACCCGGCACACATAAAGCCTTGTTTGCTCACCAGAAGAGCAATAAGGTAAGGCTTCTTTAATGGCTTTTTGGGCTGAACTCTCTTGGTTTCTGGAGAGTATAAAGTAAACAGTCCTTTATGTTGTGCGGTCCTTTGTGCTGCGACAGATGACAGATCACTATATACACTTGGACAGGCAGAACAATACATCGCATGTATAGAATGCCGCTTTTCGTTCCTCTATACTTTTTATTTGCTTGGCCACAAGTCAATTTTCTAACTTCCCATTCCACATAGTAAAAGCGGCCACAGTCATCTGATACATGATGGCCGAACCCAGAGACTAGATCAGCAACTAAACAAATGTATAGGGGAGGCCCAATAGTCACTAGATATCAGGGGAAACATATGATAGGACATGTTGGATTTCAACCCGCCCAATCCTTGTTCTTCTGGGTGATAAAACTGCTTATTCCCCTTTTTCTGCATATATATGGGAAGGTCAGGAGAGATGGTACCTATCGAATGTGTAGGGACTGCTTAAGGGCTCATTCATCTGGTTTTATCACAGGTAATGCAACCTCCGAGCTATAATATGCCAGTATACACAATATGGTACCCATAGACTCCAATGGACACCTTAGGTGCCGCAACATTTTCATAAAGAGGCATACGGCAATTTTATTTTTTTCAGCATGAATCCAACATAAAAATGTGGCATGTTTGTCTGGATCCTGTATAATGGGGCTGTGCTCCCCTAGAATAACCCTGTAAAGGAGAACCAGATGGCGGCACACGGATTGTATAAAACGTTTAATAATGGATCTTCTGCGACTTTGTGTGCCAATGCTTTAGACTTATGCGAGGTTCACACTAGCGTTCTGATCTCCGTCGTTCAGGTTCACATGGGGACCCAAAAGACGGAGAGCCCATCCCGTGGACGCCATAGACTATAATGGGGTCTGTATGGGTTTCAACGGTTTGATACTGAAAAGCTTTTTTTGTTGCAGATTTTGCTGTGTTTTTTGCGCAAAATTCAGGAGTGGATTGAGCAGAAGGTAGACGTGTAAAAACTTCCTATACAGTGGCGTAACTAGGAATGGCAGGGCCCCGTGGCGAACTTTTGACATGGCCCCCCTCCCCCCCTGACTGACACCGACACCAAAGACCTCGACACCAAAGACCCCCTCCTACGTATTCCTGCGCGTTCTATTATGCCCCATAGTGGCCCCTTCACACAGTATTATCCCCCATAGTTGCCCCTGCACACAGTATTATCCCTCATAGTGGCCCCTGCACACAGTATTATCCCCCATAGTGGCCCCTGCACACAGTATTATCCCCCATAGTAGCCCCTTCACACAGTATTATCCCCCATAGTTGCCCCTGCACACAGTATTATCCCTCATAGTGGCCCCTGCACACAGTATTATACCCCATAGTGGCCCCTGCACACAGTATTATCCCCCATAGTGGCCCCTGCACACAGTATTATCCCCCATAGTGGCCCCTTCACACAGTATTATCCCCCATAGTTGCCCCTGCACACAGTATTATCCCTCATAGTGGCCCCTGCACACAGTATTATACCCCATAGTGGCCCCTGCACACAGTATTATCCCCCATAGTGGACCCTGCACACAGTATTATCCCCCATAGTGGCCCCTGCACACAGTATTATCCCCAATAGTGGCCCCTGCACACAGTATTATGTCCTTTAGTGGCCCCTGCACACAGTATTATCCCCCATAGTGGCCCCTGCACACAGTATTATCCCCAATAGTGACCCCTGCAAACAGTATTATCCCCCATAGTGGACCCTGCACACAGTATTATCCCCCATAGTGGCTCCTGCAAACAGTATTATACCCCATAGTGGCCCCTGCACACAGTATTGCAAAAGATAGAAAAACACCGAGCACACTTTATAGTGTAGATAGTCGATTCACCTTTTTGGATAATTGTAATGAATGTATCAGACCTGGTGGCCTCTCACCTGGTTTGGTTGTGACAGCGTTCACAACTCCGTACTAAGGTGTATATGATACCAGGTATGGGGAGCAGCACATCTCAAAGGCACCAGTTGTGTCAACCGGGGAAACAGCAGAGGAAAAGGGCAGGACGGCACTCACAGGTCCAATAGATTTTGTGCAATTGAATAGTGCAATTCTTATTAATAAAATCTATTGGACCTGTGAGCGCCGTCCTGCCCTTTTCCTCTCCTGCACACAGTATTATCCCCCATAGTGGCCCCTGCACACAGTATTATCCCCAATAGTGACCCCTGCAAACAGTATTATCCCCCATAGTGGCCCCTGCAAATAGTACTATCCCCCATAGTGGACCCTGCACACAGTATTATCCCCCATAGTGGCTCCTGCAAACAGTATTATCCCCCATAGTGGCCCCTGCACACAGTATTATCCCCCATAGTGGCCCCTGCACACAGTATTATACCCCATAGTGACCCCTGCAAACAGTATTATCCCCCATAGTGGCCCCTGCACACAGTATTACCCACAACAGTGGCCCCTGCACACAGTATTATGTCCCACTGTGGACACCCATAAACAATTATTATACTCTGGGGTCTTTTCAGACCCCAGAGTATAATAATCGGAGACCCGGGGGGAATAAAAACATTAAAAACTACTGTTTCTTACCTGTCTCCGGGCTCCTACGCTGTCGGCCTCCGCTGCCGTCCTTCTTCAATGACGTCGGACGTCACATGACCCGGGATGCAGGCCCGGCAAACCCAGACCCGGGATGTGACGTCAGACAACTAGGAAGGAGGCCTGGCAGGATTGTGGAGAGGTAAGTAACAGTGTTTTTTATGTTTCTTACCTCTCTCGGTCCGCCAATCATTATACTCGGGGGTCCGAAAAAGACCCCCGAGTATAATGATAGCAGCGGTAGCGGCTGTCACTGGGCCCCTAATGCCCTGGGCCCTGTGGCAGTTGCCTCTGCTGCTATGGTGGTAGTTACGCCACTGTTCCTATATATTTCCCCATTTGTAGCCATTCTTGGCTTTGGGTCAAAAACAGCAGCAAAATCTGCAACAAAATAAGCTGCCATTTCCGCAATGTGGCGCCTCAACCTTAGGATATGTTTTAGTGGAGAATCCAGTAATTTCCATTGATTTGCATTGCACAGGAGGAATCCTACACATAAGTATTGATATTCTATTCTAATCAAAATAATTCTACATCATATTACTAATATAAAATCTAGTATATAAAGCAGTATATTAAGTACAAGACCCCAGTGCTGGACTATAGGATTTCCTGCAGTTCTGTAGATCACTACCCGCTCCCGTTTTATCTTCTCAGCTTCAGTGATTGATCTGAACACGATGCTTTCATTTATTTGCAGCTCACATAGTAGAATATTTGACTTCTGTATAAAGGTAACTTTGCCCTATAAAACTATGTACAAGCTCTTTATTGCAGATTGTGGCCGATGTATTTATTCAGTCAGTTCTCGGGCGTGGCATGGAGATTTGCTAAATCTTCCTTCTCTTCCATCCACCCAACTTTTTATTAGCAAACAGCCTCCAGGAAGGGAGGAATGGATAGATCATGGTTTTTTACATATTTTCCATGGATCCACATATTAGCCCTAAGGCAACTATTACACAAACATATTTTTTTCCCGCTCCTAATACAAGTCGTCTTGTCTTGTTTCATTCATATTTCAGCTTGTAGGGCAGGATTTTTGTAAAAAAAGTTGTGAACAATCCAGACATGCCACTGTTCACATTTTTGGCTGAAATACTCTGTGTTGCTGTTAAAATCATAATGCTCCACATGAATACACATGGTGCTATCTCCACCTGGATAAAGAGATTACCTGGTTTGGACAAACTTTTTCTCAGATCATGGAGGATGCGACTACTGGAAGCCTCTGGGATTAGTTGTATAAGTAAAGCTAACCCTAAATTTAAGATAGATGTCTTTATTTAACTCTCTTACTTATATAGCGCCATCGTATTCCACAGCACTTTACAGGTATTGTCAGTAACTGTCCCATATAGGGTTCACAATCTAAATTTCCTATTGGAGGAAACCCACACAAACATGGGAAGAACATACAAACTCCTTGAAGACAGGGGTGTAACTTGAGGGGGTGCAGTCATATCAGGGCCCAGAAGCCTTAGGGGGCCCATATTCTCTGGCATCAGTATTAAGATTGCAGTTTCCAACTGGTCCCTAAGCCAAGGAGACCCACAGATTCCCCCTAACCACACTAAGGTGGATTAAACTCCTTAGCACCCGTAGCCATGACTATCAAGAATTCGCTGTAGGCATGAGGTTGGTGGCCCCGGACAAAAGATTGCACCCGGGCCCACAAGACCTTAGTTATGCCACTGCTTGCGGATGTTGTTCTTGAGCCAGACCCAGAAAGCAACATGACTTTGGCATGTACCACAAGACCCCACGTGATCAGGCCTCAATGGTGATTAGGGTTGAGCCGATCTTGAGATTTCAGGATCGATTTTAAAATCCAATTTCTGATCATTTTCCAGCCGATCCCGATCGTGAAATTTGCTTGATCGCCGATCGGGATCCAATCTTTCCCAATTCCGATCACTCAACCCTAGTCAATGCTTTCTCTATGGGAAAAGTCACTTTTAGGGTTGAGCCGATCTTGAGATCTCAAAATCCGATTTCTGATCATTTTCCAGGCGATCAGGATAGTGAAATCTGCTCGATCGCCAATCAGGATCCGATCTTTTCTGATCCCGATCGCTCAACCCTAGTGGTGACCCCAAGTCATGTATATCAGCCAGAGGCCTGGAGAGGATGCCAGGACCCCACTGAACACCAGAAGTTGCCTGGGAGAGTGGTGGAAAAGTGACTATATATCACTATATAGTGATGTTTACTCACCTCCTCTGGGCCACCACTTATTATAATCTTGGGTCTGAAAAGAGCCCAGAGTATAATGATAGCACTTCTGGTTCATGCCAAACAAAAATAAACCAGATGGCTGAACCTCATGAATATTCATTAAAATGAATCTTACACTGTTCGTCCATCTCTAGTCTTTTTCTATTACATGGCGGTATATGCTTATGTAGATACTAAACCTCCACGTCCATAGACCTATACATGTATGAAAGAGGAAAACTTTGTGTTTATCTACCTTCTTTAATACCAACTTCACTTGAGCCGTGTCTAAATCCTTGTAAAACTTTCCATTGAGATCAAGGAAGAAGTGCAAATGGTTCCCACACAAGGATCACTTAGAGGAGGGTGTGGTGACCCCTCCAGCGACATCTACCCACTATCGAGATCTTACTCATCTTAAATGGTAAAAACCATGTTCAGAAGGCAGGATTACCAAGGTATGTAAAGTGACTGTCATAGGTGCATTACTGTGGATTCAGAGGTGAAGACTAAGCCGCCCTCATTTTCTTTTATCCTTTTCCTTAGACTTTTCTTGCTGTTAAAGGCGCTAAGGAATTCTGGGCAGAGTAACCATTTGTGGACACAAGACATGGGCCATACACATGGTAACTCCATTGTTCATACTGGTCACCCGGAGAAAAATGCCTCAACAAAGCCATGGGTGTAAGGCTAAACGTGGGACCAGTAAGAAGACACACATTTATTAAATGGGTTACATCAATTTTTGGAACAATTGCACCAAAAATTGTTATTTATTTTCATGTCACTTGCCTAAATTGGAAAGTGGTGTTGTGATGTGGTGCAGCCAGGTTCAGCGGTGACAGTCTTCAGAGACGCTTAGTTCTATATTTTACTGAAAAGTCTTCCAAGGAACACACTTACAGGCAGCAAAAAGTAATAGCTAGTTAAAAGGGTTGTCCCATCACAAGGATCCTATCTATACTGCTTGTTAATGTGGATGTAAGACTTTTCCTAAATACACTGCTTCAGAAAAACTGCTTTGTGTGTCCACTATCTTACTTTATTCAATTCTTTGTGGCCACAGCCCTGACCTAGCTGCTCCTGAGTCAAATGATGTATCTGCTGCTCTCAGGGGGGAGGGAGGAGGGGCTAAGTGCAGGGAGCGAGCCTGTGTATCTAGCTATTCCTGTGTCTACACCATGTGACCTAGGTCCTGCACTCAGATAGAGGAGCTGCTTTCATTTCTTCTGTTCTCCCAGTTATCAGGCTAGCTAATTCAGTTGTGTTCATTATGGCAGAGACAGGCAGTCTCTGTATGTAACACAGATTGGAGTTGCTGCTGCCTGTACTTCATAGTCCAATGTGGGTGGGCGGAGCTACATGCAAATTTGGGGGCGGAGCTAAACGGCAGGTTGCCTGTGAAAACCAAATGATGCAAGCAACCAGGAAGAAAGAAGATTTTACAAGAGTGAAGACTGCTGAGTATGTGAGGTGGGAATACCCCTTTAACTCCACTAAAGCACTCCATCTTTGGCGGTATGCCTGTGGGGAGGAGGGCTGCCTCTCCTCCTACAGGTAAGCTACTAGGGTTACAATGGCAACTTTTTGCAGATAACACATACCTCCCAACCGTCCCGATTTCCGCGGGACAGTCCCGATTTGGGTGACATGTCCCGCGGTCCTGGTTGGAGGGAGGTATGTCCCGATTTCAACTCAGATCTGCGTCCAGAGGACGCAGATCTGAGTTGAACACACATGCGGCTGAAGGAAGGAGCTGACACAGGTCAGCTCCTCGCTTCGCCGCTGCCCGCCTCTCTCCCTGACACACGCGGCTGAAGCTGCTCGTGTGCTCGCTTCGCCGCTGCGTCTCTCTCTCGCTGACACATGCGGCTGAAGCGTGGAGCTGACCTGTGTCAGCTCCTCGCTTAGCTGCTGCCGCCGGCTCCTGGCTTGTAGACGCGATGTACACGCCAGGAGCCGGCGGCAGCAGCGAAGCGAGGAGCTGACACAGGTCAGCTCCTCGCTTCAGCCGCATGTGTCAGCGAGAGAGAGACGCAGCGGCGAAGCGAGCACGCCAGCAGCTTCAGCCGCGTGTGTCAGGGAGAGAGGCGGGCAGCGGCGAAGCGAGGAGCTGACCTGTGTCAGCTCCTTCCTTCAGCCGCATGTGTCAGTGAGGGAGCGGAGGAGAAGGTAAGTTTAATGTGGAGGTGGAACGTGAATCTGGGGGCAGATGAAGGAGAGGACGGCATGACATTGGGGCAGAGATGGGGGACATGAATCTGGGGGCAGAGATGGAGAGGACATGAATCTGAGGGCAGAGATGAGGGACATGAATTTGGGGGCAGAGATGGAGGGACATGAATCTGGGGGCAGAGATGTGGGACATGAATCTGGGGGCAGAGATGTGGGACATGAATCTGGGGGCAGAGATGTGGGGACATGAATCTGGGGGCAGAGATGGAGAGGACATGAATCTGGGGGCAGAGATGGAGGGACATGAATCTGGGGGCAGAGATGGAGGGACATGAATCTGGGGGCAGAGATAGAGGGACATGAATCTGGGGGCAGAGATGGAGGGGACATGAATCTGGGGGCAGAGATGGAGGGACATGAATCTGGGGGCAGAGATGGAGGGGACATGAATCTGGGGGCAGAGATGGAGGGACATGAATCTGGGGGCAGAGATGGAGGGACATGAATCTGGGGGCAGAGATAGAGGGACATGAATCTGGGGGCAGAGATGGAGGGGACATGAATCTGGGGGCAGAGATGGAGGGACATGAATCTGGGGGCAGAGATGGAGGGACATGAATCTGGGGGCAGAGATGGAGGGGACATGAATCTGGGGGCAGAGATGGAGGGGACATGAATCTGGGGGCAGAGATGGAGGGACATGAATCTGGGGGCAGAGATGGAAGAGGGACATGAAACTGGGGGCAGATGAAGGGTGTATATGAAACTGGGGGAGAGATAGAGGGGGGACATATAATTTACGGGTGACTGTAGGAGGATTATACTGTGTGCGGGCACATGAAAAATTAACGAGTGGGCGGAGTCAACACAAAAGTGGGTGGGGCTAAATTTGCCGCGACGCGCTACGCGCGCCGCACATTTTGTCCCTCTTTCGGTTCTTCAAAAGTTGGGAGGTATGGATAACATGTATGGAACCACTTGTTAAAGGGGTTGTCTTATCATAAGGATCCTATCTATACTACTAGTGTATGTGGATTTAAGACTTTTCCTAAATGCAATGCTTTATCAAAACTGCTTTGTTTGGCCGCTATCTTAACCACTTCCGGACCGCCCATAGACTATATACGTCCGGATAGTGGTTGTCTAGTTCTGCCAGGACGTACCTGTACGTCCAAGCCAGAACACAGCAGCTGCACAAGATCGTTCAGCTGCTTTCACTAGGAGCCAGCTGTAACTTGGACGCAGCCATAAATCAGCTGCCCCCTGACCCGGCAGACATGTGATCTGGAGCAGTGTCCTGCCAGAGCTTCTGGGTCCTACAGGACTCAGATCAGCTCTGTATACCATGTAGCAGTGTGCAAGAGGTTGGATTCCTCCTGTAACTGAGATTAAATGTAGCAGCCTCAGTTATAGGAGAAATCAGCCTCAAGTACAAAAAAAAAAGTGATCAGATGTCCCCAAAGGTCTCTTATCACCTTATGGGGACACAATCTGGGAAAAAAATAAAATAAAAATATAATAAAAAAGTTTTAAGAAAATGTAAATAAAATAATAATAAAAAAATAAATAAATAATACGCTAATAAAACGCCGTTATTAAAGGTTATAGCCCCACCCCCGACGACACCATACAAAATAAAAATTACCGTAACGGAGAGGAAAAACTATATTATAAAGTTTTTCAGTGACACTTTGTGTTATTAAATAAAAAAAAAATTATAAATTGAAAACCAGACACAATTTCCCTCCTATTTTGTTTATATTTTCCTGGATATAAAAAAAATTAAAACACATTTGAAAATAAAAATAACATAAAAATAAAGCCCTATGTGTCCCCGAAAAAAGACGCAAAAATTAGTTGACTAAGACATACGAGAAAAATTTTACAGACCTCAAAACCACACATACATAATAAACATAAAATGTGTCTGGTCCTGGACCACAAATTGGCCCGGTACTGAAGTGGTTAATTTATTCACTTCATTGTTTACACTCCGTTTCTATGGCCCTTGAGATTATCTGCTCATTTGTCAAGTGATGTAACTGCCTGCTCTGTTTGTGTCGATAAGTAGCGGAGCTTCTCAGATAGGGGAGGTGAGAGCACCGGGATTTCTGAGCTCTTATCAGTCGGTTTAATTGAATTTGGCTTTACATACCTCTGTATGTAATGCAAACTGACTCAAATCCAGCTCTGCTACATCAGCTTCACACTGTGGTAATTCATTTACAACCAATCCCGTGCAAGTGAAATCCCGCCCACCAATGTGCTGAGAAAAGCAGGAAGTGAATAGAGCACAACAGCCTGCAGGTTGGTGAACAAGCATCATGGGAATACCCCTTTAAACTTTGTATATCAAACATAGGTATCAGAAGTTGTTGGCTAGAAATAGCTAATTCCACAGCAAGACAACATGAATACATGGCACACAATGCACCAATGTTGGAGTTAAACTGGTAAGGCTAGGTTCACATCTGCACTTGGTGAACGCTCGGGGATTCTTTCTGTTCCTCATTCCACTATAAAATGCAGAGAGAAAACTCATGCTAGCAGGAAACCCGATGGACCCCATTATAGTTTATTAGGTCCGGGGGTTTCCATGGGTAACTGCTTTTTAAGCAGATTGGATTTCCGTTTTTTGGGTCCCCAAGTGGATCCAAAAAACGGAAGCCCAAGAGCAGATGTAATCCTAGAGTAACCGGCATACTGGAGAATCTTACTTAAACTCAATCCCTGGTATACGGGGAGCGCATTGATATCATTGTATGGCTGAACTGATCTGTGTTCCTGTGTAATTCGGGAGGACATGACGGTGCAGGATTTTTATTATACTTTGCTTCAGTGCATAAATTAAAAGCAATAAAAGTATCTGAAATGATGGAGTAATGTTAATGGATTAATAAGTGACTTATCTCAGACGACAGACATTAAGCACATTCCTTCCTCTAACTAAAAAGCACTGGAAATGGCCTCCACATTTACAGCTAATTGTTTATCAGACTAATTACCCTCAACATCCTGGAGAAGTGGAGTATTAGTCCTGCCGAGAGACAGACACGTGCAGACTGGGGCTCGGGACGATTAGAGAGCACTTAAAGGGCAAGACTTCATGGGTTTATATATGCATCATCAGACAGGACCGGGGCCCAGTCATAATACTGTAGGAAAGGGTCCCGGGCAGCTGGCATCATGTGAAGTATGTAAATGCCCCAATAGAAGCCTGCCCAAGGTAGATGAATAAAAAGAAGCATTATACTCACCTCTCCTGGGAATGCACAGCATCCTCTTCTGGCCTCTGGATGATGTCAAGAATCCCAGGGTCACCATTGAGGCCTGTGATTAGGCCACCCTGGGACACATGACATCAGTCACAGGTCAGAAGAGGCCAGAAGAGAATGGCGAGAAATGACAAATGACTAGAGGAATCCCAGGAGAGCTGAGGCAAGGTGAGTATGGCTAAGGCCCCACAGGCCAAACACGTAGCGCAAAAGCGTTGCAGGAAGAACCGCGGCATGAATGCATTGTGGTTCTTCCCGCAGCACTTTGATCAGAAAGTTTACAGAGTTTTCCTCCGCGGACTTTCTGTTACAATTACTGTATATCTATGGGAAACTCGCCGGCGTTTCTGTAGATTTAATTGACATGCTGCGATTTTCAAAACCGCAACAGTTGCGTGTCCACGCTGCGATTTTTTCCGCAAAGTGGGCATGGGATTCGCATGAATCCCATCCACTTTGCAATACTATAAAACGCCACGATTTTTCCCGCGGCATTTCTGCTGTGGGCAAATCACGGCGTTTCCGGCCCGTGAGGCTCAGGCCTATAAGTGTTTGTTAATTTTACTCACCTCCCCTGGGCCTCCATTTATTATACTTTAGGATCTGAAAAGGCTTCAGAGTATAATAACAGCACCAAAATGGAACATCATGAATATTCATCGAAACAAATGCAATAGGGTCGCCTGAAGAGGCTTGTGGCAGTGTATATTATACTGGTGGGGCCACTGTATGGGGTCTATTATACTGTGTGGGGCAATTGTGGAGCATTACTCTGTGTGGATGGATCTGGGGAGCGTATTATACTGTGCGAGGCCAATGTGGAGCATTATATACTGTGTGCGGTTGTTGTGGAGAAATATACTGTGCGGGGGCTCTGGGGAACATTTTATACTGTGGGAGGAGCCCTAGGGAGTATATCATATTGTATAGGACAACTGTAAAGAACTATACTGGTGGTCCACTAAGGAGCATTAACTGTGGGGGACCCAGGGGAGCATATGACACTGCGTGGGGAAACTGTGGAGCATTATTCTGTGGGGAGTGTATTATACTATGTGGAGGGTATAACAGGGAATTATAATATGTGGGGCAACTCTCCCTTGTAACACATCCCCTCTGGAAAATCCTGGCACCCTAAGGATGTGACCCCATGGTATGGCCACGTAGTGTTCTTCTGAAAGCCACCGTGGCAAAAACATGGAAGAAAATGCCGAAGGTCTCATGAGCTTTTAACCTTATGAGTAAGAGGATGCCTCATATGTGTGTTTGTGATGTTTAATAAAATTTATCTTTTTTTTAAGTGTATTTTGTTTCCATTTCCCTGATTATTTCTTTATTTTGTTATCGTTAATCATTTATTTTACATTTTTTGTCCCATTTATTTTTTTTACTATAATGCTACATTGTTGGCCTTTACCTGTAAAAATATGCCCTAACAGGCACTATGGCTATACTAGACAGCTCTGAGGCATCTGCTAGTCTCAGGGCTGTCAGTGTAAATCCATAATCCCGTTGACATGTCAGGGGTCAGGGCTGATGGGAACTTGACAAAGGGGGGCAACGCCCATTGTCAGCCAAACAGTCTTTACAGATTGCAGTGCTGTAGGGGTTAAATGGCAAGGGTTAGAATTTTCTCTGATCCAGATTGCTAGCACAATAGTCAATCAGCCTCCCTCCCTGCTGGTCGCCAGCCATTCAGTATTTACCTCAGGGTGGGCACCATATGTTACATTTGCCACTGGTTCACCCGCTTGCAATCAAGTATTACCTCTAAAAATGTTCCACCATTGGCCATTGGGGGTGGCAGGGTTCCATGTCACTTCTATGCACATCCTAAGCGTAAAAATTTGCATATTAATATACCGTAAAAAAATTTTCTCCACGTCTAAAAATATCCCTGGCTCGTGAACAATGTAGATATCCACTACCTCACCGGGTGCATTACATGGTAGAGTTCCCTGCAGAGCTGTGAAGAGGTGAAAGGTCAGAGGGTATAGGATTCCATAGGGATTCAGGGCTCTGTGGCAGAGGACCAAAGTGTCTTTTACCTGCTTGACAAGTATCAATTAGAGAGTGATAGCCAGCCAAACAGGAATGTGTCTGCGGAGGCCCAGCGCCCATTATCTGGTTAACATGTGGGGCAGGTGTGGGCTACAAAGACGGAGATTGGTATGAACATGAACAGAATTCCAAGCTCCAATTGTCTCTTGTAGCCTCGGGTAAAAGGGCTTGGTGTAAGAAAATATGTTATAGGAAGAACAACATTATGGGAAGGCTCTTTTTTTCTTTTTGTGGCCGGTGCAATAAAAAAGTAAAATGACTAATATAACCACTTAGCTATTATCTATCCATCTTTCATCTACTGAGAGCAAATGACAAGTTATCGATCCAAATGTTTTTTTTAGGAGATCCATGGATCATAGACTCAATCCATAGGAGATATGTCCAATCTGACTGCAAATATATGGATACAAAGACATTCCCTTTAGACTTGTAATGACTGGTTGGAGATTCCTCTAGTTATAGGTCCAAGGGTCACTGATGGCTGTCAAGGACCCCTAGGACCTTTACAATTTAGGGCCTTGCAAAATGCGTGATGCTGGGGGGTTCCATGCAGTTACATTGCCTTGCAAAATACAGAGATATGGCAGGAAAGCCTGTATATAGCTCTGAACGGGGGCGAAACTGCCGCAGTAGCCGCTGCTACAGGGCCCGGGACATTAGGGAGACCAATGAGGCCCAATTTACTTTCTGATCCATGCTCCTGCTTATAGCTGCCTGCACTTCCCCTTCTGCGGATGCAGCTGTGAACAGGTCCGAGGACCGGTAAGCGAGGGCGCAGGCTTGCGAACCCACCACAAACTGCTATCATTATACTCTGGGGTCTTTTCAGAACACCGAGTATAATGATCAGAGGCCAGGAGAGGTGAGGGAACATAAAAGACACTGTTACTTACCTCTTCTACACTCCGGAAGGCTTCGGGACTGTTTGGTGACGTCACAAACGTCGCGTGACTCAGGCCAGCGTAATTAGGCGTCGTGGCATAGGGCATAATAGTGTGTGCAGGGGCAACAATGGGGCATAATACTGTGTGCAGGGGCAACAATGGGGCATAATACTGTGTGCAGGGGCAACAATGGGGCATAATACTGTGTGTAGGGGCCACTATGGGGCATAATACTGTGAATGTGGTTTGTAAGGGGGTTTGGAGGGCCATTGTCAAATGTTTGTCTTGGGGCCCCACCATTTCTAGTTACGCCACTGGCTCTGGTTATACAGGTAATATAAGTAGAGATGAGGGAATCAATTTGGCACAAAATACTTGGGATTCATGAATCAAGGTGACGTACTCCACATGGAATGAAGGTGCTCTGCGCCCACCAGCATATTATCTCCACCACCAAGTTACCTTTGCTTTACACCGTACAGTTCCTACCTCTCCATCCCGCCGAGCATGTCCTTCTCTCATGTTATAAAACCCAGATCATACCACTAGATTTATGGAAACCAAGCATTGATCTACAGAAAGCTGCACAGGTTTCCTTGAAAGCCATCTTAAAATTTTCTGTCAGGGCTCGTTCACATCTGCGTTGTGAACTCCGTAGTTCAGGTTTCCGTTTCCTGCCTAAAACAGAGGCAGGAGACGGAAACCTGCAGGAGTCTCTCTCACCCATTCATTTGAATGGGTGAGAAACATGTCCGGCCGTGCGCGGCAGTGAGCGTTTTAGGCTCTCCGCCGCGAAACTGGGTTTTATAATCCGGACACAGAGTCGGACATGCAGTACTCTGTGTCCGGATAAAAAAAATCTGGTTTCGCGGCGGAGAGCATAAAACGCTCACCGCCGCTCACGGATGTCGAAAGCTGGGGTTACCGCAAAGAGTAAATACAGACACTGAGGACAAAGATCACTGTTAAATATTATGATATTACAACATTCATGGCAAACATAGGGTTAATACTCTGCAAAGCAACAAGATGGAAGGCAACACCCCATCTCATGAACATAAATGAGTGACAGACACACATGTCCGGGTCATTGTGGGTAGTCGTGGTGGTGGTGGGTGATGGTCATCCATGGGGGATCTATGGTAGGTCTGCCTGCTATCTCTCTCTCTGTCATCCTGGACAAGACGTCATGACCATCCCAGAGTCCATCAACCAGATGATCAAGCATGAACCAAGCTGTAACTGTACAAGATATCCAGATGAAGAAACCTAACTATGAGCTTCTCCGATGATGTAAGCTAATGAGACATTGACTGTTACTTCTGTTATTCTGGAAGTTTTCCCTGTTCTTGTGTTTTCCTTGAAGACATTAATAAATCAACATATTATTTTATAACAAGCTGACTCTTCCTATCATGTTACCTTATGAGACCTATCTCTTAAGGCTTCTCTACACATGATCGCAAGTTTCAGTTGAAATGCTGTGGCGGGACCTTAAGAGATCTCCACATAAACGAAGGTCCACAAACCTCAAGGAACTGAAGCAATGTGGTAGAGAGAGACGAGTTGGAAGAGTTCCTCCAGAATGATGGGCAGAGACAACTATAGCCATACATTACCTCCTAATGCATAAAACCATCAAATTCCAAGAGGGTGAATGTTATTTTGCTCAGGACTTGCTAAGTCCCATGTCAAAGTGATACTCAATAGATAACAACTGTCAAAGTGATACTCAATAGACAATAACTGTAACTGGTTTCTCAGCATGGGAGATCAACCATTGCATTTGTGAATTTTCCAAATTCTTTCTGAATATTGAATTTGTCAAGCTGAATTTACAAATGTCAAAAGTCTGTATAAACATCAACGGCAACAGTGCCACCTGTAGGAGAAAATCAGAACTGCACCTTAATCAATGAGATGGTTTGGCTTGGTCTGATGTAGATTATACAGCCTGGTCGCGGTTGGAAGGAAGGACTTGCAATAGCTCCTTCTCACACTCAGGGTGAAGCAGACGGTCACTTACAGTGCTGCCAAGTATCCTTCTGTCACCCACCACCTGTACTGGGTCCAGGGGGCTCCCCAGGACAGAGCTGGCCCTTCTGATCAGCCTGTCAAGTATATTTCTGTCCCTGGTTGATATACTGCTCCCCCAACAGGCCACACCGCAAAAGATGGCTGAAGCAACCACAGAGTTGTAAAAGGACCTAAGAAGTGTCCCCTGGACTCCGAAGGCCCTCAACCTCCTGAGCAGGTAGAGTCTGCTGTGGCCCTTTCTGTGCAGCGCCTCCAGGTGATCAGCCCAGTCTAGTTTATTATTGAGGAGCACACCCAGATACTTATAGGTCCTGACTAGAGATGAGCGAACAGTAAAATATTCAATATTCGTTACTACTTCTCTTGGTGTGCGCTTCCCGCCTTGCACCTGCACGTGTCCCATAACATCAGTCGGGCTCAGAGTTCCGCACTTTGCTGCAAGGTCCACTTGACCACCGACGCATGAACAAGCGCCTGCGGTCAGGGATGCTGCTTATCTTTAATGACGGGCCGGGTGAATGTAGTGGAGTCTGGGTCCGGGGTGCAAATTGGGGTGGCCTATCTCCTCTCTGAGCCCAAAATTCATGGCAGGGTTTCTCTGAAAGCCTACTCCGGCGCTGCAACCCTGACCCCAACTATGAGCTGGAAACGCTGTACCACTGGCGTGGGGAGATGTCAGCAGGCCGTGCTGAAGCTTATCAGCTTGGGGGACAGACAGCACAGTGCCTCCGAAGTGAGGGATGCCATCCAGGATGATATGGCAATATGGTTTTCCCCGCTGCACCTGGGCCCAGGCATGTTTGCGTATGTGATAATGGCTGGAACCTGGTAGCAGATCTGGATCTTGCCAGACTCAAACACGGTCCACACATGGCCCACGTTTTCAACTTGGTGCAAAGGTTCTTTGAAACCTACACCATTGTGCCTGATATACTGGTCAAAGTGCGGCCATTTTCAAAATTGAGAAGTAGCCTCTGCTAGGCTGAAAACATTCAGAGCACACTCCTCTCATCTTCGCACCGTTGGCTGGCGGAGGAAGACGAGGGGGATGAAATGGCATTTCATGTCACTGTCCCACACGAGGCTTGAGGGTAAAGTTCAGTGCATCCCATTGCTTCAGCACAGATGATGTGAAGTGGAGTGGAAAATGGAGGAAATGGAGAGTGACCCTTACAGTTGGGGGCAGCAAAGTCATGCCAAGTAACACACTGGCACACATGGCTGACTTCATGTTGGGTTGCTTTTCAAGAGACAAAGGCATAGTTCACATAATGGAGAGCAAACAATACTGGATTGAACAAAAAATTGGATTGAGCTGATATAGCGTGACTGAATTGCTGTGTCTCTCACTTAGCTTCGGGGGGGTAGACCCTTAAAAATTGGATTGAGCGTACATAGCCTGACTGAATTTCGGTGTCTCCCACCTAGGTTTTGGGGGTACACACCCTGGATATCTGGATTGAGCGTACATAGCTGGACCTAATTGCTCTGTATCCCTGTTTTGGGATTACACACTGCCTGAAAAGCTGGTTTGCACGTATATAGCAAGAAGTAACTGCTGTGGATTCCTGCTATTTTTTTTGGGGGGGACACCCCTGAGAAAAGCTGGTTGGAACGTATATAGCAAGAAGTAACTGCTCTGTATTCCTACTATTTTTTTGGGGGGACACCCCTAACAAAAGCTGGTTTGCACGTATATAGCAACAAGTAATTGTTGTGTATCCCTGTTTTCCACCGTCCGTGGAAAGCTGGACTCCTGTCCCTGCAGTGTATAGCTCTGAGAAGAGCTGTTGTTGTTCTTCGGTTTTTCCCTGCCTATCTGAAGCTAATGCCTATCTAGCCCTCAGCAGATACTGTATGTTTCTCTCCCTATCTCTGACTGCAAATCTGGCGAATATGGCAGAGGCCGTTCTTATAAATGGGAGGTCACATGTTTTCGGCAGCCAATAGTTTTTTTCACTGCCTCCATTGTCGTAGTTCCTGTCCCACCTCCTCTGCACAGTTATTGGTGCAAAAAGCGTGCCAGGGAAGGTGGGAGGGGATACAAATTTTTACGATTTTTCAATTGGGAACAAATACGTCGAACGGCCTGATATTCGATCGAATGGTGTCATCTATAGTCCTGACTATCTCAACACATGTTCCTTGGATCTCCACCGGGGTCGGCTGAGGATGATCCTATTGTGTCCTGGCCATGCCATGATCAGTTATGAATTTTACATTCCATCTCAGTTTGCCTCAACTCTTGTGAAGGTGTATACATCATAAATATGATATGATTACTCTTGGTCTTCATATTTGTCTACCCTTTGCCTCAACATCATTCAGTTTGTACCTATGATAACGTTCCTAGAGCTCATTTTTCCATGGCTTGGTATTTCCCCTGCAGCTTGGCAGATGGGGCATAATTTTCCAGACAAGAAAGGAAATGTCTGCTGGATGTGCTAGGTATTGGACGCTCAAGGTGGTGGATGCTCAACATCGAGGGCCAGGGCAGGGACACATCTGCCCAATATATTTAACTAGCATCTTCCCGCGACTTCGTCTGCGGGTTGGCGTGGGCGCTGAGCCGCTGTTATTTAGCCAAGTCTTGTTGGTGAGGATCCTCCCTCGCCATGTACCGGCTGGTACCGGCTAACCTGAACGCCAGGTTGATTCTAGCACACGGGCCTGCACCTGATTTATTAAGAAGTTAGAGCTTCTTGATAGTTCAAGCATGACTTGTTCCAGTTGGGGCCTTTATTAAGACTGGTGTATGAAATGCCAAATATGATGTCCAGCACCATGGAATTAATATAATAATGCCCAGCACCATGGAATTAATATAATAATGTACAGCACCATGGAATTAATATAATGTCCAGCACCACGGAAATAATATAATAATGTACAGCACCATGGAATTAATATAATAATGTACAGCACCATGGAATTATATAATAATGTACAGCACCATGGAATTATATAATAATGTCCAGCACCATGGAATTAATATAATATGTCCATCACCATGGATTTAATATAATAATGTACAGCACCATAGAATTAATATACTAATGTATAGCACCATGGAATTACTATAATAATGTACAGCACCATGGAATTATATAATAATGTACAGCACCATGGAATTATATAATAATGTCCAGCACCATGGAATTAATATAATATGTCCATCACCATGGAATTAATATAATAATGTACAGCACCATAGAATTAATATACTAATGTATAGCACCATGGAATTACTATAATAATGTCCAGCACCATGGAATTAATATAATATGTCCATCACCATGGAATTAATATAATAATGTACAGCACCATGGAATTAATATAATAATGTCCAGTACCATGGAATTAATATAATAATTGTCAGCACCATGGAATTAATATACTAAGGTACAGCACCATGGAATTAATATAATAATATACAGCACCATAGGATTAATATTATAATGTCCAGCACCAGGGAATTAATATGATAATGTACAGCACCATAGGATTAATATAATAGTGCACAGCACCATGGAACTAATATAATAATGTATAGCACCATGGAATTAATATAATAATGCACAGCACCATGGAATTAATATAATAGTGCACAGCACCATGGAATTAATATAATAATGCACAACACCATGGAATTAATAGAATAATGTACAGCACCATAGGATTAATATAATAATGTCCAGCACCAGGGAATTAATATAATAATGTACAGCACCATGGAATTAATATACTAATGTACAGCACCATGGAATTAATATACTAATGTACAGCACCATAGGATTAATATAATAATGTCCAGCACCATGGAACTAATATAATAATGCACAGCACCATGGAATTAATATAATAATGTACAGCACCATGGAATTAATATAATAGTGCACAACACCATGGAATTAATATACTAATGTACAGCACCATAGGATTAATATAATAATGTCCAGCACCATGGAACTAATATAATAATGTATAGCACCATGGAATTAATATAATAATGTATAGCACCATGGAATTAATATAATAATGCACAGCACCATAAGATTAATATAATAATTAGAGATGAGCGAACAGTGTTCTATCGAACACATGTTCGATCGGATATCAGGGTGTTCGCCATGTTCGAATCGAATACCGCGTGGTAAAGTGCGCCAAAATTCGATTCCCCTCCCACCTTCCCTGGCGCCTTTTTTGCACCAATAACAGCGCAGGGGAGGTGGGACAGGAACTACGACACTGGGGGCATTGAAAAAAATTGGAAAAAGTCATTGGCTGCCGAAATCAGGTGACCTCCATTTTAGACGAATAGTGGATTTCAAATCCGGGTCATATGAGAATGTGAACTTTGTGACTATGAGACAGGGATAGCTGTACAGGCAGGGATAGCTAGGGATAACCTTTATTTAGGGGGGAATGTTATTAAAAATAACTTTTTGGGGCTCTATCGGGTGTGTAATTATGATTTTTGTGAGATAAACTTTTTCCCATAGGGATGCATTGGCCAGCGCTGATTGGCCGAATTCCGTACTCTGGCCAATCAGCGCTGGCCAATGCACTCTATTAGCTTGATGAAGCAGAGTGTGCACAAGGGTTCAAGCGCACCCTCGGCTCTGATGTAGCAGAGCCGAGGCTGCACAAGGGTTCAAGCGCACCCTCGGCTCTGATGTAGGAGAGCCGAGGGTGCACTTGAACCCTTGTGCACCCTCGGCTCTGCTACATCAGAGCCGAGGGTGCGCTTGAACCCTTGTGCACACTCTGCTTCATCAAGCTAATAGAATGCATTGGCCAGCGCTGATTGGCCAATGCATTCTATTAGCCTGATGAAGTAGAGCTGAATGTGTGTGCTTAGCACACACATTCAGCTCTACTTCATCGGGCTAATAGAATGCATTGGCCAGCGCTGATTGGCCAGAGTACGGAATTCGGCCAATCAGCGCTGGCTCTGCTGGAGGAGGCGGAGTCTAAGATCGCTCCACACCAGTCTCCATTCAGGTCCGACCTTAGACTCCGCCTCCTCCAGCAGAGCCAGCGCTGATTGGCCGAATTCCTTACTCTGGCCAATCAGCACTGGCTAATGCATTGTATTGGCATGATGAAGCAGTGCTGAATGTGTGTGCTTAGCACACACATTCAGCTCTACTTCATCGGGCTAATAGAATGCATTGGCCAATCAGCGCTGGCCAATGCATTCTATTAGCGTGAACTGAGATTGCAACAGGGGTTCTAGTGCACCCTCGGCTCTGCTACATCAGATTGCTACATCTGATGTAGCAGTGCCGAGTGTGCATCAGATGTGTAGTTGAGCAAAACTGACTCAGCACTGCTAAGTCTCTGCATTCGCATAGGAATGCATAGGCCAGCCTTCGGCCAATCAGCGCTGGCTCTGCGGGAGGAGGCGGAGTCTAAGGTCGGACCTGAATGGAGACTGGTGTGGAGCGATCTTAGACTCCGCCTCCTCCAGCAGAGCCAGCGCTGATTGGTCGAGTTCCGTACTCTGGCCAATCAGCACTGGCCAATGCATTTCTATGGGGAAAAGTTAGCTTGCGAAAATCGCAAACTGACAGGGATTTCCATGAAATAAAGTGACTTTTATGCCCCCAGACATGCTTCCCCTGCTGTCCCAGTGTCATTCCAGGGTGTTGGTATCATTTCCTGGGGTGTCATAGTGGACTTGGTGACCCTCCACACACGAATTTGGGTTTCCCCCTTAACGAGTTTATGTTCCCCATAGACTATAATGGGGTTCGAAACCCATTCGAACACTCGAACAGTGAGCGGCTGTTCGAATCGAATTTCGAACCTCGAACATTTTAGTGTTCGCTCATCTCTAATAATAATGTCCATCACCATGGAATTAATATACTAAGGTACAGCACCATGGAATTAATATACTAATGTATAACACCATGGAATTAATATAATAATGTACAGAGCACCATGGAATTAATATAATAATGTCCAGCGCCATGGAGTTAATGGTGCTATATAAATAAACAATAATAATAATAATAACAACAAAGTTGATGTGCCATATGCTGAACCTACAATAACAAGCTATGAGTTTTTTGCCCCGTTGCCTGAAGTTTCCTAAGCCCTTAAATCCTGAACAGTATTAAGGCCCCCCAGCCCCAACCACAATAAAGATGGCAGTCAGATGACATGCAGTGTCGGCTGTCGTAGCTGGACTTTCTTTCACCCAGGGCAATGTTTCAATTTGTCCTAGATTCATAGCCCTGTATATTATGATGTTGGCTACGACCTGATCCTTGGGTACCCTTCCTATGTACCATGGAGGTCGCTATGACCATACATTGAGCAGTGAACACTAAAAACCATGTAAATGAGGAGAGTATATAATATATATTCATGAAGACTATATGATCAGAATATTATTTGAACAGAGGAAACTTAACTGTCAGAGCGACAACATTTTCTGCCAAGGTAAACTTAAAATATTAGTTGGTAAAATGCCTCGTAACAAGGAAATCCTGCTGTTAGACAAAACACAAGGAGACGTGTTTAAGACAATGGAGGCCATTGATGAAAATGACTCTACGTCTTAAAGGAAGTTTACTCCAAAAGTAAAAACATTACTGAGAAGGCGCGCTTTATAAGGCATATATATATATATATATATATATATATATATATATATATATATATATATACTGTATATATATATGTATATATATATATATATATATATATATATATATATATATATATATAGCCATGATTTGTGGTTTATCTGTAATTTTGGATTTTAGCTTTATGCAATATAGCTTCTTAGGGAGCGTTCACACTACCGTCGGTGTCCGACATGTAGTGTCCGCTCCTAGTGTCCGCTCAAAATCTGTCACGGACACTAGGAGCGGACACTAGATGTGTCCGTGACACCTGTCATTCAAATGAATGGGCATCGGGTGCGTTCTTTTGCACTCCGTGCCCGTCCTTCCCTGTCCGCAAGAGAAGATGTCCGACTTCTCAAGCGGACAGAGGAACCCTGCATGCGGACAGGGAAGGACGGGCACGGAGTGCAAAAGAACGCACCCGATGCCCATTCATTTGAATGACAGGTGTCACGGACACATCTAGTGTCCGCTCCTAGTGTCCGTGACAGATTTTGAGCGGACACTAGGAGCGGACACTACATGTCGGACACCGACGGTAGTGTGAACGCCCCCTTAGTGCATCTTTTGCATGTACATATCTTGTAGAAATCCTGCTGAGAACACAGGGGTTAATCTCCGGTTGGTCTGCTCCATCTTTGGCTAAGGCCATCTGAGAGAGTAGGGGTCCACCAAAGGGTGGAGATTAAATGGGGGCTGTAACTAGAAATGGGCAATCCTCTAAAGATGTGTTTTGATTCGAACTTGTTCAGATTGAATTGGAAGTGGAATGAGTGTACTCTTCAGACTCACACTAAGGGCCAATCACAGCTCTCAGTGGTGACCCCGGATGTATGACATCAGCCAGGAGGCCGGAAGGGGTCGGAATAGGATAGAGAGAGAGAGTACAGGATGCCATGAGGAGGAGCAGAAGAGGGAAGGGAAGGTGGATGTGACTGTTTATATTTGTGAATGCTTTTCCTGGACCTTCACCTATTATAGTCTGTGGTTTGAGGAGACTGCAGAGTTTTTATGTGACAAACCCCAAAACTCATGGAAACTTTAGGGGCAACACGGTGGCTCAGTGGTTAGCACTGTAACCTTGCAGTGCTGGAGTCCTGGGTTTGAGTCCTACCAGGAACAACATCAGCAAGGAGTTTGTATGTTCTCCCCGTGTTTGAAGCCAAGACGCGTGAAGACGCCGTTCCTGAAGAAGATGGAGGCGGCGCTGGAGAGTTCTCTTGCAGCATTGGGGACGCCCCCAGTGCTGCAAGAGAACTCATTTGCATACCAGCAAAAAATGGATTATATACCGAACGGCAGTGCGGAGAAGACATCTAAAGGTAGGAGACAAAGGATATTCCTACATGTTAGGGACAAAAAATTGACTTTTAATGATAGGATCCCTTTAAGTGCTTTTAGCCATGCAACCTTTCTGAATAACTTAGATGTTCAAGGGTTGTCTGCTCTCACATGGTTAAAAGCACATGGTGCTATTGTTTTTTTTCTTTTTGCAGTTGCCCTTTAAGAGAATACATTGTTGAGTTATAGTTTGCTTTCTCATTTGCACACTGGTAGAGGCATGAGGGCTGAGCAGGACAGAGCGAGTGCAAACATCCTTTTTTCAACTGGAGCCAAACTCTGCAGGCACAAGTCACAACTGCTGAAACGACAACTTTTATTTAGAAGGAAGCAACACAAAGTCATCATGTGATACAGATCTAATACACGAGTGTCGGCCTGGGAGAGTCCATGTGCAGCACATTTGTATACATGGATATATGCTGCAACATTTGCAGAGCTGACTTTTATTTTGCATGTGTACAGCATTGATAATACATGTACACGTATGAGCTGGAAGATAAGACTATGGAGGGAAATCATCAAGCCCTATGCTCTTGAATTCTGACAAAAAAGGTCACAAAGTAGAGGATTTGCAACTTTTTGAGGCTATTCATGCAAAAAAAAAGATATAAAATTTTCATCCCTATACATTTAGTCCATATTTTAATTTTGGTGAGAAAGTCGGTTACTCTGTCTAGCTTTCTATACCCCAGACTTACCATATTGATTTTTTTTTTAAAGTCACAAAAATTGTCTGAATCTCACTCCGACAAGGTGGAGGTGTAGAAAGTGGCATAGGTCTACGTCAGGGGTAGGGAACCTTCGGCTCTCCAGCTGCTGTGAAACTACAACTCCCAGCATGCTCCATTCACTTCCATGGGAGTTCCCAGAACAGCAGAGCCAGTATGCATGCTGGGAGTTGTAGTTTTGCAACAGCTGGAGAGCCGTACGTTCCCTACCCCTGGTCTACGTGAAAACAGCCGTAAAAATGTCCATTTTTCCCAGACCTTTTGCACTCAAGGGTTGACCATTTTCACGGATTTTGATGGTCCGTGACAACGGACCATCAAAACATTAGTTATGCAAATAGGGGGGCTATTCCCATGACCCATATTTTGATAGTCCGTTGTCATGAACAGTCAAAATATCAGTCATACTCTATTTTTATAGATCCCTCCATTCACTGCGATGTATGAGGGATCAGTGAAAACGGCCGTCCCTCAGGTGAAAAACGTTTTTCACCCATGGTCGAGGTGAATGTAGGCTTAAAAGTGTCGAATTTATCAAGTGTAAGACACTTCTGTATATTTGGAGAAAACTACACTAAGACAGACTTGAAAAAAGACCCTCACATTAAAGGGATTCTACCATTAAAATAGATTTTTTTGTGGATCACATGTAGGATTAGCCTCAAGAAAGGCTATTCTTCTCCTACCTTTAGATGTCTTCTCCGCGCCGCCGTTCGGTAAAAATCCCGTTTTTTTGTCGGTATGCAAATGAGTTCTTTCACAGCACTGGGGGTGTCCCCAATGCTGCAAGAGAACTCTCCAGCGCCGCCTCCATCTTCTGCAGGAACGTCCTCTTCACGCGTCTTCTTCCGGCGCCTGGGGTCAAACTTTTAGGCCTTGGACCTCGGGCTATGGGGTAGCCCACCCAGTGCTAGTCCCACAACCATTATCTTAGTACAAAAGTGTTAAATGGGTTGTCCATTGTCTGAAGATATTTGACTGACCCCGAACCGCAAACCAATCATCTGATGCAGCAGCAAGAAGCCGTATACTAAGTATATATCCTGCTCCTATTCAAGTGAATGAGAGTGTGGCTGCAGATCTAGGGGCCACCACTATAGTTACCCATATACCAATATTGGTACTGGCTGGCTGGGTAAGTGGTCATAGACATGGCCAGAAGGGGTACTACATCTCCGTAAGCACCTTTGCTGGCCACCTGGAACCTTGTAATGTCTAACATGAATGCACTAGGAACTCTGGGAAAGTAATATGTAAATAAGTTCTCAGGAAAATATTTTTGCTCTGTATCACAGACTGTGATACAGTCTGTGATACAGCAAAACAGGTCCCTTTAAATGTGTCATATGTCACGATATATCATGGCTTACATGTTGGACTATGATACAGTTTTATATTGGTGAAGTCACTGTTATAAATCTGTAATGGTGATCATGTACATGATGGCTTATGGTGCTGATCTCTGCTGTATTGTAGACACCACATGACATCACAGGGCACATGACATCACCAACAATCCATGATGTCACAATGGGTGTAGAATGTGTACAGCTCTTAACCTGAGCCATCTTACGTCACTTGACAGATAGAAGAGGACGGTACAGATGAAGATGACTGCGGATCAAGATCACGTACATCAGTATGCCAGTCTGAGGCATGAAGAACAGGGAGTATGAGGGAGATTTATGGAGACCGGTGTATATAACGCCAGCCTTCATATCCCCTGCAGGAGAGGTGGCAGCCTCTTCAAAGATCAGGCGCACCCTCCACTAGGCCTCGCGCCTGCACACTGAGATCTTCCAGATTTCAGGGATCATTTAAGTCATTAAAGTGACATAAATGATAATAAACCTATTGTGCCGCCTCCGCAGCGCAAAAAAGAAAAAGTCGCAAATCTTTGCGCAAAACCCTCTTTTGCTCATAAAATTGGTGACTTTTTTTTATGCCTTGAATGTCAGAAAACTGACGAACAAGGTATAATAATCCTGCCCCTACCAAAATTGTGGTTTATTTATGATACAAAGGAGTTTGTTTGTTGTTGTTTTTTCTTACTAATTTCCTGTATTGACGACGTTGGACTCGCTGGACGACGTTGGACTCGCTGGACGACGCTGGACTCGCTGGACGACGATGGATTCACTGGACGACGTTGGACTCGCTGGACGACGATGGATTCGCTGGACGACGTTGGATTCGCTGGACGACGCTGGAGGTAGGCAGCAGGCCAAATATGATCCAGGGAAATATCCGATCGCCATTTCTGGGGTCAGGAAGGAATTTTTGGCTCCCCTGAGGTAGAACTCTCCGGGGGGTTTGTTTTGCCTTCCTCTGGATCTTCGGGTCCAGTGGCTTTTATCTCAGGACAATGGTAGGACTGGTCAAAGTGAACAGAAAGTTCTTTGCCATCCATCATTCCTGACCTCCTGACATCTCAGTCACTGTGACCATTATTTAATTTAAAGGGCCAGTAATAATTTAATTACAATGTTGCCAATAAAAAAAAAAAATTAAAAAAAAAATTACGTGGTGATGTTTGTTTTTTTTCCGGATTGCTCCTTACATAATAGCACTAGATGTGGCTGCTGATACTGCCTATAATAAAGTGTAGCTTTACATCACTCTGGTCACTGGGATATTACAATGTCAAATCCTGGTGTAGGTCACATTACAAAAACCGTGGGGTTCAGTGTTATAGGGTTTGGTACCCCTGATGGGGAGAACACCGTGCACACATCCTTCAGTCAGCAAGAGCAACTGAACACAAGAGAGACAGAGGGTCTTACGTAAAAATAAGGAATAGACTACGGGCCCTATAACAAACCTGGAAAGGGGCCACTAAGCAAAGTCTGCTTTACCAGACAGTAGCCCACAGTAACTAACTGCTATATACTAAGTCAGAGAGTTGGAGTGATTTGTTCCAAATGTATGAAAAGTTGACGCATCTAAAACCATCAGAGAATCCCATGTATTCCTGCTATGAGCACACAGTCCCTGCTTATCCCCCTGTGCTAGGTATATATAAGATGCAAGGTCTCGGTCGCTCTGGGTTCCTAGCAGTTAGGGGGGAGCTTAGTGGTTGCAAGGAATACCAAAAGGATCTTCCAGGATCACTCAGTTGGTGTCAGCCACTGGCTAGAGGGCTGTGTAGTGTCTTATAGATCCTCTTCTGCTCTGTAGATTAGGTAGTGGCCATTAGGATTAAAAGGCAGTCGCACGCCATATTCATATTTCCGTGTACGGGGATGCATAGGGCGTCTTTTTTTGCAGGTCCAGGTGTACTTTTTAGTAATACCATTTTGGGGAATGTCTATTGCTTTGATCACTTTTTATTCAAATTTTTATCAGAGGTGAAGCAGCAAAAAAACGAAATATCTATTGGAATATGTGGAATATATATTGAGTTCACTATAAACTAGACATGCAAGGTGTTCATTCCACGACTATGAAACACAGGGATGATACAGTGTTGATTCCTTTGTAAGGTCGGGGCACCACGTGGCGTAAACACAGAGGAAAAACCGTAGCGTTTTACAGCTAGTTTTACTAGCAAATCCTGTCCACACATTGCAGAAAAATACACATAACGTAAATGCTGTCATTTCCAAAACCATCGCATTGTTGGAAATTCCAGCATGTCAATTATACCTACAGAAATGCCGGCGGTTTCCCTATAGGAAAAAATGTGATGACGCCTGCTACGTGGGGCCTAAGCCTACACTACACATACAGACAATATAATAACAATTTCAGTTCGGATGTTCACCAAACAAATACCAAGAGTTTTTTATGTTGGTATCCCCCCCTGGGTCTCCAATTATTATACTCTGGGGTGTGAAAATACTGTGTGCAGGGGCCACTATGGGGCATAATAGCGTGTGTAGGGCCACTACCCAGAAACATCTGCAATATAATCTAGGTAACATATAGAGAAGTATATAGGGCATATATAGGGACCACTATGGGGTATAATGCTGTGTGCAGGGGCCACTATGGGGCATAATACTGTGTGCAGGGGCCACTATGGGGCATAATACTGTGTGCAGGGGCCACTATGGGGCATAATACTGTGTGCAGGGGCCACTATGGGGCATAATACTGTGTACAGGGGCCACTATGGGGAATAATACTGTGTGCAGGGGCCACTATGGGGGATAATACTGTGTGCAGGGGCCACTATGGGGGATAATACTGTGTGCAGGGGCCACTATGGGGGATAATACTGTGTGCAGGGGCCACTATGGGGGATAATACTGTGTGCAGGGGCCACTATGGGGCATAATACTGTGTGCAGGGGCCACTATGGGGCATAATACTGTGTACAGGGGCCACTATGGGGAATAATACTGTGCGCAGGGGCCACTATGGGGCATAATACTGTGTGCAGGGGCCACTATGGGGCATAATACTGTGTACAGGGGCCACTATGGGGGATAATACTGTGTGCAGGGGCCATTATGGGACATAATACTGTGTGCAAGGGCCACTATGGGACAATAATACTGTATGCAGGGGCCACTATGGGGGATAATACTGTGTGCAGGGGCCACTATGGGACATAATACTGTGTGCAGGGGCCACTATGGGGCATAATACTGTGTACAGGGGCCACTATGGGACATAATACTGTGTGCAGGGGCCACTATGGGGAATAATACTGTGTGCAGGGGCCACTATGGGACATAATACTGTGTGCAGGGGCCACTATGGGGGATAATACTGTGTGCAGGGGCCACTATGGGACATAATACTGTGTGCAGGGGCCACTATGGGACATAATACTGTGTGCAGGGGCCACTATGGGGAATAATACTGTGTGCAGGGGCCACTATGGGACATAATACTGTGTGCAGGGGCCACTATGGGGGATAATACTGTATGCAGGGGCCACTATGAGGCATAATAGTGCACACAGGAATGTTCTTTTTTTTTTTTTTTTTTTTTTTTTTTGTTCAGCAATAAATGTGAATTTTTCTTCATTGAAAAAAAAAAGACATCCCCTGAAAATAAGACGTAGCGCATCTTTGGGAGTCATTGTCATGTCAAGGCATTGTCGTATTTTCAGGAAAACAGGGTATATACAACCTGGGGACAGTTGTGGCGCTCTCTTGGCAAACAAGACATTCATCATTTTCTAATCCTTTAAAAAAATCTTTATGCTTATAATTAGTCCCAAAATCACAGACCTTTTCTCATATAGACTGTAGTTAGAATTTTCCCTATCTTTGTAGTGTGGGAGGAAATCCATGCAAACACAGGGAGAACATATAAACTCCTTGCAGATGTTGTCCTTGGCAGGATTCGAACCCAGGACTGTGCTGCAAGGCTACAGCGCTAAACACTGAGCCACCATGCTGCCCCTAGTTAGAATTTCTTCTTACAGATGATGACCTTTATGTACGCTGCTGGAACCGGCAGAATCAGAAACGCAGTAAAAGGTTCCATGAATTTCAGGACAGCAATGAATATTGGAAAGTTCAGGCGCATTGTTCTAACTCCTAAAGCGTAGATTGTCCCTGGACAGTATTCATACCCTCGCCCTCGCACGGTTTCGCTGACGTAATTTGTAATATTTTTGGTTTATCAATAGTCCTCAGAGAAAACATAAATTATTGCACGGCAAAGAATAAGAAACGGAAAATGTGGTTTCACAGATTTTGTGGGAAAATTCTTATAGATTCTAAAAATTCTGCCCAAGACCACAAATGGTTCTTAAAGGAGCAGTAAATCTAAAGTCTGTCTTTCCATGTGCATTTGGAAGAAAACTACAACGTAGTAGCAAAAATAGTGGCCATTATAATTCATCTATTCATGTCATATTCATGTCTATAAATTGTGGTACAGCTACCATGGCTGCTAAAGGAGTTCAACGTTTCGGGTGTTACCTCTTCATCAGGCATATCTGGAATAAAACAGCCAAGGGCAAGAGTAGTCCACCAGAAATAGGGGTGAGGGTGGCCAGGTACGAGCAGGGTGATGGGGTAAAACCCGAAACGTTGCATATAACATAATATGTTATGAAACAGCAAATACTTATCAAGGGGTGTTTCTCTTTAACGTCTACTGCTATATGTGATTGGATGTGTTCACTGGAATAAAAATATCAGAATTGACACAATCACGTTTGGGGTGCTATTCCACTCCTCATTTTAGGGCCTAGTCTGAGCTCTGAATTCATTTTGCAGTCTTGTCTAGAGTCTGAATTTATTCTGGATCCTTGCTAGGGTCTGAATTCATTTTGGGGCCTAGCCTGAGGTCAATATTAATTTTTGGACCTAACCTGGGGTTTGAATTCATTTTAGGGTTTGAGCTGATGTCCTATTTCCTATTGGGATCTGAATTAACTTGATGGTTGGGTAACTGATTTCATTTTGGGGCCTGAACTAGTGTCTGAACTCATTTTAAGACCTGGTCTGGAGTCTAAGTTCATTTTGGAGCCTGGTCTGGGGTCTGAATTAATTTTGGGGCCTAAACTGGGGTCTGAATTCATTTTGGGGCTTAACCTGGGGTCTGAATTCACTTTGGAGCCTGGCCCGTGGTTTGAATTTTGCAGCCTGGTCTGGTGTTTAAATTCATTTTGGGGCCTGGTCTCAGAACGGAATTAACTTAGTGGTTGGATAACTGATTTCATTTTGGGGCCTAATCTGGTGTCTGAACTAATTTTAGGGCTTGGTTTTAGATTTGAATTTATTTATTTTAAAGCTTGGCCTAGGGTCTGAACTCATTTTGAAGTCTGGCCTACAGTCTCAATTGACTTTGGATCCTGCTCTGGAGATTAAATCCGTTTTGGGGCCTTGCCTGGGATCTGAATTAACTTAGTGGTTGGATGACTGATTTCATTTTGGGGCCTGGTCTGGGGTCTGAATTAATTATGGAACCTGACCTGGGATCTCAACTCATTTTGAGTCCGGTCTAGGGTATAATTAATTTTCTCAGATCTGAATTAAGTTGGTGGTCTGGTGCCTAATTTCATTTTGGGGCCTGGTTTGGTGCTTTAACTCCTTATGAGGTCTGGCCTAGGATCTGAATTCATTATGGATCCTGGTCTGAGGTCTGAATTCATTTTGGCGTCTGATTTAGAATCTTGGAGTCTGGTGTCAGAACTGAATTAACTGAGCGCTGTAGGGAATGATTTTATTTTAGGGCCTGGTCTGGTGTCTGAACAAGTTTTGGGGCCTACTCTTGGTCCTGAATTCATTTTGGAGCCTGGATTGGGATCTGCATTCATTTGGGGTCTGGTCTGACGTTTGGGGTCTGCATTCATTTTCTGCAAATTCATGGCAGGCGTTGTACTTTCAGAAGAGTTGTGATACCTTTTCCATAAAACTACAACTCCCATGGTAGCCACTCTAACTTCTACATCCATCTGGTGAGTGGAGAGAGCAGCACTTTCATCTACTGTCTATACGTACAATATATTACGATGCGGCTCTAAAAGTATACAAGCGGTTCCACAGGACTTGGTTGCCGCCATCTTGGCCTCCTGAGTAGTAAATCTTAAATAGCCGTATAAACACTGTGATACCATCCTATATAAACACTATATTTCCACTTTCATGTAACCCAGGAATCTTTCCATCAATATATATTACAACGGTTGGCACTTCAAAGAGCACATCTGTATTAACCTGTCCCAGCAACATCAATTGTATTCACGATTTGCATATACAATTTACATGACTGTCAATAAGCCATTGTATACTCAATGCATCGCTCCATGTCTGTTCATGTATATAACAGGAGGCTTAATAAAAAATGTAAGGGGTCTGGAAAGTTTTGCAAATGAATATGATCATTTGCAAAATACTGGGAAAACTGCCATACAAATTAGACAGGGGGTAAAGTAGTGAAAGTATAGAACAAGGATTGAGTAAATTTAGCATATAGAAAACCCACCTGCCTGATCAGGGGTCTCTGCTGAATGTATCGTACTTCACTACTGCTTAAAGGATCCGTCAGAGAAGAAGAGCTCTCCTATAGAGGTGAGCGAACAGTGTAAATTTAGGTACTCTGAATAATCACAATAATCTACTCTAAAACTAGATCCGAAAGGCAACAAAATCCACCAAAATCCACCACATTATGTTGCATTGTACACAAGTACAATAGTAAATCTGCCCCAATGTCTGTATCCACCAATGGGTAACATGACCAATGGGATTCAACACATTTTGTATGTGCCTCTCATTCTTGTTCAAAAACAATCCCCCCAAATTTGGCTGGTCATGGCCTGAAAAGGAGTAGGGAATTTGCCAATTTCACCAACCATGTATCTCCGAAAATAAGACCTACCCTGAAAATAAGCCCTAACATGATTTTTCAGGATTTTTGGACTATGCTTGAAATATAAGCCCTACTCCAAATATAAGCCCTACTCCGAAAATAGCTTTGGTTCATTAAAAAAAAAAAAAAAGTGTCCAGATAGCTATACATGGAAAAAAATAATAGAATACAGCAGAACCGATACAGTAGACCCTTCATCAAGGAAAGCAGACACCCCCAAAAGAATTGCACCCCCTGGAGAATCACACATTTACTTTAAGGGAATTATCTGCACAAGATGGCGCTAGTGAGAGGGTTCTCCACAACATTGAGGGTTGACTACCTGTAGTTCTGCTTTCTCATACACAGATCGGGTAGTCCCAATGTCATGACTATGTTCCAAGATGGCGCTGCATGTTCTAAGATGGCACCGCATGAGTGGCAGCCTCGATACAGAGCTCCAAGCTGAGAGCAACCTTTATCTTTCCTTTTCACTCTTTTTATCTGTATCTTTAAGAATCCTCTACTCAAGCAACCTAGCACTATGAATTAGCAACTATAAATCGAATGGAAGACCCTGTGGAGTATTTTTTTTTCCTTTTGTTTCTATTGTTAAGCATGGACAAGACTCAAGACCTGATCAGCTGGAGTTTTCCTGTGTGGACATGTGCCTGTTACCATCCCCCCCACGAGCTAAGGACAGCATGGCCACCATGAGGCAGACAAAGCTGGAGGAGAAACCTGCATGGAAGTGCGGACTTCTTCATTCAAGGAGATGATTTTTGGCGTCTATTGCTGATGTGTGAAGATGCCTGCGGCTGACTGGTACTTCTTTCTTTTACTGTGGACACGTGGGACTCTGTTACAGCCTGGGAGCCTATCATCACCCACCTACCCCAAGAGTTTATGGAAGCTTGGCAAGAGAGCAGCACCCTGTATACCGGGATGGCTTCAGACTTCTTTGGGCAGTAGAACACAGTGGTAAGAAGAAAGGAGAAGGAGGAGGAGGGCTTGTGATGAAGGACATTTGGGGCATTTTTTGTGATTAAGGAAAAATAGTGCTGATACCGAACTATCAGCTGTGAGCATGACATCTCACCACCTACCAAAGGAACTGCCACATGTTATCATGATAGCTGCATATGTCCCCCACCTCTGAAAAAAAAACGTTTCTGCCAGTTATATCTACATGCTATGACCCCCCTCCTCGTGTCCGCCAACCACGGTCGGGCTGTATTATTATTAACATCACTTCACACAGAGAACTAAATGATCCTGCAGTGTGTCTGTGTTTCTTTCTTTTTTAGTTGCTATGATTCCTAGGATTTCTCTATCTGCCATGAGCTTGTATGTGTTCTCTCTTGTTATTTACTACTGTACCATCCATGACACTGTATCACTGAAATTTCCCTATTGTGGGACTATTAAAGGATTATCTTATCTTATGTTGTGGCTGCCTTTGATCACCAGGGGGAGCCAACTGCTACACTTGGCTGCAATGGAACGCTGCTACAATGGCAAGGTGCCTGAGACAGTTATGACACAGATCTGTGTGAGAGCCCATCCACCATTAGCACTTGCCAATTCTAAATTATTTTGGGTGCAAGGAGGGTCCTGTAAGTGGATTGTTGTTTATGGCGAAAAAGACATTTTTCCCCTGAAAATAAGCCCTAACCTATCTTTTGGAGCAAAAAATAATAGAAGACCCTGTCTTATTCTTGTAGAGACACGGTAAAAGTGATCGCTCCCATTTGGTTCGAGCAGTTCCAGGAAAGGGATAGAAATGATGATTAATGACTTACGTTATGTTCACACAAGTGGTCGGGTTTCCATCCCTTGGATTGGGAACCCGAAAAATGCAAACCCAATCAGCTTAAAAAGTGGTTACCCTCAGAAACCGGCAGATCCCATAGACTATAATGGGGTACACCCAGTTTCCGCCCGAAAAACGCAGAGCGAAAAGACCCGCTTGCAAAAACAGAAACAGAATGGGGGACAGAATCGTCGAATGGAGACTGAGCGCTAGTGCGAACCCAACTTTATAGACATATATTCTTGCATTTTACACACAATTTTGGGCTGTGGACCACAATGTACAATATTCGGATATAACAAGCGGCCTACATAATGGGCCTCATTCATCAAACATGTCTAATGTTGTACTGTTGTCCATAGCAACCAATCACAGCGCTGCTTTCATTTCTCCAGAGCACTAACAGTAATGAAAGCTGTGCTGTGGTTGGTTGTTATGGTTGCAGTTGTCCTCCATGATCTCCATAGCCATCTTTATGACATACACACCAGAATGTGATGATGTCACACGGCTCTCTCTATACCGTGAGGTTCTACCTGTTGGCAGCCATTGGTGTACAACAGTCATCCAGCTTGAAGACCTCCCATCGTCACCTGTCAGAATGGACCCAACAATCTACCATGACACGGATCTTATCAAGTGCGAAAATGAGAATTTGCTGCAGCAGAACAGAGAGCTGAGAAAGCTGCTTCATTTACTGGAGGAGAACGTAGAGCTGAGGAACACCTTGGAGAAATCCAGCTACAATCCTGATGAGACACTGCCCCATGCCAAGATGAAAAAAACCAAAGAAGACGACCCCAAACACATGGTAGATGGTTCCAGACCCTCCATGGATACTTATAAACAGCCAAAAGATGGCAGAGAACATACTGATGGCTCTAAATATCAGGAAGATGGCGCCAAATCTCATGCCGCTATGGGTAAGACAAGATGTCCAGGATTTCTTAACCGCAGGCAGGGTAGAGGTTGGAGTTGCATCCATGCCTTGGTCAATAAAGTGGACCAAAGGCCTCTCTGTCACACAAAAAGACACCAGTATTATAAATGGTACCTGGAAGGACCTGATGCAGATTTTGCATTAGGTCTCCAACACTTCAAGATGCATCTCTTGACTTCAGTCTTCAAGTCCCCGAGGACAGGTCATGTTTTCTGGTTTCTTTATTATTGCACGGGTGATATGATATTGCTAGTGCAACAGAAATTGCCATAAGTGGAAATCGTGGCCTGTTGGAGTCACGGACTTGAAGACTGGAGTTGATATTCTAGTATACTATGTATGAGTCTGGGTCACAGGAACTTAGGTAGGATTGACCTTACTGCAATCCTATTATGCGTCCATGGAGGAGACGGACTTGTAGACAATTCCCAAGGTCTCCAAGTCCCCTACATGTCGTGATTTTTAGTGGTCATGTGACTTGCAGCGTTCACTACTGTGCGCTGTCCAAGTCTTAAGTGGACTATACATTGGCCAAAAATACATTGGTGTGGATCAGCCATAGATTGTGTACAATACCCTATAGGAAAATGAACCTAATTTTTCTTTCTCTTCCTTCCTTCTAAAACTCATCTTGTACAGACAAGGGCAAAGAATGTGGAGCACACTCGGCTCAAAGTAAGTGAACCCTGTTATGTACATTACATGTATAACATTGCTTAATGCAGTTCTGTGTGCATGCATCTGGGCCGTCAGGTAAATCATAGGGGTAAGGGTTAAAGATCACGGACATCGTTACCCAAGGTTTTTGCATGAAGTAAATGGAGCAAGCCATCCTTTTGAAAGGGATGATGTCACATTGAAAATACAGCCCAATCTGCATGATGTAAGAGTTAGTTCACACTACCATTATTACAGTCTATTCCTGTCACAGGATAAGAGCAACCAACAGTAATGATAGTAGAGTAACAGACACAGATGGAACTCAATTTATTTGCATTTGTTCCCATTGACTATAATAAAGAAAAACATGACAGATCCATTTGTGACGGATCAGAGCAACAGACATTAAATAACAGTAATGTGAATGTGCCCTAACAGAGCATGAAAACCTGAGCATGTTACAATATATACTGTATATATATTTTGATTTTGGGGTTTGGGTTTTTTTTTGCTCATCCTGTACTCATGTATCCAGTGGGTGGTCTTTCTCAGTGACTGACAATGTACCCTGAGTGTGCATACAATAATTATAATTAATATTTTTTTTTCCGCACAAAACTATTTATATCAATCACCTCTGCTCCTCGAGCACTTGCAATCTATGCAAAAAAATAAGTGTTCCATTTTCCTGCAGCGCCTCCACAGGGGAAATAAAGCATTACAAGTGTCCCTTCAAATCAATACGTTATCTGTGCAGTAGAGGATATGTCCTCCAGGGGGGGCGACACTTCTAACCACTCTCCATTGTGGCCCTTCTCCCTTCCCCTCCAATTTCTCAATTAAGGCACATGAAAATGGATGTTCTGAACTGGACAATCCCTTTAAGGCTTGTAGAGTATATCCCTGTTATTGTCCACTATTAGATGCATGGCCTGGTAATGTGTCATCACTGCAAACTGCTCCAAACCTGAGTTCTGCTTTTAGATATCTTGCTCTGATAACCTGAGAAGGTCTAGATTTACAGGGGTAGGCAACCATCGGCTCTCCAGCTGTTGCAAAACTACAACTCCCAGCATGCATACTTGCTCCGCTGTTCTTGGAACTCCCATGGAAGTGAATAGGGCATGTTGGGAGTTGTAGTTTCACAGCAGCTGGAGAGCCGAAGGTTGCTGATCCCTGGTTCTAGAAGATATGGATACAGATGGTTGTAACTTTATGACTAATGGTCACTCCGTTCTTCACAGCTTCCTATCAGCTCCATCTCATGCAGCACATCGTAGGGGAGATTGCTTTTCAACTAGACTGTAGGATACTAACGTACATCTTTCCGGACCATGGGAGACTGTATGGGATCACAGTGGCCAACATCCCACAGAAGATAACTGAGGTAATTCAATGTGGCCACTCACCATGGTTTTCTTGCTGACTCTGTGTAGAAACCATGTTTGTTCCTTCAAGCATATTTAACATTATATATATATATATATATATATATATATATATTCAGTATCCATTTCCTAGGCCCCGACAGCTTTTCGTATACTGGTGGCCTATCCACAGAATAGTCCTTTAGTATCTGGTTGGTGGGGGTCCAACATCCAGAACCCGTTCCGAACAGCTTCTGATGTGGCCAGAAGTACGTTTAGTCCTACTCAGATAATAGGAGCATTTTGGCCCCAACACCATGGCTATCTAGTGGACAGGGTGGCAACCCCCATCCACCTGATCAGTGCAGGGTTTGTGTGTCGGACCCCCACAGATCAGATACTGATATGACTACAGGTAACCCAAATATCTGACTCCTGAGATATAAGGAGATGCTTGACAAGGGATATCACAATGGACCAGTTGTCTAACCCCTTGACATGAATTTTTCTTATGGTCATTACTGACATAATTTACTCACCTTTATCAGACATGTACTGACAGCGCGTCAGGAAAGGTCGATGAGAAGAAGAAATCTGAAATTATGCATCGATATGAGGAGATGATGAACATGCTGAAGCAGTACGGTTATGACGTAGACGTTCACCCAGCCTTCTCCGAGAATGTGGTCAATGTCTATGGAATCATGAAGGAGTACCCACCATCAAACTCTCCTCAAATGCTCAGCTTATGTGACCCAGCCAACCTGAAGAAGATCGCTTACTGCGCTGTGCCAACCTCAGACCTGGACAACGTCCTCATTCTGCTCAAGTGTCTTTCTAAGCTATCCAGATGTGATGGGAAACCAATATTCCTGCTGTAAGGAACATGTAGTATAGCGGGATATACCTGGCAATAAAGGTCGCCAACAGCAGCTCACCTGGTGGTCTTGGAGTCTTGGTCTTCTATAGAAACTTAGGAGAACCAGCCATGTAAACCTATGTTGACACGGTATTTGCGGTGTCAGATGGATATAGGCGTTGGGAAAGTTCCTAACACACATGCACAAAAAATCTATAGGCTATAGTGATTGGAAGTGTACAAAAAAATGTGTATTTTGGCAAATACCAGGTGTACTATGTGACTATTACATACAGTAGTGGTATCCAATACAATATATGAATGGGTGGCATAGGTTTGGAAAAATATCCATGTTGGCCCATTCAAGTCCACATAAGGGACTTATTCACATGGCAGGGAAAAATAACCATACAGTGTCCATTTTTGAAATGTCACATGACTGTTATATAACCCATGAATGTCAAAGGGTATATTCCTACGTCTTTATGGGTTTTTTGGTGTTTTTTTTAAAAAAAGGGAAAGAAAGCTGTCAATGACCTCGTAGGATACAATAAGTATCCTACGGGTTCCATACGGCTGAGGGCGGGTTCACACCTGCGCCAAGTCTTCGTTTTGCAGGTTTCCGTCTTCTGCCGAGAAACTGGACAGGAGATGGAAACCGTCAGTGAGTTTTCAAACCCATTCATTTGAATGGGTTTGCAGAGTGTCCGCCCGTGAGCGTCTTCTGCCTCTCCGCGGCGAAACCGTTTTTTTTAACTGGATACAAAGTCGGACATGCAGAACTTTGTGTCCGGTTAACGGTTTTGCCGCGGAGACCAGAAGACGCTCACGGGCGGACACTGACTGCCGGGTTTCTGTCTCCTGTTGGCAGAAGAAGGAAACCCACAAAGCAGAGACCGGGCACAGGTGTGAACCCGCCTTTAGGACGCCTCTTAGCTGTATGTTTTGATGAACAAAAAAAAAAGACCATGTGAATAGACACATTGAAATCAATGCTTTATAGTGACTTTTTATGTCTCCACCACCAGAAAACTAAAAAAAAAATAAAACAAAGTCCATATGAAATTTGTGCAAATGCAATTTTTCTCTAATTCCAACCCATTCAGAATTTTTTTCTGGCTTCCTAGACTCAAGAAAGGCTATTCTTCTCCTACCTTTAGATGTCTTCTCCGCCCTGCCGTTCGTTTAAAATCCCGTTTTTCGCCGGTATGCAAATGAGTTCTCTCGCAGCACTGGGGGCGGGCCCCAGCACTCAAACAGCACTGGGGGCGTCCACAATGCTGCGAGAGAACTCTCCAGCGCCGCCTCCATCTTCTTCAGGAACGGGGTCTTGAAGCATCTTCTTCCGGGGGTTGGCTTCAAACTTCTAGGCCTCGGGCCTAGGGCAAAGCTGCACATGCCCACAGGCCACAAGAAAATGGCTGCTTACAATACTGTGTAAGTATTCCTGCAGATCTGCAGACTCCGACTGTAATATCTACAGCTCGGTGCTCATGGCGCTTCCCTGTCGCAGACATTACCAGCCACAGGTTGAATAATGGAGCTCAGAGCTAATATTGACATGCTCCACTATAGTACTCAACCTCTCATAGATAGAGGTGAAATCACTGCCGGCCGTGCAGAAGAATGGAACATCACCCAAAATGTGGGACTGTCCTGCTTGATCCGGGGCGGCTTAGGGGGCCCCTGCAACCATAGGGCCCCGTGCGGCTGCACTGTTACACCTATGGTTAAAGCGGCCCTGGCCTTACATAGCTCTGGGAACAGAAAAATAAAAAATAGTTATGGCTTTTAGACGGAGAGGTGTAAAAAATTAAAATCAATAAATGGCTGCACTGGGAAGGGGTTGAAGAGGACCTTGCATGTCCTCAGAGATGGGCGGTGTTATATACTGCTTTGCTGGTATGTGCTTGTGTGATTCCGATTCTAATTCAAAACTTTGTATACAAAGATATATTATAATACAAATCCATACAAAATATTGTCCTGGTGTTAACTCGCTGCCTGTCTGCAGTTTCGTAAAACTTGCACATCTTTGCACACATGACTGTCGCCAGGCTTGCTGATGGTCTCTGCTCTGCGGGGTGTCGTGTACATAGACAGAAGTACATAATCTGATGGATCTCTCTGCATTTACCCATCACGTTCTTGCTACACTTCAACTTGTCAAAACACTTCAGCCTTTACATAATGCAGTGATGAGATGGGACAGAGACAGGATCAGCGCGGGGTTATTATCCAGCTCCACCAATATACATGTGGCCGAAATAGAGAAACCCTGGACGGTATGACAAGTCAGTGTATGGCAGATAAGTCGTAGCCAATAGGTGATCTGGGGCAGCCACAATCCTGCCTTCTCTATAAGGGCTATAATAAAGCGCCAAGATATATCTAGTATCTGTCATAAAATAAAATAGACTGATCAATGTGATCTCGGCACTGTGCTGCAGTCAATGTACTAGAACAAGCTTGTCTTCTGTCTATAGCAGCAGCCCTAATGGGAATTAGTTTTACACAATTTCGTTGTACAAAATAAATGACACAATGCTGCCATCTGCTGGTGATCAAAGCAAACTGTTCAAGTCCAATTAACATAGCATGGGGCAGATTTATTACACTGGTGTATTGTACGCCCTGACTGGTACAGGAAACAAGTGATTTATGGCTGGTTCAGAATTTACTTGCATGTCCAAGCGTCAGAATGGAAATCTACACCAGTTAGGAATTGACGTAGATTAACATTATAATGCACCAAAAAACTGGCATGAGTTATTCTGAATATGTAAGGGTGGTGTCAGTGCCCCAGCCCACCCAGCTCCCCGCTATGCCCACATTTGCACACTTGGTGCAAGAAGGATCTTGTGCCAAATGTGCGCCACAATATTATATCTCTACACCAGAAAACTGGGAGTGATAAATCTTCACACATTCATATTCATGGGTGAATATAATACCTCCCTGAGAATGAAGGGGCCACAGTGTTGGAGTAGCAATACATTTCCCTTCACTGTTTTCCCTGCACAGTTGGTAGGCCAGGAGTGTCGCCATTATAACGTAGGAATATCCCCTTTAGACTGAGGTCACATGTTGTGGGAAAAAGCTGCACTTTTTTGTTGTACATTTCGGTATGGTGATATAAAGGAAGCGATCATACTTCTCTATTCTGCTAAATCCACTTCTGACACTTCTATATATCTTATAACTATTATTCTGCCTCTTATTCCTCCAGTGCCTCAAACTTAGTAGCTGCTGTATAGCAGGCAGAAACCCTAAGGAGCCATTTACACAGAGTTTTTTGGCGCAGATTTTAATGCTGAGTCCACGTCAGAATCCACGTGGAAAAAAAGCCTCCCATCGACTTTTTCCGCTAGTGGAAAAGGAACCCATTGAAGTCAATAGGAGGCGTTTTTTCCGCGTGGATTCTGACGCGGATACAGCGTTAAAATCAGTGCCAACAAACTCCATGTGAAAAATAATAGTGCAAAATTGACATTACAAAACAGGGGAAAAGATAAATAAAACATACATATATTATACAAAGTATACAGTATGTAGGATATATACATATATATATATATATATATATATATATATATATATATATATATATATTTCCTCTTCAATAATATTAATTTTGCACCGTTATCTTTAGTAACTACTAGACTAGAAGCCTCGAGCCAATCCTGCAAGCGTCACCTGTATTTCGCACACACTGTTAAGGGAATGTTGGGGCAATGACAGCCGTGAATTTTACCTTTCTCAGTTCATTGATTTTAGCCATAGGGGGCGCTGGTGTTACATTAATAGTAGACACATCTACAGACGTTAGTTAAAACTGTCCTAAAAAAACATCACTGCCGCAGTCAGATACATGAAGATGTCCTGAAAAGTGGCCAGATATTAACCTAAAGATGAGATTCTTCCCTGCCACTAAGACTTCCACAGCCCACTTTACTTGCTCAATGAGATAAACTAATAATTGTCCAGAATATCATTAGTTTCTGAGAAGAAAACACTTAGTATCGCTGCAAAAACAGCAGTAACAGCAACAAAACAGGAAAATATCTGTAAGTGAATAAATCATAATGCGAGCACCTCGGAACAAAATGGCTGCAATGCATAAACCACCTGCCACATATCTACAAAACCTTACTTGCAACTCTGACCAATTTGACATTTTGTGTGGGAATCCACTTTTGAAGCGTTGAACTTTTTACACCGTCTACTTGCTGTAGGTTGATGTAGCTGTAGTATCATAGTTACTAGAGATGTAGTTTCAGGTTCAGGTTGTGGAAGTCACCTCTGTGACATCAAGCGCCTGGAATCAGCAGTGAGACCTGTGATTGGGCCTCAGTTGTAACATGGGCAATGTTGGTGCTACTGTTGTTGGCAACGTTGCTTGGTTGGAGTTAGCCAGAAGCCATCCAGCGGGATACTTGCTGCAAGATACAGTGAAGCAGATCCTCCACTGTGGCTTCTCTGATCCAGGGTCATTAATTGTAAAACCCCATGGCAGTATTTGACCTTACACCCATGATACGAGTAGAGAGAAGGAGGAGTGGAAGCAACTGTTTGCCCTGGTGAAGTTGGTGGTGAGAATCGGTCCAGAGAAGAGGATCTAGAGGAGGTGGATAGGCCTGGTGTTGGAACTGGATCGGCATAATAAGGGTGGCCTTCGTTGTGTTTTCTGAACTGTGGCCACTCGCGCTCAAAACATTCGCCAGTGGGCTGTGAAAGCCGTGGATTGGCCCTGCCGTAAGTAACATGTTAAGTAAGAGGAGGAGGAACGCACAGAAGCCTGACTCAAGAGCTCATCACTCTAAAATGCAATATCCTCTGGTGACTTTGGTGACCAAACTAATTAATAAAAGCTTCCTCTTCATTCTCAGGAAGTACAGTAATCCAGTGGCTACTGGCGGTGCCACCAAGATTGGAAGTAATGTTGCTGTTGCTGCCCACATTCTTAATAAATGTTAATAGTACTTGCACATTTGTTTCTCCCCCCCCCAGCCTGTTTTTTTCCAGTCATTTTTTTTAGTACATACACTGCTTAATTATAATTGGCAACAATTCTGGCACTGTGTGTATATGAGTTTTTTGTTTGTTTTAGTTGTTTTTTTTACAATTTAAATAACAATCAGTTTTAACTAATAAAATATTTTCTTAGATCAGCAGAGGCTGCAATACTGTATGTATGTGCAGCGAAGAAAAAAACTAAATATTTAAATATTTTTTTCAGATTAACAACACTCCATCAGACTGTGTATTTGGGGGTGGATGAGCAGGGAAGAAAATTAAAAACCCCCCATTAAAGAACAAACTTTTTATTTTCAGATTAACACAAACTAGACTATATATTGGGTGAACAACAAAAAAAAAAAAAAAAAACCCGCTTACAGAATATAGTTATTTTTCTGATCAGGTGGAATTAGCCCTTTGCTATTAGAACAGCAGTTGTTATGTAGTTTATGAAAACATTTAAACTGTTGCCCAAAAAAGACCTTAACAAAGGACCTTTCCTACAGGATTGTTTCGTTAGTAAAAAGAAAGTTTAAAGACTCTGTATATAGATGAAACTGCTCTATTGCACAACAAACAGACAAAATCAGATTATTGGCAAGGACAGGGTTAACTGTCCTGTCTGTGTGTCTGTAATTTTGTTTCAGTGCAGTCACTCTCAAGCCCAAACAGTAGCAGCAGATATGCCCTCACCCCTATTCTTCCGATGTCATTGCTTGAACTCCTGCTGCTTTTCAGACATGTGCTCTGTATGATGGAGAGAGATGGGTCACAGACCCTGCAATATCTCCACCATCACTGCGTGCAACTATCTGTAGCAGCTGATTTGTGCTGGATTCAGGTGTCGGCCCTAAGAGATGACTTACTGATGACCCCACCAAGTTCCATTATCTCTCTGTATCTATAACTCATCAGATACTGTAATACTAAATTACCTGGCTTGTCTATTGTGTGATATGTGTACAGTAGGGACACCCAGTGGTGAGAATATGTATTACAGCACATAGTCCTTTATTCTTCGTAATTTGGCTGCTTCTGAGAACAACACAAAAGGCAATATTACCGATATTATTATGTTATAGTGCCACTCATTTCAGGGCAATGCACATATAAAATAGCGTTCTAGTGTATAACATAAGAAAAAAACAGGAACAATATAACTAAATGAATGATAGTACAGAGGGAAAGAGGACCTTGTCCATGCGGGCGTACAAGCTACAAGGGAAAGGATATACCCTGTTTCCCCGAAAATAAGTCATCCCCCGAAAGTA
This sequence comes from Leptodactylus fuscus, assembly GCF_031893055.1. NCBI lineage: Eukaryota > Metazoa > Chordata > Amphibia > Anura > Leptodactylidae > Leptodactylus > Leptodactylus fuscus. Next base: position 31,803,154 of record NC_134268.1, read on the forward strand.
AGACATAGCAGAGGTTTTGTTGAATCTCCTAATATAAGGCACCCCCTGAAAGTAAGACGTGCCCCAATAATAATCTTCCTGCGCAAAAATTGTATGAAAGAAAACATTGCAGCTGCTGCTGGAGCTGCTGCGATACGCTGTATCCACTGTTCCTGCTGCTATAGGATGAGCTGGGAGATGCCCGCCGTGTATACACTAAGCATTGTATATGGGGGGGGGGGGAGTCCACTCTCCCAGCACATCCCATAGCAGCAGGATCAGTGGATATAACGTACGGTATCACAGCAGCGGCAGCAGATGGCCTTCCTGTACACTTGGTGCACCGCACACAGTGTTCAGCCCAGCGGCGTAACTAGGAATGGCGGGGCCCCGTGGCGAACTTTTGACATGCCCCCCCCAACCGACTCCGACGTCGAAGACCTCAACCGACCCCCTCCTCCGCACTCTATTATCCCCCATAGTGGCCCCTGCACACAGTATTATCCCCCATAGTGGCCCCTGCACATAGTATTGTACCCCATAGTGGCCCCTGCACACAGTATTATCCCCCATAGTGGCCCCTGCACACAGTATTATGTCCCATAGTGGCCCCTGTACACAGTATAGTGTCGGCAAGTGAATAGGGCCCGTAACAGCCTATTAAAAAAAAAAAAAACGCAGCGGTAGCGGCTGTCACCGGGCCCCCTAATGGCCCGGGCCCTGTGGCAGCCACCTCCGCTGCCTCTATGATAGTTACGCCCCTGGTTCAGCCGGCTGCCATGTTTTTCTTCATACAGTGTTTGCGCAGCAAGCACATCTCAGTGCAGCACACAAAAATAAAATAAGACATCCCCTGAAAATAAGACATAGCATATCTTTAGGACCACAATTTAATGTAAGACACTGTCTTATTTTCGGGGAAACACGGTAGTAAGTGGGGTTAGAAATTGCTCATATGGTATGGTTGTTAGGGCAGCGGAGTTCGTAGGCCAAACCAACAGCCTTAGGCTGAGTTCAGACGGAATCCGCATTCAAATCCTGACCAAAAAAAGTATCCCATTGAAATCAATTGGTGCCGGTCATTTATTTTTTCCACAAGCAGTTTGTTCCTGGTCGTGGGAAAAAAGAAGTGACATGCCCTTTCTTCCGTGGACGGTCCAGCCGTGGACGTCCGCCTGAAGACACTCCCTCCCGACTAGGCCCACCAGCATCCAGTTGCGGCTACCGTTTTATTGGTCTGGAATCTGAGGTGGCCACCGTATCAAATTCCAGACCAAAAGACCCCATCTGAACTCAGCCTTAGGCCAAAGATCTCTCCACAATATATGAAAAAAAACAGTATTAAAGCTAGCACATAGACCCTATTACAGATTTTGCATTGGGGTCCAGGAGACTCACCCCTGATAAGACAGAAGCAGTATAGATGCTCTGATTTAAGACCTATGTGCTATCTGGGCCCACTGACCCATTCATTTCTATGGGCCCATACACGACCATGAATGACACTGTCCTAGTGGCCCTTGAAGCGCCTAGGGAAAAGGGCAAGGACTATTTGTCATTTTGCATAAGGGGAAAGTTTAATAAAGTTGCAGACTCCTGTATGTGATTCCCTTTCACCTCGTCCCCCTCACTCCCTCACCTGTTCTGGAACTTTCCATGGGGGAGGGAGGAGGGGGTGGAGTTATGTTAATGAGAAGGTGGAGTCTCCGGTATATTACAGGGGTACGTGAGCGGAGACTCACCTTCTGCCATTTTGCCTGATGGTGAGAGGAACCCCCGCCCACCCTACCCTTGCGGTTGGTTGTGAATTTTGTTTGTTTTATCTGGTTCTGGCTGTTTTTTCTTTGTTTTTCAGTTGTCACAGCGGCGGATGTTCCATGCCCCTTGGCGATATGAAAATTTGCCTACATGTCCGCTGTACCACAGCGGTTAACATTCGGGATGAAGATTGAAGAAGGAGAGGCGGGGCATGGAGGTTTTTCCGGGTTTATCTTTGTTTACTTTCATAAAGTAGTTGGTTATCGTTGAATTTTTTAAAATGTTTCTAATATGTTAATATGGAATAAATTGCTGTGGCCAACCCACCTTTAATCAGAATTTAAAGTGTCTGTGGTTTTTTGTGATAGAGTCAGCAATAAGTTATCGGGTAATCAGGGGTATGTACAAATAGTCTGTGTGCGGACTGACAGTCCTATTCCTGTCTAACTTTGCGGCCAGGGTCGGACTGGGATGTCTAGGGCCCACCAGTGGAATTGTTTCTAGGGGCCCACCGCCAGGACCCGGCAGATCAGCGGTACCGAGACAGGGCGGATAAAGGTAATAACATGTTGGGAGCCATGCTACTCACGCACTATACCATGCGCACTACATATACCTACTGCTACAGCCTGTATGGCAAGTGAACAGCATGGCTCCTAGAAATGTTACCATTACCCGTAGCTGAAGTGTCCTGGAAAAGCTGATCTGCAGAGGTCCTGGCTGTTGTATCATCGCAGATGTAATATTGATGGCCTATCCTAAGGACAGACCATCAATATTAGAAAGATGGATACATCCTTTAAAGTGGTTGTCCAGGAATTGGAGCAACTCATGTGGTGGGAGGGAGGTGTAAAATAAAAAAACAAATAAATAAAAAAAGAATACTCATCTGTCCTTAGCGGTTAAACGGTTTTGCGGTGGAGAGCATAAAACGCACACCGCCGCACCCGGTCTGACAGCTTTCTGTCTTCTACATGCAGAAGACGGAAAGCTGAGAACGGACTGCCGAACGCTAGTGTGAACCTAGCGTCAGCCTAAAGCCCCATGTAGCAAGACAAAGCAAAAAGCGCTGCGGGAAAAACCCCGGCGGCAACACATCAGTTTTTCCTGCAGCGCTTATTGCAGAAACTCCGCAGAGGTTTCCTCTGAGGACTTTGTTTCCTTTAGGGTAAGTTCACGCAGGGATTTTTGGTCAGGATTTTGAGGCCGTATCTGCCTCAAAATCCTGACCAAAAAGATGGCTCCCATTGAAATCAATGGGAGCCGGTCAGTTCTTTTTTTTCCGGGAGCCGGTTTGTTCCAGCTCCCAGAAAAAGAAGCGTGGTGCTCATTCTTCAGGTCGTTTCGCCTCATGATTCAGCCTGAAGACACTCCCTCCTCCCATCTAGGCCCATTTATTGGGCCTAATCTGGAGCAGAGTGCATGACTGGATACCGATGCATCCAGTCGCGGCTACCCGATTTTTGGTTCGGAACCTGAGGCGGCCTCTGCCTCAGGTTCCGGACCAAAAAACCCAGTGTGAACTTAGCCTTATACCTATAGTGAAACTGCAGGTGTTTCTGTAGATATAAGTGACATGCTGCAATTTCCAAAACCGCAACAGTTTTGGAAATTGCAGTGTGTCCGCCGTGTGTGTTTTTCTGCAATGTGTGGATGGCATTGCACTCACTATATACCTACACACTCAGGCCTGGTTCACATCTGCGTTCAGTAATCCATTCGGGTAGTCTGCATGGGGACCCTCCCAAACAGACTACCGAACGCATTAGCAAGTGGTATGCAGTGAAAGGACACATAGACTATAATGGGGTCCATGTGCTTTCCGTGCGGTGTCTGCATACAACATGCGGACAGAAAAGTACTTTACAATCTACTTTCCTGTCCACATGACTCATGCGGACACCGCGTGGAAAGCACACGGACCCCATTATAGTCTATGCGGTCCGCGTACTTTCACTGCACACTGCTTGCTAATGCGTTTGGTAATCCGTTCGGTTGGAAGGGGGAGGGGGTTCCCATGTAGACTCCCCAAACAGATCACCGAACGCAGATGTGAACCAGGCCTTAAACATATACCATATATACTCACACATATACAATACAATATACACATACAATACTATAGCACATATACATTTATATACATTCATATACCATATAAGTCATATATATACTTGTATGAATACTATATATACACACACACACACACACACACACACATATATACATACACATTATTATAGCATACAGTATATACTCACACATACCTGTATACAAACATACAGTACTCACACAGTATACAAGTCACATACTTTACACAAATATACACATATATACATATTAAACATACAGATTTTACAAAGAGTTTACTCACCTATTCCAGCAGTAGTGAACTCAGCAGTCGGCTCCCTGTCCTCCCCACACACTGCGATGTAACAGGACTCAGTGTGAGGAGGAGGGGGGAGGGGAGGAAGTGCGTGCGTGCGTGCAGCAGGGGAGATCTCACAGGACAGCAGCTGCAGGTAAGTGAAGGGAGAAGCCATTAGCTGATGCTGAAGAAAGACACGTTGTCCTCCGATGTGTACTTCTTCAGCATCAGCTAATGGGGGCCCCTGTGTGTGGAGGCAGATGCATTGGCCAGGTGCCCGGTTGGGGCCTCTGGCCATCCCGATCGGGCCCCGACCAATGCATCTGCATTGGTAAAAATCAAAACTTTAAGTCAGGGCACGGGGGCCCACCGGGGGATTCCCCAGTCCGAGCCTGTTTGCGGCCCTGCTTCCGTCGCTCCTATTCATGTAATCCACGTGTCCCCTGTGCACACCCAGCCTTAGTAAAAGTCCATTGTCTGAATGCCTATAAAATATTTATCTAACAAACTATACAGTTAATTAGATAATGTTAGATAATAGAATTATCTATTATATACTAAAAAAATAAAAAATTAATCATGTTACTTTGAAGCATCTTCAGACCAATTGGTTCCGAATCCAGGATTTCAGCTCCACAGCCCTGGTGTCAGCTCTTCTAGACATGTTGGGTTTTCAGGTTTCTTTATAAGGTTGTGCCTGATGTGTTGGTTTAGGCTCAGTTCACCACAGCGCTTGTACTCCGTACGGGGAGTCCATTCACCTCTCCGAATTTTCCTACACGGGCGAACGGATTTGTCAGAAAATGCGCAGGTACATACCTTGGGTCCCGGATTGAACGATAGGCTACATGGAATTCTCGTACACCACTGCAATTCACTCCCGCGCCCGGAGCCCGGAGGTTCAATTCGCTGCAGGACCTGGGATGACGTCATCCCAGTCCTTTCAGCAGCTCACCTGATTGGGTGCCGCTTCTCTATGTGGGCGGAGTTATCATCCAGCCGCCGTCCACACCAACATGGCGTCTCTGAGAGGTCCGGAGCGTCCTGCACAAGGTCCTCTACTCTGGGGCAGCCACAAGTCCATACGCTGCCCCACCTGTGTGGCCTCACCAGGGGTCGCCTGCGCCGCGCTCTGGAACGCGGGTTCGGCCAGCTGTCCCGCAGCATCTGCCGTCTCTGAACACTACAAGTCGGAACATCGCTGCACGGGAAGCCCAGGGTGTGGTGAGGACGGGGCCACAGGTTGGTAGGGGGAATGGGGGAACGTGGTAGGTAAGACAGGGGAAGGGGGCATGGGGTAGGAGGAAGGAGTGACCACATGGGGAAGCGGGTAGGGACAAAGGGAGGGGGCGGGCGCAAGATGGGAGAGGAGGTAAACAGTTCCAGTGGGCCGCAGGGTAGGCCCCGAGGGTCCATGGACCCACAGGTGTAGGAAGGGCCCACTGTGGACACAAGGCAAAGGAACAAGTCTGTGTACCGCTCCAGGTGGGTCCCGCAGGAGGTCGGGGTTCTGTGGACAAAGTCGCGGGTAAAAGCTAGTAGTCTATAATATGTATTCCGTAGGTAATTGCTTTTTGAGCGGATTGAGTTTCAGGTTTTCTGGTCCCCAAGTGGACCCGTAGTGCGGAGACCCCAACACAGGGGGTGAACCTAGTATAAAAATAAGAAACAGCTATACATGTCGCTGCGGAATATAATGGCGCTATATAAGTAAGCATAATAAATAAATACATACATGTCTATTTTGGTAATGCAGGGCCTTTTTTCTTTGGGACACGTTATAATTTATGGCCGTATAAAGTTCTGCTCCAACTTTTTGAAGGTTCCATAAAAAAAGATAAATTTTAGCACCTTGTCCATGTCCATATTACCCTCCACCGCTGCCCTGAAATTCACATTTTGGACCTCAAGCTATTAATAGTAACATCATCTGATACAATTTGGTGGGGGGGTGCTTTTTTTAAGAACAGTTTTACTTACGCTTTATTTTTTCACGTAACCTGGACGGTACTAGAGACCTGATACTATGAGGTTGTATCTACGCGGTTCTCTGCCTTTCTGTTCTCATGCAGCGATTATCCTTAGGCTTATCTCTAATATCCATGACATCTGCTTGTAAGTCCAAGCTAACCTGAAGTTTAGAGGTTAAAATCCTCCCCAAGGTCATCCACTTGTCTCATAGGTCTGTGCTTAACATGAAGTGATATGTGAAACTGCGGTACTTACCTGTACAGGACTGCGTCACGATGGTCTTACTGAGCAGAGACTGAAAAGTTTTATTGTATGAGGGCATGTTCGCACTACCATTATTACAGTCCGTTTCTGTCATCCATCATAAGACAGTAACATCAGCAGAGTAATGAGCACTGATGGAGCAACCTCGTCTGTCTGTGTCCGCTCCCATTAACTAGAATTAGAGATGAGCCAACACTGTTCGGATCAGCCGATCCGAACAGCACGCTCCCATAGAAATGAATGGAAGCACCTGTGACGCTGACTTTGCCGGCGGCCGGCCGACATCACAGGTGCTTCCATTCATTTCTATGGGTGTGTGCTGTTCGGAACGGCTGATCCGAACAGTGTTTGCTCATCTCTAACTAGAATGTATTAAAAAAGAAAAAAAAACACCACACAAGGTCCAGTTCTTGCCCCATTCCTCTTCACACTGTACTGCTGACTTTAGGCACAACCAGGGCCGCCATCAGGAATTTTGGGGCCCCATACAGCCTAAGTGTCTGCCCCCCCCACCGCCATTTTAAAACTACCTTATTTTGCGTCATACCCATTCTGTATTACATTTCCCTTTATTTAGCAGCATTACAAGGCTTAATCAGATTCTACTTGCAGGTAAAATCTGCTACGTGTGACAGCGCCTATAGAGAGCCAACACCATCTATAAGAGCCCTCCTAATAAATCCTCACGGCTTATTCACATTGCGTTTTTGGCCTCCCTTGCCGGGATACATTGGTAACCAGTCAGAATCAGCTGTCAACTTATCCCTGCACAAAGAACTGGCCATTAAAAAAAGGGGGGGCCTGCAGTTCTCCGTGCAGGGATAAGTGGGTAGCTGATTGTGACTGGTTACCAACGTATCCCGGCAAGGGAGGCCAAAAACGCAATGTGAACACTCCTTTAAAGTGAAAGTCCCACCCCCAAACAGGCTGCTATGCTAGTAGCATAGCCTACATCATTATTATTCTCCAGCTAAAAACTTATATATTATATATTATTGCCCCAGTTCCCTCTCCGCAGTGCTGCACACCCGATGTCCCAACAATCCCCCCCCCCCTGTCTACCCTCTAACATCTTCCCATTGCCCCCTGTACCCATACCTCCCAACTTTTGAAGAACCAAAAGAGGGACAAAATGTGCTTTGCGCGCCGCGGGAAATTTAGCCCCACCCACTGTTATGTTGACTCCGCCCACTCATTAATTTTTCATGTGCCCGCACACTGTATAATCCTCCTACAGTCACCCGTAAATTATATGTCCCCCCTCCGTCTCTCCCCCAGTTTCATATACACCCTTCATCTGCCCCCAGTTTCATGTCTCTCCATCTCTGCCCCCAGATTCATGTCCCCCCATCTCTGCCCCCAGTGTCATGTCCCCCATCTCTGCCCCCCAGTGTCATGTCCCCCATCTCTGCCCCCAGATTCATGTCCCCCCCATCTCTGCCCTCAGATTCATGTCCCCTCCATTTCTGCCCCCAGATTCATGTCCCCACATCTCTGCCCCCAGTGTCATGCCATCCTCTCCATCTCTGCCCCCAGATTCATGTCCCCACATCTCTGCCCCCAGTGTCATGCCGTCCTCTCCTTCATCTGCCCCCAGTTTCACGTTCCACATTACACTTACAGTCCTATGAAAAAGTTTGGGCACCCCTATTATTCTTAATCATTTTTCGTTCTAAATATTTTGGTGTTTGCAACAGCCATTTCAGTTTGATATGTCTAATAACTGATGGACACAGTAATATTTCAGGATTGAAATGAGGTTTATTGTACTAACAGAAAATGTGCAATATGCATTGAACCAAAATTTGACCGGTGCAAAAGTATGGGCACCTCAACAGAAAAGTGATATTAATATTTAGTAAATCCTCCTTTTGCAAAGATAACAGCCTCTAGTCGCTTCCCGTAGCTTTTAATCAGTTCCTGGATCCTGGATGAAGGGATTTTGGACCATTCCTCTTTACAAAACAATTCAAGTTCAGTTAAGTTTGATGGTCGCCGAACATGGACAGCCAGCCCTCAAATTATCTGAAAACAAAGATTGTTCAACATAGTTGTTCAGGGGAAGGATACAAAACGTTGTCTCAGAGATTTAACCTGTCAGTTTCCACTGTGAGGAACATAGTAAGGAAATGGAAGACCACAGGGACAGTTCTTGTTAAGCCCAGGAGTGGCAGGCCAAGAAAAATATCAGAAAGGCAGAGAAGAAGAATGGTGAGAACAATCAAGGACAATCCACAGATCACCTCCAAAGAGCTGCAGCATCATCTTGCTGCAGATGGTGTCACTGTGCATCGGTCAACTATACAGCGCACGTTGCACAAGGAGAAGCTGTATGGGAGAGTGATGAGAAAGAAGCCGTTTCTGCAAGCACGCCACAAACAGAGTCGCCTGAGGTATGCAAAAGCACATTTGGACAAGCCAGCTTCATTTTGGATGAAGGTCCTGTGGACTGATGAAACAAAGATTGAGTTGTTTGGTCATACAAAAAGGCGTTATGCATGGCATCCAAAAAAAACAGCATTCCAAGAAAAACACTTGCTACCCACTGTAAAATTTGGTGGAGGTTCCATCATGCTTTGGGGCTGTGTGGCCAATGCCAGAACTGGGAATCTTGTTAAAGTTGAGGGTCGCATGGATTCCATTCAGTATCAGCAGATTCTTGAGAAGAATTCTTGACAAGAATCAGTGACGAAGTTGAAGTTACGCCGGGGATGGATATTTCAGCAAGACAATGATCCAAAACACCGCTCCAAATCGACTCAGGCATTCATGCAGAGGAACAATTACAATGTTCTGGAATGGCCATCCCAGTCCCCAGACCTGAATATCATTGAATATCTGTGGGATGATTTGAAGCGGGCTGTCCATGCTCGGCGGCCATCAAACTTAAATGAACTTGAATTGTTTTGTAAAGAGGAATGGTCCAAAATCCCTTCATCCAGGATCCAGGAACTGATTAAAAGCTACAGGAAGCGACTAGAGGCTGTTATCTTTGCAAAAGGAGGATGTACTAAATATTAATGTCACTTTTCTGCTGAGGTGCCCATACTTTTGCATCGGTCAAATTTTGGTTTTAATGCATATTGCGCATTTTCTGTTAGTACAATAAACCTCATTTCAATCCTGAAATATTACTGTGTCCATCAGTTATTAGATATAGCAAACTGAAATGGCTGTTGCAAACACCAAAATATTTAGAACTAAAAATGATTAAGATTAATAGGGGTGCCCAAACTTTTTCATAGGACTGTACCTTCTCCTTCGTTCCCCCGCTGCTCTCTTCGCGCCTCTCTCTCTTACTGGCGCACAGATGTAGACGCGATGTGACGTCATCACATCGCGTCTACACTGCCGGGTAGCCGGCGGCAGCGGCGAAGCGAGGAGCTGACCTGTGTCAGCTCCTCGCTTCGCTGCTGCCGCCTCTCTCGCTGACACATATGCGGCTGAAGCGAGGAGCTGACAGGGAGCTGACAGGTCAGCTCCTCGCTTCAGCCGCATATGTGTCAGCGAGAGAGGCGGCAGCAGCGAAGCGAGGAGCTGACACAGGTCAGCTCCTTGCTTCAGCCGTGTATGTCTTCAACTCAGATCTGCGTCCTCTGGACGCAGATCTGAGTTTAAAAGGACATACAATGACTTCTGCGGGCGCCAGGGGGCCGGCACACGGTGGCGGGCCAAAACCGCACCCCCCCCCCTCCCATTTTTAAATTTGGCCGGGCCCCTGACGCCAGTAGCAGTAGTACTGGCCTTTCGGCGGCCCTGGGCACAACTCATCCAGCTGTTACTTACAGAAGTACTCCGATGACTCTGCTATAGTCGGCCTTATCACTGTTGGCGACGATAGGGAATACAGAGACTTAAACCGGGACTTTGTTGAATGGTGCCAGCAGAACCAGCTCAGGATTAATGCTGGGAAGACCAAGGAGATGGTGGTGGACTTTAGTAAACAGAGAAGTGCTCCGACCCCAGTGGAGATCCAAGGGACATGTATTGAGATAGTCAGGACTTAAGTATCTGGGTGTGCTCCTCAATAATAAACTAGACTGGGCTGATCACCTGGAGGCGCTGCACAGAAAGGGCCACAGCAGACTCTACCTGCTCAGGAGGGCCTTTGGAGTCCAGGGGCCACTTCTTAAGGCCTTCTTCAACTCTGTGGTTGCCTCAGCCATCTTTTTCGGTGTGGCCTGCTAGGGAAGCAGTATATCAACCAGGGACAGAAATAGACTTGACAGGCTGATCAGGAGGGCCAGCTCTGTCCTGGGGAGCCCCCTGGACCCAGTACAGGTGGTGGGTGACAGAAGGATACTGTCCTTGGTGACCTCCATGCTGGAGAATAAATCCCACCCCATGTATGGGACCCTGATGGCACTTGGCAGCACTGTAAGTGACCGTCTGCTTCACCCCAAGTGTGAGAAGGAGCTATCGCAAGTCCTTCCTTCCAACCGCGACCAGGCTGTATAATCTACATCAGGCTAAGCGAAGACACTCCGCACAGAGAACTAATGATTATGACTATGAAGTCTTTCTTCTTCTGTTCCTTAGCTGCTATGGACTTCTAGTATATCTTCTCTTCTCAGCTTATGTGTGTCTCCTTCTGTAATATATTACTGTGTATTATCCTGTATCTATTACTAGGCTGCTGTAACATGCTGAAATTTCCCCACTGTGGGAATATTAAAGGGTTATCTTATCTTATGACGGATGGAGTGTACGGGTTTCTGCATGTAACCGCTTTTTCAGCAGATATGGTTTCAGTCTGTTGGGCCCCCAAACAGACCCAAAGGAAGGAAGTCCAAACACTAGTGTGACCCTAGCATCAGATGAACCATAGGTTGCCTGGCTTTGGTTGCCACAATTTTTTTGTTTTTATTGGACATTTTGACTTTGTTCACATGGTCATAACACGTTACAGATGCAAATCCTGACCAAGCTGCAGGTGTGATGACCTGGCACTGGAAGCATCATAGAGATCTATAGTGCTGTCACTGCGGATCATTAGGCCCATAGGTTTATTATGGTCATATAAATCCAGCTTCAGGCTAAGGCCCCACAGGACTGCGCTGCAGGGAAAAACCACAGCGGGAAGGCATGGCGTTTCTTCCCACAGCACCTTGAACAGAAAGTTCCTGGAGTTTTCCTCTACATACTTTCTGGTACAATTATATCTACAAGAAAGCCGCCAGCTTTTCTGTATATATAATTGACATGCTGCAATTTCCATTCCCCTGCCGTTTGAAAATCGCAGCGTGTCTGCACTGTGTTTTTAACCACAAAGTGGGCATGGGAATCACATGAATCCCTTCTACTTTGCAATGACTGTAAAGTGTCGTGGGCAAATCGCGTTTCTGGCCCGTGGGGTCCCGCCTTAAAAGACGCTCACATTATGGCAGAAAATTCACCCTACAGTCGACTCTCGTTATAACGTATCATCGGGACTAGCAAAATAAATACGTTATAAGATGAATACATTAAACGTATATAACGTATTTCACGGTGCCGGACCCCGAATAAGTTATTCACGATAGCACCTTTTTCGGCCCTATAAAATACAGTACGTACGTGCGCGTACGTCATGCGCAGAACCCAGAATGTCAGGGGTAATTCATTAGACACGTATTAAAAGCAAAATTAAAAATATTTACATTTATTTACTGTATATGGACAAGGTGAGTCCATATCATTCACTTTTCAGGACAGAAGTCGTCCTCAATACAGGTTTGTTTTTGCACAGCTTTCGTGCGCAACCCGTACAGCACACGCTCGATGTTTGCTACCTGATTAATGATATGTTCACCGACATCGCAAGCGCTAATGAAAGTCTTCACCTTTTGAAACGAATCGAGAACATCGGAATATTTTGGCACGATTGTTTCGGAAACGGAATTGCGATTTGCGAGATCTGTCTGTCTGAGGCTAGAGTTGCCTTCCAACTCCCGTATGATTTCAACCTGATCGATGAGAATAGACACGTAATGAAATCGCGATGCAATCGACACAAAACCATCTTTACCAGTGTGCAACTCCATGTCAGGCTTATCTTCTGCTGCACAGTAAGCTTAGTCCTCTTTTTGGGAGGCATTCCGACACCAATAAACAACCAAAACCGGAACTTCACACGACACGAGACACGTACGACTTCCTTCCAGCGAACTAATCTACCTAGAGGGCACTGTGGTGACTCGTCAGAGGCTCGCACGTATAACGTACTACGTTATACGCAGCAGAAAATGCATGCGATTGGCTGGGTGGGGCCCGCCTGTACACAATGTACTACATTATATGCGGCAAAAAGTGCATGCAATTTGCTGCGGGGCTCCGAAAAAGAGCTACGTTATATGCAAACCGTATTACGTTATAATGGGATAAAAATACATGTAGATTAGTTGGGACCTGAGAAAAAATACGTTATAGCCGATACGTCATGTCGATAGTCGACTGTATAATGTTTTGTTACTGTACCATGTGCTTGCATTTCTTGAAGTTCCATATAAATACATGAAACGGTCACAGAAATCTCAGCACGTGAACTCATGTTTGTAGGTAGATGATCCGTCATGGTGTGTTTGACGGCGATTCCACCCCAGGTCTAAATATACAGCTCATGAGTAATCTGTATACTTGTTCTCCACACATGTTTTTAGTTTTTTTGCAAAATCACATTATTTACAATTCAAGCCAGGATAAAATCTGATGTCTCACCAGTTTAGTTTATGTATACTATGTGATGAAAAGTATCCAGACACCCCCAATAACATACGTTTTTCATATTAGGTGCACTGTGCTGCCACCTACTGCCAGGTACTCCATATCAGCGACCTCAGAAGACATTAGAGAGCAGAATGGGGCGCTCCGCGGAACTCACGGACTTTGAACGTGGTCAGGTGACTGGGTGCCACACATCACGCAGGTCAATGCCAAACGACGCCTCGCTTGGTGTAAGGAGCGTAAACATTGGATGATTGAACAGCGGAAAAACATGTGGAGTGACGAATCACGGTACAGAATGTGGCGATCCGATGGCAGGGTGTGGGTATGGTGAAGGCCCGGTGAACGTCATCTGCCAGCGTGTGTAGTGCCAACAGTAAAATTCGGAGGCGGTGATGTTATGGTGTGGTCATGTTTTTCATGGAGGGGGCTTGCACCCCTTGTTGTTTTGCGTGGCACTATCACAGCACAGGCCTACATTGATGCTTTAAACACCATCTTGCTTCCCACTGTTCAAGAGCAATTTGGGGATGGCGATTGCATCTTTCAACACGATCGAGCACCTGTTCATACTGCGCGGCCTGTGGCGGAGTGGTTACACGACAATAACATCTCTGTAATGGACTGGCCTGCACAGAGTCCTGACTGAATCCTATAGAACACCTTTGGGATGTTTTGGAACGCCGACTTCGTGCCAGTCCTCACCGACCTACATCGATACCTCTCCTCAGTGCAGCACTCCGTGAAGAATGGGCTGCCATTCCCCAAGAAACCTTCCAGCACCTGATTGAACGTCTGCCTGCGAGAGTGGAAGCCATCATCAAGGCTAAGGGTGAGCCAACACCATATTGTATCCAGCATTACCGATGGAGGGCGCCACCAACTTGTAAGTCATTTTCAGCCAGGTGTCCGGATACTTTTGATCACATAGTGTAGATGGCATTTCTTAAACAGGCTATACATACCAAATAAAGGACGGTCACAGGTGCCAATTCCATAAGGACTGAGCACCCCCCTAACATGCACTGGGGTGTGGGTTACCTGACTGTAGTGACAATGGGAACCAGGATCGGGCATGCTGGATTTCAGTATACTTGATCCCCTGTTGTCAGAGGCAGGTCACCGGATGGTGCTTAGGAGTAACTTATTGCCCTCTGCCCATAGAAATAAATATACATGCTCATCTGTGCTGGAGTTGGCAGACGGCTGTCACCACCAAAATGCTCAGAAGACGCAACTTGTATAAGTTCAGTTTATGTGGAACCAAAAGTCATGTAATGTCACACACAGGATAATGTCATAAAAGATGGATTTGATAAGTATAATGCTGTGCAATTGTTTCAGGCAGATCTGGAATCCACGTCACAAGGTAAGAATGCTTTCAGCAATAGAAGGGCTAAGAGTTTATTTTTGTATATCAAAATGAAGAGAAATGTAAATCCCATCAATATTCAGCGTGACCTTTACCTTCCATCAGTTCTTCTCGGTACTTGCAGACAGTTTTTGGCAGAACTAGGCAGGGAGGTTGTTCCCGCCATCTTGGAGAACTAAAGCACAGATCTTCTGTAGATATAGGCTTACACCATCCTATCTCTTCATATCATCCTGGATGATGATGAGATCAAGGCTATATGTGTGGGGGCCATATCTTCACTTCCAGGACTCCTCCAACTAAAGGTCACACCAAATATTGATGAAAATATTTTGCTTATTTGTCTACCCGCATTTTGTAATGGTCACCAGTAGTCACCTGTACTATAGGGCTGGGTTTCCCAACAAGGATGAAGTCTGACAGTCATCATAGTACAAGTAAGACCACTGGACATGATAGAGGACATAGGTACTGGTTCTAATCACAGTACCCAGGGGAAGGACCAGCCTGGAAACCTGAGGCTCAGTCCAAGTTTTAAGATGTTTTCACAGTACCAAACCTGGGGTGTGAGACTGTCTGTGCGTTTGCCAGATTTCCCAGCCTGCAGATTATGCCAGGAGAGGCGCCCCTAGCATTATAGTTATGTATGATAAGGAGTCCCTGCCTCCCAGCAGTATACTGTCCTGTACTATAATCACTAGAAGACAGTATGTCACTGGGATGCAGGGACTCCTTACATCATACACAACTATAATGCTAGAAGACCCTCTCCTTCCAAAATGTACAGGGTTGGGAAACCAGCACTCAAGCAGACACTCACGCTCCAGACTTATGTAGGATAAGAGTCCTTACCTGGCAGTGATATACTGTCCGATAGTGATTAATGTACAGGACAGTAGGTCACTAGGAGGCAGGGAGTCCCAACACTATTATGCTAAGAGTCCCTCTCCTGGTATAACATACAAGCTAGGGAATCCAGAACTCACACGGACAGTCACACCCCAGGCTTGGTAGTATGAAAACCGTCTAAGGCCGGGGCCCCACGGGCCAGAAACGCCACAGGAGAAATCACAGCATTTTACAGCATCTGCAAAGTGGATGGGATTCTTGCAAATCCCATGCCCACTTTACGTTTAAAACTGCAGCGTGAACATACTGCGATTTCCAAAATCGGCAGGGTTTTGCAAATCGCAGCATGTTAATTACATCTACGGAAACGCCGGCACCTTCCCCATAGATATAATGGTAACAGAAATGTCGAGGAGGAAAACTCAGAACTTTCTGTTCAAAGAGCTGCGGGAAGAACCAGGATACGTTCCCACCACGGTCTTCCTGCAGCGCTTTAGTGCTGCTATTGTCCCGTGGCGCCTTAGCCTAAAACAGATCCTGGATAACCACTGATGTGCATGGACACCGTCACTCCCGCTGGAACTATATAAAGAGTCTATAAAGGAACCAGATCCCTTCTTTTAAGATCAGGAGACCCCACTAAGGTAAAACCACGACAATCCTACCCCTCAACTCCAGGTCTGTGAGATTGCAGACGGAAGTAGATGTAAAAGCTGCGAGTCCCAGGCAAGGCCCAAACAAAAGCACTATCTATAACCAGATCTTAAGTAGTTGAAAAGTCCATTCATAAAACTTTTATTCCACTTACATCAACTTATTACACATGTTCTTTAACAATTATGCTTGGATTGTTCATGAAAATTTTCATAAGACATTAAACAAAGCTAGCCATCATCTCAAGTTATTCCCCTGGTAACTATTTTTTTGTATTGTAATTTTTTACAGCCACATGCATGTTAGGCAAGTATCAAAAACAAAAATAAAACTAAAAGTTAAATATATGTTTTGTTTCTTCTTTTTTTTTTTCTGCTGTGCTTGATATACAGTGACGTTATGGAATACCAAGCATGTATGTCTTTAATGCGTCAAGTACTTCGTTTTTTTTTTTGTTCTTAGGTTGTTGAAAATTTAAATACAAAGAAAATGGAGAATAGCGACAAAAACGAAAAGCAAAAAAGAAAAAAAAAAAAAAACGTTAGCCAACCGTAAAGAGAATGGAATGTGAACCGTCTGGTTTTTTTCTTTTTTTTTGCTCAGGATTTTTGACCGGCTATCGCAGGGACCGTACGCTAAGTATGCAACGTTTAGGCACGGAAAGGGGGGGGGGGGGGGGGATCGGATTGCGGACTACAGCACTGCCCTCTAGCAATGTGCTAAGGAAAAATTTAGAGTCTCCACCTACAGCGCAAACCGAACGCCCCTTTACTTGCCGCTACGCAGACCGATAGACAAGCAGTACATAGTGCTTGAATATGGGGAAATAGTGGGGGAGGGGGCCCTGTGGTAGCCCGCAATGTACCTGAAGTACTCGGCCAAACATTTAAAACATGTATAAAAATTTTGTATTCCCCATATTGGTCACCGTATGAGGCGGGGAAAAGGAAAAAATAAACCAAAATTAAAAAAAAAAAAAAAAAAAAAGCCCCAAAAAATGTTAACTGGCCCTACTCCCTATTAAACACAAAACCACATGGGAAATATAGAAATCCAAATAGAAGTAACATAAACCTTTTATAATTGTAAACAAAAAAAAATAATAAACCTATTTGTGGGACAGTAAGGATGACAATGGTCTATTGTGTAAATTTTTTTTTTTTTGTTGTTTTTTTGTTTTTTTAGAATGAGGCAGACAGGAAAGGAAGGCCGATTAATTCTCTGCGCCGCCGCATTCCCCTTGCTCAGCTTCGTCCCCTTGAGTGTCTGATGTCCACAACTGGAAGGAAAGGAGAGAGAGGGTTAAAGTTTAACATCCCTATAAAAGTCAGACTATTACAATTTGGGGGTGGTGGTCAGAGTTGGGGGGACAGGGCAGATGCATTCAGCAGGACACAGGACAGAGGCCTAGATCAGATGCAATTCCAGAGTCGATGCTGCCATTTGCCCAAAAGGTGGATTTTTCAGAGCAGGAAATGCAAAGTGTGCGTTTTGTTTTTTTTTTCTTATACATAAATTTATACAGTAAATCACTATAGGCAATGGGCAAAATTTGAAAAGGGAAAAAAAAAAAAAAAAAGAAACGAGATTGAGCATTTTTAACATTACATGTGCAGAGCGCACTGTAGATTATTTTATCTGTTAATGGACTACCATTTTTTTGGGTCCTTTTTTTTTTTTTTGCAGAAGTTAAAAAGTAAAGAGCATGGATTCTCCTCTAGGAAATCTGCAGCGCATATGTCCTGTGTGAATACACCCTTAACCACTTCCGGACCGCCCATATACTATAAATGTCTGGATAGTGGTTGCCTTGTTCTGACAGGATGTACCGGTACGTCCAATCAGAACACAGCAGCTGGATGGAGATCGTGCAGCTGCTGAAGCTGGGAGCCGGCTGTAACTTCAGCCGGAGCTCCCAGAGAGAAGACAGGGAAGGTTTATTCCCTTCCCTGCCATCTCCATCGCTGTGTATACAGCGCTCAATGAGCACTGTATACACAGCTATGGGCACCGCCATGATGCAGCCTCCCTCTAACCCAGCGGTCACGTGATCTGCCGGGAGCAGCGTCTTGCAAGAGCTGCTGGGTCCTACAGGACCCAGATCAGCTCTGTATAATGTATATAGCAGCATGCAGGAGGCTATATTCCTCCTGCAACTGGGGCTAAAGGTACCAGCCTCAGTAGTAGGGGAAATCAGCCTAAAGTACAAAAAAAAGAAAGTGATCAGATGTCCCCAAAGGTCTCTATCACCTTATGGGGACACCATCTGAAAAAAATTTAAAAAAGTTAAAAAAAATAAAATATTTTAAAAAATAACTAAAATAATACGCCAATAAAATGACGTTAAAGGTTATAGCCCCACCCCCGACGACACCATATAAAATAAAAAATTACCGTAATGGAGAGGAAAAATTTTATAACGTTTTTCAGTTGCACTTTGCGTTATTAGATAAAAAAAAAAAAAAAGAAGAGTGAAAACCAGACAATTTCCCTCCTATTTTGTTTATATTTTCCCAGATATAAAAAAAAAATAAAATTAAAACACATGCAAAAATAAAAAACAACATAAAAATAAAGCGTTGTGTTCCCCCAAAAAAGACGCAAAAATTAGTTGAATGAGATGTATGAGAAAAATGTTACAGCCCTTAAAAATGCACATACAAAATAAACCTAAAATGTGTCTGGTCCTAGACCACAAAGTGGCCCGGTACTGAAGTGGTTAAAGAGGTCTTCCGGTCAGAGCAACTCCCCCCCCCCCCCCCCCTTACTTTTATTCTTCCAAACCAAAGGATACAGGTGCAACTTGCTGATGGATGAGGGTCTCACTGCTGGATCCCATTGACCACAATGACCAGGAGGCTTTGCACCCCAGGACAGATCACGCATCACTTTTAACAATCATTTTAACAGGACCGCCAGAATTACCCAGACACTGTTTCGGCAATCTCATTGAAATGAATGGAGCGGTGTTATTGTTCTGCCAGACCACCACTCTCTATTCTTGAGATCAGTGGGCCACACATCAGCAAGTTGCCCTCTATCCTTTGGATAGGGAGAATGTAAGTCAGTCAATAACTTGCTGTGACTGAAAGACCCCTTAAAAGGGGTCTTTAACCCCCTGGTAGGACCTGGCAGAGAACACCCGGTGGTCCTTTTTAAAGGGCTAAAATAATATTCAAAAAAATAAAAAATCCAAGCGCAATAAGTAGTGCTGGTTGGTTGCTGGCTCCACAGCGCCCCCATGGTACATGTTCGTGCTGGTGAGAGGCTTGCACACAAGTATTCATGACATTTCACAAGACCATAGTTACAGGATATGCCCTTTATAGCCTAAGAGGTCACAGCTGCGCTCATATGAAGGCTCGTAGGAAGACGCACACCGTCACATCTATCAGACACAATGGTTTCCTGATGGACACAACCTATTACAGCAATAGCATGTCTGCTACTGAACGGCGGGAGGAAAACCCATCAAATATACTAGCAACCTACATAATGGTCACAGGTTTCCTGTGTGGACAGTCACGCAATAGGGCAGGAAGAGAGGACATGTCTACACCCAGCATTATACCGATGCAGAGCAGCCAGCATGTACCTACTGCGCAATGGCGGCGGTCACATCCCAACCAATCTCATGACAGGTCGCTGCTCCAAACCTTAGGAGTTTTCTTTGGAACTCATATTGAGGACCTTGATTGAGACTGAGCTGCTGCGGTAACAAGTGACTGACACACAGTGCTGGTAAGTGCCGCCCCCTGCTATCAGACCCTTAAAGATTACCTACTGATGACCTATCCTATATAACCTATAGAAGTCCTGGAAGGCCTTTAATGGTCAGAGCGCATCATGAAGACAAGCTCTGACCATTTGCGCCATCTGGAGGTCATAGTATGCGGACCCCACTCAGGATCCCCTTAGGAGTCAGAATGGAGAAGCCATTGTGGTGGACTCAAGCTGACCCCTTTCAGTACAGGGACGGCAGAACCTGACACCCATTATATAATATTAGAATTGTGGGGGAGGGGGAGGGCCTAGGTTTCCAGCCCCATGGTTACAACAAGGCTGCCTGGTCAACACCACGTGCTGCTCCATTTTCTTGAATGGGAGATCGCCGAATGCTGATCTCCGACAGTCCCCATTCAAACAAACGGAGTAGGGCGTGCTGTGCACCCGCTGATCAGCAATGTAACCCCTATTCTTTGGTTTGAGCGTAACGTGCCGTACTGGGAAGGGTGTAGTCTAAACAGTCCGCCCCTGATCTCCATCACAGAATATCATGTATGCATGGCGTATACTTACTGTCAAGTTGTCTCGCAGTAATTGCATTATTAATGTGCTATCTTTGTATGATTCTTCACTCAGGGTATCGAGCTCTGCAATAGCTTCATCGAAAGCCTGAAATAAGAGGATTACGTCACTGCTGTGGCACAGACCACCGGCCCCTATAATACAGCCGCCCTTCCAGGTCTCTTACTGTTTTCGCCAGAGAGCAGGCTTTTTCTGGGGAGTTTAGGATCTCGTAGAAGAACACAGAGAAGTTCAGAGCCAGGCCGAGTCTGATGGGATGTGTTGGTTGCATCTCCATTTTGCTGATGTCGAAGGCACCTTGATACGCCTGCTGGGACTGCTCCACAATCGCTGGAATAGAAGAAGAGCAGACTTTGTAACGCGGGCTATAGGAAGGCTGGTGAAGCTAAAGCGAACATACGTAACGTGGACAATACATTAGAACGACTGGAAGAGGAAAATGGCAGGAAAATTTACTTCCTGTGCATGTCATTGTGCAAAGAGGATGCAACATGGATATGCAAGGGCGGCTTCCTGTTATTAAGACTTCAATCTGGGGCATTCTTCAAAATAAACGTAGACTTGGGCTTTAAGTAAGTACTAAATCCAGCAATTATCACTCTGGCCACTAAGCCTAATAGCCAACTGCCAATTCCATAGGGATTTCAATTGCAGCAGTCACTTCACATTACAAATAGGAATTAAAACATAAGCAAACACCACTAAAGGTAACACGCATAGGGACGCATCATTACATCCTATACCAAACCAACATTATACAAGTGATGTAGGAGCAATGCTGCACTGACAAAGTACTGCGGGGCACATCTATTATCACAATAAGGGGGTGGTCCATACTAAATGATTTATACATAGGAAAGTTCATCAGTATGTGATATGATGTGTGATGGTCCAACACCCAGACCCCACACAGATCAGCCCTACGGCTGCTGGAAATAACAGCGTGGACTGGGAGTGGGCACATCTGCTCCTTTTCATGTGGATAGGTCATCAGGATGACAAATCCTTTTAGGCAAAGAAAACCGCTTTAAGGGGAGGTATACCTGAAAAGAATTAAAGTCCCATCCTTAAGATACTCCATCAGTTTAGGATTAGAGATGAGCGAACACTATTCGGAACAGCCGTTCCGAATAGCACGCTCCCATAGAAATGAATGGACGTAGCCACGCGGGGGGCTAAGCGACCGGCCGCCGGCAAAGTGTGCGTGCCGGCCGCTTCCATTCATTTAATTGGGAATGTGCTATTTGGAACGGCTGTTCCAAATAGTGTTCGCTCATCTCTATTTAGGATCAGTGGGGGCTCATCTATAGGAACCCCAGCAGATCTGCTGTTTCCTGAAGCACACGGCTCAACTAAGTCTACATGTACTGCCATCATGTGACAAGAGTGGTTGGTGGGGGAGCGACCCTTTCAGTTTGAAACCCCACGTTGTGGAAAAGCTGGGTTTTGCTGCAGATTTGGCTTTGGATGAAAAACCCACAGCAAAGAGTCGGCTTCAAAAGGAATAAGAAATGCGGAATGAAGCCATTACACATCTCCCCACTGCTAAATCCACCTTAAGTCATCAGTCCTCAGAGATATATATATATATATATATATATATATATATATATATATATATATATATATATATATATATATATATATATATATATATATATATATATATATATATATATACACACACATATATATACATACATACACACACTATAATACAACAATATAATAATTACTTTTCTTGTCATCTCCGCTAGCTACTTCGGCCAGGTAACGGTAATAATCTCCTTTCATTTTCAAGTAGAAAACTTTGCTTTCTGCTTGTGACGCGTTGGGAACCAAGTACTTGTCCAGAAGATTCTGAAAGACAAAAGAGAAGAAAGCGATCAGCACAAGGCGGGACTGGGTGTCACCTCAGTAGACGGAATATCTGTAGGTTTGATAACATTATCCTCCTTTAACCCCCAGACCCTATTAATCCACTTTACCAAGTTTATACTGACATGTGCCCTGAACCCCCAAGTCAGTCTATAAAGGCCATGAGGATACCAGATGGATGTAATGGTCAGAATTTTTTTTTTTTTTTTTTAGGGGTTAACACGCATATTAAACTTTAGAAGCCAAAAAAAATATTTCTAAAACATAAGAGTTGGACACAAATCAGAACTGTTGGACTACATACACTTGTCTTCCACTAGAGGGAGCAGTGTCAAACGCTGTGGCCACATGTAAATCCAGCTGTCATAGCCGCATGACCGACCGCCCTACTGATGTCACAGGGCATTTGTAAAGCCTTATTCCTACTACAGCGCTGGGACACGGCATCGCCGACTCTGGGAGGTCTGAATTTTCGGTTTGTTCACAAGGAGGATTCTGCCACGGATTTGGGAGCGAATTGCGCACCACACGATGACAGATCACATGATGAGGCTGCTGATCAGAATCATGTCAAGTCACCCCTTAAAGCAGCAGATAGGATATGAGGTTACAACACCCACCACCTTATAATATAATATAAATTACTGGCTGTCATAATACATACAGCAATGTACCCTTGCAAATTACTGGGCGTCTCGGGTGCCGCACCCTTTGGGATCAATCTGTGTATAAAGGCACTCCTTATAGACGGAGCCTTTGTATATAGCCAATTTGTAAGAGGACGACACATACCTAGGGGCGCTTGTGCCTTACATATTGGTCAGCTTAACGCCCCTTCCCCGTACATGCTTGGACGGATCAGACTGGCATATATTGTGAATGGGGAGAAGGCCGATAGACTCCTCATCTCCTGCCCGAACTACGTTCTGATCTGATCTATTCCTAACACCTGTTGTGGGAACAGTCAAGAGGACCTCAAAATACACGAGATAGTCTATCCCACTGACACGAGCAGGTCTGGCCAATGATGGCCGAATCTGGGGGCCCTTTAGCTTTTGCTTTATACTGCTAGCAAATCGTGCCCATGAGGCCACACACGCACATGGCGATTTCTATAGGCAGACAAGAGGCAGTCCTACAGAACTACAGTACTGAACTGCTGGCTGTAATACAGCGAGTAACAGGGCAGATCCATTTGCAAAAGTTTGCAGCTTTTTTCTGGTTTTGCACCACCAGCATCCCTTTCATGGACAGGGGAATGGCGGGGACAGTACACTAGATCTAATAATTAGGGCATAGATTTCAGTGTACAGGCGCACCTCTGCCCGGCCCTGCATCCTGAAATCTATGCCCTAGCTATGAAGACGCGCATCCTCCACCAGTGCAGGTGATTGAGATTATTTATATATATATATATATATATATATATATATATATATATATATATATATACACACACACACCACACACACACACATATACAAAGACTGGCACTGAATACAGCAGTCTTCATAAACTTGCCCCACTGAACATTCATAGATAGGAGCCTAAAAAATAACCAAAATCCTACCACTGGAAAGCAGGAAATGTGAACCTGAAGCAGTTCATGTGTACATATAAGCTGTACATGTATGACTGTGTGCCAGTCACATCTGCTCACATGGCTCGCGTTCTCCAACATGGAGACTGAAGATAAAATTTTCCTCATGGGTCAATAGAATATGAACAATAAAGGGGCGCACATTCAGACAAAGGGGTTTTAGGAACTTGCACGCTGATGTTCTAGCTTGATAGGTCATCAATATGTCAGAGGCAGGGGTGCAACGCCTGGGACCCCACAAATCAGCTGTCTAGAGGGCTGTAGGCCAAACCACCGACTCCAAATCCTTTATAAATGGCCGTCACATCGCAGGGGCTGTGTGTGGTATTGGCAACTCCGCTTCTACAGTGACCTCATCAGTACAGGGAAGAAGCTGCAGTGCTTGTGAGACCCCTGCCCTCTCCAAATAGCTTATTGTGGGGGTCCCAGGTGTCAGAACCCCCACCAATTACATACCGATGACCTTTCACTAGGACAGAAGTGCTTTGTAATGTGTATGGGGGTATCAAGATCCCCTCCATCCACCCCAAAAGCAGATTTCTACTTCTTGATCTGAGGCCAGAGGTATCTAATACCCTCTCCCTATTGCACATGCACAATTGGTTAAGCATGCGTTTGGGGACGTCTCCCTAAAGTGCACCATCAGCTTTACTGAAGGACCCCGCACCCAGCCTAAAGAGGGGACACATTGTACTCGGCTGCATGACTCCTGGGCGGTGGGCCCTTTAAGTATTTATAAGTGGGCAGATTATGTGGAGGAACAGCTGACTGTGGAAACTCTAGAAGTGGGGCACGGCTGAAACGTCGGCCTGAACACTGCTCCTGTGTTGCTGGGAGGGATATTTGTCAGGAAGTCATGATTTCTTTAGGAGTTGGCCGTATTGTGGTAACGGGAATACTAGCATGTCACCGACACACCCAGTGACACATACCCTCGCAGAGCAGCCAGGAAGGACTTTGTACTCGCTGAGGAGTCAACCGCGGCAACCCTGCAATTTCAGGACAACCCAAAGAACACAGAAATAAGAATATTGGAAAGCTAAACCTCAGGCAACCCTCCTCAACTATGGAAGGAGGAAGATCTTATTCACACAAAATTAGGAATAGATGCAAGGCTGGGGACGTGTAGTGTCACATTGCACCTAGTGATACTCTGTGGAGTCACAAGACCTGCTAAACACTTAACGTTGCAGGACAGGGCACCCGATTTAATTAGGAAAACCTAAGGCTGCATGTATACATGCATGTGCCAGGTCCCTGATAAAATGGTGCAGATGGAACATGAATAATATCCATGTGCGCCCCCCTACACCTCAATAATGTGTGAGCCTGTGCTGCAAAAACAGATCGGTAAAGGACCCGCTTCCAGGTCTTACCCCAGGGCTCACTGCCCTATACACGGACCTGTGAAAAACACAGCATGTGTGTATGGAGGCTAGGAGTCAATAGGAGGAAATCAGTAGGTTTTTTGGAGGTCATAAAGAATAGCTGACTATCACTGCAGATGTTTGAGCACTTGTAAATTGTAAATATCCAATTGTTAGGGGGGGCAGGGGTTGCGCATGCTGATAAGATGTTAGGGTGCGACTTCTGATCTCTATACAGTGCATTGAACCAGAAAGATAGCTATTATTTAGATCCTAAGTATACCAATAAATCCACCCCTGGTGTGCCTCTGATGGCCCCACGACCTAACCGAACACTGGTACGTAGTCCTATAAGGTCTACAGGCAGAATAAGCCTCAGTAATAATCACTACTCCCCTATTAGAAGGTCATGAAGGTCAAAGTTCCTAGCTAGAGCAGCGGGTGACTGATAGCAGCGACATCTGAATCACACCTAAAGATGGACAATACTTCTATCTATAGATCTCTGGCCATATAGGCTGCCTGCCTGATACTGAAATGACAGCTGCGTCTAGACAGCCAGGGGAAATGCTCATGTGAGTCCCCCCACCCACCACCAAGACGTGATAAGATCAGGGGTGAGGTTCAGTGGGTAAGACTGCACGCACACTTCTTTCTTCTAGTGGGGGGTTTTATACGTATCTTAAGATAAAAAGGATATTTGTATGTGAAGGGGTCACCAGCACCGGTCTCTATATACTGGCCTGCAGTGAAGATGCTGCAATATAGACAGGGCTCACATGTTGGGGGATGAATAAGGCGAACAAGGAGCAGTATAATCCTTTTAACCTTGTGATAATTCTTGTCCTATTTTATAAAGGCCCAGTGGCCACATACACAACCATGACCCATTCGGGGGGGGACAAAAAACAAAAAAAACAGACCGTGTGTGGCCGTATTTCCTGGACTGGATTTTGCCGTGTGCATAGGACTCACTACACCATAGTCAGTTATGGGGCCATGAGCTGTACGGAAGTGACAAAGCTGTCAGTCCGTTACAGTATCGCCCACAATGTGCACAGAACACGGTATCATAGGGTACAGTCTGGGAATATACCCTGCACCATAAACAGAACTGTATTCCCGGACAGGACTCTTATGTGCAGGGCCACTTTTATTATTGAACTATACAGCTGGTTACATTGAACAGTCCCGTGCAGCGTCTCTACAACTTAGCCCCTCACTCAATAAGCTTCAATTGTTGAGCCACCATTATCTCTAACCTATCCTACAAAACACAGGCCCCACCACTGAGCGCTATAGAAAACAGGAGAAAGAATCGGGATCCTGTGTCTCACGTCTGAAACACACTGACCAGACATTATGGAACATAAAGGCTTCCTATAAGCCTAGAAACCCTTTGCTATCAAAAATGCAAAAAGTTGAAAGTTGCTGGTAAAACCTTCGGCGATAACAGACTGGCTGTGTTTTTTTTTTTGTCCAAGACTTGGTAAATTTTCAGCAGTTATGCCTTTACTGCACATTGCAGCGGGTTAGCCACCAAGTAGGCAGTGGCTGCAGGTTTGTCAATTGTGACTCCAACCTTAAAGGGTATGGCCATCGCAGACATTAATAGCATACCCACAGAATAGGCCTTAAAGTCTTATCGGTGAGGGGCCTGCACTTATCTTTCCAAACTCATACTGCTGTATCCGAGCGTGCGGAGGCACCCGGATCACCTGCTTAGCTACATAGTCTGTAACGTCCATAGAAGGGAATGGGAATTACAGAAATAGCGAGAGAGTCTGGATGCGGCTGGACAGGTCGAGGGACTCCTGCTCCCGAGATAGGAATCCCAAAGGCATGACTGAACTCCCTCTAAAACCTGGACCCGTCCCGCTCTTTAAAAGCTAGGTATATAAACGTACATGTTATGTATAACCTATTAACCCTTTGTACAGGCATGGAAACCTCCAGACACTGAGCCATTCAGGTGAAGTTCCTCTGCAAAGAATGAATACCTAAAAACTTTTCAAGAACCTTGTATTATGCCGCCAACATGTGCACACATCCAACATAGCATTGTACGCCTCGGGTAGTTATCTGTGTGGGCCTGGATGAGCATCTTTCCCACAAAGGAACCAGGAAGCGCAGGACAGGAAGCACTTCCTGTTAGTCTTTTGCCGAGGGGAAATTTCGCACATCTGTATGCCATAATCCAAAAAAGCAGCCCCTCCAATAAGGGGAGGGGGCCCTAAAAATAAACTGTGGGAGAACTGGAGTATGCGTGGCCCATACATAATAGGGGATATTCAGAAATCTTCTCTGTATCCATGCCTCTCCCCTATTCCTCACTGGAGGACAACTGGCTGCAGCAGGAACCTCCCCCCCCCCCCCCCCAGTCCTATCTGCAGCAGGTTAAACATTAGCCCACTCCTTCAGTCTCCAAGGAGCAGAAAAGGATATCAACCCCGTGTTCTCGGCAACATTTGGGCAAGATCTTTACTACAGAAATAGGCAGAAAGTCCTACAAACAGTGGAGGCGAGCGTATCTCCCGTTACTTTGCTCTCTTATTCCTAGGTGTTCCTTTAAGGCTCGTCCAGGATGTGGAGGTGCCGTTTACTTAAAGGCGTTTACCAGGATTTAGATATTGACCCGTCATAAATATCAGATCAGTGGTGTCAGGCATGGGGCACCCTCATATGAGCTATGGCACCGGGAGTGTACAGAGTCGGAACTATACAGCTGAGGTACAGTATACACCTGAGCTGCAGTAACCCCGAACATCCACTACAAAGTGGACGGCGCTGTGCAGTTCCAGCTCCATAGACTTCTACTCTTCGCCTAAGGATAGATCATCAATATGCAAACCCTGGAAATGGCTTCAATTCATACTGTGTCCCAATAGGGTCTCCAAGCCAAGATCCACGGGTCACTGTATAAGACTGTACCATGGCATGACACCACTTTCTAAAAATAAAGGCATAAAGCATGGCCGCATAGACATTGCCAACATTTGGGTGCATCTCGGTGACCAACTAAAAACGTCTGCACTCCCCCATCCATGAGGTCTTCCTACGAGAGGTTCCCAACATAAAGGGTTATACCCCATGGGCCACATCAGAAAAATAAAGCTTGTGACCATTTTTATAGGAATAGCTGACACCAGAAAAGGGGTGGGGGGTGATAATGGGGCATTGCTCATAAGACGTAGAAGACAGAGTGATGGTGAGGTGATGGTGAGGGGTCTCTTACCAGCACATCATTACAAATCTCTCTCAGTTCTGTCTCGACCTTCTCCCGGTATTCTCGAGCCATCTGCTGCTTTTTATCGCTGCCTTCGGTTTTTTGTTCGATACTAGAGATGACCCTCCAGGATGACCGGCGGGCACCTACTACATTTTTGTAGGCGACTGAAAGAAGATTCCTCTCCTCGTTGGACAGTTCATTTCCTTGCTCCGTCACTTTCTTCATGCAGGCGGCCATGTCATCGTACCTTTCTGCCTGCTCAGCCAATTTGGCCTTCTGTACCAGCTCGCTTTTATCCATGGCTAAAGGTTCTGGGGGAGAAAAGAAAAGAAAATTACATTTCGGTACAATTCTAAATTTAACATTTTCATTCATTTCCCCCCCATCTCCCACTTGCCTGACACTATGGTATGGTATCCTGGTCTGAACTTACCCTAAGTCTTAAGACAGTGCGAACCGTCCAATTTGACACCACTTATTAGGACAAATGTGGCAACATTTTGGCACTCGGTGGCTACTTTAGACCGCTCTCAGATAAGCCGCGCCGCTTTGTCGTAGAAGTCGGAAAGCCGTCTAACACAATAGATGCGGCAGTAGAGTTAAGGCACATTTTGCTAAGTAAATCCCCCCCACCCAATATGCCTTAGAGGGTCTTTCCAGGTAGAGTAATCGACCACCTTAGGATAAGATATTAAAGATCGGCAGGGATCCGGCACATGTACTTCTTGTACATCTGTACTTGGCATTGCAGCTCAGCCCATGCACTTGAATGGGACTGAGCTGTGCTCAGGTCACATGACATCACATCCCGACTTTTCAACCAACTGATCTCAAGAAGTCATCAGTTGAAAATCTAAGAACAGGTCATGAACCAAGTCCCAGAAACCCTTTTACATTAGCATGCCCTTTCCTATGGGGTTAATGTATACAGGGTACTTGCTTTTTTTCAGCCTCAAAATGGTCCTTCTGGCTGATCATGTGACTGGCGCCAAATTTCCTTGAAGGAGGACAAGAGCGCAGGAAAGCTCTAAGACGACATGCTATACCATGACCGTATATACGGGCGCTCTTTGTAACGTACCAGACATGTCGTGAGCGCTGACAGGTCCTCGAAGATTTTATCAGAGCGGCCAAGTGTCTCCTGGCACTCGTCCAGCCCTAAGCAGCACAACATCTGTGGTAATGGCCGTCTATCCGAAAAATTGGAATTGACACACTACTAGCTTGAAGCCGCTCTCAATGGCAGAAGCGTGACATCTAGATAACCGAATTATATCGGCCATTAAACTCGCAGTCATAGAACTTGTATGTCACATCCAGGCACACCGCTACGATATATCATTTAAAGGGGAACCCGTCAGCATGAAAAGGCAGGGCAGTCTACAGGGGGCATGTTCTAGAGTCCAGTGGGCGGTCCTATCAGTGACCGACAGCCATTTCTATATGTACAGTCAGAAGGGAGAGATAGGACCGCCCATTTGACTACATATTTTGAATAAATGACCGTTTTGTAGGAAAATATTGGTCTATAAGTGTGCTCTGTCCCGCCTGATCTTTAGGTGTAATTTTTCTATATATTTTAATGAAGACTGGTTCCTTTTAACACCTGAATTACATGGCAATATTACCGCATAGCGAGGATGAAAAGTATAAAATAACCGCAACATAAGTGAGCCATATACAGCAGCCATAATGCAATTTGCCTTATAAAGCTGGGTGTCAACTAGATGGCAATGTCATCTGCTAGCCCTGGGGTCCTGGGCCCCAACTAGATGGCAATGTCATCTGCTAGCCCTGGGGTCCTGGGCCCCAACTAGAAGGCAATGTCATCTGCTAGCCATGGAGTCCTGGGCCCCAACTACAAGGCAATGTCATCTACTAGCCATGGGATCCTGGGCCCCAACTACAAGGCAATGTCATCTGCTAGCCATGGGGTCCTGGGCCCCAACTACAAGGCAATGTCATCTGCTAGCCATAGGGTACTGGGCCCCAACTACAAGGCAATGTCATCTGCTAGCCCTGGGGTCCTGGGCCCCAACTACAAGGCAATGTCATCTGCTAGCCATGGAGTCCTGGGCCCCAACTACAAGGCAATGTCATCTGCTAGCCATGGGGTCCTGGGCCCCAACTACAAGGCAATGTCATCTGCTAGCCCTGGGGTCCTGGGCCCCAACTACAAGGCAATGTCATCTGCTAGCCATGGGGTCCTGGGCCCCAACTACAAGGCAATGTCATCTGCTAGCCCTGGGGTCCTGGGCCCCAACTACAAGGCAATGTCATCTTCTAGCTATGGAGTCCTGGGCCCCAACTACAAGGCAATGTCATCTACTAGCCATGGGATCCTGGGCCCCAACTACAAGGCAATGTCATCTGCTAGCCATGGGGTCCTGGGCCCCAACTACAAGGCAATGTCATCTGCTAGCCATAGGGTACTGGGCCCCAACTACAAGGCAATGTCATCTGCTAGCCCTGGGGTCCTGGGCCCCAACTACAAGGCAATGTCATCTGCTAGCCATGGAGTCCTGGGCCCCAACTACAAGGCAATGTCATCTGCTAGCCCTGGGGTCCTGGGCCCCAACTACAAGGCAATGTCATCTGCTAGCCATGGGGTCCTGGGCCCCAACTACAAGGCAATGTCATCTGCTAGCCCTGGGGTCCTGGGCCCCAACTACAAGGCAATGTCATCTTCTAGCTATGGAGTCCTGGGCCCCAACTAGAAGGCAATGTCATCTGCTAGCCATAGGGGTCCTGGGCCCCAACTACAAGGCAATGTCATCTGCTAGCCATAGGGGTCCTGGGCCCCAACTACAAGACAATGTCATCTGCTAGCCATGGAGTCCTGGGCCCCAACTACAAGGCAATGTCATCTGCTAACCATGGAGTCCTGGGCCCCAACTACAAGGCAATGTCATCTGCTAGCCATGGAGTCCTGGGCCCCAACTGGAAGGCAATGTCATCTGCTAGCCCTGGAGTCCTGGGCCCCAACTACAAGGCAATGCCATCTGCTAGTCAGAGCGTCCTGGGTCCAAATACAACAAAGAGAAATATCAGCATGTAGTTCACAAGCCCCCTTACCCCAGACTCCAAAACATACCGACATGTCATTATAGAGGTTAAAGGTCTGTCTGCTACCTGCTCCATTCTCTGTTTATGAGCCGATCGGCAGGGATGCCAGATTTTGGCCCCACCAATTTAATATTGACGACCTATCCTTAGTATAGGTCATCAATGTTTTTAGCCTTTGACTGTGAGCCCTGGCAGGGACCTACTTGAGCAATGAAACCTCTGCACAGTGTTGTGGAATTTGTTAGCGCCTTTGGTGACACCCAGTTGTATAACAAGGAACATTTGCCTACTGTACAGTCAATTTAATAGGATCTGTACGAGCACCCATATCGGTTTTTACCCACCTTGCCAAGAAACAGTTGCGGTGCAAAATTTAGCTTGAAATTAAACAAATGTTAGGGGCTGCCCATCAATTGCAGGTATTTAGGGACCCCCACCACCACACACAAGTGAATTCATACAGTGAAACTTGTATAACAGGATAGAAAGGGGAGAGGAAAATAAAACTTCTCAGTGCCCGCAGGAATCAAAATTTAATACTGCAAATTTTTGCAAAAAAAAAAAAAAATGACATGACGGACTGCTAAAAACAAGGCCCAGGTCTACTACAACCTCCTCCCATAAAACAGGTGGCAAGACTTTCTACATCCAGCGCCTCCTCCAGAGGACGTGACATTTCCAACCGGCTATTCTCGGACATGAATGTTTTAGTACATCGGCCACTGTTGTACTAGAAGGCATTGCTATCTACTAGTCATAGTCTGGAATATCACAAGGTGCCATAAACTGCCCCTTGGAAGGGAACGCGTGTTCTCCTAGATGCACCTTGTACCCAGCGTTCACACGAAATATGCACACGCCACCCAAGACCCAGCCCTATAGATCAAGCTGGTCTTACAAGTATTAGTAGGAAGCATTTATCATTGCAGACCGTACATGGGCCTAGTGGTTGTCTATAGGGAATGGGCCCAATCCTTTATTCCCCCATAGTCTGTATAGGCATGCCTGGCCAACCACAGCATTCATGTCGTGAGGGTCAGACTTTGTAGATGTAAAGGCTCACCTTGGGTAAGATTCTTTACAACTAGCGGGGTGCTCCCATAGGGTATGGCTTCAGAACAAGGCCGGAGTGACCAAACCAAGGGATGGTGCCAAGATAAGGAGGAGACCATTGAATGCAGTGGTGGTTGAGAATGTGCAATGGCCTCCATTCAAAGTCCCTCCATTATTCCTCCTGGAAACGTCTGAATAAACTGACAAGGGGATGTTACTTTTCTCCTGATCATCCCCATTCATTTGACCCTAACCAGTGAGTAAAAGCCACGGTGGAAAGCTGAAGGGACGGAAAGTGGAGAAAATTTTTAGGCAAACGTCTGCCAGCAGTTCCTGTTCCCTTTCCGCCACGTGACTAAACCATAAGTGTGAACCCAGTCCAAAATGCAAAGTAGCAGGAACAGCAACTATGAGCCCATAAAGTAGTCACTGGCAGTGAAGCCTGTATGGTGAACTTACTGAACCAACTTAAAGGGAAGGAAAACATGGCTGCTATAGTTCAAACACAGCGCCACACCTGTTTTAGGGTTGCGGCTAGTAGTGCAGCTTACTTCCACTGAAGAGAGCGACGCTTAGCTGCAATACCATATGCTACCTGTGGACAGGTGTGGCGCTGCTTTGCAGCCACATTTTTCTAATCCAGGAAACCCATTAATTCCTATTGAGCTCTTCCAATAACACCAGCATGCTCTGGCACATCAAGTCTGGCTGCCATGACTCAAGATATAATATAACCATGGGGGGAAGATGACATCATACGGCACCCGCCTACATCATATTAGAAGGGGGAAGTACACCAGCAGCCTGGCCTACGCTCAGTTTAACCCATTGCATGCTTGCCAGAACATGCAATGCAGAAGAGCATCCACACAGGGCACAGCGGTGCCATTTTTAAGATTGGCTAGCCTACATTCAACCAGGTTCTCTTTGCTATAGACTCTCCGTAGCCAACAGAAGTGCCAGTCTACAGCACAGCTAGTCGCAGGCAGTGTAAGGGTTAAGCCCAAGTGCTTAGCACTTGTCACACACCACAAGCTATATGTCATTACCACCCTTGCGGCACGTACAATTTCCCAGGCTGTGCCCCCTACCCATATTATTAATAGCATCGCTCGCACCACCAGACTACAAACCTAAAAGAAAAGCACCGCCAAGGCTTACAGTACTTGACCATACTAGTCCCATAGAAACAAGAGCCTCTGTGTATCCTCAAATCCCCTCCTTTAGCCATAATCCTTGATATACCTATAACATCTATATCCTGCTGAGCGGAGGTCATAGGCTAGCCAATCCACTAAAGCGTCACCCTTATACGGCGACGAGCGTGCAGGCGGCGTCACAGCCAGCAGCCGCAAGGTGTTCTACATGTACAAACAGGAAAAAAAAAAATTTTCACCACGCCCCACGGGAGACACCAGGCCGAGCATATCTGGCGGTATGCTGGAATTTAACTATACGACGCCTAAAGGGATCCTAACCGTGGAGTCAGAGAATACGAGGTCCCTATTAGAGCATGCGGCGGTGACATGACTGTAGAGGAAGGCTGCAGAGGAAGCAAGCAAGGTCTCTCCTGGTCACTGTGCAGCCCAAGAGGTGGGGGCAGGGGAGCCTGTTAAAAAAAAAAGAAGCAACGGTCTGATAAGGATCAGAAGGGCCCCACCCCGATCAGCCTGCGTTACCTGTTTGCAATGTGTCTGGCTACACATTAGGGACTACGGCTTTATACGGCAGACATCACCTAGACGCCCTGGTTTATTGCAAGGGAGGTGGCCCCCAACTAATTGTAGATGCCCGACAATTCAGGTTTATCTGAAGATTATGCTCCACCCGCCATTGCATCATTGCTCCTGTAATCCATGTGTCTGGAGGGGACTACAACGCCCAGATCAACCTACAACCCTACACGAGGATGACCCAGGTTATACAAGGTGCTCGTGTCTATTCGTACAGACTCTACTTCCCATCTGGAAACACTTAAAAGGAACACTAACATCCTCTCAAAGGAAGCCAAGACATGCATGGTAGCCCCCCTCTTCTGGGAAGCCTCAGCCTATCCCACGACCTTAGATCAGACTAGGTAGCGGTACAATCCATACCCCTCGTCCTTCTCCAGTAGCTTCAGATGCAAAGAAACCTGCAAGGCATTACCCAGCTGAACACCTCCCTTTCCACCCCTGGAATGTGTGGGGGAGGTGCGATGCAGCTATGCACAGGTCTGGAAAAGCCTATTCCCCGGTCACTCAGGGCATGGTCCACATTTAGCAAATTCCTCCTTAGAGGACGATCTGAATCATAAAACGGCATAATCTGTACTGACGCCATGCAGCAAAACGCCTACGACCCATACAAGACACTCCATGGGTCTATTCTACGTCTACTGAGGTCACCATGACCTTAATCCCTGCAGTAGAACGGGCCCGCTGCCCTCATTACATGATCTAACCACCATCCAGGAAAACCAATGCATTCAGTCCTGGTGT
Organism: Leptodactylus fuscus; assembly: GCF_031893055.1. NCBI lineage: Eukaryota > Metazoa > Chordata > Amphibia > Anura > Leptodactylidae > Leptodactylus > Leptodactylus fuscus. The sequence goes on from NC_134268.1 coordinate 31,838,052, forward strand.
AACACTGCCTGGCGCAGCGGAAGGGTCTGAACAGGATTCCTTTGTGAGGACGGATGGAGGGGAGGGGGGGGGGATGTGCTCCTCAACCTTTCCTGGGAATATGGCCACTGTCACCTTGTCTGTTCTCCACTGACCCAGCAGAGAGGATGATCGCACAAGAGACACCTCCCTTCCTCCCCGGGGACACGGAGAGAAGAAGGAGGAGGTAGTGGTGGTGGAGGAGGGGGCGGCCTCACCTGTGCTGCAATGTCTGCAACAAAAAACTGCATCAATGCAACATGGGGGGGAGGGTGCATGCAACAGCCGGGTATACCAGTGCACCGTATACATCTATATACCAGGATAGCATGAAAATGAATGGAGATGGGCATGTACAGCACCGTATCCATGCACAAATATCCCAGATTACCCTACAAAGCCAGCACGGTCATTTACCCCCTAATCCCCGGTCTTTGGCGACACAATCTACACCCACGGGATGTCCTTTTCACCCATCGGATGAGAATTTCCCCTAGGGGGCGATGCAAATAAATTTAGATTAAAATTTTTTGCAATTGAGCTAAAGACATGAAACGTAAAAAATAAAATAAAAAATAAAGACATGAGACCGACCAGGGGGCAAGTGTGTGGGTCTATGGCCAGGGCTGGGGTAGATGAGATCAGTCTCCATATATGGGGGAAGGAGGAGATGCTGGAGGGAGGAGATACAGAAAGGAAAAAATGCTGGGGACAATGGCTTCCTTTAGGCAGCATGTAGGACTACAAGTCCCAGCACTCCCCGGGCAGGCTGGTGCTAGAGGAAGCAATAGCCGGCCCTAGGTGGTGCACAATGAGAAAGGATGGAGGAAAAGAGGGAGAGAGCGAGCCCTGCGCGGCCCCAGCCCCCTCCCTGCTCTAGGAACAATGCTTCCTCTCCGCCATTACCCGGGCCTCCCCCTGCTCTTCCCCCCACCCGGTCATGCTCGGCCCCCGGGGCCAGTGATGCCTGAGCCCCGCTGCTCTTACCTGTGTTAGAGAGGGGAGCTGCAGCGGGCGGTTGTCGGGTCCCCGGGCTGGATGCACGCGCGTCTCTCAGGCACTGCCGCTGGGAGAGTCCGGTCTCTTCCGAGCGCTCAAAGCTCTAACCGAGCCACGGGGTTTCCTCCAATCGCTGAGCAGGGGCCGGGGGGTGACGTCAAGCGCTGCTATGGCAACCGCTGACTGGGTGGCATAATCAGCGCCTGCTCCCTCCCTCCCTGTGGGTGTCGGGGGCGCGCGGCGGCGGAGGGTGGGGTGCTCGTGCCCGCCGGCCTGGCCGCACCGTCACTGGCCGGGCCCTGCTGTGAGTGCCGCTGCCGCTTCCCCGGCGTGTGCTGCTCGGGGACATGGCTAGTGACCATTGTCCACTCCCTGCCTGAGGGCTAGCAGGCCTGTCATGGGGCATTCCAGTCAAGGGGCCAAGCCTGTACTTCCACAAGATGGAGGAAACTCCATATTTGGCCTTCTTAGAATAATACATGAGGACTGGGGGAGGGGTGAATTCCTGTCATTTTTCAAGCAGGACATTACACCTGCACATTAAAGGGGAATTCCAGAGTTTACAGGGTCGGCCAAACACTAGCACTGTAATAGGAGACAGTTCAGTTTGCCATAGAGTCGCCTTAGAAATGTTACTACGGTTCTCACCGATGACATGATGATGTCACGATGACATCACTGGAGCGTGGGAACCCAGCCAATCGCTGCAGTGCCCTCATTTCCCCATATGATGTAGGAGTGGGTTCACACTGGGATGTTTACTGGGTTGAGCCCAGTGGCGTAACTAAGAATGGTTGGGCCCCGTGGCGAACTTTTGACATGCCCCCCCCCCCCTCCAACTGACGTCGAAGACCTCGACCGACCCCCTCCTGCGCATTCCTGCGAGTTCTATTATCCCCCATAGTGGCCCCTCCACACAGTATTATCCCCCATAGTGGCCCCTCCACACAGTATTATCCCCCATAGTGGCCCCTGCACACAGTATTATGTCCCATAGTGGCCCCTGCACACAGTATTATGTCCCATAGTGGCCCCTCCACACAGTATTATGTCCCATAGTGGCCCCTGCACACAGTATTATGTCCCATAGTGGCCCCTCCACACAGTATTATGTCCCATAGTGGCCCCTCCACACAGTATTATACCCCATAGTGGCTCCTGCACACAGTATTATCCCCATAGTGGCTCCTGCACACAGTATTATGTCCCATAGTGGCCCCTGCACACAGTATTATGTCCCATAGTGGCCCCTGCACACAGTATTATGCCCCATAGTGGCTCCTGTACACAGTATTATGCCATATAGTGGCCCCTGCACACAGTATTATCCCCCATAGTGGCCCCTGCACACAGTTTTATCCCCCATAGTGGCCCCTGCACACAGTATTATGTCCCTTAGTGGCCCCTGCACACAGTATTATCCCCCATAGTGGCCCCTGCACACAGTATTATCCCCCATAGTGGCCCCTGCACACAGTATTATGTCCCTTAGTGGCCCCTTCACACAGTATTATCCCCCATAGTGGCCCCTGCAAACAGTATTATCCTCAATAGTGGCCCCTGCACACAGTATTATGTCCCTTAGTGGCCCCTGCACATAGTATTATAGCCCATAATGGCCCCTGCAAACAGTATTATCCCCCATAGTGGCCCCTACACACAGTATTATCCCCCATAGTGGCCCCTGCACACAGTATTATCCCCCATAGCGGCCCCTGCACACAGTATTATCCCCCATAGCGGCCCCTGCACACAGTATTATCCCCCATAGTGGCCCCTGCAAACAGTATTATCCCCCATAGTGGCCCCTGCACACAGTATTATCCCCCATAGTGGCCCCTGCACACAGTATTATGCCCCATAGTGGCCCCTGCAAACAGTATTATCCCCCATGGTGGCCCCTGCACACAGTATTATGCGCCATAGCGGCCCCTGCACACAGTATTATCCCCCATAGCGGCCCCTGCACACAGTATTATCCCCCATAGTGGCCCCTGCACACAGTATTATCCCCCATAGTGGCCCCTGCACACAGTATTATCCCCCATGGTGGCCCCTGCACACAGTATTATGCGCCATAGCGGCCCCTGCACACAGTATTATGTCCCATAGTGGCCCCTGCAAACAGTATTATCCCCCATAGCGGTCCCTGCACACAGTATTATCCCCCATAGTGGCCCCTGCAAACAGTATTATCCCCCATAGAGGCCCCTGCACACAGTATTATCCCCAATAGTGGCCCCTGCACACAGTATTATCCCCAATAGTGGCCCCTGTACACAGTATTATCCCCAATAGTGGCCCCTGCACACAGTATTATAGCCCATAGTGGCCCCTGCACACAGTATTATCCCTCATAGTGGCCCCTGCACACAGTATTATCCCCAATAGTGGCCCCTGCACACAGTATTATCCCCAATAGTGGCCCCTGTACACAGTATTATCCCCAATAGTGGCCCCTGCACACAGTATTATAGCCCATAGTGGCCCCTGCACACAGTATTATCCCTCATAGTGGCCCCTGCACACAGTATTATCCCCAATAGTGGCCCCTGCACACAGTATTATCCCCAATAGTGGCCCCTGCACACAGTATTATCCCCCATAGTGGCCCCTGCACACAGTATTATCCCCCATAGTGGCCCTTGCACACAGTATTATGTCCCATAGTGGCCCCTGCACACAGTATTATGTCCCATAGTGGCCCCTGCACACAGTATTATGTCCCATAGTGGCCCCTGCACACAGTATTATGTCCCATAGTGGCTCCTGCACACAGTATTATGTCCCATAGTGGCCCCTGCACACAGTATTATCCCCCATAGTGGCTCCTGCACACAGTATTATACCCCATAGTGGCCCCTGCACACAGTATTATGTCCCATAGTGGCCCCTGCACACAGTATTATGTCCCATAGTGGCCCCTCCACACAGTATTATGTCCCATAGTGGCCCCTCCACACAGTATTATACCCCATAGTGGCTCCTGCACACAGTATTATCCCCATAGTGGCTCCTGCACACAGTATTATGTCCCATAGTGGCCCCTGCACACAGTATTATGTCCCATAGTGGCCCCTGCACAGAGTATTATGCCCCATAGTGGCTCCTGTACACAGTATTATGCCATATAGTGGCCCCTGCACACAGTATTATCCCCCATAGTGGCCCCTGCACACAGTTTTATCCCCCATAGTGGCCCCTGCACACAGTATTATGTCCCTTAGTGGCCCCTGCACACAGTATTATCCCCCATAGTGGCCCCTGCACACAGTATTATCCCCCATAGTGGCCCCTGCACACAGTATTATGTCCCTTAGTGGCCCCTTCACACAGTATTATCCCCCATAGTGGCCCCTGCAAACAGTATTATCCTCAATAGTGGCCCCTGCACACAGTATTATGTCCCTTAGTGGCCCCTGCACATAGTATTATAGCCCATAATGGCCCCTGCAAACAGTATTATCCCCCATAGTGGCCCCTACACACAGTATTATCCCCCATAGTGGCCCCTGCACACAGTATTATCCCCCATAGCGGCCCCTGCACACAGTATTATCCCCCATAGCGGCCCCTGCACACAGTATTATCCCCCATAGTGGCCCCTGCAAACAGTATTATCCCCCATAGTGGCCCCTGCACACAGTATTATCCCCCATAGTGGCCCCTGCACACAGTATTATGCCCCATAGTGGCCCCTGCAAACAGTATTATCCCCCATAGTGGCCCCTGCACACAGTATTATGCCCCATAGCGGCCCCTGCACACAGTATTATGTCCCATAGTGGCCCCTGCAAACAGTATTATCCCCCATAGCGGTCCCTGCACACAGTATTATCCCCCATAGTGGCCCCTGCAAACAGTATTATCCCCCATAGAGGCCCCTGCACACAGTATTATCCCCAATAGTGGCCCCTGCACACAGTATTATCCCCCATAGAGGCCCCTGCACACAGTATTATCCCCAATAGTGGCCCCTGCACACAGTATTATAGCCCATAGTGGCCCCTGCAAACAGTATTATCCCCCATAGTGGCCCTTGCACACAGTATTATTCCCCATAGAGGCCCCTGCACACAGTATTATCCCCCATAGTGGCCCCTGCACACAGTATTATCCCCAATAGTGGCCCCTGCACACAGTATTATCCCCAATAGTGGCCCCTGTACACAGTATTATCCCCAATAGTGGCCCCTGCACACAGTATTATAGCCCATAGTGGCCCCTGCAAACAGTATTATCCCCCATAGTGGCCCTTGCACACAGTATTATCCCCCATAGTGGCCCCTGCACACAGTATTATCCCCAATAGTGGCCCTTGCACACAGTATTATCCCCCATAGTGGCCCCTGCACACAGTATTATGCCCCATAGCGGCCCCTGCACACAGTATTATGTCCCATAGTGGCCCCTGCAAACAGTATTATCCCCCATAGTGGCCCCTGCACACAGTATTATCCCCCATAGTGGCCCCTGCACACAGTATTATCCCCAATAGTGGCCCCTGCACACAGTATTATAGCCCATAGTGGCCCCTGCAAACAGTATTATCCCCCATAGTGGCCCCTGCACACAGTATTATCCCTCATAGTGGCCCTTGCACACAGTATTATCCCCCATAGTGGCCCCTGCACACAGTATTATCCCCAATAGTGGCCCCTGCACACAGTATTATCCCCAATAGTGGCCCCTGTACACAGTATTATCCCCAATAGTGGCCCCTGCACACAGTATTATAGCCCATAGTGGCCCCTGCAAACAGTATTATCCCCCATAGTGGCCCTTGCACACAGTATTATCCCCCATAGTGGCCCCTGCACACAGTATTATCCCCAATAGTGGCCCTTGCACACAGTATTATCCCCCATAGTGGCCCCTGCACACAGTATTATGCCCCATAGCGGCCCCTGCACACAGTATTATGTCCCATAGTGGCCCCTGCAAACAGTATTATCCCCCATAGTGGCCCCTGCACACAGTATTATCCCCCATAGTGGCCCCTGCACACAGTATTATCCCCAATAGTGGCCCCTGCACACAGTATTATAGCCCATAGTGGCCCCTGCAAACAGTATTATCCCCCATAGTGGCCCCTGCACACAGTATTATCCCTCATAGTGGCCCTTGCACACAGTATTACAGCCCATAGTGGACACCCATAAACAATTATTATACTCTGGGATCTTTTCAGATCCCAGAGTATAATAATCGGAGACCCGGGGGAATAAAAACATAAAAAACTACTGTTTCTTACCTGTCCCCGGCTCCTACGCGGTCTTCTCCGCTGCCATCCTTCTTCAATGACGTCGGACGTCACATGACCCAGGACGCGGGCTGGGTTCATGTGACGTCAGACAACTAGGGAGGAGGCCTGGCAGGATTGTGGAGAGGTAAGTAACAGTGTTTATTATGTTTCTTACCTCTCCCGCTCCGCCAATCATTATACTCGGGGGTCCAAAAAGACCCCGATCGAGCAAATTTCACGATCGGGATCGGCTGGAAAATGATTGTGAATCGAATTTTAAAAACGATCCTGAAATCTCAAGATCGGCTCAACCCTACTCTATAAGGCATAATAAACTTTGGCCATTGGTGCAGATTTTGTAAAACTGGTGTGCCTCGATAAAGGCCCTGACAGGCTCAAGATGTCCCTGATTTATCTGGAGTCGTCGCCCTTCTAATCTAGAGACCCCGCCCTCCTAATAAATTGGGCACAGAACTGTACCCCATAATGGAAATCTATGCGAGTCAGGAACCAGTGTAGAATTACTGTAGACATTGCGCCAGAAACTGACATGAGTTATAGATATTTTGACCTGAGGAGTTGCCGCCCCAGACTGCGCTACACCTTGCGTCACCCACGTGTGCAGAAAGTGGCGACCAAGGTGTAAAACAGCGGATGTGGCGCATCTTTGGTAAAAGAAAAGGCCTTGTGCCAAAGATACACCCCATTATCACACATCTATGCCAGAAATCTGCCGCAGATACATTGATGAATCCCCCCAATGTCCCAAATAATTTTGTTAAATGATTAAAATTAAACAGTGTTTCCTAGGCAGAAAACTGCAATACAATAGTATGTGTGAACGTAGCCTTAAGCTAGCCACAGGCAACCTGACTTTTCTTGTCAATCCACTTAGTCTACGTGAAAGGTTGCGGCCAAACGCTTCTGGTGATCCTGGTTGTCTATGGCCAGCCTTACATGTGACATAGACTACCCGTGCTACGTGGGGACTTAGGCCCGGTTCACATCTGCGGTTGGGTTTCCGTTCAGGGAGTCCACTTGGGGACCCTCCCAAACGGAAACCTATACACATAAAAAAGAGGTTACCTAAAGGAAACCCTCGGACCCAGAAGAGTATAATGGGGGCACGAAACATGTGGAGAAAAGAGTGCTGCTTGCAGGACTTTTCTCTCCACGTGTTTCATGCGGAAACCACATGGACCCCATTATAATCTATGGAGTCTGTGGGTTTCCCCACGCAACGCAAATGTGAACCGGGCCTAAGGCTTAAAGTAATTAGCAACTGTTTACATAACATGTTAAAAGTCCTGTTAGATTTGGCTACAACGGTACAAACAATAGGACTACTGAGTGGAAACCAAACACCCACGGCATAAGACTATGTTCCCACTGTTTGGATAATTGCAAATTTCGTTTTAATAAAAAAATATTTTAATACAACGTCTCAGTTATTCTTTGTATTACATTCAGCGTCTGTCTCCAGCTAATTCATCTTGATTAACGACACAAAAATTCATTGTGATGCGTTTCCGACCCAGCTATGATCAAAGGTGTAACCAAATGCTTACGGGCCCTGGTACAAAAGCTCAGCTTGGGCCTCCCGTACAAATCTCTCCTTATGGTTGTCAGTCTCCTCCCACCTGTACATTTACGGCAATTACGATTCCCTCTCCTTTTCTATCTGGGCCCAGACCAGCATAAAGACTTGTTCACAACATGTCTGTGTACACAAGCGGCTAATCATTTCCATCCTATCTGTGCCTCCAATATACTGCGTGCAGAATTATTAGGCAAATCAGTATTTGATCACATCATCCTTTTTATACATATTGTCCTACTCCAAGCTGTATAGGCTTGAAAGCCAACTACCAATTATGTGAATCAGGTGATTTGCATCTCTGTAATGAGGAGGGGTGTGGTCTAATGACATCAACACCCTATATAAGGTGTGCTTAATTATTAAGAAACTTCCTTTGCTTTGGCAAAATGGGTCAGAAGAGAGATTTCACGGTCTCTGAAAAGTCAAACATTGTGAGATGTCTTGCAGGGGGATGCAGCAGTCTTGAAATTGCAAAACTTTTGAAGCGTGATCACCGAACAATCAAGCATTTCATGGCCAATAGCCAATAGGGTCACAAGAAGCGTGTTGATAAAAAAAGGTGCAAAATAACTGCCCATGAATTGAGGAAAGTTAAGTGTGAAGATGCCATTTGCCACCAGTTTTGCCATATTTCAGAGCTGCAACATTACTGGAGTATCAAAAAGCACAAGGTGCGCGATACTCAGGGACATGGCCAAGGTAAGGAAGGCTGAAAAACAACCATCTTTGAACAAGAAACAGAAGATAAAACATCAAGACTGGGCCAAGAAATATCTTAAGACTGATTTTTCTAAGGTTTTATGGACTCTTGATGGGCTCGAGGCTAGTTTAGTAAAGGGCAGAGAGCTCCACTCTGACTCAGACACCAGCAAGGTGTAGGTGAGGTGCTGGTATCATCAAAGATGAACTTGTGGGACCTTTTCGGGTTGAGGGTGGAGTGAAGCGCAACTCCCAGACCTACTGCCAGTTTCTGGGAGACACCTTCTTCAAGCAGTGGTACAGGAAGAAGTCGGTATCGTTCAAGAAAAACATGATTTTCATGTAGGACAATGCTCCATCACATGCGTCCAAATACTCCACAGCGTGGCTGGCCAGTAAAGGTCTAATGACATGGGCCCCTTGTTCACCTGATCTGAACCCCATAGAGAACCTGTGGTCCCTCATAAAATGTGAGATCTACAGGGAGGGAAAACAGTCCACCTCTCGGAACAGTGTCTGGGGGTCGTGGTGGCTGCTGCACGCAATGGTGATCGTAAACAGATCAAGCAACTGACAGAATCTATGGATGGAAGGCTTTGGAGTGTCATCATAAAGAAAGGTGGCTATACTGGTCACTGATTTTGTTTTTGAATGTCAGAAATGCTTATTTCTAAATGTTATGTTGTTATATTAGTTTACCTGGTGAAAATAAACAAGTGAGATGGGGAGAGATTTGGTTTTTATTAAGTTGCCTAATAATTCTGCACAGTAACAGTTACCTGCACAAACAGATATCCTCCTAAGATAGCCAAATCTAAAAAAAAAAAAAACACTCCAACTTCCATAAATATTAAAGGGATCCTATCAGTCAGACACAATTTTTTGTAGGTACCACGTCGGAATAGCCTTAAGAAAGGCTATTCGTCTCCTACCTTTCGTCGTCTTCTCCGCGTCGCCGTTCGCCTACAATCCCGGTTTCTCTTGGTATGTAAATTAGCACTCTTGCAGCACTGGGGGCGGGCCCCAGCACTCAGACAGCAATGGGGGCATTCCCAATGCTGCGAAAGAACCCCATATCAAGTGGTTAAAAGTGTCTCGGTAAACAAAACTTTAAAATTTGGGGTCCATGCCCAGGAGACTGCCCAGATCTCAATCCCTTGGAGAACCTGAGATCAATCCTCAAAAAAATAGAGAACAAACAAAAACACAGAAATTGTGATAAACTCCAAGAATGTGTTGTCACTAGAGATGAGCGAACACTAAAATGTTCGAGGTTCGAAATTCGATTCGAACAGCCGCTCAATGTTCGTGTGTTCGAACGGGTTTCGAACCCCATTATAGTCTATGGGGAACAGATACTCGTTAAGGGGGAAACCCAAATCCGTGTCTGGAGGGTCACCAAGTCCACTATGACACCCCAGGAAATGATGCCAACACCTCTGGAATGACACTGGGACAGCAGGGGAAGCATGTCTGGGGGCATCTAACACACCAAAGACCCTCTATTACCCCAACATCACTGCCTAACAACTACACACTTTACACACTCAATACCACCTCTCTGACAGTAGGAAAACACCTTGAAACATGTGTATTTGGCACTTGCAGTGAGGAGAGCTTGTCACCAGCAGTGAATTTGGCCCTTGTAGTAAGTTGAGGTTGGCACCAACATTTGTTTTGAAAATCAGGGTGGATTGAGCCTCTAACCAGCAGAGTTTGGGCAAATTCATGGTGGAGGGAGCCTCTAAAAACCCCAGTTTGGACCAATTCATGGTGGAGGGAGCCTCTAACCAGCCCAGTGTGGGCAAATTCATGGTGGAGGGAGCCTCTAAAAAACCCAGTTTGGACCAATTCATGGTGGAGGGAGCCTCTAAACAGCCCAGTTTGGGCAAATTCATGGTGGAGGGAGCCTCTAACCAGCCCAGTTTGGACCAATTAATGGTGGAGGGAGCCTCTAAACAGCCAAGTTTGGACCAATTCATGGTGGAGGGAGCCTCTAACCAGCCCAGTTTGGACCAATTCATGGTGGAGGGAGACTCTAAACAGCCAAGTTTGGACCAATTCATGGTGGAGGGAGCCTCTAAAAACCCCAGTTTGGACCAATTCATGGTGGAGGGAGCCTCTAACCAGCCCAGTTTGGGCAAATTCATGGTGGAGGGAGCCTCTAAACAGCCCAGTTTGGGCACATTCATGGTGGAGGGAGCCTCTAACCAGCCCAGTTTGGACCAATTAATGGTGGAGGGAGCCGCTAAACAGCCCAGTTTGGACCAATTCATGGTGGAGGGAGCCTCTAAAAACCCCAGTTTGGACCAATTCATGGTGGAGGGAGCCTCTAAAAAACCCAGTTTGGACCAATTCATGGTGGAGGGAGCCTCTAACCAGCCCAGTTTGGACCAATTAATGGTGGAGGGAGCCTCTAAACAGCCAGGTTTGGACCAATTCATGGTGGAGGGAGCCTCTAAAAACCCCAGTTTGGACCAATTCATGGTGGAGGGAGCCTCTAAACAGCCCAGTTTGGGCAAATTCATGGTGGAGGGAGCCTCTAACCAGCCCAGTTTGGACCAATTAATGGTGGAGGGAGCCTCTAAACAGCCAAGTTTGGACCAATTCATGGTGGAGGGAGCCTCTAACCAGCCCAGTTTGGACCAATTAATGGTGGAGGGAGCCTCTAAACAGCCAAGTTTTGGGAAATTCATGGTGGAGGGAGCCTCTAACCAGCCCAGTGTGGGCAAATTCATGGTGGAGGGAGCCTCTAAAAAACCCAGTTTGGACCAATTCATGGTGGAGGGAGCCTCTAACCAGCCCAGTGTGGGCAAATTCATGGTGGAGGGAGCCTCTAACCAGCCCAGTTTGGGCAAATTCATGGTGGAGGGAGCCTCTAAACAGCCCAGTTTGGGCAAATTCATGGTGGAGGGAGCCTCTAAACAGCCCAGTTTGGGCAAATTCATGGTGGAGGGAGCCTCTAACCAGCCCAGTTTGGACCAATTAATGGTGGAGGGAGCCTCTAACCAGCCCAGTTTGGGCAAATTCATGGTGGAGGGAGCCTCTAAACAGCCCAGTTTGGACCAATTCATGGTGGAGGGAGCCTCTAAAAAACCCAGTTTGGACCAATTCATGGTGGAGGGAGCCTCTAAACAGCCCAGTTTGGGCAAATTCATGGTGGAGGGAGCCTCTAACCAGCCCAGTTTGGACCAATTCATGGTGGAGGGAGCCTCTAACCAGCCCAGTTTGGGCAAATTCATGGTGGAGGGAGCCTCTAAACAGCCCAGTTTGGACCAATTCATGGTGGAGGGAGCCTCTAAAAAACCCAGTTTGGACCAATTCATGGTGGAGGGAGCCTCTAAACAGCCCAGTTTGGGCAAATTCATGGTGGAGAGAGCCTCTAACCAGCCCAGTTTGGACCAATTAATGGTGGAGGGAGCCTCTAAACAGCCAAGTTTGGACCAATTCATGGTGGAGGGAGCCTCTAAAAAACCCAGTTTGGACCAATTCATGGTGGAGGGAGCCTCTAAACAGCCCAGTTTGGGCAAATTCATGGTGGAGGGAGCCTCTAAAAAACCCAGTTTGGACCAATTCATGGTGGAGGGAGCCTCTAACCAGCCCAGTGTGGGCAAATTCATGGTGGAGGGAGCCTCTAACCAGCCCAGTTTGGGCAAATTCATGGTGGAGGGAGCCTCTAAACAGCCCAGTTTGGGCAAATTCATGGTGGAGGGAGCCTCTAAACAGCCCAGTTTGGGCAAATTCATGGTGGAGGGAGCCTCTAACCAGCCCAGTTTGGACCAATTAATGGTGGAGGGAGCCTCTAACCAGCCCAGTTTGGGCAAATTCATGGTGGAGGGAGCCTCTAAACAGCCCAGTTTGGACCAATTCATGGTGGAGGGAGCCTCTAAAAAACCCAGTTTGGACCAATTCATGGTGGAGGGAGCCTCTAAACAGCCCAGTTTGGGCAAATTCATGGTGCAGGGAGCCTCTAACCAGCCCAGTTTGGACCAATTCATGGTGGAGGGAGCCTCTAACCAGCCCAGTTTGGGCAAATTCATGGTGGAGGGAGCCTCTAAACAGCCCAGTTTGGACCAATTCATGGTGGAGGGAGCCTCTAAAAAACCCAGTTTGGACCAATTCATGGTGGAGGGAGCCTCTAAACAGCCCAGTTTGGGCAAATTCATGGTGGAGAGAGCCTCTAAACAGCCCAGTTTGGACCAATTCATGGTGGAGGGAGCCTCTAAAAAACCCAGTTTGGACCAATTCATGGTGGAGGGAGCCTCTAAACAGCCCAGTTTGGGCAAATTCATGGTGGAGGGAGCCTCTAACCAGCCCAGTTTGGACCAATTCATGGTGGAGGGAGCCTCTAACCAGCCCAGTTTGGGCAAATTCATGGTGGAGGGAGCCTCTAAACAGCCCAGTTTGGACCAATTCATGGTGGAGGGAGCCTCTAAAAAACCCAGTTTGGACCAATTCATGGTGGAGGGAGCCTCTAAACAGCCCAGTTTGGGCAAATTCATGGTGGAGAGAGCCTCTAACCAGCCCAGTTTGGACCAATTAATGGTGGAGGGAGCCTCTAAACAGCCAAGTTTGGACCAATTCATGGTGGAGGGAGCCTCTAACCAGCCCAGTTTGGACCAATTAATGGTGGAGGGAGCCTCTAAACAGCCAAGTTTTGGGAAATTCATGGTGGAGGGAGCCTCTAACCAGCCCAGTGTGGGCAAATTCATGGTGGAGGGAGCCTCTAAAAAAAACAGTTTGGACCAATTCATGGTGGAGGGAGCCTCTAACCAGCCCAGTGTGGGCAAATTCATGGTGGAGGGAGCCTCTAAAAAACCCAGTTTGGACCAATTCATGGTGGAGGGAGCCTCTAAACAGCCCAGTTTGGGCAAATTCATGGTGGAGGGAGCCTCTAACCAGCCCAGTTTGGACCAATTAATGGTGGAGGGAGCCTCTAAACAGCCAAGTTTGGACCAATTCATGGTGGAGGGAGCCTCTAACCAGCCCAGTTTGGACCAATTAATGGTGGAGGGAGCCTCTAAACAGCCAAGTTTTGGGAAATTCATGGTGGAGGGAGCCTCTAACCAGCCCAGTGTGGGCAAATTCATGGTGGAGGGAGCCTCTAACCAGCCCAGTTTGGACCAATTAATGGTGGAGGGAGCCTCTAAACAGCCAAGTTTTGGGAAATTCATGGTGGAGGGAGCCTCTAACCAGCCCAGTGTGGGCAAATTCATGGTGGAGGGAGCCTCTAACCAGCCCAGTTTGGACCAATTAATGGTGGAGGGAGCCTCTAAACAGCCAAGTTTGAACCAATTCATGGTGGAGGGAGCCTCTAAAAACCCCAGTTTGGACCAATTCATGGTGGAGGGAGCCTCTAAACAGCCCAGTTTGGGCAAATTCATGGTGGAGGGAGCCTCTAACCAGCCCAGTTTGGACCAATTAATGGTGGAGGGAGCCTCTAAACAGCCAAGTTTGGACCAATTCATGGTGGAGGGAGCCTCTAACCAGCCCAGTTTGGAACAATTAATGGTGGAGGGAGCCTCTAAACAGCCAAGTTTTGGGAAATTCATTGTGGAGGGAGCCTCTAACCAGCCCAGTTTGGACCAATTCATGGTGGAGGGAGCCTCTAAACAGCCCAGTTTGGGCAAATTCATGGTGGAGGGAGCCTCTAAAAAACCCAGTTTGGACCAATTCATGGTGGAGGGAGCCTCTAACCAGCCCAGTTTGGACCAATTAATGGTGGAGGGAGCCTCTAAACAGCCAAGTTTGGACCAATTCATGGTGGAGGGAGCCTCTAAAAACCCCAGTTTGGACCAATTCATGGTGGAGGGAGCCTCTAACCAGCCAAGTTTGGGCAAATTCATGGTGGAGGGAGCCTCTAAACAGCCCAGTTTGGGCACATTCATGGTGGAGGGAGCCTCTAACCAGCCCAGTTTGGACCAATTAATGGTGGAGGGAGCCGCTAAACAGCCCAGTTTGGACCAATTCATGGTGGAGGGAGCCTCTAAAAACCCCAGTTTGGACCAATTCATGGTGGAGGGAGCCTCTAAAAAACCCAGTTTGGACCAATTCATGGTGGAGGGAGCCTCTAACCAGCCCAGTTTGGACCAATTAATGGTGGAGGGAGCCTCTAAACAGCCAAGTTTGGACCAATTCATGGTGGAGGGAGCCTCTAACCAGCCCAGTTTGGACCAATTAATGGTGGAGGGAGCCTCTAAACAGCCAAGTTTTGGGAAATTCATGGTGGAGGGAGCCTCTAACCAGCCCAGTTTGGACCAATTCATGGTGGAGGGAGCCTCTAAACAGCCCAGTTTGGGCAAATTCATGGTGGAGGGAGCCTCTAAAAAACCCAGTTTGGACCAATTCATGGTGGAGGGAGCCTCTAACCAGCCCAGTTTGGACCAATTAATGGTGGAGGGAGCCGCTAAACAGCCCAGTTTGGACCAATTCATGGTGGAGGGAGCCTCTAAAAACCCCAGTTTGGACCAATTCATGGTGGAGGGAGCCTCTAAAAAACCCAGTTTGGACCAATTCATGGTGGAGGGAGCCTCTAACCAGCCCAGTTTGGACCAATTAATGGTGGAGGGAGCCTCTAAACAGCCAAGTTTGGACCAATTCATGGTGGAGGGAGCCTCTAACCAGCCCAGTTTGGACCAATTAATGGTGGAGGGAGCCTCTAAACAGCCAAGTTTTGGTAAATTCATGGTGGAGGGAGCCTCTAACCAGCCCAGTTTGGACCAATTCATGGTGGAGGGAGCCTCTAAACAGCCCAGTTTGGGCAAATTCATGGTGGAGGGAGCCTCTAAAAAACCCAGTTTGGACCAATTAATGGTGGAGGGAGCCTCTAACCAGCCCAGTTTGGACCAATTAATGGTGGAGGGAGCCGCTAAACAGCCCAGTTTGGACCAATTCATGGTGGAGGGAGCCTCTAAAAACCCCAGTTTGGACCAATTCATGGTGGAGGGAGCCTCTAAACAGCCCAGTTTGGGCAAATTCATGGTGGAGGGAGCCTCTAACCAGCCCAGTTTGGGCACATTCATGGTGGAGGGAGCCTCTAACCAGCCCAGTTTGGACCAATTAATGGTGGAGGGAGCCGCTAAACAGCCCAGTTTGGACCAATTCATGGTGGAGGGAGCCTCTAAAAACCCCAGTTTGGACCAATTCATGGTGGAGGGAGCCTCTAAAAAACCCAGTTTGGACCAATTCATGGTGGAGGGAGCCTCTAACCAGCCCAGTTTGGACCAATTAATGGTGGAGGGAGCCTCTAAACAGCCAAGTTTGGACCAATTCATGGTGGAGGGAGCCTCTAACCAGCCCAGTTTGGACCAATTAATGGTGGAGGGAGCCTCTAAACAGCCAAGTTTTGGGAAATTCATGGTGGAGGGAGCCTCTAACCAGCCCAGTTTGGACCAATTCATGGTGGAGGGAGCCTCTAAACAGCCCAGTTTGGGCAAATTCATGGTGGAGGGAGCCTCTAAAAAACCCAGTTTGGACCAATTCATGGTGGAGGGAGCCTCTAACCAGCCCAGTTTGGACCAATTAATGGTGGAGGGAGCCGCTAAACAGCCCAGTTTGGACCAATTCATGGTGGAGGGAGCCTCTAAAAACCCCAGTTTGGACCAATTCATGGTGGAGGGAGCCTCTAAAAAACCCAGTTTGGACCAATTCATGGTGGAGGGAGCCTCTAACCAGCCCAGTTTGGACCAATTAATGGTGGAGGGAGCCTCTAAACAGCCAAGTTTGGACCAATTCATGGTGGAGGGAGCCTCTAACCAGCCCAGTTTGGACCAATTAATGGTGGAGGGAGCCTCTAAACAGCCAAGTTTTGGTAAATTCATGGTGGAGGGAGCCTCTAACCAGCCCAGTTTGGACCAATTCATGGTGGAGGGAGCCTCTAAACAGCCCAGTTTGGGCAAATTCATGGTGGAGGGAGCCTCTAAAAAACCCAGTTTGGACCAATTCATGGTGGAGGGAGCCTCTAACCAGCCCAGTTTGGACCAATTAATGGTGGAGGGAGCCGCTAAACAGCCCAGTTTGGACCAATTCATGGTGGAGGGAGCCTCTAAAAACCCCAGTTTGGACCAATTCATGGTGGAGGGAGCCTCTAAACAGCCCAGTTTGGGCAAATTCATGGTGGAGGGAGCCTCTAACCAGCAGAGTTGGTGGAAATCAGGGTGGAAGGAGCCTAGTATTAGCAGAATTGTGCAACGCTTATGGTGGATGAGTATGAGGATGCGGAGGAATTGGAGAGGTTGAGTACAGACATGGAGTTTCATGTTGGGGTGCTTTACACAGGTGGGCACAAAAATGACGGCTCTACCCAGTGGTGGTTCATTTTTATCAAAGTGAGCCGGTCGGCACTCTCAGCTGACAGACGGGTGCGCTTGTTAGTGATGATGCCACCGGCTGCACTGAACACCCTCTCAGATAGGACGCTGGCGGCAGGACAGGACAGCACCTCCAAGGCATATAGGGCAAGTTCAAGCCACAGGTCCAACTTCGACACCCAATACGTGTAGGGCGCAGAGGGGTCGGAGAGGACAGGGCTGTGGTCGGAAAGGTATTCCCGCAACATGCGCCTATACTTCTCACGCCTGGTGACACTAGGACCCTCCATGGCGGCACTTTGGCGAGGGGGTGCCATCAAGGTGTCCCAGACCTTAGACAGTGTGCCCCTCGTTTGTGTGGACCGGTGAGAACTTGGTTGCCTACTGGAGGAACTGCCCTCCCTGCCGCCAACGTCACATGCTGGAAACATCTCCATCATATTCTGCACCAATTGCCTGTGGCAAGCATTGATGCGATTGGCCCTCCCCTCTACCGGAATAAAAGACGAGATGTTGTTTTTATACCGGGGGTCAAGGATAGCAAAGATCCAGTACTGGTTGTCCTCCATGATTTTGACAATACGCTTGTCGGTTGTAAAGCACCCCAACATGAACTCAGCCATGTCTGCCACAGTGTTAGTTGGCATGACTCCTCTGGCCCCACCGGAAAGTTCAATCTCCATTTCCTCCTCATCCTCCATGTCTACCCATCCGCGCTGCAACAATGGGACGATTCGAAGTTGCCCGGAAGCCTCCTGTATCACCATCACATCATCGGACAACTCTTCTTCCTCCTCCTCCTCCTCCTCCATTAAACGCAGTGAAGCGGACAGATGTGTGGACCTACTCTCCAGCTGTGACGGATCGGATGCTATCCCTAACTCCTCTGTGTGATCTGAGTTATCCCTGATGTCAATCAGGGATTCTCTCAGAACACACAAGAGCGGGATTGTAAGGCTCACCATCGCATCCTCAGAGCTCACCCTCCTTGTGGACTCCTCAAAGACCCATAGGATGTCACAAAGGTCTCTCATCCATGGCCACTCATGGATGTGAAACTGAGGCAGCTGACTTTGTGGCACCCTAGGGTTTTGTAGCTGGTATTCCATCAAAGGTCTCTGCTGCTCAACCACTCTATTCAACATCTGAAACGTTGAGTTCCAGCGTGTGGGGACGTCGCACAAAAGCCGGTGTTGTGGCACATGCAGGCGTTGCTGGAGAGATTTTAAGCTAGCAGCGGCTACTGTTGACTTGCGAAAGTGGGCGCACATGCGCCGCACTTTCACCAGTAGCTCTGGAACATTGGGGTAGCTCTTTAGGAAACGTTGCACCACTAGGTTGAAGACGTGGGCCAGGCATGGAACATGTTGGAGTCCGGCAAGCTCCAGAGCTGCTACCAGGTTCCGGCCGTTATCACAAACGACCATGCCTGGGCCCAGGTGCAGCGGCTCAAACCATATTGCCGTCTCATCGAGGAGGGCATCCCTCACCTCGGAGGCAGTGTGCTGTCTGTCCCCCAAGCTGATCAGCTTCAGCACAGCCTGCTGACGTCTACCAACGCCAGTGCTGCAACGTTTCCAACTCGTAGCTGGGGTCAATCTAACAGCGGAGGAGGAGGCGGTGGCGGAGGAGGAGGCGGTGGCGGAGGAGGAGGCGGTAGAGGAGGAGGAGGAGGGGGGTGTTCTTCTCGTGTCCCTGCCAGGAATGTTAGGCGGGGAGACGAGGTACACCGGGCCAGTTTGGGAAGCAGTCCCAGCCTCAACTACATTCACCCAGTGTGCCGTCAGTGAAATGTAGCGTCCCTGTCCGCATGCACTTGTCCACGCGTCGGTGGTCAAGTGGACCTTTGTGCAAAGCACGGAACTAAGGGCCCGCCTGATGTTGAGTGACACGTGCTGGTGCAAGGCGGGGACGGCACACCGGGAGAAGTAGTGACGGCTAGGGACGGCATAGCGAGGTGCCGCAGTTGCCATCAGGTCCAGGAAGGCGGGAGTTTCAACAAGCCGGAACGCCAACATCTCCTGGGCCAGCAGTTTAGCGATGTTGGCGTTCAAGGCTTGCGCGTGTGGGTGGTTAGCAGTGTATTTCTGCCGCCGCTCCAATGTCTGAGAGATGGTGGGTTGTTGTAAAGAAACGCCTGATGGTGCCTTTGATGGTGCAGGAGAAGGAGATAAGACAGGACCAGGGGAGGATGAGGTAGAAGTCAACAAAGTGGCGGAGGCAGATGAAGTGGTGTCCTGGCTCGTCCTCTGGAGTGCATCGCCAGCACAGTCAGCAGTGGCAGAGGCAGAGGCAGTGGCAGAGGCAGTGGCAGTGGCGTGAACGGCAGGCGGCCTTTGTCCTGCCGTTGCTGCCTGCCACTGATTCCAGTGCTTGGATTCCAAATGACGGCGCATTGAAGTGGTGGACAGGTTGCTCTTCTCAGAGCCCCTAATCAATTTCGAGAGGCAAATTGTGCAGACAACACTATATCTGTCCTCGGCGCATTCCTTGAAAAAACTCTACACCTTCGAGAAACGTGCCCTCGAGGTGGGAGTTTTTCGGGGCTGGGTACGAACTGGAACATCTTGGGAGATTCCGGGTGTGGCCTGGCTTCGCCTAAGCTGCTGACCTCTGCCTCTGCCTCTAGCTACCCTTTTTGGTGCTGCACCTGCCTCAACATCCACACTACTTTCCCCGCTTGACATCCCCCCTGTCCAGGTCGGGTCAGTGTCCTCATCATCCACCACTTCCTCTTCCAACTCCTGTCTCATCTCCTCCTCCCGCACAATGCGCCGGTCAACTGGATGCCCTGACGGCAACTGCGTCACATCATCGTCGATGAGGGTGGGTTGCTGGTCATCCACCACCAAATCGAACGGAGATGGAGGAGACTCTAGTGTTTGAGCATCTGGACACAGATGCTCCTCTGTTAGGTTCGTGGAATCGTGACGTGGAGAGGCAGGTTGAGGGACAATGAAAGGAGCGGAGAACAGCTCTGGGGAGCAGGGACAGTTTGGGTTATTGTTCTGTAAAGCTTCGGAATTTTGGGAGGAAGGAAGACAAGACTGTTGGGTAATAGGAGGAGAGGAGGCAGAGTCTGACTGGCTGCTGGACAATGTGCTGTAAGCGTTCTCTGACAGCCATTGCAAGACCTGTTCCTGGTTCTCGGGCCTACTAAGGTTTGTACCCTGCAGTTTAGTTAATGTGGCAAGCAACCCTGGCACTGTGGAGTGGCGCAATGCTTGCTGTCCCACAGGAGTAGGCACGGGACGCCCTGTGGCTTCACTGCTACCTTGCTCCCCAGAACCATTCCCCCGACCTCGCCCACGGCCTCGTCCACGTCCCTTTCCGGGAGCCTTGTGCATTTTGAATTCCTAGTTAGAAATTGGCACTGTATACCAGTAGTAAAAATTGTGGGTGCACGTAACCCCAATATATTCTTTGAATTCCCAGTCAGAAACTGGCACTATATGGCAGTAGCAAGAAATGAGGGTATTTATAACCCCAATATATTCTTTGAATTCCCAGTCAGACAATGGCACTGTATACCAGTAGTAAAAATTGTGGGTGCACGTAACCCCAATATATTCTTTGAATTCCCAGTCAGAAACTGGCACTATATGGCAGTAGCAAGAAATGAGGGTATTTATAACCCCAATATATTCTTTGAATTCCCAGTCAGACAATGGCACTGTATACCAGTAGTAAAAATTGTGGGTGCACGTAACCACAATATATTCTTTGAATTACCAGTCAGAAACTGGCACTATATGGCAGTAGCAAGAAATGAGGGTATTTGTATTCCCAATATATTCTTTGAATTCCCAGTCAGACAATGGCACTGTATACCAGTAGTAAAAATTGTGGGTGCACGTAACCCCAATATATTCTTTGAATTCCCAGTCAGAAACTGGCACTATATGGCAGTAGCAAGAAATGAGGGTATTTATAACCCCAATATATTCTTTGAATTCCCAGTCAGACAATGGCACTGTATACCAGTAGTAAAAATTGTGGGTGCACGTAACCCCAATATATTCTTTGAATTACCAGTCAGAAACTGGCACTATATGGCAGTAGCAAGAAATGAGGGTATTTGTATTCCCAATATATTCTTTGAATTCCCAGTCAGACAATGGCACTGTATACCAGTAGTAAAAATTGTGGGTGCACGTAACCCCAATATATTCTTTGAATTCCCAGTCAGAAACTGGCACTATATGGCAGTAGCAAGAAATGAGGGTATTTATAACCCCAATATATTCTTTGAATTCCCAGTCAGACAATGGCACTGTATACCAGTAGTAAAAATTGTGGGTGCACGTAATCCCAATATATTCTTTGAATTCCCAGTCAGAAACTGGCACTATATGGCAGTAGCAAGAAATGAGGGTATTTATAACCCCAATATATTCTTTGAATTCCCAGTCAGACAATGGCACTGTATACCAGTAGTAAAAATTGTGGGTGCACGTAACCACAATATATTCTTTGAATTACCAGTCAGAAACTGGCACTATATGGCAGTAGCAAGAAATGAGGGTATTTATAACCCCAATATATTCTTTGAATTCCCAGTCAGACAATGGCACTGTATACCAGTAGTAAAAATTGTGGGTGCACGTAACCCCAATATATTCTTTGAATTCCCAGTCATAAACTGGCACTATATGGCAGTAGCAAGAAATGAGGGTATTTATAACCCCAATATATTCTTTGAATTCCCAGTCAGACAATGGCACTGTATACCAGTAGTAAAAATTGTGGGTGCACGTAACCACAATATATTCTTTGAATTACCAGTCAGAAACTGGCACTATATGGCAGTAGCAAGAAATGAGGGTATTTGTATTCCCAATATATTCTTTGAATTCCCAGTCAGACAATGGCACTGTATACCAGTAGTAAAAATTGTGGGTGCACGTAACCCCAATATATTCTTTGAATTCCCAGTCATAAACTGGCACTATATGGCAGTAGCAAGAAATGAGGGTATTTATAACCCCAATATATTCTTTGAATTCCCAGTCAGACAATGGCACTGTATACCAGTAGTAAAAATTGTGGGTGCACGTAACCACAATATATTCTTTGAATTACCAGTCAGAAACTGGCACTATATGGCAGTAGCAAGAAATGAGGGTATTTGTATTCCCAATATATTCTTTGAATTACCAGTCAGAAACTGGCACTATATGGCAGTAGCAAGAAATGAGGGTATTTGTATTCCCAATATATTCTTTGAATTCCCAGTCAGACAATGGCACTGTATACCAGTAGTAAAAATTGTGGGTGCACGTAACCCCAATATATTCTTTGAATTCCCAGTCAGAAACTGGCACTATATGGCAGTAGCAAGAAATGAGGGTATTTATAACCCCAATATATTCTTTGAATTCCCAGTCAGACAATGGCACTGTATACCAGTAGTAAAAATTGTGGGTGCACGTAACCACAATATATTCTTTGAATTACCAGTCAGAAACTGGCACTATATGGCAGTAGCAAGAAATGAGGGTATTTATAACCCCAATATATTCTTTGAATTCCCAGTCAGACAATGGCACTGTATACCAGTAGTAAAAATTGTGGGTGCACGTAACCCCAATATATTCTTTGAATTCCCAGTCAGAAACTGGCAGTATATGGCAGTAGCAAGAAATGAGGGTATTTATAACCCCAATATATTCTTTGAATTCCCAGTCAGACAATGGCACTGTATACCAGTAGTAAAAATTGTGGGTGCACGTAACCACAATATATTCTTTGAATTACCAGTCAGAAACTGGCACTATATGGCAGTAGCAAGAAATGAGGGTATTTATAACCCCAATATATTCTTTGAATTCCCAGTCAGACAATGGCACTGTATACCAGTAGTAAAAATTGTGGGTGCACGTAACCCCAATATATTCTTTGAATTCCCAGTCAGAAACTGGCACTATATGGCAGTAGCAAGAAATGAGGGTATTTGTAACCCCAATATATTCTTTGAATTCCCAGTCAGACAATGGCACTGTATACCAGTAGTAAAAATTGTGGGTGCACGTAACCCCAATATATTCTTTGAATTCCCAGTCAGACACTGGCACTATATGGCAGTAGCAAGAAATGAGGGTATTTGTATTCCCAATATATTCTTTGAATTCCCAGTCAGACAATGGCACTGTATACCAGTAGTAAAAATTGTGGGTGCACGTAACCCCAATATATTCTTTGAATTACCAGTCAGAAACTGGCACTATATGGCAGTAGCAAGAAATGAGGGTATTTGTATTCCCAATATATTCTTTGAATTCCCAGTCAGACAATGGCACTGTATACCAGTAGTAAAAATTGTGGGTGCACGTAACCACAATATATTCTTTGAATTACCAGTCAGAAACTGGCACTATATGGCAGTAGCAAGAAATGAGGGTATTTGTATTCCCAATATATTCTTTGAATTCCCAGTCAGACAATGGCACTGTATACCAGTAGTAAAAATTGTGGGTGCACGTAACCACAATATATTCTTTGAATTACCAGTCAGAAACTGGCACTATATGGCAGTAGCAAGAAATGAGGGTATTTGTATTCCCAATATATTCTTTGAATTCCCAGTCAGACAATGGCACTGTATACCAGTAGTAAAAATTGTGGGTGCACGTAACCACAATATATTCTTTGAATTACCAGTCAGAAACTGGCACTATATGGCAGTAGCAAGAAATGAGGGTATTTGTATTCCCAATATATTCTTTGAATTCCCAGTCAGACAATGGCACTGTATACCAGTAGTAAAAATTGTGGGTGCACGTAACCACAATATATTCTTTGAATTACCAGTCAGAAACTGGCACTATATGGCAGTAGCAAGAAATGAGGGTATTTATAACCCCAATATATTCTTTGAATTCCCAGTCAGACAATGGCACTGTATACCAGTAGTAAAAATTGTGGGTGCACGTAACCCCAATATATTCTTTGAATTCCCAGTCAGAAACTGGCACTATATGGCAGTAGCAAGAAATGAGGGTATTTATAACCCCAATATATTCTTTGAATTCCCAGTCAGACAATGGCACTGTATACCAGTAGTAAAAATTGTGGGTGCACGTAACCCCAATATATTCTTTGAATTCCCAGTCAGACACTGGCACTATATGGCAGTAGCAAGAAATGAGGGTATTTGTATTCCCAATATATTCTTTGAATTCCCAGTCAGACAATGGCACTGTATACCAGTAGTAAAAATTGTGGGTGCACGTAACCACAATATATTCTTTGAATTCCCAGTCAGACACTGGCACTATATGGCAGTAGCAAGAAATGAGGGTATTTGTAACCCCAATATATTCTTTGAATTCCCAGTCAGACAATGGCACTGTATACCAGTAGTAAAAATTGTGGGTGCACGTAACCCCAATATATTCTTTGAATTCCCAGTCAGACACTGGCACTATATGGCAGTAGCAAGAAATGAGGGTATTTGTATTCCCAATATATTCTTTGAATTCCCAGTCAGACAATGGCACTGTATACCAGTAGTAAAAATTGTGGGTGCACGTAACCACAATATATTCTTTGAATTACCAGTCAGAAACTGGCACTATATGGCAGTAGCAAGAAATGAGGGTATTTGTATTCCCAATATATTCTTTGAATTCCCAGTCAGACAATGGCACTGTATACCAGTAGTAAAAATTGTGGGTGCACGTAACCACAATATATTCTTTGAATTCCCAGTCAGACACTGGCACTATATGGCAGTAGCAAGAAATGAGGGTATTTATAACCCCAATATATTCTTTGAATTCCCAGTCAGACAATGGCACTGTATACCAGTAGTAAAAATTGTGGGTGTATATAGCCCCAATTCTATTGCTAGGGGACTTGCAGGGTATTTCTGGGGTGAAGGTGGGGGGGCACACCGTTGGAACGGGTATCGGGGTATATATCGGGTATACGGGAATACACTGACAGTGTATTCCATTCAGGATCCTGGGAAAGCTGGGTTGCGGCGATTGAGCCCGTTAGTGCCACGTTACACTGACAAGCTTCTCCCTGGAATTTAGCTCTTATAAGAGCTGTTGGTTGTCTTCTCCTTCCTATCTAGCCTGTCCCTGCCTACCCAGAATCTAAGCCCTAGCTAGCTGGACGGAAACCTCCGTCCTCGGTGAATTGCAAGCTCAGAATGACGCGAACCTGGGCGGCGCTGTTCTTTTAAATTAGAGGTCACATGTTTTCGGCAGCCAATGGGTTTTGCCTACTTTTCTCAACGTCACCGGTGTCGTAGTTCCTGTCCCACCTACCCTGCGCTGTTATTGGAGCAAAAAAGGCGCCAGGGAAGGTGGGAGGGGAATCGAGTAATGGCGCACTTTACCACGCGGTGTTCGATTCGATTCGAACATGCCGAACAGCCTAATATCCGATCGAACATGAGTTCGATAGAACACTGTTCGCTCATCTCTAGTTGTCACCATTCAGGATCTGGCCCAGAGGGTGATATCCGGTATGTCAGAGGGATTGCAGAAGTCTTGAAAAATATTGAGTCTTTCCATAAACTTGATGTATTTGTCAATAAAAGTGTAAAAGCCAATGTAATGCTTATCGTTGTAATTCAGTAACCATAGAAACAACAGACTAAAAGATCTTAAAACACTAAAGCAGTTTCTGAAAACTAAAATTTGTGTCAATCTCCAAACTTTTGCCCATGACTGTAGTGAAGGTGCACCAGGGACACAAAACCATTGTTTTTTCATTAAAGAAACGCATGAATAAACAGAGGACCGGCTGCATACAATGACAACATTTACCTTCTCTATCTCTTATTGTAGGCAGTCACTGCTTTATTTGTGTCTGTGATTTCCAAAAATTCCATGCGTTTTCTTCAGATGGGTTACAAAATGCCAAAAAAACCAAACAAAAACCCAGCTTCAGGCTATGTTCACACCTGCACCGTTTGGAGATTCCATCTCAGTGCGTGTCAAAAATCGTCCTGCAAGTCTGAGTTTTTTATCTGGCATTTCCGCAAGTATAATTGACATGCGGCGACTTTCAAAAATGCTGATGTTTTTGAATACGCAGATTTTCCGCTGCAGATTTATCTCTGCAGAGTGTGGATTGGTTTAGCAAGAATCCCATGCACTTTGAAGGTACTGTAAAATGCAATGTTTTCGCAACGTGGCGCTTCAGCCTAAAGGCTCGTTCACACAGGGCAAGAGCGGGCGGATTTTCATGCAGAATCCACCTCAAAATTTGCCCCCTCACAATAGAGGTCTATGTAGACTGCTAGCTTCCTTTTTTCCCGTGAGTGCAGGGGCGTAACTACCGTAGAGGCAGCGGAGGCAGATGCCACAGGGCCCGGGCCATTAGGGGACCCGGTGACAGCCGCTACCGCTGCGTTTTTTTTTGTTTTTTTTTTAATAGGCCGTTACGGGCCCTACTCACTTGCCGATCCTGGCTGGGCCGGGATCAGTAAGTGACGCCGTGGGCCCCACAAATACTATCATTATACTCATGGGTCTTTGCAGACCCCGAGTATAATGATCGGCGGCCCGGGAGAGGTAAGAAATAGTAATTTTTTATGGTTTTATTCCCCCGTATCTCCAATTATTATACTCTGGGGTCTGAAAAGACCCTAGAGTATAATAATTGTTTATGGGTGTCCACTGTGGGCTATAATAGTGTGTGGAGGGGTCACTATGGGGACATAATACTGTGTGCAGGGGCAAGTAAGGGACATAATACTGTGTGCAGGGGCCACTATGGGGGATAATACTGTGTGCAGGGGCCACTATAGGGCATAATACTGTGTGCAGGGGCCACTATGGGGGATAATACTGTGTGCAGGGGCCACTATGGGGGATAATACTGTGTGCAGGGGTCACTATGGGGCATAATACTGTGTGCAGGGGTCACTATGGGGGATAATACTGTGTGTAGGGGTCACTATGGGGGATAATACTGTGTGCAGGGGTCACTATGGGGGATAATACTGTGTGCAGGGGCACTAAGGGACATAATACTGTGTGCAGGGCTTACTAAGAGACATAATAGAGTGCGTAGGAGCGGGTCGGTCGAGGTCTTCGGTGTCGGTTGGGGGGGGGGGGGGGCATGTCAAAAGTTCACCACGGGGCCCCGTCATTCCTAGTTACACCACTGCGTGAGTGGTTTGTTCCCGCTCACGGAAAAGAGAAGCGAGCTGTCCTTTCTTCAGGCAGATTCTGCGGCTGATTCAGCTGCGGCGTCCGCCTTGCGACAGCACCCTCCGGACTAGGCCCATTCATTTGGGCTTACTCTGGAGCGGGAAGCCGTGACTGCCGGAAGCTGTGGCAGGCGTATTTTGTTCCTATTCTGACGTGAGTTCCTGTGTCAAAATCAGGACCAAAATACGCGGTCCCTAGCCCCATTTGAACTAGCCCTAAATGAACAGAGACCATATGTGACCACTGTTGTAGCGGTCTGCCTATCTGTTGTTCAGGTCCTCTGGGAGACCAGAACACCTCTATTACAGGCAATGCATTGTATTAGTGATCAGACGCCCTGTGGTTCAAAACTCATAGAGGGTCTAAAAGTTAAAAAAATATATTTTAAAAATTCTAATCTCCCCCTTGCCCTAGAAACATACAAAAGTATATAAATAAAGTGAAACACCTACACAGTAGCAATCCCTCTGTCCGTAAACGACCGGTCTACAAACTTATAACATTTTTTTCCCCAAATTGTAAACTATATAACAGGAAAAAAAAAATCAAAAGAGCCAAAACACAGTGTTTTCTCTGTTTTGCCTCTTGTAAAAATTTGTCTAAAAAGCCATAAAAGTAATAAAATTTCCCAAAAATGGTGTAACTAAAAAGTTTGGCCCTGCAAAAAAAGAGGCCTTATGTATCAAAATATAAAGAAGTTATGGGTGTCAGAATACGGTGACTCCAAGAAAGTTAGTTTTTTTGCAAAATTTTGGATTTTGTAAGGGGTTAAAATGTAAAAAAAAAAAAACCTATATAAATTTGGTGTCTCTACAATCATACCAACTCATAAAATACAAGTGACATAACAGTGAAAACTGTCAAAACAAAGCCTGTAAGAAAGTGGTGCAAGTGCAGTTTTTCTCCAATTCCACCCCAATCTGAATTTTTTCCAGCTTCCCAGTACATTGTACAAATTATTAAATGGTACCATTACAAAGTACAGTTTGTCCCACAAAAATTCATTTTTTTCTTATTTTTTTTTCTTATTATTCTTTTATTATCCCCAAGGGGAATTGAACCTGCAATCATTTGATTGCAAGTCCTCATAGACCAACTACAATAGTAACATTGCTATGACTGGCATGGGAGCCTTCAGTAGGCTCCTGCCTGTCAGTGGAACAGGTTGACTCCTGCGACCTCGCCGCGCAGGAGCCGATCTGCAACTTTACAGTTATGGGGCCGGTGGGGACCGGCCTCGGGGGATATTTTTAAACTTTGGGGGGAGACTTTATGCCCACGATCAGAGAAGACTCTGCAGCTACTGCTGCAGATTTATTTTTTAATAGGCTATAACCTGCTAGAATAAGTCATGGCCGCCTGTGCTTCCCCTTCTGTGGAGACGGATGTAAGCAGGAGTTGGGATCGGTAACATGACCAGCAGGCCTGTGAACCCCACAAACACCACTATCATTATACTCTGGGGTCTTTTTAAACCCCCGAGAATAATGATTGGAGGGCTAGGAGAGGTGAGGGAACATGAAAAACAGTGTTACTAACCTCTCCTGCACTCCGGTAGGTTTCGGGCCTACCTAGTGATATCACAGACGTTTTGTGGGCCGGGCTTGCGTCCTTATGCGTCGTGATGCAAGCCTGGCTCAAGTGACATCTTCCATCATTGAAGATGGCTGACATCAGCGGGGAGTGCACCGGAGCCAGGGAGAGGTAAGTAACTGTGTTTTTTTATGTTTGTATCCTGCCCTGGGTCTCCGATATTATACTCTGGGGTCTGAAAAGAACCCATAGTATAATAATTGTTCATGGGTGGTCCACAATGGGGCATAATACTGTGTGCAGGGGCCACTATGGGGCATAATACTGTGTGCAGGGGCCACTATGGGGCATAATACTGTGTGCAGGGGCCACTATGGGGGATAATACTGTGTGCAGGAGCCACTATGGGGCATAATACTGTGTGAAGGGGCCACTATGGGGCATAATACTGTGTGCAGGGGCCACTATGGGGCATAATACTGTGTGCAGGGGCCACTATAGGGGATAATACTGTGTGCAGGGGCCACTATGGGGAATAATACTGTGTGCAGGAGCCACTATGGGGCATAATACTGTGTGCAGGGGCCACTATGGGGTATAATAGTGTGTGCAGGGGCCACTATGGGGCAATAATACTGTGTGCAGGAGCCACTATGGGGCATAATACTGTGTGCAGGGGCCACTATGGGGCATAATACTGTGTGCAGGGGCCACTATAGGGGATAATACTGTGTGCAGGGCCACCATGGTTGCATAATACTGTGTGCAGGGGCCACAATAGTGTGTGCAGGGGCCACTATGGGGCATAATACTGTGTGCAGGAGCCACTATGGGAGATAATACTGAGTGTAGGGGCCACTATGGGGCATAATACTGTGTGCAGGGGCCACTATGGGGGATAATACTGTGTGCAGGGCCACCATGGTTGCATAATACTGTGTGCAGGGGCCACTATGGGGCATAATAGTATGTGCAGGGGCCACTATGGGGCATAATACTGTGTGAAGGGGCCACTATGGGAGATAATACTGTGTATAGGGGCCACTATGGGGCATAATACTGTGTGAAGGGGCCAGTATGGGGCATAATACTTTGTGCAGGGGCCACTATGGGGCATAATACTGTGTGCAGGGACCACTATGGGGCATAATACTGTGTGCAGGGGCCACTATGGGGCATAATAGCGTGTTCAGGGACCACTATGGGGCATAATACTGTGTGCAGGGGCCACTATGGGGCATAATAGCGTGTGCAGGGACCACTATGGGGCATAATACTGTGTGCAGGGGCCACTATGGGGCATAATAGTGTGTGCAGGAATGCGAGGGGAGGGTCTGGGTCTTTGGGGGGGGGGGGGGGGGGCATGTCAAATCTTTATCTTGGTGGCCTACCATTCCTAGCTACTCCACTGGTTACATATAACCTGTCCTTTATCCATTTAAATTTATGCTCTTTCTATGATGAGATGTCAAGAAGTCGGAGCTATCAGTATATTATCTCTAACAACTGATCGGCAAGGGTCTGAGGTGTTGGACTCTTACTGATCAAATATATATATAAGTGCCAAAAAAAATCTTTAAAAAAATGTAAAGCAGTAGCAAATATAATAAAATACCCCATAAACCAATACTCACCCTTTTGATACCCTTTAAAGTCCAGCTAGTGACCAAGATAAAACAGGTAGAGACAAAACACAAGACAGGAAGCAGATGGTGCAGCTGTGAAGACATCCATGCCAGCAGTTCAGATCATCATCATCTCCAGGGAATCGCACCGTACTTGTGTGTTCCATAGAGACTTACAGCAGTGTCTAATTTATTGTACCCTTTATGGTGATTGCTACCTTGTTTCCTTGCACCCACCTGCGACTCTATTAGGAGCAGACAGAGGTCACTCGCCAATTCATGACATCACTGTGATAGTGCCGGTTATAGACATAGATCACTGAAGACTGGCAAGAAGTGCGTAGCAGTCACAGGCAAATAAACGGAGCAGCAGCAGATGGGAGTCAATAGAAAATGTGTCTCCAATGAAGATGGTTTGGTGATCTTATTAAGATTGGCATTTTGTACACCAGTCTTAATCAAGTCCACAACCGGTGCTAGATGTGCCGGAATTATTAACAGGCTCCGACCTCAACTGCTAGATCTGAGATAGACCTCATGCCATATTTTTGGCTTGAGTCATAGTAAATCTTGTGTTGCATATTCGGCCAAGAATTATTATTTCTTTTTAGAGAGGTTGCCCCTTAGCTGGGGAAGGTGAAAAATTAAAAAAAAAAAAAAACACATACTCACCTCCTGCCCCAGTGTCCCAGGCCACTGGTCGGTCCCACGGCACCTCAGGGCTTTTCTGGTGAAAGTCTCAACTGCAAGTGACCACTGAGACCAATCAGCAGCCTAAGGAAAGGACACAGGACATCACATCGCATATGTCACCTGTGGCGTCTTGGTTTCTTTCCTTACCCTTGGTTCACATCTGCGTTTGGTAATCCGTTCGGGGAGTCCGCATAGGAACCCACTGAATGGACTACCAAACGCATTTGCAAGCGGTGTGAAGTGAAAGCACACGGACCCCATAGACTATAATACATTATATATATATATAAAATTATAGTCCGTGGGTGTCTGTGGGTAACCTCTGTTCTAGTGGGCGGCCTCTCTGTCGTTTGGGTCCCATGGTGGATACGAACAGCGGAGAGCACGGTGCAAGTGTAAGCCTAGCCTTAGATACATTTTATCCCATTAACAAAAATCCAAACCTATGCAAAAAAATTATTTTTCTAAAAGTCGCTATATTCTGACACATGTGAAAATCGCACCTCAGTCAGCTTTGACCAAGGCGCCGGGGACCTTAAAGGGGTTGTCCCATCACAAGGATCCTATCTATACTGCTAGCTTATGTGGATTTAATACTTTTCCTAAATGCATTGCTTTATCAAAACTGCTTTGTTTGGCCACTATTTTAATTTATTCACTTCATTGTTTACACTCCGTTTCTATGGCCCTTGGGATTATCTGCTCATTTGTCAAGTGATGTAGCTGCCTGCTCTCAGGGGGAAGGGAGGGGCTGGGAGCAGCTCTGAGCTGTTTGTGTCTGATAAGTAGCGGAGCTTCTCAGATAGGGGAGGTGAGAGCTCTGCTCTTATCAGTCGGTTTAATTGAATTTGGCTGATAAGGGCTGAGATAGGGAGTCCGTTACCTCTGTATGTAATGCAAACTGACTCAAATCCAGCTCTGCTACATCAGCTTCACACTGTGGTAATTCATTTACAACCAATCCTGTGCAAGTGAAACCCCGCCCACCTATGTGCCGAGAAAAGCAGGAAGTGAAGAGAGCACAACAGCCTGCAGGTTAGTGAACAAGCGTTATGGGAATACCCCTTTAATGCCCGCGATCAGTGTCGGCACTGATCGCGGGCATTAGCGCTGGGTCTCTGTAGTATTACAGCAGATGTCAAGAAGAGGTTAACAGCATGTTGGTGGTTTACTGCCCCAAAATTGCAGGTTCACTTTAAGCATATTGATGTGACTCTCTGTTGTTGAAATGGCTAAGATTGTCACGGTGCTGAGGTGGTAATCTACGATCAGCTCTACGTCACATGATACCACCTGCTATTGTGGCGATCCTTGGAAATCCTTTCATGTGCTTACTGTGTGTGTTTTTCTCTTATGATTGTCATTTGGGGGTAGGTAACAATGTGTAATTGCTATGCTGCATTACTCCTACTAGTCATTATCTCTTACTCAGAAATGCTATGCTTTTTGTCATAAGCCAATCACAATCCAAGCAGGCGCTTAGGTCTAATAATTATACATGCGGCATGTCATAGCTGCGATGTACGGTTGTAGGAAATTACCTTTCTGTGTATGAAGTTTAAGTCAAACAATCCCATTTTGTTTCTAAATGTGGCCCCCGGGGTGATCGGTTGATGGTACCGGGAGCACAGCTAGCCATTTTCCCAGCAGTGGCCTCCAGGGGAATGTAATATTCACACGTAGGAATTTGACGCTGAATCTGAGGCAGAATCCGCATCAAATTCCATCTGAAATCTGCTTCCCAATCATTTTTATGGCAGGCAGTAGATGAGTTTTTGCAGCTAGTTAAATGAAAGTACTGCCTGTTTTTCAGGCGGATTCCACCTGAGAATCCACAATGAAATGAATGGGAGTCAAAAAATATACTTTTTCTGATTGGTGCGGAATTGGACGCAGAATTTGTCAATATTCACTCGTGGAATTTGGAATTTTGCCCTGCCCAATAAATGCAATATATGGTGGCACTCTTCTGCATGAAATTCTACTTAAAATTCAGTATCAAAATCTGCTTCAAATTCAGCATCAAAATTCTTAGGGTTTATTCACACAGAGGAAAATGGTGAGGGATTTGGTGTGGAATTTCAGCGCTGAAAAAAAAGCCTCCGATTGACTTCAATGGGTTCCTGTAGCAGAAAAAGGAGCCCATTGAAGTCAATCGGAGGCGCTTTTTTTCAGCGCTGAAATTCCACACCAAATTCCTCAGCATTTTCCTCCTTGTGAATGGACCCTTAGCCTAAGGCCCCACTGGGCGGAAACGAAGCAAAAAAACACAGAGAAAATGCTGTGTTTTATGTTGCAGAAAAAACACATGCGGTTTTTCAGTTTTGTGCTGCGGAAATTCATATGAGTGTTCTGTTGAGTTTTTCATCGCGTGTTTGCTCAAGTTAGCCTTAGCCTCAACCAAGCAAAACAATGAGTTTTTGTCTGCGGATTTTGATGCTTTTCCGCAGCGTATCTGTGGAGTTTCTGCAACACATTCATCATGCTGCGTTTTTGCTGCGGTTTTCACACTCTCCATAGAAATCTATGGAGGAAAAACTCAGCGTTTCCGCAACTATAATTGACATGCAGGTTTCAGCGCCATTTTTATCAATGGCAGTTCGCGAGCGTATGGCGTATGCGCCGTACGCTCGTGTAGTTCTAAGGGAACTGAGAATACTATGCATCCCTTAGAACTACACAAGCATACTGCGCATGTGCAGTACGCTTGCAAACTGCCATTGATAAAAATGGCGCTGAAGCCTGCGCAGTAGCGCTCCGAAGGGAAGCGCTACTATGCAGGCGCAGGATTTCAAGCAATCCAGCCGGAAGAAAACGAAGATGAAGCCGCGGAAGAGCCGGGATCAGAGGGTGTTGCTGCAAGAAGAAAGAAGAGGTAGGCGTGCCAGAAGATGACGTGAACAGTTCAGCCAGCAATTGTAACGTCACAGCAGTAGGTGACCTGGTCAGGTATGCGGAGGGCGAGAGCACTGCTATGGTCATATACTTTGCATCTGTAGTGACCCTGGATGGTCAAGATGATAGAGAGATTGCTCAGTGATTACTCTCAGATACAATGCAGCTGATCAGCAGTAGTTTCACCTCATAGGTTCTGTGGATGAATCAGCCATGGAATCCACAAGAAGATCGAGTAAGATCCTGAAAAATTAAGTCAATTTTCAGCGCTGGATCTGACGTGGATTCCACTCCAAATTCAGCGCCATTTTCCTCTGTCTGAATGCACCCTTAGGCCAGGGCCCCACGGGCCAGAAACGCTGCAATTTGCCCGTGGCGGAAACAAAATGGTTGTGAAAAATGGACCATCGTGTAGTTTTTTTTTTAGCCAAATCCAAGAATGGCTACAAAAGGAATGGGAATATATAGGAAGTCCTTATACTTCTACCTTCTACTCCATGCACTCCTGGCTTTGGCTCCAATAACCGAAGCCAAATCTGCAACAAAAACAGCTGCGTTTCCGCAACCTGTCTGTCTGAGATTTGGGAATTGTTGTCATACCTCATCTTACTGCTTTTAATTAACTATCTATCTAATTGGTAAAAAAATTTGGATCCTAACCAATCCAGCACCTATTCCTCTAACCTTCTAATCTTATGCGTAGTGAAAGTCTTTTTGCTCACATTAGCTCGCCCAGTGTATTCGCAGTTGCACGCCTCTTCATGGTGCACGGCTGTATAAGACCATTGTTGTTGTAATAACAGCCTTTGGAAGACACAAGTGGGGATCTACTGTTCTTACAAGTGGAGGAAGACAATAAGAAGTGCCCCTGTGTTTCCCTTTCCTAGATGTTCCATGTTAAGCATCATTTATTTCTCCGGAATGGCTGGCTGTAATAATCGCCCAACGGCGAGTCATGCTGTTTATTTTCACACCATTTGCCAGCCAGGGGCATGTTAAAATTCTTCTTAGGTAAAACTCCTTGTAGATCTATTATTCTCACCATGAGAGGAACATTGCAGTCACTTCATTGTACAGCTCATTTTACAGGAATAAAATACTTGGTTAAAAATAAAATAGTGCGAATGGCAAACAGGGAGGTGAAAAGAGGGTCTTACGTTCACATCGTCTGGAGGAACAATCGAGGAGGATGCTGTGAATTCGACATGCTGAGTGAGCGCTCAGACTTACTGTACAGGAATAAGGAAAAATAAAAGGATTACTGAATGGTATTAAAGGAAGTCTACCGGCGACAAAATCACCCCAGAAGCCCTAATACCTGTCGGGACCATTCTGAGCACTTGTAGAATACGTTTTATGTCTTAAAATTCTGCGGAGATGAATGAACCTATTCGAAACAAACTGCATTTGGGAATTCGGCATTCGAAACCCACTATTACACTCTGGGGTGTCTTCAGGCCCCATAGTATATTATTGCTCCAAGGAGTTCACAAGCATATTGACAAAAAAGCAATCGCTCAGAGGAGCAGGCACCGATTCACAAGGAGAAAACACTGTTTGACTCCGGTGACCCTAACCTATTTATCTGCAGGGATGGCAGACTCTATTTAAAGAGGATCTTTCATGTCCTCTGACATTGGTGGTATTATATAGTGCTAGAAAGCTGACACTGTGAGCTTTGCTGGTATGCGCCTTGGTTTGTTTCGGTACCGATATCCCTCCACTGTCAGATGGGCAGGCCTTACATCTCAGCTTCATCATTGACGGTAAAGAGATCACTCCCTCCGGACAGTACAAGGCTTCGGAAGAGTACTGTCAGCAGGGGCGTTCCTCACCTCCCAGTATTGACACTGAACTGTAAGGCCCACCCCTATGACAGTAGACGGATAATGGTGCCGAAACTAATGGCACTGGGGCACATACCAGGAACTTTCTAACAGTATATAATACATTCAATCCAGTGGCGTAACTAGGAATGGCGGGGCCCCGTGGCGAAATTTTGACATGCCCCCCCCCCCCCCGCCGACCCCCTCCTACGCATTTCTGCTCGTTCTATTATGCCCTATAGTGGCCCCTTAACACAGTATTATCCCCCATAGTGGCCCTTGCACACAGTATTATGTCCCTTAGTGGCCCCTGCACACAGTATTATGCCCCATAGTGGCCCCTGCACACAGTATTATGTCCCTTAGTGGCCCCTGCACACAGTATTATCCCCCATAGTGGCCCCTGCACACAGTATTATGTCCCTTAGTGGCCCCTGCACACAGTATTATCCCCCATAGTGGCCCCTGCACACAGTATTATGTCCCACTGTGGACACCCATAAACAATTATTATACTCTGGGGTCTTTTCAGACTCCAGAGTATAATAATCGGAGACCCGGGGGAAAAAAACCATAAAAAACTACTGTTACTTCCCTTTCCCCCGGCTCCTACGCGGTCTTCTCCGCTGCTGTCCTTGTTCTATGACGTCGGATGTCACATGACCCGGGACGCAGGCTGGGTTCATGTGACGTCAGAAAGGACGTCAGGAAGGAGGCCTGGCAGGATCGTGGAGAAGTAAGTAACAGTGTTTTTTATGTTTCTTACCTCTCCCGGTCCACCAATCATTATACTCAGGGGTCTGAAAAGACCCCCGAGTATAATGATAGCAGCGGTAGCGGCTGTCACCGGGCCCTGTGGCAGCTGCCTCCGCTGCTATGGTGGTAGTTACGCCACTGATTCAATGTCAGAGGACATGAAAGGTCCTCTATTAGCCCCCTCGTACATGACTGTTGTACCCATTCATTTCTATGGGCTCTGTGGAGAAGGAGAAGTTAGCTCGGTAGAAGCAGTGGTGCGGACCCAAACAGTCAAGACAGGGACACAAAATGTGAAACAAGCTGGTTTATTTAGGAAAAAAAAACAGGAAAATAAAGAACCTTGACTTCAGGCACACAATAAATAAAACAAATCAAAGCCTTGACTTCAAGCAAAGACAAAATAAATACCTGCTCGTCTGAGCCACTAGCTAAACAGAAAAGATAACCTAACTATAACCTACCAGCCACACAAACCACACAGGCACAATAAAGTCTCACTGGACTCAGGGTTACAAGACAGAACCACACACCTCCTTACACCTCATGGACCTGCCCTGCAATACAGAACCAATGTTAACGTATCCAAATAAGTGCTAAATGGTTTTATTAGTTCTAGGCTAACAAATCACACGGCCACCATGGCTTACTTTTTTGTTTTCCTAGTTTGACACCTAGTATTGTATATACTGCATATGTTTTTAAATAGCATATGAATGCTAGATCATTTCACGATGTACGGATGGTTCATGCTTATACATTCATGTATTCAGTTCCTGGGAGAAGCAGAGACTATTTTTTCACATCTGCCCTTATGTTCAAATTGTGGAAAATGACTAGTTATTCCGGGACCGTTTACCATCTCACTACAAGCCCTGTGAAAAATGGCATTGCTGCATTGAATCTAAAAGGTTCTCCTTTATTGACAATATCTGAGGATATACTGCATATACAAGAGGACAAACTTCATAGAAAACCAGTTGGCCTATAAGTGTGAATTTGATATGTGGAAGGAAACCAATTCCAGAACCCGGAGAGCATCAAAATATACAAGAACACGGCAAGAAAGCAAGAGCAGTGAGGACATTAAACGGGCTGAAATGGGCAAAATGGGGAGAACAAGGCAAGCAGGCAAGCAAGAGTAGTGAATGCACCAAGAATGGGGCGAACATGCAAAAACAGGGCAAATATACAAGAAAAGGGAAAATATGCAAGAAAGAGGAGACAGTGCAAGAAGAACGAGAGCATGCAAGTATACAGGATAAAAAGGGTAATATGCAAACATGGGGAAACAATGCAACAACAGGGAGAATATGCAGAAACATTCAAGAACAGCAAAATATCACAAATAGGGAACATTTTCAAGAATTGGGAGAATGTGCAAGAACAGAAACAGCATAGAACAGGGAAATCATCAAGAAAGAGGTGAACATGCAAACACCGGGAGCACAGTGAAGAAAAGGGATAATTTGCAGAGAAAGGACATAAAGCACCTACAAGAACAGGGATAATATGCATAGAAAGGACATAAAGCACCTACAAGAACAAGGATAGTATGGAGAGAAAGGACATAAAGCACCTACAAGAACAAGGATAATATGCATAGAAAGGACATAAAGCACCTACAAGAACAAGGATAGTATGCAGAGAAAGGACATAAAGCACCTACAAGAACAGGGATAATATGCAGAGAAAGGACATAAAGCACCTACAAGAACAGGGATAATATGCAGAGAAAGGACATAAAGCACCTACAACAACAAGGATAATATACAGAGAAAGGACATGAAGCACCTACAAGAACAGGGATAATATGCAGAGAAAGGACATAAAGCACCTACAAGAACAAGGATAATATGCAGAGAAAGGACATAAAGCACCTACAAGAACAGGGATAATATGCATAGAAAGGACATAAAGCACCTATAAGAACAGAGTGAACATGGAAAGGATGAGAAAAACATACAAGAACAAGGTGAACATACAAAAGAGATGATGAACATTGAAGAACAGGGAAAATGTGCAACATTGAGGAGAGCATGCCAGAATGAAGAATATGCCAGAATATTGAAAATATGCACAAAAAAAAAAAAAATCCAAATGCAAGAACCGGGAAATAATGCAACAATACTGAGAATATAAGAGAAAGTGGAGAATATGCAAAAATTAGGAGAACATGCAACAGTGGTAAGAAAATAGAGAAGTAGGGAAAACTTGGAAGAACAGGCAGATTCTATAATGAACGAGGAGCGCGTATAATGTATACTGTATATTTACATCCTGTATATATTGTCCCTGTGTGTACAAGGGTTTAATTGCCTCAAATAAACGCTTAGATTTTTTTGGATCAAAGGTGTGCAGGACTTTTCTCCTGGTATTGCTGTTCTCTATGCTGCCGGCATATATATATATTATATATAGAAACCATATTATATATTAGAAACCTCAGACTTCAGTCATCAATTAATGATGTTCATGGTAAATATTAATAGAACACATATTCCGTGCCATTGCAGCCCTGCATTAATAGCACTTCTCTCTGATACACTGTAATATTAAGCTCTCCCTTTCCAGTTGAGCTCCTTGTTATGTGCTGCAAGTAGGGTTGAGCCGATCTTGAGATTTCAAGATCATTTTAAAATCCAATTTCCGATCATTTTCCATCCGAACCCGATCCCAATTCCGATCCTAATGCAAGTCAATGGGATTTTTTAATGATCGAAAGTCAGATTTTAAAAACAATCCTATTCACTACACAGCATGGAGTCCAAAAATTGAAGGCTTCAATTTTTGGACTCCACACTGTGGAGTGATTAAAAAGTCCGCTGGTTATTTAGTCCCCCCTGCTGTCCGGTTACCTGCACAGAACTGCTGCCACCTCCCCTCCTGATGTGTACGCCGCTCCCCGGAGCTCCGGGCCGTTGTTCTCTGTCCGTTTCTCTCTTCTCTCATTCAGACGCCGGCAGAGCGCCATATGCACCCCAGTCTCCCTAGTGAATCACTCACGTCTCCCCGCCCTGTACCCACCCACACTCTCCTAAGCCTCAACAAGCCCACCTACTCCCAGCATTAGTAACACTAGCCTAGGAAGGCGGGGGTGCGCACGGCGCTCTGCCGGCATGTGAATGAGAGAGGAGAAGACAGAGAACAACGGCCTGGAGCTCAGGGAAGCGACAGTGGTTCTGTGCAGGTAAGTTAGGTTAAGTTGCAGGTAAGGTTTGACCGATTGGGATCAGAATTCTGTTCCTGATCTTTTTTAGGCGGGATCAGAACCCAATCGCGAAATTTACTCGATCGCCGATCGGGATCTAATCTTTTCCGATCCCAATCGCTCAACCCTAGCTACAAGTCTTGTAGAAACTGCAGGAAATATTCTCATATACTCCTGAGTGCTTATGTTTTAGAAAGAATCAGGATGTGATGGTCGAGCAGAAAATGAATTCAGTATATCGAGGATAGCGCTCCCTGTCCTTCCCCCTTAGAAGGAAGACAAGGAAAGCCGAGAGGAGGATTGGGCTATAATCAGTTACCAACCAATCGGCCTATATGTATCACTAGCATAAGATTGGTTACCTACGGACACAGGCCGGCCACAATGTCCTTATTGACATGCAATAGTAGTCCAAATTGGTGAAAAGGAGTCTGTCACCAGAACCCACTATACCATCCCAGCCTCGCAGGTAGATAGGTTGGGAGCACCTGATTAATACAGTATGATGTTTTCCCCAGTGCTAGAGAACTTTCTGTTTTGCAGGTGTGTGTGCAGCAACCCAATGGAGGGGACTGGAGAATGGGAGTAGTAGTTGTGGTGATGATGTCACAGGAAGGCCAAGGATACTCAACCAAACTCCTCCAGTTCACTTCCCAGGCCTGTATGATACCTGATGGTGGAGGCACTTCCAGTTGGGGAGGGGTCCTCTCTTACCCTGAGCCATGTGATGGTGTTTGGAAGGGCCCTGTAAGTGCAGGAACGACTCAGGAGGCAGTGGTGCAGTTGAACCAAGATGTAACATTACTATGAGAACTTATAACTCATGCAGATTCTTGATGGGGGTTGTACTTTCCACTGGAATGGCTATTCTCACACTTGGGATGAGGAATGCCCAGAATAAGATGGTGATAAATGGCGCCTTTCTCCATTCTAAAATAACATATAAAGTCTCTGTTTCACTCACTATGGCTAAGAAGGATGAGCTCTACAAAGTCCTGGGGACCCATATACCTGGACATGAATGGGTTCTGGCTGGTGGTTTCAGTGATCCTCGATTTCCTTAAAGAGGACATTTCATTTCCTTGGTCACATGTGGTTTTATATACTGCTAGAAAGCCGACAGTGCGCTGAATTCAGCACACTGTTGACTTTCCCGTTATGTGCTGGAGATATTGGTGCAGTTACCGATACCTCTTCACTGTCATAAGGGCGTTTCTAACAGTCTAGCGGGGCTGTGAGGAACGCCCCTCCTGACAGTAGTGTCCATATCTCTGTACTGTCAGAGAGGGCGTTCCTTACCGCCCAGCGATGATGCTAAGCTGTGAGGACTGCCCCCGCTCCTGACAGTACTCGTCCATAGACTCGTACTGGAGTTCCTCACAGCTTAGCATCATGGCTGGGTAGTAAGTAATGCCCCCTCTGACAGTACAGGGCTATGGACAGCACTGTCAGGAGAGGCGCTCCTCACAGCCTACTAGACTGTCAGAGATGCCCTTCTGACAGTAGGCAGACATCGGTAACTGCACCAATACCTCTTGGGGCACAAACGGGAAAGCTGACAGTACACTGAATTCAGCACACTGTTGGCTTTCTAGTGGTATATAAAACCACGTGTGCCCAAGGACATGAAAGGTTCTCTTTAAAACTGTTGGCACACATTTGCCTCTATGCAGCTGGCAGTAGTTTCTTCCCTGTCTCAGGGCTGTATAGGGTGTGGATTACTTCTTCCCTCAGGGGCTGCAGAGGACTCTCAACAGGCCTCACTAGGCTGCTAGCACACACTCAACTAGGTGATAAGGAACGTCCTTCAAAGTACAAGACTATAGGTACTATATACTATAAGTGTACCCTCGGGGAGGGGGGGGGGGGGTGACAGTAGTAACAGTCATACAAAGTGCTGAAAGTCATAAGCGATGCAGAGGTACAAGAAGCACCTGAGCTCTCAGGGGGCCCAAAGAACTTACTGCTGCACAAATAGACATCAGTAGAGATGAGCGAACAGTGTTCTATCGAACACATGTTCGATCGGATATCAGGGTGTTCGCCATGTTCGAATCGAATCGAACACCACGTGGTAAAGTGCGCCAAAATTCGATTCCCCTCCCACCTTCCCTGGCGCCTTTTTTGCACCAATAACAGCGCAGGGGAGGTGGGACAGGAACTACGACACTGGGGGCATTGAAAAAAATTGGAAAAAGTCATTGGCTGCCGAAATCAGGTGACCTCCATTTTAGACGAATAGTGGATTTCAAATCCGGGTCATATGAGAATGTGAACTTTGTGACTATGAGACAGGGATAGCTGTACAGGCAGGGATAGCTAGGGATAACCTTTATTTAGGGGGGAATGTTATTAAAAATAACTTTTTGGGGCTCTATCGGGTGTGTAATTGTGATTTTTGTGAGATAAACTTTTTCCCATAGGGATGCATTGGCCAGCGCTGATTGGCCGAATTCCGTACTCTGGCCAATCAGTGCTGGCCAATGCATTCTATTAGCTTGATGAAGCAGAGTGTGCACAAGGGTTCAAGCGCACCCTCGGCTCTGATGTAGCAGAGCCGAGGCTGCACAAGGGTTCAAGCGCACCCTCGGCTCTGATGTAGGAGAGCCGAGGGTGCACTTGAACCCTTGTGCACCCTCAGCTCTGCTACATCAGAGCCGAGGGTGCGCTTGAACCCTTGTGCACACTCTGCTTCATCAAGCTAATAGAATGCATTGGCCAGCGCTGATTGGCCAATGTATTCTATTAGCCTGATGAAGTAGAGCTGAATGTGTGTGCTAAGCACACACATTCAGCTCTACTTCATCGGGCTAATAGAATGCATTGGCCAGCGCTGATTGGCCAGAGTACGGAACTCGACCAATCAGCGCTGGCTCTGCTGGAGGAGGCGGAGTCTAAGATCGCTCCACACCAGTCTCCATTCAGGTCCGACCTTAGACTCCGCCTCCTCCGGCAGAGCCAGCGCTGATTGGCCGAAGGCTGGCCAATGCATTCCTATGCGAATGCAGAGACTTAGCAGTGCTGAGTCAGTTTTGCTCAACTACACATCTGATGCACACTCGGCACTGCTACATCAGATGTAGCAATCTGATGTAGCAGAGCCGAGGGTGCACTAGAACCCCTGTGCAAACTCAGTTCACGCTAATAGAATGCATTGGCCAGCGCTGATTGGCCAATGCATTCTATTAGCCCGATGAAGTAGAGCTGAATGTGTGTGCTAAGCACACACATTCAGCACTGCTTCATCACGCCAATACAATGCATTAGCCAGTGCTGATTGGCCAGAGTACGGAATTCGGCCAATCAGCGCTGGCTCTGCTGGAGGAGGCGGAGTCTAAGGTCGGACCTGAATGGAGACTGGTGTGGAGCGATCTTAGACTCCGCCTCCTCCAGCAGAGCCAGCGCTGATTGGTCGAGTTCCGTACTCTGGCCAATCAGCGCTGGCCAATGCATTCTATTAGCCCGATGAAGTAGAGCTGAATGTGTGTGCTTAGCACACACATTCAGCTCTACTTCATCAGGCTAATAGAATACATTGGCCAATCAGCGCTGGCCAATGCATTCTATTAGCTTGATGAAGCAGAGTGTGCACAAGGGTTCAAGCGCACCCTCGGCTCTGATGTAGCAGAGCCGAGGCTGCACAAGGGTTCAAGTGCACCCTCGGCTCTCCTACATCAGAGCCGAGGGTGCGCTTGAACCCTTGTGCAGCTTCGGCTCTGCTACATCAGAGCCGAGGGTGCGCTTGAACCCTTGTGCACACTCTGCTTCATCAAGCTAATAGAATGCATTGGCCAGCACTGATTGGCCAGAGTACGGAATTCGGCCAATCAGCGCTGGCCAATGCATTCTATTAGCCCGATGAAGTAGAGCTGAATGTGTGTGCTAAGCACACACATTCAGCACTGCTTCATCACGCCAATACAATGCATTAGCCAGTGCTGATTGGCCAGAGTACGGAATTCGGCCAATCAGCGCTGGCTCTGCTGGAGGAGGCGGAGTCTAAGATCGCTCCACACCAGTCTCCATTCAGGTCCGACCTTAGACTCCGCCTCCTCCAGCAGAGCCAGCGCTGATTGGCCGAATTCCGTACTCTGGCCAATCAGCACTGGCTAATGCATTGTATTGGCTTGATGAAGCAGTGCTGAATGTGTGTGCTTAGCACACACATTCAGCTCTACTTCATCGGGCTAATAGAATGCATTGGCCAGCGCTGATTGGCCGAATTCCGTACTCTGGCCAATCAGCACTGGCTAATGCA
Source organism: Leptodactylus fuscus (assembly GCF_031893055.1). Taxonomy (NCBI): domain Eukaryota; kingdom Metazoa; phylum Chordata; class Amphibia; order Anura; family Leptodactylidae; genus Leptodactylus; species Leptodactylus fuscus. The sequence continues at coordinate 31,881,891 of NC_134268.1, forward strand.
TTGTATTGGCTTGATGAAGCAGTGCTGAATGTGTGTGCTTAGCACACACATTCAGCTCTACTTCATCGGGCTAATAGAATGCATTGGCCAATCAGCGCTGGCCAATGCATTCTATTAGCGTGAACTGAGTTTGCACAGGGGTTCTAGTGCACCCTCGGCTCTGCTACATCAGATTGCTACATCTGATGTAGCAGTGCCGAGTGTGCATCAGATGTGTAGTTGAGCAAAACTGACTCAGCACTGCTAAGTCTGCATTCGCATAGGAATGCATTGGCCAGCCTTCGGCCAATCAGCGCTGGCTCTGCCGGAGGAGGCGGAGTCTAAGGTCGGACCTGAATGGAGACTGGTGTGGAGCGATCTTAGACTCCGCCTCCTCCAGCAGAGCCAGCGCTGATTGGCCGAATTCCGTACTCTGGCCAATCAGCACTGGCCAATGCATTGTATTGGCTTGATGAAGCAGTGCTGAATGTGTGTGCTTAGCACACACATTCAGCTCTACTTCATCGGGCTAATAGAATGCATTGGCCAATCAGCGCTGGCCAATGCATTCTATTAGCATGAACTGAGTTTGCACAGGGGTTCTAGTGCACCCTCGGCTCTGCTACATCAGATTGCTACATCTGATGTAGCAGTGCCGAGTGTGCATCAGATGTGTAGTTGAGCAAAACTGACTCAGCACTGCTAAGTCTGCATTCGCATAGGAATGCATTGGCCAGCCTTCGGCCAATCAGCGCTGGCTCTGCCGGAGGAGGCGGAGTCTAAGGTCGGACCTGAATGGAGACTGGTGTGGAGCTATCTTAGACTCCGCCTCCTCCAGCAGAGCCAGCGCTGATTGGTCGAGTTCCGTACTCTGGCCAATCAGCACTGGCCAATGCATTTCTATGGGGAAAAGTTAGCTTGCGAAAATCGCAAACTGACAGGGATTTCCATGAAATAAAGTGACTTTTATGCCCCCAGACATGCTTCCCCTGCTGTCCCAGTGTCATTCCAGAGGTGTTGGTATCATTTCCTGGGGTGTCATAGTGGACTTGGTGACCCTCCAGACACGAATTTGGGTTTCCCCCTTAACGAGTTTATGTTCCCCATAGACTATAATGGGGTTCGAAACCCATTCGAACACTCGAACAGTGAGCGGCTGTTCGAATCGAATTTCGAACCTCGAACATTTTAGTGTTCGCTCATCTCTAGACATCAGTATTATCTATGGAAATTTCTCTAAACACGTTGTATTAATTCTATATTCATCCAATCTTTTATCTGATCCTGCCGATCATACACAGATGAGTTTTGCTACGTTGGCGCTGCTTATCTCTTCCTGCAGACACAGTCTGTCACAGATCACTTGTGCATGAAATCCCTTCTCCCATAACAACCACTGACATGTAGTGCTCCTTGTCTTCTTAAAGTGTAACTAACCTTTTGATCAACATTTGCTTTTCTTTAATAAATATTGCAATATACTTACTCACACATTTTGTCTCCTTTCTGTGAGATCCTTGGCTGAAATCCACTTCTGTTGCTTTTGTACCTCTTGCTGCTTCTCACTGGGATTTATGGGGTTCAGATAAAGCAGGATTTGGGAGGGGAGGGGTTACTTTAAAAAAGCCTGTGATATCATATGTATCTGTTACTTGGCTTGTTTACAGAATGGGTCTGAGCTGTAATACCAAGAACAGCCACTATACAATGAACGGCACTGTTAGGCTCTATTTAGATCACATTTTTACATACATTTAAAAAAAAAAAATGGATGCAAAAATGGGTGCACACGGATGGCCATTTACATAGGCATCAATGTTGAAATAAAAAACTGATCCGCTACTGTCCATTTTTTTGAAGGACACATAAAACATAGTATACCAAACTTTTGTATCCGTCCAAAAAAAAAAAGGACAGCAATGGATCAATTTTTTTTTCATTTTTAACACTGATGTCTATGTAAACAGATGGCCATGTGTTACAATCCTATTAATATTATAAAGGTGAAAGTTTGTGAGTTTGGATGTTTGTTGGTTTGTGTGTTTGTATGTTTGTTCCTCAATCACGCAAAACCCGCTCCACCGATATTTTCCACAAACATAGTTACTACACAGGATTGCGCAATAGGCTACTTTTCGTCACAATAGCGCGCATACGTTTTTCCCAGGACCCCCACAAAACCCAAACTCACATCACTATCTCTGCAATCTCACACACTTTGGACCATAGCAAGCCACAAAATTCATATTACCCTCTACAGCAGAGGTCAGCAACCCCTGGCACACGTGCCAAGAGTGGCACTCCTGCCATATTTCACTGGCACGCCAGCAGCACAGGACCTGCAAGAGTTAAATGAAGTCGGAGCGTCCCTTCAGTGCTCTGCTAGAGCTGAGGCATAAGGACACTCCCCTTTTCTCACTGCCCTCCAATGAGAGGGGTGCAGGAAACCCATGGGGTGGAGCTTAATCGCTCAGGTCTCTGCCTGCTATAGTGATAGCTCCTGCCGTCTGCACCCTGCAAAGGTTCCCCGAAGAGGAGAGGAAGCTGCTAGCAAAGTGAAAGTAAAAAACACACAGGTCCCTTCCTTTAGTTCCTATTCTCATTAATGTCGGGCATTTGGGGTTATTAGTTTAGTGTTAGTAACTCCATGTGCCTCACATTAATAGGAATAAACCCCATCATGTCCCTCATATTAACCCCTGTGTGCCCCATATAAAGGTTACTAATATGTGAGACATATGGAGGTACTAATAAAAAACCTCAATAATGAAGATACTTAATTATTACCTCCAAGTCTCTCACATATCAGTAACTCTTACACAAGGGTTAATGTGAGGGACATGATGGGGTTAATTGCTATTAATAAGAGGCACATGGAGTTTCTAAACTGTCATGTACAGGGCCAGACTTTTATCTACAATTGGTCCTGTACATTTCAGTGGGCCCATACACATAGATCCTGTTTTTGCGGCTGTGTGTCTGGGACAAATTGAGCTGTAAAATATAGAGCAGCATTCAACACAAACGTCTCACGTATTCTCAGAATTACAGCAAAAACAAGATACACAGTTACATTTTATATCCCATACCTTATACACAGTACGAAAACCTTACCCGTGCCTGTATATACACACTTCTACAGTCACCGCAGACGAAGTCGCAGGTACCAGCTAGTAGTAATGTAAGGGACACACAGGTGCATGACTCGTTACAGAAATCAGACATCTGCCTGGTAATGAGCTGTGCACCTGTATATGGGCTGTATATCACATAACCATGGACTGAATATCACATGATTGTGGACGATATATCACATGACCATGGACTGAATATCACATGATTGTGGACGATATATCACATGACCATGGACTGTATATCACATGACCGTGGACAGGGCCGGTTTTAGAAAAAAAGTGTGGCACTGGGCAAAACTAAAAGCGGGGCCTTCACTCTTGAAGCGGTTCTAGTTATTATATAGAGGCCCCAATTAGGGTATACCCCCTATCAGCTTTACAGGCCCAAATGGGCAATTGGCGCGGGGTTTCGGGGAATAAGCCATTCTTTGATATAAACCTATTAGACAGGAGCTGTGGCCTAGACGCCTCGCTCTACATCACCATTTAGAAATCGAATTATTACTCTGCGTCTCTAATCAGAATATGTAATATGTAATCTCCTTGTATAAACAGACCTGAGGGGGGTTATGGCAACAAACAAACTGCTTGGTTTGCGATGGGACGAGTCTGAACAGAGACATGTTCTTTGAGCAATTTTAAGGTGTTTATTTAAAAAGTGATTTTTTTTTTTTCTCATTACAAGTATATCAAATCATAAGGAACCTGCGCAGGTTTCCATGACAGCGCGAGATATGTCACTACTGCATTCTTCTTGACAGATCAGGAATGCATTTGTGTAACCCCCACCTACTGTACATCTGCAAGAGTGATCAATTATTCTAAAAAATCATGAAAGAAAATTGTGCCTTATGTATGCCTGGCCTGCGCTAAATGGAGCGAGCCGTGGTCAATGTGAAAATGTGATCGTTATACAGCCATACAATATTCATTTTATTATAGAAGGCGTATGAGAGTTAAAAAATAAAGGGCTGTATTTATATCCTGGAAACAGCGCCTCTAATTTATCTATGGTTGCATCTGGTATTACAGCCCAGTCCGAGTGGAGTGAATAGAATGAGGGAAGATACAAGTCGCAGCTAGTAACAAGTAACCATAGGATCCCATAGCCAAACTTGTAGTGGGCCCCTCTGTACCATGACTTGAAAAGTGTATGGTCTCCTGTACACACGAGGATAACTCAGTGATGTCACAGTACAGAGATAATACACACAGTGATGTCACAGTACAGGGATAATACACACAGTGATGTCACAGTACAGGGATAATACACACAGTGATGTCACAGTACAGGGATAATACACACAGTGATGTCACAGTACAGGGATAATACACACAGTGATATCACAGTACAGAGATAATACACACAGTGATGTCACAGTACAGGGATAATACACACAGTGATGTCACAGTACAGGATAATACACACAGTGGTGTCACAGTACAGAGATAATACACACAGTGATGTCACAGTACAGGGATAATACACACAGTGATGTCACAGTACAGGGATAATACACACAGTGATGTCACAGTACAGGGATAATACACACAGTGATGTCACAGTACAGGTATAATACACACAGTGATGTCACAGTAAAGGGATAATACACAGTGATGTCACAGTACAGGGATAATACACACAGTGATGTCACAGTACAGAGATAATACACACAGTGATGTCACAGTACAAAGATAATACACACAGTGATGTCACAGTACAGGGATAATACACACAGTGATGTCACAGTGCAGAGATAATACACACAGTGATGTCACAGTACAGGAATAATACACACAGTGATGTCACAGTACAGGAATAATACACACAGTGATGTCACAGTACAGGGATAATACACAGTGATGTCACAGTACAGGGATAATACACACAGTGATGTCACAGTACAGAGATAATACACACAGTGATGTCACAGTACAAAGATAATGCACACAGTGATGTCACAGTACAGGGATAATACACACAGTGATGTCACAGTGCAGAGATAATACACACAGTGATGTCACAGTACAGGAATAATACACACAGTGATGTCACAGTACAGAGATAATACACACAGTGATGTCACAGTACAGGGATAATACACACAGTGATGTCACAGTACAGGGATAATACACAGTGATGTCACAGTACAGAGATAATACACACAGTGATGTCACAGTACAGGGATAATACACACAGTGATGTCACAGTACAGGGATAATACACACAGTGATGTCACAGTACAAGGATAATACACACAGTGATGTCACAGTACAGGGGTAATACACACAGTGATGTCACAGTACAGGGATAATACACACAGTGATGTCACAGTACAGGGATAATACACACAGCGATGTCACAGTACAGGGATAATACACACAGCGATGTCACAGTACAGGGATAATACTCACAGTGATGTCACAGTACAGGGATAATACTCACAGTGATGTCACAGTACAGGGATAATACACACAGTGATGTCACAGTACAGAGATAATATACGCAGTGATGTCACAGTACAGGGATAATACACACAGTGATGTCACAGTACAGGGATAATACACGCAGTGATGTCACAGTACAGTGATAATACACACAGCGATGTCACAGTACAGGGATAATACACACAGTGATGTCACAGTACAGGGATAATACACACAGCGATGTCACAGTACAGGGATAATACACACAGTGATGTCACAGTACAGGGATAATACACACAGTGATGTCACAGTACAGGGATAATACACACAGCGATGTCACAGTACAGGGATAATACTCACAGTGATGTCACAGTACAGGGATAATACTCACAGTGATGTCACAGTACAGGGATAATACACACAGTGATGTCACAGTACAGAGATAATATACGCAGTGATGTCACAGTACAGGGATAATACACGCAGTGATGTCACAGTACAGGGATAATACACGCAGTGATGTCACAGTACAGTGATAATACACACAGTGATGTCACAGTACAGTGATAATACACACAGTGATGTCACAGTACAGAGATAATACACACAGTGATGTCACAGTACAGAGATAATACACGCAGTGATGTCACAGTACATGATAATACACACAGTGATGTCACAGTACAGGGATAATACACACAGTGATGTCACAGTACAGGATAATACACACAGTGATGTCACAGTACAGAGATAATACACGCAGTGATGTCACAGTACATGATAATACACACTGTGATGTCACAGTACAGGGATAATACACACAGTGATGTCACAGTACAGAGATAATACACACAGTGATGTCACAGTACAGAGATAATACACACAGTGATGTCACAGTACAGGGACAATACACACAGTGATGTCACAATACAGGGATAATACACACAGTGATGTCACAGTACAGAGATAATACACACAGTGATGTCACAGTACAGGGATAATACACAGTGATGTCACAGTACAGGGATGTGATTCTCATGGCCTTAAAGGAGTTGTCCACTTTTACACCAATATTGAGAGAAATATTAATGTTTGTATAATAAAAAGATATACAATTTTCCAATATACTTTCTGTATTAATTCCTCAAGGTTTTCTATATCTCTGCTTGATGTCATCCATTGTTTAGTTCTAGTTGATAAAAATTAGACCATGGTCATGTGATATACAGTCTATGGTCATGTGATGGACACACAGGTGCAAATCTCGTTACCAGGCAGATATCTAATTACAGTAACGAGCTGTGCGCTTGTGTGTTCATCACATGACCAGAGACTGATTTTTTTTTTTCACTAGGAGTAAGTGGAGATCTAGAATACCGTGATGAATTGATACAGAAAGTACAGTCATGGCCAAAAGTTTTGAGAATGATACAAATATTAATTTTTACAAAGTCTACTGCTTCAGTTTTTCTAATGGCAATTTGCATATACTCCAGAATGTTATAATGAGTGATCAGCTTAACAGCAATTACTTGCAAAGTCAATATTTGCCTAGAAAATGAACTTTATCCCCCAAAACACATTTCAACATTATTGCAGCCCTGCCTTAAAAGGACCAGCTAACATCGTTTCAGTGATTGCTCCATTAACACAGGTGTGGGTGTTGATGAGGACAGGGTTGGAGATCAATCTGTTATGATTAAGTAAGAATGACACCACTGGACACTTTCAAAGGAGGCTGGTGCTTGGCATCATTGTTTCTCTTCTGTTAACCATGGTTATCTCTAAAGAAACACGTGCAGTCATCATTGCACTGCACAAAAATGGCCTAACAGGGAAGAGTATCGCAGCTAGAAAGATTGCACCTCAGTCAACAATCTATCGTATCATCAAGAACTTCAAGGAGAGAGGTTCCATTGTTGGCAAAAAGGCTCCAGGGCGCCCAAGAAAGACCAGCAAGTGCCAGGACCGCCTCTTAAAAGAGTTTCAGCTGCGGGATCGGGCTACCAGCAGTGCAGAGCTTGCTCAGGAATGGCAGCAGGCAGGTGTGAGTGCATCTGCACGCACTGTGAGGCGGAGACTCTTGGAGCAAGGCCTGGTCTCAAGGAGGGCAGCAAAGAAGCCACTTCTCTCCAGAAAAACCATCAGCGACAGACTGATATTCTGCAAAAGGTACAGGGAGTGGACTGCTGAGGACTGGGGTAAAGTCGTTTTCTCTGATGAATCCCCTTTTCGATTGTTTGGGACATCTGGAAAACAGCTTATTCGGAGAAGACAAGGTGAGCGCTAACACCAGTCTTGTCTCATGCCAACTGTAAAGCATCCTGAAACCATTCATGTGTGGGGTTGCTTCTCAGCCAAGGGAATCGGCTCTCTCACAGTCTTGCCTAAAAACACAGCCATGAATAAAGAATGGTACCAGAATGTCCTCCAAGATCAACTTCTCCCAACTGGCCAAGAGCAGTTTGGCGATCAACAATGGCTTTTCCAGCATGATGAGCACCTTGCCATAAAGCAAAGGTGATAACTAAATGGCTCAGGGAACAAAACATAGAGATTTTGGGTCCATGGCCTGGAAACTCCCCAGATCTTAATCCTATTGAGAACTTGTGGTCAATCATCAAGAGACGGGTGGACAAACAAAAACCTACAAATTCTGACAAAATGCAAGCATTGATTGTGCAAGAATGGACTGCTATCAGTCAGGATTTGGTCCAGAAGTTGATTGAGAGCATGCCAGGGAGAATTGCAGAGTCCTGAAGAAGAAGGGTCAACACTGCAAATATTGCAAGGCTGCATTAACTCATTCTAACTGTCATTATAAGCTTTTGTTACTCATAATATGATTGCAATTATATTTCTGTATGTGATAAAAACATCTGACAAACACACATAAAAACCAGAGGGCAGCAGATCATGTGACAATAGAAGATTTGTGTCATTCTCAAAACTTTTGGCCATGACTGTATATTGTACAACTTTCCATTATACAAACAATAACACTTGTCTGAATCTGGACAACTCCTTTAAATCATGAAAATCTCACCTTCCTGGATGCCATAGAAAGGTCTACACAAATCCGCATTGTGGATTATTTCACATATTTTCTCGTGACCCATCACAAACCTTCATTTTTCTTGACTTTTTCTCGAGATTTATGTCACTGTCTAAAAGCATCTTCAAGTGCTCTATAATTTTGCTTCGCATTTGACTGCGTTGTTAGAGGTGCATTTGCTCCTCCACAGAGCCGTAGATTTAGCAATCGGTTTTCAGGCCATGTTCAGTTTTGCCTTGCTATCTGCTAGCTGGTTAAGTAATAATTAGTATTCAGGGGGCACGCGTAGCCTGATGACATTGTCATGCTAGATTATGTCATTACAAGGACATTACAGATCTTGGGATAGAAACACTGTAAGGCTTTTGTTTATTTGGGCTGCAAATTTCCTCTTTCCATATGAATTGCAATTTCATAGCAATGCGCAGCATTTGGTGGCTATTGAGCGCAGCTGGTGAGTCACGAGGCGGAGACGTCAGAACCGGTCTTGATGTTACAGAATTATAGGCCAGCTTGTATCCTGACTAACAGAAATGAGAACCACAAATTAGAAATTTGTCCTTTTCAGTTTTTGAATGTTTCATTTTTACATAGTGTTCGCTTTGGGGTTGGCAAAGTAGGCAGTTGCCTAAGGAATTCCTCTAAATTTTCCAGCCACCATTTTTCGGCCACCATGGGTGGTATTGGCATTCAAGTCGTGTTTTCCGACGCTGTTTAGGCCTACATGAATAGGTCTATTCATGAGGGAGTCAGGGTTGTCTGCTTTGTCTGTATAGCAATAAATGTTGATTGTTTATTTCTTCATTTATCGTTATGTTCTCTATGCTTCATGTGACTACTTGGATAGGGAGTACAGAGGTACCAGTCACTACCGGGCCCTCTCAGCTCCATAAAATATACCTGTATTCTAAATCAGTGATCCCCAACCTTTTTTCCACCAGGGACCAGTTTCAACAAGACAATTTTTCTATGGCCCAGTGGGGGCGGGGAGGGGGTGTGGTTGGGGGCAGGGTTAAGCATGGGGGTGTAGATTACTGATGACGGACACTGCAGGTTATGAAGATGGCTACTGATGACGGATATCACTCCTAATGTTATTAACTTCACTACAGCTACATTACAGATCACAGCGACAAGTGAAGTGTAATGTAGTTGTCCAAAGTTTGGTAGGCGAGTGCGGGGTGGAGCCAAGACCCACTGCATGTCCTGCATAGTACTAGAATCCTGGACATACAGCGGGTCCCGGCTCAACCCCACACTTTGCTCACCTTATCCCGATGAGCAACAACCAAGCGTCAGTGCTGTGATGCCGGCTGGCGGGTCCTGGCTCAACCCCAGGCACTCGCCGGCTCCACAGCAGCTGCTGACTCCTCGCCGCCGGTACGCGGATCGGTGCAACATGCCCTGCGGCCTAGTACTGGTCCGCAGAACCGCGGTTGGGGACCCCTGTTCTAAATGATGATACAAGGTAGGTAGGGGCACAATTATAAATGTATTTATTTTTATGTAGATTGTGAGCCCCATATAGGGATCACAATGTACATTTTTGTCCTATCAGTATGTTTTTGTAGAATGGGAGGAAATCCATGCAAACAAAGGGAGAACACACAAACTCCTTGCAGATGTTCCTGGAGGGATTCAAACCCAGGACTCCAGTGCTGCAAGGCTGCTGTGCTAACCACTGAGCCACCGTGTTGCCCCCACATTTGCAAATTTTGCATTGGAACCTCGGAGCTTCAAGTTATGCCTCCTTTTTTTGTTGGAGAATCCGATTTTTGAGCAAAGTCTATATCCACAGAAGATCTGTGCATAGTTCTCCAAGATGGCGGGAACAACCTCCCTGCCCAGTTCTGCCAAAAACTGTCTGCAAGTACCAAGAAGAACTGATGGAATGCCAAGGGCAAAGGTCACACCGAATATTAATGGGATTTACATTTCTCTTTTCTTTATTCACACTTGATTAATTGACAAAAATAAACTATTAACCCTTCTATTTCTGAAAGCAATTTTACTTTGCAGCATTTTTTCCCCACACTTACATTCAAGTTAATAAATATCAGTGGGTGCGTTAGACTTATATCCAACATGGCGGCTCAGTGATTAGAGTTATTGGTTAGGTTTGTATCCAACCAAGGACAACACCTACAAGGAGTTTGTATGTTCTCCCAGTGTTTGGTGGATTTCCTTCCGCACACCAAAGACATAGTGATAGGGTGTGTAGATTGTGCTGCAGAATAGGTTGGTGCCATAAAAAAATCCTTTAGGAGAACGTCTAGAAACCTGGAGGTGTATCTAGGCCTTCTTTTACCAGGGCATACTTCGTAGACTTGTATCTAAATACCCGGGCCAAGGCTAAATGGTTTGTTGGCCTGGTGGGTTCTTACCCTTTCTTTGCTAACCTAGAAACCAAACATCGTGTCACCCTATTCTAAATGCTTGTCTTATACGGGTAAATGGTCATCTAAGAATAATCATCAGGTGTTCCTCAAAGAAGGTGAACCTGCTGCACGCCAACACTTGGGTTCCTCTTCCCTATACAATTGTCAGTTCAGAAGTTGAACAATCTCCAAGCAATACATGTTCGGCTTCTACGGACTTCAAAGTGATGTAACCTTAATGTAATTATTCTTAAGATGCCTCCTGTGCTCCTTTTGAAGTGCGGAGAGTGCTGGGAAGACGCTGTCTCCTTGCTGTTAAACAATAGGTGCGGTGCGTTAGCCTGTGGGTGTCACGAAGACAGTGGGGATGAAAGAACTTACACCATAGTACCCCTCCCCTTTATGGACAAAATTACTTATCTATAAATAAAACACAGACACCACAGTTAACTTTTCTTGCGTGGGGGAAAGTCGGCCACAGCTTGTTTATTTATAAAACTATAAAACGTAAACATAAGGTTGCCATGGCAACCAAAAGTGTAAACATGAAGTGCAAAACATTTGCATAAACAGGGGAGAATAGACCCCGCCCATCGCGCAGAGGGGCGGTCTTAACCAAATCTCCCCTACTTCCTCTGCATAACCGCTCTCCAGATGTGACTGTCAAAATAGAGGCGAGGGTGCACTGAAAGAAAAAGAATCAATTACTACAAGCAGCAAGCGTCTCCGACGCATGGCACTCAAACAAAGAAGAATACAAAAACACTGAAAACATAACCTAAAATACTCATAACCATCCGAATGCCTAAACACACGTATGTACAACTACTCCCAGTTTTTTTTTTTTTTTTTTTTTTATAACCGTAAACCAACTGGCACGAGCAGCATATCAACGCACATCACCCATTTTTTTTTTTTTTTTTGCCGCAATTCTCCTTGTAAATAAACATATAATTATAGATATCTTTTTTTTTTTTTTTTTTTATATACGAAATCCAAAAGAAACGAAAGGAAAATAAGAAAAGGGGTGGGAGGGAGGGAAGAGACGTTCTCGCCGCTTGTCACAGGCTGCCGGCTGCCGATAGAAAAGGCCGAGGGGGCGTGCCCGCACGGCTAAGAAGAGGCAGGCGAAACCATTTACACTGAAACAGCAGGGGGGGGGGGGGAGAGACAGAAGGAGGAACAGACCATGGGACGGTAAGTATAAGCGGAGAAGAGGAGACAGGTAAGGGGGAGGGAAAACGTTTAACCCTTTGTATACCACACCCCACTGTCTCAAATGTACTCCTGCCGTCCGTCACTACTCATGTTTAAGAGCGAGGAGCTATGTGACATGCAGCCATCTGCTGTCACTGCCTATATACTGTCAGATGGCATCACTGTGTCACTCAGGACCTTGGATTTCTTCGCTCGGTGCTACTTTAGAGGATGTAATTCAACATTAATGAGAGCTGGAGTGCACTTTATTATTTCCTTCCTGGGGTATCAGAATTTGGCTCATTTGTATGCGGCGGAGGAAATCAGACATCTTCATTTATATGACTTCCACATAAAGAACAGGTGCAAGTGATTTGGAAATCTGCTGCAAAGTCAGTTCTTGAGATTTGGATGGGTCACACATTGAGAGAGTCTATTAAAAGTACCGATTAAATTGTCTTTGTACATGTTTGGTGGGAATGTCACACTGGAGACATAAAAATGGCTCCTCACGTATCAGGGAGATACGAGACATAGATAGAGTGCTATGGATTGGGTCTAGGGGTGGTGTGATGGGGTCACCCCATTTAGCCAGGTACTACTACTAAGCCTTTGTAACGGTAAGTCAGAGTGGTGGAAGATGGTGAAAAGGAAAAGGGTGGTGAGAGTCTTCTGCCAGCACTCAAGCCTCAGGAGTCTGGACAGGTATCGGCTGTACTAGGCCTGAGGAAGAAACTCCAGCATCTTGTCTCTACGTGTCGGGTTTTGCTGTCCGCTTGAAAAGTTGGACATCTTTGGGAATGGACAGTTAAGGACACCCACGGACAGTAAAAGAACGCACCCGATCTCCATTTAAATCAATGCAAAATGTCACGGACACAGCTAGTGTCCGATGCTAATGTCCGCACAAGATTTTGAACGAACATTAGCAGCGGACACTAGCTGTTGGACACCGACGGTAGTGTGAACGCCCCCTAAGATGTCAGTGAATAATAAGGTTTTCACAGGACTTGATAAGAATCCCTGAATAGATCCAGTTCAGAGATCCTGGAAATTGTAATATCCTTCTACTCACATCTCTTGGGGAAGAGGGATATAGATCAGGATATGATGTTGGCTTTCATGGCAGAAACTATCCCTGATGACTCCCTGTTGGCATTTTGACAGAGATGATCAGGGAAGAGGAAGTCAGACTGGCCACTGATGGGCTTACCCTCAAAAAGTCACCAGGGCCAGATGGCTTAACATCTGTATTTTATAAGACTTCTACGAACATCTTGGTTCACAAGCATCTTCTGGCGATTGCTGCCCTGGTTCTGATGGTAATTCACCGGTGAAGCCTGGGAGGGTCCTATCAATTCCATAGTCCATTGACACTCAGAGATTGCTCAAACCAGGATCTGGGGGTTAGTTTGAGACTTTTTGAATTCCATCAGGATCCCTTTAAAGTTTAGGGACTTGGCCTGGCGTTGCTTCCATGGGAAACTGTATGTGAGGGATAACCTAAAATACCCTATATACAGTACTTGAGTATAATCCAAATTTTTCAGCCCAGTTTTTGTGCTGAAAAAGCCCCCTTCGGCTTATACTCGAGTCAGCAAAAAAAAAAAAAAAAGACATTTTTTTTATTTTTTTATTTTTTTTTTGGGGGGGGAGTCTATGACCAGCCACAATATCAATGTATAGAATCTCCCATGCAATAGTGAAAAAAAAAGATTTAAAAGAAATAAAAAAATAAAAGTTGTAAATCCCTCCTTTCTCTAGAATACATATAAAAGTAGAAAATGACAGTGACCTACATACACATCAGGTATCCCGGTGTCTGAAAGTGCACGGTCTACTGAATATAGGGTATCTGCAGTGCCCCTGTTCCATCGGGAAGGGGTTAATAGGAGCACTGCAGATCCCCTCAGCCAGGCTGAGTTCCACGTGGGGGAAAAAAACAGTCCTCAAGCTCAGGGAAGGGGCAGACAGACAACCAAAACACCCCCTCCCCTTCCCCAGCAACTACTGCACCCAAAAACTCTGACCATTTTAATTTTTGAAATTTTCCAGTAGCTGCTGCATTTCCCCCCCTCGGCTTATACTTGAGTCAATAAGTTTTCCCAGTTATTTGCGGTAAAATTAGGGGCCTCGGCTTATATTCGGGTCGGCTTATACTCGAGTATATACGGTACATAAGTTCTGAGGAAAGGGGTTGTTCCTGAGAGGATTATGGCAACATCCTGGAAAGCAGGACGCGCTTCTTGCCTCAGGATGGACGCTGCCATAAGTTTGCTCAGGTTGCTTGGTCTCTGTTATGTATTATTCAAGAACCTCGGTGGTTGGGACCAGTGCACTTTATTCCTAGTTTGGTACTGCACGTGGAAATCACGTTGTTTAACCAGAAATCTTCCCAGTGGATGAGATGGACAGAAACATTCTTGGTAATCTGTTGAAGGAGCTCTCTGCCGTATGAGACGTTGGGTACAGGGATGGCCGCTCTTCTTTAGAAGGAGTTCCCTTATAGCGTGCCTTAACCTACACGTCTCCTCTACCCTGGTGGTGGGCTGGTGATGGCATTGTAGCTTTTTGTTTTATTTTGAGTAAGATAAATGGAATATACGGCTCATAGACCGAACTTGTGCTTTGGTGTGTGATGGGTCAGTTCTGATAGGTGAATAAGTTGTGTATATGGATAATAAATTGTGCACATTGTATATGTTGTGAATTGGCGACTTGGGTGGGGGAGGTTGTAGCTAGGTGGGGTGGGGGGACTCTTGTAATTTGGACTAATAAGTCTGGTTCACTAGACATTGATAGGATGATGACGGTCAAGATCAGGCTTCACTTTGTGTTTATTAGGTTAAGGGATTATTTTATTATTGAATTATTGGCATTTTTATTCTTATATTGAATAGAAAAAATCTATATATGTGAGATAAAGGGATTATCTTGTGGTAATGGACCATGGGGGGGGGGGGTTAGGTATTTGTTTTGTTTCTATTATTATCTTTCTTATGAATCACAGTTCCTCATGTCGGTCTCATACAATGGCGTCAATGGCTGGACCAGCTACTTTTTGGTTTTCTGGGCGTCTCATGACTGTACATTTGTTTTATAACGCTGTGTATGTTGTTCATGGTGTATTGTTAGGATTTATATTTTTAATATAAATGAAATACGGGGAATGCAAGTGCAGGAAGATACAGGACAAGTGAACCTAAGTGAGCCTTAGGGCCCGTGCACATGATGTAACACGGCGCTCATTCTGACACGTAAACTCGTGTCAGAGTCAGCGCTTCAAAACAGGATCCCATTGACTTCAATGGGTTCCGTCTTGTGCGCGCTACACATTGAAATCAATGGGAGGCTTTTTAACCCATTGATTTCAATGTGTTACGCACGTTAAACGGAACCCATTGAAGTGAATGGGATTCTGTTTTGAAGCGCTGACTCTGACACAAGTTTACACGTCAGAATGAGCGCCGTGTTACATCGTGTGCACGGGCCCTTACAGACAAATAAGAAGGGTACTGATATAATAGAAGCAACAAGCAAAAGCAGTACGGTATTCTGGATGAGGACATAAAGATATAAAAATTCTATAGTTCTCCACAAAATGGAGGACTATAGGATCAGATGGGAAGGTTACAGACAAAGATGAAAAAAATATCTTGGTTAAGAGTTCAATTTCTGGTGTGGAAGAAGGAAGAAAGGGAAGTTACAGAGGAAATGTGGAGAAAGCCGACAGCTGAAGAGGTTTATCAGCGAAGGAAAAGATTGCAAGAAAAGACAGATAAGCACGAAATGGAAATGAGAAGAGAGGAAGAGGATAAAGGTTATTGATGAAGAAGGATAAGGGAGAAGATGAGATGGAAAGAAGGAGGACAGGATGAAGAGGTTACATCTGAAGGAGACAGATAAATTAGAAGAATACAAAACAAGGATGAACATGGCGTAAAGGAAGAAGAGACCAGCAAATGAAGACGTAGAAAAAGGGCAGGTGAGGGAGAAGACAAGCAAGCGCTCAGGTAATGGAGAAGGACACAAGAAACACAGAGATAAAGGGCAGCTAAGGAAAAATGTACGTGAAGGAAATAGACTCCAAATAAGAACATCAAGAGACTGGTAACAGAGACAGACCAAGAAATACTAAGGAAATCACTTGGGTAAGGTAAGGGTCCAGAATACAATAGGATGATACAAGCAAAAGAAGAATGATAGAAGTGAAGGAGAAGAAAACAGTCATAGAAGGAAACAGAGGAGAAGGATATAGGAGCTGACATAAGGAAACGGTTACAGACAATGGAGGAGGATACAAGAAAAGGAGACATTAGAAGGAAGTGGAATATAGAGGAATAAGTAAAAATGTGAATGGGAAAGATCCAAACAAAAGAGAAAGATACAAGAGAAGGATAGGGAATTAGAAGAATGAAATTAGCTTTATCTTGTAACCAAGTTGGGATTGTGGTTCAAGTATGAAAAACCATTGTGAAGAAGATAGAGGAAAACAAAGGAGAAGTAAAAGGAAGGAAGAAAGGAAAAGAACTTCCCCCATACCCCAAGGATGGACAATAAGGTCCTCACACTATGCCCTAGCACTAAAGAGACTGTGCAGGATTTCACTATTTATGACCTGCCCTTAGAATACATAATCGATATCAATTATCCCAGCACCCCTGCTGAGCAGCTGTTTGCCAGAGACATACAATGCAGACAAGTTATAAGCCAGGGACACTACATCCATGAGAAAATATAAGGACATCATGGCTGAGTTTCTAACAAGTCCCAGACCATAGAAAGTTCCTGCATACATGGTCATATCCATTGGTAACTGATCAAGACAAAAGATATCACCACTGAGATGGTTAGAGAAAATCTTTAAAACGTGGCAACATTTTTAATTATTTTTATTTGCAAAAATTTTTTACTTTTAATTGTCTACAAATCCAAATATGATCATGGAAAATCCCTTTAACTTGAAATGACGTATCTAAGCTTCCCAAATCCTACTAAATATGAGAATGCAATTCATTTTTATTCTCCATTCTATATCTTCCAGTGATTTTGAACTCCAGTTTTGGAAATTTCTCTCGTTCCCCGTTATATTTAGTTTTGTCAACTTTTGTCTATTTTACGACAAAAAGATCAGGTGAAGGATGACATAAATCAGAAAAGGAACCATGACAAAGACTGGCTCGTACCCTAAAGGATTCCTTATATAGCAAGTGAAACGTAACGAAAGACACATGTGGATATTCTCACATCTATGTCTACAGTGCAGAGTCTTATGCCTTATTTTGTTCTTTAATATGCCATATCCCCTGATGAAAATACAACAGATCCAGGGGCAACACGGTGGCTCAGTGGTTAGCACTGCAGTCTTGCAGTGCTGGAGTCCTGGGTTCAAATCCCACCAGGAACAACATCTGCAAGGAGTTTGTATGTTCTACCCGTGTTTGCGTGGATTTCCTACCATATGCCAAAGACATACTGATAGGAAAAAAAATGTACATTGTGATCCCTATATGGGGCTCACAATCTACTGTACATTAAAAAAAAAAAGACAACAGACCCTATTATAATCCATTTTACCCTTTAGATGCTGCAGCACTTAAAAGGTTTTGCCACTTCCAGTTCAAGTCGGAATCTAAACAGATGGATGAATCTTGCAAATATTAAGGAAACGAATCCCACGAGGTTTGCCCATTTACATCTGCAATCTTATATCAAAACCTTGATACCCCATAACGCTAAAACATGCTGAGAGGGGTTCCCACCACCCTGACAACATACTTCCCCTGAAGGTTACATAGAGGGATCCGGGTGACAACTATACTATCGTATCTCTGCTGTCAATTGTATAACATGCATGTGACTGTATATGAAGACGCAGGGCAGCACTTTCTGGCACGTTGTAAACTCACATAATTATGGGTTTTCTGTCCGACTTAAAGTGGAAACTAATCCTACTGAAATATTTGGCAGAATATTACAGAAAAGGGTGAGGCGCGTTACCTTGTGTCTGACTGCATGTTTTTCACAGTGGTTATGTCCCATAAAACCTGGCATTTTTTCCGTATAGTGATGGCGGGGTCGTGTTTATGCAGAAGACGTCTGTCCTCATGTGACATTACTGTCGTATCTCCTAATACTGGTGCTGGTTTTACATAGGAAATCAAATCAATGAAATCTATGTTCTCATTCTGTGATGGATGAGAGCAACGGACATTAGTGTGAACACACCCTGACTCTGTATAGGGGCTGTACAGATAAAACAGTATAAGACTGCAATGGGTTTTTTTATATTTAGGATGCATTAAAACGATATAAAATGATTTTTGTCCGTAAATGTGTCCATAAATATAACAATAACAGCTAATGGTACAGTTACAATGTAAGTTTATTCCGGTGCTTGTACATGACAGATTGTAGATTCTACATATTTCCTGCCCATTACGGACAATAACATTTATTAAGTTATGGGAAGCAGCCATGTACTGCCCATGGAAAACAGGTCAAATGAAGTCCAAACGTCTAAAACGGAGTCCGTCTGCCCCATTGGTGTGAATGAGTATGTTGCGGTATGCTTTTTTGGGCAAATGTATTCCATGACAGAAAGGCCAGCAGAAGGGGGCAACGCGGTGGCTCAGTGGTTAGCACTGCATCCTTGCAGTGCTGGAGTCCTGGGCTCGAATCCTGCCAGGAACAACATCCGCAAGGGGTTTGTATGTTCTCCATATGTTTGTGTGGATTTCCTCCCTTTCTACAAAAACATACTGATAGGAGCAAAAGAAAAAAATGTAAATTGTGATCCCTACATAGGGATCTAAATTAATTAATGGAATCTACATTAATTAAAAAAAAAAAAAGAAAGAAAGGCCAGCTAAGGTTAAGCTAAGGCCGGGTTCACACGGAGTTACGTGCCGCGAGATTTGGCACGTGTACACCGCGTGACCCTTTGCGTGCCGTACACGCTCCCATTCATTTCAATGGGAGCGGGGAGCGTATGTGCCGCGCTAGTTTGCAGCCGTGCATTTATTCACGGCCGCAAACTAGCACGGCGCATACGCTCCCCGCTCCCATTGAAATGAATGGGAGCGTGTACGGCACGCAAAGGGTCACGCGGCGTCTACGTGCCAAATCTCGCGGCACGTAACTCCGTGTGAACCCGGCCTTAGCTTAACCTTAGCTGGCCTTTCTTTTTTTTTTAATTAATGTAGATTCCATTAATTAATTTAGATCCCTAAATCCGTGTGAACCCGGCCTAAGGGTGAACAAAGTCTGAATGATAACATATTGGATACCTAGAGCCACCACTAGAGGGAGCTGATGAGCTTACTACATATAGTTATACATTGAACTCAATGATGTACAGGGAGCTTCCATGTCTCTAGTGCAGTGCCGCATCTTCAATGAAGTGAAGGCCTCGTGGAATAAACTGGGGGAAGGAATTTTCTTTTTTTAACCGGCCACTACTTATTGTATTATTGCAATAGATAGCTGATAGATAATTTATTCTTACTACTCTTATTATTTATGTCACAACACTGAAGAACGCCAGGACGCTGCTGGAGATGACAGCGGAGGCCGGACGGGACACGAGCAAGGATGGGTAAGCAAATTATATCGGCCTTCTTTGGGTTGCAATTCCAATGTTAAGAAGTGAAATTTAGGGCTCTTTCCACCATATAGATACTAATCTACATCTACCAATCTCCTCTGCATCATATGTGTGAACATAGTGTTACCCTAGATTCAAATGACATGTATTCCATGTGTTCGCTGGATTTACCGGCCTGAACTTCATGCCAGGAGTGGAACTCTTAGCAGTATAGTTATCTATGATGTCCACCAGTGACATACTGTCCCCTACTGTAACCGTCTCCTGGCATACTGTTCAGGTTGGTAAATTCGGGGACCAAACAGACCAAGTTTAACGGGTGTGAACCTAGCCTTAGCCAAGCTTCTAGAATGCAGGGGCAGTTACATTTTCCTATCAGATGGAGATATAAAGACTAGAGATGAGCAAGTTCTCCCGTTTCGAATAGCACGCACCCATAGGAATGAATAGACGCAGCCATCACACAGGGGGTTAAGCGGCCGGCCACCGACAAAGTCAGCGTGCCGGCCGCTTCCATTCATTCCTATGGGTGACGGCCGTTTCGCATAGCACTCGCTCATCTCTAATAAAGACGTTTGCTGTAGCTATTTATATAGGTTAGCCGTAGGTTGGTACAGACAGACGGGCTATAAACTATGTAGAATCTGCATTTATATAGGACCGATCTGATTAATATGCTGAATTCACCAAGGCTGTTTTTTACATTCCTGTGAAAGCTAAATATACTTAAATATAAGCACGACATGGTAAGCGCTAACAGGCTTAGTACAAAGTAGGAATATAAAGGTGATTTTCCAGCTGATGAAATAAATTAGCATCTTATACAATCCCTTCTAACCATCCCCGTATACAATGACTAGAAGTCTAAACCTATAGATACTATACACCAAGTAGTGTCATGGCCCTGCAACTCTGCATTATCTTACAGGAGCCCTGGTGGTGCAGGCTTGTAGACTTCTCTAGAGCTGCACCTTTTCTCTAGATTTGTTGCATTCTAGATTCCCATTTACTTAGCCTGTGAAAAGTATTTTTAATCAGAGATGCAAATGTACGCAGCAGCCTGGTGCTAGTTCACATTCAGCAACATACATTTTTGTCTTGAGAATCTCTTACGTACCATCAACGCGTTTGTGAGATCGGTGGAAATAGCCCTACTCCTTCAGCAACTGGGGGATACACATTAAAGGGGTTTTCTAGTACTTTTTAGTTGAAGATCTGTTGGGTCCAACACCTGGGACCGCTGATGATCAGCTGATTGAAATGGCAGCAGCTGTCCCTGAGCACCGTTTCAGCTTCATAGTCTATGGGATGTCATGTTCATCGGTGAAATGTCCTGATCGCGGCTTAGTTCCATTGAAGTGAATGCGCTGAACAGCAATACCAAGCACAGCCGCTATAGAGGTATACACATACTGTGCTTGCTCAGTAGTGAAGGGGCTACAGTGCTTACCCAAATACTGCGCCCTCTTCAGTCCAGTAGTTCTTATCCGCAGCACCTACCTCCCCCAGCACTGTGAGGTGTACCCCCTGGGCTACGCGTACCACAGGTTTAGAACCACTCCATTAAATAGCCGGCCTGTACTATCTACACGGTAGGCTCGGCCCATTCACCTCCAATGGTAGGGCCAGCTGTAGACACAGATTTTTTGTGCAACTTATAATGTAGTCTTTATAGGTGGATTATTACAGAAAGTAAACTCTGGCAGTGATTTCGTTGATCCTTGCTTTTTCTTATGAAAATGAATATTACAGAACCTTGGAACATATGGATTGCATACATTTGGTGTATAGGAGACACTCTTGCTGTTGCACTGCAGCTATGGCAACCTCTGCTCGCACAAGGATTAGGTTTACTATCTGGGGAGGTAACGCTGGGGAGACAACTCGCCACCTACTGCTGGAGGAATTGGTTTTATTACATAAAAGCAGCTGTTTTGGTTTAATTAAAGGCCGCACCGCCGATCCTGGCCGAGCACTTATACCGGGGATGCCATCTGCATATTAATGACCGAGTTTACCCATAATGGAGAGATTCCTAGTCTTCATGTATCTGCACGACATTATTCTTTTTTTTTTTTTTTGGGGGGGGGATTTTTGGAAACAGTGTATAAAACAAGATAACAATAAAGACAAAATAAGGGATGGAGGGATGATACCCTGAAACCCAAACAAGGAAACAAAGAACACGCAAAGGGTAAACCAAAAAACAGAGAGAGGGGAGAAAAGAAAGGGGGGAAGGGATAACTAGGATCAGAGACCGTTCAAAATGCAGTACGTGTCCCAAGGGGACCAAATGGAAAAGGCATCTAAATTATTGTTTAAAGTAGCGGTCAAGAACTCAAGGCATCCTTAACCCGAGCCAGAAATTCAATGATGGGGTCATGCTCCGCCAATGTTTTGCAATGAGGGTCGTGCAAAGATAAAGAAATAGTTTGGAGGTCTTTCTACCCAGGTGCCTGGGAGGGAGGTTCAGAAGATAAACTAGGGGATCTAAAGGGACCCCCGTATGAAGAGAGCATCAGTTAAGGCACTGACCTCCCTCCAGAAGTCCAGGATAGCAGGACAAGCCCAAAAGACGCGAAACAGGGTGCCAATGGAAGCGTTGCAGCGCCGTCCCCCCTGCACTACATTATTCTTAATATTATTACTATTATTGTGCACTAGGATCGTGTTTGTTTCCATTACCTGGACTGAAGCGTGGACTATATAAAGAGCCTCATTACCATAAAACCTTTCAGAGACCCTTCCCGAGGATCCAGCCCACTTGAGTTCATATAACGATGAGTGTCTTCCCAGTAATGCAGATATGAGCTCAATTTATTCTTCCTTTGAAGGCTCAGCGGTAGATTACTTACAAGTTCCCTTGGAGACAGCTTCTTCTAGTGGGTAAATACAAAGCAAAATATTCTTCACCAATGCAAAATATTCTCCATGTGTATTTTGTCCATAATTGCATGGCCCATGGAAGAGCAAGGACCATTAGCTGGTTGTGGGGTCAAGGAGCTCACTGTATAGGTCATCAGTACGGAAGGTTCAGAGAACTCCTTAAAGGGATTCTACCATTAAAAACCTTTTTTCTGTGGCTAACACGTCGGAATAGCCTTTAGAAAGGCTATTCGTCTCTTACCTTTTAATGGGATCTCCGCCGCGCCGTTCCTTAGTAATACCGGTTTTTACTGGTATGTAAATTAGTTCTCTGGCAGCGATGGGGGCGGGCCCCAGCGCTGAAAATGCAATGAGGGCGTCCCCACCGCTGCCCGAGAACAGGATCCTGCGCCGCCTCTATCGTCTGCTGGATCCTCCCCTTCTTTCTTCGTCTTTCTTCTGACGCCTGCGCAGTTGGCTCTGCCATTGAGACACTAGTAGAGCCGACTGCATGCGCGCAATTTCAGCCTCGGAACTATGCCCGCGCATGCGCAGTCCGCTCTACTAGTGTCAGAGCCGACAGAGGTGAAGCCGCCGAAGAAAGACGAAGAAAGAAGGGGAGGATCCAGCAGAAGATAGAGGTGGCGCAGGATCCTGTTCTCAGGCAGCGGTGGGGACGCCCTCATTGCATTTTCAGCGCTGGGGCCCGCCCCCATCGCTGCCAGAGAACTAATTTACATACCGTTAAAAACCAGTATTACTAAGGAACGGCGCGGCGGAGATCCCATCTAAAGGCAAGAGACGAATAGCCTTTCTAAAGGCTATTCCGATGTGTTAGCCACAGAAAAAAAGATTTTTAATGGTAGAATCCCTTTAAGGCTAAGACTCCCTTGACCCCTGACATTAAGGAAATGTAGCATTTTTGGCTGCTTCAGCAACACAGTGGAGCAAATGAGCAGGCTCAGACTGGCCCACAAGGGAGCCAAATCCCTGCTCCTTTAGAAGTCCATATTGTTTTTTTAATAGGCTGTTAATCCAGTCAGTAACAAACCCTATTAACTAACCGATCCACGCTCCTGAACATTGCAGCTTTCCACTTCCTCTTCTGCCTTCAGGGGGCCACTGCATAGTACATTACATCATTGCATCACATGAAGTGTGGTGAACAGGGCCCATTGATGGCTGAAGGGGGAAGTGGAAGAGGCCGTGAGCAGGAAGAGGGATTTGTAAGTGAAGGATGCAGCCAGTTCTTCACATTTCTGCCAATCTGGTTGTACACAATGAAACTGGATCCAAGAAAAGGGGAGAAGTGGAGACCTGACCTGGGATAAGGGGTCAGTATTAGTAATTGTCCGTCTGCTCTCCGGACTCACCTGCTCCAATGTTGTGACGTCATGTGCACCCAGAGCAGAGAGACAGAATCAGGGAGCTAATACTGTTGTCCCCTCCATACAGTGGCCCCTTCATTGGTCTCCCATATTATATGTGTACCAGTGACGGGGCCATTATATTGTATAGTGGCAGTGATGGGGGGCCAATATCCAGTGGGGGGGCCATTAGGGGAGAATATTTAAGTCAAAATTAACCGCCATCACCAAAATCATTCGCAATTAATTGCCTAGTCCTACCCCAGGGTATAACAGATTCATATCTGATTCGTGGGTAAAGAACCCCCAAAATTTTGGGTTCAGGTCGAACCTGAAACTTTTGGAAAATTCGGGTTGAATCTGCTTCAAACCAAACTGATTCACTCATCTCTATTGGCCGCTTTCTGCAGAGTGACTGGGGAAGGGTAACATTATATCGCCCCAGTTATCTGCCCTTCTCTCCTAATATACCAAGTCATACTGTCCTCATATATCACATATATCCCTGTGACCCACTTTCTGCCATCTACTACAGCGAGGCACCAACCATTCGCCCTATTCACACCTATTGATAACATGAGTGGGCAACGTGAGACAGAAGGAACGAGAGAACAGGAGCGATCCTCTCCCCCATCATCAGTCTTCATTTCATTTCCTCGATTCTCCCGTGGATTTCACACCCGACATCAGCTAACATAGGTTCGTCCTTTGGTTTTTATTTCTTTCACGTCTACGTTACATGTCGGTGACTCATCTGTGACTTCCCACCTCCTGAGCCCAGCTCCATCGTGATGACTAAATGCTGGGGTGATGTAACGCATCAGTAAGTGTGGCGATAAAAATGTCACCAATATCCCACTGTAGATCACATTTCAGTTTATGTTCCCTGAATTACATGAACAGCTTGTAAGGATTTTCAGCAGAGAATGGCCCGTCTGGAGTTTCAGCTCGCTACATACATATGCACATATCTAATTGTCACCCCTGGGAATCCCTTATAATTCATTATTAAAAACTTTTGTTGGAGACTTGAAGATGTTCTGGTATTTTGTAAGTGCATCATAAGAAGACTGTCAAAATTGTACAGATTTAAAGGGAGTGTGTCACCAGAACCAGCATATCCACCGAACCCAGAAGATAGATAGGTTAAGGTCATCAGAACCAGCAGATAGATAGGTTAGGGTTACCAAAACCAGCATATCAACAGAGCTCTGCACATAGATAGGTTAGGGTTACCAGATCCCAACATATCACCCCAGCCCTGCAGATAGATAGGTTCGTGTCACCAGACCCAGCATATCACCCCAGCCCTGCAGATAGATAGGTTACTGTCACCAGACCCAGCATATCACCCCAGCCCTGCAGATAGATAGGTTACTGTCACCAGAACCAGCATATCACCCCAGCCCTGCAGATAGATAGGTTAGTGTCTCCAGTACCAGCATATCACCCCAGCCCTGCAGATAGATAGGTTCGTGTCACCAGACCCAGCATATCACCCCAGCCCTGTAGATAGATAGGTTATTGTCACCAGAACCAGCATATCACCCCAGCCCTGCAGATAGATAGGTTCGTGTCACCAGACCCAGCATATCACCCCAACGCTGCAGATAGATAGGTTAGTGTCACCAGAACCAGCATATCACCCCAGCCCTGCAGATAGATAGGTTAGTGTCACCAGAAACAGCATATCACCCCAGCCCTGCAGATAGATAGGTTAGTGTCACCAGAACCAGCATATCACCCCAGCCCCGCAGATAGATAGGTTAGTGTCACCAGAACCAGAATATCATCCCAGCCCTGCAGATAGATAGGTTAGTGTCACCAGAACCAGAATATCATCCCAGCCCTGTAGATAGATAGGCTAGAGTCACCTTAACCCTGCTGTTCTGTTCGGGTCAATATGACCCGAAATGATTTTTGAGACCCTGCAGATTTTTTTTAATGAGGATTTGAAACTAGTGGTTCCTTGACTTTTCCTCATTTGTGGAGCTCTAAATTTTTTTTTTTTTTTTGTCTTTTTTTTTTGTTTACTTTTTGCTACACGCTGATTGTTACACTTGTACTGTTCGGGTCAATATGACCCGATAGCATTTTATACTGTTCTACAGGTCTCTGATTATTTCTGACTGCAAAAGTTATGTTTTTTTATGTGTACTTCATCCCCAAATGGTGGTGGTTTCACTGTTCTTATCAGTAAGCAAGTAATTACTAGTCTGTTTGTGAGAGAGGAGACTGGTTGTCTATCATTCAAAGGGTAAAAGTTTGTGGAATTCCGAAACCGGTCGCCACATATTTAGAGCTACAATGTGTCTTGAAAGGTTTCATGACATTTCGCGAGTACTGCGGTTTGATTCTAAAACAGATAGAATGGAAAGAAGAGCTAAAGATAAACTAGCCCCTATTAGAAATGTTTGGAATCAATGGGTAGAGATTCTACCAAAATTGTATAACAGTGGTGAAAATGTAACTGTTGATGAGCAACTGGTGGCTTTCTGAGGTAGGTGCTCATTCAGACAATATATACCAAGTAAGCCAGCAAAATATGGCATCAAGATTTGGACACTTTGCGACAGAAAAAGTTCATATGCTCTAAATGTTCAAGTGTATACAGGAAAAGCCCCTGATGAAAGACCTGAAAAAAATCTGGGTATGCGTATTGTTCTAGATTTGACTCATGGACTAAAAGGACAAAATGTCACATGTGACAACTTTTTTTACATCCTATCAACTAGGCCAGATGTTGAAGAAAAAACATCTTACCATGCTGAGTACTATAAGAAAAAACAAACCTGAACTACTGCAAGGTATCCTTAGCAAGAGAGAGGTGTACAGTTCAACTTTTTATTTTTCTGGAAATACAACTGTTGTTTCTTATGTTCCAAAAAAAAACAAACAGGTAATTCTCATGAGCACAATGCACCATGACCACGCCGTAAGTGATAGAGAAGACAGAAAGCCTGACATTATTTTGGATTATAATGCCACAAAGGGAGCAGTTGATACTTTAGACCAAGTAATATCAACATATACAAGCAAACGCAAAACCAATCGGTGGCCAATGATTTTATTTTATAACATACTGGATGTTTCTGCATACAATGCATTTGTCTTATGGTGAGAAATCGACCCCGATTAGAACCGGAATAAGCTGCCTAAAAGAAGATTATTTCTTGAGGAATTGGGAAAATCCCTGGTGAGGCCATATATTGAGAGCAGAAAAGTGACCCCCAGAAGTGAGGGAGCAGCAGCCATTGTAAAAAGTGTCCAGCATGCTCAAGAAAGAGATTCCACATCCACAGCCTCCACCAGCACAGCTACCAGCAAGAAAAGGAAGAGATGGAGCTTCTGTCCATCTTCCTGTGACAATAAGACTAATCTGACATGTGCTGGATGTTCAAAATATCTGTGTAAAGGACATGTGTCTTATTATTGTGCTCAATGTAAAAACACATGAACATGTTCAGTGTTTTCTTTTTTCTTTCTAAAATGGTTGAAGTTTTTATGATTTTTCATTTGTTGATTTATAAAATTTGTTTTCAAAAAGATAAATGTCATGTTTTAGTAATAGTAATGTAAAGCTTATTTATTGTTTGTGTGCAGAATGTCAACAATCAAAGATAATTGCAAAAAGCCTGTGTAACCTTTTTATGAAAAAAAAAATAATTAAGTTTGAATTTAAATTTTTCTTTTGTTTATGATCAAACATGTTCACATACAGTATTTCAATGAAAAAAATATTCAAATAAAACAATTAGAATAGCTAAAAATCAAGAATTAATAGGTCGGGTCATATTGACCCGGGAACAGTACAAGTGTATAGCAAATACGAACAGAACAGCAGGGTTAATAAAACAGTGAGCTACTGCTTGGTTGAACCAAAGAGCTCATTTGCTTATGGACAAAAACAGCACTATCTTGGCAAAGAGGCACTGACTGATTCACAAGGAGGAAATACCTATTTATTCAGGTGACCCTAACCTATTAAACCTGTCAGGTCCATTTGGGACAGTAAACCAGCACAGGTATAGGGTTTAATCGCCCTGTTTTAAATCCATCTGTGCACGCATTTTTTAAAAAATAAACCTTTATACTTACCTAATGATGAGTCTGACAAGTCTCATCGGTCCTTCAGTGAACTCAAGGACGTGCACCCGTCTTCACTTCACCAGTGCAGAGACTACAGCGGCAAGAGGAGCTTTTTTTATTTTTACTGCAGGTACAGATGTCCCAAATCACCCTGTAACATCATCCAGTCTGTCTGGGACAACATGAAGAGACAGACGGATTAGAGCAAGTGTACATCCACAGAAGATCTGTGCTTAGTTCTCCAAGATGGCGGGAACAACCTCCCTGCCGAGTTTTGCCCAAAATGGTCTGCAAGTACCGAGAAGAACTGATGGAAGGCAAAGGGCAAAGGTCACACCGAATCGAACCTGAAATTGGTGCGTTCAGCTTGTGTACATCTAATGTCTGGGCTCTGTACACTTTATAGGCATCTTCTCTCCCTTACACTTAGTTTCGGCTCCCTGAGCACAGCGTCGGGGAGAGACACCTTAGATGTTTTAGGATTTGATTACATTCCAGAAATCCGCTGGGTGTAAACGCTCTTAATTTTAGCTGAGAAATCTGCATGTAGATGAGTGATTTGATTAACTATGTTACTTTCACACGGTGCAATCTCTAAATTATGGAATAATAATTTCCAATATGATTGACAGTCGCTTCCAGCAGATATACATTTGCATGTTCTTCAGACACAGGGGTTTCTAAGCTCTGCTTCACTTCTAAAATCTTCTACCTTTTATTAAATATACTATTATTTTTCTACTGTGGCTAGGAAAATCATGGCTACTTTCTTCCAGAAACAGCGCCACACCTGTCCATGGGTTGTATTTCGTATTGCAGCTCAGATCTATTGAAGGTAATTGGGCTGCACTGCAATACTACACACAACCTGTTGACCAGGGTGGCACTGTCTTGGAATAAAGCAGCTATATAGACCTAATATTGTACAAGCACCTTATACATGAGCTAATGGAATATACACAGTAGAATATATAGCAGGGATGTAATGGTGGTGGTATGGAGGGGTTACAACAGCAGAAAATGCAGAGAGAAGAGGAAGCATAAAAGCGAGGGGAGGGGGAAACGCCAGAGGAGACAGAAAGAGCAAATGATGATAAGAGAGCCAGGGGAAAGAACTAGAACCGGGGTCCCTGAGGCCATTAGCAAAATGGATTATTGATGAGCAAATGTTTGCAGTTGGACTGCGCATCCGCCCCACGAGGCAGGAGACATGAGAGATGCTACATTTGTTTGGATGTTAAACAACAAAAGCAAAAGACAAGCACTCGTATCATTACATTTACCCTGACCATGGCCGTCCTGCAGTGTCATTGTGATGTCTTGTGCTTGCCATACACATGAGATATTTATCTGCAGATCCAGATTATATTAGTGGCATCAGAATCGTAAATGTATGCCCATCGGAGATTGGGATTCTCACCAGACTTAGCTGGATCTGCCCAAAGTCTGCAAATAAGGCCCAGTTCACATCTGTGTTCAGTATTCCGTTTGGGGAGACCTCTTGAACGGAATATTGAACGCATTAAAAAGCAGTTAGCTAAGAAACCACACAGACCCCATAGACTATAATGGGGTCCGCGTTGTTTCCGCACGAAACGTGTGGAGAGAAAAGTGCTGCTGTGTGCATAGTGGACCTGAGCTGCAGTATCGGCTCACGGCCATTATACAGGGCACTGAGCTATCTGCTTCCAGCTCTGTGCACTGTATAGTGGACCTAAGCTGCAGTATTGACTCCCATACATTTTTCAGGCCACTGAGCTATCTGTTTCCAGCCCTGTGCACTGTATAGTAGACCTGAGCTACAGTATCAGTTCCCATACATTGTTCAGGGCACTGAACTATCTGTTTGCAGCTCTGTGCACTGTATAGTGGACGTGAGCCGCAGTATTGGCTTCCTGCCATTATTCACGGCACTGAACTATCTGCTTCCAGCTCTGTGTACTGTATAGTGGACCTCAGCTGCAGTATCGGCTCACAGCCATTATACAGGGCACTGAGCTATCTGCTTCCAGCTCTGTGCACTATATAGTGGACCTTAACTGCAGTATCAACTCCCATACATTTTTCAGGTCACTGAGCTTTCTGTTTCCAGCTCTGTGAACTATATAGTGGACCTGAGCTGCAGTATGGACTCCCGGGCATTATACAGGGCACTAAGCTATCTGCTTCCAGCTCTGTCGCACTGTACAGTATAGTGGACCTGAGCCGCAGTATTGGCTTCCAACCTTTAAACAGAGCGCTGAGCTATCTACTTCCAGCTCTGTGCACTGTATAGTGGACCTGTGCTGCTATATTGGCTCATGGCCATTATACAGGGTGCTGAGCTATCTGCTTCCAGCTCTGTGCACTGTATAGTGGACCTAAGCAGCAGTATTGTCTCCTGGCCATTGTACAGCTCTGTGCACTGTATAGTGGACCTGAGCTGCAGTATCAGCTTCCATACATTGTACAGGACAGTGAGCTATCTGTTTCCAGCTCTGTGCTCTGTATAGGGACCTAAGCTGCAGTATTGGCTCCCGGCCATTATACAGGGCACTGAGCTATCTGTTTCCAGCAATGAGCACTGTATAGTACACAGATCAAGTACACTCAAACAGCTGTTGGTCCCTCACCGCTAAGGCAGCCATTAATAATAAAAGCATGGACACCCCCTTTAATTTCTACTGCATAGGTATAAATGATAGTGTAATTCCTGCGCTGGCAGTGTAATATGTGGTTTGCTCATCATATGTGCAAATTCTTCAGTGATTTCTCCCTTGATGATAACTAAACAGCACCGACACTTTGTAATGTGAATTGTTCCTGGAAACCAAGTCAGCCGGGACCTAATCCTTCCACTGTATTTCCAAAAATGAGCAGGATTTGGATTATGAGATTCCACGACTGTGAAGCTTCTTCTCTTCCAAGAGAACGTTATGCTGATCATTCCAGCAATATGCCCATGCAAGTTGTTTGCACCTATGCTGTGAGCTCATTGGCAGAAGCGCGTGTGGCATTTGTGTGGGTGTAAAGCTTTCAGGCACTGCTGTCTGATTCCTTTTTCTACAGGAATATTGATAATGTCAGAGTGAATTAGCCCGCTCTCTTCAGCCGAACAATGAATGTCTCATTTCATTTCAATCTCTGCACACAAATTGCTAAACAGCCAGGGCGCACTATTTTCTTTTGGTGGTTTTAACACATGAACTGTCATATTTTGGGTCCCCGTTTTGGTTGCACACATACTGGCAAAAACAGGAGCCTATCCCAGCAGAGAGGAAACCCCTGTGACCTGGCGATCAGCGGATTTTGCAAAGGAAGTTGCTGTTGGCTTCTCATTTCCTGTGCAGTGGTCACTACAGGGGAGATGTAGTATTACATGTGGTCATACCAATAAATGGCTTCCATGTGATATATGGATAAACCAGAGTCAACGGAGCAAGAGCACAGAACGTGCCTATAGGAGTCATCCTATGTGAAATTCTTATATGTGTTATCTATAGGCCTGATTAAAGGGGTTCTCAAGTCAAGAGTCTTTTTTTTTACTTACTTTCTCCAATGGTTTTTAGATGCTGTTGCTTAGGGTTCTGGGCTCGTTCTGACTCCTGGTCACCTTATTGGAAACAGCACCCGGTCTCCAGGTCGCTCCGCCTTCTCTATTTTCTCTTCTATTTTACCACTAGTGACCTGTACTATGGGGGCTGCCTTTACTATACTCTGCCAACCAAACAGCACAAGTAACCACCTGTTAGGAGTTTGGCAAGAGCCTCTGCAATGGTGTGTGGAGGTTGCTGACCTTCTCCTCTCTGCCTCTCCCAGCCCTCTTCTTCACGGTCTCAGGGAGAAGATCGGAACCTCTGCGGCGGTGTGTGGGGGTTGCCGGTTCCCTCCTGAGCTAGACCACAGACTTCCAGGGCTGGGGGTCAGACAGCAGGCCGGAGATTATTTAAGATGGGCACTTGCTATGGCTCGCCGCTGGCTATTCAGTTTACCCTGGAAGTTAGCTCTCTCTCTGCCTGTGTCCCATGTGCCTCTGCCTTGATCCCCTGTTTTTGACTCTGATTCTGCCTCCTGATTTTGTACTGTGCCTTCTCCTGTTGACAACCCCGGCTTACCATTGGACCTCTGCTCCTTGAACCTGTTTTTGTACAGTTCTGGGAGGGAAGAGGAGGCTGAGTGACCTGCAGGTTGGGTCCTGACTCTGATCATAAGACTTGGGGTCAGAACCAGCCCAGAAACCCTAGGGAAAGCATTCTAAACCCCATATATGCTGTGGTAGGGGTGGTTTGTGACATAGCAAACATACTGTGTATTTAGTGCACCCAAGTTGTGCCTATGTCTGCAGAGCACTAGTTTTTGGTTATGGTAGCTCTGATACGGTCAAAGCTGTGTTTATGACTAATTGACCAATAATCCTGGGTAACTGTCATCATCCTAATTAATTAGGCTGAGTGCCAGGCGGTAAAGAAGTCACAACACTATGTGTTGCTATTTGTTCCTCTCTCAGCTAAGAAATGTGTGCTGATGCCCTTTTTATTAAAAACACGGGGGTTAAATAGTAGCAGAGAAAGGAAGTGATATAACAACAACGTAAGTTTTCATATTCATTCCTGATTGGTATGATACATCTCAATCAAACAGAAAAAGTTTAAGCAGTGCCATATATAGCCAGCTACTCCCGGTCCTGCGTGGTAACCTTGGGGAGCCTTCCTCTGGCAGCAAGCCAAGCATTTGTTTTTCTTGCACCCATCCTGGATACAGGCACCATCTTATCATATAACATTATACCAGTTTCAAGCATAAACAACTATATCAAGCATTCAGCTTTTAAGGATAACAATGTTTTTCATACATTACATGATAATAACCTTCACAGTTCCAAAGTGTCAATCTCTATGTTCAGAGCAGTGTTGGGTGACAATCACACTTGAAGATCGGTGCTCACATAATTACGTATATTTGTTATGTCAGTCCAGGTAGCTGCAACGGGGCTAAGGAATAGCAGTAGGAAATCTCGCCCTGCACTACTCCCACTAGCTATCCCGGTCCCTGCCTCACGGGTGTGGGTCGGCTGTACTCAGGCTAAGCCTGACCCCGACGGCTCCTCTCTCACTGATACCGTAGGCCTAGAGGGAAGTGGGAGAAGGAATGCCCTATAAGACCTCTAGGGACTGGAGACTAAAGGGGGTCACCCCTAACGAACAAGTGAAGCTGCTACTGACAGGGACTGACAAGGGTGTGCGCTGACTAACAACACAAGCAGCACACAGGAAAAATGTGGGAAAGGATTCCCCCAAACCAATATGGGAAGGAACCATACACTAGGAAACAAACACAGGGAAACTGAGTAGAAATCAAAGGATAAGGCAATTCACTCACACAGTCAATAACACACAGAGGTAGGATTGGTGAACACAGAAGGGAAAACACACAAACCAACTTGTTCACCCAAACCTCCCAAAAACCAACCATGGAACTTCCTCTATCCCAGAACACCACCTACTCCTCCTGCTAAGGCCTAGCTCTGTAAAAGCGACACTCAGCACAGAACCATGGGAGGCATGGGTTTAAATACAGAGTAGAGACCACTCCTCCCAGGTGCAAATGGGAGGACAGACTAATCAACCAGGAGATAAAGCTGCCTACCATCAGTGCGCACGTGCAAGTCAGAAGGTGTGCACCAATACTCACGACAGGACAACCCCGCAGCGCCAGGATGCCACCCCAGACACCGCGCAGCCAAAAACTCCCCAGGTAAGAAAAATAGAAAGCAATGAACCAAAATACTCCTAACAGGATCCTCCCCTCAAGGAGAAGACTCCGGATTCTCTAGGAGCATCCTTCTTCGGGAACTCCTTGTGGAATTTCTCCACGAGTCTGGGGGCTGACATATCCGACTCCAGAACCCAAGAATTATCCTCAGGACCGTATCCCTTCCATGCCACCAGATACCGTAGCTTCCCCCGAACATATTTGCTATCCAGAACTCGGGATATCTCATACTCCCCGGACTCAGAAACTGGTGGAACCTTAACTGGAGACGTTCCCTTCTTGGCCTTCTTTAACAAGGAGACATGGAACACCCGGTTTATCTTCCACCTTTTAGGTAGTTGCAGCTGTGCCGCCACTTCATTTACCATCTTGATGATCTTAAAAGGACCCACAAACCTGGGACCCAGCTTCTTGCTAGGAACCTTCAACCTGATATTCTTGGTGGACAACCAAACCATCTCACCAGGGAAGAACTGCAACTCTCCTCTCTTCCTATCCGCCTGGACCTTAGCCTGGTGCGACGCCCGCACCAGATTCTCTCGGATACGGGACCATACCCCCTGCAGCTTTTTAGAAAATAGCTCCTCCTCCGGAACTGGGGAAGAAATGGAAGAAAATACTCCGAAAACAGGATGTCTACCACCGGAGCAAAAAAAAGGTGTGGTGCCTGTGGCGTTGGAATCATGGTTGTTTAGGGAAAATTCTGCCAGGGGGAGAAAGGCAGCCCAATTATTCTGGTTCTCTCGAACAAAACACCTCAAAAACTGTTCCACATCCTGATTCTTCCTCTCTGTTTGCCCGTTAGACTCCGGGTGAAACCCGGAGGAAAACGACAGTGTAACTCCCAGCCTGCTGCAAGAAGCCCGCCAGAATTTAGCCACAAATTGCGGTCCCCTGTCCGAAACGATCTCCTCAGGAAGACCATGCAACCTTACAATTTCTTTAATAAACGCCTCTGATAGTGTCTTGGCACATGGCAGCCTGGAAAACGGGATCAAATGGCACATTTTCGTGAAGCGGTCAACGACTACCCAAATGACCGTGAAACCCTTAGACACCGGAAGGCCCGTGATGAAATCGGAAAAAATCTGACCTCTTACCTCGGAAGGGTTCAGGTAAGCTGACTTTTGGCTCCAGAGGCCGACCCACAGGGGCGCTACTCACCTGCCTCTGTATGCCCTCCACCTGAGAGGCTGTGTGTTGAGCCAACTGCTGTAACTGAGATACGCCAGAAGCTTGGATGGCATCCATTCGTAGCTTGATCCCCTCCATCTCAGTGGAAATCTGCTGCACCGCCTGGTACAACTGTTTCAGGTCCGTCATAATGCAAACGAACCTTTCCTTTTTTTTTTTTTTTTTTACGGCTGAGTGTACTGTTATGTCAGTCCAGGTAGCTGCAACGGGGCTAAGGAATAGCAGTAGGGAATCTCGCCCTGCACTACTCCCACTAGCTATCCCGGTCCCTGCCTCACGGGTGTGGGTCGGCTGTACTCAGGCTAAGCCTGACCCCGACAGCTCCTCTCTCACTGATACCGTAGGCCTAGAGGGAAGTGGGAGAAGGAATGCCCTATAAGAACTCTAGGGACTGGAGACTAAAGGGGGTCACCCCTAACGAACAAGTGAAGCTGCTACTGACAGGGACTGACAAGGGTGTGCGCTGACTAACAACACAAGCAGCACACAGGAAAAATGTGGGAAAGGATTCCCCCAAACCAATATGGGAAGGAACCTTACACTAGGAAACAAACACAGGGAAACTGAGTAGAAATCAAAGGATAAGGCAATTCACTCACACAATCAATTATACACAGAGGGAGGATTGGTGAACACAGAAGGGAAAACACACAAACCAACTTGTTCACCCAAACCTCCCAAAAACCAACCACGGAACTTCCTCTATCCCAGAACACCACCTACTCCTCCTGCTAAGGCCTAGCTCTGTAAAAGCGACACTCAGCACAGAACCATGGGAGGCATGGGTTTAAATACAGAGTAGAGACCACTCCTCCCAGGTGCAAATGGGAGGACAGACTAATCAACCAGGAGATAAAGCTGCCTACCATCAGTGCGCGCGTGCAAGTCTGAAGGTGTGCACCAATACCCACGACAGGACAACCCCGCAGCGCCAGGATGCCACCCCAGACACTGCGCAGCCAAAAACTCCCCAGGTAAGAAAAATAGAAAGCAATGAACCAAAATACTCCTAACAATATTCACTACACCAACAACTATTCTACAACAGCATAGAAGTGTTTTAGAAGTGATCCTGGTGGTAGAAAAACCCCTTTAGGGAGTGTGGGGGGGGGGGGGAGAGAGTGTTCATATTTGCTGCAGTGCCTCCACAGGCAAAATGAAGCATTACACAATATCTATTGAAATTGACAGGCTGTTCATGCAATAGGCGGATGCGTCAGGTCCTCCAGAGTGAGTGGCAGTCTTTGTAGTTGGACTTTTCACTCTCTAATAGGTATAGATTTTACTCTATTAACCTATAATTGCCCAATAGGGTGTTTGATAATAGGTTTTCTATGGCAGTCAACCTTTTTAAAGATGAAGCAGGTATAATTTTAGAAAAGGATGACTATGTTATGCTCATAATGTGTTAAACCATTGTGTGTTAAGGGTTATGATGGATATGCATTGCTTCTACCTGTGCCAGCTTTGCAGTACTGCCTGCGCCCAGGCTCTCAGTATCAGCAGAGCTTGCAGCATTATGGCTAATTCTCCGAGCTTCTGCAGAACAGGCAACGTATCCATCTCACTGCACCAGCCGGCTGACCAATGGCCTAGTAGTGTAATCTTTATGCACATCTTCTAGCGGACCCTACTTAAAGTGCACTTGCGTCATCTTGCACGCGGTGATCGTGTACATTGTATATATATAGTTTATAGCTGATATACTTTGCTGCAGTATAATGTCTTACAATCAGGTCAGACATCCGAAAAGAACATTATACCAGAAATGAATCCAAGTTATTGCACACAGCCCAGACGCTGCATGCAGCACTTATTCTCAGAAATCCCAGCATGCTCCTGGGGGCTTTGCAGAGTTGCTCTTTAACAAAACCTTCATGTGCTGTATCTGTTCCCATAGTTACAAACCCCGCTTACTGGGTATTCTTAAGTAAAATCCTGTGTAAGATGCTTGTCTGTTTATCATTGCTGTATCACTTGAACTGAATTATTCAGACACAATGAAACCTCCGCTCTGTATCATTATTTGCCATGCATTTGCTCTAAATGTTGCTTTGTACTGCTGGGGGCAGATACATTGTAGAGTCCCAGTCTATGACATATATATTACAGTTACAATGTATCTATGAGATGTTCTCTGGGAATACATTCTAATTGAAGAGCCTTCCTTTTTGGCCATAGGGACTTTGTGGAGCCACATTGTTTTTTATACTAATGACCTAGCCACAGGATAGGTCAGCAGCAGCAACCAATTGGTAGTGGTCCGACACCCGACGCCATGCCAATAAGCTGATCGGACCACATTCTTGTTTAAGTAATAGGTGGACAGCTGCAGTAACCCAGCACCAACAGTGCATGAGGCTGGAGCATTGTGCCTATTACCCCATCACCCAGGGCAAAGGTTCAGTTCACTGCTCCTATTCTATCTGTATCTAAATACATAAAAGTAG
Organism: Leptodactylus fuscus; assembly: GCF_031893055.1. Classification (NCBI taxonomy): domain Eukaryota; kingdom Metazoa; phylum Chordata; class Amphibia; order Anura; family Leptodactylidae; genus Leptodactylus; species Leptodactylus fuscus. The sequence continues at coordinate 31,919,383 of NC_134268.1, forward strand.
CCTTTTAACGCCCCCTTGAAAATTAACACATGGGGAACATGCCCTAGTTGACCCTCTAGCAACTCCCCGATCAGGACATAGTCAGTTCAGCTGATCTGTGTAGGGTCTGGTTGTTGGACTGTCACCAATCAGTAACCTATTAAAAGGCACCTGGGTCCTGGGAGACCCATTTAAAGAAAATGTCTCTCCCTTAAAAATGAGCAGCTTTATTGTGAAGTTATGTGATTCCCTCAAGAGCACTGAACTCCTTTCTGCTCCTCTGATGCACACAACTCAAGCCTAAATTTGACTTCCATAGACTTCTGCATTATAAGATTGACCACCTGTTCATACAGGAAACACTGTGTGCATAAGAGAAGTAGAGAAAAGGTCAGTGCTCCAGAGGGGAGCATATAACTTCAGAGTTATTCAATAACTAGCTGGTACCCGCGACTTCGTCTGCGGTGATTGTAGCAGTGGGTATATACAGGCGCGGGTAAGGTTTTCCTACTGTGTATAAGGTATGGGATATGAAATGTAACTTTGTATCTTGTTTTTGCTGTAATTCGGAGAATACGTGAGACTTTTGTGTTGAAGTTAATTTGTATTTGAGCTGCTATATATACGGTGTTGTGAGAAACTTTACATAGTGACTTTGGGACAGAAGTATTTGAAGTTAACCCTTTCCCGCCGATGGCATTTTTTGATTTTCGTTTTTGACTCCCCTCCTTCTAAACCCCATAACTTTTTTTTTCTCCGGTCCCAGAGTCATATGAGGTCTTAATTTCTCCTGGGACAAATTTTTCTTCATGATGCCACCATTATTTATGCTATATAATGTACTGGGAAGCAGGGAAAAAATTCAGAATGGGGTGGATTTGAAGAAAAAATGCATTTCTGCGACTTTCTTACGGGCTTTGGTTTTACGGCGTTCACTGTGCAACCAAAATGACATGTCCCCTGTATTCTGTGTTTTGTTACGATTCCGGGGATACCAAATTTATATGGTTTTATTTACATTTTGACCCCTTAAAAAAATCCAAAACTGTGTTAGGGTGCATGCACACTACGTAACGCCGGGCGTGTATGAGAGCCGTACACGCCGGCGTTACAGCAGGGCTGCCGAACACTTCCCATTCACTTCAATGGGAGCGCTCGTAAACGCCGCTGTTACGAGCGCTCCCATTGAAGTGAATGGGAAGTGTTCGGCAGTCTGCCGTAATGCCGGCGTGTACGGCTCTCATACACGCCCGGCGTTACGTAGTGTGCATGCACCCTTAAAAAATTATTTTTTGAAAAATCGCCATATTCCAACAGCCGTAACTTTTTTATACGTGCGTGTACAGGGATGTATAGGGCGTATTTTTTTGCGGGACCAGGTGTACTTTGTAGTTCTACCATTTTCGGGAAATGTTATTGCTTTGATCACTTTTTATTCACATTTTTATCAGAATCAAAACAGTGAAAAATGGCGGTTTGGCACTTTTGACCATTTTTCCCGCTACGGCGTTTACCGAACAGGAAAAATATTTGTATAGCTTTGTAGAGCGGGCAATTTTGAACGCGGGGATTACTAACATGTATGTGTTTCACAGTTTTAAACTACTTTTATATGTGCTCTAGGGAAAGGGGGGGTGATTTGAATTTTTAATCCTTTTTATTTATTTTTTAATATTTTTTTTACTTTTTTTAAACTTTTTTTTTTGCATTTATTAGACCGCCTAGGGGTATTGACATGGGTGAGCGGTGTCGCGGATTATCAGAGCGATGGGGGTCGGCAAACATGGCTGCTCCGGAGCGTTAAAGAGAGCCTCCTGGAGTATGGTTAAGGTGAGGGGCAAAGTGGTAAAGTATATGTATATGTGATTGTGTGGGGTTAGGGGCGAGGCTGTAGAGGGCAATAGGAATTTTGTGGCTTGCTATGGTCCAAAGTGTGTGAGATTACAGAGATGGTGGTGTGAGTTTGGGTTTTGTGGGGGTCCTGGCACAAACGTATGTGCGCTATTGTGACGAAAAGTAGCCTATTGTTTAATCGGGTGTATTAACTATGTTTGTGGAAACTTTCAGCCAAATCGGTGGAGTGGATTTTCCGTGATTGAGGAACAAACATCCGAACATGCAAACATCCAAACACACAAACCCACAAACTCACAAACTTTCACATTTATAATATTAATAGGATAATACACTATACAAAGGATTGTATTCAAATGAAGGGGATTATTTTAATAGAAAAGAACACATTAGTGACTCCCAGAGCAGTTCTCACTTTATGGCAGAGTCTCCCAAATGCACATGTGCCTGTGTGGCAATCATGAGGCAAATAAGGCTGCAATAACCCCAGTAATGTGGAGGATTTGGGTGCACAGGTCTATTTTCCTACTTTCTGGCTGCCAGGGGTATATCTTGAGGGGGTGCAGAGGATGCAGTCGCACAGGGGGCCAGGAGCCTTAGGGGGCCCATAAACACTGGCATCAGTATTGAGATAGCAACTTCTCCACTTTCCAGACAGAATTACTTTATATACATTAGTCTATGAAGATGGGAGTGGGATAGAAAAGACCCTTAAATAATTGCTGCTGTTACACTCTGCTACTCTGTGCTGTTGTGACACTGCTAGGTTGTAGATAAAAGGCTAAGAGTGCACAGAATGAGGCAATAAATCAATTAAAATCCCACTCCAGCCCTCCCTGCTCCATAGAGCTCTGTGTATAAGGCTCAATATGGAGAAGAATCTTATGTAAACAAGCAGTTAGATTGAAGATAAGGAGCATGAGAACAACTTAATAAGTAGAGATGGAAAGAGATCTCCTTAATAAGATATATTACAAAGTTTCTTATATTCACTCGTACTATTGATGTATGAAAAGTAGTTTATAACTGGAGGTACACTTTAACATAACAGGATCAAAAGATTGCAGTAGTTACACCAAATTTATAGTAGGTTTGGTACAAAATACTGATACACACCTATGACATGTATTCAAGTCTATGGGACAACCTCACAACTGTTGTGACAAGTGAGCAGTGCAGCTGTCAAATGAAAACTACTGATCTGCGGGGTTCCTGGCAATAGGACCACCAATATAAAATGAATGTCCAATACTGTAGATTGGACATCAGTTTTGGAAAGCTGGATGACGTTTTTACCAACTGACCACAATCAGAGGTTTTCAGAGGAATCGAACTAGACAGGAAAATTACATAACGTTTCATCCTCCAATGACTGAGCGGATCAATGATACAGACCACAACACAGCTAAAGCTTTCCTTCTTCACCATTGTATTCAGCTTATCTGGGTCCAGAGGATATAGTTAAGCTGAATGCAGACATGTGGCCATCTTGGTGGGTTTCTACAGTCGGAAATCCCTGCAATAGGGAAAGTAAGGGTTCTTGTAAGGTATGTTGTGAACCTGAGGCCCAGGAGCTTTTAATTTCATAAATTCTGTATAGTGGATTTCTATGGGTGCCATGTTACCAATCTGTACAACCCATACGCCTAATACATCCATCTTCACAGAAGGCATGTATGCATACAAAGCATCCCACCAGAGCAAGTGTTCATTCAGAAGTGTAAGAATCTTATACAATTCACAAGACTGTATCACCAGGATACGGAGAACACCATCTGTTACCTTGTATTACATGATTACATACTTATTATTTGCTTGACGCGGCCAGCTGTAAATATCCATAGGATTACCCTTCACCGCTGTGACCTCCTTATCAGCAGACCCTTGTTGTACTATCAAGTGTCACTTATGAGGAATCCGAGCGTAATGTTTTAATAGCACAGTTTACATTTTTATTGTTTTTTTTTTCTATATCATATCCTAGAATGGGAATGTATCATCAGGGAATGACACATTGTATGAGAGCCAAAGAAACCTGTGAGATGTCAGTGAATCGATGCCATGTTGCAGAATGTATCATGGCATGCACTGACACCAAAAAGCAATATGTTGAGCCTTTCTCAAGTGAAATACATAAGAAAGTATATAGCTACTGTAACTCAATTCACCCCATCCCTGTTGGGACTTCGGTTGATATCAATTTCATTCCAATCGTCACTATGAACAGTAGTGGAGATCCAGCTGGCTCCTCCAAAATCTTGTAACAGAATGGTTATGATGCCCAAACTTATTGTCTGTGAACTTCCAATTCTGAAGTCCCCTTCTGTGGAAAACAGAACAAAAAATTCTGGCCAGGAGAATAATAACCACAAGACTTGCAGCATGTGTGACGTCACCTAAATGCCCTCACACCAATAAATTTGTTTATTTCTACTCTAGCTTCACAACAATGTTCAGGTCTCCATTGTTTGGATCCACATGGGGACCCAAAAAAAACGGAGACTGTGTTTGCTTAAAAAGCGGTTACGTGTGGAAATTTGCCTATGGAGAATCCAATGAGGATGTGAACCTAGTCTTAAAGGGGTATTCCCGCATCACATACTCACCAGTCTTCACTGCTGTAAAATCTTCTTTCTTCCTGGTTTCTTGCATCATTTGGTGGGCAGGGTTTCACATGCAACCTGCCGTTTAACTCTGCCCCCAAATTAGCATGTAGCTCCGCCCACCACATAGCGTGATCCTATGGGGCGGCTGAAGGGCCTGTGATGTCATCAAAGGTCCGTAAACACTATATGCACAATATTGGACTATGAAGTACAGGCAAGAGCAACTCCATTCTGTGTTACATACAGAGACTGCTTGTCTCTGCCATAATGAACACAATTGAATTAGCTAGCCTGATAACTGGGAGAACAGAAGACAAGTTCAGAAATGAAAGCAGCTCCTCTCCCTTATCTGATAGCAGGAAGCTAGGTCACCTGGTGCAGACACAGGAATAGCTAGATACACAGGCTCGCTCCCGTGCAGATACATCACTTGACTTTTGAGCAGATAAGTCAAGGGCTGTGTCAACAATGAATTGAATAAAGTAAGATAGTGGACAAACAAAGAAGTTTTGCTGAAGCAGTGTATTTAGGAAAAGTCTTAAATCCACATTAACAAGCAGAATAGATAGGATCCTTGTGATGGGACAACCCCTTTAACAATAGGTTTCACCTAATGGGAATAGTGCCTTTAGGTTGTCACTTCCAATCAGAATTGCCATAATATGTGATACATAAATTCATTAAATGTATAGCGCTGAGTGCAGAGCAACCTGGTCAACAATACTTGCCTAAGATTATTTATTTGACCTCTGTGTGCAGAGGAGAGACGTGCACAAAGGAACATCTGGAATTTAATATATAGTGATCAGCATAAGAAGTTCTCAATTATTAAAGAAATTAAATTATGTTCAACCCTATATGCTCTTCATACTATCTTATCATGCCTCACCTTTAGTATTGTTTGGTTCTACTCCTGGCTTTGACCTGTTGTATCCTGACATCTTTCTAGTTGACTATCCTTAACTCCATTCCTGATTTCACTACTACTCAATCAGCACTAGGTTCATAAGTATTCCCACCATGATATGAGAATCTTCCTGTAACAAACCTCCTAGTAGAGTTTAAGGTGAAGACCAGAGATCCCTTAGGCTCAATATCTCAGTCTCTCAAGTGCCAAGTGGAATATGTCTTAGATAATCCAAAACTCCAGTAAATATCCATAATAGCCACTAGAGTGCACAGATCAGGCTGATATGTCTGCAGTTCAGTTTTGAGCTTTGCTGGACAGACTGAGACAGAATCAGCAGAGAGTTAAAGAGGTCCTTTCATCCCCTCCACCAAATCCTTTGCCGATCCACTGATTCTGGCACAGTTGGATGGAATTTTACCTGTTATTTCCTGCCCCTAACATGCTAGTAAATACTCTACTGTCAGGTGAGTGGTCTTTGGTTGGAGCAGAGAGACAGGGTCCACCCACCTGACAGTAAAGATCCTAATTAGCATATTGGGTGCTAAAACTAAATGCGCTGATTGCTCGGGAACGGTGGGGGCTAGAGAAAAAATTCCAACTGCGCCAAAATCTGTGGAACAGTGCCAATTAAAGGGAGTGTTTAAAGGTCCAAGATAAGGAAGGCTAATAATACCATTAACTATATACACATAAAGGGCCTGTATACATAGTCCCTGCCATTTCTTCTTTGGGGATATTTTTTTCTATGGACACTTTTCTGTCCATTCATTGCAGCTGCCATAAAGCACATGCATCCTGCTACCTGTCTATACAGGAATGACAGAAGCAAAGTACTTATTTCCAATATGGCTGCCTACAGGGGAATTTTTTTATTACCTACAGCATTAAAATGACAGCCCCTTTAAATAAATCCTATATGACGAGGAACTTAAAAGAACAATGCCTCCCCAATAATGAAGCGCGCAGAGACCTGTGCAGACTTGCCAGCCAGGTGTTTTACTAGGTTTGCAGAATCTGCACCTACAAGCAGCCCTACAAATGCTTAAAGGGAGTTACCTTTCCAACCTTGGGATGGGCGAGTTGTTAGATACATTGACATTTAATGCTTCACTCGCTCGAGGGTATAAGTCGAAGCATCGTATTTGGCTGGAACCTCGTGAACCTTCTCATATCCAGTGCTCGCCCAAGCGATGGCGTCTGCAGAGGAGCCGGGCGCGGCTGAATGATGATGTGCTGCTTTGCATTCATTAACACTATAATAATGTGCATTCATTTGCAAGTCATTAGAAACTAAATGACAAAACGCCTCCTGTCGGCATGGACTCCCCGTCACTAGATAGGAAGCCTATTACAAGGGGTACATGTCGCCACACCCAAATCCAAGCTCGTAAAAGTTCCCCTCGCATGCCTGTTATGACAAGCTGGACCAAATCTAATAGGCAATATACTAGCAGTAAAAAAAAAATTACAATCACTAGGAAGTTTTTATTATTTTTTTTAACTCTCCATAATGCTGCGCTGCGCTGTTCCTCTGTTACTCCTAGAAATCTAGGAATATATTAGAGAGGTTTTCATATTGATGACCTTTCCATAGGATTGGACATCATCTGTTGGGGTCCAACACCAGGACCCCATGTAGAACATCTGTTCTAGTAGCCTCCGGGTGCTAGAAACTGCTAGTGATGGCGGCACGTGCAGCACCGCTCCTATACTTGTAATAGAAGCGTCATAGTATATTACCAGAATCATCGCTGTGCTGCGTCTTGACTAGGAGCACTGCTGCATGTTCTTGTTCCGGGTGTCGGACCCCTGCAGATCTAACATTGAGATAGGCCATCAATTGTAGAAACTGGATAACCCCTTTAATCACCCACCCACCCTTCCATCCTACGCCCACCAGACACCGTCATATTCCTCCCTCCAAACCCAACCCCTCCCCCACCCACCACTGCCGTTCTGACACTCCACACCCAAACCTACCAGGCTGAGATAGAGAATACCGGGTCCTAACACATACCCACTGTACCTGCTTTGGCAATGCCAAATGTCTATCCGGACGTGCCAATAAAGCTTCTTTGATTTCATTTGTAAGAGGGTGACCCAGAAAGGCCCAGGGGTAACTGCCACCCATTGCATGCTATACTGTGCCCCTGCTGGTGGCAGCTTTACTCTAAGTGGCAGTGGGAGATACCTATGACACATCGGCAGTGCAGGTGCCAAGACCAATACCCAAAGGCTCTTCTGCATTGCTCTTATTCTATTTGACCACCCAACGTGCCAACCGTATCTGCCGCCATCAATTCAGATTTCAGGAGGGAGATGCAAACAACATGATATAGGGTTATCAGTGACCCTTTAACCCTATATGTTGGCGCTAAACGGTGGTACACGCTGGCCCACAGCCGCTTCTATGATTGACGCCACTCTCCGTCACATTGCTAATAATACATTTGGCCCAGTAATACAATGTACGACCAGACTCTTCTAAATACCGCTGGTGTAATTGTAATTGACAGATGGTCTGACCCCATTTCCAACCCAGAATTGAGTTGAATATTTATATAGCATTCTTTATGAACTAGAAAACTGACCCATTATATAAAAATACCTCTCTCGCTGGGATCCATGGCCTACTTATACGGTTGGATACATTGGTCTTGTCACATCAGCTACACTGATATTTCGGGAGTCCTGCACTGCTTCTGATGCTAATTTAGCTCAAGTCTCAGTCCTCACACCCCTGAGTCGCCTCATTTATTGTCAGGCATCACACGTGGCACTGTGGCTCACCTGTTCTCCTACAGTCTACAGCACAAAGGGGCTCTTGTCTCCCAAAATTTTGGTTTGAAATTCTTAAAAATCAAATTAACTTGGAGCATAAAGATATAGAAGATCCGAATGTGTCCTGTATCATCTAATCTATCCAATCTAACTTTCTATTGTCTATCTATCTCCTATCTATCTATCTATCTATCTATCTATCTATCTATCTATCTATCTATCTATCTCATATCTATCTATCTATCTATCTATCTATCTCCTATCTATCTATCTATCTATCTATCTATCTATCTCCTATCTATCTATCTATCTATCTATCTATCTATCTATCTATCTCCTATCTATCTATCTCCTATCTATCTATCTATAAGCACAAGCAGTTCTACCAGTCATGTCTCTTATTGAGCTCATTGAGTAAATGTCCATAGTGTTGCAAGAAAAACTAAGTGAACCCTTGGATTTAAAAACCAGGGGCCTACACAAGGGCGCATTTTCATGGTTAAGACCACCCCCCTTCCTTGCTGACCCAGGCCGGCACCATTCTCCTAAATAATTATGATCACCATAGGACAGCGGCAGCTCAATGGTCATCTGGCCTCACCGGTAACCAATGAGCGTTTTCATCATAGCTAATGGCAGTGCTCACTGGTTACCGTTTGAGCGGGAGGAATAAGTGGTGAGTATGTTTCTTATTACTCACCGCTCTAAGGACTGTTCAATCCTTCTCTGCTCATTCCACTGGCATTGCTCTGTTGTAGTGAACACCAGGACCAATGCAGAGAAGGAACCCTGAAAGCAGCAAGTATTGAGGAGCATACACACACTCACTCCCTGGGTCCGGTACTGCATGGGGGCTGGGTGCATTATATATAGTTATGGTTGAAAAAAGATTCTGTCCATCAGGGGTCAACCAGGGGTTGGAAAAGGGCATAATTGATGGTACAAGTGAAATAATTATCTTATACATTGCTATTCTGCACATTATTATATGATGGAGGCTCTAAAATGGATATCATACCATGTGGCTGGGGCATTATACTGCGTGGAGGCACTTAGTGGATAATATAATGTGTAGAGACACTAACAAGAGCATTATAGCTCGCCTGTGTCCACTCCTCCTTGCGAAAGCTGCCACATGTAGTATAATGGCCCCTTAGTGCCCCCATTTGTAGTATAATGGCCCTGTAGTGCCCCCATATATACTATAATGGCTCTTCAGTGCCCCCACATGTAGTATAATGGCCCCTCAGAGCCCCCACATGTAGTATAATGGCCCTGTAGTGCCCCCACATGTAGTATAATGGCCGCTCAGTGCCCCCATATGTAGTATAATGGCCCCTCAGTGCCCACACATGTAGTATAATGGCCCCTCAGTGCCCCCACATGTAGTATAATGGCCCCTCAGTGCCCCCATATGTAGTATAATGGCCCCTCAGTGCCCACACATGTAGTATAATGGCCGCTCAGTGCCCACACATGTAGTATAATGGCCGCTCAGTGCCCCCATATGTAGTATAATGGCCCCTCAGTGCCCACACATGTAGTATAATGGCCGCTCAGTGCCCACACATGTAGTATAATGGCCGCTCAGTGCCCCCATATGTAGTATAATGGCCCCTTAGTGCCACCACATGTAGTATAATGGCCCCTTAGTGCCCCCATATGTAGTATAATGGCCGCTCAGTGCCCCCACATGTAGTATAATGGCCCCTCAGTGCCCCCACATGTAGTATAATGGCCCCTCAGTGCCCCCACATGTAGTATAATGGCCCCTCAGTGCCCCCACCTGTAGTATAATGGCCCCTCAGTGCCCCCACATGTAGTATAATGGCCCTGTAGTGCCCCCACATGTAGTATAATGGCCCCTCAGTGCCACCACATGTAGTATAACGGCCCCTTAGTGCCTTTTCACTCAGTACAATGGATGGGGGGACAGTGGCTCTTAGCAGTAGCATGTACCCCCTCCCCCCCCTTCAGCACTACAGGATGTACCTCCTGGACTACACATACCACAGGTTGAGAACCACTGCACTAGAAGGAGAGGCAAAAACACATTTCACTGCTCTGGAGTCCAGTGGTGACATCCATTATACCACTCCAGCCGAGGAATCGCTGCTTGTGCTCTTAGCATAGAAAGGAGATTGTTTCAAAATGAAGCATTTTCTATATTTAATAGGCTGTAGACTATCGACAATCTGCAAGTGAAAATAGATTTTGCTGCACACACTGTTTTGTGATCAAAGGAATATAGATATTTATTTTACAATATAGTTAACGCCTTTTGACACAATGCAAAAAATTGGCATAGAAAGACGGGCTAGATCAATTGGATATGACGTTTCGGTCCTTAGACCTTCATCAGAAGTGATCTAGTGTGGTAGCAGGATCAGTATAAGTGTCAAGGCATATCCAATTCATCTAGCCTGTCTTTCTATGTCAATTTTTTGCATTGTGTCAAAAGGCGTTAACTATATTGTAAAATAAATATCTATATTCCTTTGATCACAAAACAGTGTGTGCAGCAAAATCTATTTTCACTAGTATATTTGGGTCGAAGGACCTTTTTTTCGCTAGCACCACATATAATTTTAGAGTGTGCGGTACCATTGACTTTTTTGCTTATCGACAATCTGCAGTCACAGTGTTCTGCCGTTCGGATCCTCTGATATCAGCGCCATGTGCTCAGTTCCCCACACAGCGCCACCAAAGGAGAAATGAAACATTACACATTATAATACACATTGAAATGAATGCAATGTCCATGTAACGTATGGATGCTCTTTTCTGGATTATAGACAAGGGTCTTGAATGGGTATTGGGTACCCTTCTAGTAATTTGAAATTCCCTAATATTTCCAAACCAGACAACCCCTACCACTTCCAGACTGCCCCTAGGTTGATTTATAGCAGTCTGATAACCTGGGATTCTCTGGCTCACTATACCGCATAGATACAGAGAGACAAGTCATTGTAAAGCAGGTGGAGGAGTTTGGCCATAGGTCATGATTATGTTTCGGGATCTCATCCTAGGAGTTGTGTGGAGGGCTGGGCTGATTCCATTATACAGAGGTGATATAAATGGTCCTTCCAGTGATTACTGCCATCTAGTGACATATAAAGTAAAGGAACAAAAAGAATTTTATTTAATAACATACAAGTACAGTATACAGTATATTCAGGGACGTATCTAGGCTAGTGAGACATGTTGGGCGCTGCGGGTGAGCAGAAAGCTAACTAGTCTGCTGTGGCTAAGGTATTTAGATACTGGACTAGGGTTGGCTTTAGGAGGTGGCAAACTGGTCAGATGTTCAGGGCTCCTGTCTCCTATGGAGAGAAAATCATAAAGGGGGAACACCATGAACCCCAGGGGCATAGACTAACACAGACATCTGGGGAAAAAGTGGGAAGTGGGACTGACCTTTCCAAGAAGTGTGGTCAAAGTATAATGAGACACCCCCACCCCCACCCCCCACCCCCCGACAATAATCTTAGAATCAAGACCCTTATATTAATATCAGATCACCTAAATATATTCAAACCCCTATAATTAATATTAGTGCCGATCTGGGGGTACTACAAGCGTTCACCCGAACCCCACAGCGGTGGAGCGGACATAGAGGAAACACGATGGACCTTTCCTCAGCAGAAGTCCAGGGAAAGCAGGCCAGCTCCCGAAATAGGATTACCCTGCTGGATCCGAGACAGTGGGAAGTTGTCATAACTATCTATCTATCTATCTATCTATCTATCTATCTATCTATCTATCTATCTATCATCTATCTATCTATCTATCTATCTATCTATCTATCTATCTCCTATCTATCTATCTATCTATCTATCTATCTCCTATCTATCTATCTATCTATCTATCTATCTATCATCTACCTGTCCATCTATATATCATCTATCATCATATCTATCTATCTATCTATCTATCTATCTATCTATCTATCTATCTCCTATCATCGCTCTTATCTATCTATCTATCTATCTATCTATCTATCTATCTATCTATCTATCTCCTATCTATCATCACTCTTATCTATCTATCTCCTATCTATCTATCTATCTATCTATCTATCTATCTATCTATCTATCATCTACCTGTCCATCTATATATCATCTATCATCATATCTATCTATCTATCTATCTATCTATCTATCTATCTATCTCCTATCATCGCTCTTATCTATCTATCTATCTATCTATCTATCTATCTATCTATCCTCGCTATCTGTTCTATCTATCTATCTATCCTCGCTATCTGTTCTATCTATCTATCTATCTATCTATCTATCTATCTATCTATCTATCTAACCTTGCTATCTATCTATCTATCTATCTATCTATCTATCTATCTATCTATCTATCTATCTATCTATCATATGGGCACATTGAGGCTCATGATGTCACCAAGAGAGCCCCGGATGATGCAAGGAGACCCCAAAAAGTTAAGTGAAAGTGAATATGACTGTTTTTTCACCTACCCCTCGGTATAATGCTGCGGCCACTTCAGTAATCTCCATTTGTTCATTTTCATAAAAAACTAACAATTTGAAATATTCGGGTCGATCCCGGCTCAGTACAAGTCGGCCGCCCACCTCTATATAAACTATATCACATGGTTTGCTTTCCTTTCCTGCTCTATGGATTTATGGGAATCGTTCCAATCTGTCTATGCAGGGGATTTGGCGCTCTGTGTCAGCAAAATGATAATAAAAGGTGTGAATAGATGCGAGCTGTACAAAGTGATGTATTTGTGAGAGTTATTTAAAGAGAAATGTGTTAGGAAGTCATTTTTCTTTTTCTGGAGAGGAGACGAGATGTCGGCGTGTGTAGTGCATCTGGCTTTGGGCTTAGTGATAATGTATAAAGCTAGAACATTAGCGCTCTCATTCTCACTATATGTAAATGAAGGCGACCGCTTTGCAGAAAAAACTCCCCAGAAATGAGCTTTTCTAATTGCAGGATCCTCCATAATTATCAGGCGGCGCCGACATCCAGATAATCAAACATCTGACATTAGATTTGGCACATTAATGCAAATTGAGGTTCATCATGTGCAATCACCATTCGCCGTTGTGGGAAGCTTCTAGAATGTGCACGCTGGCCCCGCTCTGCCGAAGAGACAGTTACAAAGCAAAATTAATAAGGATTTTTTGGAGATATTACGCTTAGATGAGCAGCACTTAGATAGGTCGTCGCTGCTCATGGGAGATGGCGGTGCATTAGATTTAGGGAGATTTTGGCTGGGACTCCACAGCACTGTAAAATGACATTCAATAAGCGCGGAGGTTTCCTAAGTTTCTTCTAATTAAAATGGAAATATTAAAGGGGTCGGATAAAAACAGATTTGTTCGGCAGACAGCGCCACCGTTGTCTACAGGTTATGTATGGTATTTCCAAGATTGTCTCTTATTCATGCTTACAAATTAAGGGTCCGTTAATATCCGTCTCAGAAGACCCCGTTGCAATGTCTGCCTGAGATTCTTGGGCTAAAAGGTCCTGCACACTGCACCCAACAGACCCTGTTATAGTCAATGCGGTCCATCACTTGTTTGTTTTTCTGGCTCTCACATGGACCATAACAAAAGGACAGGAACCCTGGATTTTTGTGTCAACCAAATAACGGACATGTAAAAGGAAAGGATAATGTCACCAAAGGCCCTGGAAGCTGCACCTGTCAGCGCCCTCTGTTGGTGTACATACTTGAGGAACTGGCATCCTAATTACATCATGGAAGTCAGATTTGCATATTCAACTGTTATTGATAACACTGGGGAAGGTCATGGGGGACACAGTGACCCGACTGTGAGAGAGAGGGGACTATAGGAAGAAAAGGGCAGAAGAATAGGGGGTGGAACTTGAGGATGAATCTGAGGTCACATAGTAGTTATCAGCCGGGAGCAGAGAAGGACTTGCTTTTTACACAGTAACCCATGCTAGGAAAAAGGTCACATTGTGACTTATAGAAGAGGGCGAAAGCAGGATAATGAAAAACACCACGAGGAGATAACTATTACTATTGAGGGGATGGTCTTTCAGACAATAAAATAAGTAAAAAAAAAAAAATCATGTCCCTTTAAGGGCCCTTTCACACGGCGTAAGCGCTCGGCTCATTTAGACCCGTACAAGTGAGCGCTTCTAAACACTTCCCATTCACTTCAATGGGAGCGCTCGTAAAGCTGGCATTACGCACGCTCCCATTGAAGTGAATGGGAAGTGTTTAGAAGCGCTCACGTGTACGGCTCGGAATGAGCCGAGCGCTTACGCCATGTGAAGTGGCCCTAGAGCTCTCTGGGTTGAAACCGGCTATACACAATAGATGACTATCAGCAGGACTGGCTCACCATTGAAGGGGTTGTCCAGGATAAACCAGTTTTTGACAAGGAGGACAGGGAAGGAGGAGAAAAAAAAAAAAAAAACATACTCACCTATTCCCAATGCTCTGGTGTCTCCCACCACAGTCTGGTCCTGCGTCTCCCAGGGTCTTGTTCCAGAAGAAGTCCTGGCCAAACGTGACCGCTGAGGCCGAAGAAAGAGTATGGGATATCCTGGATCCTTTGCTTAGGCTGCTGATTGGCCTCAACAGTCAAGTGCAGCAAGGACATCCACTGGGAGCAGCAGGACCAACCGCAGTAGGAGATACCTCGGACAGGAGAGTATGGATTTTTTTTTTATTTTTATTTTACCTTCCCTTGCCTTTGCTAAAAACGGTTTATCCTGGACAACTGGATATTGGGGATGTTGAATTTCGGCACTCCTGATCCTTTTGTTCTCAGAAAAGATAAATCTAGGTTCACATCTGCATCAGGTTCTCCGCTGGAGATTCAATCACAGAGTCCGTCGAAAATTAGTGGAGGAAAAAGTCCAGTGTGGAGAACTTTTTTTCCTCTGCTGGTTTCAGTTATAAGAATTACAGACACCCGAGTAAGCCCATTATAATCAATGGTGTCCACCAGGTTCTGTGTGTAACCACTGTTTTAGCAAGCGACCTCTCTATTGTTCGGATGCCCCAACAGACCCAAATGACGGAGAGTCAGCACTAGTGTGAGGAACCTAGTGTAAGCTGCTAATGGAAACATCTGGCAGCAGCTTACTACCCTATACCCATAAACACAGGTATAATCCACCAAGTCATGTATGGGGTGGTCAGGAGGAATATACTAAACCTTGTCTGATAAACATCAGATGATGGTGGTGACGTCAGAGCAGCCAGACATGCAGCAATCCCCTGATTGTGTCTACGCCACTTGTGATAATGAAGGTTATATACGTACAATAGGACTCATGAATCTCCATAATGACTTAGCAGTATTGGCAGAACAGGGCTCTGACTCAGAGGATAAGAGCAGAAACATCTCTGTCAGTGCGTCATCTACCATTCATGACGTGGAGAAATCTACTAGAGCAGATCGAACACAGGCCTGGAAGACTGGACAGAGACTATCTGTGTCCTCATCTATTACCCTAGAGTTTTAGCATATTATAGATGTAATAGAGTATAGATATTCTACTTAGTAGATGGTCTACTTTTGGGTAGTGTACCTAATGGTGAAAGATAGTTGACTGCTAGTCATACTTCTTCAATACACTCGAGGACATTTTGCCCAATGTATAGACTTTGAGAAGGGGGTGCATCTTTTGACATTTTAACGATATGCCCTCCGTCTGCACTGTTCAGATCTAGCTGTTAGGAGGAATGGTTATGTGAGAGAATACACAAGGCAAACAGACCGCCAGTAAAGAGGTTTGGTTACTCCGCCGTCAAGCATGAGCCGCACTTCCTTCATCCTGACACAAGTGGCGCCTTCTTCTTATCCCACCCATGTCTCTGCCTAGACTGTATGCAGATGCTTAGCAGAAGGAAATTTGGTGTTACGGTGTCCAGTGTGTATCCTAAACTGACTGACAGCCATCATTGCCTTTATTTGCAATGATGCCATGAACAATAGAGATGAGCAAGAACTGTTCGGATCAGCCGATCCAAACAGCACGCTCCATAGAAATGAATGGATGCACCTGGTACTTCCACTTTGACGCCGGCCGCTTAACCCCCCGCGTGCCGGCTACGTCCATTCATTTCTATGCGAGCGTGCTGTTCGGATCGGCTGATCCCAACAGTACTCGCTCATCTCTAAAGAACAAGAAACCTGGACTGCTACGGACTGGGACCAGATCTCCTTTAGTGGTTGAATTCAGGTTCAAGTATGGAGGCCTCATGGTCAGAACTTCAATCCTATACAGCTCGGAGCCCCTGTCCCACCATACTGTTCAGGCTGGACCAAGCTTCACGGTTCAATGTTGGCAATACAAACCCAAGCAAAATGGACTTTAAAAAAATTTCAACATAGCCAAACTGTCAATGCCGGACCGCAAGAGACTTAGTACCATGAAGAAATCTGGTTACTAGGATGAGAGCTCCTAACAACCAGACATGGCCGGCCTGTCCTGACAACCCACCATACTCCATCTCCAGATGTAATATTAGTCAGAATTCAGATTAGCCAGACGTCAGTAGACAAGTGTAATACACGGCTTACATGTCTATGTGGGCAGAGTGCCAGCCATACAGCTATACCACGGAGCAGCCCCATCTGCCAATACCCAAGTAGTTCTCGGCTTGTGCCCAAAACCGAACTCTACACCTGCTGTTGGCAGTCACGATGGCTGTATGAAGAGGCCGCATGAAGCTTCCTGTATTGATCGCTAACACATCAATGCGGGATGAAACCGAGCACAGTCGGGGTCTCTCATTATCGGACCATTGGCGTATCCTCTCATCTGCCCAGCGGTCTCAGGCGGGACAGATGGAGCAGGATGATGTCAGTGCCAGTATGGCTCCAGGCATAAGGCAGCGGGTGTAATCTACCTACCCCCAAACGCACGCACGCAGGGCTGGCAATTATACCTGCTCGCCGGCAAAAATTTTCTAGTTGCCATGGCAATAGGGTTTTTCCAGTCCCGCTTCGCCAACTACAAAAGTGAATTCAGTTCCTCGGTGTTCAAGCTTCTTGTAATGCAACGTACAAAAGATGTACGGATCTGAAAAACCTTGCGAAAAAGTCTTTGCAAAGTGGTTTCGGTGGTAAAAACTCATCCGATATACGCCACAGGTTTGTTTTTGCCTTTAGCAAAATGCACCAAGTTCTCTGTACGGTGATTTTCACCAAGTTCTCCGTATGGCGATTTTCACCAGTTTTGTTCTTGAAATAAAACTTTTAAAATGGTGCAAAATGAAACCGCTGGTCAAAAACACATTAAAATGAAAGAGTTTTGTCAGATTTACTAACACTGTGTAACACGCAGCACACACTTAGGGTCCATTCACAAGGAGTAAAATGGCACCGATTCTGGCGCAACTCTGCACATGATTGGTGCCAGAATCGCATGGTAAAAAAGCCTCCCCATAGAACTTTATTGGGCGGCTTGTTTACCGTGCGGATTCTGGCACCAATCCCGTGTGGATCCCGTGTAAATTTTGCGCGGAGTCGCGCCATTTTACTCCGTGTGAATGGATCCTTAGGCGACGTTCACACTAGTGGTGAACACCACTGACTATTATGGGATCTGTCATTTTTAAATTGAATCCAGCAAAGGAAGAAAAGTGAACGTAGACTTAGGGCTTATTCACACGACACCCTAAAAACCCCAATTGTATAACAGTTTTAGGCCGGACCCCACGTGGTATAAATGGTAGAGATGAGCGAACACTATTCGGAACAGCCGTTCTGAATAGCACGCTCCCATAGAAATGAATGGAAGCACCTGGCACGCAGACTTTGCCGGCGGCCGGTCACTTAACCCCCCGTGTGCCGGCTACGTCCATTCATTTCTATGGGAGTGTGTTATTCGGAACGGCTGTTCCGAATAGTGTTCGCTCATCTCTAATAAATGGGCGTTTTACAGTCAGGGCAAAGTGGATAGGACTCTAGAGAATCCCATGGCCACTTTATGGTAAAAACTGCGCTGCAGAAACGCCACGATTTTCTTTGCTGTTTGGGAAATCGCAGCATGTCATTTATACCTACGAAAATGCTGGTGGTTTCCCTATAGGTATAATTGGAACTTCTGCAAACTTTGTTTAAAGCGTAGCGGGAAGATCTGCAAAGTTTTTCCCGCAATGCTTTTTTTGCTGTGGGATGCCACATGCGGCCTTAGCTTCAACCTCAGGGTTTGCGACTTATCCCCATGTTGGCATTTTTTTGCACCTCCAATGCAACATCCATGGAAGCAAAAGTAGCGTTGGGAGTTGTGGTAGATTATTATTTCTGCCCGTTTACACCAGCATCACCTGTCCATTGTTCTCATCTGTTAGAGGACAAGAACAACAGTCAGGGCAGGACTTCTTCCTCTGCCAAATTTCAGATGAACACTAATGTATTTACTTGGTAAAATACTGCCCCACACAGATTATGATAAGGGATGGTATGTCGCTGGGTGGATGAGACCGTTAGCAGCATAGATAACTATAGGAAATCCAGCCAAAACATGGCTGGATGTGAATGTGAAGTTATTGTAGAACACACACAAAAAAAAAGAAAAAGAAAAAAAAAAAAACAACAACTTGGTGTAAGAAGCCTTAATCCATCTTGGTGTATCTGCTGCTCCAGACTGATTTCCTGATATTAGGCAGCATGTTAGACAGAAGGGAGACACCTAGTGGCCACCACACATCATTATTATATTTTTTATTAGTGGTTGTTACCCAACATAATGTAAGACATAAGAAGAGTCCTATATATAGTATTTATACCTGGATTAGTGGCCCCCTCTCGCCCTGCACCCAGAGATGTTCCCCGGTTACAGGCGACATTACAGAGCCCGTTGTAAAATCAAGGTACTACTTTTATTGAACAAATTATACACATTATGGACATCAAATCAATATAATTACAACTGTAAAAATTTGAGAATTGCCCAGCTTGGAGATTTACAAATTGGTAAATAACTGTACATTTAGAGGTCTCTGTAAGAACCCCCGAGAAGGGGACAGCATAAAAACGTGGTGGTCTCTAGCGCCCCTTCAGATAAACCACCCCAGAACAGTCGGTACAGTGAAGGAATTCCCTAAAGAGAAACAAAGAAAATTGGATTTATGTTTTGTCTTACATCAGTACAGCAAACATTTCCAAGTCCCAACATCCCAAAAATAATGAAGTCCACCATGTCCGGTGAGTAGGTCATATCGTCATACAGTGCTCCGCAGGGTCCCAGCACACTGGCATTACGGGTTCCTGTGGTACCGATGCAGAATATGGCGGCACAGACTGGCACATGCCCATACTATGGCTGTACGCCTTATAACAGATCCCACCGCAAGGGAATGGCAGGTCGCAGTTTTATTTTGCATCTAGAGACACGGACCATGTCATGTGAACAAGGCCTTACATGTGACACAGCTGCGAGCCTGATGATTCAACCCTTTATATGCAAGAGGCCTTAGGCCCCATTCACATGGGGCAAGAGGGGGCGAATTTTGGCACTGAATCCACATCAGAATCCGCCCCCTCACAATAGAGGTCTATGGAGACCGCTAGCGTCCTTTTTCCGTGAGCAGTTTGTTCCCACTCACGGAAAAAAAGCGAGCTGCCCTTTCTTCAGGCGGATTCCGTGGCAGATCCAGCTGTGGCGTCTGCCTCGCGAAACCACCCTCCGGACTAGGCCAATTCATATGGGCCCACTCTGGAGCAGGAAGCCGCGGCAGGAGCATTTTGGTCCTATTCTGACGCGGCTTCCCACATCAAAATCAGGACCAAAATACGCCATCCCTAGCCCCGTGTGAACTAGGCCTAGAAGGGTAAGCTTATTTTAGCTTGAAACCCCATTTATACCGAAAGTACCACATACTTTGGTCATTCCAGAGACTACATACATTACTGAGCCAAATAACCTCACATGGCGCTTTTGTCTATTATATGGATATTGATGATCCATTCTCACTGATCTGATGGCACACCCTGAGGACATGCCCAAATATCTAAACCCCAAACTCTTTCAATTCAGGCTTATGTAGGCATTCTGGGTTTGCCAGAACAATAGCAACTACTTCTTAGCGCCCCCTCCACTCAGACTTAGATTCGGCTTATCAGGACCCAATCAATGGGTTGTCGTATGAAGACAACCCATTAACCCATTATTAGCCTACAGCACGACACAGCCTTTAGCTATATCATGTGTAGACAGAATGACCATTATAACCTCACAAGTTTCACCTCTCTATGTACTGATGTGACCTGTGATAGAGTTACTATGTGTGTGTGTGGGGTCATGTGTCAGTTTACTGTATGTGTACAGCCCTGTGTCAGTTACTATATATGTATAGGGTCCGGTGTCAGAGATACTATATGTGTAGGGTCACAGCTTACCTTTAACTTTAGGCTTCCACACCGACCAGCTCTGGGGGAAGGGGAACCTTCGGATGTTTGCTCTCAAAGTGCTGCTTGAAGGTTTTGGGATCTGGCATTTGTGTCTGTTGACAAATAAAGAAGCGTCAGTATTAAGAGGTGAAGTATCCGGCCCCTCACTCACAATAGTGACAGATGTCCACACAAAGTCCATAAACTGATCTAAGGCAGCGGTGGAATAACAGGTCCAGAAGGCGGATACTATATGTAGCCCATGACTAGGGGGACACTTGGTATGATCAGCCTGGCTTGTATAAGGTCATGAAACATCTTATAATGTATAGTCATATGGAACCCTATGACAATGTGTCGGACATGAATTTGGGAAAATGGGAACATTTTATGGAACGGTCTATCCCTGTACTGCGGCTGAAGTCGTAGGTTTTGATATACTGAAGTGCTCACACATTGGACTTTGGCTACTGGCACAGACAGAGGTTTCAGCGCGACAAA
This sequence comes from Leptodactylus fuscus, assembly GCF_031893055.1. Lineage (NCBI taxonomy): Eukaryota > Metazoa > Chordata > Amphibia > Anura > Leptodactylidae > Leptodactylus > Leptodactylus fuscus. The sequence continues at coordinate 31,940,373 of NC_134268.1, forward strand.
GGCCAAATCCGTTAAAAACCCACATTCAGCCATTTCTGAGTGGTGCTGGCTCAAAGAAGCCATAGCATGTAAAACGTGGTCTTAAAGAAGTTTTCCTGGACTCCCAAATTTATGACTTTAGGATAAGGATAATAGTTTGCCAAAGGTCAAACTTCTGGCACCCTCACTGACCAGCTGTTTGAAGAGGTCACGTAGCTTGGACAACGGCCACTTCCTCCTCTCAGGCCAGTGACATTGCATCCATTGGTTCTTGCCTCATCCCAAATGAAAGGAGATGGATTTATTGCAATACCAAACACAGCCACTATATCATGTACAGCGCTGTGCTTGGTAATGGAGTGGTGGTCACTGCCATTCTTGTATAATCACATTTATCGCCTTATCCTGTGGACAAGAGATTGGTTTTTGTGGGCCATTTCTACTCTAAGGAGACTTAAGTTTTGGGCTCTGCTAACACCCGCAAAATGCCTTCCATTTATAGAGAAGTTTTGATACCAATGCCAACAAATCCTAATAGGCTCATGTAAAGGGTTGTCCAATAGAGATGAGCGAGTACTATTTGAAACTCCCGTTTCGAATAGCACGCACCCATAGGAATGAATGGAAGCGGCCGGCACGCCGATTGCATAACTCTCGTCCATTCATTCCTATGGGTGCGTGCTATTCGAAAAGGGATAGTACTCGCTCATCTCTATTATTCAAGATAACATTTTTTTATTTTTTTTTAAATGGCTGGGGACAGTGAAGAATGCAAAAAAATAAATAATTTAAAAAAAAAACCAACCCAGTCACCAGTCCTTGATGCTCTAGTACTGGGGTAGGGAACGTACGGCTCTCCAGCTGCTGCAAAACTACAACTCCCAGCATGCATACTTGCTCTGCTGTTTTTGGAACTCCCATGGAAGTGAATGGAGCATGCTGGGAGTTGTAGTTTCACAGAAGCTGGAGAGCCGAAGGTTCCCTACCCCTGCTCTAGTATCTCCCACTGCGGTCCGGTGCTGCTGCTCCACATGACCACCAAGGCCAATCAATGACCTAAGGAAAGGAACTGGGACATCACAGGTGACACATACAAATAACGTCCCAGGTTCTTTACTTAAGCCACTGCAGCAAGGGCTTCCACCAGAACAAGACACAGAGCAGCAGGACTGAACCATGCGGAGAGACACCAAAGCACCCTGGGCCGGAAAGTATGATATATATATTTTTTTTAATCTTTCCTTGCATCCTTGAAAAAACAAAACCAAAAAAAGAAGAAAACCAAAAAAACCAAAGCGTTATTCTGGACAACCCCTTTAAAGGGAGTCAGTCACCAAAACCCAGCATATAAACCCAGCCCACAAGCAGACAGTTCATACGCCATTTTCTCCTTGTGAATCGCTGCCCCCCCATTGCCGATATCGCTGGTTTTGTCAATATGCAAATGATCTCTGCTGCACGTGCTCCAAAGAGATACACAACACCGCCCTCATTGCTCCAAACAGCTTATATGCATATTGACAAATACAGCGATATCTTGGCATTGGAGGCAGCGATTCACAAGGGGAAACCACTGCTCAATTCAGAGGACAATAACCTATCCCTTTAAACCTGTAAAGGGATTTTTACCGTCTTATAAGTAAAGGCCTAGATTTACAGCTGAAAGCTAAATATGCTTTAATATTATATTATGATGGGCGTGGGTCTGACCTCTGGAACCCCTGGTGCTCCTGAAAATAAAGGGGCCTTTTTCAATGCCGCACCTCCCTTATAGTATTTTTCCTGCACAGCAGCGCCCTTGGTCCCCTGACTGTGCAGTCAGTGCTATAGACTTTTGATCCTAAGGATCAGTGGGGAGGGGTTGCCATAAATCTGCCCCTTAACCACGGTAAAATGATGGCAGAGTCTAATGATACATTCATACTTTGTTAGATAGGAGTACCGCCTTTCGTAAGTTCTGGTATGCACGACGCCATTATGCTCGCCATCAAATACTGCAAAGTCCGATGGACTGAGCGCGGTATAAACCAGTTTACAACCCTACTGGGACAGATGTTGTATGAACCTTCCAGGGAACCCAAGAGATAGCGGAGTGGATTACGTCAGTGTGTGAACACCTGGTCAGTGACAAAGCGGGAAGAGGAAGCAGGATGTAATGACAAGTATAGAGAGCGCAGCTATCCTGCGGACAGGCGGAGGACACAGCATAGGAGATAAAGCCCAACTCACCAGACCTCCCTGTCCTACAGCCGTGGGATGGTTTTATTACAGAATATTACTGTTCTACATGACAGCTTAGGATTATGGCATTACCCGGCACACAGAACAGGTGTATACTAGAGCGGCTTTAGCGGCAGCTTTCTGATCGTGTCCTTGTTTCTTCTTCTGTTCTGCTTGCTTCTTTGCGTTTTTCTGTTGAGATTGGATCTTCTGATGTCCTCGAGCCATATCTGCAATGTTAAACACGTTACTTGCACCTGAACTGAGAACTCGCCGCCACGTAGCAGGTGTACAGAAGGAGGTAGATGGCGCCCCGCGACACCTGTTCACTTCCAAACTGAAACACAGATAGGAGAGATGCTATTTATAGGCTATTGTCATATGGATAAGGTACAGGGGACGGCTCTAGAGATACAATACATATACGGGAACATATGGCTGAACCCGCTCTGACCAACGTCCCTGTTATGTAAGTGAACTGCGCTGCTTTAAGAGGGGACTGGGTTAACAAAGCCCACACTGGACCGGATGACCTTCTAGATATTAGACCCCTATTAATAGTACAGTATCCTCTGCCTCCATTATACCGATAGGGAAACCGCCGTCTTTCCATAGGTATAATTGACACACTGAAATTTGCAAAACCGCAACTGTTTCGGAAATCGCAGCATTTCTGCTGTGCGCAATTTCCTGCAATGTGCGGATGGGATTTGCTAGAATCCTATCCACTTTACAGTGAATGTAAAATCGCAGCATTTCCACCACATGGGGCCCCGGCCTTAAGGGTGCAAAGCCGGTTGGGATCCCCTGAACGGAATACCAAACGCAACTGCAAGCGGAGTGCAGTGAAAGCACGTGGACCCCATAGACTATAATGGGGTGTTTGCTTGCCATGCGCTGCCCGCACGAATCATGCGGTGAGGAAAGTAGATGGTGAACTACTGGCACCGTGCTTGCAGCTGTGTTCTATATTCCGTTCTGGAGGGACCACCGGATGGAATACAAACGCTGTTGAGAACGAGGCCTTGGTAATGTGGATTCTGCAGCAGATTTGCAAAGAATTTTCTTATGTAACGGATCATATGTAGATGTGCCTGGGTTGGATACCAGCGTAATATTTTTGGGACATTAATTACTTGGTTGTAGGGATATGTCCAGCCAAATGTTACATCATGGGCTGTGGAGTCAGAGGACCAAAGCACCAACTCCAACTCCATAAAAGGCTGAAAGCCAACGTCAGTCAGGAGCAGTAAAGCTTTGCTAATTCACGGAACACAAAAAAAAAACTACTGGCTGATACCTCTGCCACCAAGTATGTAACTAGCTATACATCTAATGATTAGAGATGAGCGAGTACTATTCGAAATGGCCATTTCGAATAGCACGCACCCATAGGAATGAATGGAAGCAGCCGGCACACAGACTTTGCCAGCAGCCAGCCGCTTAACCCCCTACGTGCCGGCTGCGTCCATTCAGTACTCGCTCCTCTTTACTAATGATATAATATCAATAATTGTGTAATATAATTACAAATAATTCAAATCAATATCAAACAATATTTAGAATACTAAATAAACCCATCAGAAAAACCAAAACACCCCACAAAAAACGCAACAGAAACCCCCCCCCCCACCACCACCACCACCACCATGTTCTAATGTGACAGGAAAGCAGCTCTGCTATTAGAAGAATACACGGCTAGAACCGGAAAGACTGGCTCACGCGCTGTCACATTTCCTCCATAGACATGTCACAAATGGCTGCAGCTGCTGAGCCCGTCAGTAACGTGCGCAGGAATCGCCAGCTGCTCCAGAACCGGCCTCTTCTAGAAAAAAAAACGTCACACAGCAACCCGCACGGGCAAAACCCCTGGTGTGAACAATGAGCAAATTATACATTTCCCACGACTATGGAGGAGACGAGAGAGAAATCTTATATAACAAGTACATTATGTAAGATGAGACGCGGCCATAGAAGTGGGTGAGGCGCATAATGTGGTCAGTGTCACAGGGTGAAAGGAGTTTCTGGTTTTATGGAAAGTTTCATTATAAAATAAGTTCTGAAATGGAGATGTGATGGGTGGACCGGACTTTTTTTTTTTTTTTTTTAATGTAGATTGTGAGCCCCATATAAGGATCACAGTGTACATTTATGTCCCTACCAGTATGTCTTTGTAGAATGGGAGGAAATCCGCACAAACACGGGGAGAACATACAAACTCCTTGCAGATGATGTTCCTGGTGGGATACGAACCCAGGACTCCAGTGCTGCAAGGCTGCAGTGCTAGCCACTGAGCCAGCATTTTGCCCCTGGACCTTCCTTGTTACATATGTAACAATCCAGGTGAGCGTTTGCTACAATTGTATCCAGTCTATGCCATTTTATCCTCTGAACTGCGCTTTACCTGTGCCGATACATCGTAGTCTGAACAGTGGCCAATAATGTCAGACCCTCCACTGGTGTACTTGGCTTCAGCCACTGTATGCTACATACACGCGGACTATTTTGATAAGTCTGGCGAGTAATCTAGAACAAGTCTGGTCTTGGGTTTCTGCCATACATTTGTAGTTTCAATGGTGTGGATCCTCCCATGGCTCAGCCCCATTCAATAGCAGTCTCCACTTCAGCATACATAGTGTTGCTGCACCAGACATAGCTACAATTGGCAGGGGTCCTGCTATACATTTAGGGGGATAAACCACATTACCGGACATACCCGCATGTGCCTGGTAAATCAACAAAGGGCCCCTTTGTTCTGCTGATGTATGGGGGGGGGGGGGGTTTGAATCCCCACCTGCCATATGTTGCCTGCCTAAGACTATAGATTATAGGTACAGACTGTGATGGCGTAATGTTATTGACAGTTTTTTGTAAACCTTAATCCTACATCAGGTCACTCCTTTACATCAAATATATACTTATGGGTGAAACCAGCCTAAATAATTATGTGACTGCATTTCTAAGGCCACATTCATATTCTCAGATCTGATCGACAAGCAGCTCCGTGAATGAAACTGAACCGAATCAGATTACAGTCAACGCGGTCCGTCAATTGCGGTTTATGTGATGTGCAAGGTTTTGGCACTTTATGTTTTTCGGTGTCCGCCATAGAAAATCATCAGCGCAGATGTGAAAAAAGCCGAGACATTGTTACATCGTATCAGTGCCCCTTCAGTTACTACTTGTTGTTACATCGTGTCAGTGTCCCTTTGTTTACTACATATGGTTACATTGTGTCACTGTCCCATTGGTTACTAAACATTACATAGTATCAGCGCGCCGTTGGTCACTACATGTTAGGCCTGGTTCACATCTGCATTTGGTATTCCTTCCCCCCATACACATTAAAAAGCGGCTAGCTAAGAAACCACACAGACCCCATAGACTATAAAAGGATCCTGGTGGTTTCCGCATAAATTATGCAGAGAGAAAAGTACTGCAAGCAGCACTTTTCTCTCCGCATGCTTCGTGCGGAAACCACACGGACTCCATTATAGTCTGTGGGGTCCGTGTGGTTTCTTAGTTAACCTTTTTTTAACGCGTATAGGTTTCCGTTCAAGGGGGTCTCCAAAAGGACTCCCCAAACGCAGATGTGAACCAGGCCAAACATTATATTAATGCCCCTTATCTTATTAGGTATTACAGTGTATCAATGCCCCTTTGGTTACCACAGGTTGTTACATTGTTCCCTTGCTTATTGTATCAATGTCTTTTTGTTTACTAAATATTGTATCACTGCCCTTTTGTTTACAACATATTGTTACATTGTATCAATGCACTTTACAAAGTTAGGTTCCAAAACAGACACCAGAGCTCTGACATTACACAACTCCGGAGCTTATGCAACTAAAGCACACAAGATTTTGACAAGACAGATGGGGTTATTGTGCCAAAAAATGTTCCATCTGGTGAGAAGTGACTATTTTGGACAGATCAATCGCCACGGAGTAAACAAGGCCTGCATGCAGGACACCATGTGACTCACAATCTCAAGGGTGGAAAAGCTCAACAATCTCTTCCACCCAAGCCTTAGTGCTAATGGCCGAATACTTAAAGGGACGGATCACGAGCAATGAGATATTACATCTTATATCGCTCGGATTGGACATGGATCCAGATGGGAACCGTTTACAGGTGCGAACGTACCCAAGAGTTACTATAGAATACATTCACTAACGTCAAGGACTCAACTCCAGCTGTGATGTAACTACAACCCCCAGCAAGCTCCTATAGCCAGGGCATGCTGGGAGTTGTAGTCTCACAACAGCTGGTCGCTTTCTATGGACTAAGGGGTCACATAACATTATCTGGACACGATCAACGTGGAGACGGATTAACGGTTACTAGTCAATAGCGCGCCCGTGATCGCGCCAGCGAATATTAACCGCCGTTTATCGACTAGCATGGCCGCCATGGGATTTATTTGGTCAGTTTCTTATGATGTATTACTTACATTGCAGTCGGGCACATTTTTAACCCTTTAAAGCCCAGCATGTAATATCCTAGGCTGAGGAGGAGGATACCAGGCATAGGCAATAGAAGAAAGTGCTGGAAGCCGTCTAGTGTGACTAGGAAGCGAGCAGCGCATGGCAACTCCATGTCCAGCATATGCTGGCGGCTCACACAAGACTTCCACCTCTCTCCATTACTCGCCCCATAGCACAGGCTTCAGCCCAGGTCACGGCTATCCCTCAGGCACACTTACCTCTGACTGGAAGGCTCCGGCGGGCCGGTAGGTCGGTGATCTGCACTACAACCGGTGAAGAAAGGAGGCGGAGGATAAAACCGCCTGTATCCGGACCTGCGCTGGCACAGGCTCCGCCCCTAGAGCACAAGCGATACTCTGCGCATGACCGCTGCACACGGCCGTATCCAGGGGAACAAGAGAAGGGGCGGGTCTAGAGGCGCTGCTGACTTTACAGACCAATTGGAATGCCCTTATCTGCGCCTGCGTATCGCCCACGCTGGTATCCAGGGGAACAAGAAGGAAGGCGGGGCTGGAGTGCGTCTGCAATAGTGTGGACCAATGGGCGGCCGCCGCAGTGACGTCAGAGGGTCTGGGGCTGATTGGGCCGAGCAGGGGTGCCGCAGTAGGAGATGTGACTCCTCAGCGCCAGTGTCCTCACTTGCCCCCTGGTACGGTTACCTCATACAGACCTGGGCCAGGGACTGACATAGTGATGGCGGACAGGCTGGCTGCATGTGTGCGGCTGCAGGTGCATGTGTGGAAGTGGCAGCAATCCCTGCACATACCTGCCAGCGCCTGACGTCTGATCTCAAGGAGATTCCAAGAACATGCCGTGCCCATTAAAGGGGTTGTACAGGCCTGGGATAACAGCATGGAGGAATGCAGCGGCACCATTGGTGGGATGGTAGCTGTGGCAGCCACGTGACACCCAGTGAAGATCATGACCCCCCCCCCCAGATAGAATTAGACCCAGGAAAGATCAATGGGCTGCAGGGACTGCAATCTGCAGGTGTCTCAATGGAAGTGAATGGAAAATGTTTGTTCTCGTACCATGTTAGCCAGTGGGTAGGAAATATCAAAAAACACGTTCAGAATCAGCGGCGTATAAAGCAGTTCCCATTCATTTCTATGGGAGCCGGCATACGAGCGCTCCCCATAGAAATGAATGGGCTGCTTCTTTCAGTACGAGCAGTCCCATTGAAGTGAATGGGAAGTGCCGGCGTATACGGCTAGCTCTGCTCATGCCGAGCCGTACACGCCGGCACTTTCCATTCACTTCAGTGGGAGTGCTTGTACTGAAAGAAGCAGCCCATTCATTTCTATGGGGGGCGCTCGTATGCCGGCTCCCATAGAAATGAATGGGAACTGCTTTATACGCCGCTGATTCTGAATGTGTTTTACGTTCAGAATAAGCTGCCGTATACGTAGTGTGAATGCACCCTTAGTTGGAGGTGACAGTGAGCTGCTGACAACCATATTCCTGTGGTTTGATGGCTGTCTATAGCACAGGAGAAGGGGGTCTGGAAATATGGATTTTAGACGGTGGTCTTTTTATAGTAGTGGATGTAATTTGTGTGTGATTCCTCTCAGCGTCTCCAGGTGGGGGTTATATGTGACAACTAGGGGCACCCCATTGTTCTCCTGTTTGGTATTGTATTTAAATAACTCCGATCTTGGTATTCTGGTATCCTTCAGAAATGGTTTTAAATTTACTTGAGAAAGGAGCCGAGAGTTCCGAAACGTTGTAATCTGTCATCATTATTAGTTAGCCATTAAAAAGGGATCAACTACTGAAGATTATCAAGTTTCTTGTTTTTTTATATTTGAAGTGAATGGTCACACAAGCGCAACATGTCCGCAACGCAGGATTGTAAAGGAATGGGGAAAGTAAAGGAAGCTCTTATAGTTCTCTCTTCTGCTAAAAACACTTTGGGCTTTGGTTCAATAACAAAAAAAACCCTGCTAAATCTGTCCTTGAAGGGGCTCCATCATTAGCTTTTAGAAAGGCTATTCCACTCCTACCTTTGGTTCAGTCCTCAATGCCGCCGTTTTTTAAATAAATCACTTTTTCCATCTTTGTCCTGACTTGAATGCTGCCTCCTGGGCCGTCTCATCCCCTGTGATGTCCTGGTCCTCCTACTCTGTTTCCCCGAAAATAAGACACCCCCCCTTCACCTCCTGGACCATCAACAACCGGCAGTCATACGGCGCTGTGCTAAGGAAACGCCGACATGACTGCCAATTGTCCCCCGCTCCAGCCGCTGCATAAGACATACCCCGAAAATAAGACAGGTCATATATTTTGGAAGATAATTTAATATAAGACACTGTCTTATTTTCAGGGAAACAGGGTAGCTCTTGTAGGAATAGAATAAAGATGGCCGCTGAGCATGCGTAGATATGACAGCACATGCTTGTCAGCCATCTTTATTCTATTTCTACATGAGCGTATCTCGCTTGTGTGCAGCGCATGCGCAGGATTTAGATCCTGCTGAAGCTGCTTAGCATAGCTGCTTAAGCAGCGAAGAGGAGGACCAGGACATCGCACGGGGTATGATACAACGGCCCAGGAGGTAGCATTCAAGTCGTGACGAAGCTGTGCTCGGATTGTCCTTAGTTTAAAATGCGTTTCCCCACAGATTTTGCTGTATATTTTTGGTATCAAACCAAAGTGGTTTTAGTAGAAGAGAGAAGAGCTTCCTTTACATTCCCCATTCCTTTTCAAGCCACTCTTGACTTTAGCTAACGCTAAGTTCACACTAGCATTCAGGTTTCCATCCTTCATGCCCACTTGGGAACCAGAAAGGCAGAAAGCCTATCCGCCTACACGCGGAAACCCACAGAACACATAGATTATAATGGTGTCCACCAGGTTTCTGACAATTTTAAGCGGAATTTGGGACAGAGACTCAAATGCTAATGTGAACTTTTAAAGAGAACCTTTCATGTCCTCCTGCCAATGCGGTTTTACATGCCGCTAGAAAGCCGGCAGTGTGATGAATTCAGGGCTCTCTCTGCTTTCTTGTTATGTGCCCTGGGGGCTGGAGATATTGGTGCCATTACCGATGTCTGCCCACTGTCAGAAGGAGGTTCCTGACAGTCTAGCCGGGCAATGTGGAATGCCACCGATAGTACTCGTCCATAGCCCTGTATTGTCAGAGCGTTCCTTATCGCCCAGCCATGTTGCTAAGCTGTGAGGAACATTCTCCCCACCCCCAATAGTCTATGGACTAGTACAGTCAGAAGGGGCGATCCTCACAGCCCAGCTAGACTGTCAGGAACGCCCTTCTGACAGTGGGCACACTTTGGTGCCGTTATAACGGCACTAATAACATAATGGGAAAGCCAACAGTGCGCTGAATTCAGCTTTCTAACAGTATATAAAACCGCATGTGCCTCAGGACACGAAAGATCCTCTTTAATGTTAAAAAAAAAAAGCAGGAAAAATCTGCGACAAAAATGCTGCTTTCCCACAATGTGTGGCCTCAGCCTTATGAAGAGTTTCCAAAAGTGTGCTTTTTTTTAACCCCTTCATGCTTCATACTCATGGCACAATGGGTAGCGCTTTGACATTCAGTACTGCACTGTTACAGCTCCGAACCAGTTACAAGAAACAAGAAACCTACCGGAGCAGGTGCTTAGTGGAAGCCTCCGGCAACCTGTAGCCGACTGGTTATATTTACAAGTAAATCATGTTGTGCAAGGAACGTTGACCCTTCAACATTATCAAATAAAGTCACACCAGCAATGAACGTCCTGTTCACACTCAAGATTTAATCCTTTAAAGAGGACCTTTCACCATTTGGGTCACATGCAGCACCCCAGCGACTAGTCTCAAAATAATAGCACAGGCATAGCTCCTGTGCTTGGTATTACGACGTTGAGCGTTTACTATGTAATAGTATATACGGCCCAGAGCAGGAATTAGTCAAAGAGGTTTCCCATGAACATAACCATATTTTATATTTACGATGCAATCATACCTATGGTTAGTCCTCCAATAGTCCAGAGGCAAGGTTTGGCACCTCGAAGATTTTCACTGGATTATGTGGTAAGAAAACGGTCTATTTTTCTATCTTTCATATTTTATATTTGTATGTAAAAAAATTTAAACATTTTGCAGAGTTTTAAAGATTTTTCTCTAACCATTTTAGACCCCGTTCACACGGGGAGCGGATTGGCGAAATATTGGTCCCTCCTCCTCTGACCCCTTTCATTGACAAGATATGTCCACCAAGTCCCCTTTCATTGGACATCCTTACTGAATCATACCATTCTCGATATACTTTTGACACTGTTTGTCAAGAAATCCCCCACCAATTTGGCAGTTTTTGAAACCCTGGCGATGACTAGCCTAGCACCGATGTCCATGTCACCTCTGTGGTCGCCCAGATCCCTAATTTTCCACATTCTAACGTGTATTCGCGCTGAAATTGATCCACAGAAAACTCATCAGATTTTAAGCTGCACTTCGGAGTTACTTGTCTAATGTCCAATGGACATTGTCCATACAGGCAAACTCCAATTGTGGAAGGGCTGGTGTCTCTAATAAAGTGGCCACATGTTTGCTCAGCATACTGAACTCCTTCAAATTCCACACCCAAAAAAATAAAAAGTAGGGTAAGACATGAGTGTACATGCTTGAGCTCCGAGGAATAAATGTGACCTTACATAGCACAATAATATTCCCCAATTACATTAAAGGCTGGCCTTGCTGTGACTTTCATGTCACTGCCAACTATGTAGGATGGTATTTATTTGTTCTTGCTGCTGGGATACGGCAGACTGGGGATACATTTGGAAAAACTATGTGCAAGTTGAAATACAAGGAAATAGACATCAGCACCGGCCCCTATAAGGTTATTGGCCCTAAAGCTTAAGTCAGCTGAACACCCATTAGGGCAGATTTATTAAGACTGCCATTTTGGATAAAGGCCCCGACTGATGTAAGGCAGGCCTGAGTTATAAAAAGTAGTGTTGGGCAAATCAGTTCGTAATGAAGCGGATGAGAACCAAATACACCAAATCGGTTTTTAATGAAACCAAACAATTCGGGATTCATCTCAGAGGAAATGAAAATGGTCGCCGCAACACGACCAATACTCTGGAGTCCCTTCAGACCCCAGAATATAATAGGTGGAGGCCAAGCCGAGGGAGGTTTAAAAAAAGTAAACATTTACACTCTCCTTCCCGCACCTCTTTTGGGTCTCCTGGTGGTGTCCAGTGATCTGTGTCTTTCTCCTCCGGGTATTCTGCAGCTCTTCTGTGACGTCATGAACCCAGGATCATCACTGAGGTCTGTCATTGGCACGGGCATGCCAAGAAGGCCGAAAGAGGTACATGTCACTGAGGAGGTGAGTGTAACTGAAGAGACCCTAAAATATAATAATTTCACACCCTGTTCTATCCGAACAAGTACGGACTAAACAAATCTTCAGAAGTGCACCCATCCTAAATCAAGAGGAACCACCTTTTAATAAATCTGGCATATACCAATCAGGATCTGGTATAGAATTCCTGCATAAGATACGCCAGGAACCTGGTATGAGAGTTATAATAAATCTTCACCTCGCTTCATCCATATTCGCGGAAAGTGAGACACAAAATGGGGGATGTGGCACATTTTTTGCACAAGAACAGGCCAGCCATATACAGTCTGTTATAGAAATGTATTGAAGGCAAGCCTGGGACTCTCCAATAGGCCCTTGGCTGTCAGTGTTCACGCTCCGTTGGTGTTACTATATCTGTCATGTTTGACCAAGGCATCAGGAGGGTTTAAGCCGCAAACAGAGAAGACTCTAATCGTGGACATGGAAACAGTGTCTGCTCAGTTCCTGAATAGCCCCCATCTTTAAAGTGGTCACATCCTCTGTACTAGTATGGTGTAGGTCTGTAATGGGATAACATTTTAGGATAAGCTGCCGTGTATGTACATAAAGAGGAATACTGTATCTGGTCATTATATTCTGCAGTTTTTACCAGTTTTCCCCTCTGCATGATATATCTGGAATTTGCAGTCCTCTCTGAACTGGGGTCTTGATAAGCTGCCATAACATGCACACAGTGAGTACAGGAGAATCTGCTCTATTACTCTCTCCCTCATGACTAGAGATGAGCGAGTAGTGAAATATGCGATATTCATTTCGAGTAGACTCTCAATATTCAACTATACGACCGAATATCGAATCCCATTATAATCTATGGGGAAAAAAGTTTGTTTCAGGGGAAACCACCATTCGACTAAGGAGAGTCACCAAGTCCACTATGACACCCCAGGAAATGATTCCAACACCTCTGGAATGCAACTGGGACAGCAGGGAAAGCATGTCTGGGGGCATCTAACATGCCCAAGTACCTGTATTACCCCACTATCACAGCCTATCAACTAAACACTCCAAACTCAATACGGAAAGTGGAAAAATACTTGGAAACCTTCTTTCCTCTACATTAATATGGACAGAAGCACAAATTTTAAGCTAAAGAAACATTAGCGTGCGCCCATCACAATCCTCGGCTTGATGGCAACGTTAAGCAGGGTGCAGGGTATAACGCTGATGAGGCCCGAGCACCAGCAACAGGTGTAACATTATGTGAAGTACAGTCTATACTGTATGGCAAGTAGACCCCTTGCTTCAGACCCGTATGGGACAGTTATATTGGGCGCACAAACTGATGTATACAAGCAGACTGTGTTGCAAGTATACATGCTATCTATTTTGAGCGTATGTGAAGTACGGTCTATACTGTATGTCAAGTAGACCCATTGCTTTAGACCCACATGGGGCATGCATATTGGACGCATAAAACGATGTATACAAGCAGAATGTATTGCAAGTATACACGGTATCTATTTTGAGCTTATGTGATACCAGTGGTACAGAATTTGAGCCCTAAAAAGTGCTTTTCTGCAGGATGAGCCTATAAGCTGATGGTGTAGCAGTAGTGCTGTATTCAGAATATGTCCTGCCTAGCAGTAGCTAATCTCTGTCCGTCCCTCAGCACAATGTCTCTCCCTATCTAACTCCAAGCCGCAAATGACACAAATATGGCTGACGCTATTCTCATTAATCCGAGGTCACATGATTTCGCCAACCAATGACTTTTTCCTATTTTTTTTTGATACCTACTTTTTCCTGCTTCCTGTCCCACCTGCCCTGCACAGTTATTGGTGCAAGAAATGCGCCAGGGAAGGTGGGAGGGGATACAAATTTTTACTGTGTTTACCGCATGGTATTCGATCAAAGTCGAATACCTTAATATTCGATCGAATATCTACTCGATCAAACGGTATTCGCTCATCTCTACTCATGACCCCCATGTTCACGCAAGACATGTACAAAAATGGGTGAACTGTATTGATGTGAATAAACTGTTTTGATTTCTGTGCTAGAAAGCTCCAGCTCTTCTTTTGTCTTATCTTCCTGCTGACTTCTCCCCTTCCCCTCACCATACAGTTCTATAGAGATGAGTCATGTGACTTGTAGTCTATCTGGAGATGGATAGAGCAGTGATTTTCACAGTGAAACTCACTGGAGTGGAGCAGGGAAACCGCCTTATAAAGAGGCTCTTCTCTCTGATAAGATATATTACAAAGATTATTACAATTGCCTGTACTATTCATTTATGCAAAGTTTATTGAAACAACAAAGACTATTTATATAAAACCCTTCGGGAACAATGCTTGCTTTTGTTTTACATCATTATAGTATAGTCACATGAAATCTCATGTACTCTTACAATTCCAGGCAACTTCATACAGATACATTAACCATAATACTGCACTGGGATAATTATAGTTGTTTAGTCACTGTCAAGCCACGGCCTGCCGAGTCAGAGAGGGATTGGACATGTGAAAACCTGTCTGATCCTTCTTTTTTAGAGATGAGCGAACAGTAAAATATTCGATATTCGTTACTCGTTTTGAATAGAAGCTCAATATTCGACTATTCAATCGAATATCAAACCCCATTATAGTCTATGGGGAAAAATGCTTCGTTTCAGGGGAACCCACTATTCGACTCAGGAGGGTCACCAAGTCCACTATCACACCCCAGCAAATGATGACAACACCTCTGGAATGCAACTGGGACATCAGGGGAAGCATGTCTGGGGGCATCTAACAAGCCCAAGTCACAATTTTACCCACTATCACAGCCTTCTTTCTTCTCCAAATGGATGGACAGAACCCCAAATTTAAGCTAAAGAAACATTAACAAGCACCCCTTTAAACCACGTTGCCCATGACATCCACAGATGGAATAGGCAATGGGAAATCCAAAAGCCCCCTCCCTTAACTGTCATTGTGGATGTGTGTGTGTGTGATGTGGTAAGACCTTCCAAAATTCACTTTTCTGGCCCTTAACATGAGCCCTTCCAAATTAAGTTAGAGGCCCTTAAGCTGACCTGCCAGCAGAGATTGAGGCCCTTTAGGCTGTACCACTGGCGTGGGTAGATGTCAGCAGGCCGTGCTGAAGCTTATCAGCTTGGGGGACAGACAGCACACTGCCTCCGAGGTCAGGGATGCCATCCAGGATGATATGGCAATATGGTTTTCCCCGCTGCACCTGGGCCCAGGCATGTTTGCGTATATGATAATGGCCGGAACCTGGTAGCAGATCTGGAGCTTGCCAGACTCAAACACGGTCCACACCTGGCCCATGTTTTCAACTTGTTGGTGCCATATTTCTTTGAAACCTACACCATTGTGCCTGATATACTGGTCAAAGTGCGACCATTTTCGTAAGTGAGAAGTAGCGTCTGCTAGGCTGAAAACATTCAGAGCACACTCCTCTCATCTTCGCACCGTTGGCTGGCGGAGGAAGACGAGGGGGATGAAGTGGCATTTCATGTCACTGTCCCACACGAGGCTAGAGGGTGAAGTTCAGGGCATCCCATTGCTTCAGCACGGATGGTGTGAAGGGGAGTGTAAAATGGAGGAAATGGAGAGTGACCCTTACAGTTGGGGGCAGCAAAGTCATGCCAAGTAACACACTGGCACACATGGCTGACTTCATGTTGGGTTGCTTTTCAAGAGACAAAGGCATAGTTCACATCATGGAGAGCAAACAATACTGGATCGAACAAAAAATTGGATTGAGCTGATATAGCGTGACTGAATTGCTGGGTCTCCCACTTAGCTTTTGGGGGGTAGACCCTTAAAAATTGGATTGACCATACATGGCCTGACTGAATGAACAGCTGTCTCCCACTTAGCTTTGGGGGCTAAACCCTTAAAAATTGAATTCAGCGTACATAGCCTGACTGAATTTCGGTGTCTTCCACCTAGGTTTTGGGGGTACACACCTTGGATATTTGGATTGAGCGTACATAGCCGGACCTAATTGTTCTGTATCCCTGTTTTGGGGTTACACACTGCTTGAAAAGCTGGTTTGCACATATACAGCAAGAAGTAACTGCTGTGGATTCCTGATATTTTGTGGGGGGGACACCCCTAATAAAAGCTGGTTTGCACGTATATAGCAACAAGTAACTGTTCTGTATCCCTGTTTCGCCTCAAAATCCACCTCCATACAATGGTGGCCTATGGAGACCACTAGCGTTCTTTTTTCTACTAGTGGCATGTCACCGCTAGCAGAAAAAAGAATAAGCTGCCCTTTCTTCAGGTGGATTCCGCGGCTCGCTGAGTCACGGCTTCCGCCTGGCAGCAGCAACCTCCGGAGTTGGCCCATTGATTTGAGCCGACTCCGGAGGGGGAAGCTGCGTCAGTGACGGTCGTGGCAGGTGGGTTTTGACCCGAGAGTGACACGGCTCCCCACGTCACTCTCGGTGCCAAAATCCGCCCCACCGTCCCCCGTGTCAACGAGCCCCAACTGAAAGTGACACATGAAAAAGGTGTACATGGAGGACTTTTTTACCCAGGGATTTTAGGAGGATTTTGTGATGGACTCCAACCCAGATGTGAACCTAGCCTAAGCTGTCTACATTTCAGACACTTTTTATGTGTCTCACATGACAATTAGCATGGCTTTGTACAAAGAGTGTGACTCAGGCTGGGACCCCATGGGCCGGAAACGCCACGATTTGCCTGCGGCAGAAGTGCTGCAGGAAAAATTGCGGCGTTATACAGTACTTGCAAAGTGGATGGGATTCATGCGAATCCCATCCCACTTTGTGGTAGAAATCTCAGCGTGGACACGCTGCGAATTTCCAAAACCGTTGCAGTTTTGAAAATCGCAGCATGGCAATTATATCTACGGAAACACTGGCAGTTTTCCCTTAGATATAATGGTAAGAAAATGTCTGCGGAGGAAAACTCTGTGAACTTTCTGTTCAAAGCACTGCCAAACAGGTGGTTCGTGCATAGGCCAGTTTTTGGCCACCCACTGATCAGATACTTATGCCCTATACTTAGGATAGACCATAAATAAAAATAAATTCAAAATTGTGCAGAGTTTTATAGGTTTTCCTTAACCATCTTAGTAACATCAGTGGTGACAATTTTTTGTCTTGATAGGTTGCCAGTGGATACGACCATGAATTCTATGATTTGTCACTTGTCAGAAACCTGATAAACCAATTAAATTGTCTACAAATTTAGACATGGTTATGTTAAAATGCTTTTAGGCTGGGGCCCACGTAGTGTAAACGCTGTACCCCCACCTATCAACTATTCTCAGCAGCTGATGCGCAGAGAATGGAGAAGGAAGCAGACAGCTCTGTACTGTGTGTAGCTCTGTCCAAGTGAATGGAAACTGTTCTGCAGTACCTGGTCTGGCCACTATACAGAGAACAGTGCTATCTGCTTCCTGCTCCATGCTCTGTGTCTCAGCTGCTGATTGCACAGAAAAGCTGATTGGATACCAGGTATTGGACTCCACCAATCTGATATTAATGACCTATCGTTAGGATACGTCATCAATATTTTCAGCCAGAAAACCCCTTTAATCCTTCCCATTTACATGCTTTGGTCATTCAGGGTGATCTGCTGCCACAGGTAGACGATGTTTCTTCTGATCATCATTTCCCCTATATCCAGCTCTACCTCTCATGTCCTCTGCTGAGACCCTCCATGGTATACTGTATGTAGATATAGTCTTATTATGTGTATCTTTATAGGACTGTTCTATGGCTTGGAAATTGTATAGAGCCATAATATGGCCGTGTACATGAGGCTACCCTAGATGAGATGCTCCATAGTGTACATGATGTTGCTTTATTGTAATACAGATCATCAGATATAAACTGTTCACTTGAATTGTGAATGAAGCGCGTAGACGTATTATACGCCGTGACAGGGGAGAAATACAAGTCAATGACGTCCCTTATGAAATGAGATCTAAATACCAGGATGAGTCACTACACAAGCTGCAGCCTGTACAAGTGGCCGATCCCTCTCTCCGTGACTATTAGATGTGCAATTGCGATATAGCGAACAATTAGTCATGACTGGATGAAAGCGCAGCCTTCATATACGCTGTCACCATCACCTGTGCACCTTTACTATTCTCTAGTCCTATTAGATAACATGGCTGGCAGAACCCAAACACTGGTTGTGGAGTAGAGACCATCGACATGTCTGATAAGGTCTTTGCACCAGACCTTTAGAAAATAGACATCGACCGCACATCTCAGTATTGTACATTGGTTTATTCTGCTCAGCAAAATCTACAAAAATCATCATGAGGATCTTTGTATACATATTGATCGAGTTGTATGTCTATTAGCCACTTTATGGAAACCTGTATAAGGTTGCAGTCAATGTAGTGTTAGGAGACTCCGTCCCAGGGGCTGTATCATAGGGAAAAGTCATTTTTAGCTAAGCACAAACTTGCATAGCCTTTAGAATACAATTCCACACATACCTTTTGTATGTAAATCACCTCAGTAGTTTTTGAATGAGCCCGTTTTCATCCATATGCTAATTAGCCTCCACTGTGCACCGGAAGTGTCTGTGAGCACCTATGAGGAGAAGACCTTTTTCTTGGCCAAGTTCAGGTGGAAACCCAGCGGACCCCATTATAGTTTATGGAGTCCGCAGGTTTCCACAGGTGACCACTTTTTAAGCGGATAGGGTACCTAACATAAGTAGGTCCTTACTCTTCTGGGTACAGCACTGCATGGTAATCGCCACCACCACCTCAACACAGCGCCTGGAGGGGAAGCAACCCAACAGCACCCCTGCTAAGCCCCCAGACTCTAGATCACATCACCCCACAGGCACAGCACCACAGCAATGGCAATGGTGAAGGGCTTTGGTCCACAGGTAGAAACTATCAGTATGCCCACGGCCAGACTACAGCCCATTTGTAAGGAGTGCGCAAGGTTGCTGACCCCTGTTATAGAAATACGGACAGACAGTCAGGAGGGGTGTTCCCAGCTAGACTGACAGGAACGCACTTCTGGTAGTGAAGAGCTATCTGTAATTGCACCGATATCTCTTATCTCGGGGCACATAATGGG
The DNA here is from genome assembly GCF_031893055.1 of Leptodactylus fuscus. Lineage (NCBI taxonomy): Eukaryota > Metazoa > Chordata > Amphibia > Anura > Leptodactylidae > Leptodactylus > Leptodactylus fuscus. Next base: position 31,959,460 of record NC_134268.1, read on the forward strand.
AAAGCCAACAGTGCGCTGAATTCAGCGCACTGTTGGCTTTCTAGTGGTATATAAAACCGCATGTGCCCAAGGACATGAAAGGTCTTCTTTAAGGCTAAAGCCCCACATGGCGTCCAACAACAAAAAAGTGCTACAGGATAAACTGCGGTGGCAACGCATCGCGGTTCTTCCCACGGCGCCTTTGGCAGAAAATTCACAGAGTTTTCTTCTGCAGACTTTTAGTTTCAATTCTACCTATAGGGAAACCCCCGGTGTGTCCATAGGTATGATTGACATGCTGCGATTTCCAAAAATTTTAAAATCGCACTGTGTCCACAGCACGTATTTTAATGCATAATGACTGTTAAACGATGCAGCGTTTATGCCACGTGGGACGGTAACGCAACGATTTTCCTGCAGCCCAAATGCCGCGGAAAAATTTGCGGCGTTATACAGTACAGGCAAAATGGATGGGATTCTAGTGAATCCCATGCCTACTTTGCGGTAAAAACTGCTGTGCAGACACGCCACGATTTCCAAAACCGGCGCAATTTTGGAAATCGCAGCATGTCAATTTTACCTACGGAAATGCCGGTGGTTTCCCCATAAGTATAATTGCAACAGAAAGTCTGTGGAGGTAAACTCTGCAAACTTTCTGTTTAAAGCGCTGCAGGAAGAACCGCGATGTGTTCCCACCGTGGTTTTTCCTGCAGCGCTTTATTGCTGACGGACATCCCGTGGAGCCTTAGTGTAAAGGGGTTTTCCTAGGACTATTATCATATTTAAATTTGTAGACAATTAAACGTTAACGAGTGATTATGAAGATAATCTTGTTTCCCTTAGTCCTAACAGCGGCACAATGTGGGGTATTTCTGCCCCTGTGTGCTGGTAGGACAGGCGGATATTTAATTAGCCAATCAAATGCGTGGCAGGCCCTATAAGAGGGCACAAGAACCTCCCCTCTGCGTGTAAATACAAAAGTACCTCCATTACATTTATATACAGTTTTATACATAAGATATGATTCCCAGGGTGGGAAATCTTGTGCCGCTGTTAGGACTAAGGGAAACAAGATTATCTTCATAATCACTCGTTCCCTGTCATCCTCAACAGCGGCACAATGTGGGGATATAGCAAGCAGGTCCCCAAGATGGGTGGGACAAACCCATGACCGAACTTAAACTGGTCTGGGCAAAGGCAGTGGAATCTGCCACTTGGTCCTTCAGGCGGTAATGCCGAATGAAGGTGGATTCAGATGCCCAAGAGGCAGCTGCATATATTTGGTCCACAGATAAAGCACTTCTTTCTGCCCGTGAAGTGGACACTGCCCTGGTTGAATGGGCATGAAGGAAAGATGGAGCCGACAGCCCTTGGGCGGTATAGGCGACTCTAATAGTCTCGGTAACCCACCGGGATATTGTAGCTTTGGCGGCTTTGGCGCCCTTGTTTTTCCCCGTGTAGCTGACCAACAGGTTTTCAGTCCACCTAAAGGGGCGAGTGCGCTGCAAGTAGATCTGCAGGCATCTAACCACATCCAGCTTGTGCCATCTTTCTTCTTCAGCAGAAGAAGGGAACGGAAAAAATACTGGAAGGGAAATCAGTTGGTTCCTGTTTACAGCAGATGGCACCTTGGGACGAAACCCAGGGAGGAACCTAAGCTGTACATGGTCAGAGAAAAAGGTGGTATATGGCTCCTCAGCGGACAAAGCTTGTAGTTCACTAACGCGTTTGGCAGGTGTGACTGCCAATAGCAGCGCCATTTTGCCGGTTAGCGACTTGAGGGAGACCTCTTCCAGAGGTTCAAATGGCTGGCCACATAGGGCGTTCAGGACCGGAATAAGGTCCCATTGGTGGACAGGGGTGTTTACCACCGGTCTCAGCCTAGTTGCCCCTTTAATAAAGGTGCTCACTAAAGGATCCTGAGACAAACGCCTCCCCAGATAGGCGGACAGGGCCGCTACATGTACCTTGAGTGTGGCCGCAGCAAGACCTCTGTCTAGTCCGTCTTGAAGGAAGTCCAGGATCGCCTCCGTAGGGGGATCGGTGGAGTCCACTTGATGCTGCAGACACCAGGCATTAAAGATGTTACCTATTCGACGGTAGTTCCTGTTAGTCGAATCTGCTCTGGCGCTGGATAGGGTCTTCAAGACGGCTTGTGACAGTCCTCTATTTCTCAATAGGGACTGGTCAACCTCCAGGCTGTCAGGTTGAGTCTCCTCAGATCCTGGCATCTCAGCTCTCCTTGGGTTACCAGGTCTGGGAGTGGGGGAAGCCTCCAATATATGCCCTGACTCATTTGTATGAGCTGAGCAAACCAAGCCCTTTTTGGCCAGAACGGGATTATGGCTATTCCCGAGGCTTGGTCCTGTCTTATTTTTATCAATACCTTCGGTATGATTGGAATTGGAGGGAATATGTAAAACAGCCTGAACCTCCATGGGATGGACAGGGCATCCACCGCCAAGGGATTGTCCTCCTGGTACAGAGAGCAGAAGGTCCCCACCTTGGCGTTGAGTCGGGTAGCCATAAGATCGACCTCCGGGAGACCCCATCTCTGGACGATCTGTTGAAATACGTCTGGATTGAGAGACCATTCTCCTGATACGGTAATACCCTGACTCAGCTGATCCGCTACTATGTTCAGGGAGCCCTTTATGTGAACAGCGGATAACTGGACCAGATTCTTCTCCGCCTAGGCAAATATGAGATTCGTCTCTCTCAGCAAGGTTGGTGACCTGGTGCCCCCTTGTTTGTTTATATAGACTACCACCGTCATATTGTCTGACCGGTTTTTGACAGACTTGCCTTTCAATTCTGGGGCAAAGTGTACTAGGGCCAGGTACACTGCTCTGAGTTCCTTGAGTTTGGATGACCCCAGCTCCGGACACCTCCATCGTCCTTGTACAGTTTTGTCTTGACAATGGGCTCCCCATCCCCACTGGGATGCATCTGTTGTCAACAGGGTCCACACTGTCGGGACCGTGGACCTTCCGTCTTTCAGGTGTATCCACCATCTGAGGGAAAGACGGGTAGCGGGAGAAAGGCAGATCTTCTTGTGCAATCCCCGTGGAGACCTGTTCCAGGTTCTCAACACTTCCATCTACAGGGGATGCAAATGCCATAAAGCCCAAGGCACCGCCCTGGCCGAGGATGACATCAGGCCCAGGACTCTCATGGCGGTCCGGATGGTTACCTGCCGAGTGCGCAATAGGAATCGTGCACTGGCTTGGATTCTTTCCTTCCTTGGACTGGAGAGGAAGATCTGCATCGCTTCTGAATCCACTATAAATCCGAGGAATTTTCTTCAGGTGGATGGAACGATTTCGGACTTCTCCCAATTGATAATCCTAACTCCTGTAGGAAGTTGATGGCAAGGTTGAGCTGCTGGAGGAGGGCAGCAGGAGACTGAGCTTTCAGTAGCCAGTCGTCTAGATAAGGGACGATGAAAAGACCCTGAAGTCTGAGGGCCGCGGCGACCGGAGAAATCACCTTGGTGAATACCAGTGGGGCGGATGTGATGCCGAATGGCAGAGCTGTGAATTGATAGTGCTCCCTGTGGCCGGCCATAGCGACGGCAATCCTGAGGAACTTCCTGTGGAAATGAGCAATGGGGACATGTAGATAGGCGTCCTTCAAATCGTGGGTAACCATCACCTCTCCTGGCTGAAGAAACACAGCCACGGAATCCACGGTTTCCATTCGAAATGACCTCTTCCTGATAATAGATCTGAGGTACCTCAATTGGTTTATCATCCTCCAGCCCCCGGTGAACTTGGGGACCAGAAAGACGGGGGAGTAGACTCCCAGACCGAGGTCTGAGGCTGGTACCTTCTCCAGGGCGCCCTTGGTAACATATTCGGCAACCAAGGCTTCTAGACTGGCCTGCTGAGAAGGTGGAAGAGTTTGGGTGGAAACGAACCGATCTGGAGGTGGAAGATGAAAGTCGATGTGATACCCGTGTTGTATGATCTTCAACACCCATGGGTCTTGGATATCGGTGAAACATGCTCTGGAAAAGGAGGAAAGACGTCCTCCCACAGGAAGGGGGGCCACAGGGAGCTGCCCCACGTCAAAACTCAGGCTTCCTCTTGGTGTCCTCCTTGGAAGTGCCACGACCAGCTCCCCTAGGGCGATATCTAAAACGCCGTTGTTGGGAAGGGCGTCTATAATTAGAGGAAGAACCTCTGCCTCTAGAGGGAGCACGTCTGCCCCTGGATGCTTGAGGTAGGGACCTTCCGCTACCTTCAGCTAATCCCTCCATAATGGCGTCTAAGCTTTGGCCAGACACCCTTCCCGGCTCAAAGGGGAGAGCACAGAGTGCTGCTTTAGACGCAAAATCTGCCCGCCAAGGCTTTAGCCAAAGGGGTCTACGGGCCGCAGTAGACAACGCCATAGATTTGGCGGAGATTTTTAATTGATGGCAGGAGGATTCCGCCAAATAATCTGCAGCCCTATGAACTCTTTTCATAGAGGCCAGAATCTCATCTCTATCTACGCCCAAGTCTATATCCCGCTCCAAGGCGGCTAAGCGGTTGCGCAAAAAGTCACCAACCATAGAGGAGGCTATGGCCACAGAGGCTTGCGCGGAGGAAGCTGAGTAGACCTTCTTCAGAACGGAGTCCGCCCTACGATCCAGAGGGTCCTGAAGATTTGAACCATCTTCCAAGGGCACCAGGGTTCTGCGGGACAGCTTTGCTACGGCCAAATCCACCTTCGGGGGAGGCCCCCAGGAATCCCACTGGGTAGTGTTAACAGGAAACAAACTCTTGAAGATCCTGGAAAGCGAATGTCCTTTCTCTGGCTGTTTCCACTGCTGCGCCATAAGGTCGGTCAGCGTGGCGTCCGCATGGAAGGCAATATGTCCCCCAGAGGCAGACGTGGAGGCTTCCCCGTCAACATCTCGGCCCACTGTAGACCGGATGGACTTCAGCAGCCTGCCCGTTTGTTCATAATGGAACGCAGTTCTGCTGGAATAACTGAGTCGTCCTCGGAGGAATCATCCTCTGCCACCCGCAGGTGTTACAAGGGGGGGGGGGGAGAGACGAGGAACGGAGCTCAGAGCATGGTCTCCTGGTGAGCTGAGACAAGGTGCAATGGATCCCTTTGAGGGAATCATCCTGCAAAACAAAAAGGAGAGTACAAGCAAGGGAAAAACTATTTACCCAAGCGATGCCCAAACTCACCATCTCCTTGACCCATGCCATCATATCTCTGGGAGAGGGCTCCACAGGTGGAGGACCTCTGCACCCGCGACAATGGGCCCACTCATAGCCTGAAAATAGGCAAGTTATAGGACCAGTAGTACCCCGCAGGGCACAACCTTTCAAGCCGCTACCTACCATCAGGGAGCGGTGTGTCGCAATCGAAGCAGGAAAGATGTTTCCTCTTGGAAGAGATTTTCCTCCTACCATCCCCAGGAGGGGTAGTAGAGGATGACATATCCTACAGAGAGAGATAATAGACCATGCAACACTGTCACCATGACATCATTCCAGCTTTTAAAAAAAGGGTAAATCTTACCAGGTCCTGTAGACCGGACAGCGAGGTGACGGATCCCAATAAAGTTTGCAAACTGGAAAAGAGTTCAAGATCAATGAACACCACAATCGCACGCCTTCAGCAGATACTGCAGGAAGGTCTCTGACACCAGGCCAGCCAGCCTCTTAATTCTGGCCGGCTGGAAGTGGGCGGAGCCACAATCAAAGCAGGTGAGGCAACCTGCCCAGACAACTAACCCTGTAATCAGGGGTCTGCAAAGATATACATTCCCCCCCACCAAGAGGCCCTTAACACGGGCACTTACCCCCACATCTCCCCGTCTTTTCCGGCCTTTAATAAGGCCTGAATCTTCCCTGAGTGAGCGGCCGCCAGCGCCAGGCCGTTGCCATGGCGCTATGATACTTCCGGCGAAACCGGAAGTGCGCGCTTACAGCGGCCGGCGGGGAACAGGATACACAACAGTGTGGTTCCACCCGCCGGCAGTCCGCGCGGCCACCAGAGGCGGCATGCGGAGTCCCCGGACTCTCACCAAAATGTCAGGTAAGTCACAAGGAGCAGGGGAAGCGGAGGAGAGGGGGGGCAGGGGGGATAGAGGGGGGTAGCCACACATGGCTAACAAGCACCTTCTCCCCGCAGGGCACAGAAGGTGACAAGAAGAAAACAACCGCTCAGGAGGTGAGTGATCCTGCTGAGCTTCTCTAAGAGGACACAAGTCCTCCCACCTGTCCTCTGTCCACACAGGACAGAAAAAAACACGCAGAGGGGAGGTTCTTGTGCCCTCTTATAGGGCCTGCCACACATTTGATTGGCTAATTAAATATCCGCCTGTCCTACCAGCACACAGGGGCAGAAATACCCCACATTGTGCCGCTGTTGAGGACGACAGGGAAACACTTTTGCAGAGTTTGAAATATTTTCTCTCACCATTTCATGACAATCTTTTGTCTCGAGTAGAGATGAGTGAATCTATTTGTCATTAGACAGGTTCCTCAAGAAACTGAATAAATGTCTTGTGAGTCATGGGCAAAAAATTGTAAAGGGAAACAGGGCACTCACCAACCAAAAGTAAAATTTTCAAGCTTTAATTCGTCATCATTAAAAAATGGCACTTAGACAGCATACACAATCGGAGATGGATTAAATGGAATGCAGAGACAATGAAGCAACGACCGTTTCGTGCTAGACGCACTTCATCAGGGGTAGCAACGGTCGTTGCTTCATTGTCTCTGCATTCCATTTAATCCATCTCCGATTGTGTATGCTGTCTAAGTGCCATTTTTTAATGATGACGAATTAAAGCTTGAAAATTTTACTTTTGGTTGGTGAGTACCCTGTTTCCCTTTACAATTTTTTGCCCAAGACTTTTTTATATATCCTTTGAACAGTGAGCACCACCTATATACCACATCACTTTGCCTGCTATTCATACCTTGTTGCCGTATACACATTGAGGTGTTGTATTTTAACACAGAACGGTGCCACTACCTTCATATATCTTTTTAGTTTATTGTCTTGTGAGTCATTCTGACCTTCTGGCTCCATCTGATAGTCTCACACAAGGCATTACAGTGATGATGGAAGTAGGGGATGGATGTGTTATTCATCATTGCATGATACAGAGTGCTGAAATAGGGCTAGACAATAGGAGAAGAAATACAGCTAGGAGTAGGAGAACTAGAACAAAGTTTAGTCAGATTTAATCAATTACATGCAGATTAGTGATAGAACTCATAGATCCTAGTGAGAGACAATATCGTTGCTGTGAGTTAGACTACTGCAGCAATACAGAGGGACAAGGACAGTTAACCCTTTCATTGCCATTTGTTCAGGCAAACCAATTAGTTACGAATGGGATTCGACCTGAATATTTTAAATTGTTCGGTTTCTAATGAAACTGAACAAATGGCGATTCGTCTTGGATGAACTAAAATGCCACATGTTTGAGAGGGAAATACAGAAGATTCAACTGTATATGACTTAGGCTCTTAATTAAGCGTTTTCTTTTATTTATTTATTTTTTTGGGGGGGATTGCTTGTTCAGTTCACCCAATATATAGTCTAGCCTGCACTAATCAGAAAAAAAAACTTGTTATTTAATGTTTTGGGATTTCTTTCTACATGGCTCACTTACCACCAAATACAGAGTGTGACGAAGTGTATTATTATTATTTATTTATTTATATAGCACCATTAATTCCATGGTGCTTTACATTTGGGGGTGTATTAAAGAGGACCTTTCATGGTTTGGGGCACAGGAAGTTCTATATACTGCTGAATTCAGTGCACTGTCGGCTTTCCCGATCTGTGCTCTGGGTGAAGAGCTATCAGTCCCAGTACCGTAGCTCTTTACAGTCAGAAGGGTGTTCCTGACAGTCTGTCAGGAACGTCCTTCTCCACAGCAGTGCCTATCGCTCTGTACAGTGTGAGCGGGAAGGAACACCCCCACCCTCTGCTCACAGTGCTTGTCCATAGACGAGTATTATCAGGAGGGGAGGGGGCGTTCCTCTCCGCTCACACTGTACAGCGCTATAGGTGCAGCTGTGGAGAAGGACGTACCTGACTGACTGTCAGGAACGCCCTTCTGACTGTAAAGCGCTACGGTAATGGTACGGTACTGAGTTCAGCGCACTGTCGGCTTTCCAGCAGTATATAGAACTGCCTGTGCCCAAATTCATGAAAGGTCCTCGTTAATCTGTCCATGCAAAAAAAATGGTTTCAATGTGGAGAGGCTGCATACGGAAACCAGCGGTTTGCTTTAGAAATCCCGTGAAACTGAAAGTCGGCAAGCCGTCCCCGAACAGTCCTTCTGACTTTTCGCCGGAAACACAAAGGGGAAACAGGTCAAGGCGCAAGTGTGAATGCCCCCTGAGTCAATGGGTGTCAGTTCAAATAAACTGTTCTACTACTTTTTAAAATAGTTTTTACTCTTCCTTACAGTCATTTTTATTTTGTATGATGTTGTCGGAGGTTGTGCTAGAACCATTATTAAGGGTGTGTTATTTTATTTATTTTTTATTTACTTTTTTTTACTTTTCTGTTTTTTTTTTTTTTTTTTTTTTTACATTGTGTCCCTATAAGGTCATAATAGACCATCGGGGAGATCTGATCACATAATTTTCTGTTTCACTGCAGGGCTTTTCTCTCTGCATTTTTCAATTTTTCAAACACCATATGGACAGTGAACGCTGGTGTGAATCCAACCTTAGACCTGAGTCACCTGAACACATAACAAAACAAATCTTGAGAGATTCGCCCATCACCAGGGAGCCTCGTGCCGTGGATGCCATGGCTGATTTTGAGGTGGATTCTGCGTCAAAATCCGCTGCCAAAAAACTCAGTGTGAACTGACCCTTAGGCCGGGGCCCCACGTGGTTATTGTACACATTGGCTAAACAAGGCAAAAGAAAAATGGCAAGTCTGGGAACATTGCTGTGTGGCAGATACTTCATCTCAGCTAATCCTGGCATTGTGCGGTTGGGTCACTGTTGGTCGTGGCTTTCGAATTGTTGGTGACTGAAATTTCAGAAATTGTTTGTCTTTACTGCCATCTATTGGTCATAGGATTAGCCACCTTCATCTTGTCTCTGTGCCGATTATGGTGCAGGTGTTGGGAAGTCCGCGCACATACGGCTGCCGGATAGTGACAGCTAGAGCTGAGCTCAGATTTAGCCATTGAGGAGGTGAACAATCTGTATTTGTGACTGCAGATTAGGCTCCATTCCCACAGAGTAACGCGCCGCGCATTCAGACACGTATACACGTGTCAGAGTGTGAGCGCTCAAAACAGATCCCATTCACTTCAATGTGTGTCGGCTCACTCGTGCTACACATTGAAATCAATGGGTTAAAAAGCCTCCCATCAATTTCAATGTGTAGCGCCCGTAAGCCAGCACACATTGAAGAGAATGGGATCTGTTTTGAGCGCTCACACTGTGACACGTGTATACGTGTCTGAATGCGCGGCGCGTTACTCCGTGGGCACGGAGCTTAATGTGAAATTCAGAGTGGTTGCACCCAGAGAGGTAACTAAAGGCCCTTGTGTAACAGCTTGAGCTCCCCCCATGACACTGGTTGGGGTAGCTAAAGGCTTATAGGCTCTTTTGTAATAGGCCATGACATTAGTATTGCATCCTTTACAGAAGGGCCTTCCATTTTATGACATCACTGTTGATCAGAACAGATTAAAAAAAATCTCCCATGTGTATCCGTCAATCTGGCAAAGTTAACCCCTTCTGACCAAACCCATTTCTTAAGTTCTAATTTTTCCAATTCCATTTGAGGGCTTATTTTTGGTGGGTAAAATTGTACTTTGTAATGGTACCTTTTAATATTCCTTGCAATGTACTGAGAAAAAAATCCAGAATGGGACGCGATTAGAGAAAAAATGCGTTAGTCGGACTTTTTCACAGTCTTCGTTTTTTACAGCATTCATATGACACCCGTAACTTTTTTATATTTCCATACTAGCACCCCCCCCCCCCCCCGCATGACCCGCCTCCAGCGCAGTACCCGGTTTCCTCCCCTGCTCCTTCCCTTGCGCCCCCCGCACGCTCCACCCCCACTATAGTGCCCCCGGCTTCCCCCCTCCCGCTGCGTGGACCCCCTAGCTAGTAGTGGAAAAAAAGAAGCGACATGCCCCTTCTTCCCACGGATTCCGCGGCTGATTCAGCTGTGACGTCCACAGCGCGAGACTCCCTCCCGATTAGGCCCATTCATTCAGGCCTAATCTGAAGCGGAATGTCCCGACGGGATGCCAGTGCACTGCATCGGCATTTCATCACGGCTAGCCGCGCAGTATGTTCACACGCGGAATCCATTTTCCGCCGTCTGACCATACCCTAACTGTACAGTAGCAAACGAATAGCTGAGAAATGCCCAAGTGAACATAGACGATCCAAGGATCCTGGTCTGTAAATACTGGGCAAATACAGGCAGACGAGCAGATAAAACACAAGGAGATAAAAAAAACAATCTATGAGCACAGTCAGTAAAGCTGCTTACAGTCTGAATAATATTCTATCTGTAGCCACACAAGCAGCTAGAAGTAGATACTTGTCCATAGAAGATGTTTCTTACACTGTGCAGAATCCTCAGAGTTTTGCACAGATTACAGACATGTTTGTGCAGGCTGTGAGGAGAATCAACCCCTCTCCTCTCAATTCACTGTGTGAAGAGAGAAAAAGACCACTTTCTACACTCACTGGTCTTGATGAATCTGCCGCATTGTTTTTTGGAGAAAATTTTGACTCAGAAAATGCCTCCAATTCATTTCAATGCAGTGGCAATAAAAAAAACAACAAAAAGAAACAACCTGCCTAGAGATGTAACAAAGTTCCTGGGCCTCAATGCAAATTTTTACTAGACCCCCCAATTATAATATATATCATTTATAGTATTGGTCTCCTCTTAAAGGGGTTGTCCCATCACAAGGATCCTATCTATACTGCTAGTTTATGTGGATTTAAGACTAAATACACAGCTTTATCAAAACTGCTTTGTTTGGCCGCTATCTTAATTTATTCACTTAATTGTTTACACTGTGTTTCCATAACCATGGGCCTGGGGATGAGCTTACCGTATTTTCCGGACTATAAGGCACACATAAAATATTACGATTTCCTCAGAAATCGAAAGTGCGCCTTATAGTCCGGTGTGCCTTATATGTGGATTGAAGCGGCGGCTTCAACGCGAGGAGTTAAAGGGATTCTACCATTAAAAGAAGTTCTTTCCTCTTGACCACGTCGGAATAGGCATAAGAAAGGCTATTCGTCTCCTACCTTTTGCCATAGCCAGCGCCGCCTTCTTCCTCAGCTGCGTCCTCCCCTTCTGTGTCTTCTTTGGGCCTCATGGATGACGCATGCGCAGTCGGCTGTTAGAGAAGACACAGAAGGGGAGGACGCAGCTGAGGAAGAAGGCGGCGCTGGCTATGGCAAAAGGTAGGAGACTAATAGCCTTTTTTAAGGCTATTCCGACGTGGTCAAGAGGAAAGAACTTCTTTTAATGGTAGAATCCCTTTAACTCCTCGCGTGCCGAGCGCTTCCATTCATTTCAATGGAAGCGTGCCATTGAAATGAATAGAAGCGGCTGGCACGCGGGGTGTTAAGTCGGCGTGCCGCCGCTTTCAATCGCATATAAGGTGCACCAGACAGCGCTGCGCCTTATAGTTTGGTGCGCCTTATAGTCCGGTGCGCCTTATAGTCCGTAAAATAAGGTATCTCCTCGGTCCACTGCTCTCAGGGAGGGGAGGGTCTGAGTGCAGGGGAGCAAGCTTGTATTTCTGAGCTGTGTATCTCTCTGCCACAAACAAGTAACAGAGCTCCTGCTCTCAGATAGGGGAGGGGGAGCTGAGTGCTCCGTGCTTGTACTTCTGAGCTGTTTATCTCCTGCTCTTCCACTTATCAGTCAGTTTAATTGAATATAGCTGAAAAGGGTTGAGATAGGGAGTTTCTGTAAAGTAAACACAGACCTACAGACAAACAGAGTTTATTGCAATCAAATCCAGCTCTGCTACATCAGCTTCACATTGTGCATCTTCCAGTGATACTGTGCTAATTTATGTATAACCATTCCTCATTACTGACTGCAAACATACTACTATGAAGAGAGATAGCAGAGCAAATGAAACCTTGCTCACCAAAGTACCAAGAAAAACAGGAAGTGAACAGAGCACACAGCATGCAAGTTGCTGAACAAGCCAGTTGGTAATACCCCTTTAACTAGAAAAAAATGCAGAAACACAGCAGAAAAAAAATGCAACAGTAATGTTTGCATTTTCTACTGCGGTGGCTGTGCTACATGCAGAGCAGTGAAGCAGGAGCTGTCTGCGGATGACTTGATACATCATTGTATTTAAAGGGATTCTACCATTAAAACCTTTCTTTTTTTTTGTGGATAAGATGTTGGAATAGTCTTTAGAAAGGCTATTCGTCTCTTACCTTTAGACGTGGTCTCCACTGCGCCGTTCCTTAGAAAACCCGGTTTTTACCGATATGCAAATGAGTTCACAGGAAAATGGCCGTTTGCACAGTATTGTTAGCGGCCATTTTCCCATGGTCTGTGCGCCTGTGCAGTCTGCTCTGCTAGAAGTTACAAGCCTGCGCCGGAAGAAGACATTGAAGATGACGCAGCGGAAGAAGAAGGAGGCGGCGCTTGGAGACACTACTCTGGCAGCGGTGGGGACGCCCCAATCGCTGTTTGAGCGCTGGGGCCCGCCCTCATCGCTGCAGGAGAACTCATTTGCATACTGGTAAAAAACGGTATTTCTAAGGAATGGCGCAGCGGAGACCACGTCTAAAGGTAAGATACGAACAGCCTTTCTAAAGACTATTCCAACGTCTTATCCACAAAAAAAAGGTTTTAATGGTAGAATCCCTTTAACTCCTCAGTTGGAATTTTCTCACTAGTCCACACCATTGCCGAGTAATAAGTGCCGTTAGTTTTGATGCCTAATGTGCTATTGAAAGAGGACCTTTCATGTCTTCATAGCTGTGCAGTTTTATGTATAGCTAGAAAGTCGACAGTTAGAGATGAGCGAGTACTATTCGAAACTCCCGTAGGAGAGCACAAACCCATAGGAATGAATGGACGCAGCCGGACGCAGACTTTGCCGGCGGCCGGCCGCTTAACCCCCTGCGTGCCGGCCGCTTCCATTCATTCAGTCACGTAACTACCGCAGAGGCAGCGGAGGCGGCTGCCACAGGGCCCGGGCCATTAGGGGGCCCGGTGACAGCCGCTACCGCTGCGTTTTTTTTTTCAATAGGCTGTTACGGGCCCTATTCACTTGCCGATCCTGGCTGGGCCGGGATCGGCAAGTGACACCGCGGGCCCCACAAAGGCTATCATTATACTCGGGGGTCTTTGCAGACACCCGAGTATAATGATCGGCGGACCGGAGAGGTAAGGGAACGTAACAAACACTGTTACTTACCTCTCCACGATCCTTCCAGGCCTCCTTCCTACTGACGTCACATGAACCCAGCATGCTTCCCGGGTCATGTGACGTCCGACGTCATTAAAGAAGGACGTGAGCGCGGGCGACAGCATAGGAGCCGGGAGACAGGTAAGCAACTGTGTTTTATTTTAATGTTCTTAATCCCTGGGTCTCCGATTATTATACTCTGGGGTCTGAAAAGACCACAGAGTATAATAATTGTTTATGGGTGTCCACAGAGGGACATAATACTGTGTGCAGGGGCCACTATTGGGGTTAATACTGTGTGCAGGGGCCACTATTGGGGTTAATACTGTGTGCAGGAGCCACTATTGGGGTTAATACTGTGTGCAGGGGCCACTATTGGGGATAATACTGTGTGCAGGGGCCACTAAGGGACATAATACTGTGTGCAGGGGCCACTAAGGGACATAATACTGTGTGCAGGGGCCACTAAGGGATATAATACTGTGTGCAGGGGCCACTAGGGGACATAATACTGTGTGCTGGGCTTACTAAGGGACATAATAGAGTGCGGAGGAGGGGGTCGTTCGAGGTCTTCGGCGTCAGTTGGGATGGGGGGGGCCCCATGTCAAAAGTTCGCGACGGGGCCCCGCCATTCCTAGTTACGCCACTGCATTCATTCCTATGGGTGCGTGCTATTTGTAGCTATCGACATTGCACTGAATTTAGCGCGCTGTTGGCTTTCCCAGTATGCGCCTCGGTTCTGGAGATATCAATGCCTTTAACCTCTGCACCAGTAAACACCTATAGGGGTCACAATCTACATTCCCTATCAGGATGTCCCAGAAGTGTGCGAGGAAACCCACCAAACAAGGGGAGAACATACAAACTCCTTGGAAGGATTCGAACCCAGTGTGTCTAACTCTAGGGGGCGCTGAAACACACCTTCCTCAGGTATCCAACCTTTATCTTGGCGACTAACTTACTCGGCGACACTTCCATGGTAGGCGTGGTCACAGGCCGCTCTATAACCTCATTGGACGATGCAATGTCTCTCACCTCGACGCGCTGTCAGCTAACGGAAGTCCCGCCTCTTCACTTCCCCGCCCATATCAAACATGGCGGGTGAGCCCGCAATGGAGCTCTTGTTTTTAGACACTTTCAAGCACCAGAGTACGGAGGTGAGAGAGGCCGTAATGTTAGTCATGTCGTCCGTATGTATCGCTAGTGTCCGTGTTATGGGGTTGGTGCAGGAGGGCTGTGGTGGCCGCTGTGTACGGGGCAGTCAGTCTGAGGCCTAGAGCCCTGAGGCGGTCACTAGAGGCCTAGCTGCGGCTCTGTGGCGGTATTTGTGCACAGTCTGTTTATGTGTCATGTGGATATTCCTATGAAGTTCTGGTTCAGGCTGCTGGTGGACTACAAGTACCAGAATGCACTGTGAGGCATGCTGACACTTGTGGTCCCTCTGCGGTGAGCTGGTTATGATTGGGCGGTACTTATACATGACTGTCAATGAGAAATCAGAGTCTGAGGGATCCAAGGAAGTCTCTGGGCTCTGATACCTGAAATCTCTGCTTGTTGTCAATGAATGGCAATCTAGAATCTGAGTAGATCCCTCTTCTGTAAGTCCATGTTCACACCTATCTGTAGCCAGGTTCTGGTCAGACACATTTTCTATAGACCTCTGAGACAGAGCCATTGATCCCTACTGTAGATGTGTACAAGGATTGTTTCTTACAGATAGTTTGCCGGCTTTTGTTTGTGGAGGTTTTGGGAATTCTGCTTAGTCTTGCAGGGTTTTTTTTTTGCATTTAAGGCAGAATTCTTATGAATTTTATTTCAAGTCTGCGCTAAGACCTGTGAAAAATCCTGTAGGTGTAAATACACCATAATGGGATTGATCAATTACAGCCCCTCGTCTGGTAGTCACGGGATCGGGGATGAGTATCGCATAACTGGGGGTCAGACAGAGATGGCAGTCCCATAGTAGTAAATGGAGCATTGGTCACACGTGTGATGTGTGTACGTATGTGTGTGTAAATATATATATCCACCTCCTTCATATAGGGGCTGCTTTCAAGAGCCTTGAGTTTAACCCTGTGATCACTGTATTCCATTTACAGCAAGGCAGCAACGTAGATGTCGTCCGATTCCCATGTGTCGTGTACATCAATGAAGTGCGAGTTATCCCACCAGGGATCAGAGCGCACAACAACCTGCCGGACAGCCGGGCCTATGGGTGAGTAATACAAGACATAGTCATTATTTACATGGCAATGAATGATAATCCAAGTGTGGCTACCGTGGCTCAGCTACATATGACGGCTCCTTTTAACCTGGCAGAATATTTTACAGATTGGATAGATTTGTTGCAAATTCTGTGGCAAGACCTAATAGCTTTGTAGAACAGTTCAGAGCATATCTGCTACAATTTGCACACCGCTTTTCTTAAATCTCTAGTACTTTCACTGCCACCTGAACTGGACTACATTACAGGCCAGTGACCAAATGTTTTTTTGCTCCTGGACATTCAAATTAACATGAGTTCATTCTTTCTTGCAGCGAGACCTCGCCACATACATTTCATCTGGACCTGTTCTTCAACAATGTGAATAAGCCAAGTGCTACGGTCTTTGACAGACTGGGGAGGTTTGTACAGAGAGTTTCTGCTTTGTCTTGTATGAGAGTTTTCCTTTGAACAGCATTTATCACCAGTCCAATGGGGGGGGGGGTGTCTTACCACTGTAACTCCCATTGGTTATGAGAATGAGGGTCATGCATGCTACTGCTGCTACCATTCAAACTCTGTCGGGCTGACTAACATAGTGATATCTTAGCAAAGGAGGCCTTGATTCATAAAGAGGAAACACTGTTTCCTGTGACACTAACCAATTTGTTTGAGGGGCTTAGATGATATGCTGGGTTCTGATGTGTTGCAACTTCTTATGACGTACCTTGTAATTGCAGTGTGAATAGGAGTGTACGTCCTGTATTGTGCTTGGCTGTTGCTTAATGTATTTAGAGCTTGTTCTGCTGATTTGCAGTCTGAGCAATATATCCTTTACTTTGTGCAGTGAACAGTAGGGGGTAAAATGAAAAGAAGCCGTGAACATCTATTACGTTACGAGTAGCTTCTCATATATATCTGTCTACAAGCTCTATGATCAGGATCATCAGGAAGCTTTTCCCAGCCTTTCTCTTACATTTCTAAATGCAGTCAGTCCTCTAAAAAACCAAAATGAATAGAGATGAGCGAGTACTATTCGAATAGCATTCACCCATAGGAATGAATGGACGTAGCCAGGAAGTTAAGTGGCCAGCCGCCGGCAAAGTCTGCGTGCAAGCCGCTTCCATTCATTCCTATGGGTGCATGCTATACGAAACGGGAGTTTTGAATAGTACTCGCTCATCTCTAAAAATGAACAAGATGAGTAAGACTGGTTATGGTTAATATTTTTATCGTGTTTATTTTTTGTTTTTTTTTCCCTCTCACCAGCATGGAGTATGATGAGAATAGTTCAATCATCTTCCGACCAAATGCAAAGGTAAGAGAACCGGGGTGGTTATAGCACAGTACAACATAGGATACATAGTGGGGGATGGAATACAAGAAAGTACACAAATCTGACCACAGTGTATTGTCATTATAGGCAGATGTAATAAGGTATTCCAGCTTTATGCGTTTTTGGCATATCCAGTGGATTTGCTTGGAAACATGGGTCCATTGATCAATGTCTTCTGATTTAACGCGATCATCATTGACTCCTTTTACTCAGTAGTGAGATGGTCCGTGAGTGAGATTTATAGATTAATGGCATTGATGACCTGTCCTTAGGGTAAGCAATTATTATCAGTTTGGTGGGGGTCCAAATCTTGGCACTCTAGCTGATCAGCTGTTTAAAGGGCCAAGTGAGTGTTGCAGTCTCTTACATATGTGTACCTGTACACTGTCAACTAAGGGCTCGTTCACATCTGCGCACGGGACTCCGTTCTGCAGGTTTCCGTTTCCTGCACAAAACAGGGCAGGAGACGGAAACCTGCTGGCATCTTTCAAACCCATTCATTGGAATTGGTTTGAAAAGTGTCCGGCGGTGAGCGTTTTATGCTCTCTGTGGCAAAACCGGCTTTTTTAAACGGGACACAGAGTCTGACATGCAGTACTCTGTGTCCAGTTTATAAAAACCGGTTTCGCTGTGGAGAGCTCAAAACGCTCACCGGCGCTCATGGCCGGACTCGGCAAGACAGGTTTCCGTCTTCTGCCAGGAGAAGATGGAAACCTAATACAGAGTGCCGAACGCTGGTGTAAACCCAGCGTAATTGTGTAGGTGTCATGGCTGCTCGGGGCCCATCTTGACAAAGGGTTGTCAATATTGTGAACCCAGAAAACTGACTTAAGGACAGAGTCAAAAAGCCTTGGACCCTAGTTCCTCCAGCAGTTGACAGTTTCATATATTGGGTCTGCACTGGCATGTTTGGATATAATCTTCAGTATGGGAACATCCCTTGTACATATGTTAGTAGACTATGCAGCTGTGCTGTTGAAGCTATTTCATGACCATACAATTTATACATGTTAATGGAAATCTGTAATTTTGACTATTTCTCTTTATTTGTATTTGATTAAATCTTTTTGTATTTTTTTGAGTCAGGTTAATACAGATGGTCTCGTGCTCAAAGGCTGGTACAATTGCCTGACCCTTGCTGTGTATGGATCAGTGGACAGAGTTATCATCAACCATGAACGAGACTCTCCTCCACCCCCTCCTCCGCCGCCGCCACCTCCTCAGCATCAACAGATAGGGCTGAAAAGGAATCCCAAGCATGGTAGGTGTGAACAGCAGGAGATATATACTCTCTGAGAAGCCACATCTACAGATAGATATTGCTGTTAAAGCCCCAGTTTCCCTCATTTAAAGGGACCAGGTCTACTGTTCCCCCTTCTTCAAAACTGCTTGTAATGCTATAAGTGACAGAGAGCAGTTTAAATGTTCCCATAATATCAATCCA
This sequence comes from Leptodactylus fuscus, assembly GCF_031893055.1. NCBI lineage: Eukaryota > Metazoa > Chordata > Amphibia > Anura > Leptodactylidae > Leptodactylus > Leptodactylus fuscus. The sequence goes on from NC_134268.1 coordinate 31,977,839, forward strand.
GCTCCACAGTTAAATAATACAGGCGGGTTCACACCTGCGCTCCGTCTCCGCTTTCAGGTTTCTGTCTTCTGCCAAGAGAAACTGGACAGGAGACTGAAACCCGGCGGTCAGTTTTCAAACCCATTCACTTGAATGTGTGACCACCCATGAGCGTCTTCTGCCTCTCCGTGGCTAAACTTTTTTTTTTAAATCCGATACAAAGTCCTGCTTGTTTAAAAAAACAACCAAAAAAAAAAAAAACGGTCTCCCCACGGAGAGGCAGAAGACGCTCATGGGCGGACACTTTGCAAAACCCATTCAAGTGAATGGGTTTGAAAATTGACCGCCGGGTTTCCGTCTCCTGTCCAGTTTCTCTCGGCAGAAGATGGAAACCTGAAAGCGAAGACCGGGTGCAGGTGTGAACCCGCCCTCAGGTGTCTTACCCCTGTGGATCGGTGCTACAGTTACCAAGATATCGCTGCTCTTGACAATATACACATTGGCTGTTTGGAGTAACAACAACACCATTATTACTCCAAAGAGCTCATTTGCGTATTAAAAGTGGCCATGTCTCAGGAACAGATACACCATTTGATTCAGATGACCCTCACCTATCTTTGGGACTGGGTTGCTATGCTGGGTTATAATCTCCTTGATTCTGCAACCTGCACCTATTTTTTATTTTTAGAGTGCTCTCTAAACCTTCCTTGTCCTCTAGCAGACTTCTGATTGGACATAACAATCCATTGGGGAGCATTTGATGCAGAGAGGTTGGGGACACTGCACATGAGAATATCCCCACACATACATGCTACCTGTATGACTATCAGAACCTGTCGCCTTTGTAGTGTTGTCTTGAAGATTTAAAGGTGGTTGGGTTTTTAAAGTAAATTGGAAAACCAAGGGGGTACTGGGGGTGGGTAAGTTGTTAAAGTGATCCTATCATTGGATACCCTTTTTTTTTTCATTTCTCCCTAACACATAGGAATAGCCTTAAGAAAGGCTATTCTTCTCTTACCTTTAGATGTCTTCTCTGCGCCACCAGTCGGTAGAAATCCCGGTTTTCTTCGGTATGCAAATGAGTTCTCTCGCAGTATTGGGGGGTGGTCCCCAGCGCTCAAACAGCACTGGTGGCGTCCCCAATGCTGCGAGAGAACTCTCCAGCGCCGCCTCCATCTTCTTGTGTCTTCTCGGGCCGCAAGAAAATGGCTGCTTACACCAGCTTACTTTGTTAGTGGCCATTTTCTTGTGGCCCGGGCATGCGCAGTTGCCTTTGTCCGAGGCCTAGAAGTTTGAAACCCAGGACAGAAGAAGACACAAGGTGAGGGCATTTCAGAAGAAGATAGAGGCGGCGCTAGAGAGTTCTCTTGCAGCATTGGCGACGCCCCCAGTGTTGCAAGAGAACTCATTTGCATATAGACGAAAACCCGAATTTCTACCGAATGGCGGGGCAGAGAAGACCTCTAAAGGTAGGAGAAGAATAGGCTTTCTTAAGGCTATTCCTACATGTTAGGGAAAAAAAAAAAGGGTATCCAATGATAGGATCCCTCCAAGAAGTAATACTCACCTATCCCTGGTCCTCTTCTGCCTAGGGTACCCTGTTCAGTGCAGGTACTGGCTGGGTGGAAAGTGAAGCAGCTCAGGTGACCAATATAGCCCAAACAGGATAGCACAGAGGACCACCAGGGTAGTTGAGTTTTGCTATGTTTAATTTTTTACCCTGGTCATGGAAAACCCCTTCAAGTGCCAGATCTACTGGCAGACTCCCTCTAAATACAGTATACTGTCTCAAATTTGAGGCCCTCTCAACTAATGGTTGTGACTACTTTGGTTTTTCCATTGTGTTTATTTAGTACTTGTCACAAATTCCTCCTAAGCATCTGGACTACCTGCTCCCTTCCAATATTTACTTTCATTCATTTAGCCACTTGGATGGAGTTCTGCATTTTTGGCATTGGCCTGTTGATAATTCTTGCCTTCTTTCTTCGTTGCGTGCTTGTGGCTACATATTGGGCTGTTTAGGTTGCATTTGTCTTTCTCCCATCTTAGTTGAAGAAGACAAAGAAGACCAGTACAATGGTAGTCCACCAAGACCGCAGCCAAGAGGGCCGAGAACTCCACCTGGCCCTCCGCCTCCTGATGATGATGACGATGATGATGAGCCAATGCCTGCTGCAGGTAGACCTCTGATGTTTCATTGGCAATGGTGCCTTTAGCTTTGTCTTTGATCTTTACCCTTGGCCCTCTCCTGCATGATAAAGGCGCTCACATTTAATAGATTTGCTATAATACAAAGCATGGGGTGGCTACTACTTTGATCGCTGTGCACATTTAACCTTGTCCTTGCAATGCATGGGGTATCTGATGTTTGAGCGTCTTCTAGCGCCGCAAATATGAAATGCATTGAATTCTTCTGCTTGGTGTCTTTGCTCTGCTTGCATTCCTGATTTCACAGGTCATTTGACATGGATGGCTTGGAGATAGATATCATTTGTTTTTTATCTGATCGATCCGATAACTTATTGATTCTTCTGTGTCCTTTTACATCAGGAGGAGAAAAGGACGACGATCGAGAACAAAGGGAAGGTTACTTTGAGCCCATTTCTCCTGATCGAGTGTCCATTCACCCTGATGGAAATTATTCAGATGAAGATGAAGGGGACGATGATCCTCAGGACGATGGAGATGATGATGAGGATGAAGATGAAGACGATGATGACTTAAATGCTGATGAGGATGACGACGAGGATGATGTACAAACTGGGGAAAGCATAGCTGATGAAGATGATGACGACGAAGATGGCGATGAGGAAGAAATTGAAGGTGATTTTGGTCTTTACTTGCCACCTATGCGGCTCTCTTGCAACAGCCATGTATGAATTAAAGGGATTTTCAGGCAAATTATATTGGGGATGTACTCCTATAATCAGTGGGGGGTCTGACCCCTGGGACTCGCGCCAGTCAGTTGTTGTAATGGAGAAAAAGCCAGAAGCGGATAGCCACGTTCTACATATAGTGGCTCTTACATCAGATCGGCTTCCATTCACTTGTGTAGGAGCTGCAGTAACTTAGCACATCTACTACACAGAGTACAGCTGTTTCCGGCTCTGTCCTCTGGAGAAGAGCTGATTGAGATTGGGTGCTGAGTGTCCGTCTCCCACCAAACTGTCAACATCAATTCTCAGAAAGCTATTTTAACCCCTTAGCGACCCTTGACGTAACTGTACGTCATGGGTCGCATGGGGATGTATGGAGCGAGCTCACACGCTGAGCTCGCTCCATACACGGCAGATGCCGGCTGTATCATACAGCCAGGACCTGCCAATAACAGCAGCGGTCGGTGCCCGAGCCGATCGCTGCTGTTAACCCTTTACACACTGCGGTCAAACGCGACCGCAGCGTGTAAACAGCGCAGGCGGCATGGGCGCCGCCATGTTTCCCCGATCGCCGCCCTCCTGAACGTCACATGAGGGCGGTGATCGGTTGCTATGACAGCCGGAAGCCTATTGAAGGCTTCCAGGCTTGTCTCTGCACTAGATCTATTAGGCGATGCCAGAGGCCAGAGGCATCGTCTAATAGAAGTGCTGGGATTCTGCTATTCACTGCAGTACTGTAGTATTGCAGTGAATAGTATGGGCGATCAGACTCCCTAGGTTTCAAGGTACCTAAGGGGTCTGATCATAAATGTAACAGAAGAAAAAAAAAAGTTTTTAAAAGTATTAAAAAAAATAAAAAAAATATAAAAGTTCAAATCACCCCCCTTTCCCTAGATTAGCTATAAAAGTAATTAAAGAACATTAAACATAAACATATTAGGTATCCCCGCGCTCCAAAATGCCCGATCTATTAGAATATTAAAACATTTATCCCGTACTGCGAACAACGTAGCGGCAAAAAAAATAAAAACAGCCAAAAAGCGTTTTTTTCAACACTTTGCCTCTTATAAAAAATTGAATAAAAAGTGATCAAACCATCAGATCTTTCCCCAAATGGTATCAATAGAAATGTCATCTTGTCCCGCATAAAAAGACACCACAACCAGCTCCATACATGGAAATATGAAAAAGTTACAGGTGTTAGAACATGATGACACAAATTTTTTTTTCTATTTTGCAAAGTTTATCATTTTTTTTAAAAGTATCAAAACATTTCAAATACTATATAAATTTGGTATCACCGCGTTCGTACTGACACGTAGAACACAGGTAACATGTCATTTGTACCAAACAGTGAACGCTGTAAAAATTAAACCCATAAGAAAATGGCGCAAATGCATTTTTTCTCCAATTGCGCCTCATTCTGAATTTTTTTCCAGCTTCCCAGTGCATTGCACAGCATATTGAATGGTGCCATTACAAAGTACAATTTGTCCCGCAAACAATAAGCCATCATGTGACTCTGTGAACTGAAAAATGAAAAAGTTATGGCGCTTGAAATGTGAGGAGGGAAAAACGAAAATGCAAAACCAAAAAATGGCCTGGTCCTTAAGGGGTTAAAATGGAGTCACAATCCCACAATGTAGATACGTGTGTGGTTGTCGAGGCTCCTGTTTCCTCTGCTTTAATCAAGTGATGGTAATACATGTGCTGCGGGTCCCTTCCCATGTATGAGCCTGCTGAGTATATATCTAAGCCCTTCACTCAGCTGTCTTTGCAAGTCCTATAGAGGACTCCTATATGATTTCAACAACAGTGTGCATAGATGACCACTGCTTCACTCATATGGTGGACCCCCGTTTTCATGTTAAAGGGATCCTATCATTGGATACCCTTTTTTTTTTTTTTTTTTTTTTTTTTTTTTTCTCTCCCTAACGTAGGAATAGCCTTAAGAAAGGCTATTCTTCTTCTACCTTTAGAGGTCTTCTCCGGGCTGCCATTCCGTAGAAATCCCGGTTTTCTTCATTAGGCAAATGAGTTCTCTTGCAGCACTGGGGCGGTACCCAGTGCTGTAAGAGAAATGTCCAGCGATGCCTCCATCTTCTGGAATGTCCTCTTCCTGTGTCGTCTTCTGTCCTGGGTTTCAATCTTCTAGGCCTCGGGCAGAGCCAACTGTGTATGCCTGGGCTACAAGAAAATGGCTGCTTACACAGTAAGCTGGTGTAAGTGGCCATTTTCTTGTAGCCCAGACATGCGCAGTCGGCTCTGCCCGAGGCCGAGAAGATTGAAACCCAGAATGGAAGAAGACACAGGGAGAGGGCGTTCCAGAAGAAGATGGAGGCGGCACTGGACTTTCTCTTGCAGCATTGGGCAGGCCCCCCAGTGCTGCGAGAGAACTCATTTGCCTAACGAAGAAAACCGGGATTTCTACAGAACAGCGGCCCGGAGAAGACCTCTAAAGGTAGAAGAAGAATAGCTTTTCTTAAGGCTATTCCTACGTGTTAGTCAGAAAAAAAGGGTATCTAATGATAGGATCCCTTTAAGTGTCCCATAAGTGGGACCCCTTGCAATCATATACATGTTTAGGGGTTGTCTGTGCATGCTCTGCCACTGAATCTTTGGTGCGTGGATAGAAGCAAATGCGTGCTCAGTGGTTGGCTTGGTTGCTACCCTCATGGACGCTGCAACTTGTAGTTCTCAAAAGATTAAGTACTACATGTTATTGCACCCTTGGGGTTGCAATTCAACTCTGTTCCCTTACATTAGTGAAGGAGTCACCGGGTGACAGTGATTTTTGGTTGACTGGTGGGACTTTCAGCCAAGGTTGCAGTGAAGCCTTACCAAGGCGAGCATTATGCATGGGTTCTATTCTAATTAATGGGATTTATGTACAATATTCGATAAGGTGGATGATTAGTAACCTGATAACCCAGTGTGTGATATCATGTTAAGGGATAGGATATACTTGGACCACCCCCATACTGACAACCTATTAGATTCAATCTGTTTATCGTTCTGTTTGGATGCGGCTTCAGCTCCGGTTTTCCTTTTGCACTTGGTTTTATGACTCTCCATTTATCTTACATTCTCTAATCTAAGCTTTTGTGGATTGCAGGAGATGATGGTTATGAGCAGATTTCCAGCGATGAAGATGGGATTGCTGACTTTGAGCGGGATGCATTTAAATATCCAAGCTTTGATATTGACTACACACCGGAGGATTTGGCTTCTGTACCCACTATGACTTATGATCCCTATGACCGAGACTTAGGCCCCCTCCTTTACTTTAGTTGCCCGTACAGAACTGCTTTTGAGAATGAAATTGGCCGACTGCGGGACCAGGACCTTGATAAGGATACCACTGGGGCCAGCGAGGTGTCGGTAAAGCTTTTGGAGCTACTTGATCTGTATCAGGATGATAGGGGTGCAAAGTGGGTGACAGCACTGGAAGAAGTGCCTAGCCTAATAGTGAAAGGGTTAAGCTTTCTGGAGCTTAAAGAGCCCAGCCGAGACCATCTGAGCCAGTTGGTGGACTGGGCCATGCAAGCATTGGACTTACAGCTCGCTCTCCAGCAACCTATCGCATTGAATGTCCGGCAGCTGAAAGCGGGCACTAAGCTGGTATCATCGCTTGCAGAATGTGGCACCCGGGGGATCGAATCTCTGTTGAAGGCTGACGTCATCGATAAGATATATGAGCTTTTGTTTGCGGAGCACGTGTCCTCTTCCCTCAAGCTAAATGCTTTCAAATCCTTGGACGGCATCATCAGCACCACAGAGGGAATGGATGCTTTTCTAAAAAATCCTCTAGATTCCCAAGGGAAAAGCGGTTACCAGAGACTCCTGGAGCTGATCTTGATGGACCAGACTGTCAGAGTTTTCACTGCTTGCTCTGCTGTCCTCCAGAAATGTCATTTTCATGAAATCCTTTCTGATGTAAAGAGAATGGCGGACCAGTTGGCTGACAACACCCCTCCCCCACCTCCTTCTGACAACAGAGATCCCGATCAGGATACGCCAGCCGCGGCAGAGAGGCCGAGTCGAGACTATGACAATGAAGTGGAGGTTCCCATGGATATGGATCATTTCTTGGAGTCTTCTAATATAAGTGAAGGAGACTTGGAGAAGCTTCTAGGTCTTCTCAATGAGATTTTTCATATGTTAGAGACGGCACCTCACTCTATGATCCAGCCTCCTGTCAAATCTTTCCCAACATCTGCCAGAATCACTGGCCCCCCAGAACGAGATGATCCTTATCCTATTCTCTTTAGGTAAGATGTCTATTGCGTCCCTAAATTGTAATCTTCAGTGGAGGGATTACTTGAAGACCTGTTGGGGTATAAAGATGTGATAGAGGGGTGTATCTGTTTTAGAACAACTATGAGCCTGTAGGAGTCGGCCCCACATGAATGGGCACCATGTCATAATACATTTCCTTCTGCTGTTATTGACAAAGTTAGAAGAAACAAATCCACAAATCTTCCATCAAAGGAGAATACATGGTTTTAGGTAGCTTTTCACGATTGTCTGGTGTCTTGTAGGAATCCTTCAGTAGTAGCGTAAGTTCAAACAAGGTTTTTTGGTCAGGATTTTGAGGCCGTATCCCCTCAAAGTCCTGACAAAAAATGATGGCTCCCATTGAAATCAAACGGAACAAACGTCTCCCAGAAAAAAGAGAGATGCTCATTCTTTGAGGCGGATTTGCCTCGCGACATTCGCCTGAAGACACTCCCTCCCGACTAGGCCCATTCATTGGGCCTAATCCATAGCGGAGTGCACTGCACTAGCATCCAGTCGCAGCTACCCATATTTTGGACCAGAACCTGAGGCGGCCTCTGCCTCAGGTTCCGGTCAAAAAAACCCTGTGTGAACTTACCCTAAGTCTGCATCCTCAAAAGGATAATACCATGAAAAATCGTGGTGGTGCCAGAGGTAACTGGAGTACAGTTCTCTGCTATCTCTTACTCTCCCATTGAAACAAATGGAGCAGGAGGTGCAGACACGGCGTTCACTGCTACATTCACTGGCCTTTGTGTCATAATCCCTTTAAAGGGACCTTTTAGACACTGTCCTTTTAACATAGGCCTGATGAAGCCACCCTACTGATCGGCTGAACAAGCTCCATGGCACATTCCTGGCACGTTTTGGTGTTGCTTCACCTTGTATTGCAGCTCCCTGGAGCTCGGTCCTATTGAAATAAATGGGACTGAGCTGCAATTGCAGGTAGATCCTCTACCAAATGTACTTGTCTGTGCTTCTGATCAGTGTCTTAGTTACTTAAAGGGGTTGTCCCATGAAAAGCATCCTATCTATACTGCTAGTTGATGTGGATATAAGACTTTTCCTAAATACACTGCTTTATCAAAACTGCTTTGTTTGGCCGCTATCTTAATTGATTCGCGTTTCTATGGCCACTGGGCTTATCTGCTCATTTCCCAAGTGACATAGCTGCCTGCTCTCGGGGGGAGGGACGGGCTGACAAGCAATGGAGCTCCTCAGATAGGGGAGAGGTGAGAGCTCCGGGATTACTGTGCTGTCTATCTTCAGCTTTCCCACTTATCAGCTGGTTTAATTGAATTTGGCTGATAAGGGCTGAGATAAGGAGTCCGTTACCTCTGTATGTAATGCAAGCTGACTCAAATCCAGCTCTGCTATATCAGTTTCCACATCAGCTTCATACTGTGGTAATGCATTTACAACCAATCCCTCATTACTGACTGCAAACATAGCAGATAGCAGAACAAGTGAAACCCCGCCCACCAATGTGCCAAGAAAACCAGGAAGTGAAGAGAGCACAGAGCCCTGCAGGCTGCAGAACAAGAGTTATGGGAATACCCCTTTAAGGGCTAGTTCACACGGGGCACGGGATGTCGTATTTTGGTCCTGATTTTGATGCGGGAAGTCACATCCGAATAGGACCAAAATGCGACTGTCGCGGCTTCCCGTTCTGGAGTAGGCCCAAATGAAAGGGCCTAGTCCTGAGGGCGCTGCTGCGAGGTGGACGCCGACTCAGCCGTGGAATCTGCATGAAGAAAGGGCAGCTCTCTTCTTTTTTTTCCGTGAGCGGGAACATGCCGTCCAAGGAAAAAAGTAAGCGCTATCGGTCTGCATAGACCTTTATTGTGAGGGTGTGGATTCTGACTTGCATTCAGCACCAAAATCTGCCCTGTGTGAACAAGCCCTTAGGGAGAACCTTCCTTTGCCTTCTATTATATCTTTCATTGTCTAATCACATTTTTTTTTTTTCTCCCAGGTACCTTCACAATCACCAGTTCCTGGAGTCTGCGACTTTGCTTCTATCTTTACCTGGGACGAGTTCCCATCCTGGTATTGTTAATGCCATTAGAGAGATACTTCAGTTTCTGGCACAGTCTCAAAAGGGTCTCCTATTTCTGTTGTTTGAGAACGAAGCAACAAATCTGATCGCCAGGGCTCTGTGTCAGGCATCGGATCCAGATCAAGATGACAATCTGCAGTCGGAGGGGAACAGTGAAGACTCGTGTGCCTTGTGGCTTTTACATGCCACCCAGGCTCTACAATACATATCTGAGCTCTTTCACCACTTCCAACATTGTATCGCCACAGAGGAGGCCGACCACGCCAACCTGCTGGGCATACTACACAACCTGTACCTTATCACCTTCAATCCCATCGGCAGGAGTGCGGTGGCCCACGTCTTCAGCCTTGACAAGAACCTGCAGTGCCTCATAACCTTAATGGAGATCTGCTCTAAGGAAGCCCTTGGGTAAGTTACTCACAGTATCTATTGGTTTATAAGTGTAGAATGACTTTTTTTTTAGGCTCAGCAACAATTTTTATTCATTCACTTTCAGAAGAAATTTATTGTATGTTCACTTGGTGGAATTTAGAGCTAATTTTAAGGTGGTTTCTGCCTCAATTCAACGACAAATTCCACCCGGATTCTGCTTCTTATTATAAACAAGCAGAGCAAATAGGAGCAGGCCTCAAGTTCCTCTTTTATTTTTTGCCTTGTGAATCCGTCCTCTAGATGGTTTTTGGCCAAATGGCTGGGGATCTTACATCAATCGGAGTGTAATAATAATGGGAGCAAGATAAGGATACTGTTTTTGGAACTGTAACCTAGGCTAAGGCCTCGTTCACATCTGCGTTTGGATTCCGTCCGGGGGAGTCTGCATGGGGAACCCCCTGAACGGAATACCGAACACAACTGCAAGTGGTATGCCAGTGAAAGCACACGGACCCCATAGACTATAATGGGGTCCGTGTGCTTGCCACCAGATCTCTGCACAGAACATGTGGACAGGAAATTACTTCACAATCTTCTTTCCTGTCCGCATGATTCGTTCGGGCAGTGCGCGGCAAGCACTCGGACCCCATTATAGTCTATGGGGTCCGTCTGCTTTTACTGCACAGCACTTGCAGTGTCCGCATGGGGACCCCCCCGAACGGACTACCAAAAGCAGATGTCAATTAAAGGTAAGCTCCCACATTGCGCAAACGCAGCTCTTTCCTTTTTTTTTTTTTTTTTTTTTTTGTTTATGTATAAAGCTTAAAGCCAAGAATGGCTACAGAACAAACGTGAAAAGTCTAGGAAGCTCATACCCTTCTACTCTTCACGCATTATACTTCTGGCTTTGGCTCAAAAATAAAAAGCTGCATTTCTGCAATGTGGCCCCTCAGCCTCAGTCTCGTTCAGGCAAATGGGGCTGTGCTGCAGTACCAGACACAACCACACTAGTATGTATGGTGGTCATTCATTGTAAATGAAGAGGATGCACTGCCTGCTGTAGTGGAAAAGCTCCTTTATTTTCCTGATCAGCAGGGGCGCTGAAATACCACCATTAATAGGCTGGGAACTTCATTCATTCTTTATGGCGAATATGTGGGAAGTCTATACCGTCAGCGCCTGTCCCAGCTCATCTGCTATATAACATACATTCTCCACACCTGTATGTAATGATCAGCTGAACATTTGTGACTCCTTCATTCAGGGACACCAAATCCAAGAAGTCAGTGGCTTATAACTACGCCTGTCTGCTTGTGCTGCTGGTCGTGCAAAACTCCAATGATGTCCAGATACTGGAAAGTCACGCTGCACCTTTACTGAAGCTCTGCAAAGGAGACGAGAATAATGCCAAGCTACAAGGTAAGAGCTTATCCCCTCTAGTTCAGGGGTGCACGGCCTTTTCTACCCTAAGGGCCACACTGTGAAATGAAAACCATTCTGGGGTCCACAATAAAACATAACAGAAGAGGGCTGACACTCTGGACTCCCATGATCTCCTGCTACTTGCACAGTGTACTGAGCCAGAAGCAGACTGTTTCAGGTTCCGGATTAGTGGCAGACCACTCTTACAGTTTAGCTCCCATTCATATGAAGTGGAGCTCAGCTGCAGTAGTGCGGCACAGCCTTTGCAGTGTACTGAGCCATCTACATCCGGCTCTGCACACTGCAAATACCAGCTGATTATTGGGGGTGGTAGTTGTCACATCTCATATCTGTGACCTATCCTATGGTTAGAGGTTTCCAGGAATTTTAAATTTATGACCTATGTTTAGGGTGGGTCAACAATGTCTGAGCTGAGGGGGCCCTGGATCAGCTATACAGTGGCGATTCCAACACTTATGATGTACATAATGTATAACCTATACTGTACACTGCATGGATCTGTAAGCACTTGGTTGTGTAACCTTTGTAGTTCCCGGGCGTCATTACTTTAGCCGTCTCTCATTGAAGTCAGTTGTGGCTGAGCTGCAGTACTGGCACCTGGTTACTATACAAGGATCAGAGCCAATGGTTTCCGAATGATGAAAGTTCATGTGAGCAGCCGTCCACCACAGAATGGCTCTACAGGGTTAAATGTGAACCTTGGGCTATGGGGTTGTACGTACCTGCTCTAGTTCTGGCCTCTGCAGTCGTCCGGCATGTGACATTTGCTAGTATAGAAACTTATTCTTGATTTTTAGGATTTAATTGCATTTACTTTCTTAATTTTCACCCTGTGCTGTCTGGGTTCTCACCTGGTGCCCACAGGATGGCCGTGCCAAGAACTGCGCCTCGCTGCCACATAAACCCCCAGCCGAGTATTATCACTATCAGTAATGTCTCCTGCTCACACATGTCTCTTTTTTTTTTTTTTTCTTCAGAACTTGCAAAGTGGCTCGAGCCATTGAAGAGCATTCGATTTGAGATCAATTGTATCCCCGGCCTGATAGATTATATCAAACAGGTAAGTGACACATCCAGGTTATAAAATGCCTGGCAGCCTGCGTGATATGAGACTGCATTGCTTTATTACTATACCATATGCTGTAGAAGAAAAATACTTTCCCTGCAATATTACAAAGGAATTATAATCAAGTTGCAATACAAAACATGGCCTGAGAGAAAAAGTGGCACGGTTTCAGGGGAAGAAAAAAGAATGTTGATCGGCTTCTGCTTTTTCTACTTGGCAGTGAAAATAAGAAACCTTTTGGTTTTAGCTTAAAAATAAGTTTCGAGGTAAAACCAAGTTCTATTTTTGGTTTTCATTGACCTGTTTAATAATTTTTAGAATCTGGACAACCTGATGGCTCCGGAAGGTGTGGGACTGCTGACTGCTCTTAGGATACTTTGTCACGTGGCTTGTCCTCCTGCTTCTGTGGAAGGTAGGTAGAGCAGCTCTGTACATCCATATTGTAGTGGTAGGCCTAGGCCAGCTGGGGCTGTGAATATGTAACTGAGGCTCTTCCATTGCTCTGTCCTGCTCCAATATTTTAGAGGACCTTTTCTATAAATCTCAGAACCGAATGGCGCTGGGGTTGCACATGTCCTGCCCACCAAGTCATGTGCATCAGACCTTACTGTTTACATTTCCTACAGGCAGCCTTAGAGATTAGCGCTGCCGTCAGGCCATTTTGTTGCAGCAGAACAGCACAATGGCACTCAGTTGTAGTTGGGTTATGGAGATAGTGGTTTGGGTTACTGACTTCACATCCCTGCTATTAAGTTATTTCCTATAAGTGTGGATCGCTGGAGGTCTGACTGCTCAGTGTTTTACATCGGGGGTCCTGAGCGCAGCAGTCGGAGCAATGGTATATATGGGTGACCACAGCTCCATGCATTTGAGATTGCTGTTACAGAAGTCTTATAGAAGTGAACGTAATGGTGGTCATGCATGTACACCACCACTGCATTTACATGGAGTGCTTAGTACCCCTGTTCTTTTGACTGCTGGGAGTCCCAGAGGTTGAACGTACACCACCCACCTCCACCACCTTCTTCTTTCCAAGGAATCCATCACTTATCCTGTGTATATATATATATATATATATATATATATATATATATATATATATATATATATATATATATATATATATATATATATATATATATATATATATATATATATATATATCCTGTATATATATTCATTCTTTCAGTGCTGCTAGCAGTCATATAGCACAGCTTCAGCTAGAAGTAGTATGGACCTGTACATATTATATAAGATCACGCACATGACTCCACCTGCCCCTTCTGCTGGTGCTTTGTATCGCCACGTGGCTGCATTATATCCCTTGTGACGTATTCATCGTCCCTTCTGTTTTTCCCCATCACAGGGCAGCAGAAAGACTTGAAGTGGAATCTGGCCGTCATTCAGCTCTTTTCCGCCGAGGGTCTCGATACCTTCATCCGAATCCTGCAGAAAATGAACAGCATTCTCATCCAGCCATGGAGGCTCCACGTCAACCTCGGGACCACTCTGTACAAAGCAATAACCATCTCTTTAGCTCGCTGCACTCTATCGTTGCTTAAGACAATGCTCACAGAGCTTTTGAGAGGAGGCTCCTTTGAGTTTAAGGATATGCGGGTGCCGTCCACTCTGGTTACCTTACACATGCTGTTATGTTCCATACCTCTCTCTGGAAGGCTGGATGGAGAGGAGCAGAAAATCCAGGGTGATATCATAGACATCTTACTGACCTTTACACAAGGAGTCAATGAGCAGTTGACTATCTCAGAGGAGACTCTGGCCAACAATACCTGGTCATTGATGCTTAAAGAAGTGCTTTCTTCTATCTTAAAAGCACCTGAAGGCTTCTTCTCTGGACTGGTCATTTTGTCCGAGCTTCTTCCTTTCCCGCTACCCATGCAGACCACTCAGGTACATTTGCTGGAGATATTTGTGAGCTCTTCTCTACATCTGTTGTGCTGATCCAGAGAATGAAGGGTTATCTTCTTTTTCAGGCCATTGATCCACAGGACATTGCGGTGGCTTTGAACACCAGGAAGCTGTGGAGCATGCACCTACATGTCCATTCCAAACTCCTGCAGGATATTGTCAGGTCCTTCGCGGGGAGTTCATGTCAACCTCTGCAACATATGGTCAGACGTGTCAGTATTCAGTTGTGTGACCTGGCCTCACCAACCGCACTCTTAATCATGCGCACCGTCCTGGATCTTATCGTGGAAGACCTGCAGAGGTAAGTCACATCTCTTAGGAGCGAACGCTTCATATTAACCCTTAGTAGGGCTAGTAATGCTTACCTTACTCCTTTCCTCTGGTTGCCTGGGCAGTCAGAGACCCAGAAAGCATCAGGGTATCAGTAAGATAAACATACAAGGGTCTGTCCTTAGAATATCTGGTCGCAGGGCACGGATCCGCTGTTCAGGGCCACTTCTCTCGCTCGTAATATACACTTCAAAGAGTCGGAAGCAGATAACTTGTCCCTAGTACCAAGGGCTGATACTGCAGTTTATATCCCATTGACTTCAGTTGGTGCCTTGTCACTGTACCGGGCATGGAGCGATCTACGTGCAGCACAGGGCAGTGTATACAATGGGTGTATCCCCCAAACAGCTGATCCTTGTGGGGTGACTCCCGTTGTAACCCTTCTGATCTAAAGGATAAGCTATAAATAAATGTTCCTGGATAATCCCTTTAATAACTTAATAGCCCTTTATTCTTTTGGTAAAAATAACAAGGGGCCTGGAAATCCTTTAAACATTCTAGTTCTAAACATCATTGCTAAATTTTATAAAATAAAGTTGCTCTTTGGGCATTTCTGTGGTTGATCTAAGGGGTTGGTTCACATTTGCTTTTGTATTCCGTCTGGTTAGAGTCTGCATGGAGACCCCCGGATGGAAGACAAACGCAATTGCAAGCTCTGTGCTGTCAAAGCACACGGACCCAATAGACTGTAATGGGGTCCATGTGCTTACTGCGCACTGCCCACACGAATCATGTGGACAGGGCTTGCATTTGTATTCCGTCCGGGTGTCTCCATGCGGACTCTCCACAGACTGAGTACAAAAGCAGATGTGAACGAGGGGTAAGGTAATATTTGAGGTATTTTATGGATTTGCTGTTTGCTCATGTACTTGCCTCTCTGTGGCCGTCACCAGGACAGGTAAGATATGTCTTTAGTGCCAGGACCCCCCATAGTAACATAGGTTGGAGACCGATCAGTAATGCTCAGAGGAGATTGTGTCTTGAGGTTGAAGGTTTCCTCCAGTGATTCTTTTATGTGTCTGAGGAGACTTGGATCCCAGCAGAGCTTCACTGCTGAGCCCGATAGGAAGATAAACTAGAGAGATGTGAGATCCTGATAACTTCAGATAGTTGTCTAACTACTTAGATAGTGACCAAACAGCCAAATTACTCCAAATAACTTGGCTTTGGGAGCGTGTATATTGAATTTGAGGGGGTGGGAGGCTGATGCCACACTCCTGACTGTGGTCTATCTCCCCATGAACAGATTTGGTCACTTGACATTTCACCATTTGGTGTTAATCTATAACTACTATTGACAATGCTTTCTTGTAGACAGCCATTCCTAAATCTCCTATTCTTGTTCCTTCAGTACCCCCGAAGAGAAGGAGAAGCAGTATACAGGTCAGACGGCTCGGCTTCTCGCACTCCTTGACTCTTTGGCTGCCCACAGAGCCTGCAAAGTAGCAATTCTACACCTTATAAATGGAGGGAAAGGCGACGAGCGTTATGCCGAAATTTTCCAAGAACTATTGACTTTAATAAAATCTGCAGGTGACAATGTCATCCAGCAGCAGTGCGCCGAGTACATGGCCTCCATCGTGCAGTATCTTTGTGACCAGGTACGCTTTCTATTACTCTCCATGGACTTCGTATCCTTCTATAAGCAGAGAACTGATTTTTCTATGAAATGTATTTTTTTTTTTAGGACATTGCCCTCATTCTACCCAGCTCAGGAGAAGCTCAATCCTCAGAAGTAGATCAGCTTTCCAATTCCTTGCCCAGTAAAGATCATCTTTCTTCCATCTGTGACTGCTTGATGGAAACCTTAGCGAACAACGACACCAGCTATACGACGCTGCTCACCTGTATCAGGACTATGATGTTCCTCTCGGAGCACGACTTTGGGTTCTTCCACTTGAAGAGGTAACGCAGAAAGCAAAACGGCTCTGCTCCATGGAAGGTTTTAAGTGACACGGAGAACATCCTTTTATGTGTCCAAGTGTAATCTTCTGCCAAGGAATCCGCTCTTACAGTATGGAAGTGTGCTGGTCGGTGCGTCGAGGCCACGGCCACGTCTGCCAGAGCACTTATTGTTGCCTTTGTTCTCTGCACACTGGGGTCTGTCAGTCCTGATATTGAGGGCCGGCAGATGGATGACAAGATGACCGCAGCATCAGCCTATTCAGGGTCTGTCCCCATGGACGTAATGGTTAGCAGGGCTCTGGAGTCAGTCGGGGCCCATTTTGGGTAGAGTCGGAAAAAGTTCGACTTGCAGTTTGTTACATATTCATTTCAGTAGTAATAATAACTGGCTGTTTAGGTCCCGTTCACACGGGACGCGGATGGTGGATTTTGGTCCTGATTCTGACGCGGGAAGCTGCGTCAGAATATGGCCAAAATCTGCCTGCCGCGACTTCCGACAGTCGCGGCACTCCGGTCCGGCGTAGGCCCAAATGAATGGGCCTAGTCCGGAGGGTGCTGCCGCGGAATCCGCCTGAAGAAAGGGTAGCTCGCTTCTTTTGTCCGTGAGCGGCTACATGCTTCTCACACAAAAAAAAGAACGCTAGTGGTCCACATAGACCGCTATTGTGAGGCATCGGATTATGATGTGGATTCCGCACTATAATCTGTCCCCTCTGGGCCCGTGTGAATGGGGCCTTGTGAACTTAGAGTAGTAAAGAGGTCACAGCAACTTCAAACAGTCCATAAGCAGGGGGTCCCGGGTGTAGACCCTCACTAATACAGAGGGTTGAAATTAGAAAAACAAAAAACTGCCTGTGCTGCCCTCCATTCTGTATACTATGGGGGAGTTCTATCAAACCTGGACACCTAGTGGCTTGTTTAAGAACTGCAACACTTTTTCATTTACAACCAAAAAGAGTTGTGTGCGGTTTTTTTTTTTTTTTTTTTTTTTTCTTTCCTAAATTCTTAATCTAATTGCAATGCCTTTGATTATCTTTAGTGGATGAATGGATGATATTTTACTGGATAGGTCTCTCTAGCGCTTAATTTGTGTTTTTGCTTCAGCTCCCTCAGGAAACACAGCAACGCTCTCTTCCTACTCTTGAAGCGAATGGTTTGTGGGTTTGGTAAAGACACCGGAGAATTGGCCTCTTCATTCTTGGATTTCATGCGTCAGATATTGAATTCTGATCCAATGGCAAGTAAATGCATCGATCTACAGGAATTGTATTCAGCGATTGTCTTGTGGGATCACTGACTATTTGTAGGAGAGAAGGCCTTGCCTCCTTTTTACCGCCATGCACCCTAAGCGGTGAAAGGCTATCTGTGCTATAATACTGTCATCCTGTATTGTGGCTCTCCTCATATCGATGAGGCTTGATAACCAAATTGAAGGATGTTTCAGTCTATTGGCAGCAGGTTTTAATATACAAGTTGTCACATTGGTCTGACACCAGACATCCATTTCCCCAGCTTAGATATTTATGGCATATTGCTATGATATCCAGTCATTCTGTGGACGTCCAAACCCTAAAACCCTCAATAATCCTGAGAATGAAAGGTGCACAGCACTCAATCCCCTTATGAGCTTTCCTTACATGGCTGCACCCGGCCACCCAACTGTGCAGAGATGTTTATAAGATGGGGACAAGCCTGACCTTATCAAGGGTTTTTTTTGGCCTACTCAATTGATGACCTTTCCTTAGGATAGGTCTTCGATTGATCGGCTGGGGCCCAACATCTGGGCCCCCTCATTGCAGTGTTACTGCCTCAACTTAAAAGCGGCTTTTCATGTTAAATTATTGATGACTATCTTTAGGTTTGGTCATAAATTATGGATTGGCAGGGGTCTAAAACCAGGACGACCAGCTTTTTAAAGAGGTTGCGGCCTTCGTGTGAGTTCTTCATCCTCTTAAATACTTAGCAAGCACGGTGTCGTACATTTCACAGAGACTATGCTTGGTATCGCAGCTCACTTGAACGGGACTGGGCCCATGTCACATGACCTGTGAGATGGAAGCGTGTCACATCCACGGGGGTCCTGGGTATCAGACCCCTGCTGATCTTCAATGGATGACCTGATATAAAGGATATAGGTTATCTGTAGGTAAGCCCAGAAAACACCTTTTAAGAAAATAAAAAGTTATTGGACCGATCCTGTTCTGCACTGCTACAGACTGTGTATCCTCACAGAGCCTGCTGGGAATTTTAATTTTGCATTAGATTAGATATCACTATTAGATCCAACATGGTGCAAAATCATCGTTTTATGATGGATGGTTTGACTGGCTTCGCCAATGTTGATTTGTCATTTTTGGGTATTTGTTTAACCCTTTGACTGTCTTTGTGCAGACGTGTGGAGATGATGGAGGAGTGATGGAAGTGGATGGGGCTCATCCTTCAAAGACTCTCGGTCTCAGTGTCGGTGAGATGAAACATTTGCTGCTCAACAAAGACGACCTTGCACAGAATCTGCTTCTTGACCTTGAGAAAATTGTTCTTGTAAGTTTGGATTTTTTTTTATATATGTATTACGATTTTTTTCAGTAATCTTTGTGCCAATGTTGCTGATGTCTGTCTGATCCTAGGAGCAGTCCAAAGAGGATGAAAGTCTGGAATCCTTACTGGATAACGTGGCCGGATTCCGGCAGATACTGGAAACTGCAAAGGAGCCCGTACCACTGAGTGACCAGGAGGTGGAGCCAGTTCTGCTAGCCGGAGACTCCCTGCAGAACCTATTCAATAACAGGTAACTATGAGGAAGGTAAAGCTATCCAGGCCGATATGTCATACTTAAAGGAACACTTCAGAATAATCTGACACCATGGTCTGCCTAATGCTTTGCGAAAGAGGCAGTGCATGAGACAGGAATCGTTATCTGGTTTATAAAAAAAAAAAAATTGACCAAACAGAATTCCTTACTAATGTAAATCCTGATTAAATTCAGCACTGCTTATTACTTTACAGCTGGGTCACAAGATCACCTCTGTGACGTTTTGTTTGCAAGCTCTGTACCCCTCCCTGTGAGCGCTGAGGTCAGCAAAAAAAACGTCACAGCAGTTTGTGACCTGTATGAAGCCTCCATTTGGCCCCTGTTTGTCTGAATTGTTTGGCTAGTGGTCGGTGGTTGTGGCAAACGATACATGTGATCTCCTCTTTCTGCTTCTCTAGGACTGTCTACGTTTTAGCAGATGTGATGGACGAGCAGCTGAAGTCTTTCTCATTTTCACCCTTCCAGCCAGAAGAAGCAGATGTTGACCTAGACCTGGTAACCTTTCCCTTACACGTCTCTGCTGCGCACACGCCTGTTACATGTGACGCACTCTGAATGTTTAAAGCTGTGTGTTTACTCCTTAGGGCTCATTCACACAGGGCAAGAGGGGGCGGATTCTGACGCCGAATCCAGCTCAGAATCTTCCTTTTTTCCGTGAGCGGAATGTTCCATCTCACGAAAAAAAGAGACGAGCTGTCCTTTCTTCAAGGGGATTCTGTAGCTGAGTCGGCCCCAGCACCCGCCAGACTAGTCCCATTCATTTGAACCTACTCTGGAGGAGGAAGCCGCGGCAGGCACATTTTGGTCCTATTCTGACGTGGATCAGAATCAAAATATGCAGTCCCATGCCCCATGTGAACGAGGCCTTGGTGTGTGCTTAATCTGAGGTCTGTGTGTTCTCATTGCAGATGAAAGTGGATTTAATCGACCTCTCCGGTAAATGCTGCAGTGATTTCGACTTAAAGGCAGAACTGGAAAAATCCTTTTTGTTGGAGCCGTCGTCACCAGGTCGGACAAAAGCTTCTAAAGGTTTCAAACTGGGAAAACACAAGCATGAGACATTTATCACTAGGTGGGTTTTAGTCTCAATTCCTTAGTAGAAAGGATTCAGCCGGTAAATGGCAAACAGATTGTACATGGATGCTACATCTAGGAAGTAGGCTTAAAGGGGTTGTCCATAGAGTTCAATTTTACTTCCTTCTTCTTGGGGTTTATTCAAGCTGGACTTAATGGTTCCAACTCCAGATCGTATCATCAAAACCAGCAAACGGCTACCATGTCGCTCCACCTACTCCATCCCCTCTCATTTCCACCAATAGTTGGGAGGTGGGAGGGCAGCTGCTGATTCAGTCACGTGACCTAGAACCAACACAGAACCCCCAGATCCAGCTTGAATAAATCCCTGGAGAAAGTAAGTACAATAAAACTCCCTGAACAACCCCTTTAAGAAAACATGTCTGTTATCCTAACATGTCGGCTTTAGTAAATACTTTTTCCCTATGAAAAAGTTACCATTGTGTTATGCTGCTCCTCCGTTGTTCCTCCTGGAAATATAGAAATTGACAACTCGGCCTTACCAACAGTGTTAGTGCTAACTTCTTAATATCAGACTGTAGGAACACACCCCATTTACAGGGATAATGGTAAGACTCATTTGTAAATAGATTTTTACATTTTCATAAGAATAACAAGAAAATAAGGGAAACAACACAGTGTGGAGTTGTGAGAAATTCAGACTTTATGGGGTATACAGTTATTTACCCTGACTGGTCCTCCTTAAGCTAAGCAGATGTCTTGTGGCTGTTGGGAACTGTTCTTTAATGGGTTGTCTGAATTTGCCTCCTTCTTTCCTTCAATAGTGGAAAGTCAGAATACATTGAACCGGCCAAAAGAGCCCACTTTGTGCCTCTGCCACGTGGAAGGGGCAGAGGAGGATTTGGACAGGCCATGCGTCCCCACGATCTCTTCAGACAAAGGAAGCAGAACACGAGCCGCCCTCCTTCCATGCACGTGGATGATTTTGTGGCTGCTGAGCGTAAAGAAGTTGTACCTCAAGTTGGAATCCCCCCACCCAAGAGACCCCCAAAAGTTACCCAGAAGGTTTCATCACGTGGTGGATTTCCAGGAAACCGTGGTGGCCGAGGGGCCTTTCACAGCCAGAGCAGATTCTTCACTCCTCCTGCTCCTAAAGGTGGGTTGCAGCTAGTTAACTATTAGTGGACTAAGTATTTCAATGTAGGTTTACACTAGAGCCAGGGATACATTGTCACATCTTAGCGTCATAATGTCCAACCTTGTAGCTAGATGGGATGCAGCATCTCTAGATTAAGACCCAGCGTAACCCTTTCTTGACATCTGCCGTACTCATACTAGTTGCTCGGTACCAGTCTGCAAGAGATGTTGCTCAGTTGCACATTTTGTGTCTGCTGCCCCAAACTAACTTTGTTTAACTTGTTTAGTTAACTACAGTCGTCGTGAAGGTGTTCGTGTCCTAAACTGGACTGCTCAAGCCGCTCCACGAGGAACATATGTGGAAAGCAGAGGAGCTCAAAGCAACTTTGATCGGGGGCCCCTGCCTTCTCTCAGGCAGAGCTCTGCAGGTTGGTAACCACAATCCTTTTAATGTTTGTTTTAAATTTTGCAGATTTTGGTTCAAATTTAGAAATGCCATTTCTGGCCATGACTGTCACGTCATCAGTGGTCCACAATGGGGCAGGAGCAAAACCTGATACTTATTGTCCCTAGACCAGTTCAAAGAGGACCTTTCACCACCTCCACCAATTCTAGTTCTTAACATTTAATAGTCGCTGCTTCACGGATTCAAGCACAGTTGGAATTTTCTCTCTAGGCCCCACCATTCCTGAGCAACAAGCACAGGTATTTTTGGTGCTTGATGTGCTATTTAAGCTCTGTAATGTCAGGTGGGCGTTGTCATCGGGGTGTGATTCAGAGAACCAATCGGAGGCAGCCAGTGTCAGAGCTCAGAATCACACCCCTTGCTCCTACCTAACACCGCCCTCCTGACATTACAGAGAATAAATAGCATATTAGGCACCAAAACTAAAAGCATTGATTGCTCAGGAATGGTGGGGGCTAGAGAAAAAATTCCAACTGTGACGGAATCAGCGGAGCAGCGACTATTAATCAATGTAAAGAAATGGACTTGTTGGAGGTTGTGAAAGGTCCTCTTTAAATTACTTATAAAACTTGTCTAGTCAATTTTGTTTTGTTTTCTTGCCCTTAATAATCACCTGTTGAAGTCTATGGTTGTATTGGGACATATGACACAGATAACTTTGTATGATGTAACTTGTTTCTGTGAATGCAGCCGTAATGCATATGTGAATACATATAGTTTCTGTCTTCTGAATTAAGGATGCCCTATCTAGAGGGGAGAGCTATTGACAAACATATGGAGGTCTCTGCCTCAGTACTGCCTGGCTGTTTCTTTGGTGGAGGTGTACTATAGCTCATGGTTACATCTCATGGTGATATGGTGTTTATCAAGAGTTATAAGACAAGGTTTACACTACCTTTTATTTAATGTGTGTCTCCGGATGAGAGCAATAGACATAAAATGACAGTTGCAGAGGATATCTTCCATCTTCCCATTACATTACATAAGTAAATAAATATGACAGAAGGGGACTCTGTCACAGTTACTCTGCCACAGTTTAAGGTCTGTTGCTGTCATCCTATGGCAGATGACAGCAGGAGACATTAAAGGGATCCTATCAGTCAGACACAATTTTTTGTAGGTACCACGTCAGAATAGCCTTAAGAAAGGCTATTCTTCTCCTACCTTTCGTCGTCTTCTCCGTGCTGCCGTTCGCCTACAATTCCGGTTCTTGTTGGTATGTAAATTAGTGAGAGAACTCTCCCCAGCGCCGCTTCCTCTTCTTCAGCAGAGTCATCTTCAGCCTCTTCTTCCGGCGGTGGCTTGTAACTTCTAAGGCCCCGGTCCTTGGGCAGAGCAGACTGCGCATGCCCACAGGCCACGAGAAAATGGCTGCTTGCACAGTATTGTAAGTGGCCATTTTCTGGTGCCCTGTGGGCATGCGCAGTCTGCTCTGCCCGAGGCCTTAGAAGTTACAAGCCATCGCCGGAAGAAAAGGCTGAAGATGATGCTACTGAAGAAGAGGAGGCGGCGCTGGAGAGCATTCTCTCGCAGCATTGGGGACGTCCCCCAGTGCTGTCTGAGTGCTGGGGCCCACCCCCAGTGCTGCAAGAGAGCTAATTTGCATACCGTCAAGAACCGGGATTCCTACGGAACGGCGGCGCATAGAAGACAACGAAAGGTAGGAGACGAATAGCCTTTCTTAATGCTATTCCCACGTGGTACCTAGAACAAATTGTGTGCGAGTGATAGCATCCCTTTAATAAGAGAAGTGTGAACGTAGCCTCAACTAAACCCTGTACCGTCTGTGCTCAAAGAAGGATCATGTTCGTTGCAGAGATTCTTTGTCTTCCCCCTCCACGCACACTTCATGTTTTTTGAATTCTACTATATTCTTAGGATACCGTCCAAACCCTCGTGAACGAGCTGCCAGGGGCCGCGGTGGTGGTGGTGGTCTTGGACCATCCTGGACTAATGCTGCAGGAGGTGGAAATGCTTCACGTGGAAAATTCCTTGGAGGAAACGGCGGCAGAGGACGTCATGTACGTTCCTTCACCAGATAGGAGCACTAGTGGACATGTTATTTATGTGAATATGTGAAGAGCACTGAAGGACCAATGGACAACGTGGTGCGATACGGCGGCACCATCCAGTATTGGGCCTGATAGTAAATGTATTTTGATACACAAGTCTCAAGTCAGTGGAAAACGTTTTATTTTTCTGTACAGTATAGTAATTTTCTGTGTTTGTCTTATTTCTTCGGTTCATTGTTTTTATTTTTTTTTTTTATAATAAAATAAAATAGAAAATTAAATCACTGCCATATTTATTGCGTTATTCAGTACAGCTGCTGTCAGAGCTCCGCTCATTCAGACACGTAAACACGTGTCAAAGTGACCGCTGTAAAACACAATCCCATAGACTTCAATGTGTGCCGGTCTTACGTGTGCTACACATTGAAATCCATGGGAGGCTTTTAAACCCATTGATTTCAATGTGTAGCGTGCATAAGACCGGCACACATTGAACTCTATGGGATTGTGTTTTACAGAGGTCACTTTGACACATGTTTATGTGTCTGAATGAGCAGAGCGTCAACTCCGTGGAAAGCACCCTAAAAAAAACACTGAGGAAAAATACATAAAAAAAGCTTGTGTTTTTGCCTAGGGGTCTTGCAGGCACTGATCGTGTTATTCTACTGCAAAGACCCAGCGGCTTTGGCGGCCGCCATATTTAAATACCCGACCTCTGCAATGCTACTCTCCAAAGTTTGCAGTTCTACAAGATACATTTTTTGGCCTCCTCCGATGCCAGCTTAGGTCCTAAGGTTCAGCAAGGTTGTTTGCATGGGGTGTAATTCCCACCCTCTGGGACTGCTTTAGGATATCCCATGGTGCTAAGACAAATAGGAAAACTTTAAGAAACTCCTATAAACAATCTGTACTAATGCATTTAATGTCATCCAGGTATAATAATCTTCTAGGACTAACATAACTGATATATGGACGATATTGTCATCATGGACATTTGTCGATCACAGGGCGTGCTATAGGTCTCAGGCCACTGCTGTAGAACAGGTGACTCCTCCTTCCTGACACATTTCCTGGCTGTGCATGTTCATCACGCTACTCACTTCAGTGGGTGATCTAAGAACAAGTGTGCTCTGCTTTTCTTCAAACCCCCATTGATGATAGGACCAAATTGGACATAGATGAGCACCTCTCTATTCAATGCAACTGTGGGGGAAGGGGGGCAGAGACCCTTTTTCTAGAGAGAGTTGTGGATTTGAGATGTGAGTAAACAAAAGCTTATGAGGTAAGAGAAACTGTTCCTTAAAATGAACCACATTGTCTTCCTAAACATACTTGTTCCCATCCTAGGTCTAAAATGGAGCTAGAAACAATGACTAAAGGGGGCAAAAATGAACTGATGTCTACTGGACTGTAAACTACGGTACTTAGATTATGGTGACCTCTCGGGTTCTTCTCTTGAGACTTTCAAGGCGAGGTAATGAAAGGCTGCTGGATGGTTTATGGGGTTCATCGTTGTTTTTGGCTCTGCCTTCTCGCTGTAAACCTTTCAGAAGTTCCATCAGCTCTCGCTTCTCCAGGTTTGCCTGCTCCAGGTCCTGGCGATGCTTTCTTTCTGAGGCCATCAAAGTCTGCACGTCTGATATAAGCCGAGACATCTGTGACTGAGACAAAAAAAAAAAAAACTGGGTCAACCTAAATACAAGCCAAGTGGTTATTGGTGGACTTGAGACACCCTTAATCAATAGAACAGGTATTGGGGGTTTGGGGTCCCTCAGTTCAGCACATTGCCATTCAGGACCCTTATTTATTTGTGTAGTTGAAGAATGGTGATCGAAGTATTTCTTGCTTTGGAGGACCCAACAAGTCAATGCTTTGACAACCAATACAAATGGGTTGGGAGAGAGGACAAAATCCAGCCCCTGGACTGATCAGCTGTACTGAGCCACTTCGGGTATCCCATCCTATACACAGTACAGGACTGGAAGCAGAAAACCCTGTGCCGTGTATAGCAGACAGGTGGCGACGGACTTCAATGTGAGCTGTTACAGTGATGACACCCAGCGGCTATTATGGGGATGGATCTTTCTGCTTTCAGCCCTATATTGTGGGCACCAGAAGACGCTTCGTATAGCTGACTGGTCCACCCCCCCCACCCAATTTATGGGTCGTAAAAACCTTAATTCTAGACACCCCTGTTCCTGTGATATTGCTGCATGGACATTGTACACAAGTTTTGGACTGTATGCTATCCTTTATAACAGATCCATAATAATGGAGAACATATGGACCAATTCTTCTATGGACCTATACACGCATCCATCAGTTCTTCTAGCCTAAGGGCTCGTTCACACGGGGCAAGAGGGGGCGGATTTTGGCACTGAACCCATGTCATAATCGCACCCCACCCCCCCATGTTGCTGCTCAAGGAAAAAAGAAGCAAGCTGCCCTTTCTTCAGGCGGATTCCGCGGCTGATTCAGCTGCGGCGTCCGCCTCGCGGCAGCACCCTCCGGGCTAGGCCCATTCATTCATGGCAGGCGCATTTTGGCCCTATTCTGACGCGGCTTCTCGCGTCAGAATTGGGACCAAAATACGCCATACCGCGTCCTGTGTGAACGGGGCCTTATAATAATTGAGAAAAACATGGATGGCACAAGGCTGTGATCTGTGTGCCATCTGGTCTTATTTCCATGGACCTGCACATGTGTGATCCTATGCATATAGCCTTAAAGGGAGTCTGTCAGCAGGATAATTGGTATCAAACTAACTACAGTACCTGGTAAATTGGCTTCTACACTTTACAGAGCCGTCCTTCTTACCCTGCAGCTCCATTTTCATGACAATGTTTTATTATACAAATTAGCTGAAAGCCCCTACTGGGGCTTTACTACCTGCCCCTCACTACCGCCCAGCTCGTCCCCAATTACTTGAGTGAAATGCCCCTAAAGCCCTTTTCCTCTAATTTGCATGAGAATAAAACACTGATTCTCATGAAATGGAGCCACAATGCAGAATAATAAAGACATCTTTGGAAAGATCTTTCAATCATTTGATAATTTTCCAACTGACAGACTCCCTTTAATCCTTCATAATAAACTGAAATGTAGGTTTATGCAGCTAAAATGGAAAAGGTCACAAAAATACCTTCTGCTCTTCTATCTCGGCCTGTAAAAGACTCTCTTTCTGGACCATGTGTCGTCTCTGTGAGTCCAGTCTTGATTCCATCTCTTGCTTTGTCTCCTCTACTCTGCATATCATCTCAGATCTAAAGATGGCGGAGACGTACAGTCAGTACATATGATATGAGATGGAGACCCTGTCTGCTTAAAAAGCGGTTACACGTGGAAACCTGTGGGGTCTGCTGGTTTTATCCTAAAACTGGCTGAGAGAAAAGTCCCCCTTGCAGAAGTCCTCTCTTTGGCAATCTGACACTTAATCTCTATCATTTGTCTGTAATGGTACAATTCCTCCAAGCCAGTAGTTCTTAACCTTGTTTGAGGTACCGAACCCACCAATCTCATATGCACAGTCACCGAACCCTTCTTTAGTGTTAAATCAAGTATGATTTTTTTTTTTCCAAATTCAAGACATAAGTATATGTTTTTTTACTGGTACACAAAATGAACCGTGCATAGGCCCTAGGGTTCGATCGAACCCTGGTTAAGAACCACTGGTCTAAGCGTAGTAGTCAGATTCCTCAAGCCCAATCATCTTGGTCTTTAATGAATAGATCTGGGCTGGTCCTAGATGTGTCAGGTGGCGGGCAGGTGTATGTCACCTTAGAAGTTCCAGCTCCGTCCTGAGTTCCGCTATACAGTTATGCTGTAAGTCTTCAGCACTTAGGATGGCATAGCCACAGCCATTAGGGCATTCCCGGCTCCGATGGTCACACACGGCAAGGTGGCTGTCCAGATGTCTTCTCTCAAATTGTACAGGGCAGCCTAACATAAAGTGCTCACATAGAACATTACTTAGAATGGAAGGATATTAAATGTTAATAGTAAACTACGTAGATACTCACCAGCGTTTATACAGGACATACGACTGTATTCACACTCTCTCTCGTGTTTATCTATGGATTCCAGAGAACAGACCATCTCGCAGCCACTTCTGTAATTCTTACACTGGATCTGAAGTCGACTTAGATCATTCCGCATATATCTAGTTAAATACAGAATCGTATGGTATTATGGAGGTGGCAACAAAAAGTGTTGGGACTGACTGACCAGCTGATGTGTCCTGACTATATGAGAGATGTCAGAAAGATAAAGGATGGTTGGGAATGTTGAATTTCAGCATGCTCAGTTCTTTTCTTCTGAAGGAAACTTATTCCCTTTATCCTATTGAAGACATATTGAAGTATATGGGGAAGTCGGCTAAGGGTTTGGCTACCAGCTATCTAACTTGGCTTCAGCAGTCAGGTGCAGCGTGGACTTCCGCCAGAAGCCGATAATGGTCCGGTAGAACTGTACCGCGCTGGGAGGCACCGGAGCACCGTGGACAGGTGAGTTGTTTTTTTTGTTTTTTTTTAACCCCCTCAACCTAATTAAAAAATAACATTTTAGCCTGGACAGCGCCTTTAAGGCAAGGCCATGTGCATGAGCGTTACATCCCAGTGCGCTTTAATGTCCTGATACTTTTATTTCTAGACATCTTCAGAAAAGTCTTAATAGATAAAATCTCAGAAGTGTCACGTTTAGAAGCCTTTCCGTACATCTATCATTCCTTCTGTGTACTATAAGCTGAGGCAGGGGCGTAAATACCATAGAGGCAGCGGAGGCGGCTGCCACATGGCCCGGGCCATTAGGGGGCCCGGTGACAGCCGCTACCGATGCGTTTTGTTTTTTTAAATTGGCCGTTACGGGCCCTATTTACTTGCTGATCCTGGACATAATACTGTGTGCAGGGGCCACTATGGGACATAATACTGTGAGCAGGGGTCACTATGGGACATAATACTGTGAGCAGGGGTCACTATGGGACATAATACTGTGTGCAGGGGCCACTATGGGACATAATACTGTGAGCAGGGGTCACTATGGGACATAATACTGTGTGCAGGGGCCACTATGGGACATAATACTGTGAGCAGGGGTCACTATGGGACATAATACTGTGAGCAGGGGTCACTATGGGACATAATACTGTGTGCAGGGGCCACTATGGGACATAATACTGTGTGCAGGGACCACTATGGGACATAATACTGTGTGCAGGGACCACTATGGGAGATAATACTGTGAGCAGGGGTCACTATGGGACATAATACTGTGAGCAGGGGTCACTATGGGGGATAATACTGTGTGCAGGGGACACTAAGGGACATAATACTGTGTGCAGGGGCCACTATGGGGCATAATACTGTGTGCAGGGGCCACTATGGGGCATAATACTGTGTGCAGGGGCCTCTAAGGGTCATAATAGAGTGCGGAGGAGGGGGTCGGTCGAGGTCTTCGGCGTCGGTTGGGGGGGGCATGTCAAAAGTTCGCCACGGGGCCCCACCATTCCTAGTTACGCCACTGAGCTGAGGGTTTACGATCGTGTCTGAGGTATAGACGCCATGATAAGTAAGGGTTTGATTGGGCTTCCTACTACATATTGCTAGGAAACACAGACAGGAATTCTGAGTGCTAATAAACAAAATTCCTAGTCTCCTAGACAAACCCAGTCAAATGAAAGAGAGGCTGAAGTATGTAAGAGCCAAAACATATTGAAACCACACATGGGTACAAATCAGCAACATACAGAAAATCACGCTACTGTAGATTTTCACATGTTCCCTTTTTATGGTACCACATAAAAAAGGTACTAAAATCGGCCTTATTGCCCATTGTAATCATACACTGCGCAATTTTCCAGACCAACCTAAGAAAATTGTATGCCGTCCTTTGGTTGGACGCGATGGGCTACAATTGTTCTGCAAGGTTCGCACAGCGTCATCTCGAGCTGTTTCTGCGGCAGATTCTGCCTCTAAATCAGCTCCAAATTCTGATCGGAATCTGCCTTCTATTGTTTTTCAACGGGATTCTGAAAAAAAGAAGCGTCTTATGTGATCTTCCCGCCACAAGACTCACTTTCTAGTCTAAGCACTATTTGCCTGTTGTACAAGATGCAGAAAAAAAATCATAAAGTGTTTATAACACTTAATAAATGTGATGTAAAGTATGTTTTTTGGGGGGTAAATCGTACCAGAATTCTTTTGTATTTTCAGTAAATCTGCTCCAATGGTAACACATAATAAGTGTAAATGTAATGATGTGACACAAGATTTGCTGATATGACTCTAGACAAGGTCCCAAGTGACATTAAATCTATTATTACCTGTGTAGTGCTCTTAGATCGGAGACAGAGAGGCCTTGTCTGTCCTCAGGACAGTTATTGTGGTGAACAAGCCATCCATGTATACATGAAGCACAGAACGCATGCTCACAGGGGGCTTGTAATGGATGTTCCAGGACGTCTCGACATATACAGCATAGAAGACCCTCATTCACATAGCCAAGGAAACGCTCAATGTCATAGCCCATTACTTTGTCTGAAAAAAATTAAATGTATATTAGAAATTCTGAAAGACTGAAATACTTAAAGAGGACCTCTAGCTCCAACCCATATGACACCTGGAAAGTATCATGGACAAGAAACTCTCCGGGTGTTGTATGGAAGCCTTGGCAATTGTAACACCCAGTAAATCACACCCAGTAAGTCCCTACTTTATGATGCTGAGTTAATATAACATGATGACAAAGTTCTTGTCTTGTAAAGGGATAAGAAATATTTATGTAAAACACTTACCCCGTGGAGGTGATGTAAAGCGGTAGAGTGAAGGACAATACTGAGCCTGGGTGATAGTGGACAAGGGTGCCTCGCTGGAATGTTGTTCCCCTCCTGCATTGTAAAGACAAAGAGAGAAGATCACATGGGTTTCCTAAGAGACAGCTCTCTGCTGACCGGATAGCCGCTGCTTGGGCTCAGTATACAATACACCACTGTTCACTCACTTGGAAAACAAATCCCTGGATGGTAACTATTCTGCACCGACATACATGGATAGGAAAGGAGAATAGTCTGCGCTGAAAGTACAGTACAGTAAAAAAGTCAAAAACTATATTGAACATCTGTTTATGTCAGTGTTTCCCAAACTATGCAGACTGGACACCCCTGGAAAAATAACTTTTGCCAATATTTTTTTTTGACAAAAAAATTGTACTTTTGATGTCTGAATGGTAGAGCAGGAAGCAAAAGGCTTCCCACTTCACCATTGTATTAAACTAAACCTGCTCACTGTATTCAACTCTATCTGCGTACACCGAGCAATGTATATAATGTATAGCAATGTATATAATGTATCTGGCACGGTTTTCAATTTGTTTTTCTGTTCCTATGAAAGAGCAGTAAACTGGAAATGCAAATTGCAGGGTGTACTATAGCATGCCAGGTGCTCTATACCTACCCAGGTTAGTGCAGCCATGTGTAACTACATAGCTCCAACCAGTCCCAGATTCAGCGGGATTGTCACGGATTCCTGATGTTATCACACTGTCCAGGTAGGTGGGAGGTGTGTTGCTGCTCCCGGTATCTTGGGAGTAGTAGGTGTGATGTGGTGACATCACTTACATTGCACCTGCTGCTCCCTGAAGCCTTTGGGAGCAGAGATAGCAGATAAGGGCGGGTTCACACCAGCGCCCGATCTCCGTTATGTAGGTTTCCGTTTCCTGCTTGAGAAACTAGACAGGCAGTTTTCAGACCCATTCATTTGAATGATTTTGAAAAGTGTCTGCCGATGAGCGTCTTCTGCTCTCCGCGGCAAAAAAACATTTTTTTTTTAAATTGGACACAAAGTTGGACATGTAGGACTTTGTGTCCGGTTAAAAAAAACCAAAAAACGTTTTGCCACGGAGAGGAGAAGACGCTCACGAGCGCTCACCGGTGGACACTGAATGCAGGTTTCCGTCTTCTGCCGACAGAAGACGGAAACCTGCATAACGGAGATCGGGCGCTGGTGTGAACCCGCCCTAACAGCAGGGCAATGGGTTGAGGTATTATTTTTTGTTTTTTTGATTCATTATACTATGAAGGCACCAAAAGAGGGACATTATACTGTAGGGGGCACCAGGAGGGGGAATTTATACTGTGAGGGCGACTGGAGGGGAACATTACATTGTATATAATAATAATAATAATACATTTTATTTATATAGCACCAACATATTCCGCAGCGCTGTACAATCTGTAGGGTTCAAATACAGACAGATACATAACAAAGAACGTCATTTCACACAATGGGACTGAGGGCCCTGCTTACAAGAGCTTACAATCTATGAGGTAGAGAGGGGTGACACAAGAGGTAGCAGGGGCGGCCACCAGGGAAACATTACACTGTGTGAGGGCCACTAAGGGGCATTATAACTAATGTGGGGCATACCAAGTCAGGGCCATTGTGGGAGCGTTATACTATGATGGGATACTGCACTACACCAGGCTGCACCACTGAGACTGCCCCCTATACAAAGTAAATCAGGTTCATTGTTTATCAATACATTTATTATTATTAGTAGTAGTAATTATTGCAGTGATATCTGCGCCTGCGCTGTGTGACGGGTTATTGCACTGATATCTAAGCCCTCATGACTGGTGATTTGCTACGTAAGGTACTGTTGCCATGGTGACTACAGACGCCAGCACAGCTGTGTTTTTTTTTCCCCTCTTCAATTTACTTTATTGTCCTCCATAACGTGCTGTTATAGTCACGATTTTTTTCCTTCAATAAACTTTATTTAGAGAGCAAAAGATCGCAACTCGCTGCCTGTACTGTAGAGACTGAAGGGAATTGGCGGGCCGTAGTGCATGCTGGGAGAGAGGGAGGTTTGAGCGGTGTCACCGGCTGCTTCATGGTCCCGGGTGTGAGTACCATATATATAGTCCTGTATATACATATGGCAGCACAAAAGACTGTCTGTATAGAAGTAGCCACATCCTCACACGTGTGGTAGAAATATACTGAAGCTGCTGTGCAGTTCTGTTCAGAGCCTGGGAAAGCTGGGTGACTGTTTGTTAATAGGGGTTGATAGACAAGTATACTAGGCTGTGATGCTGTATCCTCCCCTATAGTAGCAGTCCGAAAGGAGGAATATGACATTTTTGGGCTTTATACCCCGTCCATTCTTATTGGACGCACCCACCATGTGACATTTGGCCAGGGACCCCCGTGTCTATATATATTGAGCAGACCAGACCCCTCTTCTCATGTACACGGTGCCTGGTGTCAGGGGATTTGGGGCTCCCGGCAGATTTGCTCACCTAGATCTTGCGGGATTGTCGGCGGTGCTGCTTATCACTCTGTATTCCCAAGAGCCGGTATATATGTTCATGATAGTTTATGATTTCTTTGATCAAGAGGCAATTACCAGAGATTTTTTCGTCTATTAAAGGGGCGGTACCTTGGGGACCCACCGTTAGGGCCATTAAAGGAGTTGTCCAGTGAGGTGTAATCTTCTTACCTGTTCTGGTGGATTAATGATGATGGACATGGGGGATCGGTCTAGGTCACGATCCCTGGGTCATGTGATCCAAAGTTTTGTCTATTTTTACATATCGCATAGTAGATTCAAGTGAATATGGGAATCCGTGAAATCACTGGCTAGTGGCTATCCCCATGACTGATTTTGTTTTTTGATGGTTCGTTGTATCAGGCTGTCAAAAAATTGGGCATGTCTCAATAGATTCAAATTTATGAGGGATCTGTGAAAACAGGTGCCCCATGGGTGCAAAACAGCTGTTAAAAATGTATTGTTTTTGAGGGCGGACAGACACTGTCGTGTGAACAGAGCTCAAAGGGAACCCTGTCAGGACGATTTAGGACACTAAACTACCCACAGGTCCTTATTAGAGATGAGCTAGTACTGTTCTGATCAGCCGATCTGAACAGCACGCTCACATAGAAATGAATGGACGTAGCCAGCACGCGGGGGGGGGGGGGGGGGTTAAGCCGCCGTCCGCCGTCAAAGCGGAAGTACCAGGTGCATCCATTCATTTCTATGGAGCGTGCTGTTCGGATCGGCTGATCCGAACAGTACTCGTTCATCTCTAGTATGGATAGGTGTATAGTGTCCCAGATCGCCCTGTTGTAAAGCTATCCGAGCCTGCAATTAAAAAAAACAAACAAAAAACAAACCTGCTGCTGTACTCTCAGCATAGGCACAGTTGATCTGAATGTTGGGCACCTGGAAAGTGAAGCAGGGGTGTACATCCTCAGCTTCCCTGAATAACTGCGAGCCGGGAGCACCAGAGAGAAGTCCGATCAGACTCATTATACTCATCTCTGGGCAAGTATAAAATATATATAATTTTTTTATGCGGGCACGGACAGCTTTACAACAGAGCGATTTGGGACAAACACTTTGGCCTCTTCCCTTTGATGATATGATGTTCATCCATCACGTGGTACAGCAGAAGCTTAAAGAGTTTCTACCATTAAAGTGACATTTTTTGTCGATCACACGTAGGAATAGCCTGAAGAGGCTATTCTTCGTCCCTTTAGACCCCCTCATCTATCTCCTCAATCTCCCCCCTACTCATCTGGGTAAGCACACCTCTAAATTGTTTCTTTATCTCTGTACCGCAGCCAAAACGCACATCGCTCTCCGATGGAAGAGTGCCTCTCCTCCCTCTGGCTCTGATCTTGTAGCCCGAGTTAAGGATGTCTGTAGTATGGAGAACGTGACGGCCACACTTAACCATACTGTTGAGGCGTTCCAGGCTATATGGTCATCTTGGGACGCATACTGTATTTTGAATGGTCTCTGACTCCTTCCCTTTCCCTTCCTCCCCCACCCCCTCATTTCCACTCTCAGGTTTTTGTGATGTGTATACATTCCCAGTCTATTTGACGGTATATGCATTGCTTCACGTTCATGTTTTTTATGTTTTCAACTCTTGTGTTGTATTGTATTTTACAAAAAATCCTTTCAATAAAAATCCAGTTAAAAAAAAAAAAGAAAGGCTATTCTTCTCCTACCTTCAGATGTCTTCACCACCTCCGCCGTTCGGTAGAAATCCCGGTTTTCGTCTATATGCAAGTGAGTTCTCCCGCAGCACTGGGGGCGGTCCCCAGCGCTCAAACAGCACTGGAGGTGTCCCAGATGCTACAAGAGAACTCTCCAGCGCCGCCTCCATCTTCTTCAGGAATGGCCTCTTTGTGTGTCTTCTTCCAGAGCTGGGTTCAAACTACGACTGGGTTCTACGACTCGGGCAGAGCCGACTGCGTATGCCCGCGGCCACAAGAAAAATGGCCGCTTACACAATAAGTAATGATAGAATCCCTTTAATCCCATCCAATTGGATGGAGCTGAGCTCTAATGCAAAGCTGCAGTGCTCATCAGAATACTGTAGCCTCTTTACCCACTGTGGCTTCCTCCTATCACACATTAATAACCTATCCTAAAGTAAGTCCTGGAAACCCCTTTATCCCGAGATGCGACTACTCCTCTAGTTTACAAGGTATGCCACCCTCTTTTCGAAAGGAAGTAAATGGCATTGCAGCTCTAATATTACCTGTGTATATGTTATCGAAACCGCTGAGTAGATTCTCAGTTTTCCATCTATGGTACATGAAAGCGTTGGCCTGGCTAGTTGTCAGTAGTGTGTATCTCTTATTTATTTCAGATATTCTCAATATGAGGCGATCGGCAGCTCCAAGTCAGCGACTTGCTGGAAATGCAGCGAAAAGGCCTCGCTTTGTACCTCCTGTTAAAGTGACTACATGTTCAAGTGTGGCTCCAGGAAATGTGACTACAACCTTCCAGGTAATAATAGTATTATGTAGTCCTAATAGTATTTATGGCATTCCTGTGCCAGAACATACACAGAGAATAGAGCTGGAAGCAGGCAGTAACCACGCTAGGTTACCACAGATTACTGCGATTCACTTGTATGGCTTGGGGGGGGAAGGGGGGGGGAGCTGTTGTGATTTGGCTCGCCCACTACACAAAGAATGGAGCCGTCATTCTCTAAACTGTTAATGGATGGAAGTGCCAGATGTCAGACCCCCACCGAATTGATATTAGTGACCTGTCCTAAGAATAGGACATCAATATCTTTAGCCTAAAAACCATCATGTGGCGTAAATGCGACGGTTTGGCCGTGGCGGAAATATTGCGGGAAAAACCACAGTGTTTTAGTCACTTTGTAGTGGAAGGGATTCAAGCCAATTCCATCCCTACACTGCAGGAAAATACGCTCAACGAAGACGCTGCAATTTCCAAAACAGTTGCGGTTTTTGAAATTGCAGCATGTCAATTATATACCTACGGAAACGCTGGCGGTTTCCCTATATGTATAATGGAAGAAGAAAGTCCACAGAGGAAACCTCTGCAGACTTTCTTTGAAAAGAGCTGCGGGCAAAACCGTGATACATTACCACTGTGGTTTTTCCTTCAGCGCTTTTTTGCTGCAGCCCGCTACATGGGGCCTTAGCCGACATGTCCGACTGCATTCTGCTGCAAACTTGGTGCTATATTGGAAGCATACTTGGCCGTGTGCATGGGGAGACCTCCATGACTTTTCTCTAAAGTGGAGAGCACCCCAGAAAAACACAAAGTATCTCCTGACCACCTTAAGGAGGTGGACATAGGGCCATAAAGCCGTAAAAGGCTGAGATGAGAATAATCCTTTAAACAGGACCTTTGATGGTCCGGGGCACAGGCAGTTCTATATACTGCTGGAAAGCCGACAGTGTGCTGTACAGTGTGAGCGGGGAGGAACGCCCCCTCCCCTCCTGATAATACTCATCTATGGACGAGCACTGTGAGCAGAGGGAGGGGGTGTTCCTCCCCGCTCACACTCTACAGCGCGATAGGCACTGCTATGGAGAAGGACGTACCTGAACGACTGTCAGGAACGCCCTTCTGACTGTAAAGAGCTACAGTACCGGCACCGTAAGCTCTTTACACCGGGCACAGATCGGGAAAGCCAACAGTGCGCTGAATTCAGCGCACTGACGGCTTTCCAGCAGTATATAGAACTGCCTGTGCCCCGGACCATGAAAGGACTTTTTTTTTTTTTTAAATTGTTTATTTATGAAAATTTGTAACAATAAAGAAACACAACATGTCTACCAAGCCAGAGGAGATCACAAAGAACAGTACAATAGAAAATGACGAAATTACAAATGGTAAACTAGGTAGAAACAAAAAGAAAAGGGGAGACAGGGAAGACAAACACAAACCAGACAAGACAAGGCTGGGGAAAGGGAGGGAGAAAAAAACCAGAAGTTCCAGAAGGCGGTGGAATTACAGAGGCTGGGTGGCCCAGAACGAGTCCCACAGGTCCCAAACGGCGTGAAACCGCTCCTCTTCATCGTTAAGCACGGCTGTTAGGTATTCCAAGGAGCGCGCATTCCCGATCCTGCAGTATAACTCCTCCAGGGATGGGGGTGCTGACTGACGCCAATATTTAGCAATCAAACACCGGGCAGAAGTGAGAAGAAACAGAAAAAGTCGCAGGGCCGGCTTGCGCAGTTTCAGTGGAGGGAGATTAAGGAGATAGGTTTTAGGGGATAGAGGGAGGCAAATGCCGAGAACCCGGCACAAAAGGTCCTGAACCTGAGTCCAGTAAGGGAGCAGGGAGGGACAAGACCAAAACAGATGAAAGATGTGTGCAGGGCGTGCACCACATCTCCAACAGCAATCCGGAATAGAGCTATCAAAGGAATGGAGGAGAGCCGGTGTGTGGTACCAATGCATCAACATTTTAAAGAAGTTTTCTTTATGAGTCACACAATTCGAGGTCCTGAAACCCCTGTTCCAGATAAGGGACCATTCTTCTGTCGAGATAGGTTGACCCAGATAGACCTCCCATCGTGTCATATACGAGTGTGCAGGCGGAATATCATGAAAGGACCACTTTAAAGGGTTATTCTCATCTCAGCCTTTTACGGCTTTATGGCCCTATGTCCACCTCCTTAAGGTGGTCAGGAGATACTTTGTCTTTTTCTGGGGTGCTCTCCACTTTAGAGAAAAGTCATCAAGGTCCCCCCCATGCACACGGCCAAGTATGCTTCCAATGTAGCACCAAGTTTGCAGCAGAATGCAGTCGAACATTCCTCTATGGCAGTTTCCAATCCATTCCCATGACGCAGATGATTATAGACCAGGTTCTATCCTGCTCCGTCTCATCAGAATGGATTGGATGCCTTCATAGAGGTGACTGCACTCGAATGTCACTCTGGTGCCACTTGATTGCAACTGCATTCTGCTGCCAACTTGGTTGTGTGAATTATCCTTGAGCCCCTTAAATAATTCTGGCACATCTCGCACCACTATACACAATATTAAGACTGGTGCATGATTCACCTGTGTTAATAAATCCCCCCGCCCTTCCCTCCAAGATACTTTATATTGGTTCCCTTTGAAGCCAGGGTATCATTCCAACACCCCTATGTTATTCCCACATATTTATATACAGTATATACTCATGTGACTATGGCATTATCATGCAGCTCTATAAACTCTGTTTAGATTTCCATTGCCTTGGCTGTGTCTTATTTCTAGTTGTATTATCTCTTAGTATCCTAATAATTGTTGTTGTTTTGTTGATAAAGCCCAAGACTGAAAGCGTTCCTTCAGAAAGTCTTGAAAGAAGTTGTGGAAACGATCCAAAATCTACTGGAGAAGTAGAAGGTGGACAAGCTGTGGTCACAACCCAGAAGTCTCCAGTCGCTTCTGTACCCAGGTTTAGAGCACCGACTGGTAGGCGCTGCATTTAATTCCTTACATGGTGAAAGGTTTATACTTGTGTTGTTTGATTTCACACTACATGATCTGCGGCAGGCCAACTGTGATTGACAGCTTCATTGCTGCTCCCTAAGGTACTAAAATTGATGCAAGCCTATGGACCGATTCACATGACCATTTTAAAAGAGGACCTTTCATGCACCCAGACACATGTGGTTTTATATACCGCTAGAAAGATGACAGTGCACTGAATTCAGCGCCATTATGTGCCCCATGTGCACCGATATCTCCAGCCCCGGGAAATAACGGGAAAGAGGACAGTTCGTTGAATTCAGCGCAATATCGACTTTCTAACGGTATATAAAACCGCATCTCCCTGAGGACGTGAGAGGTCGTCTATAACAGATTGTATGAATGGTCTCTCACAAGAAGTAGATCATGTGTTTTCACAGATCACTCAATAGACTCCAGTCTATTGCACAACAGCCGTCAAAAACTGATTTGTCCATTTTTGGCCAATGCTAAATGGTCACAGTCGTGTTAATACAGCCTGACATTTATTTATGGCATGCAGATAGAAGAATCACTCTCTGCCCTGAAGTGTCAATCTTCAGGACATCTATTGGATGTAGGGCCTATTGCATCGCACCATTGCAGAGGACGATGAATTGTGATTGGTAATATAACATGTTAATTGCCGTGTGTATGCATAGACCTTGTACACAGACTGATGCACACTCTATGGGGGAGGATATAACACGCCAATCGATCGTGCTTGTGCCAGAGGAACGATCGCTAAAGTGCTTGATTGTCCCCATATATCTCTCAGTCTTTGCCTGCAGGACATCAGTGTTAATAGAGGTTTTATTTTGCTGTAATAACCCGTTGTCAGGTGAATGCCAGTATATTTATATCCGCCACTTGTCTGGAATGAGCAGTTGTATAAATATTCTTCCTGATAATTGGCCGTGACCTGTAAGGGTACAGATTAAACAGTAAAAACAGATCCATTCTGTGATGAACATTAAGGGACCCCGTTGAGTATAGTGAGGTCCGAAAGGTTGTGCTTTCCCAGCTTCCCTGGAGAAAACAACCCCGGGCGGTACATCGCCTGACCCCGGGCGGTACATCGCCTGACCCCGGGCGGTACATCGCCTGACCCCGGGCGGTACATCGCCTGACCCCGGGCGGTACATCGCCTGACCCCGGGCGGTACATCGCCTGACCCCGGGCCGTACATCGCCTGACCCCGGGCCGTACATCGCCTGACCCCGGGCCGTACATCGCCTGACCCCGGGCCGTACATCGCCTGACCCCGGGCCGTACATCGCCTGACCCCGGGCCGTACATCGCCTGACCCCGGGCCGTACATCGCCTGACCCCGGGCCGTACATCGCCTGACCCCGGGCCGTACATCGCCTGAACCCGGGCGGTACATCGCCTGACCCCGGGCCGTACATCGCCTGAACCCGGGCGGTACATCGCCTGACCCCGGTCAGACTTCTATCCACTAAAAGTGACAGCAAGCAGAGATTCTAGAAAACTGTGAGGAATTGATATATAAAGAATATTGGAAAATTGCACAACTTTTCATTATACAAATAATATTTGTCTCAATTTTGGCTGAAACTGGACTCCTTTTAATGTTCTCATTTTGCTTAGCTGAATACTTTCTGTACCCCCAAATGGTGCATATATATAGCGCAGTGTATCCCACACAAAACAAGCCAAAGTTCTGGCAGTGAAAAATAATAATAAAAAAAAAAAAAGAAAAAATTGTCAAAAATCAGAGACAAAAAATCCCTGTGCCAAGTGTCTCAATAATGCCATTCCTTGAAGCATCAGGTGCAGGTAGACAGAGGATGCCGATCCAGTGATACGGTTGTCAAGGTAACCGTGTGATGATGGGAATGTCTTTTGCGCAGGTCTTATTCTAATAGGACTCGTGCAAGAAATCTTTTGGGTGCTGTACGGTTGCCTTAGCAATTGTATCATCCAGTGTGCTTGCCCAATATTTAATTGGACAAAGGGACATTTTAGGGTATGTTTTTATTTTACTTGTATATCGCCATCCTATGCCACAGCGCTTTACAGACATTGTCAGTCACTGTCCCATAGAGGACGCACAATCCACATTCCCTATCCCTATCAGTATGTCTATGGAGTGTGGGAGGAAACCAGAATACCTTGAGCTATATTCACATGTGTAGTTTTTTGATCTTGGGCAAACTCCACAATGTGACACACTGCGATTATTAGGACTTGTACTTACTCCACGTAGAACGTTTCAAAGTGGCAGCAGCGCTCTAGTGAGCATGGTTTCCACATCACAGCCTGTGATGACATGTCTGCAGTTCAGTCCCATTCATATAATGATGATATGCTGCAGTACCAAGCACAGCCAGCGTGTAAGGTTTGGCGCTGTGCCTAGGAAGCCGTGAAAAATGCAGCTGCCTCTTTAAAACTGCTCTGTCCTAATAGGCCATCAAAACCTGGAATATCCCTTTAAAGTGCTGTTCCCATCTTGGAAGCTGATGGCATAGTGTTAGGATTGGTAGGATGCCATTACCCTTTGTTTGGATTGCAATCTCTGGAACTCGAAACAATCCTGGAAAAAAAGGAGCCACAGAATTGTCCTAAATGTTGATAGGCCAACCTCCCTTTTATTCATTTTAACGAGTAATTTTGTTGGGTTTTTTTTTCCTTAAAGAAATATAACAATTATCTACTTTCAAAATGTATTTCATGTCATTCTGGTGAGGCTCCTTTACTCATGCATGCCCAGTAGAATACAGTACAGCTTCTGCTGTATCCTCTATGAAAGAAGCGGGGATATCATATAAGCTGGACATGGGGTATTTCTTCGGCATCTCAGAGAGAGACCAGCATAGGCAACACATTAAGGGATTGTTAAAGGGATCCTATCTTTGGATACCCTTTTTTTTCTGACTACCACGTAGGATTAGCCTTAAGGAAGTCTGTCTTCTCCTACCTTTAGATGTCTTCTCCGCACTGCCGTTTGGTAGAAATCCAAGTTTTCTTCGGTATGTAAATGAGTTCTCTCACAGCACTGGGGGCGGGCCTCAGCGCTCAAACAGCACTGGGGGTGTGCCCAATGCTGCGAGAGAACTCTCCAGCGACGCCTCCATCTTCTTCTGGAACGGCCTCTCTTTGTGTCTTTTTCCATCCTGGGTTTCAATCTTCTAGGCCTCGGGCAGAGCTGACTGCGCATGCCCGGGCCACAAGAAAATGGCTACTGCAAAATGAGAACCCAGACTTAATGATGACCTATAATATCAGTGACACCCAGCACCCACTCGATCAGATGTTTGAGGAGGCTGCAGACCACTTCACCACGTACGATGCACAGCACTTTACATTGCATATTAGTTGTGCTTAGTATTGCAGTTCAGTCCCATTCACTTAAATGTGACCGATGAACATGTCACTGACCTGTAACGCAGAACCTAGACGTGTTCTGCTCCTGCTTCATAGAACTGATCAGTGAGGGTCCCAGGTGACTGACCCCCACCAGTCCTAAGGAATAGAATATTTATGTCTGAAAAAACCCTTTGATCTTTTTCTGGTGATGATGGGGACTTCCAATTGTCAGGAGCTCTAGTAATAACCTCCTAGGGCATTTTGTGATGGTCTATAGAAGCAGAGAGCCACAAAAAAAACCCAGAACATTAAGTTATTCCATTGTAGAAAGGATGGCATAGAGCTAGATGTACCTTCACTTGGTGGGGTTCTGACAGGACCAAGTAAATGAAGGATCCTGAGAATTCAAATGAATGGCACTGTGCTGTAGTTCCCTGCACAATATGGCTGCCTTCCAGCGGTGTCCGGCCTAAAATGTTACTTATTAATTAGGCTGGAGGAGGTGAAAATAATAAGAGACCCATACTCGCCTGTCCTCGGTGCTCCGGCGTCTCCCCACATGGTCCCCTCTTGCAGTCTCTGCCCCACGTGACCGCTGAGTCCAATCAACGGCCTCAAGAAGAGAATGGGGGACGGTCTTGGGAGGACATCGGAGGCAGTTTTTTCACCCCCCCTGGCCTAATTAGAAAATATTATTTATATTATTTAGCCTGGATTAACTCTTTACCACCCAACAGAAAATCTGCAGTTTTAGACTTAAAAAGCGACTTTTTCCACAAATTCCACCATGTGGTCCTGTGACTGTTATTAGAGAATGGCGTGAAAATGCGACTCCCGATCACAAAAATGTCCATCACAGTGTTTTTGTAACATGTCTTCAGACCCCAGAGTGCTTTTACTGCGCAGCGCTTGCAATTGTGTTTGGTATTCCGTTCGGGTAGGTTTGCATGCGGACTCCCCCCAAACGGAATACAAACGCAGATGTGACCCAACCCCTACTGAATGTTGTAGGTGAGTCTTCAGAATCTTCTTGAAGGCTGTGATCATGGGAGACAGTCTTATGTGTCGCCGTAGTGAGTTCCAGAGTACGGGGCCGTGGTGGTGAACCTATGGCGTGTGTGCAGGAGGTGGCGCTCAGAGCCCTCTCTGTGGGCACCCATCTGTGGAACAGACTGTACTGTGTGGGGGCCACTTTGCAGCAGATTTTACTGTCTGGGGGCCCTTCACTATTTATATCACACAGTATCTGTGTGATGTAAATAGTGAACGATAATTGTTCAAAAGTACCAAATGCAAATTTATTACCTTTCAGTACAAAGTTGCTTGTATCATTGAAAGCTCTGTAAAGCCCCATTCACACGGCCATATTTAGCGGCTCTGTAACTGTCCACAGTTGTGGATCCGCACAGTATTAAGGTTAAATTGCAGTGTTGACACTTTGCCATACATTAGTGGGTTCTTGGTTGCAGTTTGGGCACTCGGTCTCTAAAATGTTGGCCATCACTGGTGTAGGGAATGTTTGGGGAGAATCTTGGAGGTGAATCTGTGTTGAGGGGATAAGAGCGAAGAAAGGAGATCTTGTGGATGATTTTGTACGTCATTTGATATACCATCTCTATTCGCCGGGCGATGGGTAGCCAGCGAAGGGATTGGCAAAGGGAAGAGGTTGATGAGAAAAGAGGGCAGTGGATTAAGCAAGTGGCAGAGTTGAGGTTGGATTGAAGGGGGAGGAAAAGCGTTAGATGAGAGGCCACAGAGAAGGATGTTGCAGTAGTCTAGACTGAAGGTGATGAGGGCATGGACTGGCATATTTGTGGCTTCAGGGGTGAGTTGAATGCAGCAGATGTTCAGGGCCTGAATACTTGGGTTGAAGGACAGGGCTCAATCAAAGATTACCCATTGGCAGTGGGCTTGTGGGACTTGGGTAAGTGTGGAGCCATTAACATTGTTAGGTCAGATAGGGGGGCTACATAAGACAAGATGATGATAGACTTGAATCCTATTAATATTATAAATGTGAAAGTTTGTGGGTTTGTGAGTTTGGAAGTTCGGATGTTTGTTCCTCAATCACGCAAAACCCACTCGACCGATTTGGCTGAAATTTTCCACAAACATAGTTAATACACCCGATTACGCAATAGGCTACTTTTCGTCACAATAGCGCACATACGTTTGTGCCAGGACCCCCACAAACCCCGAACTCACACCACCATCTCTGCAATCTCACACACTTTGGACCATGGCAAGCCACAAAATTTATATTACCCTCTACAGCCTCGCCCCTAACCCCACATAATCTCATATACATATACTTTACCACTTTGCCCCTCACCTTAACAATACTCCAGGAGGCGCTCTATAACGCTCCGGAGCAGCCATGTTTGCTGACCCCTACCGCTCTGACAATCCGCGACACCGCCC
The DNA here is from genome assembly GCF_031893055.1 of Leptodactylus fuscus. Taxonomy (NCBI): domain Eukaryota; kingdom Metazoa; phylum Chordata; class Amphibia; order Anura; family Leptodactylidae; genus Leptodactylus; species Leptodactylus fuscus. Next base: position 32,022,067 of record NC_134268.1, read on the forward strand.
ACCCATGTCAATACCCTTAGGCGGTCTAATAAATGCAAAAAAAAAGTTTAAAAAAATATAAAAACAAATAAAAAGGATTAAAAATTCAAATCACCCCCCTTTCCCTAGAACACATATAAAAGTAGTTAAAAACTGTGAAACACATACATGTTAGGTATCCCCGCGTCCGAAATTGCCCGCTCTACAAAGCTATACAAATATTTTTCCTGTTCGGTAAACGCCGTAGCGGGAAAAATAGTCAAAAGTGCCAAACCGCCGTTTTTTCACTGTTTTGATTCTGATAAAAATTTGAATAAAAAGTGATCAAAGCAATAACATTTCCCAAAAATGGTAGAACTACAAAGTACACCCGGTCCCGCAAAAAAGACGCCCTATACATCCCCGTACACGGACGTATAAAAAAGTTACGGCTGGCGGAATATGGCGACTTTTCAAAAAAAAAAATTTTTTAACATAGTTTTGGATTTTTTTAAGGGGTCAAAATGTAAATAAAACCATATAAATTTCATATCCCCAGAATCGTAACGAAACACAGAATACAGGGGACATGTCATTTTGGTTGCACAGTGAACGCCGTAAAACCAAAGCCCGTAAGAAAGTCGCAGAAATGCATTTTTTCTTCAAATCCACCCCATTCTAAATTTTTTCCCTGCTTCCCAGTACATTATATAGAATAAATAATGGTGGCATCATGAAGAAAAATGTGTCCCAGAAAAATTAAGACCTCATATGGCTCTGGGAGCGGAGAAATAAAAACTTTATGGGGTTTAGAAGGAGGGGAGTCAAAAACGAAAAACCAAAATCACAAAAATGCCATCGGCGGGAAAGGGTTAACTTCAAATACTTCTGTCCCAAAGTCATTATGTAAAGTTTCTCACAACACCGTATATATAGCAGCTCAAATACAAAGTAACTTCAACACAAAAGTCTCACGTATTCTCTGAATTACAGCAAAAACAAGATACTAAGTTACATTTCATATCCCATACCTTATACACAGTACGAAAACCTTACCCACGCCTGTGTATACCCACTGCTACAATCACCGCAGACGAAGTCGCGGGTACCAGCTAGTTTCCCCATATTTATTATATTTCAGAAAGCAGGAGGAAGCGATAGCTCTTAGACACTGCAACCCTGAATAGCAGAGGTGTAACGTCTGAGCCAGAGATATGTCTGAGTGTCATTGGCGTCACAGTGGTATTGAAAGCCACGGGACTCCGATTTGACTCTCATGCAACCTCCATTGAAGTCTTTGGTACATAAAACCTGGTAGGTTTGGATTTTCTGCTACTACTACTGTTGCAGTTCAATGTCCACACCATAGAAATAAAATGAAATACTTATTGCGCGACTTCTGTGCAACTTTGGTTTGTGCAAAACATGTCTTGTGTAGACCTAGCCTAAAAACAAGTCAAGTTGTAGACTTGTCACACGCAACAGCATCTCATATGCGACTTTCATTGAAGTTTATGGGAAGAAAAAAGTTGTATGTGACAAAAAAATCCTGCAGGTTTGGATTTTCTACGACTCTTGTGTTGCAGTTGCATGATATTGCAAGACCATAGGCCCGGTTCACATCTGCGTTCGGGGAGTCTGCTTGGGGACCCGCGAACGTAAACCTATTCCGGATAAAAAAGCGGTTACCTAAGGAAACCTGCGGACCCCATAGACTATAATATGTCTGTTCGGTTTCCACATGAAAAATGCAGAGAGAAAAGTGCTCCTTGCAGTGCTTTATTCTCTGCATATTTCATGCTGAGTGGGGAACGGAATCCCTGAACACAGATGTGATTTGGGCCTTAGAGATGCGCTGAAATATTTGTTGTGCAACTTTTTGTCACACAACATGTCTTTGTGTAGCTCTTGCTACATGGGGAACCCCTTTTTGGACTAGGGTTACACAGTGAATTCACCCATGACTAAACATCACTTTGGTCACCTTGAGACTCATTCACTTGACTCAGCGTACAGTCCGAGGCTCCATCGAGGGTTCTCAGATGTTCTGTTCCATTCTGGTTGTTATTGAGCAGTTGTTTTGTACTCTGTGACAACGGAACAGAACCCCCCTAATTGAAATCAGTGGGGGACGGAGGCACGCTGATGTTACCCTATCCATTCTATTAAAAACTCTGGACCCCCTCTGCCTGCACAACCTATGAGTGGTTTCCCATTAAGATAATCCTTTAATAGTCCCACAGTGTGGAAATTTCAGTATGTTACAACAGCATAGTAATACAGATACAGGATAATACACAGTAATATATTACAGGACACACATATGCTGAGAAGAGAAGATATACTAGGAGGCCATAGCAGCTAGGGAATGGAAGAAGAAAGAAGGAAGACTTCATAGTCATAATCATTAGTTCTCTGTGCGGAGTGATCTTCGCTTGGTCTGATGTAGATTATACAGCCTGGTCGCGGTTGGGAGGAAGGATTTGCGATAGCGCTCCTTCTCACACTTGGGGTGAACAGATGGTCACTTACAGTGCTGCTAAGTCCCATCAAGGTCCCATACATGGGGTGGGTTTTGCTCTCCCGCATGGACCTCACCACGGAGAGTATCCTTCTGTCACCCACCGGCTGTACTGGGTCCAAGGGGCTCCCCAGGACAGAGCTGGCCCTTCTGATCAGCCTGTCAAGTCTATTTCTGTCCCTGGTTGATATACTGCTCTCCCAGCAGGCCACACCGAAAAAGATGGCTGAGGCAACCACAGAGTTGAAAAAGGCCCTAAGAAGTGGCCCCTGGACTCCGAAGGCCCTCAGCCTCCGGAGCAGGTAGAGTCTGCTGTGGCCCTTTCTGTGCAGCACCTCAGGTGATCAGCCCAGTCTAGTTTATTATTGAGGAGCACACCCAGATACTTATAGGTCCTGACTATCTCATTGCCCGTCCCCTGGATCTCCACCAGATTCAGAGCACTTCTCCGCTTACTAAAGTCCACCACCATCTCCTTGGTCTTCCCAGCATTAATCCTGAGGTGGTTCTGCTGTCACCATTCAACAAAGTCCCGGTTTAAGTCTCTGTATTCCCTATCGTCGCCATCAGTGATAAGGCCGACTATAGCAGAGTCATCGGAGTACTTCCGTAAGTAACAGCTGGAGGAGTTGTGCCTGAAGTCAGCAGTGTACAGTGTGAAGAGAAATGGGGCAAGAACTGGACCTTGTGGTGCCCCCGTACTACAGATCACAGTGTCAGACACACAGTCCCGGGCTCTCACATAGTGAGGGCGGGTTGTCAGGTAGTCTAGGATCCAGTTGGACAGGTGATGGTCCACACCAACAAGGTTCAGCTTCTCCCTCAGTAGCTCTGGCTGAATGGTGTTGAAACGCACTGGAGAAGTCAAAGAACATTATTCTCATTGTTCCCGGGTTTCTCCAGGTAAAAGAGAGCTCTGTGAAGAAGGTGGATGATGGCGTCATCTACCCCAATGCCCGGCCGGTAGGCAAACTGGAGGGGGTCCAGAGCGGAGCTCACTAGGGGGCGTAGGTGTGTCAGGACCAGTCTCTCTAGGACCTTCATCAGGTGGGATGTCAGTGCTACAGGTCGGTAGTCATTGTAGCCCGTTGGGTTTTGTTTCTTTGGTACTGGTACTAAACAAGATGTCTTCCACAGTTGAGGTACCACTCCCAGCTTTAGACTCATATTGTACATGTGCGAGATGATGCCACACAACTGGTCTCCGCACATTTTAAGAACTCTTGGGGCTCGTTTACACGTGAACAAAGGGGTGGATTTTGACAGCGGATTTCGCTTCAAAATCCGCCCCTTTACAATGGTGGTCTATGCAGACAGCCGGGCTTCTTTTTTCCACTAGCGGCGGGCTGCTGCTAGCGGAGAAAAGAAGCGACATGTCCTTTCTTCAGGCGGAAGCTGCGGCGCGCTGGACCACGGCTTCCGCCTAGCAGCAGCACCCTCCTGTGTCGGCTCATCTCTCTCTGTGTCAAAACCCGCGCGGGCCCCCACATGTGAATTAGCCCTTGCACTTTAACCATCGGGTCTTACCACCTTTAGTGTGCTGTGACATTTAGGCACAAAAAAACTGAGCCATGTTTGATTCGGCGTCATGGCCGTGGCACACTAGAGGATGTGATAGACTAACCTTAGTGAAGGGGTTGCAGGGTGGTCTTCGGTCCCCATGTAGTGCCATCTTAAATCTGAATGGCTGTTACTAGTGTCCTAAAACCTATTGTTCTCTGTTATCAGCCCAGGTCAGGCTATTTCACAATCCCATCACTAGAGACCTGTACACACATTGCTGCCTATGAATGCCTCTTCTCTGTGTTGCAGCACACTAGGGGTTAAAGCGGCAGCTTTTCTCTGAGCCTGTGTGTAAGCAGGCCATTTCCCACAACCCCCCGGGGCACAGGCACTGCCGGTGAGGCTGAGCCTAAGCCTTGGGCGGGATCTAATAAGTGTCCGGGCCGCTGATTGACAGCAGGACCAGCATTATGTAAATGAGGCCAGTGTGAAGAGCGGCCGATGGGGCCCCGCTAGGGGGGGCGGCGAGGGCCGGCGATCCCGGGCTGTGTGAGCTCATAGTCCCGGGAGCAGTGAGTGCTCGGTGCCCGAGTATAAGCACAGGCCGTGACCTCAGCGTGCGCTCCTATGTAGGTCAGGCCTGTCTTAAGCAGACTTCCTGGCCCTGTGTCAGATTAAGCCGGAGGAATTTTAATAAACCCTCCCCTGTAGGCGTAGGCCTAAGCGAGACTAACCTAGTTAAGCCTGATTCTTTCTGCCCGTGCTGTGTGTGAGTGTGTGGGGGGCTGCGGGCTGAGCTGTGCCCGGCCTGAGGCCTAACCATGAAGGCGAGATCGTGTAACTTCACCGTGTTCGAAAAGCTGGACCTGCTGGAGCTGGTGCGGCCCTACATCTGCGTGCTGGAGGAGCACACCAACAAGCACTCGGTCATCATCGAGAAGAACAACTGCTGGGAGATCATCGCCGAGAAGTACAACGCCATGGGCCCCGGGAGGCCGCCCCGCACCCCGCAGGGCCTGCGCACCCTCTACAAGAGGCTGAAGGAGCACGGCAAGCAGGAGCTGCTGCAGTGTAAGACGGCCCAAGGAGACCCCACCCTCACCGAGGCCACCAAGAAGCTGCTCGAGATCATCCCACAGTTCGGCAACGTCGTCAACGGCTCCTCCAAGTAAGTGACGCGCGGGGTTAACAGCCCCGGGGCCAGGTCACGTGACCACTTTTTCAAACCCTGCACCAATCACAGCAGCAGAACGAAACTTGACTAGAAGGTTAACGGTCCTCTCTGCCGGTGGCAACCAATCGCCGTGCAGCTTTCATTTTGTATGCTGCGGTTCGAAAATTAAAGCTAGGTTGGGATTGGTTGTGAAAGGCAGATTTCGTTTTAGACCGTTTCCATGGCAACACTGGGGCCTAGTACATAAAGAAGCAGCAGTGCAAGCATTTCATTAGGGATTGTGTGACTAAAATACCGCCATATAAACGGCCTATGGGAGAGTTAAAGGGGTTATCCGGTTTCTACAATCAATGGCCAATCCACACAAAAAAGTAATTACCTATTGGAAACCCACGGACCCCATAGACTATAATGGGGTTCATGTGGTTTCTGCACGAAACATGCAGAGAGAAGAGTGCTGCTTGCTGGACTATACTCTCCACATATTTCATGTGAACCTCATTATAGTCTAAGGGTTCCACATGTCTTCCCAGGTTTCGTTTGGGGGGTCCACAAGCGGAATCCTGAATGCAGATGTGAACTGGGTCTTATTCTCCTGTTACAAAAAAAAATAACAGGTGCATTGTGATTGTGACAGTTTTTCGAAAACTCACCAAAGTTTTGAAAAGCCCTTTAAAGGGTGCATTCACACGGAGTAACGTGCCGCGTGACCTGGCACGTATACGCCGTGTGAGATTTTGCGGGCTGTATACGCTCCCATTGATTTCAATGGGAGCGTGGATCGTAAACGCCGCGTGATTTTGCAGCCGCAAAATAACGCGGCGTTTACGATCCACGCTCCCATTGAAATCAATGGGAGCGTATACGGCCCGCAAAATCTCACACGGCGTATACGTGCCAGGTCACGCGGCACGTTACTCCGTGTGAATGAGCCAAAAGGGAAGGTAAGGGTTTAAGGAAACATGTCTGCTTTCTTCCAAAAACAGCTGCACACCTTTAGATGACTGGTGCGTAGTACTGCAGCCTGATTCCATTAAGTGGGGCTAAGACTCTGTTCACATTATATGAATTCCTTCCAACCTATAGTTGCATGTCCACCCTTAGGGCCTGTCTGTTACACATACACCCAGTGGTACAGTATTTTGCATTTGATGTATACCTTAGATGGAAGCCTGTGCTATGACTCCTTGTGTCGGTGTACAGTAGGATGTCGCCCATAGGGTGCCATTGTAAAATGCATATGGAGCGGTGTACTTTTCTATTACTGCGTACCATGCTATTATATACCCTTTTTCCCTAGTACATTAACCCCGCAGAGGCCAAAAGACCACTAATGGCTCCTGTAGTACTAGTGAATACCAATGAATATGTTTATATGTGTAGACTTACTAATACTTTGCACTATATGTCCCTAAGGCCTCATGCACACGGCTGTAGTTGTTTTCCATATATTATCCACATTTACGGATCCATAATTACAGATCGTATACGGCCCCATAGTCATGTCTTTTTATGGTTCAGTATACAGAAACCATCCATATAATATGGGGCAGGTCCTATTCCTGTCTCTTATACAAGTCTCTTTTGGATCCATGATCCGTAATCAATACTGACATGTTTTTTTTTTCAGAATACGGTTCTGTGGTTTTGCGGACAGTAGAAAGAACACACGTTTAGTCAGCGTGACGCTGTTTTACAGAGTCAAGTATCAATACACAAATGATGCACTGATACGGCTGTTATAAGGAGGTTACACCCAGCTTTTCTGGGTTCCTGAATGTCTAATCTGCCATGCTATGTATCTCACCGTTTCCTATGGCTCCATCATTAGACTGTTTAGGAGCCTGGGAAAGCTGGATTACTACATCTGCGGGTGCTGCAGTAGTGTCATTCTGGTTTCTTCCAGCGTTTGGATAGACTAGGAGGGCGGCCGATTATAATGGGTTCTATACAAAGTACAAGGCTGAAACAATTCACATGCAAATGCCGGCTGAGCACAAGAGGTTAATGGGGGAGATAGCGACTGAAAAGCCGCACTCAGCAAAATGGAGACAGCAGATCCCACAAGCCAGTCCAAACCTGAAATTCCAGTCCTAGGATATAAAGCTGGAGGAGTCTGCCAATCCCAGCGCTGGTGTGGGCTGCTGCTATTCTCAGCTGCTCTTAGGGGGATGGGGGTGAAGCAGGGGGGTTCTCGAGCGCTCCTTGCTCTACGATTATAAGTTGTTCAAGTCCCCGCATTTCTAAATATACACACACAGATATAGATCGATAGATACTATAGATAGATAGATAGATACTATAGATAGCTATGAGATATATACTGTAGATACTATAGATAGATAGATACGATAGATATAGATAGATACGATAGATAGATGGATAGATATATAGATAGGAGATAGATATAGAGAGATAGATAGATAGATAGATAGATAGATAGGAGATAGAGATAGATAGATAGGAGATAGATATAGATAGATAGATAGGAGATAGATATAGATAGATAGGAGATAGATATAGATGGATAGATATGGATAGATAGGAGATAGATAGGAGATGGATAGATATATAGATATGAGATAGATAGATACGATAGATAGATAGATAGATAGATAGATAGATAGATAGATAGATATGGATAGATAGGAGATGGAGATGGATAGATATATAGATAGGAGATAGATAGATACGATAGATAGATAGGAGATAGATATATATCATTAAGGGGGTGTAAACTAATAAAAGTAGCATGCTGCATGGAAAATGGTTTGTGCACTGCTGCATATACTTGTCCCTTAGAATAATAGATGAATACTCCTCCTGCCAGGTCATTGTGATATAACAAAAGTAAACAAAACCTAAATAATAAGATGGGGAAAAAAAAATATCTTAAGTACGTCCTCATGCCCTTAGGGCTAGTACACACGGGATTCTGCATGAACACATTCCGTTTCGGCTTTCCGCTCCGGATTAGGCCAAAATGAATGGGCCTAGTCCAGAGGGAGGTGTCGCGAGACGGAGGCCGCCGTGGAATCCGCCTGAAGAAAGGGCTGCTCGCTTCTTTTTTTCCGTGAGCGGGAACAAACCACTCACGGAAAAAGGAAATGACCGATTCCCATTGATTTCAATTTGAGGCGGCAGGATTTTGACGCGGACTCCGCATCAAAATCCTGACCATTTTGCCCCATGTGAACTAGTCCTTATACCTTTTTGAAAGTGGTCACTTGTCACATGAAAATTAGTTTTTTCACCAATGTATAGGACAGGACTTTGTTTTTCAGTCATTTCAAGGGACGGTAGTGCGAAAAAGTCCTAACCCAGTATTCCCAAAGTAGTGATCACTTATTATTGTTAACGAAATAAGGCTTTGCTTGGGGCCTCGATCTGCAGTTATGTAGTAGTCTCCTGAGCGCTCCTATATGTAGTACAGCAGCCCCAACATGCCTGTAATGGCCCCTTCAGTGCCTCACCTGCAGTATAATGGCCCCCACACTCAGTATAATGGCCACACACCCAGAGATGGTTAAGAAGCCGGTGGTGGTCAGCATTCATTACTCACCACTCTGCTCCTCAATTCCTCAGCGCACTGGGATATGCTGTGCCATCTACACTCAGAGGAAGCGGTGAGTAATGAATGCCGCTCACCTCGCACTCCCAGGATTCCTGTAACTGCAATGAACACAACAATCAGTGATCAACGATCAGCCACGGTGCGTATCACCAGGGACTGCGGGGTGTGCCACAGGTTGGTGGGGAATAACTTGCTGATCGGTGGTGGTCTGATTGCTGAGACACCCACTGATTTTAAGAATGGGGTTATTTTGTAGCCCTGCTCCATTCCCTACAATGGAACCACCAGAAATGGCTATAGTGCAGCACTCGGCTATCTGTAGATCCTGCCTTGAAGTGAATGGAGCGCACACTAATGAATTTCCAGACAATTAGACTCCATTCACATGACCTGAATTTACGGTTAAGTGCTATCCATGACAGACTAGTGCAGGCTTTTCACAGACCCGACTCTCCCATTAAAAGCTAATGGGTTCATGAAGAGAAGGGATGCCGCCAGCCAAGAATCAGCCAGCATTTCTGTGTGAATAAGGCCTTGCCTTACTGTTTGTACAGTGGAGCCCTAACCTTAAAGGGGTGAAGACAAAGTTTGTCTAAAAGCTCTGGTAAGCCATGTGGGCATGATAGAATAGGTCCCCATGCAAGACCCCCCTAGTATACTGTAGAGAGGGGTGCTGTACAAGTGGCCCCAGTTCTAGCAGGCTCAGAGTCATCCATGTATTACCAGGATCTCTTAATGGCTGCCTTGTAATATGGTATTTCTTATTTTTATCATTGGACACAGCCCTATAAAGTATAGGCCTGGCCACTAGCAGGCTGACACTAGGAAAGATGTCTACGCCACCATATCCACTGACAACCCCTATATGACAACCCCTCAGAACCCCTCAGAAGATACCAGTATTATAGATAACACATGTTAAAGAGGACCTTTCGTGGTTTGGGGCACAGGCAGTTCTATATACTGCTGGAAAGCCGGCAGTGCACTGAATTCGGCACACTGTCTGCTTTCCCGATCTGTGCCCCGGGTAAAGCGCTATCGGTCCCGGTACCGTAGCTCTTTACAGTCAGAAGGGCGTTCCTGACACTCTGTCAGGAACGTCCTTCTCCATAGCAGTACCTATCGTGCTTTACAGTGTGAGCGGGGAGGAACGCTCCCTCCCTCTGCTCACAGTGCTCCTCCATAGATGAGTATTATCAGGAGGGGAGGGGGCGTTCCTCCCCGCTCACACTGTACAGCGCGATAGGCGCTGCTGTGGAGAAGGACGTTCCTGACAGACTGTCAGGAACGCCCTTCTGACTGTAAAGAGCTACGGTACCGGGACTGATAGCGCTTCACCCAGGGCACAAATTGGGAAAGCAGACAGTGCGCTGAATTCAGCAGTATATAGAACTGTCTGGGCTCCAACTCATGAAAGGTCCTCATTAAGTGGGGGCCCTATTACCTATTTTGTACTGGGGCCCTGGAGCTTCACTTTACACCTTTGACCCCTGTATGGAATTGATTGCTGCTAGCTGAACTTCATTGCTGGTGCAGGAGCAGTTTACTTGACAGTTATATATACCGCCTGTGTACCTTATATGAGGCTGGTTGAGGTTAAGACCCCACATTTCAGAATCGCAGCGTTTCGCTACGTGAGGCCTTAGCCAAGAGGGATTTTCTGGATAAATGACATTGAAGTATATGTGGCAGTGCTGCAATACTTATACCCACTGCTGCAGATTGCATAGTGAGTGAGCAGCACGACTTTTGAGAAGAGTGAACTTTACGGGGAACCTCGCTATCCTGGTACAGCTGATTTGCAGGTGTCGCTGGTATCGCAGACCTTATATTGGTCAGGATAGGCCATCATTGGTAGAAACCGGAAAACTTTAATGGGAATTGAGCTGCAGTGCCTCAGCACAGCCACTACATAGGACAGCGCTGTCTCTGTACTCTGAACTGATCAGCGGTGGTCCCGAATGTCAGACCTTCACTGATCTGATGATCATGGCCTAGCTTAAGGATAGGTTTAACCACTTGTGGGGTCAAGTCTAGCTCTGCTGCTGTGATTATATTGATAACTGGTAGCAATGCAACAATAAACTCAACTTTCAACTTTCTTTTTTTTTTCCATTTCAGTGAAGTGAAAAATACGAAGCCAGAATCGGTAAATAATCTCTTGCCGCCGCCGCTACCGGATCATATCTCAGCCGTCACCGTGGAGCTGGAGCAGGACGATGACGATGTAAAGCCGCCTCCATCTTTACTTGTTCCTCCACGGCCAGAGGTGGTTTCAGAAGATGCCGACGATCTGGAGTTTGATCACAACTTGGAGAGATCAATCTCTCCTTCCCTCTCCTCCGTGGATATGAATTTATCCATGTCGCCGCCACTTCCGAGGATAGAAGAATGCTTCAGTCAGAGTTGCTCGCGCCTACGGACGACCTGCGCCTGCAGTCCAGAGACGTTGCAGCTGGTGAAAAAAGAGCATCAGCTCATTTTACACAACCAGAAACAATATGGACTATACATCAAGGAGAAGAGGCAATGCTTGAAGAGGCGGCAGCAACTAGAAGAGGAATTGCTTAAAGCCAAAATTAAAGTTGAGAAGTTTAAGGCATTACGGCTAAGGCGGGACCTGCCGGAGTATAGTAACTTGTAGACCCTGCGGCTCGCGGGTCTGGCTATTGCGGTGATATATTGGACTGTGATGTTTTTTTGGTATTGAACTGTAAGTCTCAGCAAGCCTGGGACACATTATACGCCAGCTGGTGTGCTGAGTATACTGATTATATTGCAGACTTGTATTAGAAATTCATTAAAGGGGATGTCTGAAAGGCAAAGGTTTGGTTTTTAATGCTTGCTCTGACCATTTCCGACGTCTCCTGGGTTTCTACCAGTGTCCACTTCCGGGTCCTTATTGGCACACGGTGATGACCCACCTCAGTCAGTGACTGTGCGGAATTTGTGTGCTGTGACAGGGCCAGCAATTAGAAAGGTGCAGGGATTCAGTAAGCTGCAGAATGGGAGCAGTGGGGGTCAGCAAGGTGAATACTGCTTCATTTATGTTTTTAACACATTCAAGTTTTTTTTTTGTTTTGAGGTTTCCCCTTTGACAGCCTCTTTTAAAAAGCAATGCCTCAAAGCCTGAGTCTGCACCACTGAGACTCTGAGGGTCACACCTGCGCTCGTTGTCCAGTTTGTGCATTCTGTTGGGTTTCCGTCTTCTGCCCCGGCAAAACTGGACAGGGGACCGAAACCCAGCGGTCAGTTTTCAAACCCATTTACTTGAAACCCGGCGGACTGCACAAACTGGACAACAAGTGCAAGTGTGAGTGAACCCTGATGACCATGGAATCTCTCAGTAGTGGGGCCTCAGGCTTAAAGGGGTTCATCGAGACCTATGTGTTTGGAATACAAGTTTGGTCACCAGTATGTGATCAGTGGGAATTCGACATCTGGATCCAGCACTGATCAACTTATCCAGCTGCTGGTGCTGTATACAGTCAGAAGCAGCTCTTCTCTTATTCTAGTGACTGGGGCAGAGCTGGCATTTCCTAGGTCAGGGGTAGGGAACCTTCGGCTCGGCAGCTGCTGTGAAACTACAACTCCCAGCATGCTCTATTAATTTCCAAGGGAATCCCAAGAACAGCAGAGCAAGTATGCATGCTGGGAGTTGTAGTTTTGCAACAGCTGGAGATCCGTACGTTCCCTTCCCCTGCCCTAGCGCAATAGCATCTTGGCTCCCATTCACTAGAATAGGATCAGAGCTTATTCAGTCAGTTTGCAGCTTCCTGGAGCAGGATCCTTATTATCATTATATTCTATAGGCTCGGCAGGTTTCTGCAGGTAACTGCTTTTCAAGCGGATAGGGTTTCTGGTTTTCAGGTCCATTTGGGGAACAGGAACCCATACTTTAGTGTAAACCTCTGCAAGGACTCGCTGGTGGCGAATCTCCTGTGTTGTATAATAAATAATGTGCAGTGCACACAGACCTACCATACTGGTTTTTAGACCAATTTATGCTGCTGCTTTCCATGCGTTGTAAATGGTGAAAACTGCAGCCAACCTTTGAATTTTGGCCCCTGAGTGCTTCATTTTGAGTGCAGAATTCTGGGACAATCCACTGTTGTTTTCCTGAAGTAGAAAATCAGTAACTCTGTAGCAGACACATCTGTGTGCCACCAGCCTAAGGCCGGGTTCACACAGAGTATTTTGGTTCGTAATGTGGCACGTAGACGCCGCGGGAGCTTTTGCGGGCCGTATACGCTCCCATTGTTTTCAATGGGAGCCAGTACCGTATACGCGGCGCTATTTTGCGGCCGTGATTTTGTGGCGGCCGCAAAATAGTGCCGCGTATACGGTACCGGCTCCCATTGAAAACAATGGGAGCGTATACGGCCTACAAAAGCTCCTGCGGCGTCTATGTTCCACATTACGAACCAAAATACTCTGTGTGAACCCGGCCTAAAGGGGACCTCTACATTTTTACAATAGACAAGTACATGACTCCCTCCCATTTTGTCACCCCACGCACAAGGCACTCATACAGTTGACTTGTTTCAATAAACTATCTAAGTCTCAGAAAACCCCTTTAAATCTTGTGTCTGTCTCCCCAAAAATTTTATAATCCCTTTGCTACATGTTCTGGCACCTAGCGGAGAACTCGACCATCTTTGCGGCTTTATAACGAAAAAACGTGACAATAAATCACCCTTTTGGATTCTTATTTTTTGTAATCTATTTATGGCTCATTCCAGGATTAAGATACAATCAGTTCTTGTATTATATCTGCTTTCTAAATTTTTGTAATTCTGAAGTGAAATAACTTTTTTTTGTTTTCAATGTGATTTTATTACATTTTTGACAATGTGAAAATTCCTGTCTGTAAGACGCCTTTCTTTTCAGAATAAAAATAATTTGGCAAAATGTTTTAGATTTTATTTATTCTGTATTATCACACGGTCCTGCCGATACTCCCATCCCAATGTTTTGTTGCGCTGTATATTGCAGTGATGCTTTTGGCGTGACGGCCTGTGTCCATCTTTTATTTTCCTCCTTTGTCTATGGTAGCACTGGGTGGAAAATGAAGATGCACACAAGCTGTATGCTGCAGGAGATCCCGTCCACTTCACCACTGTTCTGTATGTACAACAACTACCGTATTTTTCGGACTATAAGACGCACTGGACTATAAGACGCACCCAGGTTTTAGAGGAGAAAAATAGGGAAAAAAAATGGTAAAATATTTAATATATGGGAGTTGTAGATTTGGAACAGCTGCAAGGCCACATTGACAGGTGATCCTGCAGCTGTACGGGGATGTATAGGGCGTTTTTTTTGCGGGGCCAGATGTACTTTTTAGTTATACCATTTTGTGAGATGTTTATTGCTTAGATCACCTTTTATTTAAATCAGAGGCAAAACGGTGAGAAAAACCCGGCGGTTTAGCACTTTTGATTTTGACGTTCACTGTACATAAAACTATTAGTAGACCAGGCATTTTCAGACACAGGGATACCTAATGTATATGTTTCACAGTAATGTTATACTTTTATATGTATTCTAGGGAAAGGAGGTGAACTTTATTTTATTTTTTATTATTTTTTTATTTATTTATTTTTTAACTATTTTATTATCCCCCGCCTAGGGGGCTTGAACCTGCAGTCATTTGATTGCAAGTCCCATAGACGGCAATACAAGTGTATTGCCGTCAATGGAAGATTCTATACATTACTATCGCGGAGTGTCATGGACCAGCCGCGATAGTAATATATATCTATGACAGGCCTGGGAGCCTTCATTAGGCTCCCAGCTGTCATCGGAACAGGTCAGCTCCTGCGGCCTCGCCGTGCAGGAGCCGGCCTGCATCACTTAAAGGTATGGGGCCGGTGGAGACCGGCCCCGGGGCTAACTTTAAACTGCCGGGACCTGCGGAGGAGGAGCGGACTTGCAGCATGGCCGCGCTACTGCCACCGCTGGTTTTCTTCAGCGGCAGGAGCGTGGCAATCTGCAGGCCCCGGCAGCTAAGACAGTCCCCGGTGTTAGGAGTATTTAGGTTCTTTACTTTCTATTTTTCTTACCTGGGGAGTTTTTGGCTGCGCAGTGTCTGGGGTGGCATCCTGGCGCTGCGGGGTTGTCCTGTCATGAGTATTGGTGCACACCTTCTGACTTGCACGTGCGCACTGATGGTAGGCAGCTTTATCTCCTGGTTGATTAGTCTGTCCTCCCATTTGCACCTGGGAGGAGTGGTCTCTACTCTGTATTTAAACCCATGCCTCCCATGGTTCTGTGCTGAGTGTCGCTTTTACAGAGCTAGGCCTTAGCAGGAGGAGTAGGTGGTGTTCTGGGATAGAGGAAGTTCCGTGGTTGATTTTTGGGAGGTTTGGGTGAACGAGTTGGTTTGTGTGTTTTCCCTTCTGTGTTCACCAATCCTCCCTCTGTGTATAATTGACTGTGTGAGTGAATTGCCTTATCCTTTGATTTCTACTCAGTTTCCCTGTGTTTGTTTCCTAGTGTAAGGTTCCTTCCCATATTGGTTTGGGGGAATCCTTTCCCACATTTTTCCTGTGTGCTGCTTGTGTTGTTAGTCAGCGCACACCCTTGTCAGTCCCTGTCAGTAGCAGCTTCACTTGTTCGTTAGGGGTGACCCCCTTTAGTCTCCAGTCCCTAGAGGTCTTATAGGGCATTCCTTCTCCCACTTCCCTCTAGGCCTACGGTATCAGTGAGAGAGGAGCTGTCGGGGTCAGGCTTAGCCTGAGTACAGCCGACCCACACCCGTGAGGCAGGGACCGGGATAGCTAGTGGGAGTAGTGCAGGGCGAGATTCCCTACTGCTATCCCTTAGCCCCGTTGCAGCTACCTGGACTGACATAACAGTACACTCAGCCGGTAAAAAAAAAAAAAAAAAAAAAAAGGTTTGTTTGCATTATGACGGACCTGAAACAGTTGTACCAGGCGGTGCAGCAGATTTCCACTGAGATGGAGGGGATCAAGCTACGAATGGATGCCATCCAAGCTTCTGACGTATCTCAAGTACAGCAGTTGGCTCAACACACAGCCTCTCAGGTGGAGGGCATACAGAGGCAGGTGAGTAGCGCCCCTGTGGGTCGGCCTCTGGAGCCAAAAGTCAGCTTACCTGAACCCTTCCAAGGTAAGAGGTCAGATTTTTTCCGATTTCAAAAGGACTGTCTTTTGTATTTCCGGCTACGGCCGTTTTCCTCCGGTTCTGAGGTACAGAGAGTTGGGATTATTATTACTTTATTGAGAGATGATCCCCTCATCTGGGCACATTCGTTACCAGCCGACTCAGCTTGCTTACTAACTGTAGAGGCGTTTTTCTCCACAATGGGGTTACTGTATGACGACCCAGACAGGGTACGCACGGCTGAGTATAACCTACGACGTGTGGTGCAAGGGGATCACGCTATAGAGAAATATTGCACAGAGTTTCGTAGGTGGGCAGCAGAAGTACACTGGAATGACCCCGCTCTACTTAGTCAGTTTGAGACAGGGCTCTCAGAACAGGTTAAAGACCATCTAGTTTCTCACCCTGTTCCGGGAGATCTAGATGAGGCCATGCAGCTGGCAATTAGAGTTGGACGGCGCCTCCGGGAGCGTGGAGACAAGAGTCCTGGGGGGCTTAGCCCTCCTCAATTCTCTGTTTTTAGAGAGGACCCGGGGGACCAACCCATGCAGATTGGGGCCACTGTGCGAAGTGCAAGACCCAAGAGTGAAGGGTCCCGCACAGTACGCTGTTTTGTGTGTGGAGGGATGGGACATGTAGCAAGGGTATGCCCCTCCAGAGAATGGTTCGCCAAGGAGAGTAATAACCCCAGGTCTATTGAGGGTAAAGGGAGAAAACCTACTAAGGAGGGAGGTGTGCATATTTCCTGTACTCAGACTGCCGGGTTGACCCTTGAAGGATGGGTAAATGGGCAGAAGTGCCGGATTTTGGTTGATTGTGGTTCGGCAGTCAACCTTATTGACTCAGAGTTTTGTGAGCAATTAAGGGTGAGTCCTTTGGTCTTGGAGTCTCAGATACCGGTGTGGGCTATTGATAAGACCCCTCTACAGCAAGCTGTCATCTCCAAACAGGTGGAGGGTTTGGAGTTTATTGTGGGTGGCCACAGGGAAGAGATTGACTTGTTCTTGTTGTCTAAGTTACCAGCACAAGTACTTTTGGGGTGGCCCTGGCTGAAGCAGCATAACCCTATTATCAACTGGGAGACCGAGTCAGTAGTTTCTTGGGGGCAGGGGTGTAATGGTCGATGTCTGCCCATATCCGTTATGTCTTTGTCTATAGACAATTTGCCTCAAGAAATATGTGAGTTCAGGGAGGTCTTTGAGGAAAGGGCAGCCAAGACATTACCACCACATCGCACCTATGATTGCTCGATTAAATTTATACCAAATGCAGTGTTACCCAAGACAAGGTTGTACAATCTCACTATTCCGGAGAGGGAGGCGCTCAAAGAGTATATTGAGGGGAGTCTAGAGGTGGGGCATATTCGCCCATCTAAGTCCCCAGTAGCAGTGGGGTTTTTCTTTGTAAAGAAGAAAGATGGAGGGTTGCGCCCTTGTTTGGATTTTAGGGAGATTAATAAAATCACGGTGCGGAATCCCTATCCCATTCCGTTGATCTCGGATCTATTCAGCCAGATTACGGGAGCCCGCTGGTTTAGTAAAATAGATTTACGTGGGGCGTATAACTTGCTGAGAATCAAGAAGGGGGATGAGTGGAAAACAGCGTTTAACACACCCCTAGGACACTTTGAGAATCTTGTGATGCCTTTCGGTCTAACCAATGCGCCTGCGTTTTTTCAGAATTTTATTAATGATGTACGAAGTGCCGTCATAGGGAGGGGGGTTGTGGTCTATCTGGACGATATACTCATTTACACACCGGATTTGGAGACTCATTGGGAGAGAGTGAGAGAGGTTTTAGATCTCCTGAGGGTTAACCAATTAAGTGCTAAGCTGGAGAAATGTGTGTTCGCAGTCAATAAATTATGTTTCCTTGGCTATATCCTATCGGACAAGGGGTTCGAGATGGACCCTGAGAAGGTCAGGGCAGTCTTGGAGTGGCCGCGACCCGAGAACCTAAAGGCGGTCCAACGGTTCTTGGGGTTCTCCAACTATTATTGCCAGTTTATCAAGGGATTTTCTGAGGTTGTGAAACCCATCTCGGACTTGACTAAGAAGGGGGCTGACTGTGCTAAGTGGTCGCCAGAGGCGCTAGCTGCGTTTGAAGAACTGAAGAAGCGATTCTCGTCCGCTCCCATTTTGAGACAGCCGGATGAGAGGTTGGCCTTCCGAGTGGAGGTGGATGCCTCCTCGGTGGGGGTGGGAGCAGTACTTTCTCAGGAGTTCGAGGAGGGTACGCATCCCTGTGCCTTCTTTTCTAAGAAATTCTCTGCCTCTGAACGGAATTATGACATCGGAGATAGGGAACTACTAGCAATAAAACTAGCGTTCGAACATTGGCGTCATTTCCTGGAGGGGGCCAGAAGGCCAGTCCAGGTATTTACTGACCACAAGAATTTGATTTATCTTGGGTCGGCGAAGAGATTAAATGCACGGCAGGCCAGATGGGCTCTATTTTTTGCGCGGTTCCATTTTAACGTGACTTATGTGCCGGGTTCAAAGAATGTTAAGGCTGATGCTTTATCCCGGTATATGTCGACTGAGGAGGAACGAGAGACGCCTGCCACTATCCTTGGGGATGGAGTGGTGGTAGCAGTATTGGGCGCGAAATTGGAGAAGGCCTTGATCGAAGCGCAACACGCTGCACCTTCCAAGATACCTAGAAACAAGCTTTTTGTCCCAACTACTCTCCGACAAAGTCTCCTGAGGGAGTGTCACGAGTCGGTTCTTGCTGGTCACCCGGGGGTTTCAGAGACCATGAGATTGGTGTCTAGGAATTTTTGGTGGCCAGGGTGGAGTAAGGAGGTCTTGCAGTTTGTTCAAAATTGTTCGGTCTGTGCAAGAGCCAAGGCGTCGCATACCCGTCCCCACGGTCTTCTACATCCATTGGAACCTCCTAAGGCACCTTGGACTCATCTGTCTATGGATTTCATCACGGGCCTTCCGGTGTCTAAGGGTTTCACGGTCATTTGGGTAGTCGTTGACCGCTTCACGAAAATGTGCCATTTGATCCCGTTTTCCAGGCTGCCATGTGCCAAGACACTATCAGAAGCGTTTATTAAAGAAATTGTAAGGTTGCATGGTCTTCCTGAGGAGATCGTTTCGGACAGGGGACCGCAATTTGTGGCTAAATTCTGGCGGGCTTTTTGCAGCAGGTTGGGAGTTACACTGTCGTTTTCCTCCGGGTTTCACCCAGAGTCTAACGGACAAACAGAGAGGAAGAATCAGGATGTGGAACAGTTTTTGAGGTGTTTTGTTCGAGAGAACCAGAATAATTGGGCTGCCTTTCTCCCCCTGGCAGAATTTTCCCTAAACAACCATGATTCCAATGCCACAGGTACCACACCTTTTTTTTGCTCCGGTGGTAGACATCCTGTTTTCGGAGTATTTTCTTCCATTTCTTCCCCAGTTCCGGAGGAGGAGCTATTTTCTAAAAAGCTGCAAGGGGTATGGTCCCGTATCCGAGAGAATCTGGTGCGGGCGTCGCACCAGGCTAAGGTCCAGGCGGATCGGAAGAGAGGAGAGTTGCAGTTCTTCCCTGGTGAGATGGTTTGGTTGCCCACCAAGAATATCAGGTTGAAGGTTCCTAGCAAGAAGCTGGGTCCCAGGTTTGTGGGTCCTTTTAAGATCATCAAGATGGTAAATGAAGTGGCAGCGCAGCTGCAACTACCTAAAAGGTGGAAGATAAACCGGGTCTTCCATGTCTCCTTGTTAAAGAAGGCCAAGAAGGGAACGTCTCCAGTTAAGGTTCCACCAGTTTCTGAGTCCGGGGAGTATGAGATATCCCGAGTTCTGGATAGCAAATATGTTCGGGGGAAGCTACGGTATCTGGTGGCATGGAAGGGATACGGTCCTGAGGATAATTCTTGGGTCCTGGAGTCGGATATGTCAGCCCCCAGACTCGTGGAGAAATTCCACAAGGAGTTCCCGAAGAAGGATGCTCCTAGAGAATCCGGAGTCTTCTCCTTGAGGGGAGGATCCTGTTAGGAGTATTTAGGTTCTTTACTTTCTATTTTTCTTACCTGGGGAGTTTTTGGCTGCGCGGTGTCTGGGGTGGCATCCTGGCGCTGCGGGGTTGTCCTGTCGTGAGTATTGGTGCACACCTTCTGACTTGCACGTGCGCACTGATGGTAGGCAGCTTTATCTCCTGGTTGATTAGTCTGTCCTCCCATTTGCACCTGGGAGGAGTGGTCTCTACTCTGTATTTAAACCCATGCCTCCCATGGTTCTGTGCTGAGTGTCTCTTTTACAGAGCTAGGCCTTAGCAGGAGGAGTAGGTGGTGTTCTGGGATAGAGGAAGTTCCGTGGTTGGTTTTTTGGGAGGTTTGGGTGAACGAGTTGGTTTGTGTGTTTTCCCTTCTGTGTTCACCAATCCTCCCTCTGTGTATAATTGACTGTGTGAGTGAATTGCCTTATCCTTTGATTTCTACTCAGTTTCCCTGTGTTTGTTTCCTAGTGTAAGGTTCCTTCCCATATTGGTTTGGGGGAATCCTTTCCCACATTTTTCCTGTGTGCTGCTTGTGTTGTTAGTCAGCGCACACCCTTGTCAGTCCCTGTCAGTAGCAGCTTCACTTGTTCGTTAGGGGTGACCCCCTTTAGTCTCCAGTCCCTAGAGGTCTTATAGGGCATTCCTTCTCCCACTTCCCTCTAGGCCTACGGAATCAGTGAGAGAGGAGCTGTCGGGGTCAGGCTTAGCCTGAGTACAGCCGACCCACACCCGTGAGGCAGGGACCGGGATAGCTAGTGGGAGTAGTGCAGGGCGAGATTCCCTACTGCTATCCCTTAGCCCCGTTGCAGCTACCTGGACTGACATAACACCCGGCATCTGCTGTAATAGACCGGCGGATGCCGGGGAGTGTCTTAGCTGCCGGGGCCTGCAGTATTGTCACGCTCCTGCCGCTGAAGAAAACCAGCGGTGGCAGTAGTGCGGCCATGCTGTAAATCCGCTCCTCCACATTCGGACTATAAGACGCACCCTCATTTTCCTCCGAAATTTGGGTGGAAAAAAGTGTGTCATAGTCCGAAAAATACGGTATATAGTGTATAGGACAGGGAGAGGGGCACTCAAAGGACCACAGCTCGGGGGCATACAGCCAAGCCGCTTGCCACTGCTGTCCCTTCAGAGACTTTGATCTGCCAGCTAAAGGAACCTGTGGCCCATTACCAGGTGATGCACGGCCTGGTACACAGTCCAGTGACATTAATGTGACCACCTGTCAAAATCCAGAATAACCCCCTTTGGCAGAGCGGACCGCTGCGAGACGTGCAGGAAGAGAGGGGACGTTGTGATGATGTCACTGGGATGTTGAGCCATGCCGACTCCAGTGCTGTGGCCAGCTGCGCTAGGTTATGCGGTTGAGCATCCATGGCACAAACAACCCAATTGAGGTGGTCCCACAGATTCTCGATTGGGTTCAATTCCGGGGAATTTGCTGGCCAAGGGAGTACAGTAAACTCATCCTGGTGCTCCTCCAACCACATACGTACACTGCGAGCTTTATGACATGTCGCATTGTCCTGCTAGTAGATGCCATCATCCTGAGGAAAACCATTTCGCATGTAGGGGTGAACATGGTCCGCAAGGATAGATGCATACTTGTGCTGATCCATCGTGCTTTCCACAATGATGAGTGCACCCAGATGGCTGACACGTGCCTTCTGCCATTGGTTATTTAACGTTGACGTGTAGGCGGTGGTCACATTAATATGACTGGACTGTGTAGTATAGATCACCAGCCCAGGGATGTGAGCCATAGCATGATACACTGCCACAAGGTGACATGTCTCTACTGGCGTCCATCACCTGGGCAGAGTGCAGGCCACAGAGTACGTCCCGTCAATGTGACATCAGTGTAGCTAGAGCAAAATAAAATAGCACTACAGATTCATGTGACTGCTGGAGAGAGCGCCACACGGGTAGTTTTGGTATTGCAAGCATATTGGGGTCGGTGGACCGGATATAGCACTGATTTCCTCCCATTCCTTGCAAAAGAAAAAAAAAAATTGATGTGCTTGGTTAATGTGAAAACCCGGTTTCACGGTGGAGAGGCTGCATTGAAATGAATGGGTTTTTAAACTGACCGCCATATTACATCATTATTATGGATCAGATTCCTTCTGTATTACAAATCCATAATACTGATGGGCAGGCCGTATCCTGCTCTGTGTCATCGGAACGGATCAGAATTCCGCATAGACGTTAATGCATCACAGAATGCACTCCGACCTCCCCCAGTGTCCATAAGTTAGACAGCCACAGCTTTACAGGGGTTGTCCAGCCCCAAATGGATTTTTCATACTGATGACTGTGGATAGGTCATCAGTATGTGATCTGAGGGAGGGGGTGGAGGTCCAACACCCGGACACTGCACACATTGGCTGATCTGGAAGTTACAGCAATAGATGAGGATTGTGTGCAGGTAAGTAATAGGAGTGAGGCTGCAATTCCCCAGAACCACTGCTACCCTGTTTCCCCGAAAATAAGACAGTGTCTTATATTAAATTCTCTTCCGAAATATATGACTTGTCTTATTTTCGGGGGATGTCTTATGGAGCGGGGGACAATCGGCAGTCATGCCGGCGCTCCCTTAACGGAGTGCCGACATGACTGCCGATTGTAGGTGGTGCAAGAGGTGGTGGTGGTGGGGGGGAGGTATGCTAGTTACCTTCCCCATCTTCATAGCAGCGCTGGTGCTGCTGTTGGTCACGGTGGTGGAAGTGGTTGGCGGGGCTTAGCAGAGATTAGCGGGGCTTAGCAGAGATTAGCGAGGCTTCCGGCGGTTGTGCCGGAGAGCCTCACTTAGTGGGCATTGCAGCCGGCTGAACGCTGTGCTCCGTGTGCACAGGAAAGCTGGCTGCCTCCTCTACTGTGATACCACTGTTCCGGCTGCTGTGGGATGAGCTGGGAGAGTGGACTCCCCGCAGCATACGATGCTTTCCCAGCTCATCTTACAGCAGCAGGAACAGTGGTATCACAGCAGAGGCAGCAGCCGGCATACCTGTGCACACGGAACATCGTGCACAGTGTTCTGCCGGCTGCAGTGTTTTTGGGGATGTCTTATTTTCAAGGGGTGCCTTATATTAGGCAATTTAACAAAACCTCCCCCCATGCCTTACTTTTGGGGGATGTCTTATTTTCGGGGAAACGGTATGGATGAGACTGCCGTACCACTTCTGTTACCTGCATGTAGTTCCTGTCCATTGCTGTAATGTCCGGTGCTCGGAGGCTACTGGAGTAGTAGCCAGTGTGCGTCACATACTGATGACCTACAGTATCCAAATGGAAAAACCATTTGGGACCAGATTTCTTTTTATAAAGAAGTGGAACGCAGTACCGTAGCGCTTAGTGTGAATAGCCATATGTGGATGTGCAGGGTCCACCAGAACGGTAACCACTGACATTTTGGGGACTTATGGACAGGGGTTGTATCAGGGAGGCAGCCCCCTTTAAAGGGATATTCTAGTTTCAGCAGATCTATCTTATTCCTTGTCTGATCATATACAAAGACCTCTCACTCATCTGAGACAAAGGGTCAGAAATCAAATACCCAAAGGGACATTATGAAGACCTTCCTAGTGTATGTATAGTTTTACCCGCAACAGTCTTGGCATACCCCTCTAAAAGCTGTGAAAGAGGTTGTCCCATAGAAAGAATCCTATCTATACTGCTAGTGTATGTGGATTTAAAGAGGACCTTTCACCATTTTGCCCACAGGCAGTTCTATATACTGCCGGATAGCTGACAGTGCGCTGAGTTCAGCGCACTGTCGGCTTTCCCGATGTGGGCCCGGTGTGAAGAGCTTACGGTCTCGGTACCGTAGCTCTTCTATGGTCAGAAGGGCGTTTCTGACACTCAGTCAGAGACGTCCTTCTTCACAGCACAGCCAATCGCGCTGTGCTGTGAGAGCCCGGGAGGAACGCCCCCTCCCTCTGCTCGCAGTACTCGTCCATAGACGAGCATTATCAGGGAGGGAGGGGGCGTTCCTCCCGGCTCTCACAGGAGGGTCTGAGTGCTCGGCAGCAGCTCTGAGCGCTCGGCAGCAGCTCTGAGCTGTGTATGTCTGACGAGTAACGGAGCTCCTCAGATAGGGGAGGTGAGAGCTCCTAGATTTTTGAACTTTTTATCTCATGGTCTTCCACTTATCAGCCGGCTTGATTGAATTTGGTTTATAAGGGCTGAGATAGGGAGTCCGGTACCTCTGTATGTACTACACACTGACTCAAATCCAGCTCTGCTACATCAGCTTCATACTGTGGTAATGCATTTACAACCAATCCCTCATTACTGACTGTAAACATAGCAGAGCAAGTGAAACCCCCCCCCCCACCACCAATGTGCCGAGAAAACAAGGAAGTGAACAGAGCATGCAGGTTGGTGAACAACGAATGGGAATACCCCTTTAATTATTGATCTAAATATTTCCTTAGGTTTTTCAGCTCCTCTCCGAGTGACCAACCAGGTTCCGGATGTTAGAAGCGAGGATGAAGAGACAAGCTGCCCGGCCAAGTATTTCAGTGTGGTGTGGTGCAAAGCTTCAAAGAAGAAGCACAAGAAATGGGAAGGAGATGCCGTTCTCATTGCAGCAGGAAGATCGGTAACCTTAAAGGACATGGAAGGCAAAGACATTGGGAAAGGTAGTGTGACTATTGATTTTCTTACAGATATACTCAATATATCTCTATTACAGGCCTAAAGCCTGAGGCTGCACTACTGAAAGATTCTGATGACAGTATGTCACTTGCTGATTTTTGTCATGGATACCTTGTGTGGATCCAAATCAGGAAATATATCCATGTCCGTACATAGAAGTAGTTTATTCAGTTGATAATTTGTCCTTTTTTTTTTATAGACTACTGTCTGTGATAATACATTGTAGAGTATAAGGAGGTTCTTTCTTACTTTTCAATTCTTAACCCTAACTAACCCAAACTGCACCAGACAGAGACTGGGATAGACTTTTGGCATAATTCACACCAGAAAGCTAAGTAAAAAATTAAATGGAAATGGAATGTATTGACAATTGGGCGTTACCATACCTCTTGTCAATGGGGATGTGTTCTTACACAGGATGACACTGGCAGCACAGACAGGACACGTTGTGTTTTGTAAGGACACGTTCCTTCTGCTCCCTTTTTATTCACCCCCCTTTCAAGAACAGGAGAAGATTTATTAATGCCGTCCTAACCTTCAGTTAATTGTCACATTTGGATTACAGGTAGCCTATAAAGCTGTGGCCTCACATTGCAAAAATGCAAATTTTTTGTTGCAAATTTTGCTGCGTTTTTTTTTTTTTTTTAGCCAAAACTCAGGAATGGCTACAAAAGGAGCGGGAAATACTCAGGAAATTCTTATACTGTATATACTCGAGTATAAGCCGAATTTTTCAGCACAGTTTTTGTGCTGAAAACGCCCCCCTCGGCTTATACTCGAGTCAGCACAAAAGAAAAAAAAAATTTTATTTTTTTTTTTAGGAGGGGGGTGGGGGTCTATGACCAGCTGCAATATCAATGTATAGAGTCTCCCATAAAATAGTGGGAAAGAAAAGAAGCTTTAAAAAAAAATAAAAGTTGTAAATCCCTCCTTTCCCTAGAATACATATAAAAGTAGAAAATGACTGTGACACACAAACACATTAGGTATCCCTGTGTCTACTGAATATAGGGGATCTGCAGTGCTCCTGATCTGTCGGGAAGGTGTTAATAGGAGCACTGCAGATACCCTATATTCAGCCAGGCTAAATTCCAAGTGGGGGGAAAAAATCCCAGTGCTCAGGGAAGGGGCAGACAGACACCAAAACACCCCCTCCCCTTCCCCAGCATCTACTGCACCCAAAAACTCCAACCATTTTAATTTATACTTACTTTATACTCGACTTATACTCGAGTCAATAAGTTTCCCGTTTTTTTGTGGTAAAATTAGGGGCCTTGGCTTATATTCGGGTCGGCTTATACTCGAGTATATACGGTACTTCTTCCTTCTGCTCAGTCCATTATTGGCTTTGGATAAAAAAAAATAGACCAAAATCTGCAACAAAAAAGCTGTGTTTTCGCAATGTGGGGTCTCAGCCTAAAGCAGTTCTCTAGCAATATACTATCCCTTTATAAGTTAGGAGTAGCTCTTTAATGCTGGCCAGTCACAAATGGGTCATGTGCTCCACACCATGGACGTGCATACTTGGCGATGGTGGGCAAGTGTTCATTTATTGCTACTTTATGTAGTACAGTAAGACCCTGCACACAACTGCAATCTGTGTTGTCTTCCTACATAAGTGCGGAGTTATTCTTCACAGGGTCGGGATACAAGCTGAAGGATCTGGAAAGCTTGGAAGAAGGCCACACATTGATGATCGGTGGAAAGGAGATTGAGGTGATGGGGACAATCTCCGCAGAGGATTACACCAGTGGCAGATGTTTTCACTCAGCAGTTATGGCCTCCACCCAGACACCTGCAGATTACGCCCCACTGAAACCATTCACTAATCCGGTGAAAGATGGACGAAAGGAAAGCAACACCTCAAGAGACCTTCAGAACTGCAAACCTCGACACGATCCCAGCGCACCAAGTATACTATCCTAGAAGATCCTAATGTTTTCTGTACATACAGTATGCCAACATGAAATGTAGACGTATGTCTGGAAGTAAAGATGGCAGGACAAGCGTAGATCCTCATTTCCTGAAAACCTGTCCTGATAACCTGCTGTTCACATACCTTTATGACTTGTTAGTTTTTTGCTGCTTTCACACTCTTGTGGTTCTGGTCCATCACAAGACCAGTATGACAGATGGATCCCAAGGGGCCCTTTTGACTATAACGGGATCTATTGGGTGTCCAATATTTTGTTAATAAATATTGCTGGACAAAAAGGTCCAAAATACCTTTTTGACCTGCAAAAGTTTATACAAAATTCCCCTATTATTTTGCATACATTACCTCACTTTTTGTATACAGTTTTTGCTTGTGGGATCTACTGTAATTTTATTTTTTCAATTCTGATAATTATACATATATACCATACAGCTACAACCTTAAAGGGATCATCCAGGAATCTAGAATTTATGGCCTATCCTTATAACAGCCAGGCTGTTGGAGGTAGCCAGCCCACAAATAGAGGTATAGGCATTTCTCAGTACATTGCAATGCATTAGCATAGCAATCTATTGAATTAGTGATCAGAAACCCTGGGATTCTTAAAATAAATCTTAAAAAAACAATAAAAAAACAACAACAATAAAAACATAAAAAATTCAAAAGTTCAAATCACCCCCTTTTCCTAGATCAGATATAATAATAAATAAATAATGCAAAATGCACACACGTTGTGTCTGAAAATGGAGTGTCTTGGGATCCATTGTTGTCCATCATAGAACAGATCTGTGAACAGATGAAGAAAAGCATGTGTGCACGCACGCTTAGGCCTTAGACACATCCTACATTTCTATGGCCCCGTACACACAGCCATGTATTTTTACTGTATACAAGCCAGGGGTAAAACTCCGGATATGTCATTTAGTTACGGCCCGGGTACATGCACACAGTCATGTTCATGTATCCTCAGGTAGTTTAATCTCATTCCTGTAAAGCTGACAACGCCCTGAATGGCGCTCACTGTCGGCTTTCTAAAGGTTTATAATACCGCACATCTCTGAGGACATGAAAGGTCTTTAAGTGAGGACGGAAACTCCAAGTATTACTGTGTGTAAAGTATAAACTACAATACTGTAAACTGATCGTTTCCTTCAATTTTTTTTTTTGAAGACTCCATAGTACTGCCAAGACCATCGAAATGTCACCAACAAATGTTCAATAAATCTGGCTACCCTGTTGTAGATGTAGTGGTGGATCCATATCTAGCTGTCCATCTCCGACCCCATCAAAAAGAAGGCATACTGTTTCTTTATGAATGTGTGATGGGCATGAGGTAAGAAATGAAGGTTCTTACATGGGAACTACCTGAAACCCAAGTGATCTGATCGGCAGAACTCCACCGATCCAATATGGATGGCTTCTCCGAATGTTCACACACTGTCGCCAGGTTCTGTTACACTGAAAGGAAACCTGTCAGGTGTTTTTCCAGCCTCGAGCACATATAGCATGCAGTAGGCATGGCTTACAAAATCTCACATAGGTGCCATTGTGCCCTCTTTTCCCTGTACTTTGGCTGGCTTCAGGAAACTACTGTGCATGCGCTCGCCTCTTGCTTAGAGCCATGCTCAAACCAGGCTCATTGGCCAGCATAGCACCACAAGAGAGCTTGTGAGCGTGATATTTTGAGCAAAGTTTAGAAAGATGACAGCCTACGTCACAGACCAGGAACACATTAGTCACACCTGAGAGGATATGATAAGTCTATGAGTGTTTGAGTAGCTGGATTAGGCTCCCTGCCTCCATGACTAGTTATGGTAAATGTAGGTATGGCGCAGGAAAATTATAAGATGTTATGACTTCACTATCCGCCATGCTAATGCAGGAACATGATAGGAGAGTTGGGGTAGAAAAAACACCTGACAGGTTCCCTTAAAGTCATTGTAAGATGTAATAGGGTTCCCTATATGTGACGTCTCTTCTCTCTGGGTGTGGTACCCTTCCCAGCAATGGGGTCCGTATACCCTCATAGGGAATATGATCAGTGCTTGCCACTTGGCAATGGGCAGGTCACAGAGTCCCGCACCCCTGGGATCCCCATCAATCAGTTGTAATCTAATGGGGAACCTGACAGTAAGTGTTCTGTTTCCAAACAGCGCCACTACAGGGGAAATTAAGCATTACATAGAGCCATTGAAAACAGTAGGTTGTGTAACTTAGGACAGGACGGGTCCTCTAGAGCAGGAGACACTCTCTGTGATCACTCTTCACTCCACAAACAAGATTCTGAATACACAGAATGTACCAATATAGACGTTGTAACCCCCTCCATAATGACGTTGTTCTCACAGGGTCAGTGGACAGTTTGGAGCTATCCTCGCCGATGAGATGGGCCTAGGCAAAACGCTCCAGTGTATAGCTTTGATCTGGACTCTTCTGCGCCAAGGTCCGTATGGGGGGAAGCCTGTCTTGAAGAGAGCTCTGATAGTTACCCCAGGGAGCCTGGTGAAGAACTGGAGGAAGGAGTTTCAGAAGTGGCTGGGGACGGAGAGAATGAGAGTGTTTGCAGTCGATCAGGTAATAATTTCTGTAAAGATAAGACCACACAGTCCTGTGCCACATGTGGGCAGAATGCTGTACACCCATGGAGGCCAATGGCCAGACAATTTTGGAGGCAGTTTCCCTCAAGATTGTTCTGTCATTGGCCCCTTAGGTGGGGATTCTGCAACCTGTGTCAGCCAGACCATATGGCCTTAAATGATAGTGAGCCATCTGTATAATTTCAGGGCTCGTTCACACGTGGCAAGAGGGGGCGGATACTGACGCCGAATCCACCTCAGAATCCGCCCCCTCACAGTAGAGGTCTATGGAGACCGCTAGCTTCCTTTTTTCCGTGAGTGGTATGTTCCGGCTCACGGAAAAAAGAAGCAAGCTGCCCTTTCTTCACTCGGATTCTGCGGCTGAGTCAGCCCCGGCGTCCGCTTCACGGCAGCACCCTCCGGACTAGGCCCATTCATTTGAGCCTACTCTGGAGCAGGAAGCTGCGACAGTCACGGCAGGCACATTTTGGTCCAATTCTGATGTGGCTTCCCGCATCCGAATCAGGACCAAAATACGTGGTCCCGTGCCCTGTGTGAACGAGGCCTTACAGATCTCTTTATTCTTTAAATAAATATGCCACGTCTCACATTTACGTTCCAGAATATTCCTGTAAATGGTGAATTTGTAGGTAGATCAGTAGAAGTTGTGATGGGAAAAAGTTTCCATCCTACCCAAAAATTTACAAAAATTAATATCTGTCCACATCTGGATACAAAACCATCTGGATTGAAGTTGGTGTATTGTTTAGCTTCTTCTCCCCACCATGCCCTCAAGTCTTAGGTGGAGCCTTAAAGGATATCAGGCATAACCATCCAGCCCCGCACATAGATAGGTTAGGGTGACCTGAATCACACAGTGTTTTCCCCTGGCGAATCACTGTCTCCGTTACCAAAATATTGCTTTTCAATATGCAAATGAGCTCTTTGGTGCAACGAGGGCATTATCATATTGCACCAAAACCAAAAGCTATGCAGCAACTCCCTCATTGCTCCAATGAGTTTATTTGCAGATTGACATAAACAGTGATATCTTGGCAACAGCGATTCACAATGGGGAAAACCTAGGCTAGGGTCACCAGAACCAAACTGTGTATTTACAGGGCTGGGATCTGGTGACATTCCCTTTAAGACTTTTAGCGAGGGTTGGCCACTTGTCCGGCATGTTAATCATAGTGGTGATAAAACATTGTTGTGTCTCTCTAGGATCACAAAGTGGAAGAATTCCTGGGTTCTCCTTTGTACTCGGTGCTCATCATCAGCTACGAGATGTTATTACGCTCTCTGGAACAGCTACAGACCCTGAGCTTCGATCTCATCATCTGCGACGAGGGACATCGCCTGAAAAACAGCTCGATAAAAACCACTTCAGCGCTCAGCAGCTTGTCATGCGGCAGAAGGATCATCCTGTCTGGTAGCTTTTCTCTTTGCAAGGATTTCTATGTGTGATCTTCACCTTAACTTTGCTGCACATATTCTGTTGTATTGGGGAGTTGCATGATCAGCCATTTCCTAACATATGCTGTGGGCTGGGCTATTCATAGAAAAAATAACCAAAGTCGAATGTCAACCCCCAAAAACCGACAGGATTTTGTGCATTTGGTTATTTGGCTTCGGTTATTACAATACTTGTGAGGTTCCATCTGCAGTTTTTTGGAAAATTAAAAATTAAAAAAAAAAATATGTTGGTCAGGCAAAAATAGACAACCCATTTACGTTTCAGCCGGGTGCAGTGAAAAAAAAAATAAAAAAAATTCATGCTCGCCCTTCCTCGATTCTCCAGTGCCTCCCTGGGTAGTGCGGTCTTCTCGGTCCCATACTCACGTGTGGCAAATGTGACCGCTGAGGCCAATCAGTCGCCTCAGCGAAGGGCATGTGATGTCACTACTGGTGACATCACAGGTGTCTACCTGAAGCCGCTGCTTGGCCTTAGTGGCTTCAGCAGAACTCAGGAACCCGTGAGAAGCCGCCAGAGCAGAAGGACCAGAACGCGACGGGAGGACACATAACATTAGGGAGAGGCGAGTACAACCTCTTTAAGATGTGATTTAAACAATCTGTCATTTCCTGGTGACACCTTCCCTTTAAGTATTGATCTTGTCCAATAGTGAATACAAATAGCTTATGGACCGTAATGGTCTTTGCTTTCTTCCAGGCACCCCAGTCCAGAACGATCTCCAGGAATTTTATGCATTGATCGACTTTGTAAATCCAGGAATTCTCGGCTCTCTGTCGACCTACAGAAAAATATACGAAGAGCCAATAATTAGATCCCGTGAGCCTTCAGCTAATAAAGTAAGTACAGTAAGGCCGTGTTCACATCTGTGCTGGTGTCCGTAGTCCATCCCTTTATATTATGTGGGATCCCTCTGGATCTGCTATTCTCCGTCGCTAGATGGATCTGTATTCTGGTCCTATCATGGACCTG
This sequence comes from Leptodactylus fuscus, assembly GCF_031893055.1. NCBI lineage: Eukaryota > Metazoa > Chordata > Amphibia > Anura > Leptodactylidae > Leptodactylus > Leptodactylus fuscus. Next base: position 32,053,532 of record NC_134268.1, read on the forward strand.
AAGAACTGATCAAACACCCCATAAGTGAATGTGCCCTAAGAGGTCTCAGCCTTTTCCTATTTTCAGTTGCACCAGAAATATATACAGTGTTGGCAAAAAGTATTGGCCCCCCTGCAATTCTGTCAGATAATACTCCGTTTCTTCCAGAAAATGATTGCAAGCACAAACTCTTTGGTATTAATATCTTCATTTATTTTACTTGCAATGAAAAAACACAAATGAGAATGAAAAAAAAGTCAAATCATTGATCATTTTACACAAAACTCCAAAAATGGGTCGGTCAAAAGTATTGGCCCCCTCAGCCTAATACTTGGTAGCACAACCTTTAGACAAAATAACTGCGAACAACCGCTTCCGGTAACCATCAATGAGTTTCTTACAAGACTCTGCTGGAATTTTAGACCATTCTTCTTTGGCAAACTGCTCCAGGTCCCCCCTGAGATGTGAAGGGGGCCTTCTCCAAACTGCCATCAAGAGATCTCTCCCCCCACAGGTGTTCTATGGGATTCAGGGCTGGACTCATTGCTGCCACTTTACAAGTCTCCAGGGCTTTCTCTCAAACCATTTTCTAGTGCTGACCTGAAGTGTGTTTTGGGTCCTTGTCCTGCTGGAAGACCCATGACCTCTGAGGGAGACCCAGTTTTCTCACACTGGGTCACAGTGCCATGGGCTTTAAACTTCTTGATGACACTGCACACCTTAGACACAGGAACATTCAGGTCTTTGGAGATGGACTTGTAGCCTTGAGATTGCTCATGCTTCCTCACACTTTTGCTTCTCAAGTCCTCAGACAGTTCTTTGGTCTTCTTTCTTTTCTCCATGCTCAATGTGGTACACAGAAGGACACAAGACAGAGGTTGAGCCAACTTTAATCCATTTCAACTGGGTGCAAGTGTGATTTAGTTATTGCCACCACCTGTTAGGTGCCTCAGGTAAGTAACAGGTGCTGTTAATTACACAAATTAGAGAAGCATCACAAGATTTTTCAAACACTGCCAATACTTTTGTCCACCCCCTTTTTTATGTTTGCTGTGGAATTATATACAATTTGGCTTTTTGACAATTCTTTTTGTGGTTTTCCATTGAAGACAAAATAAATGAAGACAATAATACCAAAGAATTTGTGATTGCAATCATTTTCTGGAAGAACATTATCTGACAGAATTGCAGGGGTGCCAATACTTTTGGCCAACACTGTAGCTCATCACTAATCTGCAGTACCGGACACAACCCATGAATAAGAGTGGCGCTGCCTAAGGGAGACAAAAAACCCATAAATAAAAGTATAATTGGTTAATGATTCCAAAAATTCTATATCCAATGTGTTTTGTTTTCTAGGAAGAAAAAAAATTAGGAGATGAAAGAGCGATAGAACTGGGACGCCTAACTGGTCTATTTGTTCTCCGGAGAACCCAGGAGGTTATTAACAAGTTTCTGCCCCCTAAGATCGAGAGCATTGTTTTCTGTAAGCCCTCCGAGTTCCAGCTCGATCTTTATAAAAAGCTTCTGAGTTCCTGTCTGGTTAGGTGTTGTTTACAAGGCTCAGGGGACAGCAGTCCGCACCTTGTGTGTATTGGGGCGCTGAAGAAACTCTGCAACCACCCATGTCTGCTTTATAAAACCATCCAGGTCAGTGCAAGGTGTACAGGTTTTATAAGTGTTATATACTGTACGTCTATGTATGTGTATACAGCAACATGGCTGTAATCTGCTATGGACAGGTGACAAATATTCCGAATCATTGGATAATTGAGAATTTTGCCCTCTCCACCTGCATCACAGCTCACCCTAAAGGAGCTTGACCCATTTGTTAACTACATCCTGTTAAAAGCATGATCCAGTGATTAGTTGTAGTGTTTACTTACATAGTATGGTGCCACCTGGTATTGAAAATGAATATCAATGACTATGTCCACCTAATGAGCTGACATCTGGTGGTCACACATGCTCAGTCCTTCCTGCAGTCAGTTCTCTATATAATGATCCACAGTGCAGGGCAGTCAATGGAAAGAGCTTTCTGCCCTACTTGTCAGAGAAGGAGCCCCTGCACTAGTATGGCTGTATAACTTGTTCTGCAGGGAATTAGGAAGGGGCTACACTGTCAGCTGCCAGAGGGGAAAGGAGATTAATTCTGCACAGTGGCCACCCAAGGGAAGCAAAAAAAAAAATTACAAAAAAGGTATTTTTATGCTAAAGACTAGAAGACTGCTATGAATGGCAAGAGGGAAGCACACGGGAGTTACCATTATCTGACAGCTGTGGTGTCCAGTAGGAGGAGTCAGTCGCTGCTTCTGTCCATACAAGTTGTGCCTGGTCCTGTCAGTGACAATCTGGATCCTGGGCAGGTGACTAGATCTCCCCACCATGTCCTGTCATGATATATGGTACACACACACACACACACATATATATATATATATATATATATATATATATATATATATATATGGTATATATATGTTTACTAGCTGGTACCCGCGACTTCGTCTGCGGTGATTGTAGAAGTGGGTATATACAGGTGTGGGTAAGGTTTTCGTACTGTGTATAAGGGATGGGATATGAAATGTAACTTTGTATCTTGTTTTTGCTGTAATTCTGAGAATACGTGAGACTTTTGTGTTGAACGTAATTTGTATTTCAGCCGCTATACGGTGTTGTGAGAAACTGTACATAGTGTGTTTGGGACAGAGGGATTTCAGGTTAATATACTTTGATATACGACGTTGTATGATTTGTTATTTTCTGCCAGTACATGTAAGTTTTGGGCACAGGATACTCTTGAGCAAGCTACATAAAGTTATCCATGTGAGAAGCCTGGTGTGGCCAAATGTATTTCTGCTACTCACATATTAGTAACCTTTATATGGGGTACACAGGGGTTAATATGAGGGACATGATGGGATTTATTCCTATTAATGTGAGGCACATGGAGTTACTAACACTAAACTAATAACCCCAAATGCCTGACATTAATGAGAATAGGAACTACAGGAAGGGACCTGTGTGTTTCTTCACTTTGCTAGCAGCTTCCTCTCCTTCTCAGGGAACCTTTGCAGGATGCAGACGGCAGGAGCTATCACTATAGCAGGCGGAGACCTGAGCGATTAAGCTCCACCCCCTGGTTTTCTTGCACCCCTCTCATTGGAGGGCAGTGAGAGAAGGGGAGTGTCCTTATGCCTCAGCTCTAGCAGAGCACTGAAGGGACGCTCCGACTTTATTTAACTCTTGCAGGTCCTGTGCTGCTGGCGTGCCTGTGAAATATGGCAGGAGTGCCACTCTCTGCTGTAGACGGTAATATGAATTTTGTGGCTTGCTATGGTCCAAAGTGTGTGAGATTGCAGAGATGGTGGTGCGAGTTTGGGTTTTGTGGGGGTCCTGGGAAAAACGTATGTGTGCTATTGTGACGAAAAGTAGCCTATTGCGCAATCGAGTGACTATGTTTGTGGAAAATTTCAGCCAAATTGGTGGAGCGGGTTTTGCTTGATTGAGGAACAAACATCCAAACACACAAACTTTCACCTTTGTAATATTAATAGGATATCCTTTGACTAAGAATTTGATGATGGGGTACACTCTATTTGCTTCCTATTATAGTCCTAGTAGGAATTAAATGCTAAACATTCTAATTTTTAATGTCATTTTAGGAAAAAAGCAGCAATGTGGTCTGCGAGGAGCAGAGCATCTACGAAACGTTAGCGGAGATCTTTCCTAGTGATTATAGCACAAATACAGTTTCTGAGGCGGAATCTGGAAAGCTGCAGGTCTTAACTAAATTATTACTAGCTATAAGAGAGCACAGCCCCTTGGAGAGGTGAGTACTGTGCAGTAGGCTAATGAGAGATTAGTAAAGGTTGTCCGTCCCTTGAATAGCACCGCCCCCTGGACTCCTAAGCCAAGAGTCAGGAGCAGTTTCAGCCAATTAACTATTAGCTCTGCTCAAAATTTCCCTTAAAACTATACATGACTCTGCTCAGCTCGTCCTGTTCTATGACATAGTGCCTGCACATCTCATTACATTCTGAATGGGACAGGTTCCCTTTAATATGTTTAAAGCAACATTTCATAAATGAATAGTGCAGGTGGATATAATAATTTAATAGTAATTTATCTTATTAAAGAAATAGGTTTCCTTCTCCATTTATCAGGCTGAGTTACTTTTCACTTAGAAGGGTATAGAGAGGGGAGGGGGAGGAGGAGGCTGCTGGAAAAGACACAGAAGTAACTGCTTATATCTGCTCCAATGTGAGATCATCTCTACTACCGCACAGAATGAGGCAGCAGCCTCCTCCTCCACCTCCCTTCTCCATAGACTTCTATGTGTGAGATTGAAGATGAATAGAGAAGCTGTTTAGAGAGTCTGAGTAATAAGAAGGAACATGAAATCTGCCAGATAAGTGGAGAAGGAAACAGATTTCATTAATAAGATATTTTATTATTATTGTTTATTTATATAGCACCATTAATTCCATGGTGCTTTATTACAGAAGTTATTATATTTACCTTCACTATTCATTTACGGAACGTGGTTTTATATTTAGGGGTACACTTTAAGTACTTACGGAACATAGAACACCCATAATTAATGGAGTTTTAGGGGTTAACATTATTGATGACCTGTCATTAATATCAGATCGGTGGGGGTCTGACACCCAGCATTCCACCCTTCAGCTCTTCTCAGCACCTGATCCTCAGAGAATGGAGCAGAAAGCAGACAATGATACTAAGCCACAGCATCTTAGGTCCCATTACAAGCTGATCTGCAGTACTTGATCTGGCCACTACACTGAGAATGGCGCTGTCTGCTTCCTGCTCTGTTTTCTGTATCAGCTGCTAAGAACAGTTGATCGGTGGGGGTGCTGGGTGTCGCTCCACACCCACCAATCTGATTTCCTTAGGATAGGTCATGCTTATTTTTAGCCTAGAAAACCCCTTTAAAGGGGTATTCCCACGTCGCATACTCACCAGTCTTAGCTGCAGTAAATTCTTCTCTCTTCCGGCTTTGTTGTGTCATTGGTGGGCGGGGTTACATATGCAAAGCCAGCAGCGAGATGCCGCTGGCCCTGCATGCACGCTCATAGACCTCATAGCCCTCACAATGCGAATACAGACCCGGCATCCGCCTCTCTCTATTACAGCGGATGCCGGGTCTGTATTCGCATTGTGAAGGCTAGACTTGTCTATGAGCGTGCATGCAGGGCCAGCGGCATCTCGACGCTTGGCTTTGCATATGTGACTACAGACCCGGCATCCGCTGTAATAGAGAGGCAGATGCCGTCCCCGGAATAGCAGCATCGCTCCTGCCGCTGCTGGCTTCATGCAGGGCAGGAGCATAGCGATGTTGCAGGCACCTGTGCCGGCGTCTAACCCTCCCTGGCATCCGCCTCTCTATTACAGCAGATGCCAGGTCTGTATTGGCGGCCCCTTCCCCCAAAGTGTAAACTACCCCCCCCCCCTCCAGGCTCGCTCCCCTGCACTTAGCCCCTCCTCCCTCCCCCCTGAGAGCAGGCAGATACATCACTCGACTTATGACCAGATAAGTCAAGGGATGTGTAAAAAAAAAATGAATAAAGTAAGATAGTGGACAAACAAAGCAGTTTTGCTGAAGCAGTGTATTTAGGAAAAGTCTTACATCCACATTAACAAGCAGTATAGATAGGATCCTTGTGATGGGACAACCCCTTTAAGAGCCATAACCTAGCATCCATGCGGATGATATGAAATTCCCAGTATGTCCTGAATGTATCAGAATACCCTGTGCTTTTATGTATCTTGCAGAGTGGTTCTGGTCTCCAATTATACCCAGACCTTAAACATACTACAGGACGTGTGTCAGCAGCATGGCTATAAGTGCACCAGATTGGACGGGCAGACGCCGGTCACACACAGGCAGCAAATTGTGGACGCATTTAACAGCAAGTATTCATCAGATTTTATTTTCCTACTGAGTTCCAAAGCTGGCGGTGTGGGGCTGAACCTGATCGGAGCCTGCCATTTAATCCTATATGACATCGACTGGAATCCGGCGAATGACATACAGGTTTGATTTTCTGACAAGAGCCTCAGATTTTCCTTGTTTTTACTCATTTCTGATTTGTGAACTCTATGGGCTTTAAAGGGGTTATCTAGTTTCTAATATTGATGGTCTATCCATAGGTTAGGAAATCAATGTTAGATCTGCGGGGGTCCGACATCTAAGACCCCTGCAGATCAGCTCTATCGGGGTTCATTGAGGTCTAGGGGAGAGCAGTGCCATCAATATTAGAAACTGGATAACCCCTTTAAAGCAGGGGCGTTGTGATATATCAGTGGGCTCACAAAAAGATAATTTAATATCCCTCAAGTATCTCCCACGTTGTAGGCGTGTGACTAATACTACTCCTTCACATCCCTCCTCACTGCAGTCTTGGGCTTGTGACTTTATTGGATCCCCCAGTGATCGTACCTATATTACCTCTCCTGTGGATTGGTGATACATGCATTTCATTGGAATACCCTGTTAAAGTCTCCTCTATGACAATTCTTAACCTCTACCACTAGGTGTCACCATTTTCCTATTTGTATGAATTGTGATAAGAACTGATGTTAAATCCTCCCATACATAGGGCGCAGTGCATACTTAAAGCAATACCTATACTGTATGATCTCTCTGGCTTGTGTTGGTGTTTACAGCATTGAAGACATTCCTTTAGTTACTTTACGAAACACACTAGGCTAAATGTGCACACCTTTTATAAAGGCCAATAACTTTCATCTTTTCTGTTGTAGGCAATGGCTCGTGTGTGGAGGGATGGTCAGCAGCGTACTGTACATATATACAGGCTCCTAACCACTGGTAAAAATATAAATTAATTGAATTGGATACATATATGCTGTATATGTAGATATTTTATTATTAATATATATATATTTTTTTTCTCTTCTCCTCTTGCTCACATACTGTACATACACAATTTGCAAATCAGTCCTGTTTAGATGAATGGAGCAGAGCTGCAATACCATGCACAGCCTGTAGACAATGTATGGCGCTATGCTTGGTACTGTATGCAGTGAGAGGCCACAGTGTGGGGCCAACTCAAGGGGCAGGGCCTCAGTAAACCCCTTTATTGCACAACTAATGCAGCAGTAATGTTTTCCTCAAAAGGTCGCTGAAGCAAAAACACTTAAAATTGGGTAGTTTTTTTTTCCAAGGTGACCTGCTGGAATGCTGTAGGTCTTCTATAGCTTTTCACATTTGCATTGTAAACATCAAAAATCATGGGTGAAATCTGCAGCTACAATTGATGTGCCCCCACAAGTATAATGACCTCCTTATACCCCATGCAATACCCTCTTCTGCACCCATATAATGGCCCCTTATGCCATCATTCAGTAAAATGCCCCCTCATACTTCAATATAATTACCCCTTTATGCCCCATACAGTATAATGACCCCATATAATGGTTGCTTATACCCTCATATAGTAACCTCTTATTCCCCAATATATTGGCACCTTACGGCCTCATACAGTACAATATCCCTATGAAATGGTCCATTATGCCCTCATACAGTGCAGAGCCCCTTTATTCCCCCCATATAACAATCTCTTAGGCCTCTGTATAATGTTTCCTTATACCCCCATATAGTATAGTGCCTCCTTATACCTTGATATAACATCCCCTATACGGTACTTCTCCCTGTTTTGCCTTCACCTCCCCCGCTTTATAGGGAGAGAGCGCTAAGTGCAGATTTCACTTTCACTTGCCGCTGGAAGATCCTCTGACCCCCAACCCCTTCCTTGCTCTACACCGGAGCAGAGAAGGGCCACAGTCCAAGGATCTGTGAGCGGTAAGAGAAAGTAAAATCTGCGCTTACTGCTCGGCGCTATCAGTGGAATCAACATTTCTATCTACTGTATATTGATGGAAGGCGTCCTTGCCAAATCCAAGTGGGCCCCCTGGCACTCTGGGCCCGGTACCTGCCTAAGTTTGCCAGGTGTTGGCACCAGCCCTGCTGCAGCGCTCACCCGCTTAGCTGATCAGTGTAGTGCCAGGTGTTGGACCCCTACAAATCAGATAATGGTGCCCACCCAGAAGAGCCATAACACATATCACTCTAATATGAATGTGGTGATATCAGGGGCCTCTGTGCAGCGAGGAATACATTAGTTACATGACTTATGGCCTTAGTCATATAAGGTATCTCAATAACCGTTCTGTAATGTTCAATATCACTCAAAGATCTCTTTAGGAATGACAAAGGACCTTCCCCTTAAGAAAATGACAGGCTGAGTCAGGTTTATTGCAGTTATCTAATCTGAATCGCTTCGTTTCAGGGTTTCAGTCTGAGGGTTACAAGTTCAGTAAGATTTACTTCTATGTATTTACTCCAATGTATTTGGCTGCCATTTGTACAAAGATCACCATTCACACCAGTCTCTGTCCACAGTGAGGCCCACGGTCATATGTTCTCATGGAGAGGGTCAGTCCATGACTCAAATCCAAGAGCCCGGCAGAACAAGAGTCCTAATAACTGCGCCATCGTGCAGCCCAGTTCAGACACTTTCCTTCAAATGAATATATCACCAATTTTTTCATGTGTTTATTAAAACTAGATAGTAAAATCTATCACTTTTTCTAATGTTTTTATTTTCTGATTGTGTTCTATTGTCTGTACATGATTATGGCGGCGGCCATCTTGCCTGAGCTTCTCCTCTGCTGTGTTAACAGCTTTTAGTGATCTGCTTTATGGTAAAGTCATGGCCTTAGGCAGGAATAGTCTGGTGCCGACTCATTGAGGTCTATGGGAAACTTTTCTAGACATGCTCTGTACAGAGAGGGGGAGGAGATAAACCGTGACATCATCTATTGTCAGTAGCTGATGCAATGGCAGGTCACTATGGGTGTTATCTGTGGGGGTGTTAACTTCTATTGTGATACTGTCTGTCTTGTTTGTAATGTAAATGAGGTCACTGCTGCAATGAAAAACCCCTACAGAAAAACGGGATTTTTTGTACTCACCGTAAAATCCTTTTCTTGTTCTATTCACTGGAGGACACAGCACCATGGGATGTAGACCCGGCCCGTAGGAGGCTGACACTAGGAGAATGCAAAGTGGTCGGCTCTGCCCACATGGTGCTTTGTCCCCCAATGAAATAAGCGAGAAAAGCAAGTTTTAAGGCTGCTATTAGGTTTAGCACACAGAGTGTATATTGCTTGATGTTGGCATTTTTTTTTCCAGGACTCCTGTTGGGGACTCGACAGGTTCTCATTCCTTCCTTTCCATATTACGATGTAGTCTAATCCTGCAGTCGCACTCTCTGCTATTTCTTCCTACTTCTTGCCTGTTATTTTTAATGCTGACATCAGGGGTCTCAAACTCTGCTGGGTGAATGGGCCACACATAAACAAATTTGAAGTTTAGGGGCCACATTCCTTACAAATTCTATACAAACAGTGACCCCGTCCTATGCAATGTCCTCCGTCAGTGGTTATTTACAGAACAAGGCTTGGACATCCATGAACCCTGACCCTTTACGTCTCCATGTTGTTGCAGGTACATTAGAAGAAAAGATCTACCAGAGGCAGATAAGTAAGCAGGGTCTCTCTGGGGCGGTGGTTGATTTGGGCAAGAAATCTGAACATATTCGATTTTCTGTGGATGAACTCCGAGATCTCTTCACTCTGCATGAAGACTCCGACTGTGTAACCCACGACCTGCTGGAATGTGACTGTACACAAACCAAACACCTTCCAGGTAATCCCAGTGTCACTGTCGCTTTAGCTACTTTGCAGGTTACTTTGGTCACACACCACATGACATCCCTCCCCGCATCTATATCCTTTTCTGTGGTGATATTTTGATGAGTTGACTTGCAAAAATCGGCAAATATTCACGGGCGTATTCTATGGACTAGTGCACCCAGCACATGGTCAGGGGAGGATATCAGCCTCTCCATCACAATATCCAGGACCGGCTCATTTTACCGACCAGTTACTTCCTCATCCATACGATAGTTTTATGTCATCTATGTACTTGCTGATTTTCATTGCAGATGATGCCACGGAAAATCACTTCAAGCCCCGGAGCGGTCACCTAGGCAAGAAGGCCGAAAAGAATATCTCCATGTCTGAACTGATGCAATGGAAACACTTTACCATGCAGAGTTATTCTGGTGAGCCGCTGCTCCAGCCAGGCAGGGAATACATTTCTTTTGTTTTCCAGAACACATCAAACAAGTGCTAAGTATATCACCCCCGCCATGAGTGGTCTCTGAGAGATAAAGGCGTCTCACAGGCATTGCAAGTACTGGCCCAGTCTATAGATATGGACAATGTACAGTAAAGACATTTCAGTGCTCCAGGCTAAAACTAATACCTAGGAGACCTTGAAGAATTTAGAAGCCCAAACTATTTTTTTTAGTTGCCAAACAGTATAATGCTCTGCAGTGGCCCCACACACACAGTAATGGTCTCTAGTAATCTCTGTAAATTATAATGCTCCCCAGTGCCCCCCCCCCTACATATATAATCCCTCCCAGTGACCCCACACACATGGTATAATGCTCCCCAGTGCCCCCCGTACATGTATAATCCCTCCCAGTGACCCCACTTACATGGTATAATGCTCCCCAGTGCCCCCCCCCCACATGTATAATCCCTCCCAGTGACCCCACACACATGGTATAATGCTCCCCAGTGCCTCCCCCCTACATGTATAATCCCTCCCAGTGACCCCACACACATGATATAATGCTCCCCAGTGCCCCCTCTACATATATAATCCCTTCCAGTGACCCCACACACATGGTATAATGCTCCCCAGTGCCCCCTCTAAATATATAATCCCTCCCAGTGACCCCCCACACATGGTATAATGCTCTTCAGTGTCCCCCCTACATGTATAATCCCTCCCAGTGACCCCACACACATGGTATAATGCTCCTCAGTGTCCCCCCTACATGTATAATCCCTCCCAGTGACCCCACTCACATGATATAATGCTCCCCAGTGCCCCCTCTACATATATAATCCCTTCCAGTGACCCCACACACATGGTATAATGCTCCCCAGTGCCCCCTCTACATATATAATCCCTCCCAGTGACCCCACTCACATGATATAATGCTCCCCAGTGCCCCCTCTACATATATAATCCCTTCCAGTGACCCCACACACATGGTATAATGCTCCCCAGTGCCCCCTCTACATATATAATCCCTCCCAGTGACCCCACTCACATGATATAATGCTCCCCAGTGCCCCCTCTAAATATATAATCCCTCCCAGTGACCCCACTCACATGGTATAATGCTCCCCAGTGTCCCCCCTACATATATAATCCCTCCCAGTGACCCCACTCACATGGTATAATGCTCCCCAGTGTCCCCCCTACATATATAATCCCTCCCAGTGACCCCACTCACATGGTATAATGCTCCCCAGTGCCCCCTCTAAATATATAATTCCTCCCAGTGACCCCACTCACATGGTATAATGCTCCTCAGTGTCCCCCTTACATATATAATCCCTCCCAGTGACCCCACACACATGGTATAATGCTCCTCAGTGTCCCCCCTACATATATAATCCCTCCCAGTGACCCCACTTACATGGTATAATGCTCCCCAGTGCCGCCCCCCCCCCACATGTATAATCCCTCCCAATGACCCCACACACATGGTATAATGCTCCCCAGTGCCTCCCCCCCTACATGTATAATCCCTCCCAGTGACCCCACACACATGATATAATGCTCCCCAGTGCCCCCTCTACATATATAATCCCTCCCAGTGACCCCACTCACATGATATAATGCTCCCCAGTGCCCCCTCTACATATATAATCCCTTCCAGTGACCCCACACACATGGTATAATGCTCCCCAGTGCCCCCTCTAAATATATAATCCCTCCCAGTGACCCCCCACACATGGTATAATGCTCCTCAGTGTCCCCCCTACATATATAATCCCTCCCAGTGACCCCACACACATGGTATAATGCTCCCCAGTGCCCCCTCTACATATATAATCCCTCCCAGTGACCCCACTCACATGATATAATGCTCCCCAGTGCCCCCTCTACATATATAATCCCTTCCAGTGACCCCACACACATGGTATAATGCTCCCCAGTGCCCTGCTCCCCAGTGTCCCCCCTACATATATAATCCCTCCCAGTGACCCCACTCACATGGTATAATGCTCCCCAGTGCCCCCTCTAAATATATAATTCCTCCCAGTGACCCCACTCACATGGTATAATGCTCCTCAGTGTCCCCCTTACATATATAATCCCTCCCAGTGACCCCACACACATGGTATAATGCTCCCCAGTGTCCCCCCTACATATATAATCCCTCCCAGTGACCCCACTCACATGGTATAATGCTCCCCAGTGTCCCCCCTACATATATAATCCCTCCCAGTGACCCCACTCACATGGTATAATGCTCCCCAGTGCCCCCTCTAAATATATAATTCCTCCCAGTGACCCCACTCACATGGTATAATGCTCCTCAGTGTCCCCCTTACATATATAATCCCTCCCAGTGACCCCACACACATGGTATAATGCTCCCCAGTGTCCCCCCTACATATATAATCCCTCCCAGTGACCCCACTCACATGGTATAATGCTCCTCAGTGTCCCCCTTACATATATAATCCCTCCCAGTGACCCCACTCACATGGTATAATGCTCCCCAGTGCCCCCTCTAAATATATAATTCCTCCCAGTGACCCCACTCACATGGTATAATGCTCCCCAGTGCCCCCTCTAAATATATAATTCCTCCCAGTGACCCCACTCACATGGTATAATGCTCCTCAGTGTCCCCCTTACATATATAATCCCTCCCAGTGACCCCACACACATGGTATAATGCTCCCCAGTGTCCCCCCTACATATATAATCCCTCCCAGTGACCCCACTCACATGGTATAATGCTCCCCAGTGCCCCCTCTAAATATATAATTCCTCCCAGTGACCCCACTCACATGGTATAATGCTCCTCAGTGTCCCCCTTACATATATAATCCCTCCCAGTGACCCCACTCACATGGTATAATGCTCCCCAGTGTCCCCCCTACATATATAATCCCTCCCAGTGACCCCACTCACATGGTATAATGCTCCTCAGTGTCCCCCTTACATATATAATCCCTCCCAGTGACCCCACTCACATGGTATAATGCTCCCCAGTGCCCCCTCTAAATATATAATTCCTCCCAGTGACCCCACTCACATGGTATAATGCTCCCCAGTGCCCCCTCTAAATATATAATTCCTCCCAGTGACCCCACTCACATGGTATAATGCTCCTCAGTGTCCCCCTTACATATATAATCCCTCCCAGTGACCCCACACACATGGTATAATGCTCCCCAGTGTCCCCCCTACATATATAATCCCTCCCAGTGACCCCACTCACATGGTATAATGCTCCCCAGTGCCCCCTCTAAATATATAATTCCTCCCAGTGACCCCACTCACATGGTATAATGCTCCTCAGTGTCCCCCTTACATATATAATCCCTCCCAGTGACCCCACTCACATGGTATAATGCTCCCCAGTGTCCCCCCTACATATATAATCCCTCCCAGTGACCCCACTCACATGGTATAATGCTCCTCAGTGTCCCCCTTACATATATAATCCCTCCCAGTGACCCCACTCACATGGTATAATGCTCCCCAGTGCCCCTACATGCAGTATAATATTTCCCAGTGCCCCCCTACACTGTTTAACTCTCTCCCTCCAGTATATCCCACGCATGTATAATGCCACCTAATGGCCCTTCACAAAGTATAATTCTTCCCAGTGACCCCCCCCCCCACACACACACACACACACACTCACACACACTATGATGCTCCACATATGCCCCCACACACAATATAATGCTCTTAAATGATCCTTCGTGGTATGATGCTCCCCAGTGGCCCCCACACCATATAACGCTCCCCCATTGTCCCTCTCACAGTTCTTCCATGTTAGAAAGTAATACTTCTCAATCCCCATTTCCTTGGAGCTCTCTACAGAATACAGATTGATGGCTTGATATAGCAGGGAGTACGACTGGCAACTTGAGGGGCAGCAAGAAACTGAACTCCATGGACACTGTTTTTTTCATACTTTTATTTTGAGAAGAAAAGGGCACAAACAATCACAAGTGCTGACGTCAATTATACCCACGGAAATGCTGGCAGTTTCCCTGTAGGTTTTTCCCGCAGCCCGCTACATGGGGCCTTAGCCTTAAAGTTTTGTTCTGAAGTTTGATTTCATTTTTTTACAGATTTCTCAACAAAAGACATTTGTCATTGGTTATATAGATATGTATAGAATGTATTTTTTTAATAAAAGCTGTGTTAAAATTTTTTACAGTATGTGGTTATATTTACACCGCTTCTTGCGGGATTAATTGACCTCCAGATTATTAGTTGGTTTTTTTTTTTTACTTTTAAAATGACAATGAAGATAGTTTTGTGTGTGGGGTCCATTATTTCCATAAATAGTGTGTATTTGCAAGCATATACAAAGCAGAAGAGACCATAAAGTGGAGCCGACACAATAGAGATACATATTACAATCAGCCCTAAACTCTGCCCTCCCCCCCATACCCATCCCAAAAAGAAAAAGGAAATCGTTAAGCTTGGCCGTAAAGTCAGAATATGCAGAATTGAGCCTGACCAGGGAATGCCCTGAATCTTCTCCAACAGACAGGGGAGAGAAGGATTTCGCCATACCCAATGCTTTGTCCTTATGGGAGATAAGATGGCACTAGATATGTCTGTCAACAACTCCCCATTAAGAACACATGTACACTCAGATGAGCTGAGCACCAAGGGTGTATCTAAAGGCTCAGCTTAGGCCCCCCCCCCCCCCCATGCAACGTTTCCTTAAAAAAGACATTTTATGTCCTGACATTAGCGGTATTATAGAAAGCTCACAGTGTACTTTGCCAATACACGCTCCGGTACCGGAGATATTGGTGCTGTTTGTTTCGGAAATGATATCCCTCCACTGTCAGAAGGGTGGGGCTTACAGATCAGCTTCATCCCTGGGCTGTGAGATAAGACAGTAGTGTTCCATAACCATGAACTGTCAGGGATGGCGCCCAGCAATGACGCTGATCTATAAGGCCTGCCCTTCTGACAGTGGAGCGATGTTAGTGCCAAAACTAATTGCACCGATATCTTCGGCACCCAGGCATGTACCGGTAATATGACAATGTGCTGAATTCAGTACACTGTCAGCTATATAGCATTATATAATACCGCCGGTGACAGAGGACACGAAAGGTCTTCTTTAAAGCCATCAGCCACATCCCATCCTTATATCGTAGCGGTCTTTATATTTATCCTTCCCTCTCTATCTGGCATAGATCACCATGAAGACTTAAAGGGATTCTACCACTGAAACACTGTTTTGTGTGCTTTAGATGTCGGAATAGCCTTAAGAAAGGCTATTCATCTCTTACCTCTAGACATGGTCTCCGCAGCGCCGTTCCTTAGAAATACCATTTTTTACCGGTATGCTAATGAGGTCTCCGCAGCAATGAGGGTGGGCCCCAGCGCTCAAACGGCGATGGGGGCGTCCCCACTGCTGCCTGAGAACCCGCTCCAGCGACGCCTTCTTCTTCAGCTGCATCCTCCCCTTCTCTGTCTTGCCTTGCGGCCTCGAAAATATGGCCGCCGGCCGGCATGTGCAGTCGGCTCTGCCAGTTTCTCGCTGGCAGAGCCGACTGCGTAGGCGTCAGAGGTGACGAAGAAGGAAGATGACAGAGAAGGGGAAGATGCAGCTGAAGAAGAAGGCGTCGCTGGAGCAGGTTCTCGGGCAGTAGTGGGGACGCCCCCATTGCTGTTTGAGCGCTGGGGCCCGCCCTCATTGCTGCAGAGAAATCATTAGCATACCGGTAAAAACCGGTACTTCTAAGGAACGGCGGCGCGGAGACCACGTCTAAAGGTAAGAGACGAATAGCCTTTCTAAAGGCTATTCCGCCATCTAAAGCACACAAAACAGCGTTTTAGTGGTAGAATCCCTTTAATCACATGTCTGAGCACACAAGCTTCCCATCATTCCTGTCTTCTGTTGGTGCCGCCGCCCATGGTATTTGTGCCGCCTTTAGTGCCATATAATCCCTCTTTCCTCTATGCTGCTGATCACCTGCTATTTTTTGCCATGAAAGGGTTCCTTTGTCTCCTTTCTGACAGTAGCAGGCTGTGTATCATAAACCTTCTCACTTCAGTTCACCAGAGGGCAGGGGACATACATTTACGATACACAGCCTGCCAGCCATCAAAGGAAATCATTATGGAGATGAAAGAAGTTTAATAAGACCTTGTGTGGTGAGGGGGGCCTGTAGGACCCTCCTGGTTTATGAGTCTGCTCATGGACTGGCTAATGCGCTTGAGTCAACGGCTCTTCATTCACTTCTATGGGGCTTACAGGACTACTATCTCCCACAGCCCTGGCAACTCCAAAGATGTGACTGAAGCAGCGGTCATACGATGTGTTGGTGCTTCATTTACAGGGAGGATGCAGAGGGACTGTCAGCCCCCCGTTGTCATGATTTCTGGGGTACCTAGTGGTTGGACCCCCAGCGATATGACACTTTGCCCCAAATGCATATGCTATCCATGGGGTGGGGAGGTTTTCACTTCCAGTAGAAGTTCTTTTCTGTGACGGATCCTCTTGAAGGTGCTTTATATGGAGGACTCGGGATTCGGTAAGTGTTACTGAGCTCTATAATGGCTTAATGTGTTTCTAATAGAAACAAACTTGAGCTACTTGTAGATAAAGCAATTGGCATATTTTAGTGGATAAAGTAAAAGGGTTGTCCTCTGCAAAGGGGTTTCCTGAGAATCTTATATGCGTAGAATAGGTCAGTAATATTAGATTGACAGGGGTGCATCTATGGGCAACCCAACTGAACAGTGATCCAGCCACTTCATTATATATCAGGCACAGCGCCACCCATAGCATAGAGACTAAGCCTGGTATTGCAGTTCAGTCACATTCATTGGAATTGGTTGTATAAGGACCACGTGATATCTCTCGCTAGGGCGCTCACCAGGCCCCTTCAAATAGCTGATGGGTGGATGGTGCTGAGAATCAGAATATGGATAGGTCATCAATGTAAGTGTCCTGGAATATCCCTTTAAGGGTGAGGCCACACATTCCAGGATTTAGCACAAGTATAAGAGTTTCCTTTATATTTCCAATTCCTTTTCAAGCTCCTCTTGGCTTTGGCTCAAAAATTTTCAACAAAAAAATGCAGCTTTTCCACAACATGTGGCCTCAGCCTAACACTATGAGCGTTTATAAAGGATCTAATGGGGGTGCCCAGATTGTACAATCCCTGCATATATGGACTTCATAGAGAGGGGGATTCCTTTTATTTAGGATGCCTCTCTAGTAGACAGTGAGATCCCCTGTAATATGGACTGGCCAGGTCTGCCAGAGCAAAATTCCACATGGCGTAGTGTTAAATGGTCACTCACTTTTCTGACACCTTGGTCTCCTTTCGTAGACCAAAATGCAATATTCTTTTATTAAAACAAGTGGCTGTTTTCTGCCTGAAAAACCTCTCTAAAGTTCCTTCCACTAGGTGTCTCCCTTCTAACTAATTTGCTGTTAACTCCAGGATGCTAGGGAATGTTCGTCTATAGCAGACCTGGGCAATGTGCGGCCCGCGGGCCACATCCGGCCCTCTGACTGCTTCTGTCCAGCCCGCATAGCTTTTGGAAGTTTGTTCAAGGACCTGTGATGATGTCATCACAGCCTATCACCAGGATAGGCTATGACTCGTTAGTGGGCGGAGCCACACGGGACTGTGTGCTTGCTGCAAGCTGCCGGCAATGGGGGCTGCTGGATGATAAAGAAGAGAGAAGAGACAACGTGTGAGCAAGAGGGGGGGACTAGGGGCAGATGTAGGGTGGCAGGTAAACTGAATGCACATGAAGGGGGGACATTAAACTAAGGGGGTAGATGGAGGGTGACATTAAACTAGGGGGCAGATGGAGGAGGATATTAAACCATGGGAGGTAGTTGGAGGGGGACATGTCTGCTTCTAGTTGCCCCCAGTTTAATGTCCCCCTCCAACTATCCCCACTGTTTAATGTCCCCTTTAGTTTCTGCTGGTTTATACTGGAGCACGAGGTGAGGGACTTAATACTGTGGGACATTTGGAGGGAAATGTTATAATTTGGGGACATATAATGTTAGGGTGACTGTAGGAGGATTATACTTTGTGGGGGCACATGGAAAGACAATTGAGAATAGGCGGAGTCAGTGTAGAAGTGGGTGGGGCTAAATTTGCCACGATGTGCATGGCCCCCTAGAACCGTTACAATTTCTCATGTGGCCCCATGGGAAAATTAATTGCCCACCCCTGGTCTATAGATACTTTAAAATAAAAATTCAGGAAGGGTTCACAATGAGAGCAGTAGGATGGGGCTGGGCTTTCTTCACACTGTGAATGGAGGATTCCACACGAAAAAAGTTATACCAATGTATGGAGGCCAATATGACATTGCTTGGCCTTTTAGCTTATGCATTTCAAGTTTTCTTGACACATTTTCACAAAATGCAATGTGAACAGGGCAAAAGGTACATGAAAGAGTCACTGCTACAGATGAGTGAACACTATTCGATATCTAATAGCACGCTCCCATAGAATTGAATGGAAGCGGCCGGCACTCAGACTTTGCCGTTGGCGGCCGCTTAACCCCCCGCATGCCGGCTATGTCCATTCATTTCTATGGGAGTGTGCTATTTGAAACGGCCGTTTCGAATAGTGTTCGCTCATCTCTAGTCACTGCATATTTGCAATAGAATTTTTTATTTTTTTTTTACAGGTGACGTCATGACCAATAGGCCAATAAAACAATAAATGCAACAAATGATTCTAAACCGGTCATGACTAAGTAATGCAAGCTTTCCGAAATATACAACTCGTATGGAAGACACAAACAGAAACTGGAACTTTTATTATGTGTCCATGATCTCTGGTGCAGGGCAGGATTTTGCCCCCATAGGCTTCAGATAACAGTAATACATAGGTGTGTCTGCACTATCTGTAGGTACAACTGATACATTCTTCACTCAAAGGAGTTTCCCCATGAACAGATTTTTGAGGACAATTCCAATTGTAATATTTTTGCAAATTTAATTAAAAATGTTGCAGAATTTTAAAGATCATCTTAGTGATGGCAGTCTTTTATCTTGATCGTTGGCCAGTGAACCCGACCATGCTGGGATGGGGCTTTCTATGCTCTGACACAGGTCACAAAGGCAGCCATGATTTCCGTATTGTGTCTGGTTATCTTTTCGGTCGTGCCCCAGCCTGATAACCAGTCCCTGTGGCTATGGTGTTCAGTCAACTCCTGAGCAGACGCCGTAGTTAACCTGCCAATATATGTTGTAATAGAATAGCACATGGGGTTAAGTGTGTCATACTGGACACACGTATAGATCATAAATATCAGACTGACCTGGATCTGAACCAACTTTTCTTTTTGCTGGTTTAGTGTTTTATCCCTTGTCACGTTTCAGGAGCACAACAGCCCCCACTGTCCAGGGAACGTCAGCTCTGCCCCTTCATTCTCTGGATTAGGGGGTTGCCCCAGCTGTTGGACACCCATTGATAAAGATAACATGACTGAGCAATACCAGACACAACCTGCAGAACAGGGTGGCGCTGTTTCTGGTAGAAAGCAGCCATGTTTTTCTCGCCTTTATTTTCCACCTGTTATTCACGATGTAATACTTGGCATTTGTGATCCAACAGAAATCAGCCCTGGTACAAATACTTCACAATAAAGATGAAAGTTGGATCTCCTGCCATGATGGTCCCGCTGCCAACTATGCAGAAAGCAAAACAGACCAGGGGAGAAATGGTTTTGATACTTAGCGGTATAATGGGAAGCGATCCACGAATCTGCAGTCTGGATAGTTTTGCTTGCTCTTCTGATCTCTCTTGTGCCCACAGTTTACATGTAACCTTAAAGGCCTATAGTATTGTAGGTTAACGCCTTCTTCTTTTACCATTCTGCAGAGAAACTCCCAAATTTGGAGGAAGGAAAAACATTCCCAAAAAGAAGTGCAAAATGTGTAACAGGTCCCCAAAATGTCACATGCCCAAATATATATATATACTTGTACATACCGCCCAACTGTTTTGGATTTGGTGTGACCATCCGGGATTCAAGGTACTGTTCTGGGTGTCGAGAGGTTTGTCCTGGCTGCAACACATCTCTAAATTCAATGGTGAAGTAGGGAACTGGTTACTCCCTACATATTTTAATTATATACTGTGGGGGCCACGTTAAGGGGGACATTATACCTTGGGGGCCTCAATACTTTGGAGGCCATATTTCGAAGGACATTATACTGTAGGGACCATATTAAGGAGGGCGTTATATTGTGGGGACCGCGCGCTTTTTCTCCCTGGCGTTCTCGCCCCCTGCTGCTGCACAGCGTCTTACTGCTACCAGTTTGTTTACTTTAAGCGGACCCTGCATGGAATGAGGCGGAGTTCAAGCTGATACTCACCACAATTTCTGATGTATGCCTTTTCGCGTTATTTGCAACTTTCATCCAGAGTCTGATGACGGTATCTTCATACCGAAAAACGCTTTACTCTACTTGTATATACGAATAAACAAAGAAAATTTCACAGCACAACTCAAGTGTGACGTTCACTTCTTATAAGATATTGTGGTTTGGGACCCTACGTTCACACAAAAGTCTCCAACTGCATCCCTCTATAATATTGTGGGGACCATTACATGGGGGCGTTATATTGTAGCGGCTACAAGCAGACATTATATAGACATTATCACAAAGAGCATGATACTGTGTTAGGGCCACTAAAGGGGCATTGTACAGTGTGTGGGCACAAAGCGACATAAATGGGAATGTGTAAAACAGATTCCCAGCATACAGAGGCACTGTTCTCCTAATTACATACTGGAGAATAGATTTGCATATTTTTTACCCATAATCCCTAGGGGAGCAGGAATGACTTGTAAGTCTCCGTACTGCCTATGTAGGCACACACTCTCCCTGATGTGTACGATTATCCCCTGACCCTGGTTTATAGTCTCTCACTCTGCCAAATCAGTATCCCTGCGTTATGCTGAGGAGGCCCAATAGGCCGAAACGGCGCTGTCCATAGCTGGGAATCTGTTCCTTTTGGAATAGAAATACTAGTTTGGCAATTAAATCCACATCATGTCAGTAGACTTTTTAACTGAGTCATGCATGATGTTAAGGATGCTGCCCTCTATAGGGCGGCGTACAGAGTGCACTGTTCTCCTAATTACATACTGGAGAATAGATTTGTATATTTTTTACCCAGAATCCCTAGCGGAGCAGGAATGACATGTAATTCTCTGTACTGCCTATGTAGGCACACACTCTCCCTGATGTGTACGATTATCCCCTGACCCTGCTTGAATCTGGACAAAGCTGAACTTTTCTTGGCTGGAGGTCAGCAGCTGATACTAAAACGCAACGTACACACCCAATACCTCTACCCTGAGAAACACAACCCTTTAAAGCGCAGGTCACATATGCAATGGGGTTATTCAGATTTTCCAGATAACCCCTTTAAAGTTTCATACTTTCACTTGAGGGACATCCCAGGAATGTAACGCCTCCTCCTACCAGAAGATCTCTCCATACTGGTACATGCCTCCATAGCCAACCCCCTGGGCTGATCTGCTGTAATTCCGTATGTGTAGGCCTTCCAGACAAAGCAATGCCTTGCTAGACATGGGCGAACATTGTAAGATTTGTTTCACAAATATTTGCGAGGTTCACCCACCAGTTTCATTTTGGATCCAACTCGTTTGGTCCCAAACGGAGGTGTTATTATTATACTTTGGGGTCTTTTGATACCTTTTGGATCTATGCCCAAGGTGAAGTATATTATATTAGGTAGGGCTGTCCTGAATGTAATGCCTTTATACCAATGAAAAGTCATGCCGCCATTGCTAAGATATTCATTTATCTCACAATATGCCAAGGATCAGTCTGGAGCACTGAGGGAGGTTCCATTGCTCCAAACTACTACACTGCCCTAATACAGCGGAGTAAACACAAGAACACAGGGCATGGTAATTTTGCAGCACCTACGGGTGCCCCGTACCCCCTCTCTGATCTGCGGGCATAAATAAACTGTCCATACCCTGGATTAAATATATAACATTTGTAGCCAGGGCCTTCTGTCTTCAGCCGCTGCTCTGGAACTCATTATCTGTACCTGTTCACTTTGGTGTTTGCCAAGAACACACTTGCTCCTTAAGACACTTGGATGAATTGATCGTTTACTCCAAGACTGCCCTGTGAATGCCTTGTGAGAAAAACACATTACAAATGGTTCTTGTTGTTTTCCTTCTTTGGCTTATCAAATACTGCCAAAGAAATGGCTCGTGAGACTGGAATCGGCGGCTTTGTGAACATTTGGTAGGTTAGCAAGAAGTAGGGGATGAATATGATGAATATAAGGGACTGACTGCAGCATCTGACTGCATTACATTTGTGTGTACTCTGTTAGAAGTGAATTTTTTTCCATTGTGTATTACAATATATATATATATATATATATATATATATATATATATATATATACTAGCTGGTTTTCGTACTGTGTATAAGGTATGGGATATGAAATGTAACTGTATCTTGTTTTTGCTTTAATTCTGAGAATACGTGAGACTTTTGTGTTGAACGTAATTTGTAGTTCAGCTGCTATACGGTGTTCTGCGAAACTGTACATAGTGTCTTTGGGACAGAGGTATTTCAGGTTAATATACTTGGATATACGACATTGTATGATTTGTTATTTTCCACCAGTACATGTAAGTTTAGGGCACAGGATACTCTTGAGCAAGCAACATAAAGTCTGGCCCTGTGCATGACAGTTTAGTAACCCATCATGTCCTTCACATTAACCCTTGTGTAAGAGTTACTGATATGTGAGAGACTTGGAGGTAATAAATAAGCATCTTCATTATTGAGGTCTTTTATTAGTCCCTCCATATGTCTCACATATTAGTAACCTTTATATGGGGCACACAGGGGTTAATATGAGGGACATGATGGGGTTTATTCCTATTACTGTGAGGCACATGGAGTTACTAAGATTAAACTAATAACCCCAAATGCCTGACATTAATGAGAATACTAACTACAGGAAGGGACCTGTGTGTTTCTTCACTTTGCTAGCAGCTTCCTCTCCTCCTCCTATTTACCCAGTTCTACAATCACCGCAGACGAAGTCGCAGATACCAGCTAGTATATATATATGTGTGTGCATATATATGTGTGCGTGTCTATATATGTGTGTGTGTGCGCACATATACAGGGTGTCCAAAAAATGTATACACATTTTAGCAGCTGATAACTCAATTATATTCTTTCTTTACAGACTGAACCCATTAAACCGAGTGATGGCATACTGTACAGACTTGACTTTGAAGAAAGGAAATTTATTCTAAAATGCTACTGGAAGTATGAAAACACAGTAGAAGTGCAAAGACAATTTAGGAGGGAGTTTAACAAAGAGTTACCATCACTCGAATTAGGGATAAGTTTGAAGCTGATGGAAATGTTCAGGACATCCATAAGAAGCGTTCCGGAAGACCATGCACCTCGACAAGCCCCATAAAAGAAGAAGGGTGTCCCAAAAAAATGCGCGCGCACATGTGCGCAGGTGTCCCATATATATGCGAGCGCATATATATATGGGACACCCGCGCACATGTGCGCGCGCATTTTTTTGGGACACCAAGTATATATATGCGAGCACCCTGTGTGTGTATGTATATATATATATATATATATATATATATATATATATATACACACACACATACATACATATACACGAGCACATATATATGGGACACCCGCACATATATTTATTGTATATATACATACATATATGCGCTCGCATATATATGGGACACCCGCGCACATGTGCGCGCGCATATATATGAGGCACCCAGTATATACTGTATATGCGAGCACCCTATATATATATATATATATATATATATATATATATATATATGCGAGCGCATATATATGCGAGCGCATATACACCCTCTACAGTATATACAGTCCTATGAAAAAGTTTGGGCACCCCCTATTAATCTTAATCATTTTTAGTTCTAAATATTTTGGTGTTTGCAACAGCCATTTCAGTTTGATATATCTAATAACTGATGGACACAGTAATATTTCAGGATTGAAATGAGGTTTATTGTACTAACAGAAAATGCGCAATATGCATTAAACCAAAATTTGACCGGTGCAAAAATATGGGCACCTCAACAGAAAAGTGACATTAATATTTAGTACATCCTCCTTTTGCAAAGATAACAGCCTCTAGTCGCTTCCTGTAGCTTTTAATCAGTTCCTGGATCCTGGATGAAGGTATTTTGGACCATTTCTTTCTACAAAACAATTCAAGTTCAGTTAAGTTTGATGGTCGCCGAACATGGACAGCCCGCTCTCAAATGATCTGAAAACAAAGATTGTTCAACATAGTTGTTCAGGGGAAGGATACAAAAAGTTGTCTCAGAGATTTAACCTGTCAGTTTCCACTGTGAGGAACATAGTAAGGAAATGGAAGACCACAGGGACAGTTCTTGTTAAGCCCAGAAGTGGCAGGCCAAGAAAAATATCAGAAAGGCAGAGAAGAAGAATGGTGAGAACAGTCAAGGACAATCCACAGATCACCTCCAAAGAGCTGCAGCATCATCTTGCTGCAGATGGTGTCACTGTGCATCGGTCAACTATACAGCGCACTTTGCACAAATAGAAGCTGTATGGGAGAGTGATGAGAAAGAAGCCGTTTCTGCACGTACACCACAAATAGAGTTGCCTGAGGTATGAAAAAGCACATTTGGACAAGGCAGCTTCATTTTGGAAACAAAAATTGAGTTGTTTGGTTATAAAAAAAGGCGTTATGCATGGCGTCCAAAAAGAAACAGCATTCCAAGAAAAACACATGCTACCCACTGTAAAATTTGGTGGAGGTTCCATCATGCTTTGGGGCTGTGTGGCCAATGCCGGCATCGGGAATCTTGTTAAAGTTGAGAGTCGCATGGATTCCACTCAGTATCAGCAGATTCTTGAGAATAATGTTCAAGAATCAGTGACGAAGTTGAAGTTACGCCGGGGATGGATATTTCCAATGATCCAAAACACCGCTCCAAATCCTCAGGCATTCATGCAGAGGAACAATTACAATGTTCTGGAATGGCCATCCCGGTCCCTAGACCTGAATATCATTGAACATCTGTGGGATGATTTGAAGCGGGCTGTCCATGCTCGGCGACCATCTAACTTAACTGAACTTGAATTGTTTGTCCAAAATACCTTTATCCAGGATCCAGGAACTGATTAAAAGCTACAGGAAGCGACTAGAGGCTGTTATCTTTGCAAAAGGAGGATCTACTAAATATTAATGTCACTTTTCTGTTGAGGTGCCCATACTTTTGCACCGGTCAAATTTTGGTTTAATGCATATTGCACATTTTCTGTTAGTACAATAAACCTCATTTCAATCCTGAAATATTACTGTGTCCATCAGTTATTAGATATATCAAACTGAAATGGCTGTTGCAAATACCAAAATATTTAGAACTAAAAATGATTAAGATTAATAGGGGTGCCCAAACTTTTTCATAGGACTGTATATGTGCGCGGGTGTCCCATATATATGCGAGTTCATATATATGGGACACCCAGTATATATACTGTATATGCGAGCACCCTGTATATATATATATATATATATATATATATATATATACTAGCTGGTACCCGCGACTTCGTCTGCGGTGATTGTAGAAGTGGGTATATACAGGCATGGGTAAGGTTTTCGTACTGTGTATAAGGTATGGGATATGAAATGTAACTTTGTATCTTGTTTTTGCTGTAATTCTGAGAATACGTGAGACTTTTGTGTTGGATGTAATTTGTATTTGAGCTGCTATATATACGGTGTTGTGAGAAACTTTACATAGTGACTTTGGGACAGAGGTATTTGAAGTTAACCCCTTCCCGTCGATGGCATTTTTTGATTTTGGTTTTTCATTTTTGACTCCCCTCCTTCTAAACTCCATAACTTTTTTATTTCTCCGCTCCCAGAGCCATATGAGGTCTCAATTTTTCTTGGGACAAATTTTTCTTCATGATGTCGCCATTAATTATTCTATATAATGTACTGGGAAGCAGGGAAAAAATTCTGAATGGGGTGGATTTGACCAAAAAATGCATTTCTGCGACTCTCTTAGGGGCTTTGGTTTTACGGCGTTCACTGTGCAACCAAAATGACATGTCCCCTGTATTCTGTGTTTCGTTATGATTCCGGGGATACCAAATTTATATGGTTTTATTTACATTTTGACTCCTTAAAAAAATCCAAAACTGTGTTAAAACATTTTTTTTTGAAAAGTCGTCATATTCAGACAGCCGTAACTTTTTTATACGTGCGTGTACGGGGATGTATAGGGCGTCTTTTTTTTGCGGGGTCGAGTGTACTTTTTAGTTCTACCATTTTCGGGAAATGTTATTGCTTTGATCACTTTTTATTCAAATTTTTATGAGAATCAAAAGAGTGAAAAAACGGCGGTTTGGCACTTTTGACCATTTTTCCCGCTACGGCGTTTACCGAACAGGAAAAATATTTGTATAGCTTTGTAGAGCGGGCGATTTCGGACGCAGGGATACCTAACATGTATGTGTTTCACAGTTTTTAACTACTTTTATATGTGTTCTAGGGAAAGGGGGGTGATTTTAATTTTTAATCCTTTTTATTTGTTTTTATATTTTTTTTTACTTTTTTTTAAACTTTTTTTTTTGCATTTATTAGACTTCCTAGGGGTATTGACATGGGTGGGCGGTGTCGCGGATTGTCAGAGCGGTGGGGGTCGGCAAACATGGCTGCTCCGGAGCGTTAAAGAGCGCCTCCAGGCCAGGCATTGGGGTAGATGACGCCATCATCCACCTTCTTCACAGAGCTCTCTCTCACCTGGAGAAACCCGGGAACACTGTGAGAATAATGTTCTTTGACTTCTCCAGTGCGTTCAACACCATTCAGCCAGGGCTACTGAGGGAGAAGCTGAACCTTGGTGGAGTGGACCATCACCTGTCCAACTGGATCCTAGACTACCTGACAAACCGCCCTCAGTATGTGAGAGCCCAGGACTGTGTGTCTGACACTGTGATCTGTAGTACGGGGGCACCTCAAGGTACAGTTCTTGCCCCATTCCTCTTCACACTGTACACTGCTGACTTCAGGCACAACTCATCCAGCTGTTACTTACAGAAGTACTCCGATGACTCTGCTATAGTCGGCCTTATCACTGATGGCGATGATAGGGAATACAGAGACTTAAACCGGGATTTTGTTGAATGGTGCCAGCAGAACCAGCTCAGGATTAATGCTGGGAAGACCAAGGAGATGGTGGTGGACTTTAGTAAACGGAGAGGTGCTCCGACCCCGGTGGAGATCCAAGGAACATGTATTGAGATAGTCAGGACCTATAAGTACCTGGGCGTGCTCCTCAATAATAAACTAGACTGGGCTGCTCACCTGGAGGCGCTGCACAGAAAGTAGCCACAGCAGACTCTACCTGCTCAGGAGGCTGAGGGCCTTCGGAGTCCAGGGGACACTTCTTAGGGCATTATTCAACTCTGTGGTTGCCTCAGCCATCTTTTTCGGTGTGGCCTGCTGGGGAAGCAGTATATCAACCAGGGACAGAAATAGACTTGACAGGCTGATCAGGAGGGCCAGCTCTGTCCTGGGGAGCCCCTTGGACCCAGTACAGGTGGTGGGTGACAGAAGGATACTGTCTGTGGTGACCTCCATGCGGGGGAACAAATCCCACCCCATGTATGGGACCCTGATGGGACTTGGCAGCACTGTAAGCGACCGTCTGCTTCACCCCAAGTGTGAGAAGGAGCGCTATCGCAGGTCCTTCCTTCCAACCGCGACCAGGCTGTATAATCTACATCAGACCAAACGAAGAGCTCTCCGCACAGAGAACTAATGATTATGAGGATGACCATGAGGTCTTCCTCTTTCTCTTCTGTTTTTCCTTAGCTGCCATGGACTCCTAGTATATCTTCTCTTCTCAGCTTATCTGTGTCTACGTCTGTAACATATTACTCTGTATTATCCTGTATCTGTATTACTATGCTGCTGTAACACGCTGAAATTTCCCCAAGGTGGGACTATTAAAGGATTATCTTATCTTATCTTATCTCCTGGAGTATCGTTAAGGGGAGGGGCAAAGTGGTAAAGTATATGTATATGAGATTGTGTGGGGTTAGGGGCGAGGCTGTAGAGGGCAATATGAATTTTGTGGCTTGCTATGGTCCAAAGTGTGTGAGATTGCAGAGATGGTGGTGTGAGTTTGGGTTTGTGGGGGTCCTGGCACAAACGTATGTGCGCTATTGTGACGAAAAGTAGCCTATTGTTTAATCGAGTGTAGTGACTATGTTTGTGGAAAATTTCAGCCAAATCGGTCAAGCGGGTTTTGCGTGATTGAGGAACAAACATCCAAACATGCAAACACCCAAACACACAAACCCACAAACATCCAAACTCACAAACTTTCACATTTATACATATATGCGCTCGCATATATATGGGACACCTAGTATATATATGCGAGCACCCTGTATATATATATATATATATATATATATATACATACATATATATGCGAGCGCATATATATGCGAGCGCATATACACCCTCTACAGTATATATATGCATATATTTATATATATAAATATGCGCGGGTGTCCCATATATATGCGCTCGCCGGTGGTATGCGAGCGCATACATATGGGACACCCGCTCCCACCATGAGCTCCTGACTTTCATCAAAGTAAAACCTTGTAATTGAGCTACCTGCAAGCAGGGCCGCCATCAGGAATTTTGGGGCCCCATACAGCCTACGTGTCTGCCCCCCCCCCCCGGGCGACAAATTTAGCCCCGCCCACTTTTCTGCGGACTCCGCCCATTCATTTTTCATGTGCTCCCACACAGTATAATCCTCCTACAGTCACCTGTAAATTATATACCCCCCTCCATCTCTCCCCCAGTTTCATATACACCCTTCCTCTGCCCCCAGTTTCATGTCCCCCTCCATCTCTGTCCCCAGTTTCATGCTGTTCTCCCCCTTTCAACTGCCCAGTTTCATGTCCCCCCGTCTGCCCCATTGTCATGCCGTTCCCCCCTCATCTGCCCCAGTGTCATGCCATTCCCCCCCCCTTCATCTGCCCCAGTGTCATGCCATTCTCCCCCCATTTCATCTGCCCCATTTTCATGCCGTTCTCCCCCCCACACTTCATCTGCCCCAGTGTCATGCCGTTCTCTCCCCACCCCCTTCATCTGCCCCAGTGTCATGCCATTCTCTCCCCACCCCCTTCATCTGCCCCAGTGTCATGCCATTCTCCCCCCCTTCATCTGCCCCAGTGTCATACCATTCTCCCCCCTTCATCTGTCCCAGTGTCATGCCATTCTCCCCCCCTTCATCTGCCCCAGTGTCATGCCATTCCCCCCCTTCATCTGCCCCAGTGTCATGCCATTCCCCCCCTTCATCCCAGTGTCATGCCATTCTCCCCCCTCATCTGCCCCAGTGTCATGCCATTCTCTCCCCACCCCCTTCATCTGCCCCAGTGTCATGCCATTCCCCCCCCTTCATCCCAGTGTCATGCCATTCTCTCCCCCCACTTCATCTGCCCCAGTGTCATGCCGTTCTCTCCCCACCCCCTTCATCTGCACCAGTGTTATGCCATTCTCTCCCCACCCCCTTCATCTGCCCCAGTGTCATGCCATTCTCTCCCCACCCCCTTCATCTGCCCCAGTGTCATGCCATTCTCCCCCCCTTCATCTGCCCCAGTGTCATACCATTCTCCCCCCTTCATCTGCCCCAGTGTCATGCCATTCTCCCCCCCTTCATCTGCCCCAGTGTCATGCCATTCCCCCCCTTCATCTGCCCCAGTGTCATGCCATTCCCCCCCCTTCATCCCAGTGTCATGCCATTCTCCCCCCTACATCTGCCCCAGTGTCATGCCATTCTCTCCCCACCCCCTTCATCTGCCCCAGTGTCATGCCATTCCCCCCCCCTTCATCCCAGTGTCATGCCATTCTCTCCCCGACCCCTTCATCTGCCCCAGTATCATGCCATTCTCCCCCCCTTCATATGCCCCAGTATCATGCCATGCTCTCCCCAACCCCTTCATCTTCCACAGTGCCGTGCCATGCTGTTCCCCCCCCTCCCCTCCATTTGCCCCCGTTTCATGGGCCCCTTCACTTACCTCTTCCATCGCTTCGTGTCACCCGCCGCTCCGCTCTCACGCCACTGAAATAATTTAGGCGCGATGTGATGACGTCATCACATCGCGCCTACAGACGCCAAAGCCGGACAGCAGCGTTTAAACCAGGAGCTGAACTGTCACAGCTCCTGCTTTAATCGCGTAAGTATTCAGCTCATCGGCGTCCGTCGGACGCCGATCAGCTGAAATCGGGACTGGCAAGTGCTGGGGCGGGCAAGTGCCGGGGGCCCCAAGAGGCTCTGTGGGCCCCGGCACTTGCCCGACTATGCCCTGCGCTGACGCCGGCCCTGAATGACTGGTACAGGCGCCAGGGGTCCGGCACATGGTGGCGGGCCAAAGCCGGGCCCCCACCAGTTTTCAATTTGGCCGGGCCCCTGACGCCAGTACCAGTAATACTGGCCTATCGGCGGCCCTGCCTGCAAGACGAAAACCAGGAAATATCGGCTCCATGGAAGACAGAACTAAGGGAGACTAAAAACATCCCAAGAGAAAAATGAAATAAGAAGATTCCTACAGACTTCAGACTGGCTGAATGCAGCAGAGAACATCACATCTGACCCCAGGATCCCACAAGGTAGGGCCATCACTTGGCTAATCCCATAAGCAAGTAGATTATCCCTCAGAAATAAGGAAATTGGGGACACCCTCAGAATTTGGGAACCTGGGAGATTACAATATGGAATTCTTAGATGAACCTAGTATGAGCTCTATAGCTAACTATAAGACAGAGCCGAGAACAAGATCCCAGCACAGCAGGGGGTCATGCATCCCAGAAGGTGTGAAAGAAGCAACAGAGGACATTGACTGTAATGCTAAGTGCACTGTCTCTGTACACAGCGGGGGGCAGGCCACTCTACAGATTACATACCCTGATAACATGAGTGCCAATGAAAAGAAAAATGCAAAGAAAGATCTCCTCAAAGCCCATGCTGAGACCCTGTTTGCTGACTACACATCAAACCAAAGAATGACCAACCTCATTATGCACACCGACCATATAAGAGCCTGGCAGCATGCAATATGTGACTGCTACAAGAGTACAACAACAGAAGAGGCGGGTACAGGCAAAATAACAATCAGAATAATAAACCCACAAGGGGCCGGCGAAGTGATTCTCACAACAACCATATTTACTAATGGGACTTTAATGTTTCAGGGGAAAGAAGATAAGCTTCTCCAGTGTATAGAAAAATTCCCAGAGATCAAGAATCTGGCACAACTAAAAAGGGGTACAGACACAGGACCATCCACTGACTCAGGTGAATTACCCGTGACCTCCCCCAACCCAAAAATCTCATCTGCCAGTACACAGACACAAGCTAGCAAGCCCTCCCCCAATCCCTCACACCTCTCACTAGAGTCCCTCACAGAGATTGTGTCACGGCTGGAGAGAGATTTTACTATCCATAAACACAATTATAATAGAAACTGTAATGTCAACGAACTGTCCAGCATAAATGGCGACACAAAAGCCATCCACAAACTTATCCAGGAAAATACAAACCTGAGAGAAGAGATAGCAGCCTGCCAGCAAGAGAATGTCAAGCTGTGGGATACAATGGCGCAGTGCCTACAGGAAATCACAGATCTAAAGGAAGAGTTATCAGGCCTGAAACTACAGACACAAGAGATAAGATCTAAGGAAGAGGGGGAGGAAAACACAACAGACTCTGATCAAGGTATCAATAAGCCAGAAATGCCTCACACATCACAAGAAAGTCCAGAACTGCCCATCACCCCAGCCATAGAGCCAGGGCAACCCCAAACAACGAAAACAACAACAAAAACCTCAAACCCAGATATAGTCCTGATCATAGACTCCAATGGCAAGTACATTAATACAAGAAAGCTCTTCCCACGGCAAAGAGTCAAGAAAATCCACAGCCCAACCATTGAAAAAGCCAATACTGTCATTTGCAAGCCTTTCTTCACTACCCCGAAACACATTGTCATACACACAGGCACAGAAGATCTCACCGACCAGCACCAACAGATAGCGGGCCAACTGGTCCAACTAGCAGAGAAAGCAAAGCAACAGTTCCCAGACTGTAGTATCATCCTGTCATCTCTGCTCCCACAAGAAGACATCTCTGAAGACATCATCATGGGGATCAACAAAGAGCTGGCGACCAGAATCAGACAAACACCAGGCATCACCCTGGCACAACACCCCTCCATAGATAAGCGTCACCTATATGATGACAAACACCTCAATAAACATGGCGTCAGCCTCCTAGCGAAGGAATTCAAAGACTTAGTGCTCAACAGAGCCCCCGGGCCTAGACACCAAACAAAACAAAGAACCATGGAAATAATACCCGACAACCGCCAATATCCAAGACAGAACCCCCCAAAGATGCCACCTATCAAGAAAAAGCCAACCAGAGCACCGACATAGAGACAATAAAGAGAATAGAGCATGCGGTCACTACAATGGCCACAACAGCAATGCACATAAACCAATACCTGGCCACATTGCAACCAACCAAGAATCCAGCCCGTCCTCTGCAGGACCGCTCATTACAAGGTTTACCCACTGAAGATGAAATCACTAACTATTAGTAGTTGGAACATACAAGGGCTGAACGCCTCAGCCTTTGAATCTAAATCAAAAGATCCAGACTTCATAGACAGACTAAAAAACATAGACATCCAAATCCTCCTAGAGACATGGACCCGGGCAGAAGACGAGTCCCTAACACCCATGGGCTACAAGGAATTCTCAGTGCCCGCCCAGAAAAATAAGACCACCAAACATGGCCGCCACTCAGGAGGCATACTAATACGGTACAAGGAGGAGCTCAAAGAACACGTAAAAGCTACCAAACGTGGAACCAATCACATATGGATAAAAATAAGCAGCTCCATCCTCAGCGGCCAGCTGGACATCTATCTCTGTGCAGTATATATGCCCCCACCAGGGTCCCCCTACCACGACCCCGACACTTACGAGGTCCTACAAAGGGAAGCCGCCCATTTCCAACCCAAAGGCAGAGTACTAATATGCGGAGACCTGAATGCAAGGACAGGCACAGAGATAGACTACCTGCCTCCTGACGACAACCCACATACGCACGGTAGTGAGATTCACCACCCAGAACCCACACAGACAAGAAGAAACAGCCAAGACAGAATTGTCAACAAGAGTGGGAGACAACTGCTGAACATGTGCCGAAGCCTAGGACTGTACATAATAAACGGACGTGTCACAGGCGACTGCAGAGGACGCTTCACACTAAACTCTCAGGTGGGCAACAGCGTGGTGGACTATGCCATTACAGACGCAGACCTGTCAGACATTGAAGACTTCACAATCGCACCTGACTCCCATTTATCAGACCACAACCAGATCCTACTATACATGAGAACCATGAACAAAACACCCACACATGAGCCCCAACAGTCCAGCCTCTACAACCTACCAAGACATTTCAAATGGGCCAACCACCAGGCCATAGAATATACCAACGCAATCAACCGACCCGAAATCAAGACACTGCTCACAAACTTCCATACAAACACCTATCAGCCAGACCAACAGGGAGTCACCAGAGCTGTGAAGGATCTCAAGTACATCCTACAGACCACAGCAGAACTAGCAGGCCTGAAACGAACCAAACCAATAAGACAAACCAACAAACAGTCCCACAAATGGTTCGACAGCGACTGCAGAGCACTACGCCATACCCTAAGAACAGCCTCCAACCAAAAACACAGGGACCCCAACAACAAGGAGGTGAGGGAAGCCTACAACAATCTATGCAAGCAATACAAAGGCACCCTCAGAGAGAAGAAACAGAGGTACCTCTCCCACAAAATAGAGCAACTAGAGGACCCCCTCCAGGACAGCTCATTCTGGGAGACCTGGCACCACATGGGCACAAAGCCCAAGAAAAACTCTCTCCACATCCAAAATGGCAATATCTGGCTCAACTACTTCAGAGGTCTCTACAAAAACATCCCAGAAGAAGAACTAACTCCAGAACAGCAACAGATAATCACCAAACTGAGGGACATGGAGAAAGTCATCAAAGACTTCCAGAACCCTCTGGACTCGCCAATCACCATAAAAGATATACAGGAAAGAATTGCCCTGCTGAAAGGCAAAAAGGCCAGTGGCCCTGACGGCATCCTACCAGAGATGATCAAATACAGCCCTCCAGCAATACACGCGGCACTGGCAAAGCTATTCACCCTCGTGCTCAATGCTGGACACTTCCCCGAAGACTGGAACAAAGGCCTCATAACCCCCATCTACAAGAATGGAGACCATTATGACCCCAACAACTACAGAGGGATCTGCGTCAGCAGCACGCTGGGGAAACTGTTCAACAGCATCATCAATAACAGAATCCTCACCTTCCTCACACCAAGCAGGGTTCATGCCAAACCACCGCACCACAGACCATATCTACACCCTGCACAGCCTCATCAAGACGCACGTCCACAACACCAGAAGAGGCAAGATATTCGCCTGCTTCGTGGACTTTAACCCCTTCCTGCCGATGGCATTTTTTGATTTTCGTTTTTGACTCCCCTCCTTCTAAACCCCATAACTTTTTTATTTCTCCGCTCCCAGAGCCATATGAGGTCTTAATTTCTGCGGGACAAATCTTTCTTCATGATGCCACCATTAATTATTCTATATAATGTACTGGGAAGCAGGAAAAAAATTCAGAATGGGGTGGATTTGAAGAAAAAATGCATTTCTGTGACTTTCTTACGTGCTTTGGTTTTTACGGCGTTCACTGTGCAGCCAAAATGACATGTCCCCTATATTCTGTGTTTCGTTACGGTTCCAGGGATACCAAATTTATATGGTTTTATTTACATTTTGACCCCTAAAAAAAATTCCAAAACTGTGTTAAAAAATTTTTTTTCTAAAAGTTGCCATATTCCGACGGCCGTAACTTTTTTATACGTAAGTGTACGGGGATGTATAGGGCGTCTTTTTTTGCGGGGCCGGGTGTACTTTTTAGTTCTACCATTTTTGGGAAATGTTATTGCTTTGATCACTTTTTATTCAAATTTTTATCAGAATCAAAACAGTGAAAAAACGGCGGTTTGGCACTTTCGACTATTTTTCCCGCTACGGCGTTTACCGAACAGGAAAAATATTTTTATAGATTTGTAGAGCGGGCGATTTCAGACGCAGGGATACCTAACATGTATATGTTTCACAGTTTTTAACTACTTTTATATGTGTTCTAGGGAAAGGGGGGTGATTTGAACTTTTAATTCTTTTTATATTTTTTTATATTTTTTTTTAATTTTTTTTTGCATTTATTAGACCCCCTAGGGGTGTTGAACCCCAGGGGGTCTGATCACTAATGCAATGCATTACAATGCTAATGCATTGCAATGCATTGCAAAAAAAGCATCCTTTCTTTTGCAGGCTGCATAGACCAGCCTGGAAAAGAGAGGATTTGCAGACAAGCCTGGGAGCCTGTACAAGGCTCCCGGCTGTCATGACAACGGGACATCAGCCCTGGAGCATGCTCCAGGAGACGGCGATCCTGGCCAAAATGGCGGCGCGCATGCGCCGCCAGGAAAATGGCGCCTCCGGCGCCTTTGACCGCGGCGCCGGAGGGGTTAATGCCTCCGATCGGTCCGGGGACCGATCGGCGGCATTAGAGCCGGTTGTCTACTGCTTAAAGCAGTAGACACCCGGCGGCTATGGCGGCCGCTCGGCTCCCGGGCGGTCGCCATAGTTACAGACCCGACATGCGCCGTACTATTACGGCGCATGTCGGGAAGGGGTTAAGAAGGCGTTAGACTCAGTATGGCACCGAGGCCTACTCCTAAGACTCCTAGAGAGTGGAATAGGAGGAAGAACATACAACGTCATCAAGAGCTCCTACACTGGAAACCAGTGCAGTGTGAAGGTGAATGGGAAAAAGACAGCATACTTCCAACAGGCCCGAGGGGTCAGACAAGGCTGTAGCCTGAGCCCAACGCTCTTCAACATCTATATCAATGAACTGGCTACAGCCCTGGAGGCCTCATCAACCCCAGGTCTCGCCCTGAATGACCGGGAGGTGAAGTTCCTGCTATACGCCGATGACCTCCTACTCCTGGCCCCCACGAGAAAGACCTCCAAAAAAGCCTGTCAGTGCGGAAAAATTCAGCACCACATGGGCCCTACCCATCAACCAGAAGAAGACCAAAGTCATGGTATTTCAGAAGAAGGGCCACAATAAAGCCTCCACCACCCCACAATTCACATTGAACGGCTCCACACTGGAGAAAACCAACAGCTACACCTACCTGGGGCTGGAGCTCAGCCAATCAGGAAGCTTCAAAGCAGCAATAGAAACCCTGAAAGCAAAAGCCTGCAGAACCTTCTACGCCATCAGAAGACAACTGTACCACCTCAAACCACCGGTGAGGGTTTGGCTGAAGATATTTGATGCAGTCATCTCCCCGATCCTTCTCTATGGCAGTGAGGTTTGGGGCCCAGCCACCTACCCAGACCAGTCAAAGTGGGATTCCAACCCAACAGAGAACTTCCACCTGGAGTTCTGCAAATACCTGCTCCATGTCCATCGCAACACCTCCAACATGGCCTGCAGGGCAGAGCTAGGCAGACTCCCCCTATGGCTCACCATACAGAAGAGGGCGCTAGCTTTCCAGGCACACATCCAGGGGAGCAAGCCTGACTCCTACCACCACCAAGCATGGCTAAGCCACCTGAGCAAACCAGACAGTCACCAACCCAACAGCCAACCACCAAACCAAAAACACCAACAGACGATAACTAAGGCCGAAATAAAGGCGACCACAGAGGCAAACAGAGAGCGGTACATTGAAGAATGGAGAAACGAAATAAATAACTCCAAGAAACTCACCGTGTACCAATCCCTACAAAGGGACTACACCATGGCCACCTACCTGGAGAGAATACGCCACCCCAAACACAAGCAGACCCTGAGCCGGTACAGACTGAGCGCCCACAACCTAGAGATAGAGACGGGACGATACAGGGAGACGTACAAGCCACGGGAGAACAGACTGTGCCAGCACTGTGACCAGGGGGCCCTAGAAGACGAGACCCACTTCCTGCTACACTGCACCAAATACTCAGCTGTGAGGGCCATCTACTACCAAAGACTCTATGCCCACATCCCAGACTTCATATCTGCAGACAAGAAGAGGAAACTCTACATTCTACTGGGAGAAGAAGAGGCCACTGTGGAGATCGCTGCCCAATACGTGTCCAGCTGTCACCAAACAGGAGGAAGATGAGACTCCACGGACTGTTATATTTATCCCAATACACCCACCCCACCCCCACCTCCCCATATAGCGGTCACCAACGAAGAGGAAGATGAGACTCCATGGACTGTTATAAACCAAACCACCGCCCCCACCCCCCCATACCCACCACTCACCCACCCGAATCCAACTCCACACCCCCCCCCCCACCGCCCACTTTACTAGCTTTGGCAATGCCAAATACCTATTCGGACGTGCCAATAAAGCTTTTTTTATTTGATTTATATAAATATATGCATATATATATATATATAGAGGGTGTCCCAAAAAAATGCGCGCGCACATGTGCGCAGGTGTCGTATATATATGCGAGCGCATATATATGCGACACCCGCGCACATGTGCGCGCGCATTTTTTTGGGACACCCAGTATATATATGCAAACACCCTATATATATATATATATATATATATATATATATATATATATATGTATATATATATATATATATATATATATATACACATACATACATACATGAGCACATATATATACACTCACCGGCCACTTTATTAGGTACACCATGCTAGTAACGGGTTGGACCCCCTTTTGCCTTCAGAACTGCCTCAATTCTTCGTGGCATAGATTCAACAAGGTGCTGGAAGCATTCCTCAGAGATTTTGGTCCATATTGACATGATGGCATCACACAGTTGCCGCAGATTTGTCGGCTGCACATCCATGATGCGAATCTCCCGTTCCACCACATCCCAAAGATGCTCTATTGGATTGAGATCTGGTGACTGTGGAGGCCATTGGAGTACAGTGAACTCATTGTCATGTTCAAGAAACCAGTCTGAGATGATTCCAGCTTTATGACATGGCATTGCATTATCCTGCTGAAAGTAGCCATCAGATGTTGGGTACATTGTGGTCATAAAGGGATGGACATGGTCAGCAACAATACTCAGGTAGGCTTTGGCGTTGCAACGATGCTCAATTGGTACCAAGGGGCCCAAAGAGTGCCAAGAAAATATTCCCCACACCATGACACCACCACCACCAGCCTGAACCGTTGATACAAGGCAGGATGGATCCATGCTTTCATGTTGTTGACGCCAAATTCTGACCCTACCATCCGAATGTCGCAGCAGAAATCGAGACTCATCAGACCAGGCAACGTTTTTCCAATCTTCAATTGTCCAATTTCGATGAGCTTGTGCAAATTGTAGCCTCAGTTTCCTGTTCTTAGCTGAAAGGAGTGGCACCCGGTGTGGTCTTCTGCTGCTGTAGCCCATCTGCCTCAAAGTTCGACGTACTGTGCGTTCAGAGATGCTCTTCTGGCTACCTTGGTTGTAACGGGTGGCTATTTGAGTCACTGTTGCCTTTCTATCAGCTCGAACCAGTCTGTCCATTCTCCTCTGACCTCTGGCATCAACAACGCATTTCCACCCACAGAACTGCCACTCACTGGATGTTTTTTTCTTTTTCGGACCATTCTCTGTAAACCCTAGAGATGGTTGTGCGTGAAAATCCCAGTAGATCAGCAGTTTCTGAAATACTCAGACCAGCCCTTCTGGCACCAACAACCATGCCACGTTCAAAGGCACTCAAATCACCTTTCTTCCCCATACTGATGCTCGGTTTGAACTGCAGGAGATTGTCTTGACCATGTCTACATGCCTAAATGCACTGAGTTGCCGCCATGTGATTGGCTGATTAGAAATTAAGTGTTAACGAGCAGTTGGACAGGTGTACCTAATAAAGTGGCCGGTGAGTGTATATGGGACACCCGCATGAGCGCATATATATGCGATGTCAGAGCCAGAATCAGTATGAGAGGTCAGAGCCAGAATCAGTATGAGAGATCAGAGCCAGAATCAGTATGAGAGGTCAGAGCAAGAATCAGTCTGAGAGGACAGAGCCAGAATCAGTATGAGAGATCAGAGCCAGAATCAGTCTGAGAGGTCAGAGGCAGAATTAGTATGAGGTCAGAGCCAGAATCAGTCTGAGAGGCCAGAGCCAGAATCAGTATGAGATGTCAGAGCCAGAATCAGTATGAGAGGTCACAACCAGAATCAGTATGAGAGGTCAGAGCCAGAATCAGTCTGAGAGGTCAGAGCCAGAATCAGTCTGAGAGGTCAGAGCCAAAATCAGTCTGAGAGGTCAGAGCCAGAAGAAGTATGAGATGTCAGAGCCAGAAGCAGTCTGAGAGGATAGAGCGAGCATCAGTATGAGAGGTCAGAGCCAGAATCAGTCTGAGAGGTCAGAGCCAGAAGCAGTCTGACAGGTCAGAGCCAAAATCAGTCTGAGAGGTCAGAGCCAGAAGAAGTATGAGATCAGAGCCAGAAGCAGTCTGAGAGGTCAGAGCCAGAATCAGTTTGAGAGGTCAGAGCCAGAATCAGTCTGAAAGGTCAGAGCCGGAATCAGTCTGAGAGGTCAGAGCCAGAAGTAGTATGAAA
The DNA here is from genome assembly GCF_031893055.1 of Leptodactylus fuscus. Taxonomy (NCBI): domain Eukaryota; kingdom Metazoa; phylum Chordata; class Amphibia; order Anura; family Leptodactylidae; genus Leptodactylus; species Leptodactylus fuscus. Next base: position 32,093,559 of record NC_134268.1, read on the forward strand.
GGTCAGAACTGGAATCAGTATGAGAGGTCAGAGCCAGAATCAGTATGAGAGGTCAGAGCCAGAAGCAGTATGAGACGTCAGAGCCGGAATCAGACTGAGAGGTCAGAGCCAGAATCAGTCTGAGAGGTCAGAGTCAGAATCAGTATGAGAGGTCAGAGCCAGAATCAGTTTGTGAGGTCAGAGCCAGAATCAGTCTGAGAGGTCAGAGCCAGAATCAGTCTGAGAGGTCAGAGCCAGAAGCAGTCTGAGAGGTCAGAGACAGAAATAGTCTGAGAGGTCAGAGCCAGAAGCAGTCTGAGAGGTCAGAGAAAAAATCAGTCTGAGAGGTCAGAGCCAGAAGAAGTATGAGATGTCATAGCCAGAAGCAGTCTGAGAGGTCAGAGCCAGAAGTAGTATGAAAGGTCAGAGCCAGAATCAGTATGAGAGATCAGTGCCACAATCAGTATGAGACGTCAGAGTCGGAATCAGACTGTGAGGTCAGAGCCAGAAACAGTTTGAGATGTCAGAGCCAGAAGCAGTATGAGAGGTCAGAGCCAGAATCAATATGAGAGATCAGAGCCAGAATCAATATCAGAGATCAGAGCCAGAATCAGTATGAGAGGTCAGAGCCGGAATCAGTATGAGAGGTCAGAGCCGATATCAGACTGAGAGGTCAGAGCCAGAATCAGACTGAGAGGTCAGAGCCAAAATCAGTCTGAGAGGTCAGAGCCAGAAGAAGTATGAGAGGTCAGAGCCAGAATCAGTTTGAGAGGTCAGAGCCAGAATCAGTATGAGAGGTCAGAGCCAGAATCAGTTTGAGAGGTCAGAGCCAGAATCAGTCTGAGGTCAGAGCCAGAAGTAGTATGAAAAGTCAGAACTGGAATCAGTATGAGAGGTCAGAGACAGAATCAGTATGAGAGATCAGTGCCAGAATCAGTATGAGAGGTCAAAGCCAGAAGCAGTATGAAAGGTCAGAGCCGGAATCAGTATAAGAGGTCAGAGCCAGAAGCAGTATGAGACATCAGAGCCAAAAGCAGTCTGAGAGTTCAGAGCCAGAATCAGTCTGAGAAGTCAGAGCCGGAATCAGACTGAAAGGTCAGAGACAGAATCAGTATGAGAGGTCAGAGCCAGAATCAGTCTGAGAGGTCAGAGCCGGAATCAGTATGAGAGGTCAGAGCAAGAAGCAGTATGAGACATCAGAGCCAGAAGCAGTCTGAGAGGTCAGAACCAGAATCAGTCTGAGACGTCAGAGCTGGAATCAGACTGAGAGGTCAGAGCCAGAATCAGTCTGTGAGGTCAGAGCCAGAAGCAGTATGAGACGTCAGAGCCAGAATCAGTCTGAGAGGTCAGAGCCAGAATTAGTATGAGATGTCAGAGCCAGAAGCAGTATGAGAGGTCAGAGCCAGAATCAATATGAGAGATCAGAGCCAGAATCAATATTAGAGATCAGAGCCAGAATCAGTATGAGAGGTCAGAGTCGGAATCAGTATGAGAGGTCAGAGCCGGAATCAGACTGAGAGGTCAGAGCCGGAATCAGACTGAGAGGTCAGAGCCAGAATCAGTCTGAGAGGTCAGAGCCAGAAGCAGTATGAGACATCAGAGCCAGAATCAGTCTGAGAGGTCAGAGCCAGAAATAGTATGAGAGGTCAGAGCCAGGATCAGTCTGAGAGGTCAGAGCCAGAAGAAGTATGAGATCAGAGCCAGAAGCAGTCTGAGAGGTCAGAGCCAGAATCAGTTTGAGAGGTCAGAGCCAGAATCAGTCTGAGGTCAGAGCCAGAATCAGTCTGAAAGGTCAGAGCCGGAATCAGTCTGAGAGGTCAGAGCCAGAAGTAGTATGAAAGGTCAGAACTGGAATCAGTATGAGAGGTCAGAGCCAGAATCAGTATGAGAGGTCAGAGCCAGAAGCAGTATGAGACGTCAGAGCCGGAATCAGACTGAGAGGTCAGAGCCAGAATCAGTCTGAGAGGTCAGAGTCAGAATCAGTATGAGAGGTCAGAGCCAGAATCAGTTTGTGAGGTCAGAGCCAGAATCAGTCTGAGAGGTCAGAGCCAGAATCAGTCTGAGAGGTCAGAGCCAGAAGCAGTCTGAGAGGTCAGAGCCAGAAATAGTCTGAGAGGTCAGAGCCAGAAGCAGTCTGAGAGGTCAGAGCCAGAATCAGTTTGAGAGGTCAGAGCCAGAATCAGTCTGAGGTCAGAGCCAGAATCAGTCTGAAAGGTCAGAGCCGGAATCAGTCTGAGAGGTCAGAGCCAGAAGTAGTATGAAAGGTCAGAACTGGAATCAGTATGAGAGGTCAGAGCCAGAATCAGTATGAGAGGTCAGAGCCAGAAGCAGTATGAGACGTCAGAGCCGGAATCAGACTGAGAGGTCAGAGCCAGAATCAGTCTGAGAGGTCAGAGTCAGAATCAGTATGAGAGGTCAGAGCCAGAATCAGTTTGTGAGGTCAGAGCCAGAATCAGTCTGAGAGGTCAGAGCCAGAATCAGTCTGAGAGGTCAGAGCCAGAAGCAGTCTGAGAGGTCAGAGCCAGAAATAGTCTGAGAGGTCAGAGCCAGAAGCAGTCTGAGAGGTCAGAGCCAAAATCAGTCTGAGAGGTCAGAGCCAGAAGAAGTATGAGATGTCATAGCCAGAAGCAGTCTGAGAGGTCAGAGCCAGAAGTAGTATGAAAGGTCAGAGCCAGAATCAGTATGAGAGATCAGTGCCACAATCAGTATGAGACGTCAGAGCTGGAATCAGTCTGAGAGGTCAGAATCAGTATGAGATGTCAGAGCCGGAATCAGACTGAGAGGTCAGCGCCAGAATCAGTCTGTGAGGTCAGAGCCAGAAACAGTTTGAGAGGTCAGAGTCAGAATCAGTATGAGATGTCAGAGCCGGAATCAGACTGAGAGGTCAGAGCCAGAATCAGTCTGTGAGGTCAGAGCCAGAAACAGTTTGAGACGTCAGAGCCAGAAGCAGTATGAGAGGTCAGAGCCAGAATCAATATGAGAGATCAGAGCCAGAATCAATATCAGAGATCAGAGCCAGAATCAGTATGAGAGGTCAGAGCCGGAATCAGTATGAGAGGTCAGAGCCGATATCAGACTGAGAGGTCAGAGCCAGAATCAGACTGAGAGGTCAGAGCCAAAATCAGTCTGAGAGGTCAGAGCCAGAAGAAGTATGAGATGTCAGAGCCAGAAGCAGTCTGAGAGGTCAGAGCCAGAATCAGTATGAGAGGTCAGAGCCAGAATCAGTTTGAGAGGTCAGAGCCAGAATCAGTCTGAGGTCAGAGCCAGAAGTAGTATGAAAAGTCAGAACTGGAATCAGTATGAGAGGTCAGAGACAGAATCAGTATGAGAGATCAGTGCCAGAATCAGTATGAGAGGTCAAAGCCAGAAGCAGTATGAAAGGTCAGAGCCGGAATCAGTATAAGAGGTCAGAGCCAGAAGCAGTATGAGACATCAGAGCCAAAAGCAGTCTGAGAGTTCAGAGCCAGAATCAGTCTGAGAAGTCAGAGCCAGAATCAGTATGAGAGGTCAGAGCCGGAATCAGACTGAGAGGTCAGAGCCGGAATCAGACTGAGAGGTCAGAGCCAGAATCAGTCTGAGAGGTCAGAGCCAGAAGCAGTATGAGACATCAGAGCCAGAATCAGTCTGAGAGGTCAGAGCCAGAAATAGTATGAGAGGTCAGAGCCAGGATCAGTCTGAGAGGTCAGAGCCAGAATTAGTATGAGAGGTCAGAGCCACAATCAGTATGAGAGATCGGAGCAAGAATCAGTCTGAGAGGTCAGAGCCGGAATCAATATGAGAGATCAGAGCCAAAATCAATATCAGAGATCAGAGCCAGAATCAGTATGAGAGGTCAGAGCCGGAATCAGTATGAGAGGTCAGAGCCGGAATCAGTATGAGAGGTCAGAGCCGGAATCAGTCTGAGAAGTCAGAGCCGGAATCAGACTGAAAGGTCAGAGACAGAATCAGTATGAGAGGTCAGAGCCAGAATCAGTCTGAGAGGTCAGAGCCGGAATCAGTATGAGAGGTCAGAGCAAGAAGCAGTATGAGACATCAGAGCCAGAAGCAGTCTGAGAGGTCAGAACCAGAATCAGTCTGAGACGTCAGAGCTGGAATCAGACTGAGAGGTCAGAGCCAGAATCAGTCTGTGAGGTCAGAGCCAGAAGCAGTATGAGACGTCAGAGCCAGAATCAGTCTGAGAGGTCAGAGCCAGAATTAGTATGAGATGTCAGAGCCAGAAGCAGTATGAGAGGTCAGAGCCAGAATCAATATGAGAGATCAGAGCCAGAATCAATATTAGAGATCAGAGCCAGAATCAGTATGAGAGGTCAGAGTCGGAATCAGTATGAGAGGTCAGAGCCGGAATCAGACTGAGAGGTCAGAGCCGGAATCAGACTGAGAGGTCAGAGCCAGAATCAGTCTGAGAGGTCAGAGCCAGAAGCAGTATGAGACATCAGAGCCAGAATCAGTCTGAGAGGTCAGAGCCAGAAATAGTATGAGAGGTCAGAGCCAGGATCAGTCTGAGAGGTCAGAGCCAGAATTAGTATGAGAGGTCAGAGCCACAATCAGTATGAGAGATCGGAGCAAGAATCAGTCTGAGAGGTCAGAGCCGGAATCAATATGAGAGATCAGAGCCAAAATCAATATCAGAGATCAGAGCCAGAATCAGTATGAGAGGTCAGAGCCGGAATCAGTATGAGAGGTCAGAGCCGGAATCAGTATGAGAGGTCAGAGCCGGAATCAGTATGAGAGGTCAGAGCCGGAATCAGACTGAGAGATCAGAGCTGGAATCAGTCTGAGAGGTCAGAGCCAGAAGCAGTATGAGACATCAGAGCCAGAATCAGTCTGAGAGGTCAGAGCCAGAATTAGTATGAGGTCAGAATAGTATCAGTTTGAGAGGTCAGAGTCAGAATCAGTATGAGAGGTCAGAGCAAGAATCCGTCTGAGAGGTCAGAGTCAGAATTAGTATGAGAGGTCAGAGCCAGAATCAGTCTGAGAGGTCAGAGCCAGAATCAGTCTGAGAGGTCAGAGCCAGAATCAGTATGAGAGGTCAGAGCCAGAATCAGTATGAGAGATCAGAGCAAGAATCAGTCTGAGAGGTCAGAGCCAGAATCAGTATTAGAGGTCAGAGCCAGAATCAGTCAGAGAGTCAGAGCCAGAATCAGTAATAGAGGTCAGAGCCAGAATCAGTATGAGAGGTCACAGCCAGAATCAGTATGAGAGGTCAGAGCCGGAATCAGACTGAAAGGTCAGAGACAGAATCAGTCTGAGAGGTCAGAGCCGGAATCAGACTGAAAGGTCAGAGACAGAATCAGTCTGAGAGGTCAGAGTCAGAATCAGTATGAGAGGTCAGAGCCAGAATCAGTCTGAGAGGTCAGAGCCGGAATCAGTATGAGAGGTCAGAGCAAGAAGCAGTATGAGACATCAGAGCCAGAAGCAGTCAGAGGTCAGAGCCGGAATCAGTATGAGAGGTCAGAGCCGGAATCAGACTGAGAGGTCAGAGCTGGAATCAGTCTGAGAGGTCAGAGCCAGAAGCAGTATGAGACATCAGAGCCAGAATCAGTCTGAGAGGTCAGAGCCAGAATTAGTATGAGGTCAGAATAGTATCAGTTTGAGAGGTCAGAGTCAGAATCAGTATGAGAGGTCAGAGCAAGAATCCGTCTGAGAGGTCAGAGTCAGAATTAGTATGAGAGGTCAGAGCCAGAATCAGTCTGAGAGGTCAGAGCCAGAATCAGTCTGAGAGGTCAGAGCCAGAATCAGTATGAGAGGTCAGAGCCAGAATCAGTATGAGAGATCAGAGCAAGAATCAGTCTGAGAGGTCAGAGCCAGAATCAGTATTAGAGGTCAGAGCCAGAATCAGTCAGAGAGTCAGAGCCAGAATCAGTAATAGAGGTCAGAGCCAGAATCAGTATGAGAGGTCACAGCCAGAATCAGTATGAGAGGTCAGAGCCGGAATCAGACTGAAAGGTCAGAGACAGAATCAGTCTGAGAGGTCAGAGCCGGAATCAGACTGAAAGGTCAGAGACAGAATCAGTCTGAGAGGTCAGAGTCAGAATCAGTATGAGAGGTCAGAGCCAGAATCAGTCTGAGAGGTCAGAGCCGGAATCAGTATGAGAGGTCAGAGCAAGAAGCAGTATGAGACATCAGAGCCAGAAGCAGTCAGAGGTCAGAGCCGGAATCAGTATGAGAGGTCAGAGCCGGAATCAGACTGAGAGGTCAGAGCTGGAATCAGTCTGAGAGGTCAGAGCCAGAAGCAGTATGAGACATCAGAGCCAGAATCAGTCTGAGAGGTCAGAGCCAGAATTAGTATGAGGTCAGAGCCAGTATCAGTTTGAGAGGTCAGAGTCAGAATCAGTATGAGAGGTCAGAGCAAGAATCCGTCTGAGAGGTCAGAGTCAGAATTAGTATGAGAGGTCAGAGCCAGAATCAGTCTGAGAGGTCAGAGCCAGAATCAGTCTGAGAGGTCAGAGCCAGAATCAGTATGAGAGGTCAGAGCCAGAATCAGTATGAGAGATCAGAGCAAGAATCAGTCTGAGAGGTCAGAGCCAGAATCAGTATGAGAGGTCAGAGCCAGAATCAGTCAGAGAGTCAGAGCCAGAATCAGTATGAGAGGTCACAGCCAGAATCAGTATGAGAGGTCAGAGCAAGAATCAGTCTGAGAGATCAGAGCCAGAATCAGTATGAGAGATCAGAGCCAGAATCAGTCTGAGAGGTCAGAGCCAGAATCAATCTGAGAGGTCAGAGCCAGAAGCAATCTGAGAGGTCAGAGCCAGAAGCAGTCTGAGAGGTCAGAGCCAAAATCAGTCTGAGAGGTCAGAGCCAGAAGAAGTATGAGATGTCAGAGCCAGAAGCAGTCTGAGAGGTCAGAGCCAGAATCAGTCTGAGAGGTCAGAGCCAGAATCAGTCTGAGAGGTCAGAGCCAGAATCAGTCTGAGAGGTCAGAGCCAGAATCAGTCTGAGAGGTCAGAGCCAGAATCAGTATGAGACGTCAGAGCCAGAATCAGTCTGAGAGGTCAGAGCCAGAATCAGTATGAGAGGTCAGAGCCAGAATCAGTCAGAGAATCAGAGCCAGAATCAGTAATAGAGGTCAGAGCCAGAATCAGTCTGAGAGGTCAGAGCCAGAATCAGTCTGAGAGGTCAGAGCCAAAATCAATCTGAGAGGCCAGAGCCAGAAGCAGTCTGAGAGGTCAGAGCCAGAATCAATCTGAGAGGTCAGAGCCAGAAGCAGTATGAAAGGTCAGAACCGGAATCAGTATGAGAGGTCAGAGCCAGAATCGGTATGAGAGGTCAGAGCCAGATTCAGTCTGAGATATATATGCGAGCGCATATTGATATCGGGTCTAAATTGATATTATTACTTTTTATACTTTTTTGTACCAACCATATTTTAAAAATTACTACACTATCATCGGTTTTTGCTCGGTGCTGTTTTGTGTTCTCTTTGAGGTTTAATATGATGGAAGTTCTTGGTTGTCCTGATCTGGTCCTAGTCTTCGCTGAAGTCCTCGCCTGTCTTGGATTGTGTTCAGTCCTGGTCTTGTCCTGGATTGTGTCTATTCCTGTCCTTGGGCTGTATCTAGTCCTGTATTGGGCTGTGTGTAGCCTGGTCTTGGGCTGTGTCTAGACCTATTCTTAGGCTGTGTCTGACCCTGTCCTGGATCGGGTCTAGTCCTGGTCTTGGGCTGTGTCTGACCTTGTCCTGGATTGAGTCTAGTCCTGTCCTTGGACTGTATCTAGTCCTGGTCTTGGGCTGTGTCTGACCTTGTCCTGTATCTAGTCCTGTCTTGGACTGTATCTAGTCCTGTATTGGGCCGTGTCTAGACCTATTCTTGGGCTGTCTCTGACCCTGTCCTAGATTGTGTCTAGTCCTGTCTTGGACTGTATCTAGTCCTGTATTGGCCTGGTGTAGCCTGCTTTTGGGCCGTGTCTAGACCTATCCTTGGGCTGTGTCTGACCTTGTCCTGTATTGTGTCTAGTCCTGTCTTGGGCTGTATCTAGTTCTGACCTAGGGCTCTGTTTAGCCTGGTCTTTGGATGCTTCTTAGTCTTGTCTTGGGCTCCGTATACTCCTGATCTAATATTATCTATAGTCAGAGTGTTTTGAGCATGCATTATCCCTAGCCTCACACAGCGGGGACTCAGTAGTCAGCACTGCTACATCTGTCAGACCCCATAGGAATGTTATTATCCATATTCTGCACCGATTCTATGCTGACGGCTTAAAGTGACAGAGCAGACTTTCATATAACCTTCATGGAGTGCATCTGTCAGGGGTTTGTGTGATGCTGCGGTGCCACACGTGTCTCATTCAGTCCATTCTTTGTTACACACACACACACACACACACACACACACACACACACACACACACACACACACACACACACACACACACACATATATATATATATATATATACACATACTGTACATATCATGGAGGCTTCAGACCCGGGAGGTCAATTATTACCATCTCCCAGTACATGCTCGGCGTTCTACCTCCCAGAGGACACAATCCGCAGCAGAACCATCACCCAATTATATCGACAACCCAGCAGGAGCCACAATTATTATTATTTCTTTCTAGTCACGTCCAATGTAAGCATTATAAAAAAAGTATTTGCCCCCTTCCAGAATCATTATTTATGAGTGTAAATGTACTTCAGTACTTTCCTCCTGTATTTGTAGTGCAGAAGTCTCGCCCCTGGCAATTGGGGGTAGCTGGTTCCATAGATCCAAAAAGCCCCAAGATGTCTCCGTAGGATAGAGGCAGGGTCTTCAGTATGGCACCTGTGAACCGAGTAGGGTCCAGTACGTAGACAATGGGGCTGAGCCACAGAACTACCATTGGAGAGGCTAGACAATGTTGCAGACAGAAAAATGGAAAAGAGTCCATGTTGCTAGTTGGGATGGGTACAGCACAGATCCAGTTGTGAACCCTCAACAACATGGAAGACGTCATCTTATCAAGAGACTGAGTTGGCCTGGAACCTGGAGGACAAACCTGGGTTTGTCCTTGTAACGTAAGAGACCAGCTTGTAGGCCGTGGGTTGAAGACCAGAGGCAAAGACAGCAGAGACACTGCACTTATTTGGAAATCCCTGGGTGGAAGTGGTGATCCTGACACCGCCAAAAACGGCCTATAGAGTCACCTGTAGGGGTGGGATGAAGCCGCTTCTCCCCAGTTCTGTTGATCTACTTGTTAAATATTTGGCAGGTTTGCAAAGACAGTGATAAAAGGTTCCACCGATGTGATTCTGAGCCTCCGGTAGAGCAGGAAGCCATAGGCCTCCTGCCCTACCACTCTGATATATAGGTTAAAAGTACCCTGCGGTCTACAAGGTGTGAGGAAAACAGACAAGTTATGTGTCCTGGTGCAGGTGGTGGAATAATCACTGCCTGGTGTCCCCCGTGTCGGGCCACTCATGTCCTCTCAGAACTCCTGGTACCTTGTATGTGGCTCACAATCTGGAAGAAGAAGCAGCGTCACCGCGGGATGGCGGAGCTGAGTATAATATTCACACATCGGGGGGGTTATAATAAGGGGACATTGTGGGGGATTATATTATTGGGGGAATCAGGTTACATTACAGGAGGGTATAAAAACATGGTGGCAGCAGGCGACATTGATGGTCTTAGAGCACATTGGGGGGATTGGTTATATCATGGGGGTATCAGGGGATATTGGGGGAATATTAATACAAAGAGACACCATTTATATCAGGCTATAGTCATACTACCTTCTTTCTATCTTGAAACACTATGCTAAAAAAGCGCAATGCCACAAAAAATGTTTAACAAAAATATATCAGACTTTATTTAAATACATGTTAAAACATATATAAGAAAAGAGATAATGAGGTGGTACAACCATACAAAAAATGGAGGCCCAATTGAGATAATACTATATATTAGTAAGTAAATGACACTCTCATTGCATACATATAAGGATATATACAACATCCATAATTTTTAGAGTGCAAATACAACATAGAATTATCATAGTACAAAAATATTAATTATCTATGGGAAGACCTCCATATAGTAAACGCACCCCAGGGACCTCCAAACAAGGACACAGGTCGCAGCATGGGCATGTTATACTGTATGGGGGAGCACTGCTGGGCATGTTATACTGTATGGGGGAGCACTGCTGGGCATGAAATACTGTGTGTGGGGGGACGGGACACTGCTGGGCATGTAATACTGTGGGGGGGGGGCACTGCTGAGCATGAAATACTGTGCACGCCACTGCCCTCCCCCTTAGATGCAGCAGTACCCCCAAAGATCTCCTGCTCCCCCTTAAATGCCAGAAACACCCAAAGAACCCTGTCTCCCTCCATGCCAACGACTCCTATGCCACCCTAAACATCAATCCAATCCCCCAGACCCTCCGGGATACAGTCCCATATAAAACATCACTCCCTTTTCAGCCTCATCCAACATGCAGTCCCGTGTAACTACATAATTCACCCCCCCAGCCTTACCCAACGTGCAGCTCCATGTAACTAACTCACTCCCCCCTCAGCCTCATCCAACGTGCAGCCCCATGTAACTACATCACTCTCCCTCAGCCTCATCCAACGTGCAGTCCCATGTAACTACATCACTCCCCCCTCAGCCTCATCCAACATGCAGCCCCATGTAACTACATCACTCCCCCTCAGCCTCATCCAACGTGCAGTCCCATGTAACTACATCACTCCCCCTCAGCCTCATCCAACGCGCAGTCCCATGTAACTACATCACTCCTTCCCTCAGCCTCATCCAACGTGCAGTCCCATGTAACTACATCACTCCCCCCTCAGCCTCATCCAACGTGCAGTCCCATGTAACTACATCACTCCCCCCTCAGCCTAATATAACGTGCAGTCCTATGTAACTACATCACTCTCTCCCCTCAGCCTCATCCAACGTGCAGTCCCATGCAACTACATCAATCCTTCCCTCAGCCTCATCCAACATGCAGTCCCATGTAACTACATCACTCCTTACCTCAGCCTCATCCAACATGCAGTCCCATGTAACTACATCACTCCTTACCTCAGCCTCATCCAACATGCAGTCCCATGAAACTACATCAATCCTTCCCTCAGCCTCATCCAACATGCAGTCCCATGTAACTACATCACTCCCCCTCAGCCTCATCAACGTGCAGTCCCATGTAACTACATCACTCCTTACCTCAGCCTCATTGAACGTGCAGTCCCATGTAACTACATCACTCCTTACCTCAGCCTCATCCAACATGCCGTCTCATGTAAAACAAACCTGTCTCTCCCCTTCCATCCTCCATTACCACGCTACAATCCCCTCTGCTTTCTGTTCTCCAGCTCCATGTGCTCGGTTCCGGCTTCCTCTACACAGCACAGAGCAGTGATGGCCGAAACTCCGCCCTCCTCTGAGAGGCCCCGCCCCTTCCTTTGACATCATACATACCAGGAGCAACTCCACTCTAGTCACGACCCTAAAGGAAGGGACCTGTGTGTTTCTTACTTTCACTTTGCCAGCAGCTTCCTCTCCTCCTCGGGGAACCTTTGCAGGGTGCAGATGGCAGGAGCTATCACTATAGCAGGCAGAGACCTGAGCGATTAAGCTCCACCCCCTGGGTTTCCTGCACCCCTCTCAAGGGGAGTGTCCTTATGCCTCAGCTCTAGCAGAGCACTGAAAGGACGCTCCGACTTCATTTAACTCTTGCAGGTCCTGTGCTGCTGGCGTGCCAGTGAAATATGGCAGGAGTGCCACTCTTGGCACGTGTGCCAGGGGTTGCTGACCTCTGCTGTAGGGGGTAATATGAATTTTGTGGCTTGCTATGGTCCAAAGTGTGTGAGATTGCAGAGATAGTGATGTGAGTTTGGGTTTTGTGGGGGTCCTGGGAAAAACGTATGTGCGCTATTGTGACGAAAAGTAGAGTATTGCGCAATCAAGTGTAGTAACTATGTTTGTGGAAAATTTCAGCCAAATCGGTAGAGCGGTTTTTGCGTGATTGACCGCCAAACATCCGAACATCCAAAGTCACAAACTCACAAACATTTCACATTTATAATATTAATAGGATATATATATATATATATAGGCACTGCAGAGAGGTGTGGAACCATAGGAAACAGGAACACAGAATACCACTCCTTTAGGGGGTTAAAGAGGACCTTTCTCCACCTCTACCAATTCCAGTTCTTAGTATCTGTTAATAGCCACTGCTCCACAGATTCCAGCACAGTTGGAATTCTCTCTCTATCCCCACCTTTCCAGTACAACAAGTGCAGTTAGTTTTGGTGCCTGATATGCTATTCTCTGTAATGTCGGGTGGGTAATATCAGGCAGGGGTATGTGTTTCAGAGCCCCAATCAGTGGCAGCGATCAGAGTCGCAAGCCTTGTCTGCTCCTGCCTGACTCCGCCCTCCTGACAGTACAGACCTAAATAGTATATCAGGAACCAACACTAACAGCAGTGATTGCTCAGGAATGGTGGGGGGCTAGAGAAAAATTTCCAACTGTGACACAATCAGCGGAGCATCGACTATTAATTGATGTAAAAAGCTGGACATCTCGGTGATGCTGAATGGTCTTCTTTGCTTAACCTTGACCATGCCTTCTGCCTAGGACAGAAAACATAGGGGAAAGCATGCAGAAGCGACAAATGAAGAGTCAAGGAGGTACTGACTGGAGCACAGAGGGAGGTACAAAGAGGTGAAGGGACAGGAGGAAAAGAGTTCGACATACAGTTAGGGCCAGAAATATTTGGACAGTGACACAAGTTTTGTTATTTTAGCTGTTTACTAAAACATGTTCAGAAATACAATTATATATATAATATGGGCTGAAAGTGCACACTCCCAGCTGCAATATGAGAGTTTCCACATCCAAATCGGAGAAAGGGTTTAGGAATCATAGCTCTGTAATTCATAGCCTCCTCTTTTTCAAGGGACCAAAAGTAATTGGACAATGGACTCTAAGGGCTGCAATTAACTCTGAAGGCGTCTCCCTCGTAAACCTGTAATCAATGAAGTAGTTAAAAGGTCTGGGGTTGATTCCAGGTGTGTGGTTTTGCATTTGGAAGCTGTTGCTGTGACCAGACAACATGCGGTCAAAGGAACTCTCAATTGAGGTGAAGCAGAACATCCTGAGGCTGAAAAAAAAGAAAAAATCCATCAGAGAGATAGCAGACATGCTTGGAGTAGCAAAATCAACAGTCGGGTACATTCTAAGAAAAAAGGAATTGACTGGTGAGCTTGTGAACTCAAAAAGGCCTGGGCGTCCACGGATGACAACAGTGGTGGATGATCGCCGCATACTTTCTTTGGTCAAGAAGAACCCGTTCACAACATCAACTGAAGTCCAGAACACTCTCAGTGAAGTAGGTGTATCTGTCTCTAAGTCAACAGTAAAGAGAAGACTCCATGAAAGTAAATACAAAGGGTTCACATCTAGATGCAAACCATTCATCAATTCCAAAAATAGACAGGCCAGAGTTAAATTTGCTGAAAAACACCTCAAGAAGCCAGCTCAGTTCTGGAAAAGTATTCTATGGACAGATGAGACAAAGATCAACCTGTACCAGAATGATGGGAAGAAAAAAGTTTGGAGAAGAAAGGGAACGGTACATGATCCAAGGCACACCACATCCTCTGTAAAACATGGTGGAGGCAACGTGATGGCATGGGCATGCATGGCTTTCAATGGCACTGGGTCACTTGTGTTTATTGATGACATAACAGCAGACAAGAGTAGCCGGATGAATTCTGAAGTGTACCGGGATATACTTTCAGCCCAGATTCAGCCAAATGCTGCCAAGTTGATCGGACGGCGCTTCATAGTACAGATGGAGAATGACCCCAAGCATACAGCCAAAGCTACCCAGGAGTTCATGAGTGCAAAAAAGTGGAACATTCTGCAATGGCCAAGTCAATCACCAGATCTTAACCCAATTGAGCATGCATTTCACTTGCTCAAATCCAGACTTAAGGCGGAAAGACCCACAAACAAGCAAGACCTGAAGGCTGCGGCTGTAAAGGCCTGGCAAAGCATTAAGAAGGAGGAAACCCAGCGTTTGGTGATGTCCATGGGTTCCAGACTTAAGGCAGTGATTGCCTCCAAAGGATTCGCAACAAAATATTGAAAATAAAAATATTTTGTTTGGGTTATGTTTATTTGTCCAATTACTTTTGAGCTCCTAAAATGTGGAGTGTTTGTAAAGAAATGTGTACAATTCCTACATTTTCTATCAGATATTTTTGTTCAACCCTTCAAATTAAACGTTACAATCTGCACTTGAATTCTGTTGTAGAGGTTTCATTTCAAAACCAATGTGGTGGCATGCAGAGCCCAACTCGCGAAAATTGTGTCACTGTCCAAATATTTCTGGCCCTAACTGTACCTTCACATCGCAGGGGCCATAGAGGAAGCAAGAGGCATTTGTACTATAGGAAGGTAAGGAAGGGGGTGCACTTAATTTTTTGCAAAGTATTCCTCAGGAATACTATGGAGATGTTGCAGTTAGACGCAGTTACAAATCATTTTAGCGATTCTCCCTGCACAGAAATTTCTGCCTGAGCTGTGCATGGGCTAAACTGTTGAAAATGTCTCCGTTATAGAATGGGATTAGGAGTCCAGTGGGCGGTCCTATCCAGTCACTGACATCTATTTGTATAGACCCACTCATACAAAGATGTAGCTGCAGAGGTGGCGTGTCACTGTTAAAGGCAGAGAACCCCTTTAAATATCCGTTTACAGGAATGCATGGATTGTCTTAGCAGATATGTCACGTATTGTGCTCTTGGTGACGCTGTTCCTCATACAGTGACATCTGCGCCTACTTTCTGTAAATTAGTTACCGGATTAATAAAATAATACGCTGGCAAGAGTGTTACCCAATGTTACTCTACCGGTAATGTGCTGAATTTACGACTGTCATCATTCTCTCTGTTCAGGCAGAGCTGGACTTTATTGAAACCAGTTGGCGGAATTATTTATCTTACATTTACTTTGGCTGCCTATTAGGATGAATGGTTTACAGAACTTCCAGGAACCTGATTCGAAGTCAACACAGTTACCCTAACCCATCCATCCCAGTGTCAATTCCATATCTCGTAGGATCTGCTCGCCTCTTCACTCCCACTCGCTGCTGCTCTGTTTTATTTTAAAGAAGCCGTAACCCAAGTAATGGGCAAAACATCATTTGTCCCTGCCGGAGCTTATCCAGGGGACATGGCGAGAAGCGCGCTCTGCGGCTGAGTCAGTCTTAGAACAGATCTGGAGGAGTTCTTCTAGAGTGTTTAGACAACACACACACAGTTGCTAAGGAGAAAGCAATAAATGTTATATCAAGTAAGAAATACCTGCAGTTCGTTGTCACCGCCGGAATAACTATATATAGAGATCCGAGATCGGACCCGGCTACACCACGCGTTTCAAGAAGCAATGTTAATGGCATTCCTGTAGTGCAATGGATGACCTAACTTCAACTTTACCCTAGTGGGCTATGTAGGTGGGTTCACACATTGGTATCAGATTTATATTGGTGCCCTCACAGTGCTGCTGCAGGCTTGTTGTGTTTGCTTTGCAGAAGACTTGCACCACCCCATTTATGTTGTCATCTCACCACGACTGTGCCATTTTCCTTGGCTTTGGACCAGACACATTTTGGTTTTTTTGGTATTTGTGGTAATGACAGCTATAATTTTTTTTTTTTTTTTTTTTTTTTTTGGGGGGGGGGCTATTAAAATAATGCTTTGTTGCTTTGTATTCAGTGATATATTGGGCTTTTTTATGTAATTGTTTTGTTGACATTTTCTTTTAATATCCTTGAAAATGTTATTAAAAAAAAAAAAAGGGGGAAATGTGTCTATTTTCACATTTTGCAGAGTCCCCAGGCGGAGACCGGGCGCAGGTGTGAACCTAGCCTTACAGTAGTTTTCATTCAGGTGACACATAGTATTACAAACTACCCCCCTTCTCTGGAGAGAATGGCTGCCATTGACAGCTGACTCCCCGCTTCTGCAGCAAAACAATCTAGTACAGCTGCTTTTTCTGCAAGGACTATACCAAGATGGCTGGAGAAAAGCAGATGGGATATCCCTTCTTCATTAGACATCTAAGCAGGAGGTGTACAGTAGTCAGTGTCTCCTCAAGCCTGGTTCAGGAAAGGATTCAGCTGTGAAGTTATACTGACATATCCTGCCAGCAGTGTTTAGTCCCCTTATACAGATGAGGCTTAGCAGCTGGAGATGAGCGGGAACCAAGATCTGCTCATATTTTATGTGTGACAAGTCTGAGTTTTCAGAGGAGCTTTCACTGGACCTCATAGCCACAACTAGACCTATCAAGTTTTTGGCCGGGCCTAGCAACTATGCTTGGACCTACAGTCTGGGCATTGTAAATAATGTGTAGAACTTAAGAAAGAGATCCCACTTTGAAAGAAGAATAAAGAGAAACTGATAATCCAAGAACTAGTGCTTTCTGGCCCAGGGAGAACCATCTGTAAATGTTTTCTCCAACTCAGTGGTCTTCAGAGATTGTACCTCCATTCCAATTCCTCAATTGCTCTTTCAGATATCTAAGTTACTTGCAACTTTATCCATTGTTCCCTGGCTCCTTCAATCCTGCACCTCACCATCAAAGACATCCCAACCACCATCAAGCAGGAGACTTTACCAAAGGGTGGACCCCAGCTGAGGTCTACTACCACCATCATCTACACAGATCCCTTCTTCATTGCACCAGCCCTGAGGAATGCAAGAGGTTTTGGTAGAGAATGAAACCACCCTGGCCACCCACGTCTTAACCTTACGTTTACTCCAATCCTTTCCTCATTCCTGCTCTGGATTGCTGCACATATAGGGGTGGTGACTACCTCAATTTTTCCTACTTATATCCTGAGATATTGAAGGGCTTCTGTCCAAAGTCCGTGTTGCCAATTTACCTCTAATAGAAGAACATCACACATGTCCTATGTCTCTTTTCAGATGCAGTGCTGCAGGTTTGGGGTCCTTTGGTGGACCTTTCAAAGGTCCTTGAATAGCTTCTGAATAGCTCCTGCATACAGCTCCTGGAATAGATGTAAGCAGGACTGGAGGCCCCTCTCCTAGCTAATAATAAGGGGCTACATAAAACTTGGTGAGTGGTTTAGATGTCCATGGACCCCCCAGCAGCTGTCTAAATTGCCCCTATTATAATCCATCATTGAGTAGCAGTAACCTGATAAAGGGTAAAGGTTCTTTAATGCTGGCGCCCTGGACTTGCCTTTCCCAGTTGACCTAGCAGGCTCGGTGAGAGTGTTTCTTTAAGGATTAGCGTGTTTACCTGCTAAGCCCCCATCCCTTCATGCACGCTTCTGTCTGGATATCTCGGCTGTGTTTTTATCTGATGCCAGAATCTTGTCTGCAAGTCTGTGGACACTAGTCCTTCCATCTGCCTTGTCTAAACCATGTCCTAGTCTCTGTCTGCCATGTTTGGTTACAAGTCCTTTGGTCTGCTATGTCTGAACTATGTCCTAGTCTATCTGACTAACGCTAGTTCTCCTGTCTGTCCTATTTGGACTCTAATCCTTCTACCTGCATTGTCTGGCCCATGTCCTATCCTCTGCTTTCCCGTTTGGACACCAGTCCTAGTCCTGACCAGCCTGGTCAGCTGCTACTAAACCAGGACTATGTCAAGAGGTATCGGCGACCTGGCAGACAGCCCACAGCAAAGACCAGATCACCATATGGGGTTAAAGGGTGAAAACCGAGATGTCTTATTAGACAAAGACTTAGAAGTGACCCTTAGCCAAACTGGTTTGATATCACAATGGGTCCTCAATCTGCTGCCCATTACAGGTTCAGGTGGTGGGATTGTTTTCTCTTCCATTTTCTTTGAGATCTTGGTGTTTTTGGTTAACCAAGTAATTTCCTTGGCGCTTGTTCCAAAGATGAATAATTCATATTTATCTAGCACACGATTAAGAAAATAAACATCATCTTGAGAGATGAGTTTATAGAGAAGGCTTGGAAACCCGGGGATGGGAGCCAGGAAATGGTTGTGGCTTCCAGGAATATACAATGACTAAGCAATAATATCCAAAAACTCGGTAGTGCAATGCAAAGCAGGTGAGATCCATGTGTAGGAGATCGCTGTACGCGCGACAACCCATAAAACTCACATTATTTATCTGCATAGTGAAAACTATGAAAAGAAATAACATCCAAAAATATTGTTTTGGTCATCTTGTCATCTCATTGTTCGGTATTTCATCTGTTGGAGGTTGTAAAAGGTCTAAAGAGTCAGTTTTTGGACTATTTCAGGGTTTTCTAACCCTGCACATCCCCTTTAATCTGGTGAAGTGCTTCATTTGGACGCCGGGCTCAGCCTTGTTTCAGCAGGTAGTATTTCGTAGTCTATTGTAAACTTGGGCTTTCTTTTGTTTAGACCTTGCCATGTAACGTAAGCAGTGATAGAACAACGCAACGCGAACTCAGATATAATGGCCATTAATTGTTACTGGAATAGGCCGTATACTGCCGTGAATCATCCACTTTAGCATTGATGCCCTGCTACATATTTATGGCACTATTGAGGTGCACAAATTACTGAAGAAATAGATGTCGTGAGCGGAAGGATTTCACATCACAGATTCCTCTTCTATTTTGTTATTGAAAACTTTACTCAATCTGTTTTTAATCTGATTGGGTGACAATAAATATGACCGCCATGCCATGCCCTTTCCCCAAGATAGGCAAGCATAAGTAACAAAATATGTCCATGGTAAAGTTATTGGGCTGTTAAGGACACTTATTCCCTATGCACAGGTTAGGATATAAGTGTCCAGTTTCTGGGGGCCTGACCTCGAGCTTCCCCAGTGATGAGGAGATCAGGAAGTTAAAGTCCCGCTAAAGCCTCCTTATAAATGGAGCGCCAGTGTCCTTGTATGACTGGCGCTCCATTGACTTCTATTCACATACCAGATTCTATGTGATTTCCTCCACTCATCTGTTTCACTACGCTCCTGTTTTCCCTGTCTCCCCAACTTATGATCCCCAATGTAAAAGTCACATACTGGAGATGTGGTTCATAATCCCCAGGGCAATGTCTAGACAGGGGTGTGGACTTTAAAGCATGACCTGGACTTCACTTTAACCCAAGCAAGGAAGGTTTTCTGCAGGAGGATCCCAGGTCACGGGTCCTAGAATATTCAAGGATTTGTGGCAGTAGTTGTCCGGAACAAAACCAAGGATCAGAGCCAGGAGGGTGACCAGGAAGGGAAAGGCCAGAGGATGAAATGGGAGCAGAGCCATGAACAAAGTCAAGGAGTAGATCAACAAGTACCAGGCAAAGAATGCCAAGGGTAAGGCATTGGTAATATCCAAAGAACAAGGCTGGGGTCCAAGTCGATCAGGAGTCATAACCAGGAACAAATAGCTCTAGTAGAGTGATCCATAACAGTATGGCAGTATAAAACCCCTTTATATAGGTCTGACATCATGTTCGGGTATGGTTATCTTTATCACTTTGCAGCCAGAGTAGGAAAGCTGTGGCCCAATCCGGCAGGACCTTGTGAGAATAAAGGAGCTAGAGGAGTAGCCAAAGCAAGCCATTGGCGGGCGAGAGGTATAACTCCTGAGACCCAATGCAATATCTATATTGGGGCAACCCTTTATCTTGTGCCATTTAGAATAGTGGTATATTTCATGTGGCCTGCGGATCATTAGGGACCAGGAGCCACTGCTACTTCTATGCCAACTATTGCTACACCCCTGGCAGGGGCAGTGATAGGGACACTGCACTGGAACCAAGCAAGGTGACTTTTTTTGCAACCACACCTTGAGTACCAGAAGATCCTCTGGTGGACCCAACCTCTGATATAATTATGATCTAGCAGAAGACACCCAAATTTTAAGGTAAGTAACTATTTCCTATGGGTGTGGGAGAGCGGGCCCTCAGTGTGCCATTACATACCTCCAGCTTGTGCCGTTGTGTCTGGTTCCGCTCTTGCTAGACAATATCCAGGGAACAGTCATCAGGTCAGCTGAAGTCCTACATGAAATTGTGCCACGACCTCCATTCACACAGAGCAGTATTCCTGCAATATTAGTGATGAATCCTCCGATATATATATCCCAGTACACATTCAAGTATAAATATAGATGTTCCTATATTCATTTCAGGTCTGGGAGGTTTCGATCCCACTCACGGTTCATTCATGTACAGCGGATCAATACACATTTAGACACTTTTAAGGAAATGAAATATCAATGGATCGGAGTGAAAACCAGAGCAATGCCGGCTGAATGTTATTTATTCATTAGACTGGGCCAAAATAGGTTACTAGAGCTGAAAGGAATTAAAGAGCCGTCACATTGTGGAGAGAATGGCGCTGACGTCACGTACAGCCAGATTATCCCATGTACTTTTGTTCTAAAACCAATAACCGGCCCGAGCGCTCTAATGAGACTCCCCTAAGCTCTATTTCCTACAGATATGGCTAGAGCCGCAGTCAATGAAGAGGAAATGATTTCCGTCATTAAACTGAAGTTTCATATTCATTCAATTTTAATTTTTATTAGGAAAATCCAACGATGTTTGTTCTTGTTCACAGCGCCATGTTGTCAGTGATATTTCTGTACCAACTGATGCTAAAGACGTAGTAAAGGGGTTGGTTGGTGAACAGATTCAGGGATAAAGGAGGTCTATACAAGGAGTTCTTCCATGTGTGTCCCAGTCATGGACAGTTTTATCGAGGACCCTGTGTAACCAGCAGTAGTGTTCCCTTCTTCACTATGTTTAGACTGCTTTCCCTGGACTTCTAAAGCAATGAAAGCAGGGGTGAATGCAAAATTTTCCAAAGGTCTGTGGGCATTGATGGGGTGCCGAACGCCCTATACACACACAGTGTAATGCTTTCTTAGTGCCCCTAAACACTAGAATGCTCTCCACAATGCCCTCTCACAGTATAGGGTCTGCTAAGTGCCCACACACAGTATAATACCCCCCATTAGGCATTTTAGAGTTCCCATTTTAGAGCCCCCCTACAAAGTTTAATGCCCCCTTGTGGCCTCCACACAGTATAATGCCTCAGCTCAGACCCCACACAGTATAATGCCCCCAATAATGTATAATATCCCCTTCACAGTCCACACACAACGCAGTGCCCCAGGAGTGAGCAGTGAGTATGCTTCTGAATACTCGCCTCTCTTAGGAATTCCTCTGCCTTCTCTGCTCAGGCTACAGAGCTAACCACTGAGCCACCGTATTGTCCATGCTTCTAAATAATCGCCCCTTTTAGGAATCCCCCTGCTTTCTCTTCTCTGGCAGCAGTGCACGCTATGTCAAATCGACACCGGCGCCTGGAACAGAAGGGGAGTTGACAATCCTAAGTGTGGTATTTTAATATTCAGAAACATACTCCCCGCTCACTCCTTGGGCCCAGCTGATAGTAAGTGCTTCCACCAGAAGAGCATAATAACCATTGAGCTTCTGGACCCCTGATGATGATGATCATTTAGGAGACTAGGGCCAGCCAGGGTCAGCATGAGGTTGGTTTTAACTGTGAAATCGCCCTCTTGGGTATATCCCAGAGTGACAGAGGTCATTATAAATTATCTTGAGGTCTATGGCAATGGAAAGGTTATTTCTAAAGGGGAGCCCCACTGAACACTGGAAACCCCAGTGACACTAAAGACAGGGGGCATTTTACTCCCTTTGTCAATGCAACTGAATGCCGAAGTCCAGCACTCATCAGTCAGACCCTCTTCTCTGGTGCTCTGGGTGTTGGGGAAGTATATGTTGGCTTCACTGCACATCCATCAACATCAAACGCATGGACAGAAGAGCTCAGATGTACGACTATGGCTTTAATGGGGAAACCTGCATTTCCTACGAGTCTATTTCTTGGTAAGAATTGGGCCATTTTTTAAGACCCATCCATGACAGACAGCTTTACCAAAACTCTAAATATAGGGAACTTTTCCAACCCCAATTTTACTGTAAATCGTCAGGCTGTCACGTGCGTAGATTGTATTCACAAAACTGCTCACGGCACTGTCACTCGTCCAGAATATACCGCGACAAGAAGCGGCGCCATGACTCTGCAGTACCAGTTAAAGTGACAGTAGCATATAATAATACTGTGCAATAGTGAACCTTACAGCGAACACAAACACAAGGAGGATGAAGGTATATATATATATAACAGTGCACTAGACTATCCTGTCTGCAGACTTCACACTCTTAAGGGGGTTGTCCAAGAATCCGGTACCTGGACCCACGCTGATCATTTGATTCAGTTGTGGAAATCCGTATACAAAGTATAGTCAATCACTTAGAGTTCTATCCATTCCACACTGTATATGGCAGATTCACCATAGACTAGATACAGATCAGTGACGATTTGTTGGTCAGCTGCATTTCCCAAAGCAACCACATTGCTCAGTTCTATTAATAAAAGATGAGTAATTTGATGTGTGGCGTAGATATACCGAGTCTAATGAACCTATTCACATAATATTCACAGCACTTTATTGCCGGGTATTTCGGGCTGCTCAGATAATCTAATTCATTTACAGTCTTCTTACGTAATCATTTCATAAGAAGCGGCTTCTGGCAATAGGAATCTTAAGAAATAAATGATATCCCTTTAATAAATCTGTTGGAATTATTACCACGCAGGCCATGGAAACAACTAGAAAGGCTGATAGGACGACTCAAGGAATTGTTTCATATCAGAAGAAAAGAGAATTCCATTTGTCAATATTATAGACTCCATATTGTGCATAGTGACATACAATACGGCACTAAGGAGGTGTTGGATTGTAATGATGATATATGTAAGGGATTACAATAGTACAAAGGAAAAGGTTATTGGGGAAAATTGTACAATTGTGACGGCGGAGTCCCTAGGACCAATAAGTTGATCATGTTTCACAGTGGATCAAACCACCCTCTTTACCGGTAGCCCTTCTGGACCATCCAGGACTTGTTTTCCATGTGTACATGTCCTCCTATAATCACAGCTCCCAACACTTCCTAACAGAATGGCCCAGATGGTGGGAAATTTATTGAAACAACCATCCCCCTCTCGAGGTCTGTGAATTGGGGCGAAACGTCACTGAGTGCGTCACAGTGTCATGTTAATTTCTAAACAAGAGGTGCACTACCTATACGCAGCCTCTGAGAGGCTCTTTATCTGGCAAGAGGCTCTTTATGTGGCAAGACCCAGTGTTGAATCAGACCTGTATGCATTTACATATCTGAGACATAACTGCATGTCAAGTTTTGCAGTAATCCAACGTTTCTATCTGGGAGCGTTGTGTTTTCGGTCAAGGAGTGGACATTGTTGCCTTCTTATTAGCTGGAACCAATCCGGAAATTTAGTGATTTCTCTAAAGAAACAGGAAGTTTTGTCTATAAAGCTTGTGATCTTTGCATGTTTTACACACAATTTATAGCACAAAGAGAGGGCTAGAGATGAGAGAGGTGTGGATATAAAGACTGATGTGATAGGGACTATCCTGGACGTAGATGGTGCTGAAGAAGCCATTGAGAGAAGCCACTCCAACACCACAAGGCCTAAAGGACATGACTGAGTGTGCATCCGAGTTGGGGCTGGTTTTGCAACGGAATACACTTGGATGACACTTGGAATGATATCCGAGTACCGTTCTGTAAAGCTCTAACCTCTATGGGGCTTCCTACCCGTTCTGTTCCAATGACCCTGAGCAGGAGCGTGCATGGAGCCTAAGGAGGTACATCATACCATGTCATATGTGACTCCACAACATGTCAACTCAATCCCAAATAAACCTGAAACATAGAACCCAAATTCAGAGTCTGTAGCCCCCCCCCCCAATTACATTTACAGTCCTCATTTGCATATTAATTAAAAAAAAAATTGTACAGAAAATCTACATTGGAAATTGCAACAAAGCCCTACACAGTCAGGTTATAGAGATGAGCGTTTCGAATAGCACGCTCCCATTAGAATGAATTGACGCAGCCAGTGCGTAGGGGGTAAAGCGGCCAGACGTTGGCACAGGCTGTGTGCCGGCTGCATCCATTCATTCCTATGGGAGCGTGCTAGTCGAAACGGCCGTTTGGAATAGTACTCGCTCATCTCTAGTATTACTCCGTGTGTGTGGGAGTCCAGCCAAGGAGTTTGTATGTAAGAATACTTCCAGACATAGAAAGGTTAAGAGTTTATTTTTTATCAATTAATAAAATGAAGTGAATGAAGAAAAGAGAAACATAAATCCCATCAATATTTGGTGTGACCTTTGCCCTTTGCCTTCCATCAGTTCTTCTCGGTACTTTCAGACAGTTTTTGGCAGAACTGGGCAGGGAGGTTGTTCTCGCCGCCATCTTGGAGAACTAAGCCCAGATCTTCTGTGGCTGTAGACTTCCTCCAATCCGTCTGTCTCTTCATGTCATCCCAGACAGACTGGATGATGATGAGATCAGGGCTATAGCTGTGGTGGCCATATCATCACTTCCAGGACTCCTCCTCCAAAGGGCAAAGGTCACACCAAATATTGATGGGATTTACATTTCTCTTTTCTTTATTTACTTCATTTTGTTAATTGACAAAAATGAAGTATTAACCCTTCTATTTCTGAAAACATTCTTACTTGCCTAAGACTTTTGCACTGTATATTATACCTAAGTTGTTGCGTGGTTATCACTATACAGACACTTGTGGTATTTTGGGCACTGCATGTAAGTACTGTAGAGTTGTATAGTATGTGTGCTATTATTTGGCACTATTACGTGGGTCTGTATTGCGCCTCTAAGTGAACACGTCATGGCTGGATATGTGATATCACTGACTATTGACTCTCTATAGTGATATCTGATGCCGCGGCCGATCTTCTCTGAGACACAATAACTGACTGAGAATCTTCTCCAGGCAGATTTTTTTTTTGCAGTTTACCTGTCGTTTTATTGTATTTTTAGCACAGATACGTTTCAGGGCAGTGACACATACCAGATACCTAATTATAGAAGCCGTATACCTCCCAGAGACCACACACAGCGCTCCATATACATGCTGTTATTGTTTGCTCCAGAGCTGCCGCCTTGTCACATATATTATAGAAGAGGGTTCTGCAGCGTAGACAGCGGCACTGATGTCATGGAGGTCGATGTCAGAGACTTGTGAGGGCTCATTCACATCTGCGCCCGGGAGTCTGTTCTGCAGGTTTCTGTTTCCTGCACAAAATGGGCAGGAGACAGAAACCTGCCGGCATGTTCCAAGCCCATTCATTTGAATGGGCTTGAAAAGTCTTCGGCTGTGAGAGGTGGTGAGCGTTTTATGCTCTCCGCGGCGAAACCGTTATTTTTAAACCGGACACAGAGTCGGACATACAGTACTCTGTGTCTGGTTTAAAAAAACTGGTTTTGCCGCGGAGAGCATAAAACGCTCACCGGCGCTCACGGCCGGACTTGGCATAACAGGTTTCCGTCTTCTGCATGCTGGAGACAGAAACCTGAAAACGGAGTACAGGCGCAGATGTGAACGAGCACTGACACTAATAATTGGGAATATCTCCTCTTGTCCATATTATATTCCTTATTTATCTGCAGTTCTGCAAAACTATTGGAAATTTAAAGGGTTTGTCTGGGATAAATAGAAAATCTGTCCCTAAATTAAACCCCCTTCCCCCGCCTAACTTCTAATTGACATTAATTTTTTAAAAAAACTATATTTACCTATATACCTGGGGCGGTTACGTGACCGCCCAAGGCACATTTTCTGATGATCCGGTGATATTCCGTTTCCGCATTTCCAGAAAGGAAGCATCACCAAATCTTCTCCGCCCCATCCATAGAATACTTAGCCATCTTCATTCTTCTGGCACGTCCACCGCTTCTGCCACCTGTGCAATAAAGCTTTATTGTACAGTCAGCAGCAGAAGTGAAGAGCGCATACCACGTGTGTGCAAGAAGTCTAAACAAGAAGATGCCGCCGGGACCAAAGACGATGATCTCCAGGACACAGAAGACAGGTAAGTATGATTGCAGGGGGGATTGAGGCTGAGTGAGGTAGGTAGGGCTACTAGTCCACAGGCGAGACCCAAAGAAAGCCAGAAGTCACTCAAAACACTGCTAAAGGTATTTTAGTGAAATTATTAACCCATTAATAGCACTAATATACTTTTTTTTTTTTTTTTTAAAGTTTTTTTGCCTGGAAAATCCCTTTACGTCTGGATTAAAGGAATTTTGCTATATCTACTATATTACAAATAGATAGTCATAGGTGTGTCATGTCTTCAGAATAGACAATTTAGAAGAAGAAGAGCAGATGGTATGGCCTCCACAAAGGCCTGAGCTGGCTATATAGGAATTATTTCATCAGATGGGACAAGCCTTTAAAGAGGACCTTTCACCATCTTCAACAACTCCAATATCTTGCATCTTTCAATAGCTTCCACTCCTCTGATTCCAGCACAATTGGAATTTACTCTTTAGCTCCCACCGTTCCTGAGCAAAAAGTGCAGGTAGTTTAGGTGCTTGATGTGCCATTTAACCTCTGTAATGTCAGAAGGGGGGGTTCAGGTAGGGGGTGTGATTCAGAGCTCCAATCAGAGGCAGCCAGTGTCAGAGCTCAGAGTCACACCCCTTGTCTGCTCCTGCCTGACCCCGCCCTCCTGACAGTACGGAGACTAAATAGTACTGTATATCAGGCACCAAAACTAACAGCACTGATTGCTCAGGAATGGTGGGGGCTAGAGAAAAAATTCCAACTGTGCCAGAATCAGTGTATCGGCGCCTAGTAAATGGTGTAAAGAGCTGGACTTATTGGAGGTAGTGAAAGGTCCTCATTAACCCACCAGTATCTTACAAAATGTGTGATTTTCCCTATATACAGTATATAGCGATTGTTTTACACCCATGCTGACAACCTGCCACCCATCGGGGAGTAACGTGTTTAGAGACTGCTCAATTTGCTGTAAAATTAAACAAACCATTCTAAATATTTAGGTGCAGATTCCCATCAACTCATAAACGAGATGCCAGTGTAGATAAGGGTCACAGCGTATGGAAAATCCCCCGAGACCTGGTATTTCATGAATCATATGGAGCAATAAAATGGCTCATCTTCTCTGTATACGAGGCTGTGTATGCGACTGACGTCATTGATGATAATAGCGATGACTCTTACTTCTTTTAGGATCATTACATTAGGATGTCAGGGCCTGGGTCGTCTTATTTGGCAGGTTATGTCTTTCCTTTTCTTAGCACTACTACAATGACCCCAATATATGTAGAATAGCCCAGGCCCCATAGCAAAAACCAGACTGTCCGTTATGGTGCTGTATTTTGTCTCCCAGGACCTTCTTCCCCTCCATTCCCTCTCCATGACCCTTGAGACAATTTTATACTCCTCATAGGATCTTGTACAAATTGTCACTTCCTCATAGTCAAAAAGATGGTTCCAAACAACATTGGGCCCCTTCCCTTTAACCCCTATATAGAGTTGAGCCGATCTTGAGATTTCAGGATCGATTTTAATATCCGATTTCAGATCATTTTCTAGCCGATCCCGATTGGGAAATTTGCTCAATCGCTGATCGGTATCCGATTTTTCCCGATCCCAATTGCTCAAACCCTAGTCAATGCTTCTCTACGGGAAAAGTCACTTTTAGGGTTGAGCCGATCTTGAGATTTCAAAATCCGATTTCCGATCATTTTCCAGCCGATCCCAATCATGAAGTTTGCTCGATCGCCGATCGGGATCCGATCTTTTCCGAACCCGATCGCTCAACCCTACACCTTTACTCAGTAGCATTTTTCATTTTTGTATTTTTATTTCTTACTCCCCGCCTTCCAAAAAATCCAAAACTTTTAAATATTTTCACTTCAGAGTCATATGGGGGTTATTGTTTGCAGGACAAATCGTACTTTGTAATGGCACCTTTTAATATTCTCTATGGGTCACCACTTGCCACATTCTGCCACCAATACATATTAATGTCCTTTCTACTGTTTGTAGCACAGATATCCTCCACACGTATGAGACATCTAGAAAGATTAATTTCTTAAGAAATCAGTTTCTTAAATCACAATTCTTCATGAGAAGAAAGACAAATGTTACAGTATTGGCGGACTGGCCATAGACTATGTATTATGAGATAAAACAGAGAGACAGGTAGCATGGTGTGAGCAAGTACAGGGAGTCCCAGCGAGAGGGGTTGCCTTTCTTCTGTGACTCATGTGGGGTCTTAAGGCTGCGCTGTATAATATCTCCATGTCATACTAATGGTCGCACATGTATTACCGCTATTCTCATGTAGGCTAATGGCTGTAATTGGACAAGGTTCATCACCAACCCAAACCTATAAACAAGATGTCAGCTTCTACAGGGAATCCACATTGACTAAGATGTGAGGATGGGTGGAATCTTCCAAGAATGGAAGTTAGAAGCTGCAATTCGGAGGAGCTGAGTTGATCTACCTAAACTGGATCTATAAATTTAACTCCATAGATCTTTGAATAGATGCCACTTTACTGATTCCAGCACAGTTGGAATTTTGTCTATAGCCCCCACCATTCTTGAGAAATAATTTTTGTTAATTTCAGCACAATGATGCCCTCTAGTGTCAGGTGGGCGGTCTCAGAATGTCTCCTCCAGCCCAGAACCACCCACCTGACAGTAGAGAGACTAATTAGCATATTTGAATGGAATCGATAGAGAGGCCCTTATTGGAGGATGCCAAGAGTTGGAATTGGTGAGCCACCGGTGAAGCCACTGATTGGCGGTGAAGGCACAACATGCACCTAAATGGACAGTGGTAGTGGACACCGGAGCACTGGGGACAGGTGAGTATAGGGTTTTTTTTATGTTTCACCTCCCCAGGCCTCCTCTGTGGTTTGTCCAAATCCAGAACAACCCCTTTAACATGAGCATGAGTCCAACCTAGAATGTACTTTCTCCCATCAGGTGCTTCATGGGCTGCCATTTTGGTATGCGGGCTCTTGGCAGTAAGCAAATAAACTGATTGTGGATTAGAAAAACATGGCTGCTTACACAGTAAGTAAGCGGCCATTTTCTTGTGGTCATGCGCAATCGGCTCTGCCCTAGGCCCGAAGCCTAGAAGTTTGACTGCCTGCGCCGGAAGAAGATGCGTGAAGAAGCTGTTCCTGAAGAAGATGGAGGCGGCGCTGGAGAGTCTCTTGCAGCATTGGCGACGCCCCCAGTGCTGCGAGAGAACTCATTTGCATAGCGACGAAAACCGGGATTTATACCGAATGGCAGCGCGGAGAAGACATCTAAAGGTAGGAGAAGAATAGCCTTTCTTAAGGCTATTCCTACGTGTCAACGAGAAAAAAATGTGATTTTAATGGTAGAATCCCTTTAATGAAGACATGCCCCTTTCCTGTTACTTCTCCTCACATGTCTCTTACAATAAATACTTACATCCCTCATTATATTACAATTCTGGAGCATCTTTTATAAAACTCTTCAATGTAATGTTCCTCTGTTATTCCTCCCAGAAATTTCTGAATATAATGATGAGTGGATATTACCATTCTGCACCTACATAGTCAACAACTGATACACAGAGAATGGAACAGGAAGCAGACAGCACTGTTCTCTGTGTAGTGGCCAGACCTGGTACTGCAAATCAGCTGCTATTCACCAGAAAGGGATCTAATCTGCAGTGACCCACTTCTACCACTACACAGAGAACAGCGCTGTCTGCTTCCTGCTCCATTCTCTGTGTATCAGCTATTGAGAACAGCTAATCGATGGGGATGTCAGGTGTCAGACCCCATAAATCTGATATTAGTGGCCTATCTGTAGAATTGGTCATCAATATTTTTAGCCTGGAAAACCCCTTTGATTGCACATTTCCTTTATTGCAGGCGTTGCATTCCTTGGTAGGCACACCCTATTGCAGAGCGCAGACGTGGTGCCCGTGCACAGTGGCGGCCTTCTTTTATAGTCTGGGAGAGGAAAGTTATAGGGCAGTTAGAATAAATATGATCCTTTCCCCCCTTCCTGCTGCCGTTCTCATCCCCGGCTCTGCTGCCTCTCTTGGACACATGAAGTAAATATAGACTAATAGTGTATTTTTGTCAGAAGGATTATGGCTGCTTCTCCAATGCTGCTTGTGTAGGGCTGGTGCCAGGTTTACCGAGGGCAGTATAATCTTGGCTGCGATGACCTAAATGGGGATTGAAGAACTAGGGGCACAAAGTACAGTTACAATTTGTAGATGAAGTTGTAGTGGTGTAACAAGTGTCCTGAAGGGGGCTCCACTCCGGAATTACCATTATAATTGGGGAGGGGGTTCAGAAATGAGTGTGTTTATTTGCATGGTCTTTGCTTCTCTGTTATTTGTTCCTTGTTTGATATGCTGCTGCTATGGAGGAAATGTACTGCTACTAAGAGAAAGATGTGCGTCGGCCATGGGGTCAGACGGGATACGATGTCTCATTAAAGATACCTTACCATACAGTATATAGGGACTTATTAGACTATGCATGCCCTGCTAGGAATTCTGGGAAAAAATATGCAAATAAGTTTGAATTGACAGAACGGGGGGAACTTATTCTAGCGCCACCTATTGGAAGCTAGCTCTCTATAGATCAAGACCTGGATTTCCTGAACCCAAGTGGCATAATCTGGGTACAAAGCCAGAATACCTCTTCCAGATGTAAGAAGGACCCATTGGAGACAGCTGTGTCGAGGTTATTGACTCTCATCAGTGCAAAGATGGCGCTAGAGCAAATTCCCCATTTCTACCAAAGACTTATTTGCTACTGCTGTGGAAGAGAGGTGATGCTTCTGTGGTAGTCTGTGCTGCCACTAAAGCCAGTTATCAGTGGGTATAAAGATTTAGGGATCTGACTCTAGCTCTGCAGAACATGGCACTTGGCCTGATTTCCACATTTTTGGATTTGTTGGGCTTTTGAATAAACTTTCAAGTAGTTTTGGTCACTTTCCAAGTTGCTCAATATAATGGATTAAAGATGCCCAAAATGTTTTGCCCTCCAGCATCACAAATGTCATCGGAGAAAAAATACCGTACGGTCAGGAATGTACAGTACACCGCGGGGACCTTCGTCACTGAATTAATACGGGATATTTGGCTTCTTTGCATATTATTACGCCAGCAATATTAAAGTACTCTCATACTTAACTTTGACTCATCATCTTCACGCTGTAGAAACAGACATTGTATTCGGGGCTGGATTTTCCACCGTGATGCAACCCTGTGAATTATCTGAAGTGCTTGGTTGTAGTTAGCCAAATATTCCAAACGCAAAGGGATAAAGTGGAAACTAGGATTATGTGGTCCTTGAAAGACCACAGGGGAAGAGGTGAGGATCCTGGGCCATAAATGCAAAATCTGTAACAGGCCTCTTAACTTACATGGCAGAGGGAGCTTTGGGCCTCCTTAAGCACCAGAACCTACCTGAGTGCATCTGCTACCTCTGTGACCTCTTTGGCTAAGACACACTCCTCAACATCAAAACTGTGACACCAGCAAGGACAAGCTGTAAGGTTATGCAAAATTGACAAGGAAGTCGGTTTCAAGAAGTCGGTATTGTTCAATGTTACATGTCCAAGTGGTTGGGAGAACAACGATGAACTGCAATGACAATAAGAAGTGCGTGTAGTCAAAACTCTGTACAGATGGATCATATGATTGGGATAATGGTATGTCCTGATCCATTCTGTACGGCAAGTCAAATTGGACATCACATCCCAAGCCTAGGGTGGCAAACTGTGTCAACACAAACCAGAAGAAGGCATTTGTATGACATTGAGCTACGAGACAGACGTCCAGCTACAGGCGTAACATTGTCCTCACACCACTGCACTCAAATGCTATCGTGGTACATAGCGAGACGGTAATGGAGGATGAAATGGAGGTCTACCATCTTAAGTATTCAGTTCCACTTTTCTCTGGGATGCAATGATAACTGAAATTGAGATCACAGGCCAAGGCCATGAAGAGGCCATCACAGTGGTCCTACTCTCAGGATTATGGTGTATGGGTGGCATGACATAGGGCAGCTGGACCCTCCTAATCTTCATTTCAGGAACACCAACAGCTCAGCGCTGCATACATTTGGTTATGGTAACAGTGGTACGGCCATTTCTCTAAGGAGCTGTTTGTCAACAGGATACCACCATACCACATGTTGCTTGTGCTACTTTGAGCAGCCTGTGTGGTCTAAACATGGTACCATGACCTGACCTGCACTTGTCTTCCATTGGTCATGTCTGGAACATCAGTGGTCAGCAATTGCAACGGGAGCTGCAGTGACCATTCTTGAGGATTTGTGTGTCCCAGTAAATGCATAAAATTCTCTAGACAACCATTAACAACTTAATTGATAACATGCCAAGCGTGTACATGTGAGCATTTCTGCGTGTGGCTATCATACTGGAGATGTCTTGAATATTTTGTTTCCATTTTTATACTATTTGCATATCATTAACACGTTTATCCATCCTATGATTTCCATAATTCCAAGACTATTCTGGATTTCTAAATATGCCTCAGTTATTGGAGCCCAAATTTCATGAAAATCAACATTTTATTCATATGCAAATGAGGGGGAAAATGCCCTGTCCAGGAAATTGGAGCCAAGACCAAAACCCAGGCAAGCTAAGGCCTATTTGGAAACAGTAGGATCACCTCTACAAGGGACTGGGGTTAGGCTTATAAGCAATTTACTGCTGATAGACTCCCTTTAAGAAGTAATATATCTTACAACTTGGCGCCATGACCGATCATGAGGCCTTCACGATTCTTGATGCCATGTTCAGTTTCTGGATCCACTTAGAATATACTTGGTCCTATATAAGGTAAAATCTCCTCCGTATTCTCGCCTCAGCCCTCGCCCTTCAGTCCTTGCTCCTCTTATCCGTAGACAGGTGGTGTCTGATTTCGTCTCATTACGATTGATGAAATTAAGCTGGCAGTGATGCAACTATTCTTTTATAAGCAAAGGAAAGCTTTACGCCAGATTAACCCGCAGGATATGAAATGCCAAGCGCATCTTATGTATGACCTGCAAATTCTGCTTTTTGCCAGTCCTTAAATTCCTCTTCTCTTTTCTTTCCTGAAATAGAATGCGTGATTATCTGGATTTCATTTTTAAAGGTGAAGCTTCATTTCCAGGACGCCTTCTTTATCACTATGGTATGTTCCTGGGATTTCAAGAAGAATATCACGTAGATTGCAAATGGATCCGTTTCCAGTGGGGTATCCTATATAGCGATGGGTAGTAATATACATAAATATGGTGCAGATACTTGTGCATTTTAAAGGAACGCTGTACAAAACTGATTCCATGGGGAGAATAAAGACTGGAATTTTCTGCAATGATCTTCATATCTTCTGCAATGGCCACCATCTCTGGGCCCTGCGCCTGCACTGATACCTGCAGCATCTCATATATAGTGTGGAGCTTAAGCATTTTTTACATCAGTAATCTGCCATATATGATCATAAATCTGGCAGTGTCTATGGAACTATTCATGCTACACCCCTCACCATGCCGACCTTCAGAAAAGTCACAAGGACAGTGTGAAAAGAAAAAAAAATCACATTTTTGAGCAAAAGTCTGACTTGTGCAAAAAAAAAAAAAAAAAATTGTGACTTTTCATGTCTTGTATACCAGGCATAATAAAGATAATTTCACTTTAATGTGGAGCTGATTTGAAGCGTATTCTGCAGAGGCAAAGACCGAAGCAGGATGCTGAAAAAATCAGTGTCTTGCCCAATTTTGCTGTGGATTTCACAGCCTTGGCACGAAACAGTCCGCCAACTTGTCCCATTCATCTGAGCCAAATCAGCGAGTCAAATTCAAGGGGCAGAAGTCTGCATCAAGTTCCTCTTGACTTTCTGTCATGTGAACGGTCCCTATATCCCCTCTACTGTGTTCTTCCCAGTGCAAAGCCTGAGGCATAGTGCAAGGATTTTCTCTTTGGTACTCTCTTGGTATTACAGTGTCCCGGACCTTTCTCTTTATTCTCGGCCTTACACATTGCCAGTAGAGATGAGCGAACACTAAAATGTTCGAGGTTCGAAATTCGATTCGAACAGCCGCTCAATGTTCGTGTGTTCGAACGGGTTTCGAACCCCATTATAGTCTATGGGGAACAGATACTCGTTAAGGGGGAAACCCAAATCCGTGTCTGGAGGGTCACCAAGTCCACTATGACACCCCAGGAAATGATGCCAACACCTCTGGAATGACACTGGGACAGCAGGGGAAGCATGCCTGGGGGCATCTAACACACCAAAGACCCTCTATTACCCCAACATCACTGCCTAACAACTACACACTTTCCACATTCAAAAAAACCTCTATCAAAGTGGGAAAATACCTGGAAACCTTCTTTACTCCCCAAATGGATGGACACAAACCCCAATTTAAGCTCAACAAACAGTAACAACCACCCCTTTAAATCACGTTCCCCATGACAACCACAAATGGAATAGGCAATGGGAATTCCAAAAGCCCTCACCCTTAACTGTCATTTTGAGTGTGTGTGTGTGTGTGTGTGTGTGTGTGATGTGGTAAGACCTTCCAAAATTCACTTTTCTAGCCCTTAACATGAGCCCTTCCAAACAAAGTTACATGACCTTAAGCTGAGCTACCAGCAGAGATTGAGGCCCTTGGCATGAGTAGAGCCTTGCACCAGCAGTGTTTTTGGCACTTAGGGTGAGTTGAGCCTTGTACCAGCGTGTGTCCCTTAACATCAGGCGGGCCCTAAGTTCTGCGCTTTGCACAAAAGTTCCACATTAACTAGGCTGAATGGTACAAAGATTAGTAGGCCCGAGAACCAGGAACAGGTCTTGCAATGGCTGTCGGATAACGCTTAAAGCACATTGTCCACCAGCCAGTCAGCCTCTACCTCCTCTTACCCAACAGTCTTGTCCTCCTTCCACCCAAAATTCCCAATCTTCTCAGAACAATAACCCCAACTGTCCCTGCTCCCCAGAGCTGTTCTCCCTTCCTTTGACTGTACCGCAACCTGCCCCTCCATTTCGCGATTCCACGGACCTAACAGACGAGTATCTGTGTCCAGATGCTCAAACACTAGAGTCTCCTCCATTCCATCTCCGGTCGATTTGGTGGCGGATGACCAGCAACCCACCCTCATCGACGACGATGAGACGCAGTTGCTGTCAGGGCAGCCAGTTGACATGCGCATTGTGCAGGAGGAGGAGGCGAGACAGGAGTTGGAAGAGGAGGTGGTGGACGACGAGGACACCGACCCCACCTGGACAAGGCAGATGTCAAGCTGGGAAAGTAGTGTGGATGTTGAGGCAGGTGCAGCACCAAAAAGGGTAGCTAGAGGCAGAGACATGTCCAGAGGCAGAGGTCAGCTGCTTTGCCGAAGCCAGGCCAGACCCGGAATGTCCGAAGATGTTCCCTTTTGTACCCAGCCCAGAAAAACTCCCCCATCGAGGGCACGTTTCTTGAAGGTGTAGAGTTTTTTCAAGGAATGCGCCGAGGACAGATATAGTGTCGTCTACACAATTTGCCTCTCGAAATCGAGTAGGGGCCCTGAGAAGAGCAACCTGTCCACCACTTCAATGCACCGTCATTTGGAATCCAAGCAATGGAATCAGTGGCAGGCAGCAACGGCAGGACAAACGTCGCCCGCCGTTCATGCCACTGCCTCTGCTCACAGTGCTGGCGATGCACTCCAGAGGACGAGCCAGGACATCACTTCATCTGCCTCCGCCACTTTGTTGACTTCTCCCTCATCCTCCCCTGTTTCTGTCTTATCTCCTTCTCCTGCACCATCAAAGGCACCATCAGGCGCTTCTTTACAACAACCCACCATCTCTCAGACATTGGAGCGCCGGCAGAAATACACCGCTAACCACCCACCCACGCAAGCCTAGAACGCCAACATCGCTAAACTGCTGGCCCAGGAGAGGTTGGCGTTCCAGCTTGTTGAAACTCCCGCCTTCCCGGACCTGATGGCAACTGTGGCACCTCACTATGCCGTCCCTAGCCGTCTCAACTTCTCCCGGTGTGGCGTCCCCGCCTTGCACCAGCACGTGTCACTCAACATCAGGTGGGCCCTTAGTTCCGCGCTTTGCTGCAAGGTCCACTTGACCACCGACACTTGGACAAGCGCCTGTGGTCAGGGATGCTGCAGTGCTTATCTTTAATGACAGGCAGGGTGAATGTGGTGGAGTCTGTTCCCCGGGTGCAAACTGGGGTGGCCTATCTCCTCTCCCAGGCCAAAATTCATGGCAGGAGTAGACTGAAACCCTACGACGCTGCAACCTCCACCACAGCTACTAGCGGCAAACGCTAAAACACTGGTGTGGGGAGACGTCAGCAGGCGGTGCTGAAGCTCATCAGCTTGGGGGACAGACAGCACAGTGCCTCCGAGGTCAGGGATGCCATCCTGGCTGAGATGGCATTTTTTTTTCCCTGCTACACCTGGGGCCTGGCATTTTTACGCCTGTGATAATGGCTGGAACCTGGTAGCGGCTCTGGAGCTTGCCAGCCTCCAACACGTTCCATGTTTGGCCCACGTCTAACCTAGTGGTGCAAAGTTTTTTAAAAACATACCCAAATGTACCGAAGCTACTGTTGAAAATGCGGCGCTTGTGCGCCCACTTTTGCAAGTGCACAGGAGTCGCTGCTAGCCTAAAAACACTCTAGCAAGGCCTACATCTGTCCAAACACAGGCTGTTGTCCGTCATTCACACACGCTGAAACCCTACAATACCATATCTTGAGCAGGGTGTGTGAGCTGCACAGACCTTTGATGGAGTTCCATCTACAAAACCCAAGGGTTCCTCAAAGTCAGCAACCAAAGTTTCTGCACCATGAGTTTCCAGGGGTGGCAGAGTTATGGCTAGGGGAAGAGGCATGGATAGGGATGATGTCTAGGGGCAAAAGCAGTGTGGATGTGGAGGCAAGCTAAGCAGGAAAAACTGGGGGTACAAGCTAAGGCATGGACTGGGGTGATGTCTAGGGGCAAAAGCAGTGTGGATGTGGAGGCAAGCTAAGCAGGAAAAACTGGGGATACAAGCTAAGGCATGGACTGGGGTGATGTCTAGGGGCAAAAGCAGTGTGGATGTGGAGGCAAGCTAAGCAGGAAAAACTGGGGGTACAAGCTAAGGCATGGACTGGGGTGATGTCTAGGGGCAAAAGCAGTGTGGATGTGGAGGCAAGCTAAGCAGGAAAAACTGGGGGTACAAG
Source organism: Leptodactylus fuscus (assembly GCF_031893055.1). Lineage (NCBI taxonomy): Eukaryota > Metazoa > Chordata > Amphibia > Anura > Leptodactylidae > Leptodactylus > Leptodactylus fuscus. Next base: position 32,130,685 of record NC_134268.1, read on the forward strand.
CTAAGGCATGGACTGGGGTGATGTCTAGGGGCAAAAGCAGTGTGGATGTGGAGGCAAGCTAAGCAGGAAAAACTGGGGGTACAAGCTAAGGCATGGACTGGGGTGATGTCTAGGGGCAAAAGCAGTGTGGATGTGGAGGCAAGCAAAGCAGGGAAAATGGTGGCTAGAGGCAAAGGGATGTCCATAGGCAGCAAGGACAAAGATGCAAAACTCTCCCGTTTCAAGAATTTTCCTGACTTGTTTCCCCACAAAACATTCCTGGGAGGAGGGCTGAAACACCACCCTCCTCCTCCTCCGCTGTTAGATTTACCCCAGCTACGAGCTGAAAATGCTGCAACACTGGTGTGGGGAGACGTCAGCAGGCTGGGCTGAAGCTCATCAGCTTGGGAGACGGACAGCACACTGCCTCTGAGGTCAGGGATGCCATCCTGGATGAGATGGCAATTTGTTTATCCCCGCTGCCCCTGGGGCCAGGTTTTTTAGCTTGTTGGAGGGCTCTGGAGCTTGCCAGCCTCCAACACGTTCCATGCCTGGCCCACATGTTCAATGTAGTGGTGCAATGATTTTTAAAAACATACCCCAAATTAGCTGAGCTAAGGGTGAAAGTGCGGCACTTGGACACCCACTTTCCCAAGTCTACAGTACCTGGAGCTAGCCGCAATACACTCCAGCAAGGCCTACATCTGCCTGAAGCACCTACTGTTGTGCGAGGTCACCACACGCTCTAACCCTAGATACCGTATGTTCAGCAGGGTGTGTGAGCAGCAGAGACCTTTGATGGAGTACCAGCTACAAAACCCAAGGGTTCCTCAGAGTCAGCTCCCTCACTTTCTGCACCATGAGTTTCCATGGGTGGCAGACTTATGGCTAGAGGCACAGGCATGGATAGGGGTGATGTGTAGGGGCAAAAGCAGTGTGGATGTGGAGGCAAGCTAAGCAGCAAAAACTGGGGGTACAAGCAGCCGGTGACATCATCACTGACAAGCACAGCTGTCTGTCAGCTGACAGGCTGACTTTCACCAAAATGAACAGACAATGGATAGACTCATCATATACATGTCAGTTACATGACAAATTTAGTGCAATTTGCAAGTCCAAGATGGTTTGGAGATCTGCGGAGAGGAATCTCACCACCTCTTGCGGGTGCCATCATTTGGAAGGCAAGCCCTGGGCTCAGTGGGTGAGAGCAAGCGCAGGATAATCGTCGTTTGGCCTGGCGGCCACTGCCTCTTCCACTGTTGACAGGGCTGGCGCTGCAGTCCAGACCAGGAGCCAGGACACCTCCACATCTGCCTCTGACACTTTGGGGAGTTCACCCTTATCCTCACCTTTTCCTGCCATTTCTCCTTTTGCCCGCGCCATCATGCGCCTCTTCCCAGCAACTCCCCATCTCCCAAGCCTTTCATTTCATGCTAAAGTACAGCGCAACCCACCCACATGCCCAAGGCTTCAACGGCCTCATCTCAAGAAATCTGGCCCAGGAGATGTTGGAATCCCGGCTGGGGGACACTCTGCCCTTTTTGGGCAGAGTGTCTACTGCGCCACCGCACTGTGCCGTCCACACCAGCACTTTCCCCCAAACATGAGGCGGTCCCTAAATTCAGCGCTTAGCCCTAAAGTTCCATGTGACCAGTTACGAATGGACAAGTGCATGCGGACAGGGACGCTACCTTTCAATTTGGGCACAGTGGTTGAATGTAGTTGAGGCGTGGACCGGGTCGCAAAATGTGGTGGCCTGACTTGTCTCCCCACACAACATTCCTGGGAGGAGGGCTGAAACACCACCCTCCTCCGCTGTTAAATTGACCCCAGCTACGAGCTGGAAACGCTGCAACACTGGTGTGGGGAGACGTCAGCGGGCCGTGCTGAAGCTCATCAGCTTGGGGGCCAGACAGCACACTGCCTACAAAGTGAGTCATGCCATCCTCGATGAGACGGCAATGTGGTTTTTGCCACTGCACCTGGGCCCAGGCATGTTGTCATGTGTGATAATGGCCGTAACCTGGGATTGGCTCTGTAGCTTGGCAGCCTGCAACATATTCCATGCCTGGGCCACGTTTTTAACTCATTGCTGCTAATCTTTTGAAAAAGGTACCCCAATGTTCCTGAGCTACTGGTGAAAGTGTGGCGCTTGTGCGGATAGTTTTTAAAGTGTATAGTTGCCGCTGCTAGCCTCTATGCACTCCTACAACGCCTGTACCTGCTGGAACAACGGCTGTTGTGCGACGTCTCCACACTGCTGGCACTAAACATATCATGTGTTGAGCAGAGTGTGTGAGCAGCACAGACCTTTGATGTAGTTCCAACTCCAAAACCCTCGGGTTCGTCAAAGTCAACTCCCTCAGTTGCTCAACCATGAGTGGCCATGGGTGGCAGACTTATGTGAAATCCCATCCCATCCATTGCACTGGACACGAAACATTAGCATGCGCTCAGCACAACTTCGGATATGGCAGATGCGTTAAGCAGGGTGCAGGGTACAACACAGACCAGGCCCGAGCACCAGGAACAGGTGTTAGAAATACTGCAGCATCTGCCATTTCCTTCCAATTTTGGGGTTTTGGACCCGCCACCGACTTGTCTGGACCTAAGTGGGGATCATGAGACACAGTTGCCATCAAGGCAAGCTGTGGTCATGTGCGGTTTGCAGTAAGGGGGCAGTGCGCAATTGGAAGAGGAGTTGGTGGATGACGAGGCCACCGACCCCACATGGACAGGGGTGATGTCTAGGGGCTAAAGCAGTGTAGATGTAGAGGGAAGCTAAATCAACAAAAAACCTGGGTAGAAGCAAAGGCATAAACTGGGGTGATGTTTAGGGGTGAAAGCAGAGTAGATGTGGAGGGAAGCTAAGCAGCAAAAACAGTGGGTAGAAGCAAAGGCATGCAAAACTCTACCCTGTTGGAAGACTTATTCCTAGGTCTGGAACACGTTAATGGCCCCCCTGGACAAATTACTGCCACTCAGGGGCCTAGTGTCACCAGGAGGGACAAGTATAGGCGCATGTTGTGGGAATACCTGGCCGACACCAGCTCTGTCCTCTCCGATCCCTCTGTGCTCTACAGCCTAAACTTATTTTCTCATCTTTTTTTCTGAACTGCACATCTCTTGCCTGCTTCCTTTGGGATCTTAGAAATGGTGGTCCACTTCCACAGATGGTAACTTCAATAGACAGTGTAACGGGAGTAGCTGAGGGATCGCTGTCTTAACCACTTTTTGGCACAAAATTAACTTCCAAAGCCAAATATGGTGCAAGTATATGATGCAAGGACACCTACACACCTATCTCTGACACATTGGGGAGTTCACCCTCATGCGCCCTTTTGGCCTGCACCATCATGCGCCTCTTCCCAGCCACTCCACATTTCCCAAGCTTTTCATTGCAGGCAGAAGTACAATACAACCCACCCCCATGCCCAAGCCTGTAACAGCCTCATCGATAAACTGCTGGCCCTGGAGATGTTGGTGTTTGTTTATGCTTCTGGAGACCCAGGCCTTCCGTCAGCAGATGGCAGCTGGGGCACCTCCCTATGCTGGGCCTAGCCGTTACTACTTCTCTTGGTGTGCTGTCTCTGCCTTGCGCCTGCATGTGTCCCATAACATCAGTCGGGCCCAGAGCTCTGCGCTTTGCTGCAAGGTCCACTTGACCACCGACACATGGACAAGCGCCTGTGGTCAGGGATGCTGCAGTGCTTATCTTTAATGACAGGCAGGGTGAATGTGGTGGAGTCTGTTCCCCGGGTGCAAACTGGGGTGGCCTATCTCCTCTCCCAGGCCAAAATTCATGGCAGGAGTAGACTGAAACCCTACGAAGCTGCAACCTCCACCCCAGCTACTAGCGGAAAACACTGTAACACTGGCATGGGGAGATGTCAGTAGGCCGTGCTGAAACTGATCAGCTTGGGGGACAGACAGCACAGTGCCTCCGAGGTCAGGGATGCCATCCTGGCTGAGATGGCATTTTTTTTTCCCTGCTACACCTGGGGCCTGGCATTTTTGCGCCTGTGATAATGGCTGGAACCTGGTAGCAGATCTGGAGCTTGCCAGACTCAAACACGGTCCACGCATGGCCCACGTTTTCCAACTTGTTGGTGCCATGTTTCTTTGAAACCTACACCATTGTGCCTGATATACAGGTCAAAGTGGGGCCATTTTCGTAAGTGAGAACTAGCCTCTGCTAGGCAGAAAACATTCAGAGCACACTCCTCTCATCTTCGCACCGTTGGCTGGCGGAGGAAGACGAGGGGGTTGGAGTGGCATCTGATGTCCCTATCCCACACGAGGCTAGAGGGTGCACTTCAGTGCATCCCATTGCTTCACCACAAATGGTGTGAAGGGGAGTGGAAAATGGAGGAAATGGAGAGTGACCCTTACAGTTGGGGCCAGCAAAGGCATGCCAAGTAACACACTGGCACACATGGCTGACTTCATCTTGGGTTGCTTTTCAACACATATTTCACATCATGAAGAACAAATAATACTGGATTTTTTCAAGCCTCGAACCCCGGTCTAGGTCTAATGTCTGTTCCTTTCTTATATTAGGGGAGAGGGAAAAAAAATTACTTCAGTGATACGTTTAGCGTACATAGACTGACTATTAATGTGTATCCCACTTAGTGTTGTTAGGGTTACACACCGTCACAACCTGGCTAAAGCTTCTATAGCTGTTAATAAAGTCAACATAACTTTACGGTATCCAAAAAGACAGCTGGTACCGACAGAGAGCAAGACAAATGTCACCCAAAGCTGTGAGCTCTGAACACCCACAGTGACTTTGGCGTCATCATCATTATAAGGGAGCGGGTGGTAATAAATAACTTGGCAGTGCCTAAAACCCAAAAAGCTTATACAACTATATTTACATTAAGATACACAAATGAAACTTTTCAGTAGCATGTCATGAGACAAGCTGATAAGCTCTTCCTTTGTGCAGTGCTATTTGAAAGTTAAACGCTGCCTTTATTTTAATTCTGGAGAAGGTGCAGACATTAGATTTAGAACATGTTGTCTTCATTGTCCAAATCCTCTATATAGGTAACGTGTTTTTCGGGCCGAGCTGTCTGGGAACGAGCTGGTGCAGCACTGACAACCTGGGTGAATATGGCAAGAGCCTGAGATGTAGGGTGAATGAATCCCCAAATTATTTGTGGAATTCCCAGTGAGACAATGGCACTGTATACCAGTATTAAAAATTGTGGGTGCACATAACCCCCATATATTCTTTGAATTCCCAGTCAGACAATGGCACTATATACCAGTATTAAAAATTGTGGGTGCACATAACCCCCATATATTCTTTGAATTCCCAGTGAGACAATGGAACTGTATAGCAGTATTAAAAATTGTGGGTGCACGTAACCCCCATATATTCTTTGAATTCCCAGTCAGACAATGGCACTATATACCAGTAGTAAAAATTGTGGGTGCACATAACCCCAATATATTCTTTGAATTCCCAGTCAGACAATGGCACTGTATACCAGTATTAAAAATTGTGGGTGCACATAACCCCCATATATTCTTTGAATTCCCAGTCAGACAATGGCACTGTATACCAGTATTAAAAATTGTGGGTGCACATAACCCCCATATATTCTTTGAATTCCCAGTCAGACAATGGCACTGTATACCAGTATTAAAAATTGTGGGTGCACATAACCCCCATATATTCTTTGAATTCCCAGTCAGACAATGGCACTGTATACCAGTATTAAAAATTGTGGGTGCACATAACCCCCATATATTCTTTGAATTCCCAGTGAGACAAAGGAACTGTATAGCAGTATTAAAAATTGTGGGTGCACGTAACCCCCATATATTCTTTGAATTCCCAGTCAGACAATGGCACTGTATAGCAGTATTAAAAATTGTGGGTGCACGTAACCCCCATATATTCTTTGAATTCCCAGTCAGACAATGGCACTGTATACCAGTATTAAAAATTGTGGGTGCACATAACCCCCATATATTCTTTGAATTCCCAGTGAGACAATGGCACTGTATAGCAGTAGCAAAAATTGTGGGTGCACGTCACCCCAATATATTCTTTGAATTCCCAGTCAGACAATGGCACTATATACCAGTAGCAAAAATTGTGGGTGTATATAGCCCCAATTCTATTGCTAGGGGACTTGCAGGGTATTTCTGAGGTGAAGGTGGGGGGGCACACCGTTGGAACGGGGATTTGGGGTGTATATATGGGGTATACGGGAATACACTGTCAGTGTGTTCCATTCAGGATCCTGGGAAAGCTGGGTTGCGGCGATTGAGCCCGTCAGTGCCACGTTACACTGACAAGCTTCTCCCTGGAATTGAAGTTATATGTAAGCCCAATATATTCTTTGAATTCCCAGTGAGACAATGGCACTATATGGCAGTAGCAAAAATAGTGGGTGTATATAGCCCCAATCCTATTGCTAGGGGACTTGCAGGGTATTTCTGGGGTGAAGGTGGGGGGGCACACCGTTGGAACGGGTATCGGGGGTATATATCGGGTATACGGGAATACACTGTCAGTGTATTCCATTCAGGATCCTGGGAAAGCTGGGTTGCGGCGATTGAGCCCGTCAGTGCCACGTTACACTGACAAGCTTCTCCCTGGAATTTAGCTCTTACAAGAGCTGTTGTGGTTGTCTTCTCCTTCCTATCCTAGCCTGTCCCTGCCTACCCAGAATCTAACCCCTAGCTAACTGGACGGAAACCTCCGTCCTCGGTGAATTGCAAGCTCAGAATGACGCGAAGCTGGGCGGCGCTGTTCTTTTAAATTAGAGGTCACATGTTTTCGGCAGCCAATGGGTTTTGCCTACTTTTTTCAACGTCACCGGTGTCGTAGTTCCTGTCCCACCTACCCTGCGCTGTTATTGGAGCAAAAAAGGCGCCAGGGAAGGTGGGAGGGGAATCGAGTAATGGCGCACTTTACCACGCGGTGTTCGATTCGATTCGAACATGCCGAACAGCCTAATATCCGATCGAACATGAGTTCGATAGAACACTGTTCGCTCATCTCTAATTGCCAGGTTTGCTTGGAGCATTACTGTAAGGGAATAGGAGCAATTCTTCAGTATCTGCTGGTGAACCCTGGGGAAAGGGGCACGACAAGACACTGAGCACTAAGCTGAACCCCCCATCCCTTCCTGCTTGCCTGTCCTGTCCTAAACGACAGGCGACAACTGGTCAACAAGCTCCTCCTAGATATAAGTGATGACACAGACGAAGACAAGACAAACAACAACAAAGGGAGGTCAGCTGGCCAAGGGTTCGGTAATAGCCAAGCAACACAGTACAAAATCAAAATCTAAGAGAAAAGTCAAAGGTAAAGCCAGAGGTCAGGAATATGAATACAGGTAACAAACAGCAAGAATAAATTAGCCATCAAGTACTAGGCAATGGCAACCCCCAATGTGAATTGTTTAAGGGTCTTGTAATATTTTTCATGAAAATTTGCCGCTAAATTTGATGTACTTTCACTGGGAGGCAGAGATTGGAGGAGGACGCTGAAAAAATTAGAGTCCTGCTTGATCTTGCTGTGAATTCAGTGGCTGATTTGGATGCAGAGTCCATGGCTCAAGAATCCCCACTGAATAGATCCATACATCTGGGCCTAATAAACTGCGGAAATGCAGTGGTTGGAAAATTAAGAGAAGTATATGGTGCCACAAATTCCTCTTCATTTGAACATCTGAAGGGGCTGAAGAAGTAGCCCTAAGCCAAACTGATTTGGCGACAGATCAGTTCCACACTGACTGGTTGTTACAATACACATGGATGTATGATGTCAGATTATATGACATTTCCGCGTAATAAAGGCTCACACCTTGGTTTCTGCCCCTCTGTGGGCATATAAGTGGAGGTATGTTTAAACATCACTACGACTGTGTGTTTTTTTCTGTCCTGTGTGACTGGACATGTGGTGGAGGGGAAGAAGGTATTTGTAAATCTTTCTCCCTCTTTCCCTTTTCTTTCTTTCTGAGAGAAAGATTTAGGTTTTGTCTTACCTGCTCTGCAGGGTTTTCTGATGTTGTTCATCTGCGCACAGCTCATTCACTGCCCAGCAATAAGGTAAGCTGAGTCCACTCCAGCTTTTCATCTGTGTTTAGTGCAGAAACTAAAAGCACTAATGTCTATTGCTATGGGAACTCTGTCAACTTCCTTTATGTTCAGTGCTATAGCCTGTGCGTGCTGTCTGTGTTACAGTCAGCTGTGGAAGTTGTGAAGGAACTTCAGCTTTCCCTTTATGTCAGTGCAGAGTCTAAAAGCACTACTATGTTTTGCTATAGCCTGTGCCACTTTTTTTTTTTTTTTTTTTTTTTTTTAAAAAAAGGTGTTTTTTTGTTTTGTTTCTGTCTGTAGGGAAACAGACTTTTATGTTGAGTGCAGCGGCTCTAGAGTTCAATACTGTTTGTACTCTACCCGAAGACTGGATCTGCCTGCTGCCATCTGCAGCGTCTGCCTACCACTTGCCTGCTGACACCTATTGTGTCTGCTTGACTACCTGTGCTCATCTCATTGTTGGCTACTTGGACATCCATCTGTGGCATCTGCCTGACTCGGCTACTGGCCTCCTAGGGTTGGCTACCTGCCTTGAGTACCTGCTACCTCTGCTCCTGTAGGAGCATCATGAGCAGAAGCATCTTGCAGGTGCAGATTAAAGACCCTCCACAAGGAGATGGTTTGGTGAGCACGGATCCGGAATAAAAGCATCCTCTCTTTCTTATCTAGGAGGATTCTTTAGAGGATATCCGTAGCTCCCTGGCTAAAAAACAGCGCACAGGAAGACACTCACTTTCCTTACCCTCTATGGAAAGACTTCATGTAGAGGAGGACTCCATGGTTCCGGACGACAAGGAGTCTATTGTTTCCAGCAGACCTATTTTCCAGTGGGAAAGTTCACCTAGGCTGCTGAAGTCCATCCTGTCAAGAGGGGACCTGGCTGTTGATGGGGAAGCCTCTGCGTCCACCTCTGGGGGCAAAGGGCCTTCCAAGTGGATGCTGCTCTGACTGCGGTCATGGAGCATGAGTGGAAACAGCCTGAAAGGGCCCACTTGGCCACTAGAGTTTCCAATTGTACCATCCCAACTGGATCGGTGGATACCTCCCCTGAAAGTGGATCTTGCGGTGAAGAAATTGTTATGCAAAACGGTATAGAAGACTGTTCTAACTTACCGGATCCCTTAAACTGTAGAGTGGATTCCACCTTGAAGAAGGTCTGCTCAGGCATCGGTTGCCATTGCTTGGCTGAAGTCTTGGATGATTTACTATCCCGTCTAGTCCAATTAGAGCGAGACATCGACACAGGAGTTTCCCAAGAGGACATCTTGGTGGAGTCCATTCAGATGGCGGCTGACTTCGTGGAAGAAGTTTCGAAGGCAGCAGTTAAGGCTTGCCTATAAGGTCAGGGTACAATCGACTGCTGCCAGGAGACCTTTGGCTTAAGCCATGGAGGGCCGATGCCGCCTCCAAGTACTCCTTGTGCGCCTCCCTGTGAACCTGGGAAGGGTTTTGGTCATCGGCTGGATGACCTAATGGAAGGTTTGGCAGGAGGTAGAATAGATCCCTGCCATAGTCTTCCCAAGGTAGAAGAGCTCCCCCTTCTAGGGGTAGAGGTTCCTCCTCCCAGGCTGCTCTCAGCCGCAAAGGCGTAGGTATCGCTCCAGAAGAGCGGAGCGTGGGCTCTCCAGTGAAGAGCAAAGAGGAGACCTAACTTTTGAAGGGCTCTCTGTGGTTGAAGGCCTTGTGGGAGGTTGTCTTTATCACTTCACCACCATGTGGCACCATCTTATAGAAGATCCTTGGGTCTTGCGGGTTGTAGAGTACGGTTATCCCATAGAGTTCATCCAACCTCCCCGCAATCGCTTCTTCCAGCGGAACGAAGTTATGATAACCCTGGATCTAAAGAACGTCCACCTCCACATCCCCATCTATCATCCACACAGGAAATATCTCAGGATTTCTATCCAGATGTCTGGCCACAGAGAGCATTTTCAGTTTGCCGCACTTCCATTTGGCATCTCCTCCGCCCCATACGCCTTCATCAAGGTGGTCGCACCTGTCGCCACCGCCCTCAGATTACGCGGCCTGTTTATTGTTCCCTATCTAGACGACTGGCTCATAAAAGCTCAGTCTATCCCGGGTCTCCAACGTCATCTTCAGATAGCCATTCCTTGCTACAGAGGTTAGGATGGCTCATCAATTGGGAGAAATCAGAAATAGTGCCATCTACCCAGAGAACATCCTGGGGTTTGTCTTAGATTCACAAAAGATGCAGATCTCTCTCACCAGCCCAATTAAATTACGGATAGAGGCTGCCGCCCATTATCTCTTCAGGACCCGGCGAGTTACCATCCGCACCACCATGAGAGTCCTCGGCCTGATGTCATCCTCGGCCATGGCGGTCCCATGGGCATTTGTGTCCCCTCCAGATGGAAGTGTTGAGCGCCTGGAACAGGTCTCCACGGGGACTGCACAAGAGAATCTGCCTTTCTCCCAGTACCCGTCTTTCCCTCAGATGGTGGATACACCTGAAAGACGGAAGGTCCTCAGTCCCGCCACTGTGGACCCTGTTGACAACAGATGCATCCCATTGGGGATGGGGAGCCCATCTAGAAGACAACACCATCCAAGGACATTGGAAAAGACCAGAGGAGGAAACATCCAGGAGCTCAGGTCAGTGTACCTTGCATTGTGTCACTTCTCCCCTCTCCTTAGAAGGAAAGCGGTCAAAGTCCGTTCAGACAACATGACCTTGGTAATCTATATCAAGAAACAAGGAGTTACCAGGTCTCCAGCCCTACTGAGAGAGGCGAACCTGATTTATATGTGGGCAGAACAGAACCTGTCCCACCTATCCGCTGTTCACATCAAGGGCTCCCTGAACATAGCAGCGGATCAGTTGAGTCGGGGTATTACCGTATCAGGAGAATGGTCTCTCAATCCAGACGTGTTTCAACAGATCGTCCAAAAATGGGGTCTCCCGGAGGTCGATCTTATGGCAACCCGACTCAACGCCAAGGTGGAAAAGTTCTGCTCACTGCACCAGGACAATCCCTTGGCAGTGGATGCCCTGTCCATCCCATGGAGGTTCAGGCTGATATACATAACCCTCCAGTTGCATCATACATAGGGTATTGATGAAGATAAGACAGGACCAAGTCTCGGGTATTGCCATATCTTGTTCTGGCCAAAGAGGACTTGGTTTGCCCAGCTCATAAGGATGAGTCAAGGCATATATTGGAGGCTTCCCCTCTCCCAGAACCTAGTAACCCAAGGAGAGCTGAGCTGCCAGGATCTGAAGAGATTCAGCCTGGATGTTGTTCAGTCCCTATTGAGGAATAGAGGACTGTCAAGAGCCGTCCTGAAGACTCTTGCTTGTTCCCGTGTGGAATCTACCAATAAGAATTACCGCAGAATTGATAACATCTTCAATTCCTGGTGCCAGGAACATGATGTGGACTCCTCTGATCCCCCAATAGTGGCAATCGTGGATTTTCTTCAGGATGGACTCGACAAAGGGCTCTCTGCTTCCACCCACAAGGTGCATGAAGCTGCTTTGTGTGCCTATCTGGGGAGGCGTCTGTCTCAAGATCCTTTAGTGAGCACCATTATGAAAGAGGTAACTAGGTTGAGACCAGCAGTTGCTGCTCCTGTCCACCAGTGGGTCCTAAGTATGGTCCTAACGGCACTCGGTAACTCACCGTTTGAGCCTCTGGAGGAAACAGAATTAAAATTCCTCACCTATAAAACAGCATTCCTTTTGGCAATCACATCTGCCAAGAGTGTAGGGGAATTACAGGCACTCTCCTCTGAAGATCCATATCATGTTCTTCGAGGATAGAGTTCAGCTCCGGTTCCTACCAGGATTCCGGCCAAAGGTGCCTTCACTATCCATGGGCCAGCTAAATTCATTGCCTGTATTTTATCCCTCTCTTTCCTCTCTGGAGGAACTCAGGTTGGACCTGGTTAGATGTCTCAAAATTTATCTAAGACGTACAGGTGGATTTAGAAGATCGGAGAATCTTCTCATCAATTTTACTGGTCAACACAAGGGCCTTAAAGCCTCAAGTCCTTCCATATCCCGGTGCGTAAAGGAAACCATCAAAATTGCCTTCTCAACGCAGGGCCTACTTACTCCTGCTTTCCTCACAGCACACTCTACAAGATCGGTCTCTACGTCCTGGGCGAAGAAGAAGGCTTTGCCGCTGGACCAGATGTGTGCCACAGCCTCCTGGTCATTGGAGTCTACTTTCATCAAGCACTACAGAGTGTGCACTCATGCCACAGAAGCCACTGCTTTTGGGCGAACTGTGTTAGCCTCAGCGGAGTGAGAGACCCTCCCTAGGGTGAGTACTTGCTATCTCCCCATACTGTGCCGCTGGTGGGACAACAGGGAATGAATGATTATGTAGATAATCTGTTTTCCCTTAGTCCCAACAGTGGCACAAGGCTGCCCTCCCTATATTATTGTTGTCATTGTTAAAATATGATGTTTTGTTATTACTTTTGTATTTACAGGCGAGGGGGAGGTCCCTGTACCCTCTTATAGGGTTGTAGCCATGCATGTGCTAATTTTGGCTGATTAAAAATTCTGCCTGTCCTACCAGCATACAGGGGCAGAAATACCCCCATATTGTGCTGCTGGTGGGACTAAGGGAAAACAGGTTATCTACATAATCATTCATTTTCTCCGCTGTCCTATCATTTGTTCCACTTTTCAATACAGAACATGAGAATTGCAGGATGTGCTGTCCACTGATCCTAAAATTTCTGTTCCATGTTTTCCCATGTGTTACCAATAACGTGCTGAGTGTTGCTGCCAAATCTGGGGGAAACATCTAATAATTCAAAGTATGGTACATTCTTCTAGTACAATTGGACAATTTCCAGGGTATTAAATGGTTAAATGACTTAGTGACATTTTATAGGGTGCTGGACTGTACCAATACATCTACTTGCGTACGGAGCGCACCTTACGTTCCTCCTTTAATAAGTTCCTGCTGTTTTTTGGCCAGCTTATAATTGGTAGGGAACACGCTGTATTCATTGCCAGCACCCAGCGATGAGAGCAGCTCCATGTCCCATCTTCAGGTTGACGAAAATGACTCAGACTTGACTATTAAAGGCTAGGAAAATAAGGTCCGAAAGACTTTGTTTTGTTCAGCCATCCAGAGAAGTAAAGTGTGCACAGATGTTGAGTTGGAAACTTCGTAGTGACAAACAGGACATGACTAGAAGACTGATAAATCCTGTAAAATGGCTGGTATGGGTGAGGATGAAAATGATGGATCACTTTACGTAACCAGTAGTGGGCATCTTAATGGGCAATGACCAGGGACATAATGATTGTGGTCCCAGGGAGTGCGACTGGGCCCGGCAAGGTACAGGGCCCGCAACCAGCTGGAGATGGCCAGGGCCCCGTACAACTATGACAGCCGGATTATTATTATTGTTTATTTATATAGCACCATTAATTCCATGGTGCTTTACATTTGAGGGTTCACATACGGTACACAAAATGTACAAACAGATATAATACTAACAATGACCGACTGGCACAGTGGGATAGAGGGCCATGCGCGCGAAGGCTTACAATCTATGACAGGGGTAGGCAACCTTTTTTGTTCGGCGTGCCGATTTAAATTAAAAAATGAAAGATGAGGTCCTCGGAGTGCCGGGCAATAATTGTAAAGCCGACGACACCTACACTAAAGTCATATAGCACAGGGGTGCTGTCATACTGTGATCCAAGCCACATGCACTTACCACTATTTGCCTGGATACACATGTTCTTTTCCATTAGAAGCAATGTAAGTACATGCGTAACCCACAATTAGTGGTAATGTATGTGACTGAGAGCAGAGTGAGGTCATACCTGTAAAGAGCTGATACACAATGTACCTGTATGCTCTATCCAGTCCTCGGCTGTTAGTAACTTCAGTATTCTGTAAGGGAGCATTCACACTAGTGTCCGCTGCTAATGTCCGCACAAGATTTTGAACAGACATTAGCAGCAGACACTAGCTGTTGGACACCGACGGTAGTGTGAATGCTCCCTAAGTGAAACGCAGATTAATTTCAGTCACTTTTAGTTCCTGGAGGTGCAGTAACAGCAAAACCCCAGCCAGGAATTAATGGGTGTCACACTTTCAACAAAGTGACCGCACTGGTGCCCAGGAACTGGATTTGGCTATAATTGCATCTAGTTACAGTGTCACCATCCAATAGAATCGCTGAGGCCCCACATTACAAAAATGCAGCTTTTTTTTTTATTGCAGATTTAGCTGCGGTTTTTTTTCCATCAAAGCCAAGAATGGCTAGAAAAGGAACGGGAAATATATAGGAAGCTTCTTATATGTCTCCCTCCTGCTCAATCTATTCCTGGCTTCGGCTAAAAAAACCCAGCAAAATCTGCAACAAAAAAAAGCTGTTTCTGCAACGTGGGGCTTTAGCCTGCTGAGGCACAGGGAACACAGCTTTTTTTGCTACATATTTTGCTGTGTTTTTCTGAGCCTAAGCCAGGAGTGGATTGAGCAGGAGGGAGACATATAAGAAGCTTCCTATATATTTCCCATTCCTTCTGTAGCCATTTTTAGCTTTGGTTGAAATAAACCGCATGAAAATCTGCAACAAAAACGCTGCGTTTCTGCAACGTGGGGCCTCAGCCTTACGCCTCCTGCATACAAATGGCACGGATGTGGTTTTCACTGACCTATACATTAAAAAAGAATTGACAGGGCTGGAAATGCAGACAGATATAGGGGATGTATAGGACACATAGGACCTGCTCCATAGTTTTCAGTTCTTCAATTTGGCCCAGATACATAGCCACAAAAAGAATGGCTGTATATATGGGTCAATTGAAATATATAGGTCTGTACTTTTATCCACAGTTGTAGATAAAGAGTCTGGTCATGTGCATTGCAGGTTACAACTCAATGTGCCTCATATTAATAGCAGTTAACCGCATCATGTCCCTCACATTAACCCCCTGTGTGCTTTACATAAGGGACACTGATATGTGAGCCATATAGAGGTAATAAGTGAATATCTTCATTATATAGGTCCCTTATTAGTACCCCTATATGTCTCACACATCAGTAACCCTTATGTGAGCCACACAGGGTTGATGTGAGGGACATGATGGGGTTAACTGCTATTAATGTGAGGCACATGGAGTTACTAAAACTAAATTAATAACCCCAAATGCCTGACATTAATAACATTTTTAGTAACACACGTACCTGGTGTTTTTACTTTCACTTTGCTCCTCTCCTCCTCAGGCTGCAGACGGCAGAAACTCCTCCTCATGTGTAACAGCAGGTCCAGGGAGCCCTTATCCTGTGCAGTGAGAGGCTCATCTCTGATTGGTGGGCAATGAGAGAAGGGGGCGTGTCCTACACAGCAGCTCTACCAGAGCACTGAAGGGACGCTCTCTCTCTCTCTCAATTTAGTGTATGAAGGATGCGGGCTGGCTGCCGTGCCAGCAAAATATGCCTCGGGTGCCACTCTTGGCACGCGTGCCAGGGGTTGCCGACCCCTGATCTATGAGATTGTAGTAAATAGTTATAGAAAATAATAAATACTTATATTCACCTCTCCTGGGCTCAGCGTCTTCTCCGATTGCTCTTTCGTCATGTGACTGTGATTAGGCCTCAATGGTCACATGGGGCACAGTAGCGTAATGACGCCACATGACCGCTGAGGACCAATCACAGGCCTCAGTAGGAACGTCAGGAAGATGGCCCACGATGCTAAACATGCTGCAGACAGCCGGAGCCAGGATGACCAGGAAAGGTGACATGAGAAGAATATGCAAATCTGACTTCCATGATGTAATTAGGATGCCAGTGCCTCAAGTATACACACCTATAGAGGGCGCTCCCTTTAACATCATGCCGACCTTCTCAGAGGCCTTGTTTGCAATGATGTTGGGATTATACCAGATACAGTCTCTCAGACAAGGACAGCCGTTTCGATGTATTTGCATCTCATCAGCTTGGCGTAGAGAGGACTGATCTGGCAGAGGTGAGGCAAGTTAAGTATTAGTGTTTGTTATTTTTATTCATCTTCCCCTGGCCTCTGATTATTATACTCTGAGTTGAGCCCGGGTATAAAGTGTCCCACTAAAGTGAGGAAGATCACCTGGCGAATGAAGACTTTACTATGTGCTGAAAAGGTATAAGATGTAATAGGGGAGGATTCATCTAAGGTGGTGGAAAAACAAAATGAGGCAGTTTCCCATAGTAACCAATCTGGTGTCATCTTTCCAAGGCCCTTTTAAAAATGAAAGTACTAGTCTGATTGGTTGGTATAGCAAGCCCTCCTCTGTACCTTCCCATGTAGGATTATGTAGTAAGGTACACGACCTGCTACTGGCAGTAAAAATTGTAAAATAAAAAACTGGCAATTCCTGGAGACTATGGCAGATGAAGGATGATTTTCCACTTATGTACTACAGGCCCTGTTTGTTGCAATATTATGGCTACAAATCCTGTGGTGTAATGACCTGAAGAAACATATACTGTCTATGTGAGTTAGAGCTGTAATCCTCACATAATGGTGTATGTCAGTGAGGCTATTAAATGTGAAGGACCTACAAGCTACCCAGGCTAATATGGGTCATGTGAGTGCTGTCCTGTAATAATGTATGATAACAGAACAAGCAAGTGCTGCAATCCTCTGATAATGGTGTATGTCAGCGAGGGTATTAAGAATGAAAGGCCTGTGAGCTTCTATTGGCTAATACGGGTCATGTGATATATTGAGGATTGTCCTTGATGATAGGGGCAAGGGGTGCTATATATTCTTTTGTGAATATGCTGAGAATGATAGGTCCTAGAAAGCTGAAACCTGGCCTAAATTCTTTGGGGCTGCTTGCTTTATCTAGGCACCAAATTTGGTGCAAATTGGTCCAATTGTTTGAACTTGTATAAAGACCAGACAATAGAAATTCATTTATAGAGAAAGAGAGAGATGATATAAGGAGAGAAGCTGAGCTCTGTGATATATTCTGTGATATAAAGGCATGTATGATTTGGAGATTTGGTGGCAGGATTTCTCGGTAAAAACCAGAACAAATTCAGGCAGGACTCCTAGTAGAGGCAGATAAACTACACTCAGGGGCGTAACTACCAAGGAGGCAGTGGTAGTGGCTGCCACAGGGCTCGGGACACTAGTGGGACCGGTGACACCCGCTACCGCTGCTTTTTTTTTTTTAATAGGTTGTTACCTGCTGGATTTACTCCAGCAGGTAATAGGCCTTATTTATTGGGGCCCACAGCGTCACTTACTGATCCTGGCTCCTGCTCATGGCCGCCTGCGCTTCTCCTTCTACAGAGGCGGCTGTGAGCAGGAGCCAGGATCAGTAAGTGAGGCTGTGGGCCCCACAAACACTATTATTATACTCGGGGGTCTTTTCAGGCCCCAGAGTCTAATGATCGGAGAGCTAGGAGAGGTGAAGCAACATAAAAAAACACTGTTACTTACCTCTCCCAGCTCTAGGCATGCTTCAGACCTACTTGTGTGATGTCCCTGATGTCACATGGGCTGGGCTTGCATCCTTATGTGTCAGAACTCAAGCCTCGGCTCAAGTGACGTTCTGTACATCATTGAAGATGGCCGATATCAGCAGGGACTGCATCGCAGCCAGGGAGAGGTAAGTAACAGTGTTTTTTATGTTTGTATCCTCCCCTGGGTCTCCAATTATTATACTCTTGGGTCTGAAAAGACCCCAGAGTATAATAATTGTTCATGGGTGTCCACTATGGGTCATAATACTGTGTACACGGGCCACTATAGGAGATAATACTGTGTGCAGGGGCCACTATGGGACATAATACTGTGTGCAGGGCCACTATGGGGCATAATACTGTTTGCACGGGCCACTGTGGGGCATAATACTGTGTGCAGGCGCCACTATGGGGCATAATACTGTGTGAAGGGCCACTATGGGGCATAATACTGTTTTCACGGGCCACTGTGGGGCATAATATTGTGTGCAGGGGCCACTATGAGGCATAATACTGTGTGCAGGGGCCACTATGGGGCATAATACTGTGTGCAGGGGCCACCATGGGGCATAATAATGTGTGCAGGGGCCACTATGAGGCATAATACTGTGTGCAGGGGGCACTATGAGGCATAATAGTGTGTGCAGGGGCCACTATGAGGCATAATACTGTGTGCAGGGGCCACTATGGGGCATAATAATGTGTGCAGGGGCCACTATGAGGCATAATACTGTGTGCAGGGGCCACTATGGGACATAATACTGTGTGCAGGGGCCACTATGGGGAATAATAGTGTGTGCAGGGGCCACTATGGGGCATAATACTGTTTGCACGGGCCACTGTGGGGCATAATATTGTGTGCAGGGGCCACTATGGGGCATAATACTGTGTGCAGCACAATCTTCTACAGCCCAGGGCCCATGGTAGTCCTAATCCACCCTTGTTTGGATTTATACAGATGCCTGCAGGACTATGAGAATCCATCAAGGCCCTGTAACTATCTTAGTACAACCTAAAGAACTTATATACAGTAAATATCTATCTTGCGCTTTGCTTCTGATTTTGCAATTTTCCTTTCCCAGGAATTCACTATCTCACACGACCTGACATTTGCTTATGTTCCTTAGTATATTGCCTCGTATTCCGTCACAGGCGCTCACGGCTGATACTTTTCCAATCTTGTGATTGCAATTTGGAAAAAAATAATCTCGCTTGGATTAGATTTCTGGAAGCTTTTAAAAAAAAAACAAGCCATGAAATGAAAGTGATAAACAGGAATTGGGATTAAGTCCTTGTGATATCCTGACAGCCCCCTCCACATCTCTCCTCTTACTTTCTCTGTATGGTGGGCTGGTCCTTGCAGTTACACAGGCAGCTGACATCACGGAAAAGACCCGTCTCTGTACAGTTGTGCTTAATATAAACCAGAAGAGCTGAGAAAGACTTAGAGAAAGACAGAGCACAATAACCGAGAGGACTTAATCCATCTGCTGCGCCCTGGGCACTCAATCCTCCATCTGCACAAAGCTCCTCCGACTTTCCTAAGACTTTGCTGCAGACAAAACTTTTACTGGTAAGTTTCGTGTATTGCAATATAATGTGGAAAATAATGCGAAAATGCAAGATGTAGTAGAATTGTATGTATCCTTGTAGTTATTAATACTAACTTATCCCCAATGCTTGGCAATTCCTAGGTGAACAAATTAAACAAATTAAAATTAAATTATTTGGGATTAAAGTTGATATTGATATTTAATGCAACGTAATATTCTTGCAAAACATTGTAACTATTGCTGTGATTCTTTGTGATAACTCATGTTAGGACAAGGATTTCCTGCAGATGCTGGTTACATTGTGATATATATATATATATATATATATATATATATATATATATTTCTTATTTATTTATTTATTTATTTATTTATTTTAAAAAAAATTCTTACTTTACTGATTTATGTTTTAATTTATTATGTCGGGTATCATAGAATTCTGCAGAAATAATCCAAATAAAATAGATATGCATAGATAATGCAAGTAAATATGGTATTTAGTAAATTAATATTATATATATAATATTAATTAAAATATAATAATATAGTGTATAATCTATGTAATATATATAGTGTATAATAATAATGTATATAGTGTCATATATAATATAATATAATATATAGTAGAGGCGCATCACAGTTTGCAACCCTTGTACATACCAGACATCTGGATACTTGATAACCTCTGCTTTATATAACTACTATAGCATGGTAAATAGAAAGATGTACTAGAGATGAGTTTGTCATCTTGTCCAACCATTGAGTGTATTTTCTGTGGTTTTCCTATAGAATAACTTGAGTCATACTTATCAAGACGCACAAGCAATGCGCAAATACACAACCAGCACTGCTACATCTGCAGAGTATTTTGAGGGTTGCGAATCTTTGGCTTCTTCTATAGTATAAGTAGATTTTTAGGCATATGTTTAGGCATATGGTGGGATGAAGATTGGACTGATCTGTGTTACCTAGCTGTCAGTCAGTAATAGACACTGGGCTGGTGATCTTACTAAACATGGTAGTAGACAGAGGAGATGTAGAGAGTGATCCACATCCAAGAGGTACATATCACAGATGTGGCTCCAGGGCATGTTTAGACAACCAAGGCTAACCTGCCTGGCTGCCATGATTTGTTGTATTAACAGGCTTTGGATTTATTAACTTTTTCCACATGCCTCTAGTGGACACCGTGTGTAATTACAAGCAATAAAATCGAGAGCTTCTCGTTCAGTCTCGGGTGAAAGATTGGCGACAACCAACAAGTTACAAGTTGGAGGCCATTGCTCTAAACCTCTGCAACACTATATATTCTGTATAATTCTGTCGTTGCCCCATGCTTATTATTTAGGACAATTCCACATCCATCGATATTGGGCGCCTTGCCATAAATCCGTATATCCGAATGTTATCTTCATATCTGATCTTCTATCTGTAGGGAAACACGATGACACTGAACGTGACAATGCGGCGCAGCAGCACAACAGTGCAGAATCAGCAACGTTGGAGCATCCCGGCCGATGGCAAGAACATTCATGTCCAGAAGAATCCCGATGTCCGCCTTAATAGAAACTACACCATAAACTATGCCGTGAAGCCGGAGGAGTACTACAGACGCAGCTGGTCCTCAGACTCTTCAGACTCCGTCATCTCCTCCGAATCTGGCAATACGTATTACCGCGTGGTGCTTATCGGGGAGCATGGCGTTGGCAAGTCTACCTTGGCCAGCATATTCGCTGGTGTACCCGATGCGTTGGACAGTGACATGTTGGGAGGTGAGTTTTCCTTATATGACTCCTTTTATTGGTTTTGCTAAAAAAGTACTGACTGCTATATTGTGTGGACATAGAGGTGACATCACAAGGCTAGGACTAGTGATGTCACTGCTCTCAGCATGGAGATGGCCCATCTCGGCCAAGTAGTAATGGCTTGTCTGATCTCCTAGGAGGTCATTATGGCTCTTCAGCTGTTGTATCCTCAAACATTTCCTAAATATCTTACTTTTACCAAAAGTGCCTAAGTTTTGGATAGTCTTAATCTGCACCAGATTTATCACAGTGATACAGTTTGATAAATTTGGCGTATTGTTGGACTGTCTAGTCTGGCGCATATTTGGCGCAAACCGTTGGAATTTAGGTCATTGCTCTTTCTAGCAAAACTACAACCCATTTCCCATAGGCCGTGCCTCCTTTTTGGAGCTGAGGTTACAAATTAGCCATAGATATTAGGATAACTCTGCAACCCCTCCATAAACATTCATTCATATCAGCCAAGTGTGCATGTGTATTTCTGTACTTCAGAGAGGAGAAGCAGCTGCCAATTTATTTTTCACCACTTCTGTCCAGGTAATTGGACAAAATGACATCCGGCCAATGTTCTTATTCCTGCTGCACCAAATAGCCATAGGTGACCTCAGCATTTTGCTCTGTGACATGTAAAGACAACATGGCGACCAATACAGGACGTCATTGTCAGGGGGGAGAAGGCAACATCTCATCAAGCTGAGCCATTGGTAGATTCCAGTCATTGGATCTGACAATAAATATCTGTGGTGTATGGGAGGCTTTAGAGTCAGGTTTTATACAGTCATGGCTGAGATTTAGGCTTTGTCTGATGGCTATTTGCACTCTTTGGGACAGTGAGTGAGGACAATACTTTAGGGTTGAGCGATCGGGAAAGATCGGATCCCGATCGGCGATTGAGCAAATTTCACGATCACAATTGAGATCGGCTGGAAAATGATCGAAAATTGGATTTTGAAATCTCAAGATTGGCTCAATCCCACTGTATATATAATATACAATTAGGATTGAGTGATCAGGCACAGGAAAGATTGGATCCCGATCGGCGATCGAGCAAATTTCACGATCGGGATCGGCTGGAAAATGATCGTTAATCGGATTTTAAAATCGATCCTGAAATCTCAAGATCGGCTCAACCCTACAATACTTGTAAAGCGCTGCAGAATAGGTCGGCGCTATATAAGCGAGCAGAATAAGTCAAATAAAAACAAGCATTCACTTTGACCGAGAGTGCATGTGTTCTCAGTGGGGAGCGGAGAGTAGCTGCTGCCTGACACCCTGTAGTGATCAATGTTGGAGCAAAGCATTCAGCATTCCTGATCCTGCCTTCCTCTGTCATCATCTGTTCGGGGAGAGTCAGCGCACAGTCATACACATAGGAGCGTCGGCCAGTTCTGCTAAGATCGGCAGGTTAGGCCTTCCTTAACCTGATGTGTATAGCCTACTTTATAGGAGGGGTCTTCTGCAATGCCATTCTGTAGTGTTCCTGGTGAAAATCTATAAACTGGCGGCAAGGGTTTATAGGGACTGGGATAAAATGGCCCATCTCTAGTATAGAGCATCAATATCAGGTTGGTAGAGGTTCGACCCTCTCTGGACCCTGCCAATGAGCTGTTTATGGGCACTGTGGCCTCTTCCCTGTGCCCATGACTTACATCATTGGTCACGTAGTACGGCTGCAATTCCAAGTGCAGCCCCTATGCAGTATATGACACTGTGCATAGGCCACAGTGCTTACCCAAATGCTGTGTTCTCTTTAAACAGCTGATCTGTGGGGGGCCCAGGTGTTGGACACCCACCAATCTGAATAGAATAGGTCATTAATAGATAACTTCCAGAAAAATCCTTTAATTCTTCTGCAATGCCCCCACAGGTGAAATGAAGTATTACACAGTTTCCTCTGAAATGAATGCAGTGCCTGTGTAAGGCATGGACACGATAGGTCCTCCAGAGAGGATGTGGAGCTCTCCACTTTATCTAACTCATACAGGTTTCCATACCCTTCTATTAACTCTTTGTTTGACAGTTCACTACAGCAATGTCTTTCCCTCCATGACTTTCCATTGGGTAGATGGAAACAGATTTATCTCACTTATGCCCTCTCCATAACTGTTTACAAAGATCTTTCCACATTGCCATACACATAACAATTTATGTCTGCCCAGACTATTATTTTCCATGCTGGCCTAGGCGTCATCCATCCACATTGTCCGTTTTGCCTGGAATGACCTTCATTTTTTTTCTTCCTAAACAATTTTGCAATTTTGATTTCTTTCTTTCCGCTTCTTTATAAAACAAGTTAAATATAGCAAGAAGAAAGCAGACGTGTTATCTGATTCCATTTATTCTGACTCTGCCCCGGTAATACAGGATACACAGAGAGTATAAATAACCGCCAGGGTATCTGTAACCTATAGCTGCAATCTGGCAGGGAAGAGGTTAACAGCGTGTTGCGCTCTGTGAGCAAGTATTTTCCATTACTGAACAAATCTGGAGTTTATCACCCTCCACAGTAGGAGACTTTGCAAATCTTCATCATGATGTTTTATTCCATGTGCTGGATTAATTTCTAGAAGATGTGGAAAATATGTTTTAAATCTCGTGGGAGCTTTTCCAGCCGGGGATGCTGTGGAAACCAAAAAAAAATTGGGTGACCTCAGAGAAAACCAGATTTGGAGTTCTGGATATTATAGAGTCAGCATTGAACAGTTACCTACAGCAGCCTATATCTCTCCAGATGTGATGAGACTACAACTCCCAGTATCTCCTGAGTTATAGGTTACTAACAGATGGAGAGGGGTAGATTGTGTACCACTGTAGTACAAAGGCTCAAAATTAGTTCACCACCTCCACTGACCCTTTGCATTCTACTGAATCTGGCACATTACATTTGGAATTTTTTCTCTAGCCCCCACCATTCCTGAGCAATCAGTGCTGTTAGTTTCAGTACCCAATATTCTAAGGCTCTCTACTGTCCTGAGCTGGAGCAGATAGTTTGGAACCGTTCATCTGACAAGTTATGAAACTAACAGCATTGATGGCTCAGGTAGGGTGGGCGCTAGAGAAAAAAAATCCCAACTTATGCTGGAATCAGTGGAGCAATGGATCTTATTGAAGGATGCAAAGAGCTGGAGTTAGTGGAGGTGGTAAAAAGTCCCTTTAAGCTATAGAGATGTCTCTTTGAGAGGACCACCGGTGGCATACATAAAAAGTGCGCCATTTGTGGGCCGCAATTATGTAGCACATTATTGCCACTCAGAAAGTCCTGGTGTCAACCGAGGAGTGGAGAGTCCTGTACAGAATTCCAATATCAAAAAAGATGGCCATTTCTTTCCAAGGAATGCATAGTCCTCTATGGCGTGTTGTCCACTGAATTTCATCTAAAATGGGGTAAAAAATGGTATTCTAGAGCTGGGGTTCTCTCAAAGACTGAGTATATACCCGGGTCACTGAGGGCAAACTTTCAGTTAGCTGCCCCAACTCTGTAGCTAAATACCTCAGACAAACCGAAATAGTCTGTTGGCACCCACGTAGCACAGCCCTTGGAGCACCCAATTGCCCCCCCCCCAGCTAGACCTCTCACCTAGGCTATGAGGGTGTTGAAAATTTAACCTGGTAGATGAAACTTGGACTAGAGAAGGAGAAGTCTTCTGTAACCAGTGGTCCTTGTTTTCTTATTAGATAATTGCAAATAATTTCCTTTATGAATATATATATGGAGCCAGAAATCAGTGCAGAGCTTCGGGGAGATCAAATTCCCTGTATGTTTCCATCACAAATCATTAGCAAAATACATAGATCAGCAATAGTTGCAGCAGCCTATATTCTGTGAATGGTTGTTTTCTCAGAGGTTGTGAAGATACAGTGACAGGCAGGGATGAATGTCTTTCAGAGTACAGGTTGTAGTGGATAGATTTATTCTGCTGACAGTATACAGACTGTAGTGGATAGATTTATTCTGCTGATAGTATACAAGCTATAGTGGATAGATTTATTCTGCTGACAATATACAGACTGTTGTGGATAGATTTATTCTGCTGACAGTATACAGACTGTTGTGGATAGATTTATTCTGCTGACAGTATCCAGGCTGTAGTGGATAGATTTATTCTTCTGACAGTATACAGGCTATAGTGGATAGATTCATTCTGCTGACAATATAGAGACAGTAGTGGATAGATTTATTCTGCTGACAGTATACAGGCGGTAGTGGATAGATTTATTCTGCTGACAGTATACAGGTTGTAGTGGATAGATTTATTCTGCTGACAGTATACAGGCTATAGTGGATAGATTTATTCTGCTGACAGTATACAGGCTGTAGTGGATAGATTCATTCTGCTGACAATATACAGACTGTAGTGGATAGATTTATTCTGCTGACAATATACAGACTATAGTGGATAGATTTATTCTGCTGACAGTATACAGGCTGTAGTGGATAGATTTATTCTGCTGACAGTATACAGGCTGTAGTGGATAGATTTATTCTGCTGACAGTATACAGGCTGTAGTGGATAGATTTATTCTGCTGATAGTATACAGGCTGTAGTGGATAGATTTATTCTGCTGACAGTATACAGGCTGTAGTGGATAGATTTATTCTGCTGACAGTATACAGGCTGTAGTGTTTAGATTTATTCTGCTGACAGTATGCAGGCTGTAGTGGAAAGATTTATTCTGCTGACAGTATACAGACTGTAGTGGATAGATTTATTCTCCTGACAGTATACAGGCTGTAGTGGATAGATTTACTCTGCTGACAGTATCCAGACGGTAGTGAATAGATTTATTCTGCTGACAGTATACAGGCTATAGTGGATAGATTTATTCTGCTGACAGTATACAGGCTGTAGTGGATAACTTTTTTCTGCTGACAGTGTTTGCAGCTGCAGAAAGGAAATTGTGTATTATACAATATGATGCACTTGGGCTCTGGTGCTTGAGGAGTACAGACAGGGTGTATATATCCAGAATAATACCAATGTTCTACAATTAAACACAATAATGTAAGAACTTCCAAATCTTTCCCAATATGATAAGCATGAGAGGACAGAGTATAAGACCCCTCCCCCTTCGTATTAGGACCCATGTGATATACATTTACAGTGACATTTCTATTTCCCTGTTCTGACTATAACCGCCATGTAACATGGTGACACGTTCACTAGTAGTAATCTGTTTTTGTTTCTCTTACAGAGAACACCTATGAAAGAACGTTGATGGTGGACGGAGAAAGCGCAACTCTGATCCTGCTCGACATGTGGGAGAATAAGGTATCACCTGATTCACAAAATTTCTTCACTTGACTCTTAAAGGCAAATGCTTAACCATTAGAAGATATGGGCTTTCTTAAGGGTCCATGTATTACCCTGTGTCCTCTGCTGGCCTCACCTTACAATGGAGTGGTCTTCATGAGACAATTTATGTACCTTACTGTATTACCTGAAGTATTTGTAAGGTTGGTACTGGAAGGGCAGACATTTTTTGGGCTAAACCAATATTCCTGATGATATACAGTATTTGGTATGACCTAATAATGGGGCAAAATTGATTAAGACTGGTGAAAGTGCATAATAGTAAAAGCATTAATCTGAGGAACACCACCCTCAATATTCTTATGTATATTAGAGCTTTTAGTGGTCCCTATAAAAAATAAACATAATAACATCAAGTTACCATCTTACATTGCTCTGTTTGCAGAGTCAGGACAACTGGCTCCAGGATCACTGCATGCAGGTTGGCGATGCCTACCTGATCGTATACTCCATCACAGACCGAGCCAGCTTCGAAAAAGCCTCCGAGCTTCGTATACAGCTGCGCCGGGCACGGCAGAACGAAGACATTCCTATTATACTTGTGGGCAATAAGAGCGACCTTGTCCGATGCAGAGAAGTCTCCATATCAGGTATAGTAAGCAAGTATTCATTGCCTGGGTACAGTGGACCATTTGGTATAAGGGGAATGCACCGGGTCATTATAAAACAGGAGAGGACTATGACGGGGTTTAAAGGGTTGTCCTAGAAACAGTACTTATTACCTTGACATCTGGTAGGTGATAAGACTATGATCGCAGTGATCATGAGAATAGGGATTCCGTGTTCCCCATCTCAATGAATGGTCTGTTGCGCATGCGTATGCTGTGAGCTGTAGGGAAATTGCTGCAGGTTTCCCAACAGTTTACCTTGCTGAAGGACCTATCATTGGAACAGGAGATTTCACCTTATTGTTTGGGGACCTGTCTACCAAATGTGTCTACCATATTAGACAACCCCTTTAAGAGAATTTAGTGTTGTGCATGCAGTCTTATGCCTCATTCACATCTGTATTTACTAATCCGTTCGGGGAGTCCGCATGAACACCCCCCAAATGGACTACCGAATGCACTGGCAAGTGGTGTGCAGTGAAAGCACATGGACCCCATAGACTATAATGGGGTCCATGTGCTTTCCGTGTGCTGCCCGCATGAATCATGCGGACATGAAAGTAGTTTTTTTACAACATGTTCTGTGCGGACACCTCGCAGAGAGCACCTGCACCCCATTACAGTCTATAGAGCCCGTGTGCTTTCACTGCACACTGCTTGCCAATGCGTTTGGTATTGCATTTGGGGAGGTCCCCATGCAGACTCCCCAAACGGATTACCAAACGCAGATGTAAATGAGGCATTAAAGAGGACCTTTCCCCACCCTTATCAACTCCTGCTCTTTACATCCTTCAATAGGTGTCCCTCCACTGATTTTGAATCTGTTGGAATTTTTTCTCTAGCCCCCACTGTTCCCGAGCAATCGTTGTTGGTAGTTTCAGCACAATTATGCCCTCTATTGTCAAGTGGGCGGTCCCTGTATTTCTGCTCCAACCTAGGACCTCCCAACTGACAGTAGGGAACATAATGGTGCTGAAACTAACAGAAATGATTGCTCGAGAATTGTTAGGGATAGAGAAAAGATTCCAACTACATCGGAATCAGTGGAACGGCAACTATTGAAGGAGGTAAAGAGTTGGAGTTGGTGGAGGTGGTGAAAGGTCCTCTTTAAGGATGATATGATGGAAAACTGGGCCAAATAAGATACTGAGTTGAGTTTTGCTACATCTGAATTTTTTGGGCAAAAACTAACATCTTACATTTCCTTATTCCAGAGGGTAGGGCCTGCGCGGTGGTCTTCGACTGCAAATTCATCGAGACGTCGGCGGCGGTTCAGCACAATGTGAAGGAATTGTTTGAAGGAATTGTGAGACAGGTGCGTCTGAGGAGGGACAGTAAAGAGAAGAACGAAAAGAGGTTGGCTTATCAGAAAAGGAGGGAAAGCATCCCGAAGAAAGCCAGAAGATTTTGGGGGAAGATTGTGGCCAAGAAAAACAAAAACATGGCTTTCAAGCTAAAGTCCAAATCTTGCCATGACCTTTCCGTGCTATAGACCCCGCAGATTCTCTACCACTCATAGACTTTGTTCTCTTGATGGACGTCACTTGGCTATTTTGGGAACCATAAGCAATCTATATTAGATTGAATATCGCCACAATTTTATTGTGTTTTCGCAGCCATGGTGATATTTTTGAACTGATTTTTTAATTCCTATTTATATGCAATAAGGCCCCATGTGCCTGGTTTATACTTGTCTATACTACGTTTTTTTACTTATATTGCCTTGTTTTTGCTATGTATGAATGAAGTAAGACATTGGTGTCCAACCTGTGGCCCTCACATAGGACATAGGTCGGAGACGACTCGTCTACCGACGGTGTAATATAACTGAAGTGTACATAATAAAACATAGACTCATGATGATGTACAGGTAGGAGACTGTATATTATGCTTTCAGCTATAGACTCGAGTTAAGTAGATATTTCATGATGACTGCTACATTATGGGTATATAGTAGGTCCAGATATGTGATATACAGTACCAGCATGTTACTTTTGCCGGGCAATACAGATACAGTACATTTATTATGCTTGTAACCCATTATAAGACATTGTCTATGTAATATGGAAGATTTCAATAGGAAACCCTAAGCTATGTGCTCAAAAAATGCTCAAAAAATTTGTTAAAATTTTTTGACTGCCCATGGATAAACATATAGATTTGTTTTCTAGTTTGCCCATATTGAATATTACTCATCTATATTCCTTAAAAATTCTAGGTTATGGGGATAACATCAATCCTTAAGGAGAGATCACCTTCTCAGGTTTATGGAGTCTTACAAAAGCCTTTTTTGCTCCACTGGCGGATTATGGGAAAAATAGGCAAATCTGTATTCCAAGATGTAAATAGGAGGGCAGCGAGCAGAGGCACGGTTGTCCTATTTACATCTTGGAAAACAGATTTGCATATTTTTCCTTTAAAAATTCTATGCAGTCAATCTTGGGTACATCTCGATGACAACTAGGACTGCCTTGACATGGATGGTCATGGATGGTCATGGCTTAAATGGGTTTATGACACTACAAAGGAAGGGGTTACCCCATTACCTGCAACAATATAACTACATGGATTGGCAAATGTTTGATGGCCACCATTATGGGAGCCGTAATGGTGGCTATTTTTGGTGGTCCCTCAGGGTTTCTTGGGCCCTCCAAAGAAAATGAATCGGAAGGTCTACCCTACTTCCACACAGAACATGTACATGTAATCTTTGTTATCAGGATATATCATCAGGTCATGGTTCACTAGGTTATTTGTGACCCATCACATATGGAGTAGACCTTATTGACAAGCGATTGGCTTGGGTCAACTCCAAAAGAGGGTTGTCTTCTGTTGGATATGTGGGGTCCATCATTGTGTCAGAGCCTGGCTCATGGAGGAACTTTGGGTTCTTTGGTGAGCCAGTTGAACCGTGGAAGATGGTAGAGATAGGAATGTAAAAAAAAAACAAAAGGAAGAAGAAAAATGTATCAACAAGAGGAAAATTCCATCAACCTTACCTCAGTTAAACCCTAAATAGTGCAGGACGATGGCTATGTAACGTGTGAAACATGCAATATTGGCCATACGGCCCACTGACACTGCCTAAAAACAGCCATAGAGGTCATGTGACCTGATATTTTTGGATTTTTTGGATAAGTAATTTACTGTATAATCTTAGCATTCTATTTTTTTTTCCCAAAGTGCCTTACATTCTAATCATGACAAGACTGCCTACCAAAGAAGAGATTATACCGCTTTTATTTTTGGACAGATCACACTGAAGTATATTTAGATTATAGAATAACCCCGCAGGTACTTGCGTGGATAAAGATTTTGTAACCTAGCAACCACTTATAATCTTACTGTAAATTTTGACCATTGTTACAAAAATACCGTTTTAATCTGCACGGTTGCTATGTTATTATTCGCTGCTCCTCATAGGTGTCCCCCGTGGGGTCTCTTTCATAAGTACTTTAATAGTAGCAATGGCGTCAAGTAGTCGATTCGTCATCAATCGAATTAAATCAAACCTACTAAATTCCATAAGACGCGTCCTTGTGTTCGGCTTTTCATCGACGTCTTGGCTCTTGTGGTTATACAGGTCCATTAAAGTCACTTATTCTTAGCTTCCATAATATCCGCCCTTGTAACTCTCCGGAATCCTTCACGTTGGGTTGTATAGCAAATATGTATTTATTACGTTGTTGTTTCTTATGGATATTTTGTTACTTGTTATGTTGATTTTTTAGGAAATTATTTTTTACATTGTACTTCATGATACAAAATGAAGAAATAAAAGATACTTTTCATCATGTTTAATGTTTTCTCGTCTTATCTTAAGATACAAGTGGAGCAGGGGAAAAATTAGAAAGTGCAATTTGGGCATGTAAAGGGTATATTGGCCCTCGATCTTTAGGGTTGAAATAGGGCCCCACCTGAGAATGCCCCCTTTATCAAAATCCAGGTTCCTTTTTTGCTACGCAGCCTGACCTTTTGTGTCATGTGGATACACAATTTGCGGTCACGTCAATTTTTTTGCGTTGTGAGTGGCATATAAAGTGCCCATGTGATGTCAAATATGAGATGGATCCCGGATGCAGGAGCATTCTGCTGGGTCTTGAAAATTTGTCAACTCTTCCAGGATGCCAAGAAGTCACCCCATTTTTGCGAGAGCCTTCCCAGATGCAGTTACAACACAACACTTCCTTAAGGGTAAGGCAGGAGGCCACCTCAGGTTCCGAGCCAAAAACCAGGTAGCCGCGACTGAAAGCCAGTATACTGCACCGGCATCCAACCGCGCACTCTGCTCCGGATTAGGCCCAATGAATGGGCCTAGTCCGGAGGAGAGTGTGTCTTCAGGCTGAATCGCGAGGCGACTCTGCCTAAAGAATAAGCAACTCGCTTCTTTTTTACGTGAGCCAGAAGAAACAGCTCCTGGAAAAAAGACCTGAGCGGCTCCCATTGATTTCAATGGAAGCCATCTTTTTGGTCAGGGTTCTGAGGCGAATACGGCCTCAAAAGCCTGACCAAAAAACTCTGTGTGAACTTACCCTTACAGAGGCACTATGCTTGGTGGTTATACTTCTTAACAGAGGCACGAGCCTAAGTCTATTTTATACATATTTCCACCAGTTCTATCAGAACTTATACTTTACCCCCACCTCTGACAGTCCTCTGGAGATTGCCTCCTTTAAGCGATCCCTTGATCTCCCTAAACTATCCTTCACCACGTCTTCTCCAAATGTTCAATCATATTTTGCAGGGAGGTAAATTTCCCCAGGACATGCTCACTGCCTCCAGACATTACTACCCCCACTAACTACAGACCCATGTCACAACTAAACATAGATATCAAACTGTCTTCCTCCCTCCTTACCACCCAATTGAATGGTCTACTTCCTTCCCTCATACATTCTGGTCAAGTAGAGTTTATTCCAGGTAACTCTGTAACATTATTTATTTGGATAATTCTCATCACGAGCCTATTTCTTTATTAGCTTTAGATATTGAGAAAGCCTTTGAAAGTCTATCATGAAGCTACATTGCCCACGGCCTGAGGTTCATGGGCATAACTGGTCAGTTCCAGAGGGCTCTCCAAGCATTTATTTGTGGCCTCATTGCCTATTTGAAGCTCCCAAAAGACTCCCCGATACCTATTAAGTCAGTCTACATCCAGCGCTATTTGCCCATTCCATAGAACCATTAGTGATTGCCATCCAACATCACTAGGAGACCCCAAATCCAAAAAAGTTCAGGCATTTCATGAAATATAAACAAAACAAGAATGCAAAAATTTGGAAATCTTACCCTACTAATATTATAAATGTGAAAGTTTGGATGTTTGGATGTTTTCTACGCAATCATGCAAAAACGTCTGAACGGATTTGGATGACATTTGGCACATAGATAGTTTGTAACCTGTATTAACACATAGGCTACTTTTTATCCCGATAAATGACATGGTTTCAAGACTGTTATGAATTTATGTTAATATACTATATTAAACTGCTCTTGCCTGCAGGACAATCTCAGCTAATTGCAATTTGCTGATAAAGCCAGGTTTTTTATCTCTCTATGTAAAAACACAGATAACACTGAGTCCATTCTGTGCAAGCATCTGCATATTATCTGATCTGCATAACTGTTCTGTGTCTCATTCAACCAGAGGGAGGAGGGGGGAGAGAAATACAGGAAGTGAGAAGCAGATACTGCAGGCAGCATGCTGAGACACTGAGATGTGAAAACCCCTTCAATCCAAATTGGCAGTTTGCCAATTTTAAACATGCCGGGAAAACGAAAATCTAATTTGTCGCAAAATTCTCAAAAAACAAGAGCTATGAAAGTAGCCAGAAGTCAACAAGCTTCTCCTCAAGCAGAGCTGAGGAAGATTGAGCAAGCTAGGCATCAAGCGGCTCTTAGAGTAGCTGAAACATCAACGCCAACAACACACTCATTATATGGCGTCCCAGCGAACTGCTGAGATGCCGGAACAATCACAGGCATGGCGCGAGGAACAAGTTCAGCAGCAGGCCAGCTTGAAAGCTGCCGAAACCCCAGAGCAGGTGGATCATCGATGCCAACGACACGTAGACGAAGTCACGTACAGAAGCTAGTATAACCATATTTTATTCACAGAAGGAGAAACTTACACATTAAAATATAGAACATGCATCATGTATCAAAAAGTGAAAGTTACATAACAGAACATGGATCATGTATCAGAAGGTGAAAGTTACACAATAGAACATAGAACACATATAAGAAAGTGAAAGTTACACAATAGAACATGTATCATCATTCACTAGAGTATTGAAAGAGGAATGTTGTCTCATACGTATCTGATGTGGGATTCTAGCTGCTCAGTATTTGATAATAGATTGTATTGATATATGGGTTCTTCTTTACAAGATACAACATGTTCACAGACAATGAATTCTGGAAGTATTTCTGAGCTCCTACAGTGATCTGCATTACTGATTCATTCCTGTCTATAATGTATTAGATCTTGAGTGTATATCTCGAGCATCCTATATTGACCTTTAGACTTCCATCTTCTGCCTCACGAAACTGGACAAGGGACGGAAACCCAGAGGTCAACTTTCAAACCCTTTCACTTGAATGGGTTTGCAGCGGTGACTACCCATGTGCGTCTTCTGTCTGTCCGGGGGAAACCGTTTTTATTAATTGGATACAAAGTCCTGCATGTCCGACTGTGTGTCCGCCTAAAGAAAATGGTCAAGCGAATGGGTTGAAGGCTGACCTCGGGGTTTCCATCCCCTGTCCAGTTTCACGGGGCAGCTTACGAATTCCCAACCAAACCCCTACTTTAGTGTAATACCCCCTTCTAACATTTGTATATCTACAATATATTCATATGCAGAACATATAGATGAAGAAATCTGCTCTTGTTAAACTTCTTCTTACTTTGTACAAATATTCCAAAAGAACACGAACACAAAAAAATGGTGACCAATAAGGTTGTAACCTCCAGTGGTGATAATATACACAACATATGACAGACGCTCAAGTCACAGTTCTCCGTTCTGGTTCAACAGTTTAAAACCACAAAAATATACAAAACTGCTTAAATGTATATCTCCATTGAGGAGGGGTCTGGTGAATGAGAATGAGGAACTGTTTGTTTCTCATATTTGTCACTGACCGGCCCTGACTACAGAAGACATTCGCTGTGACTGGTGTCACGTCCTGCAGGATACTTCTATTCCATCAGGTGAGTGATTCCTTTTAGATATTCCATAAACACAGGTCCGATGACCACCATGGCAGACCATGGAAACTGATCAAGACAAGAGATGTCACCACTAAGATGGTTGGAGAAAATCATTGAAACTCTGCAAAATTCTTAATTATTTCTGTTTGCAAAAATGTATAACTTTTAATTTAATCTGGTTATATTCATGGGAAAACCTCTTTACTGTCCGGTAGTCTCTCTCCTATTAGTAAACCATTGGCGAGCTTCATTGATCCCTTAGCTATGTCACAATGGTTGCATTGTCCTCTGCAGAATATTGATCTTTTTTATGTACAATGGTGACAAGTTACAATGACTTGTATAGTGACAGACACTTGAATAATAGCGCTATTAATCCGTACCCCCAAATGCACTTAACTCTTAGGATATACACCACTGTCACAGTCACTGTGCTAAGAGGAGCCTTGTATTTCCGTAGCCCTTTACTTTCTCCCTGCAGATTTATTGCCTGTTCATCCGTTTCCTATACACCCCCCAATCCTCCTAAACTCCTACTGCCGCCCCGCAAACCCCTGCCTATGTACTTATCTCTTATTTACCCCATAATAGTGAAAATAGTGTAAAAGGTTAAAGGAAACTGCTCCCGTCACCTGTATTTGTCGCATCATGTTGACGAACACTTAGGATTCCAATATTCTCATGGCTTCCCACCTATTGGTTTGTCCCAGGAGATGACAACTATGGCTTCCTGTGACTCACTGATATTCTCATCCTGAGTTATACGACATCCTATCCTGATAACAGTTTATTGAGCCTTCTGCTTGTATTGTAATACATGAAAAATCCCTGCCCTGGGCAAAATGCCTGTGGCTAACTTTGGTCCAGCTACGGCACATAGAACATTTTTCCGCCATTTTGTTTGTTATGAGTAGTTCAGACTGTGCAAATGAATGGGCCTAGTCGGGAGGGAGTGTTGGCGCCGCGGGCGCTGTGGCGGAATCCTCGGCAAGAAAGGGCAGGTCGCTTCTTTTTCCCCGAGCGGCAAAAGACGTTAGCGGAAAAAAGAAGTGAATGGCTCCCATTGAAGTCAATGGGAGGCGTTTTTTGGAATCGGATTCTTAGGCGGATTCCGCATCAAAATCCGGTCCAAAAAACTGAACCCTTAGCAGTACTGGTAACCTCCGTGCCAATTACAGGAAGTAAGAGGTGAGTGAAGGATATGGGTAGGACTGTCACATGCTGCCCTTCCCTTACTTCAATGGCCAAATAAATTACACTCCCATAACCTTAGGACATGGCAGTCCAGGCTTCAGAAGCCACAATGCTACGCTGGATCCATTATATCACAGTTTTCAGTGGCAACTAGCAGACTGTATTATTATAATACATTTTGGCCTTGTGGCATTATCATAGGGTTTGACTGCAAAAAAGTGCCACTATACTTGTCCTCAAATCTGATGACTGTCACTCCTGACATTGAACAGAGCTTAAAGGGGTTGTCCAGGATAACCTGGACTTACCTGTCCCCGTTCTCCCACCGTGGTACGGTCCTGCTGCTACGGGGTCTGTGATGTCCCATTTCCTTTCCTTAGGCTGCTGAGGCCACTGATTGGCCCTGGGGTGAACCTACCTTTTTTGCCGCCCAAGGCAGACGACAGAAAGCCGCAACGGAAGGGGGGCGGGGTAGAGTGAAGGGGGTTGGGCGGAGCAAGGGAGCGTGGCAGAGCGGCGTTAGCAGGCAGAGAGCAGGCAGGGAGAGGACCGTCAGGGGAGCGTGAGGGGAGGCCGCTGGAGTAGCACTGCGTCCACAGGGCCTCCCCAATCCACCGCTCGCTTCCCGTGCCGGGCTGCCGAGACGGTGACGCTAAGCCAGTCCAGTACTGGCTTAGGTAAGCAAAAATGCCGCCCCCCCCCCCCCGAACCCCCCCCCCGGGGCCCTGGCATAGCGCTGCCTGAAGCTATCGCTTCAGGTTGCCTCATTGGAGGTGCTGCGCTGGATTGGCCTCAGAGGTCATGTGTGGCCAAAACAAGTCCCTGGAGTTATAGGTTCGGACTGCGGTAGGAGACACCGAGCACCGGGGATATACAAGTACGAGTTTTTGGGTTTTTTCCACCATCTCCTGCAGAAAAAAAAAGGGTTATCCTAGACAGCCCCTTTAAGTATTATATCATTATTATCCAATTCTAATAGATTCTGATCACTTCTTAGGACCATACTCTGCAATATTGTGCTAATACAGTGCGGATACTAGTAGAAAAAATACCGCAAAGTACGGAAACCAAAGCAGTGACGACCACCATAGCTCCTCCCATCTGTTTTATAGATTAAAAAACTGAAATGATCCTAATTGACGTAATAAGATACAAGTAAATATTTCTGGAATAGACATCCACAAAGAGCTGCTCGGTGAGGCTCTACATAGATCACACCCATCCTATGAATTAATGGATAACTAACAGACTGGGCTGGGACACCATCAGTAGATAGGATTCCTTGGGTGTCATTTCCTTATAGTCGTCTTTAGTACGTATCTCCTCCTCCAGCCTCTCTCTCTCTCTCTCTCTCTGAGCTCAACTTTTGAACCCGGGTTGTATGTAGATGGCTTTCTTCTGTTGAGTCAACGTCCAAAGGCGCACGTCTCTGGATTACCCTTAACCTATGCCTCTTTCTCTAGGACCTCTTCCATGAGGCGGCTTAAGATGGCGAAGCTCAAAGGTTTTCTTATTCTGTTCTTCTGCATCCAGGTAATATTGGAGCTTTCTGCTTACTTTTAGCCATATTTGTTCTACAATGACGACAATTTTTATTTTTGACTACTTTACGAGCAGAATAGACCTTGACCCGTCAGTGTCTTTTATGATTCAAGGGTGGATGGGAGTATTATACTACCTGAAATGGTGTCGTCAGATATTAACATTATACTGAATTATGTCAACCTGTCCTAAATCAGAATGAGACCCTCAGACTAGATATAAGATGGAATTTTTTGAGTTGTTTTTGAAATTTTTTAAGAAACCACTTTGCTACCACCATGACAGCCTAAAATCCATGGCTGTAATATAGAACAAGGCTGTAGTGATGGATACACCAAGTTGTGTTTATGGTCTTTTATGCTCTATGAAGGACTCTAGGCCAGAGATTAGGAGGAAAGGTGGAAGTTTGGTTAAAATAATAAAGTGGAACCTCTGTAAGTAAATGCTAAATCTGTATCAGGGCTCCCACCTCTCATGTGCCATTGATAATTCTGGGGTCTATGTGGCCATGAGTCCTTTGGACCCATTGGGCACCAGGACTTGCAACCTCAGCTAGTAGCTCAATACTAAGTTGGGAAAGAAGGAAGTTTTTCTTTTCTCTTTCCAGGTCAATATATTAGAGAATATGTATTTATTGTATTAGATTTTTTTTTAGTTTTTTTTTCCTGTCCATGTATAATATATGACCGTTGTATCACGTAAATGAACTAGGGCGCCAATTAAAGGGAAGGGCGGATTTTCCCTAAGGTGTGGTTGATAGGTGAGTCATTCCTTACCTCTCCTATAGCCTGAAGGTTGTTCCCTATTGCTCAATACTTTTCATTCAATGACTTTTATTGGTCACTGCACTGATAACAATCGGTATTGGTATCGGTATCAATATCCATATGGACTTTTTCACTGTTCTGTCCCATTTTCTGATAATGAACTGCAATTAAGCAATAATAATGCGCCTTGTTGGATTTATTCTGTCCTTGATCAGAAATCAATTGATTGACGGTCAATGGATTGATTACAAATATTGGAGTTTTATTTTGTACAATTCCGTATGGTGTCTACTGCCGTATGGCAGCGAGCAGTTACAAAGAGCATTCGTCTTCCTGGAAGACCTGTCCTGCTTTACAGATATCCTATCTATTTGAATAGGCATCATGCAATACCTCATTTCTCCTGCGGTGGTGCTGTAGAGAAATTGAACAGTTACCGCCAATTTTCTCTAGCTGATCACTAAGGGTCATACTTTATGATTTGGCTATTGTCAAGGGACTCTTCCAACAAGTAATTTTACAACCATTTTAGGCTACAGTCCCACTTTTTTTTGCAGATTTTGTTGTGTTTTTTTCTGAGCCAAAGCCAAGATTGGATTGAGCAGAAGGTAGAGGTATAAGAACTTCCTATGTATTCCCCATTGCTTATGTAGATATTCTTGGCTTTGGCTCAAAAAACTGGAACAAAATCTGCAACAAAAAAAAGCTGTGTTTACGCAACGTGGGGCCTCAGCCTTAAAGTGCACAGTTATATAGACATATATGGCAGCCATTTGAAGTCATCTCCATGTTGAGTGTTCTTGACAATGATATGGGCCTATCCTTACCAATACCGACCCCCAGTCCACCTACCCAGTATTTATAGTGTTCTTGCTGCGGATCCCCTCTTTATTCTCTCTCCGTTGAGCCTCATTTTAATACATTTCCTTCCTCTTTGCAAGGCACTTTGCATATCACATTCCAAAAATTTCATAATAATAATTTAGTAATTCATTGACCGATAGCAGTAGCAGTTTCCTTATTCATAACATGGACTCTCCGGCTGCTGCAGAACCTCTTTGTAAGTAGAACAGGTAGCAGTGAATGACATAAAGCTGCTCCCTCCTCATCCATAAGAAGTTCTGCAAAGAATTACAGACTATCTGTCCATACCATCAATGATTAGGAATACTATAAGAGACCCGGGCGTGGTGGTGGCCCCTATAGGCAGCGTATACTTCTTACTGAGACTAGAATATTCCTTTACAGCTGCAAAAACCTTGTTGTTTTATCAGTAAAAACTCTCGGTGAACATTCAGTAAACAGAGCATTAAAACTTTTACAGCCTGACACGACTATGAGAGAGGGGGAAGATACGTTGCCTTGACACTGCTAGACTTTGTACCTTACAAATCTATGGCTGGGTCTGTGGAAGAGGAGGCTGCAATAAACTGGTCACAGCCATTGCTAAGCTGCTACGAATCTGACAGGGCAATAAAAACATTTCATATTGTGGATAATAAACCCAAGTGGTGGTCATATTGGAAGCGGAACAAGAGAAATGTTTGCTCAACAGCAGGTCTCTGTTGTGTTACTATGGTGAGGATGTTTTCTGCAGCGGCTGAGACAAGGGCGGGTATAGGCAACAGAGGGCCGCAGGGCAAGAATACTACATGAGCCTCCTAGTTCTACAACAGTTCACTCTAGAGCACCCCCATAATGTCCCCATAACAATACACCGTCCATTATCAGCCATTACATTTATCCACTATATGTCTGTCGGTGTCCCCCTGTATCGGCTACAAAGCCAATGGTTGTATGGTTGCACAAGGTTAATCTGGTGCAGGAAATCAGGTGGATGTCCTGTACCATCTAGAGCCGTGATGGCGGACCTATGGCATGGGTGCGCACTCATCTGTGAAACAGATTATATTGTGTAGGGGCCACTGTGGAGCAAATTATACTGTGTGTGGGCCATGTGGAGCAGATTGAACTGTGTGGGGGTCACTGTGGCACAGCCTGGACTAAGTGGGGGCCCAGATCTATACGATGTAAATAGTGAACATGAATTGTTGAAAGTACCAAATGCAGTACAAAATTGTTTGTATAATTGAAAGCTCTGTAGAGCCTCATTCACACGACCATATTTTGCAGACCCATAACTGTCCACAATTGTGGATCTGCACAGTATTAAGGTTAAATTACAGTGTTGGCACTTTGTGATGAATTAGTTGGTTTTGGGTTGCAGTTTGGGCACTCGGTCTCTAAAAGGTTCGCCATCGCTGATTCTAGATTCTAGATTCTAGAGCCAGTCTTTTAGTTTATATCCTCTGCTTACCATCTGTTTTTCTATAGACACACATGTCACATCTACTTTGACTTCAGCTGTTTTGGCTTAAGAAAACTAGTAATTGGATAAATAGGTTCCTAAGGGCTCCTTCACACTACTGATACGCTGCCTGATTCTGAACGTTAAAAACGGTCAAGAGCAACGGGCAAGAGCCGGCATACAAGCGCTCCCCATTGAAATGAATGGGCTGCTTTTTACTCTACGAGCGCTCCCATTGAAATAAATGGGATCTGCTTTATCAGTATCAGTAGTGTGAAGGGGCCCTAAGACCACTAAGAGTGTTCTAAATTATGTTTTATAGATAGGTTCCTAGGAGCCCTGACAGTGTTCTACATTATCTTTTATAGATCGGTTCCTAGGAGCCCTGACAGTGTTCTACACTATGTATTATAGATAGGTTCCCAGGAGCCCTGACAGTGTTCTACACTATGTTTTATAGATAGGTTCCTAGGAGTCCTGACAGTATTCTACACTATATTTTATAGATAGGTTCCTAGGAGCCTTGACAGTGTTCTACACTGTGTTTTATAGATAGGTTCCTAGGAGCCCTGACAGTGTTCTCCACTATGTTTTATAGATAGGTTCCTAGGAGACCTGACAGTATTCTACACCATGTTTTATAGATAGGTTCCTAGGAGCCCTGACAGTGTTCTACACTATGTTTTATAGATAGGTTCCTAGGAGACCTGACAGTATTCTACACTATGTTTTATAGATAGGTTCCTAGGAGCCCTGACAGTGTTCTACACTATGTTTTATAGATAGCTTCCTAGGAGCCCTGACAGTGTTCTACATTATGTTTTATAGATAGGTTCCTAGGAATCCTGACAGTGTTCTACACTATGTTTTATAGATAGCTTCCTAGGAGCCCTGACAGTATTGTACACTATGTTTTATAGATAGGTTCCTAGGAGCCCTGACTGTGCTCTACACTATGTTTTATAGATAGCTTCCTAGGAGTCCTGACAGTATTGTACACTATGTTTTATAGATACGTTCCTAGGAGCCCTGACAGTGTTCTACACTATGTTTTATACATAGGTTCCTAGGAGACCTGACAGTATTCTACACTATGTTTTATAGATAGGTTCCTAGGAGCCCTGACAGTGTTCTCCACTATGTTTTATAGATAGGTTCCCAGGAGCCCTGACAGTGTTCTACACTATGTTTTATAGATAGGTTCCTAGGAGCACTGACAGTGTTCTACACTATGTTTTATAGATAGGTTCCTAGGAGCCCTGACAGTGTTCTACACTATGTTTTATAGATAGGTTCCTAGGAGCCCTGACAGTGTTCTACACTATGTTTTATAGATAGGTTCCTAGGAGACCTGACAGTATTCTACACCATGTTTTATAGATAGGTTCCTAGGAGCCCTGACAGTGTTCTACACTATGTTTTATAGATAGCTTCCTAGGAGCCCTGACAGTGTTCTACATTATGTTTTATAGATAGGTTCCTAGGAATCCTGACAGTGTTCTACACTATGTTTTATAGATAGGTTCCTAGGAGCCCTGACTGTGCTCTACACTATGTTTTATAGATAGCTTCCTAGGAGCCCTGACAGTATTCTACACTATGTTTTATAGATAGGTTCCTAGGAGCCCTGACTGTGCTCTACACTATGTTTTATAGATAGCTTCCTAGGAGTCCTGACAGTATTGTACACTATGTTTTATAGATAGGTTCCTAGGAGCCCTGACAGTGTTCTACACTATGTTTTATACATAGGTTCCTAGGAGACCTGACAGTATTCTACACTATGTTTTATAGATAGGTTCCTAGGAGCCCTGACAGTGTTCTACACTATGTTTTATAGATAGGTTCCTAGGAGCCCTGACAGTGTTCTACACTATGTATTATAGATAGGTTCCTAGGAGCCCTGACAGTGTTCTACACTATGTTTTATAGATAGGTTCCTAGGAGTCCTGACAGTGTTCTACACTATGTTTTATAGATAGGTTCCTAGGAGCCCTGACAGTGTTCTACACTATGTTTTATAGATAGCTTCCTAGGAGTCCTGACAGTATTGTACACTATGTTTTATAGATAGGTTCCTAGGAGCCCTGACTGTGCTCTACACTATGTTTTATACATTGTTTCTAGGAGTGTTATACACTATGTTTGAAGCCAACTTAAGGTGTGGTTGGTACCAAACTTGTTCAACCCAAAAACAATTCTAGGACTCAAGCCACCAGACCCTAAAACAAAATCACCCATCTCTAGTATAGCAATTAATATATCTCCATATACTCATATCGATCGTATATGAAGTAAAAATCTAATTCTTGGATTAATAATATATTTTGCATAATATCCTTTTATTTTTAGAAAATTGTAGCAGAAAATACAGGACCTCTTGCAAGCAAGACTTTACATGTTCCAGAAGGAGTTGCCACAAAGATATATCAGGTATTTATATTACTTATGAAAGATATTTTATTTGTTCCAGTGGTATATACATAGGCTATTCATTATTTACTATAATCAATTTTCTAGGAAACAAGGACCAATAAATTATATTCTCTTATCAAAAGAACAAATAACATACACTATGGAATAAAACCAAAACATTACATTATGACAAATACCCTATAAATTGATATCATAAATAGTTCCTGGTTTAGGAAAGTCCACTATGAGACAGATAGGAGAAAGGAAACTCACTAGGAGCCAAATAGAAGTAGGAAACCCCACTAGGAGCCAATAGAAGTAGGAAACCCCACTACGAACCATATAGGAGAAGTGAATCCTACTAAGAGCCAAAGAGGAGAAGAAAACATCACTAGGAGCCAAATAAGAGTAGGAAATCCCACTAGGAGCCAAATAGAAGTATAAAACCCCACTAGGAGCCAAATAGAAGTAGGAAAACCCACTAAGATCAAGATAAGAGAAGGAAACCTCACTAGGAGCCAAATAGGAGTAGGGAATCTCACTAGGATCTAAATAGGAGTAGGGAATCTCACAAGGAGCCAAATAGTAGTAGGAAAACCTAGTAGAAGTCAAATAGAAGAAGGAAACCCCACTAGGACCCAGATAGAAGACGGAAACCCCACTAGGAGCCAAATAGATGTCAGAAATGCACTACAAACTAGATGGAAGAACGAATCTTTACTAGGAGTCAGATGGTAGATCTTATAAAAATAAGTACACAGCACTAGCTGACCTGACCTAAGCATAAGTCATAAGACCCAGTAGTAATCTGTAATATCAGCCATGTTTGGTTGTCTTTACTATATACTGGGTTGAAACAGATACAAAGAAATTTTAGACATCATATTGGGCTCTAACAGTCTTTAGAACCCCATAACAGATACTATTCCTGGTTTTGGCTTTATGGGGTTACCTACAGACGTTTAGCTGGCAGATTTATTTCCCAATAGAGTAATAATACCATCATCATCAGTACTGACACGTCCACATGACTGCCATACTAATATTGAGGAATTACAAATGGAAAGCAGCAGTTCCTTGACCATTTGGTGATTTAGTCATGGATAGCAGACCTCGATATTCCTGACTTTTCACCTCTATGATCCGTGACTGTGACTCAGATACATAAAATCTCAATATAAGCTTTGCCAGCTCAGTTTATGACAGTAGAGGTTTTGTAATGTGTATGGCGGATTTATTTATGGACCTCATAAATGTTGGGAGTGTCAGACTTGTCTTTTCTTGGTGGAAGAGAAAAATGTAAAGGGGAAAGTGTTGGGAAATAGAATACATAAAACTCTTCCATCTATTTGCTCACCTGCAATCCATTCTCCATTTCCATCCTTGGCCATGGGCAGATTTACTACCAAAATCACTTTTATTAGCTTGTAAACATGACATCACTTTTTGCCATTGTATAGATCATCCAATAAAATCCAACCCCAAGGGATAAGCAAATATAGCCTGTGAGTAACCGAGCATATGATCACACACAGTGTGTAGGCTCCAAAGACAGATGAAAGAGGGGTGCAATTGGGGGAGCGGGGGGCAGCTTATAGACTTCACTATGTCAGTGGGTACATTTATATGTGCCATTAATAAGGTGTTGTGTTTACATTTCCACATTATATATGTAATACCTTTATATGGGTAAGGGGATATTGTCACTCCATAGGGAGAGACCACCATATAGGTGTGTGGAGTCTTATTAAGCCATGAGCGCTCCACTGCAAAGGAACATGGGAAGAATATGCAAATCTGACTTCCATGATGTAATTAGGATGCCAGCGCCTCAAGTATGCACACCAATAGAGGGCGCTGACTGAGAATGTGCAAGTCTATCTTCCATGATGTAATTAGGAAGACAGAGTCTCAGTCAAACAAAGCCTATAGAGGGCGCTACCTTTAACATCATGCCGACCTTCTCAGAGGCCTTTGTTTGCAATGATGTTGGGATTTAACCAGATACAGTCTTCTCAGCCAAGGACAGCTGTTTCGATGTACTTGCATCTCGTCAGCTTGGCTTTATATGGGAATTGCAGACATGTTATAACTGGTATTGTCATGTATAATTCTATTTTAATATTCAGAATCTGGAGTGCATAGTCTAATATCGCCCCTTGTCCTGTTTCCATCTGTCCTGGAAT
Organism: Leptodactylus fuscus; assembly: GCF_031893055.1. Taxonomy (NCBI): domain Eukaryota; kingdom Metazoa; phylum Chordata; class Amphibia; order Anura; family Leptodactylidae; genus Leptodactylus; species Leptodactylus fuscus. The sequence continues at coordinate 32,175,086 of NC_134268.1, forward strand.
TCAGTAGTAGGATGGCTACATTATGTATCCTTCCACATTGTTTTTACGTATGTTTCGCTTCTTAATCCTCTTTGCGTATTGGCTTACATTTAGATATTTTTGGCAATAAATTTTTATTTTTTACACTAACCTATCTATCTGGGGGGGGGGGGGGCTGGGAATTCATGGCAGGATTGAGCAGGGCGCTTCTATTTTTTCAGAATCTTGTTCCAATTTCAACCTTCCAGTGAATCAGAGCGGAATCTGGCGCTGGTTTTCGGCAGAATCCACCTCAAAATTAGCGCCAGATTCCGTTGCGTGAACCGGCCCTTACTTTTCTAATGTTATAGGGTCAGACTGGACCACCTTTGGAGAATAATCTTACATTGGAGGGTGCCCTTTGTGATCCTTTCTGGTGAAACTCTATCCTTCTATATGGCTATAAATAATCATTCCGAATAGTTCCTATTTAGAAGTACCATATAACACAGTGCCCAAATAATAATGTCATATGTTGACCAAGTAACACTTCCATACAATGGATTCAAAATAGAATTAGCATATATGATGGTAACAATCCTCAAGAGCCTTTCCTTCTCTGGTAACCCCTTCAGATAGGGGGTTTGGTTTTCTATGATTGAACAGACCTCTGGACCCAACAGTGGAGGACAATTTTATTTAAAGAGGACCTTTCACAAGGCCATCTCTTTACATCATTTAATAGCTGCTGTGCTATTTCCAACACAGTTGTAATTTTTTCTCTGGCCCTCACCATTCCTGAGCAATCAATGCTGTTAGTTTTGGTGCCTGATGTGCTATTTAATGTCTGTGAACTCAGTATTGCCTGGGGTATGGGGTTCTGCCTATTTACCAGTATTACCTATTAGCTACAAATGTCTTATGTGATAGATTTTACCATGCACAATATCTACAGTAATACAATTCTATTTTCTTCTAGTTTGTAAAAAATGACCCTAGTAGTGAAAATTTTCTACTGGAAGGTGAAACTGATAATACATTTTCCATTGACCGTGATGGCTGGCTGGTGACAGGAGTGGCTCTGAACTGGGAGAAGAAACAAATCTACACATTAAAGGTAAAAAGAATATGAAAATGGTTCATTCTATACTAATTCTATAGTGTAACAATGTTTCCATGGAATGAAAGTGTTAAAGGGATATCTTAATATATAAAGTAACTGTATATTGCTTGGATATGGCAACAGTCCCTCAGTGGTGGTGATGGTGGGGGGTCTGACTGCCAGAATACATTTAAAGGGAGTGTGTCACAAGAGCCCAACATATCAACCCAAACACATGGATAGATAGGTTAGGATTAGAGATGAGCGAACAGTGAAATATTCGATATTTGATATTCGTTTCGAATAGCCCCTCAATATTCAACTATTTGAACCAATATGGAATCCCATTATAGTCTATGGGGAAAAAAGCTTCATTTCAGGGGAAACCACTATTCGACTCAGGAGAGTCACCAAGTCCACTATGACACCTCAGCAAATGATAACAACACCTCTGGAATGCAACTGGGACAGCAGGGGAAGCATGCCTGGGGGCATCTAACACGCCCAAGTCACTGTATTATGCCACTAATAATGCGGGAGCTGACTTTCTCCCATAGGAATGCATTGACCAGAGTTCATTGGCCGAATGCATACAGTGTACAGCATTTGGCCAATCAACGCTGGTTCTGCCAGCGGAGGCGGAGTCTAAGATCGGTCCACAGCAGTCTCCATTGTGGTCCGATCTCACATGTAGCAGAGTTCAGTGCACAGCCAGCTCTGTGTTCAGCCCACAGCCAGCTCTGCTACATCTCAGATGTAGCAGCTCTGTAGCAGCGCACAGCCAGCTCTGTGTTCAGCGACAGCCAGCTCTGCTACATCTCAGATATAGCAGAGTTCAGTGCACAGCTCTGCTACATCTGAGATGTAGCAGAGCTGGCTGTGCCCTGAACACAGAGCTGGCTGTGCGCTGAGCGTTGCTACATCTGAGATCGGACCACAATGGAGACTGCTGTGGACCGATCTTAGACTCTGCCTCCTCAAAGACGAGCCTCCGGCAGAACCAGCATTGGTTGGCCAATGCTGTACACTGTATGGCATTCGGGCAATCAACGCTGGTCAATGCATTCCTATGAGAAAAAGGCAGCTCCCGCATAACGCAGGCTGCCAGGGATCCCGACTAGCATATAATGGGCTGCCACAAGATGTGCTTGTAGGTGAAGTTTGAAAGTGATAAGACCTTGCCAGCCCGAGCTAAATGCGAGAGTAAGTTCAATGCAAACACATCGTGGCAGCGCACCATATGCTAGTCGGGATCGCTGGCAGCTTGCGGTATGCCAGAGCTGACTTTTTCCCATAGGAATGCATTGACCGTACTCTTGCACATATCTCGGGCTGGCAAGGAAGGTATGTAGAGCCCCAAAGAGCTGTTTGAGTAAGATTCCTACCTAAATAAAGCTAATTCCTAGCTAACCCTGCAGGTACATCTATCCTTGTCTCACAGTCACATAGTTCACAGTCTCATATGAACCGAATCTGAAAGACACTATTTGTATAAAGTGGAGGTCACCTGATTTAGCCAGCCAGTTGCTTTTTCCGATTTTTTTTTCGATGCCTACGTTTTCCTACTTCCTATCCCACCTTCCCTGTGCCGTTATTGGTGCAAAAAAAGCGCCAGGGAAGGTGGGAGGGGATACAAATTTTTAGTGCGTTTGCCACGTGGTATTCGATTGGAATCGAATGCCTTGAACAGCCTGATATTCGATCGAATACTAATTCGATCAAACGCTGTTCGCTCATCTCTAGTTAGGATAACCAAAGCCCAGTATTTCAACCCATACTCACAGATAGATAGGTTAGGGACACCAGGGCCCAGCATGTCAACTCAAACCAACAGATAGATAGGTTAGGGTCACCTGAATGAAACAATGTGTTACCTTTGTGAATCCAATTTCAGATTGTACCCCATTGTTCCCATTGTTATTATGTTAAACATAACCATATTTCAATTTGTAGGCAAACTTTTTTGGTAATATGTATAATTTAAACATTTGAAGAGTTTTAAAGATTTCCTCCAACCATCTTAGTGTGGACAGTCTTTTGTCTTGATCAGTTTCCAATGGATGTGACCATGAATGCAGGAACTTTCTATGGTCTGGGGCTTGTCAGAAACCCAACCATGATGTCCTTATTGTGTCCAGATTGTCTTCTCATAGTAGTGTCCCTACCTGATAACCTGTCCACAATAAGAACATCGTGTCATAAAACCCAGCCAAAGACTATAACTTGAAACAGAAATTGGTACAAATTATAGGGAAAACCTTCTTCCACCTTTAGCAGGTGTAGATTTCCATTTACAGAGTTAGGAAATCCAAAGGGAAGGATAGAGAAGTCCGTACGGCTACACGATTCTCTCTATGGTCACACAGGGATTTAGCAACATTCTGCCCATCCATTCAAGGCAGTCTATCATCTCCCCAAGCATATAACTCATGCCAGTTTTCTGGTGTTTTATTACTGACAGTAAATCTGGTGGACCGGGATGTCTCTGCCTCGACCCACCCAGACTGACACCATGCTCTGCCCATTTTCTAAAAGAGTGCCCGGGAACATAGAGTAGAAATATGACACAAACCACCAGAGATGCCAACACAGGTCTCTGCCAGAATTCTGCCTTCTACCTGTTTGTATCCAGAATTGTTATATCCATTAGACAGCCATCCTGACCTACCATGGACAGACAGAAGGAAAATCTGTGAATCTTCATAGAGATGGCTGCTATTCTGGAAATGGATTGATAGAATTTGTGCGTTCTTCATCTGTAGGTGAAAACTACTGACAGCCGAGGATCACTCATTGAAGGTCCATACACTATTACCATAATAGTAGATGACATCAATAACAATGCACCAGTTTTTAACCAGAGCAAGTATTATGGAGATGTCAGAGAACAGTCCAGGGCAGGTAAGTCATGAAAGGTTACTATTAATATAGCAATAATTCCTTCTGTTTCTTCCTTTACCTTCCCATTATCTAATGCAATGTATTCCAATCCCAATCTATTGGAGTCCCAACATGTCCCGTGCTCATAGTTTTATACGTTATATTAGATTTATTTTGTGCCGTGAAACCAATAACTACTATATGTGTTTTCATGCCCTATTACAGTCCTTAAATTGCCCATCCGCCCTACTAAAAAACATTTACAACATTTTGGTTGAGGTTTTGGAAATAGCAGCATGTCAACGACATCTACGGAAACACTGGTTGCCACCACAGTTTTTCCTGCAGCGCTTTTGTGATGCGGGACGCTACGTTGGGGCCTTAGCCTATAAGTCACGGACATGCCCTGACTCTACTGACCTGTAATAGATACAATGCTGAAGACTGCATGTGTATGAGGTAGATGGGGGAAGGATGGAGTCAGGAGGAATAGCTATCACCTATTCAGATTAAAGGAAAGATTAAAGGGGTATTCCCATGTCGCATACTCACCAGTCTTCACTGCTGTAAAATCTTCTTCCTTCCTGGTTTCTTGCGTCATTTGGTGGGCGTGGTTTCATGCAACCTGCAGTTTAGCTCCACCCCCAAATTAGCATGTAGCTCCGCCCACCACATAGCGTGATCCTATGGGGAGGCTGAAGGGCCTGTGATGTCATCAAAGGTCCTCAAACAACACTATATGCACAATACTGTCTGTCTCTGCCATAATGAACACAATTGAATTAGCTAGCCTGATAACTGGGAGAACAGAAGACGAGTTCAGAAATGAAAGCAGCTCCTCTCCCCTATCTGAGAGCAGGACCTAGGTCACGTGGTGTAGACACAGGAATAGCTAGATACACAGGCTCGCTCCCTGCACTTAGCCCCTCCTCCCTCTCCCCTGGGAGCAGCAGATACATCACTTGACTTTTGAGCAGATAAGTCAAGGGCTGTGTCAAAAATGAATTGAATAAAGTAAGATAGTGGACAAACAAAGCAAACAAAGTGGACAAACTTTTGCTGAAGCAATGTATTTAGGAAAAGTCTTACATCCACATTAACAAGCAGTATAGATAGGATCCTTGTGATGGGACAACCCCTTTAAGGAAAAGACAATATTCCAGTTTATTGATGCCATGACAGTAATGACAACCTTCAAAACTCAAGTAGACCAGATGGACCCCAAGTTCTTAGGTCAGTTCTTTTTTACTGTCTTGATATCACAGATGGATAACACCATGTTCATGTCTTACCAACGTCTTGGGATTGGTTTGGCCATAACCTTCTAAGATCTTCATCTATTACAATGTCTATTCTATAATAGAATTCTAACAAAACTTTCCTATAGATAAGTTTCAGTTCTACAAAAAAATTGCTGATTTTTCTGTTTTGCACTTGACCCATTTAGGTAGGCCATTCATCCAAGTTTACGCAACTGATAAAGACGACCCAACAACACCCAATGCCCAACTTGTCTACAAAATCAAGCAGCAGATCCCGGACCCTACCGGAGTCATGTATTTCCAGATCAATAACGTAACGGGGGAAATTTCCACTACTATAGAAGGTAAGTGCAGAGCGATACTAAGAAGACCTCTGGCGGCTTAATATTAACCCGGCCAACAGATGGCTCAATTGCTTCGGCTGCAAAAGGAAGTATTTCATTGACAAAGATTGTAGGTCTTAATCCGGCTCATCCGATTATTTTATCTCAATGGAAAGACGTTAATCTTTTTGTAAGTAAAATAAGTACAATTGCTTGAGTAACAGGATCTTCATAGTAATACAGTGGTATAGCAATACAGTAATATTACCTACTGTGCTATATGTATATATTACACACTATAGAGCATATATATAAAAGTTCCCTTTAATAACACAGCAACCGATAACTTAGGATTTGCAAGCATCAGTCGCAGTAACAGGGCAATATAGACAATTCTTATACTTGCAGAGTTTTCCTTTAATATCTGCAACCAATGCAATCTGAGGTGTAGAGTTCTGTGCTCATGGCCTTAAAATGCAAATAATCTGAATATGAAAGTCTAACAGTACATTTAGACAGCCAGAAGTGTAGCTCTATGGGGTTCAAAGGGGCTAAAAGGCCCCGTTGCCTCCTAAGATGACACTTAAGATGACACCTAAAATTTCCCCATCTTATCTTATATACACATGGCACATGGTAGGCAGTGGATCCCGGGCCAGATTTTGCACTGGGGTCCCGGAGCTTCATGTTACCCCTCCGTGTGCTTCAGGTTTCCGGATGTTTATCTCTCGCTTTTCTTTCTCAGATACATTTAATAAATTGAATGTTTACAAAAACAGGAGAGATTAAGGTCACGGAGGGATAATGGCTGGATGTGGTCAGCGGCTCCTATAGTCGGAGTGTTTATGTGTGTCAGCTGGATTTCTTATTATGTAAACCTGATTATTTCTCAGGACTTGTTTACTAAAAATTACAATCAGTTGTTTTCACAAGAGTGGCAAGAGACGATCCTGAGTAGCAACGGTGCATCATATAATACCACTGAAATTGCATTTATTGTCCGGGGGCCTGCACTGAGCTTAAAGGTAGATTTCTACCGGAAACAGGGCTGCACCTGTGAAAATGGACGTTGTAAGGCTGAGGCCCCACATTGCGGAAAGTCAGCTTTTTTTGTTGCGTTTTTTTGTGCCAAAGCCAAGAATGGCTAAAAAAGGAATGAGAAATATTTAGGAAGTTCTGATACTTCTACCTTCTGCTCAATCCACTCCTGGCTTTGGCTCAGAAAACCGCTGCAAAATCTGCAACAAAAATGCTGCCTTTCTGCAATGTGGGGCCTTAGACTTATAGGGGGCTGTGGTTACTCACTTTGACATGTGTACTGTTTTTAATGCATCATTAAAAATGACTAGAGATGATCTTATAGGACTCTTTACAATTTTTTGAAAAGCTCAGATTCGATTGAATCCCAACATTCTTGCTACATCCAGGTTTCCATTATTAGGGGCTGCTTGAGAACCCAAAAAATGGAAACCTTTTTGCTTAAAAAGCAGTTACCCTTGGAAACGTGCAAAGCACATCCTACTAATATTATAAGTGTGAAAGTTTGTGTGTTTGGATGTTTGTGAGTTTGGATGTTTGTTCCTCAATCACGCTAAAACGCCTGGACGGATTTGCGTGCAATTTTTAACAAACATAGTTTTCCCTTAGGATTGAGTCACAGGCTACTTTTGGTGCCACTAAACAACATGGTTTCCTTGCAGGAGACGCACAAAAGCAGGACTCCTAGCCCCAGCTATAGACTCACACACACTGCCTGGCATTTCCTGCCTCAACCTGCCTGCACACTCCTTACTGTCACCTCAGGAGTAGCCCTCACTCTACTCACATTTACATATAGCTTTCCACTATATAACACATCACATTGTCTGTATCACGACATACACAATACAACACATCACATTGTCTGACACAATACAACACATCACATTGTCTGTATCACGACATACACAATACAACACATCACATTGTCTGACAATACAACACATCACATTGTCTGACACAATACAACACATCACATTGTCTGACACAATACAACACATCACATTGTCTGACACAATACAACACATCACATTGTCTGACACAATACAACACATCACATTGTCTAACACAATACAACACATCACATTGTCTGACATAATACAACACATCACATTGTCTGACACAATACAATACAACACATCACATTGTCTGTATCACGACATACACAATACAACACATCACATTGTCTGTATCACGACATACACAATACAACACATCACATTGTCTGTATCACGACATACACAATACAACACATCACATTGTCTGACACAATACAACACATCACATTGTCTGACACAATACAACACATCACATTGTCTGTATCACGACATACACAATACAACACATCACATAGTCTGTAGAGATGAGCGAACAGTGTTCTATCGAACACATGTTCGATCGGATATCAGGGTGTTCGCCATGTTCGAATCGAATCGAACACCACGTGGTAAAGTGCGCCAAAATTCGATTCCCCTCCCACCTTCCCTGGCGCCTTTTTTGCACCAATAACAGCGCAGGGGAGGTGGGACAGGAACTACGACACTGGGGGCATTGAAAAAAATTGGAAAAAGTCATTGGCTGCCGAAATCAGGTGACCTCCATTTTAGACGAATAGTGGATTTCAAATCCGGGTCATATGAGAATGTGAACTTTGTGACTATGAGACAGGGATAGCTGTACAGGCAGGGATAGCTAGGGATAACCTTTATTTAGGGGGGAATGTTATTAAAAATAACTTTTTGGGGCTCTATCGGGTGTGTAATTGTGATTTTTGTGAGATAAACTTTTTCCCATAGGGATGCATTGGCCAGCGCTGATTGGCCGAATTCCGTACTCTGGCCAATCAGTGCTGGCCAATGCATTCTATTAGCTTGATGAAGCAGAGTGTGCACAAGGGTTCAAGCGCACCCTCGGCTCTGATGTAGCAGAGCCGAGGCTGCACAAGGGTTCAAGCGCACCCTCGGCTCTGATGTAGGAGAGCCGAGGGTGCACTTGAACCCTTGTGCACCCTCAGCTCTGCTACATCAGAGCCGAGGGTGCGCTTGAACCCTTGTGCACACTCTGCTTCATCAAGCTAATAGAATGCATTGGCCAGCGCTGATTGGCCAATGTATTCTATTAGCCTGATGAAGTAGAGCTGAATGTGTGTGCTAAGCACACACATTCAGCTCTACTTCATCGGGCTAATAGAATGCATTGGCCAGCGCTGATTGGCCAGAGTACGGAACTCGACCAATCAGCGCTGGCTCTGCTGGAGGAGGCGGAGTCTAAGATCGCTCCACACCAGTCTCCATTCAGGTCCGACCTTAGACTCCGCCTCCTCCGGCAGAGCCAGCGCTGATTGGCCGAAGGCTGGCCAATGCATTCCTATGCGAATGCAGAGACTTAGCAGTGCTGAGTCAGTTTTGCTCAACTACACATCTGATGCACACTCGGCACTGCTACATCAGATGTAGCAATCTGATGTAGCAGAGCCGAGGGTGCACTAGAACCCCTGTGCAAACTCAGTTCACGCTAATAGAATGCATTGGCCAGCGCTGATTGGCCAATGCATTCTATTAGCCCGATGAAGTAGAGCTGAATGTGTGTGCTAAGCACACACATTCAGCACTGCTTCATCACGCCAATACAATGCATTAGCCAGTGCTGATTGGCCAGAGTACGGAATTCGGCCAATCAGCGCTGGCTCTGCTGGAGGAGGCGGAGTCTAAGGTCGGACCTGAATGGAGACTGGTGTGGAGCGATCTTAGACTCCGCCTCCTCCAGCAGAGCCAGCGCTGATTGGTCGAGTTCCGTACTCTGGCCAATCAGCGCTGGCCAATGCATTCTATTAGCCCGATGAAGTAGAGCTGAATGTGTGTGCTTAGCACACACATTCAGCTCTACTTCATCAGGCTAATAGAATACATTGGCCAATCAGCGCTGGCCAATGCATTCTATTAGCTTGATGAAGCAGAGTGTGCACAAGGGTTCAAGCGCACCCTCGGCTCTGATGTAGCAGAGCCGAGGCTGCACAAGGGTTCAAGTGCACCCTCGGCTCTCCTACATCAGAGCCGAGGGTGCGCTTGAACCCTTGTGCAGCCTCGGCTCTGCTACATCAGAGCCGAGGGTGCGCTTGAACCCTTGTGCACACTCTGCTTCATCAAGCTAATAGAATGCATTGGCCAGCACTGATTGGCCAGAGTACGGAATTCGGCCAATCAGCGCTGGCCAATGCATTCTATTAGCCCGATGAAGTAAAGCTGAATGTGTGTGCTAAGCACACACATTCAGCACTGCTTCATCACGCCAATACAATGCATTAGCCAGTGCTGATTGGCCAGAGTACGGAATTCGGCCAATCAGCGCTGGCTCTGCTGGAGGAGGCGGAGTCTAAGATCGCTCCACACCAGTCTCCATTCAGGTCCGACCTTAGACTCCGCCTCCTCCAGCAGAGCCAGCGCTGATTGGCCGAATTCCGTACTCTGGCCAATCAGCACTGGCTAATGCATTGTATTGGCTTGATGAAGCAGTGCTGAATGTGTGTGCTTAGCACACACATTCAGCTCTACTTCATCGGGCTAATAGAATGCATTGGCCAATCAGCGCTGGCCAATGCATTCTATTAGCGTGAACTGAGTTTGCACAGGGGTTCTAGTGCACCCTCGGCTCTGCTACATCAGATTGCTACATCTGATGTAGCAGTGCCGAGTGTGCATCAGATGTGTAGTTGAGCAAAACTGACTCAGCACTGCTAAGTCTGCATTCGCATAGGAATGCATTGGCCAGCCTTCGGCCAATCAGCGCTGGCTCTGAAGGAGGAGGCGGAGTCTAAGGTCGGACCTGAATGGAGACTGGTGTGGAGCGATCTTAGACTCCGCCTCCTCCAGCAGAGCCAGCGCTGATTGGTCGAGTTCCGTACTCTGGCCAATCAGCACTGGCCAATGCATTTCTATGGGGAAAAGTTAGCTTGCGAAAATCGCAAACTGACAGGGATTTCCATGAAATAAAGTGACTTTTATGCCCCCAGACATGCTTCCGCTGCTGTCCCAGTGTCATTCCAGGGTGTTGGTATCATTTCCTGGGGTGTCATAGTGGACTTGGTGACCCTCCAGACACGAATTTGGGTTTCCCCCTTAACGAGTTTATGTTCCCCATAGACTATAATGGGGTTCGAAACCCATTCGAACACTCGAACAGTGAGCGGCTGTTCGAATCGAATTTCGAACCTCGAACATTTTAGTGTTCGCTCATCTCTAATTGTCTGTATCACGGCATACACAATACAACTAGAGATGAGCGAACACTAAAATGTTCGAGGTTCGAAATTCGAATCGAACAGCCGCTCACTGTTCGTGTGTTCGAACAGGTTTCGAACCCCATTATAGTCTATGGGGAACATATACTCGTTAAGGGGGAAACCCAAATCCGTGTCTGGAGGGTCACCAAGTCCACTATGACACCACAGGAAATGATGCCAACACCCTGGAATGACACTGGGACAGCAGGGGAAGCATGTCTGGGGGCATCTAACACACCAAAGACCCTCTATTACCCCAACATCACAGCCTAACAACTACACACTTTACACACTCAATACCACCTCTCTGACAGTAGGAAAACACCTTGAAACATGTGTATTTGGCACTTGCAGTGAGGAGAGCTTGTCACCAGCAGTGAATTTGGCCCGTGTAGTAAGTTGAGGTTGGCACCAACATTTGTTTTGAAAATCAGGGTGGATTGAGCCTCTAACCAGCAGAGTTTGGGCAAATTCATGGTGGAGGGAGCCTCTAAAAACCCCAGTTTGGACCAATTCATGGTGGAGGGAGCCTCTAAAAACCCCAGTTTGGACCAATTCATGGTGGAGGGAGCCTCTAAAATACCCAGTTTGGACCAATTCATGGTGGAGGGAGCCTCTAAACAGCCCAGTTTGGACCAATTCATGGTGGAGGGAGCCTCTAAACAGCCCAGTTTGGGCAAATTCATGGTGGAGGGAGCCTCTAACCAGCCCAGTTTGGGCAAATTCATGGTGGAGGGAGCCTCTAAAAACCCCCGTTTGGACCAATTCATGGTGGAGAGAGCCTCTAAACAGCCCAGTTTGGGCAAATTCATGGTGGAGGGAGCCTCTAACCAGCCCAGTTTGGACCAATTCATGGTGGAGGGAGCCTCCAAAAACCCCAGTTTGGACCAATTCATGGTGGAGGGAGCCTCTAAAAAACCCAGTTTGGACCAATTCATGGTGGAGGGAGCCTCTAAACAGCCCAGTTTGGGCAAATTCATGGTGGAGGGAGCCTCTAAAAACCCCAGTTTGGACCAATTCATGGTGGAGGGAGCCTCTAAAAACCCCAGTTTGGACCAATTCATGGTGGAGGGAGCCTCTAAAAACCCCAGTTTGGACCAATTCATGGTGGAGGGAGCCTCTAAAAAACCCAGTTTGGACCAATTCATGGTGGAGGGAGCCTCTAACCAGCCCAGTTTGGACCAATTCATGGTGGAGGGAGCCTTTAAAAACCCCAGTTTGGACCAATTCATGGTGGAGGGAGCCTCTAAACAGCCCAGTTTGGACCAATTCATGGTGGAGGGAGCCTTTAAAAACCCCAATTTGGACCAATTCATGGTGGAGGGAGCCTCTAACCAGCCCAGTTTGGACCAATTCATGGTGGAGGGAGCCTCTAACCAGCCCAGTTTGGGCAAATTCATGGTGGAGGGAGCCTCTAAAACCCCCAATTTGGACGAATTCATGGTGGAGGGAGCCTCTAAACAGCCCAGTTTGGGCAAATTCATGGTGGAGGGAGCCTCTAAAAACCCCAGTTTGGACCAATTCATGGTGGAGGGAGCCTCTAAAAAACCCAGTTTGGACCAATTCATGGTGGAGGGAGCCTCTAACCAGCCCAGTTTGGACCAATTCATGGTGGAGGGAGCCTCTAAAAACCCCAGTTTGGACCAATTCATGGTGGAGGGAGCCTCTGAACAGCCCAGTTTGGACCAATTCATGGTGGAGGGAGCCTCTAAAAACCCCAATTTGGACCAATTCATGGTGGAGGGAGCCTCTAACCAGCCCAGTTTGGACCAATTCATGGTGGAGGGAGCCTCTAACCAGCCCAGTTTGGGCAAATTCATGGTGGAGGGAGCCTCTAAAAACCCCAATTTGGACCAATTCATGGTGGAGGGAGCCTCTAAACAGCCCAGTTTGGGCAAATTCATGGTGGAGGGAGCCTCTAAAAACCCCAGTTTGGACCAATTCATGGTGGAGGGAGCCTCTAAAAACCCCAATTTGGACCAATTCATGGTGGAGGGAGCCTCTAACCAGCCCAGTTTGGACCAATTCATGGTGGAGGGAGCCTCTAACCAGCCCAGTTTGGGCAAATTCATGGTGGAGGGAGCCTCTAAAACCCCCAATTTGGACCAATTCATGGTGGAGGGAGCCTCTAAACAGCCCAGTTTGGGCAAATTCATGGTGGAGGGAGCCTCTAAAAACCCCAGTTTGGACCAATTCATGGTGGAGGGAGCCTCTAAAAAACCCAGTTTGGACCAATTCATGGTGGAGGGAGCCTCTAACCAGCCCAGTTTGGACCAATTCATGGTGGAGGGAGCCTCTAAAAACCCCAGTTTGGACCAATTCATGGTGGAGGGAGCCTCTGAACAGCCCAGTTTGGACCAATTCATGGTGGAGGGAGCCTCTAAAAACCCCAATTTGGACCAATTCATGGTGGAGGGAGCCTCTAACCAGCCCAGTTTGGACCAATTCATGGTGGAGGGAGCCTCTAACCAGCCCAGTTTGGGCAAATTCATGGTGGAGGGAGCCTCCAAAAACCCCAATTTGGACCAATTCATGGTGGAGGGAGCCTCTAAACAGCCCAGTTTGGGCAAATTCATGGTGGAGGGAGCCTCTAAAAACCCCAGTTTGGACCAATTCATGGTGGAGGGAGCCTCTAAAAACCCCAGTTTGGACCAATTCATGGTGGAGGGAGCCTCTAAAAAACCCAGTTTGGACCAATTCATGGTGGAGGGAGCCTCTAAACAGCCCAGTTTGGGCAAATTCATGGTGGAGGGAGCCTCTAAAAACCCCAGTTTGGACCAATTCATGGTGGAGGGAGCCTCTAAAAACCCCAGTTTGGACCAATTCATGGTGGAGGGAGCCTCTAAAAACCCCAGTTTGGACCAATTCATGGTGGAGGGAGCCTCTAAAAAACCCAGTTTGGACCAATTCATGGTGGAGGGAGCCTCTAAACAGCCCAGTTTGGGCAAATTCATGGTGGAGGGAGCCTCTAAAAAACCCAGTTTGGACCAATTCATGGTGGAGGGAGCCTCTAAACAGCCCAGTTTGGGCAAATTCATGGTGGAGGGAGCCTCTAAACAGCCCAGTTTGGACCAATTCATGGTGGAGGGAGCCTCTAAACAGCCCAGTTTGGGCAAATTCATGGTGGAGGGAGCCTCTAACCAGCCCAGTTTGGACCAATTCATGGTGGAGGGAGCCTCTAAAAACCCCAGTTTGGACCAATTCATGGTGGAGGGAGCCTCTAAAAACCCCAGTTTGGACCAATTCATGGTGGAGGGAGCCTCTAAAAACCCCAGTTTGGACCAATTCATGCTGGAGGGAGCCTCTAAACAGCCCAGTTTGGGCAAATTCATGGTGGAGGGAGCCTCTAAAAACCCCAGTTTGGACCAATTCATGGTGGAGGGAGCCTCTAAAAACCCCAATTTGGACCAATTCATGGTGGAGGGAGCCTCTAAACAGCCCAGTTTGGGCAAATTCATGGTGGAGGGAGCCTCTAAAAACCCCAGTTTGGACCAATTCATGGTGGAGGGAGCCTCTAAAAACCCCAGTTTGGACCAATTCATGGTGGAGGGAGCCTCTAAAAAACCCAGTTTGGACCAATTCATGGTGGAGGGAGCCTCTAAACAGCCCAGTTTGGGCAAATTCATGGTGGAGGGAGCCTCTAAAAACCCCAGTTTGGACCAATTCATGGTGGAGGGAGCCTCTAAAAACCCCAGTTTGGACCAATTCATGGTGGAGGGAGCCTCTAAAAACCCCAGTTTGGACCAATTCATGGTGGAGGGAGCCTCTAAAAAACCCAGTTTGGACCAATTCATGGTGGAGGGAGCCTCTAACCAGCCCAGTTTGGACCAATTCATGGTGGAGGGAGCCTCTAAAAACCCCAGTTTGGACCAATTCATGGTGGAGGGAGCCTCTAAACAGCCCAGTTTGGACCAATTCATGGTGGAGGGAGCCTCTAAAAACCCCAATTTGGACCAATTCATGGTGGAGGGAGCCTCTAACCAGCCCAGTTTGGACCAATTCATGGTGGAGGGAGCCTCTAACCAGCCCAGTTTGGGCAAATTCATGGTGGAGGGAGCCTCTAAAACCCCCAATTTGGACCAATTCATGGTGGAGGGAGCCTCTAAACAGCCCAGTTTTGGCAAATTCATGGTGGAGGGAGCCTCTAAAAACCCCAGTTTGGACCAATTCATGGTGGAGGGAGCCTCTAACCAGCCCAGTTTGGGCAAATTCATGGTGGAGGGAGCCTCTAACCAGCAGAGTTGTGGGAAAGCAGGGTGGAGGGAGCCTCTAACCAGCAGAGTTGGTGGAAATCAGGGTGGAGGGAGCCTCTAACCAGCAGAGTTGGGGGAAATCATGTTGGAGGGAGCCTAGTATTAGCAGAATTGTGCAACGCTTATGGTGGATGAGTATGAGGATGCGGAGGAATTGGAGAGGTTGAGTACAGACATGGAGTTTCATGTTGGGGTGCTTTACACAGGTGGGCACAAAAATGAAGGCTCTATCCAGTGGTGGTTCATTTTTATCAAAGTGAGCCGGTCGGCACTCTCAGCTGACAGACGGGTGCGCTTGTCAGTGATGATGCCACCGGCTGCACTGAACACCCTCTCAGATAGGACGCTGGCGGCAGGACAGGACAGCACCTCCAAGGCATATAGGGCAAGTTCAAGCCACAGGTCCAACTTCGACACCCAATATGTGTAGGGCGCAGAGGGGTCGGAGAGGACAGGGCTGTGGTCGGAAAGGTATTCCCGCAACATGCGCCTATACTTCTCACGCCTGGTGACACTAGGACCCTCTGTGGCGGCACTTTGGCGAGGGGGTGCCATCAAGGTGTCCCAGACCTTAGACAGTGTGCCCCTCGTTTGTGTGGACCGGTGAGAACTTGGTTGCCTACTGGAGGAACTGCCCTCCCTGCCGCCAACGTCACATGCTGGAAACATCTCCATCATATTCTGCACCAATTGCCTGTGGCAAGCATTGATGCGATTGGCCCTCCCCTCTACCGGAATAAAAGACGAGATGTTGTTTTTATACCGGGGGTCAAGGATAGCAAAGATCCAGTACTGGTTGTCCTCCATGATTTTGACAATACGCTTGTCGGTTGTAAAGCACCCCAACATGAACTCAGCCATGTCTGCCACAGTGTTAGTTGGCATGACTCCTCTGGCCCCACCGGAAAGTTCAATCTCCATTTCCTCCTCATCCTCCATGTCTACCCATCCGCGCTGCAACAATGGGACGATTCGAAGTTGCCCGGAAGCCTCCTGTATCACCATCACATCATCGGACAACTCTTCTTCCTCCTCCTCCTCCTCCATTAAACGCGATGAAGCGGACAGATGTGTGGACCTACTCTCCAGCTGTGACGGATCGGATGCTATCCCTGACTCCTCTGTGTGATCTGAGTTATCCCTGATGTCAATCAGGGATTCTCTCAGAACACACAAGAGCGGGATTGTAAGGCTCACCATCGCATCCTCAGAGCTCACCCTCCTTGTGGACTCCTCAAACACCCGTAGGATGTCACAAAGGTCTCTCATCCATGGCCACTCATGGATGAGAAACTGAGGCAGCTGACTTTGTGGCACCCTAGGGTTTTGTAGCTGGTATTCCATCAAAGGTCTCTGCTGCTCAACCACTCTATTCAACATCTGAAACGTTGAGTTCCAGCGTGTGGGGACGTCGCACAAAAGCCGGTGTTGTGGCACATGCAGGCGTTGCTGGAGAGATTTTAAGCTAGCAGCGGCTACTGTCGACTTGCGAAAGTGGGCGCACATGCACCGCACTTTCACCAGTAGCTCTGGAACATTGGGGTAGCTCTTTAGGAAACGTTGCACCACTAGGTTGAAGACGTGGGCCAGGCATGGAACATGTTGGAGTCCGGCAAGCTCCAGAGCTGCTACCAGGTTCCGGCCGTTATCACAAACGACCATGCCTGGGCCCAGGTGCAGCGGCTCAAACCATATTGCCGTCTCATCGAGGAGGGCATCCCTCACCTCGGAGGCAGTGTGCTGTCTGTCCCCCAAGCTGATCAGCTTCAGCACAGCCTGCTGACGTCTACCAACGCCAGTGCTGCAACGTTTCCAACTCGTAGCTGGGGTCAATCTAACAGCGGAGGAGGAGGCGGTGGCGGAGGAGGAGGTGGTGGCGGAGGAGGAGGCGGTAGAGGAGGAGGAGGAGGGGGGTGTTCTTCTCGTGTCCCTGCCAGGAATGTTAGGCGGGGAGACGAGGTACACCGGGCCAGTTTGGGAAGCAGTCCCAGCCTCCCAGGGACGGCATAGCGAGGTGCCGCAGTTGCCATCAGGTCCAGGAAGGCGGGAGTTTCAACAAGCCGGAACGCCAACATCTCCTGGGCCAGCAGTTTAGCGATGTTGGCGTTCAAGGCTTGCGCGTGTGGGTGGTTAGCAGTGTATTTCTGCCGCCGCTCCAATGTCTGAGAGATGGTGGGTTGTTGTAAAGAAGCGCCTGATGGTGCCTTTGATGGTGCAGGAGAAGGAGATAAGACAGGAACAGGGGAGGATGAGGGAGAAGTCAACAAAGTGGCGGAGGCAGATGAAGTGGTGTCCTGGCTCGTCCTCTGGAGTGCATCGCCAGCACAGTCAGCAGTGGCAGTGGCAGAGGCAGAGGCAGTGGCAGAGGCAGTGGCAGTGGCGTGAACGGCAGGCGGCCTTTGTCCTGCCGTTGCTGCCTGCCACTGATTCCAGTGCTTGGATTCCAAATGACGGCGCATTGAAGTGGTGGACAGGTTGCTCTTCTCAGAGCCCCTAATCAATTTCGAGAGGCAAATTGTGCAGACAACACTATATCTGTCCTCGGCGCATTCCTTGAAAAAACTCCACACCTTCGAGAAACGTGCCCTCGAGGTGGGAGTTTTTCGGGGCTGGGTACGAACTGGAACATCTTGGGAGATTCCGGGTGTGGCCTGGCTTCGCCTAAGCTGCTGACCTCTGCCTCTGCCTCTAGCTACCCTTTTTGGTGCTGCACTTGCCTCAACATCCACACTACTTTCCCCGCTTGACATCCCCCCTGTCCAGGTCGGGTCAGTGTCCTCATCATCCACCACTTCCTCTTCCAACTCCTGTCTCATCTCCTCCTCCCGCACAATGCGCCGGTCAACTGGATGCCCTGACGGCAACTGCGTCACATCATCGTCGATGAGGGTGGGTTGCTGGTCATCCACCACCAAATCGAACGGAGATGGAGGAGACTCTAGTGTTTGAGCATCTGGACACAGATGCTCCTCTGTTAGGTTCGTGGAATCGTGACGTGGAGAGGCAGGTTGAGGGACAATGAAAGGAGCGGAGAACAGCTCTGGGGAGCAGGGACAGTTGGGGTTATTGTTCTGTGAAGCTTGGGAATTTTGGGAGGAAGGAGGACAAGACTGTTGGGTAATAGGAGGAGAGGAGGCAGAGTCTGACTGGCTGCTGGACAATGTGCTGTAAGCGTTCTCTGACAGCCATTGCAAGACCTGTTCCTGGTTCTCGGGCCTACTAAGGTTTGTACCCTGCAGTTTAGTTAATGTGGCAAGCAACCCTGGCACTGTGGAGTGGCGCAATGCTTGCTGCCCCACAGGAGTAGGCACGGGACGCCCTGTGGCTTCACTGCTACCTTGCTCCCCAGAACCATTCCCCCGACCTCGCCCACGGCCTCGTCCACGTCCCTTTCCGGGAGCCTTGCGCATTTTGAATTCCCAGTTAGAAATTGGCACTATATACCAGTAGCAAAAATTGTGGGTGCACGTAACCCCAATATATTCTTTGAATTCCCAGTCAGACAATGGCACTATATACCAGTAGCAAGAAATGAGGGTATTTATAACCCCAATATATTCTTTGAATTACCAGTCAGAAACTGGCACTATATGGCAGTAGCAAGAAATGAGGGTATTTATAACCCCAATATATTCTTTGAATTCCCAGTCAGACAATGGCACTGTATACCAGTAGTAAAAATTGTGGGTGCACGTAACCCCAATATATTCTTTGAATTACCAGTCAGAAACTGGCACTATATGGCAGTAGCAAGAAATGAGGGTATTTGTAACCCCAATATATTCTTTGAATTCCCAGTCAGAAACTGGCACTGTATACCAGTAGTAAAAATTGTGGGTGCACGTAACCCCAATATATTCTTTGAATTCCCAGTCAGACAATGGCACTATATACCAGTAGCAAGAAATGAGGGTATTTATAACCCCAATATATTCTTTGAATTCCCAGTCAGAAACTGGCACTATATGGCAGTAGCAAGAAATGAGGGTATTTATAACCCCAATATATTCTTTGAATTCCCAGTCAGACAATGGCACTGTATACCAGTAGTAAAAATTGTGGGTGCACGTAACCCCAATATATTCTTTGAATTACCAGTCAGAAACTGGCACTATATGGCAGTAGCAAGAAATGAGGGTATTTGTAACCCCAATATATTCTTTGAATTACCAGTCAGAAAATGGCACTATATGGCAGTAGCAAGAAATGAGGGTATTTGTAACCCCAATATATTCTTTGAATTCCCAGTCAGAAACTGGCACTGTATACCAGTAGTAAAAATTGTGGGTGCACGTAACCCCAATATATTCTTTGAATTCCCAGTCAGACAATGGCACTATATACCAGTAGCAAGAAATGAGGGTATTTATAACCCCAATATATTCTTTGAATTCCCAGTCAGACAATGGCACTGTATACCAGTAGTAAAAATTGTGGGTGCACGTAACCCCAATATATTCTTTGAATTCCCAGTCAGAAACTGGCACTATATACCAGTAGCAAGAAATGAGGGTATTTATAACCCCAATATATTCTTTGAATTCCCAGTCAGACAATGGCACTGTATACCAGTAGTAAAAATTGTGGGTGCACGTAACCCCAATATATTCTTTGAATTCCCAGTCAGAGAATGGCACTATATGGCAGTAGCAAAAATAGTGGGTGTATATAGCCCCAATTCTATTGCTAGGGGACTTGCAGGGTATTTCTGGGGTGAAGGTGGGGGGGCACACCGTTGGAACGGGTATCGGGGGTATATATCGGGTATACGGGAATACACTGACAGTGTATTCCATTCAGGATCCTGGGAAAGCTGGGTTGCGGCGATTGAGCCCGTCAGTGCCACGTTACACTGACAAGCTTCTCCCTGGAATTTAGCTCTTACAAGAGCTGTTGTGGTTGTCTTCTCCTTCCTATCCTAGCCTGTCCCTGCCTACCCAGAATCTAAGCCCTAGCTAGCTGGACGGAAACCTCCGTCCTCGGTGAATTGCAAGCTCAGAATGACGCGAACCTGGGCGGCGCTGTTCTTTTAAATTAGAGGTCACATGTTTTCGGCAGCCAATGGGTTTTGCCTACTTTTCTCAACGTCACCGGTGTCGTAGTTCCTGTCCCACCTACCCTGCGCTGTTATTGGAGCAAAAAAGGCGCCAGGGAAGGTGGGAGGCGAATCGAGTAATGGCGCACTTTACCACGCGGTGTTCGATTCGAACATGCCGAACAGCCTAATATCCGATCGAACATGAGTTCGATAGAACACTGTTCGTCATCTCTAAATACAACACATCACATTGTCTGTATCACGACATACACAATACAACACATCACATTGTCTGTATCACGACATACACAATACAACACATCACATTGTCTGACACAATACAACACATCACATTGTCTGACACAATACAACACATCACATTGTCTGTATCACGGCATACACAATACAACACATCACATTGTCTGACACAATACAACACATCACATTGTCTGTATCACGACATACAGAATACAACACATCACATTGTCTGACACAATACAACAAATCACATTGTCTAACACAATACAACACATCACATTGTCTGTATCACGACATACACAATACAACACATCACATTGTCTGTATCACGACATACACAATACAACACATCACATTGTCTGTATCACGACATACACAATACAACACATCACATTGTCTGTATCACGACATCCTATTAATATTATAAATGTGAAATGTTTGTGAGTTTGTGACTTTGGATGTTTGGCGGTCAATCACGCAAAAACCGCTCCACCGATTTGGCTGAAATTTTCCACAAACATAGTCACTACACTCGATTGCGCAATAGGCTACTTTTTGTCGCAATAGCGCACATACGTTTTTCCCAGGACCCCCACAAAATCCAAACTCACATCACTATCTCTGCAATCTCACACACTTTGGACCATAGCAAGCCACAAAATTCATATTACCCCCTACAGCAGAGGTCAGCGACCCCTGGCACACATGCCAAGAGTGGCACTCCTGCCATATTTCACTGGCACGCCAGCAGCACAGGACCTGCAAGAGTTAAATGAAGTCCGAGTCTCTTCAGTGCTCTGCTATAGCTAAGGCATAAGGACACTCCCCTTTGAGAGGAGTGCAGGATACCCAGGGGGTGGAGCTTAATCGCTCAGGTCTCTGCATGCTATAGTGATAGCTCCTGCCGTCTGCATCCTGCAAACCTTCCCCGAGGAGGACAGGAAGCTGCTAGCAAAGTGAAAGTAAGAAACACACAGCTCCCTTCCTGTAGTTCCTATTCTCATTAATATCAGGCATTTGGGATTATTAGTTTAGTGTTAGTAACTCCATGTGCCTCACATTAATAGGATTAAACCCCATCATGTCCCTCATATTAACCCCTGTGTACCTCACTCTCTCAAATATCAGTAACTAGAGATGAGCGAGTACTGTTGGGATCAGCCGATCCCAACAGCACGCTCCATAGAAATGAATGGATGCACCTGGTACTTCCGCTTGGAAGTAGCCGGCGCGCTTAACCCCCCACGTGCCGGCTACGTCCATTCATTTCTATGCGAGTGTGCTGTTCGGATCGGCTGATCCGAAGAGTACTCGCTCATCTCTATCAGTAACTCTTACACAGGGGTTAATGTGAGGGACATGATGGGGTTAATTGCTATTAATAAGAGGCGCATGGAGTTACTAAACTGTCATGCACAGGGCCAGACTTTATGTTGCTTGCTCAAGAGTATCCTGTGCCCAAAACTTACATGTACTGGCGCAAAATAACAACTCATACAATGTCGTATATCGAAGTATATTAACCTCAAATACCTCTGTCCCAAAGACACTATGTACAGTTTATACCAACACCGTATAGCAGCTGAAATACAAATTACATTCAACACAAAAGTCTCATGTGCTCTCAGAATTACAGCAACAACAAGATACACAGTTACATTTCATCGCCCATCCCTTATACACTGTACGAAAACCTTACCCGCGCCTGTATATACCCACTTCTACAATCACCGCAGACGAAGTCGCGGGTACCAGCTAGTACACAATATAACACATCACATCACATTTGCTAGCCCACCAAACTTTTTAAAGCACTTTTACAGTTTCACACATCTGTGTCCGCCCAATTCTCAAATCACCGCAGACGAAGTCGCGGGTAAAAGCTAGTAGACTATAATGGGGTTCACCGGGTTTCCGTCCAAAATTAGTGGAGAAGTTCTTCTTGAAGGACTTTTTTATCTGCATATTTTAAGTGGAAAGGGGGACAGAGTCCTAGTTGGTCACCCAACGAAGCCTTCTTTGGATGTGTCTTTACATGCACACAAATAAGCCTGAGTTCACATCTTCCCTGGAGTCTCCATCCATCGCAGTGCCCAGCAAAGGAAAAATTCCTGCATGGAGGACTTTTCCTTCTGCCGTACCCAACGTACCTCGTTATAGTCAATGGGGTGTCCACCTCTCCATTATTCTGGTCATCCAACGGACCGGAATAATGGAGAGACGATGCTAGTGTGAACCTGCCTGTCGATGGATAGGGTGGTGTGGATGAGGATTAAAGATTTGTCCATAGTCCAATACAGCATGGGGTGCAAGTTGTCCTAATTGCTCACACTACAATGGGAAGAAACCCAACAAGGCTATTGCGTAACATACTCCTCAGAAGGGGAACCTTTATTTAATCAATGCTGCTTTTTGTATTAGGACTTTGCTCATGTGATGAGTCTTTTTAGACACAATACAGCCCTTTGTGTCTCCTATGGTGACATATGGTGCTCTAATAGCACCGGAACAAGAGCAACGTTGACCGAGCAAATAAAAAGTTGGTGGCTCTCTGCCCGGTAATAGGATGACTTAATGTTATGCTGTACACATGTGAATTGTAACTAATATGTTAACTTATTGCAACAATGTCAAAAACTAACAATACTAAAGTCTATGTTTGTAGCCCCATTGGATGCCCCTAAGTGGTAATGGCCCCATGACGATTGACTCTTATGCCCTCCCTATCACTGAACCCTGAATGGCAGTTTTATCCTATAACTAAATTCCAAAAATAATGTAGTGTAGCAAAATAATACAACTATAGAAACTCCAACAATATATAGAAAAAGTGAACGCAAGGTAGTAAGAATATTCGTGGCCCTAGCCCCGGAAAACCCTAAACTGCACATAGTACTATACAACTAAGACACCGTCTGCAGATTCTGGTTAAAAAACAAAAATCTGCAAAACTGCCTTAGATATAATATTATATAAGGAAATAAAAAAATTGTAATTCTGAACTAAAAAAAAATTCCACTTTTGTGATGGGGTTAGAGGGCCCTGTCAGCACTCCTGGTGTCTTTTTTTAGTACATATTTGTATTCCCTGGTAAAATAACAATTCTGGAGATATTTTTATCATAAATCTGTATTCCGCCATTGCTTTGTGTTCACACGGCGGAATCTGGATTCAATTCATCTGGGGCTGATCAGTGAAAGCTGAAACCGGAAGGCCAGAAAATGAATAAGGAGGGGGTCCGCTTTGATTCCTCTTCATTATATGGGGGAAAAAAATTGCCTCAATGGAACTTTGGAAGTGATTTCTTCCATCACATGGATCATTCATGTTGACTTTCAAAATTTGCTGTGAGTAAATTCTAAAAAACACACTTGGCCCATTTATATCAGAGACATGGAAGGTTCCGCACAGTAAATAGGATATTAACTAGAGATGAGCGAGTAGTACTCGATTGATAGGTATTCGATCGAATACTACGGTATTCGAAATACTCGTACTCAATCGAGTACCTCTCACAATTCAAATGTAAAAGTTCGATGCAGAACCAGCATTGATTGGCCGAATGCTATACAGTCGGCCAATCAACGCTGGTTTTTCTCCTACCTTTAGAAGTCTTCTCCGTGCAGCTTCCCCGCGGCGTCTTCCGGCTCTGAATTCACTCTGCCAGGCATCGGGCTGGGCAGAGCCGACTGCGCATGCCTGCTTGTAGTGCGGGCATGCGCAGTCAGCTCTGCCCAGGCCTGATGCCTGGCAGAGTGAATTCAGAGCCGGAAGACGCCGCAGGGACGCTGCAAGGAGAAGACTTCTCGGAGGATCCAGCCCTACCCTCACTCGTGGACTTGGTAAGTATAATTTGATCGAACGTTGCCTACCCCTGAAACGAGCATTTTCCCCCATAGACTATAATAGGGTTCGATATTCAATTCGAGTAGTCGAATATTGAGGGGCTACTCGAAACAAATATCGAACCTCGAACATTTTACTGTTCGCTCATCTCTAATATTAACGTATAAGTATGTAGAGAGAATTATCTATGAGTTTCCTCGGCCACTAAATACCTTTCATCTTTTTTATTGCAGGAAGTATAAACCTAAAGTTTGGTGACAAGCAATATGAGCTTGTCCTCGAAGTTGCCGACCTTTCAGAGCGACCCTTTTTTGATAACGCCAAGGTGTATATTAACATACAGGAAAATCTCTGGAAGGCTCCAAAACCAGTAACCATACAAGAGAACTCTACAGGTCTCCATCCATACACTATCACTAAGGTAAGAAGCGACATGAGTAATGAGTCATTGGATGGTATTGGCTTTAGGATCTCTTAATGTATAACTAGTTCTGTGGTTCCATCTCTTGCTGCCTCCCCGGCTCCTGTCATTGGTGACTAATAGGATGCTGTATACTTATATATGTACGGATCTGTCCTGGTAAGCTGGTGACTTTATACTGAGCCTATATATAGATCTACTAAACCCAATTGGGAAATCCAAGATCAGACTTGACAGACGTTAATACACAAGGGATAAGTAGGATCCAAGTCAGGACCAGACCATGCGAAAACCATTAGGTCTTCCGAGGGACCTCTTGGACCCATTATAGTGTTGTAGAGCCTGGAACTACCAGAGGATCCTCTGGTATACTGGGGGCTAGTCTGATCCTAGTGAGGGTCCAACTTCTGGGACTTTCACGCATCCAGGGGTGGAAGCCCATCTCCTTTTGGCATTTCTACATCTACTTTGTAGGGCTCTATGATGTCAATTACAGTATAAATGTTTTTCTTTAAGACACAGAGCTGTATTAGGTATGGACCTAACAGTGGCATACAGGTCTTAAAGGGGTTGTCTAGGGAATTTAAATTGACTTACCTAGTCCAGCGGATGATGATGGACCCAGGGGTTCCAGCTAGGTCATCACCCACGGGTCACGTGATTGCCTCCAATGACACCGTCCTCTGGGTCACTCCACTCCTATTCCCTGTGAGATCAAGGAAGGAGGGGGTGGAGTGACCCAGGGTAAAGAGATCCAGGGGACGGAGCACAAAACAATAAAACAAAACAAAAAAAACTGAGCCTCCTCACCCCCCAGGTGAACTTTACAGGAAGAGTTCAATGCACACTTGATAAAGGGGTAGTTCAAATCCCCGAAATGCGTTGTGTGTTATATTGATGTCTGTCTGGAATAAAGAGTTCTGCTACTCATTTCCTTTGTATTCGCACAGTCCTTTGTCTTCTGGTCCAACCAGGGGATGGAGGGACCTGAGTACTGTTTCCAATTACATGACACAGGAGTCATGATGTGGCTGGAACACAGGACCAGATAAGTCAATTTAAATTCCAAGGAAAACCCCTTTAATACCCAAGGGGACCCACACTAGTATTATAAATGATACATGATAGGTGAGGGACCGGTTACAAATTTTGCATTTGGGCCCAAAATTTACATTTACGTGTTCAAACCAATCTAGTTAACATTCTGGATTCCTATATCTCACATAGTGTCTCAGCATATGGCGTGCGCTCCGGTTATGTCTCTTCTTTGGAATTGCTGATGTCCCATGAGACAACTTCTCATCACATATCATAAAATTATTCTGTTGAACTCAATAAAACAAAAACCTCATATTGCAAAATTCCGTAAAAATAATTCAATAATGCAATGAGCGTATTACTGAGAACGGGCCACGTGTTACAGACAAGGTTAGCGCGGCCAGGGAGAGCAATGTTATGGTATTTTACTGCAGAGTTTGTAAAATAATCCACGCAATGGAAAATCTAACCAGACGTCGTGTGTTTCTAGAGCCAAGGCGGCCGAACGCTGATTCTATTAATGCTTTGTGAAAAGAGCAGCATTTTAACCCCTTCCTGCTTGGAGAGTTTATACAGCCTCTTCATTCTTTATACATTCCTAATAGGTTTAGCTTGTAGGCCATCGAGATGATTGCAGGATTCCCTGAAACGTAGCACCAGGGTCTGGACACGTAAAGTGGGGGTTTTCAGGACTTCCTCTCATACAGTGTATGTGAAATCACAATTTTACCAACTTTTCATCCAGGAAGCCAAGGCACCTTGACCTTATTGGGCTTTGTGTTGTGGGGATAGTCATTGTCCCCGTTAGATTTATCTTCATTTACACCAATTTTTTGGTCTGCCAAACTTCAAAGGATGGACTAACCTGTTTGGGATGCAGGCTGAAAGACAGTGCTGACCCGGACATACCAGAAACTTCTTTATTATTGGAATAAGAACATGGCACAACGCGTTTCAGACCACGGATGGTCCTTTCTCAAGTGCACAATTGCTTGTCTGGATGGCTCAAGAGCTCTTGACATAAATTAAAAAATTGGCAACGCATTCCAAAGTTTTATGCCGTGGTCCTGTAGACGGGTATAGACTGCTCTAAGTTTGGTGTCTTTCAGTGGAAATTATTTGGTAGTTGAGCCCCGAGGAAATTTATTTCAGTCTAGGGATTCCCTGAGTCTGAAAAGGTTGGACTGGTATAGTATATAGAGTGTAGTGTTGTGATAACAACTGAATCTCTGTGTGGTTTAGTTATATACTACATGTCGTTGTCTTCCTTCTTCTGTAGGTTACATGGAATGATCAGAGTGTCATCTATGAACTGCATCAAAGAGATAAATTACCAAGGTTTCCATTTGTAATTGATCAAGATGGGAATATTAATGTCACAGAACCACTGGATAGAGAAGAACGGGCTCAGGTAACTGATAAGACATCACAATAATGTAGGACAAGCTCGGACTGACCCACGTATGAGTGGGTGAATCAACCAGTAGGCCCCTGAGCTAGGTGGGCCTCCTACTCAGCCAGACACTTCTTGTACTTCATACAGATACTCACCATACCTTATCTCAACCAAACAATGTGCCGATATAATACATTATTTAAGAATCTATGCAATTTATTTTTTCTACACTGTAGATACATTGGGTGGCTGAGAGGACATCTAGGTGCAGATTCAGGCCAACCAGTGTCCTTCATCCCTGGGCCCCATCTATGTAGCTGTAGAATACATATAGGTATCATAGTCTGACACTGAGTTTATGTGATAAATAACATGATGATATCATCTCCATGTGTGATCAACGGAGAGGACCACACTCATGCATGGGCACCTCTTCTTTATATGATAGGGTGTCAGGCGTAGTCTACAGCCCTGATATATGATGGAGGGTCCACACAATTTTTTTTCCCAGGAGCCTCCACTAATCTTAATCCAGCCTTCGATTTACCCCTTAATGTTACAAGGTGGCTCAGATTATAGTGTTGACCTTTGCTTCGTCTTCTATAGTCTTCCACTGACCCCACATTATTTTTCAGTATATTTTCTTTGCATTGGCAAAAAATTATAATGGCATTGCTGTGGCAAAACCTTTACAAATTGAAGTAAATGTTGAAGACATCAACGATAACCCTCCGGTGTGTCCAGGAGCACAGACGGTTTTTGAAGTCCAGGAAAATGAAGCTATCGGTAAGATGATAGAAGTCTATATGTATTGTCTTCAAAAAAACATTTCACATGGGAAGTTGGGTTCATTGGTTGGTGGCCAATTGAGGGTGTAGTTGTAAGGGGTGTAGATAGACTGTACCAGTCACTCAGGTATTGGTTCGTAAGACAACCCAAAATTCATAGCACATGGTAGGTGGGAGAGGTTACAATTCTGGCCGAATGTTGTTCTATAAAGAGTCTGACTCACATTTGACCTAACTTGGAGCATACTTGGATTGTCTGCCCTGGTGTATGGCTTTTTAGCCTCCTCATTTCTTCAAACTTGCCTTTCAGCAATTACCATATTAACTCTCCCCTCAATGAAACGGGACATATTCAAGGTGACATAGTAAATTTCACATTGCCCTAAGTTTTTGCATGTTGCAGAGTTCTCAAAGAGAGAAAAGACCTAATACCAAGGTACCATTGTCCGGTGCCCCAGTGGGCTGGCCACAGGCATCTTCCTAATAATGCTAGCCTCAGATACTCCCATAACATGGTGGTAACCACAGAAACTAGCCAAAAAAGTCACAAATATTAGTGCACACATGATGGCCTATAAACATACTTGCCATCTCTAGAGCAACATCCAAGAGATTCCCATAAAAGGGGAAACCTCCTGAACCTCTATAAGAACAGGCAGATCTCCAGGGCTAAGCGAAATATTCCTAACCTGGCCACTTTATATGCACCACTTATGGCTAGCAAATTTCATGCACATGTCAGGCGTGGCAATTCAAAAAAGGGCAATGTCCCTTAGGGCCCATGGGGTCCATTCTCCTGTTCATGCCATAATGTTGGCAAGTATACATGGTACATTGAAAATGGAAAGGCGATTGGGGAAGGGGGAGTAAATGGTCATTGGGTCCTCATGTTTTGGGTGATGAGGGCTATTTGATTAAACCCAATTAATACCTGGTTTGCTTTATCAATCAATGGACACTTAAAGGAACAGTCCAGGTAATCCTTTACTCTGTGCTATGTCTAGTGCAGGGCAGGCGCTCCATTATATACTCTCTTTGGTGCTCTTTGATTTCCTATGTCATACACCGACCCCTTAGGTTCTCCATTACCATTTAGCCTGGAGTATTCCTTTAAGTGTCCACATGGATGGTCCAATAAAATGCTGGAAGAAGTCAACACAAACATTTTCTGTCTCGCAGGAAGCTTCATTGGTGAACTTAAAGCCACTGATATCGACCAGCACGATTCTCCAAATTCAGTGCTAAACTATAAAATTATGGAACAATGGCCTCACACATCAGGAAACCTGTTCCGAATCAACGCGTATGATGGCGGCATTCAATTGATCAATAGTGGCCTAAATATCCAGACTGAAAAACAATATAGACTGAATGTGAATGTGTCAGATGAAGGAACGCCTTGTAAGTAACCTTATATAGGAAAAAATCCTGGCCCCTACGCACTCCATTATAGTGAATGGGATCTGGCAGGCTCCATATGTATTTACATTTGCTCCATTGTATGTCTTCTGCTCCATTGCTTGAGTCCCCTGATGGATCAGAACAATGGACAGGCAACATTAGTGTGAACCACTAGCACTGAGCAAAGTGAATGAGATTTTGTGATTGATTGAATTAACTCTGTTTTTTTCCCTTCACAGCTCTCAGTACAATGTGCTGGGTGGTAATAAATGTAATTGATATCAATGACCACATTCCCATATTTGAGACTTTTTTTGTGAGTATTTTACCGAAACTTTTCGTTTTTTGCTCTTCCGATCTCTGTCAGTCTTTTTCTTTATTCTTGTTTTATATCAGGATGATAACCTCTATTCACATAGGTCACATGGCTGCATTCATTTCAGTACCTACTAAAAAGGGGCTATTCACACGACTGATATTTGACAGTCATATAGCCAATAGGTCAGGTCATAAATATGTAAGTCCCCCAACCCCTTTAAGACTAAGGCCCCACGTTTCAGATTTTGATGCATTTTTTGAGCCAAAGCCAGGAGTAGACGGAGCAGAAGGGAGAAGTCTAAGAACTTCCTATATATCCCCTATTACTTTTGTAGCCATTCTTGACTTTGGCTCAAAAAACTACAGAAAAATCTGCGACAGTAAGGGTATGTTCACACGGAGAAAAAGTTAAGGAAAACTATACTGCAAAACTATAACATCTATCTATCTATCTATCTCCTATCTATCTATCTATCTATCTATCTATCTATCTATCTATCTATCTATTTATCCATCCATCCATCCATCCATCCATCCATCCATCCATCCATCTATCTACTATCTATTTATCACATTTGAACTCTGTCCCTTGTTTCTTCTAGTACGGGAATGTAACCTTACCTGAAGACACTCCAGTGGGCACCTTGGTGATGGAGATACAGGCCACAGATGATGACGCGCCGCACACGGGAAGCTCGGCTATTAATTATGAAATACGCGAAGGAGATCCAGATAAAATGTTTATCGTTGAAACAAATCCAGACAATAATCGTGGCTATGTCCGAATAGCGGCTGTAAGTTCTCACATCTCTTACCTCTGGCTGGACATTTTAGTTTCACACTGTCCATAACCTTCCTTCTCTTCCCCGCAGCCTCTAGACTATGAACGATATCAAGAGCATCTCCTAAAAGTAGAAGCTAAAAATCCAGAACCCCTGGTGACAGGCCTGCAATATAATGACAGCTCCAGCACATATCTGAGAGTCTATGTCACTAATGTGGATGAGAAACCAGTTTTTGAAAGTCCAATCTACCAAGCCCAGTTCTTTGAGAATGTTACTGTTGGAACGTTTTTGTTGAAAATAGATGCAACAGATCCTGAAGGTGACGTTATAAGGTAAGTAACCTGCTGAAGACGCTGTGCTTGTGTTGTTGTATTTTTTTTTTAATTCGTAACACTTTGTTTTTAAAGTTTGAAAATTGACATTGAAATAATTTTTTTAAAACTTCTCTCTTGTGTCAGTTTCATATCACATTTATAGTCACAGGTGAACAGGTTGGCCGAGGTGTTGGTGCTGTTTGATTTTTCCTTTGTTTGAGGTGTAACGTAAAACTCCTGAGCCCCAATCCCAAATCTGCAATAGGCCTCTTATCTACCTTGTGCCATATGGAAACGTGTATACCACTTAGGTTTACGATGGACCTTTGGGGCCCACTTAAGGTCCAAGGCCCTGGTGTCGAAAGCTACCTTTGCAACTCCTTAGTTCCATTCTTATTGTATTTTGTTTTGTAATTTTATTTATTTACTTTTTTCTTATATTTCGGCTACACTTTGGTGACATGATGGAGAAACAGTCTGATAACAGACACAGATCTGTGAATGAAGCCAATGAATGTATCCTCATGAACAAAAGCAAAATTTTGTATTACCAAAATTATCAACTATTCTCAAGCATTCCTGGTCTTTTACTAGAAATTACTGCCACGTCTATTTTTGTACAATATTCACTAGATTTTTATATTGTTAATCTTGGATGTTACTCTAGGTATTCACTGAGAGGAGATAGATTCAATTGGCTGAGAATTTCAGAGTATGGTGGAGATATCTTCACCAATGCCCAGCTGAACCGTGAGCTGGTGGACCACTACGTGGTAGAAGTAATCGCTACAGAGACAAGTAAGCCCCATATAAGTCCTCTGTATATAGAATATATAGTCTGCACTAATTCATAGAGGTGTCTGAATATTAGTTCATTTATTATTATTATTATTATTATTATTATTATATTCCTCCGTTATAAGTGGTGTACCCCAGGGGTCAGTGCTGGGTCCTCTGTTATAAGTGGTGTACCCCAGGGGTCAGTGCTGGGTCCTCTGTTATAAGTGGTGTACCCCAGGGTTCAGTGCTGGTCCTCTGTTATAAGTGGTGTACCCCAGGGTTCAGTGCTGGTCCTCTGTTATAAGTGGTGTACCCCAGGGTTCAGTGCCGGGTCCTCTGTTTTAAGTGGTGTATCCCAGGGTTCAGTGCTGGTCCCCTGTTCTAAGTGGTGTACCCCAGGGTTCAGTGCCAGGTCCTCTGTTTTAAGTGGTGTATCCCAGGGTTCAGTGCTGGTCCCCTGTTATAAGTGGTGTACCCCAGGGGTCAGTGCTGGGTCCTCTGTTACAAGTGGTGTACCCCAGGGTTTAGTGCTGGTTCCTCTTCTATAAGTGGTGTACCCCGGGGTTCAGTGCTGGGTTCTCTGTTATAAGTGGTGTACCCCAGGGTTTAGTGCCAGGTCTAGAGATGAGCGAACAGTGTTCTATCGAACACATGTTCGATCGGATATCAGGGTGTTCGCCATGTTCGAATCGAATCGAACACCGCGTGGTAAAGTGCGCCAAAATTCGATTCCCCTCCCACCTTCCCTGGCGCCTTTTTTGCACCAATAACAGCGCAGGGGAGGTGGGACAGGAACTACGACACCGGGGGCATTGAAAAAAATTGGAAAAAGTCATTGGCTGCCGAAATCAGGTGACCTCCATTTTAGACGAATAGTGGATTTCAAATCCGGGTCATATGAGAATGTGAACTTTGTGACTATGAGACAGGGATAGCTGTACAGGCAGGGATAGCTAGGGATAACCTTTATTTAGGGGGGAATGTTATTAAAAATAACTTTTTGGGGCTCTATCGGGTGTGTAATTGTGATTTTTGTGAGATAAACTTTTTCCCATAGGGATGCATTGGCCAGCGCTGATTGGCCGAATTCCGTACTCTGGCCAATCAGCGCTGGCCAATGCATTCTATTAGCTTGATGAAGCAGAGTGTGCACAAGGGTTCAAGCGCACCCTCGGCTCTGATGTAGCAGAGCCGAGGCTGCACAAGGGTTCAAGCGCACCCTCGGCTCTGATGTAGGAGAGCCGAGGGTGCACTTGAACCCTTGTGCACCCTCAGCTCTGCTACATCAGAGCCGAGGGTGCGCTTGAACCCTTGTGCACACTCTGCTTCATCAAGCTAATAGAATGCATTGGCCAGCGCTGATTGGCCAATGTATTCTATTAGCCTGATGAAGTAGAGCTGAATGTGTGTGCTAAGCACACACATTCAGCTCTACTTCATCGGGCTAATAGAATGCATTGGCAAGCGCTGATTGGCCAGAGTACGGAACTCGACCAATCAGCGCTGGCTCTGCTGGAGGAGGCGGAGTCTAAGATCGCTCCACACCAGTCTCCATTCAGGTCCGACCTTAGACTCCGCCTCCTCCGGCAGAGCCAGCGCTGATTGGCCGAAGGCTGGCCAATGCATTCCTATGCGAATGCAGAGACTTAGCAGTGCTGAGTCAGTTTTGCTCAACTACACATCTGATGCACACTCGGCACTGCTACATCAGATGTAGCAATCTGATGTAGCAGAGCCGAGGGTGCACTAGAACCCCTGTGCAAACTCAGTTGACGCTAATAGAATGCATTGGCCAGCGCTGATTGGCCAATGCATTCTATTAGCCCGATGAAGTAGAGCTGAATGTGTGTACTAAGCACACACATTCAGCACTGCTTCATCACGCCAATACAATGCATTAGCCAGTGCTGATTGGCCAGAGTACGGAATTCGGCCAATCAGCGCTGGCCAATGCATTCTATTAGCCCGATGAAGTAGAGCTGAATGTGTGTGCTAAGCACACACATTCAGCACTGCTTCATCACGCCAATACAATGCATTAGCCAGTGCTGATTGGCCAGAGTACAGAATTCGGCCAATCAGCGCTGGCTCTGCTGGAGGAGGCGGAGTCTAAGGTCGGACCTGAATGGAGACTGGTGTGGAGCGATCTTAGACTCCGCCTCCTCCAGCAGAGCCAGCGCTGATTGGCCGAATTCTGTACTCTGGCCAATCAGCACTGGCTAATGCATTGTATTGGCGTGATGAAGCAGTGCTGAATGAGTGTGCTTAGCACACTCATTCAGCTCTACTTCATCGGGCTAATAGAATGCATTGGCCAGCGCTGATTGGCCGAATTCCGTAATCTGGCCAATCAGCACTGGCTAATGCATTGTATTGGCGTGATGAAGCAGTGCTGAATGAGTGTGCTTAGCACACACATTCAGCTCTACTTCATCGGGCTAATAGAATGCATTGGCCAATCAGCGCTGGCCAATGCATTCTATTAGCGTGAACTGAGTTTGCACAGGGGTTCTAGTGCACCCTCGGCTCTGCTACATCAGATTGCTACATCTGATGTAGCAGTGCCGAGTGTGCATCAGATGTGTAGTTGAGCAAAACTGACTCAGCACTGCTAAGTCTCTGCATTCGCATAGGAATGCATTGGCCAGCCTTCGGCCAATCAGCGCTGGCTCTGAAGGAGGAGGCGGAGTCTAAGGTCGGACCTGAATGGAGACTGGTGTGGAGCGATCTTAGACTCCGCCTCCTCCAGCAGAGCCAGCGCTGATTGGTCGAGTTCCGTACTCTGGCCAATCAGCACTGGCCAATGCATTTCTATGGGGAAAAGTTAGCTTGCGAAAATCGCAAACTGACAGGGATTTCCATGAAATAAAGTGACTTTTATGCCCCCAGACATGCTTCCCCTGCTGTCCCAGTGTCATTCCAGGGTGTTGGTATCATTTCCTGGGGTGTCATAGTGGACTTGGTGACCCTCCAGACACGAATTTGGGTTTCCCCCTTAACGAGTTTATGTTCCCCATAGACTATAATGGGGTTCGAAACCCATTCGAACACTCGAACAGTGAGCGGCTGTTCGAATCGAATTTCGAACCTCGAACATTTTAGTGTTCGCTCATCTCTAGCCAGGTCCTCTTTTATAAGTAGTGTACCCCAGGGTTCAGTGCTGGTTCGTCTGTTATAAGTGGTGTACCCCAGGGCTTAGTGCTGGGTCCTCTTTTATGAGTGGTGTACCCCAGGGGTCAGTGCTGCGTCCTCTGCTATAATTGGTGTACCCCAGGGGTCAGTGCTGCGTCCTCTACTATAATTGGCGTACCCCATAGATGTATTCTATGAATATGCTATAGATCCTTGTGGATGTGGAAATCCCTGTATGCTCTACAAACTAAATCTTCTTATAAATCTTCTCACAGTCAAATAACTTTTTATACTTTTATATTTTTGCAGAAAATCAACAAATGAGTTCTTCCGTGCCTTTCCATTTGTACCTGGATGATGTCAATGACAATTATCCCCGGCTGGCCAAGAGCTATAATGAAGATTTCTTTTTCTGTCATCCGTTAACAAAACCAGAATCTATTGAGTTCAGTGGTACAGATGATGATAGGCCTCCTTGGGGAATGTCACTGAAATTTCGTCTTGGTGGCAATGAAAGTATAGCAAGGGATTGGAGCATTCAGTATGTGAATGGTAAGTGTCACACCAGTGCAGTCTGTTAGCCAAAACTGCCCAATGGCTGAGGGTCCATAGGCCCACCAGAGTGGATGTCCACCCTCCATCTATCCAAGTTCACTTTTAAATAGGTCACAAGAATTGTTAAAGAAATTTTCTGAGCTTTGGGATATGCTATCAACATCTGATCGGTGAGGGACTGAGGGTCAACCCTCCCACCGATCAGCTGTTCAGGACTATGGCCATGCCAGGTATTATGCAACATATGGAGACTGAAACAGATGGCTTTGTACATTGTATTTTGGCTGTGCGACGTTACTGCATCTCAGTCACTATTTACTTAGGGAAGAGTGATGCACATTACCCCCTACTTTTAGCTCTGTACACTGTATAGTACCAGGCCCAACAGCAATCTCCAACAGCGGATTGCTGAGGCGGCTGGACAAGCCATAGAAAAAGCCTTCTAAGATTACATACTCTATACACTTCATCTATAAGATCTAGATTCTACTGCAAAAACGCAAGAGGGATCATTGGGTCAGTAAACTTGTCATT
Source organism: Leptodactylus fuscus (assembly GCF_031893055.1). Taxonomy (NCBI): domain Eukaryota; kingdom Metazoa; phylum Chordata; class Amphibia; order Anura; family Leptodactylidae; genus Leptodactylus; species Leptodactylus fuscus. Next base: position 32,210,785 of record NC_134268.1, read on the forward strand.
TCAATCTCCAAAATTTGGAACTTTAACCCATACCTCCTGGAACACCCCCAAATCATCATGGCACGTCCCAGGTTTTGGCTGGGTGTACCAAAAACCCCCAAACCATTAGTCAGAGTAACTTTGTAGATAAAGGTAAAGTTGACTTTTGGATGACATCCAAAGATGGATGTTAATCCCTTTACCTGACCTTGTAGGTATGGAGAACCCTGTGTGTAATATATATCGGGTAAATATATTGACCAGTCTAAAAGTTCTTTTATTTCTTCACAGCCACTACTGCCCGTCTGACCATGCAGCGCTTTGACTTTCCAAAGCAAGATATCTATGTTCCAGTGATTATTAGGGATAATGGACGTCCATTTTTGGAATCTAGCGTTACTATACCAGGTATGATGACTGTAAGATAACAGCAGATTGGCTAATCCTATCTACCATCTATACCATCTATTAGTTGACTTACTTTCTTATAGAAATTTGCACTGAATTTTGCTACAATTCTAGTGCACCTTCTGGTATCCTAGGCCCCTCCCCTTTATAGGCAAGCCACACCCCATTTACGCTAAGCTCTGCCTCCTTGCCGGGCAAGACAAAAAAAGTGTCTAAAGCGCATAATCACTATGGTGAGCACTATGTAGGACATTTTTGGTGCAAAGTAAAGCAGAATTTAGCCCCAGTGTTGGGACTTTAATATGCCAGTTGTAAGGTCTGTGACTGGCATGAGGCGCTCCAGAATTATTAAGAAGCTCCAGTCTCTTACCACATTAGACTGTCATAGATTTCCTGTATAACTCATACTAATTTTAAGAAATTTGTCAGGCCAAGGTGTCCTTGTCCCAGTTTGCCTTGCTCTCCACCCTTCTCCATCCACTTTTGGAAAACATGGAGAATGAAGCACAAAACAAAGAACATGGGGCATCTTTGGTCAAAGAAAGGACTCCTTTCTATAGGACACCTATAGGACCTAAAGGACACCTATCATACTAGGCTACAAAGGATAGAAGCAACCCCACATCTGCTCATGTCCACACAAATTGCTGCCACCAACACCAGACACCAGAAGAACCAAGCAACTCACTGAGTCCTCTAGCACACAATAGCAATCTTAAACAATATTTAAGATTGGACAATATGGACAGTGGAATTCTGTGGCCTAGATTAAAGGTTACAATGAAACGTGCAACACAGGAGAAGACATTTGGGCGAGGTAATCGGCTTACATGAAGACCCTGTATTGATCACACATCTTCTTTTGCAGTTCGTATATGCTCTTGTACCTCCGGGAACAAGTGTGAGATTGTACCACTAGAACATGATGGGCCAACAACTATTGGAATGGCTCTTGGAATTTTATTTGGAACTCTGGCAGTAATAGGTGGGTTCTATTCTCCATTGTCTTGTGTTGTTATATAGCAGAATTGTTTTTGTATAGTATGGGCCCATAGCAGTTGTTTGAAACTCTGTGGACAGTATTCAACTAGTTCTATTTCATTTCAGGTATAATAATTGCAGCTGTTTTTATATCAATGAATAAAAAGAAGAAGAAGGCAAATGCCGGAGATGCCGCCAATGCTGCAGAGACTGCAAACCTGAGGTCCTGAAAAAACTTGATACAATTTTTGAAAGATTTCCAAGCCCTAACGCCCCAAAGTTCCATTTGGTACCTAAAATGCTGCAGTTATTGATACGTGACAAAATGACTTGTTACTGTGGATGTTTTTACTTTTTAGAGAATTATGTGTTTAAATAAATGGAACGTTGTTTTGGAGAATAATGAGAAAATTTCCAATTTTTCACCGTAATTTCAATTGTCAATTGTGCATTCAGAGATTTGGGGGAGCACAGTGGAGCAAAAAGAAGGGTAGGTAGAGTAGGTGGTCACGTAGGGTGGCATTAGGGGGTCTGTTTGATGGATTTAAAAGAGATAGAGGTAAAGAATTGTACCAGGAGAGAAGTGATTGGATCTAGAGGACCTTACTACAGATGCATGGTAAGGTTGGATCTAGAAGACCTTACTACAGCTACATGGTAAAGTTGGATCTAGAAGACCTTACTACAGTTTCATCGTAAGGTTGGATCTAGAGGACCTTACTACAGATACATGGTAAGGTTGGATCTAGAGGACCTTACTACAGATACATGGTAAGGTTGGATCTAGAGGACCTTACTACAGATACATGGTAAGGTGGCCAGCTGGCTATGCATTAGGAACTCTAAACACATGAAGATGTTGGGGTGATATGAAGCATGTATTATATATAAGAACACTAGGGTTTGGTGAGGAATAAATTAACCATTGTTTACCCAACAACGATCGTGTTTAACAACATTCATGCATCCATTGGACCCCAAGGGAGCTTTCAGGCCCTCATAGTGCTTCTATGGCCACCACCAGAGTAGTATAATACAGGAGCCTACTGTCACCAGCCAACCCATGCCTGCTATTCGGGAGATTCAGCACCCCTTATGTACAAAAATTGGGGTAATTTATTTTATGTAAATAAACTGTCCTCTGTTTCCTCTTTTCATGGGACCCACCCAACATGTGACCCGTACATCAATGGGAACTGTGTAAGACAGAATATTATGCAGAAAAAACATAATGGTACACTCAAGGTCTTTACCAAACTCAAGATGAGATATGGAATATATATAGGAACCCCAAATGGCTTGTACATTTCTCTATGTAGGGTTGAAATATTTTTTTCTAGCTCAACGTGGTTGTTTTCTACCATAAAGAGCGCCACACCTGGTCATGTCTGGTGTTGTAGCTCTCCTCCAATGGGGCTGAGCTGTAAAATCATGAACAATATATGGACAGGGATGTCATTATTTTTTTTGATAACGCCTTTAAAGCTGGCCATACACATGAAATATTCATCTCCAGATGATTGGCAGATCCAACTTATTCTAATAGTATCTATGTGTATGACCACCACAGATTCTCCGCAGATTTAACCAAGTTTTGACTTGCTGCCCCAAAGATCTGCAGATGAATTTGTTGAAATGGGTTGTCTGTGGAATAGTATTTTACTTACCTGGTGCAGATGATGGGCCCGGGGTTCCAGTGACATCATAACCCCTGGGTCATGTGATCTAAAGCAGCGTTTGGAAGCCCAGGTTGTTCTGCCCCCTCTTCCCCAATATAGAAAAGACATCCCCATATCTCAGGTAAGTAATTACTTGTGAGTTCAGGGAAGGTGGGGACGGAGTGACCTAGGTTTCGGAACGCTGCCTCGTATCACATGACCTGGAGGCCGCAGCATCACATGAACCCTTGCGTCCATCATCTGCAAATCCTGGTACCAGGTAAGTAAATTACTACACTCCAGCTTAAGGTCTAAGGCTATATCCATAAGACCAGTGTAAAAAAAGGTCCACGAAAAACAGCATAATAATCCAAAGTAGAACAGAATTAAATTTGGCATAAAATTAATATAAAAATATCCACAAAAGTAAAATAAAAAAGAATACATAGAGTTAGTTTTTCCTTATTATGCAGAACATTGCAGTACAATATAATCCTGTTTGCTGGCGCTGTATCTCTGTAACTGTACAACAACATTCATTTGTTATTTTTAGTTTAAATGTGAAAATAAAAATTAACAAAATATTGGGAAATATTTTATTGCTTCTCCCAAAAAGCAGAATAAATAATTACAGCTGTTGGATCAAGACGTGATTAAGAATGTAAGAATTCTCTGAAACGTAAGCATTTCAGTCTTGAATGTGGAGCGGATTTTAAACATTTAGTTTGTTAAAAATTTTAATGTTTAAAGTTAATGTTAACATTAATGACCTGAGGGTCATCAATAAGAGGTCAGTAGGCGTCCAATATCCAAGACCCCCCTCCCCACTGATCAGCTGCTTGAAGAGGCTGACGTGCTCCTATGAGTGCTGTGACCCCTTCACTGTTTATATCACATGCTATCTGTTTCATGGTGGCTGTGCAATCTTATTGCAGCCTTGCCAAATTCACTTCTATAGGACAAAGTTGTAGTTATTTTGCACAACCACTATGAAACTAAAAGCGTGAAGAGGTCACGGCAGCTGCAAAAGGCATGAAGGGGTTATGGCAGCTACAAACAGCTGATCAGGCCCCCAGTAATGTCTTATAGATGATCTATTCTGAGGATAGATGGATAGATAGATAGATAGATAGACAGACAGACAGACAGACAGACAGACAGACAGACAGACAGACAGACAGACAGACAGATAGATAGATAGATAGATAGATAGATAGATAGATAGGAGATAGATAGATAGATAGATATGATAGATAGATAGATAGATAGATAGATAGATAGATAGATAGATAGATAGATAGGAGATAGATAGATAGATAGATAGATAGATAGATAGATAGGAGATAGATAGATAGGAGATAGATAGATATGATAGATACATAGATAGATGGATAGATAGATAGATAGATAGATAGATAGATAGATAGATAGATAGATAGATAGGAGATAGATAGATAGATAGATAGGTAGATAGGAGATAGATAGATAGATAGATAGGAGATAGATAGATGATAGATAGATAGATAGATAGATAGATAGATAGATAGATAGATAGGAGATAGATAGATAGATAGATAGATAGATAGGAGATAGATAGATAGATAGATAGATAGATAGATAGATAGATAAACATTAAAGATAAGCTGGAACACCCTTTTATTATATAACACAGATTTATAAACACATAAAGCTTTGCCACCCCTCAAAACAAGAATCTAACAGAAATGATTGCTCAGAAAGGGCGAAGGCTAGAGAGAAAATGATATGCTGGAGTGGATCTGAGCCTATGGAAGGATGCAAATAGATAAAGTTGATGGAGGTGGTGAATGGTCAACTCTACTCCCCAAGCCCCTTACACATCTGTTCTGATGATTCCCATGCCCGCACATGTCTCTGCACTTCCTTTGGATATGGGAATGTGAATGTTGTCAGTATGGCCAGTGATTGGCTTAGTGGTTACATTCCAGTATAGAGATGTACCTGGAAATACAGAGATCGGTGGGTTCCTGTGAAGTTTTAGAACAGGATCAATGGAGGATCGGCAATATTAGTAATCTTGCTTTTAAAGTATTGTGTGTACAGATGGGTGTACCACCCAAGATTCATTTCGTTTCTGGATTGGGTCCTGATTTGTTTCAGATAAGACAAGTTCTTACAGAACCAAAAGTGAAATTGTTATACTCTGAGGTCCAGAACAGGTGTAAAAAAATTATACTCAACTTCCCTCTCTGCTTGTGGGCTTCTTCGTGGTGTCTGGAACCCTCTCTCTGCCTTCTTGGTGATGTCATTGATAAGGTCAAAGCCGTGTTTATGACTGATTGACCAATAATCCCGGGTAACTGTCGTTGTCCTAATTGATATAAGATAAGTGCTAGCGACGAGGTATTGATACCAGACACAAAATGTTGGTATTATTAACTCCTCTCTTAGCAGTGAATAGAGTGTGCACTGACACACTTTATTAAAACAACGTGGGGTTAAATTGTATCAGAGAAAGGAAGAGAGATAACAACAACGTAAGTTTTCACATTCATTCCTGATTGGTATAGTACGTCTCAATTAAACAGAACAAGTTTAAGCAGTGCCATATATAGCCGGCTACTCCCGGTCCTGCGTGGTAACCTTGGGGAGCTGTCTTCTGGCAGCAAGCTAAGCAATTGATTTTCTTGCACCCATCCTGGATACAGGTGCCATCTTATCATATAACATTGTATCAATTTCAAGCATAAGCAACTATGTCTAGCATTCAGCTTTTAAGGATAACAATGTTTTTAATATATTACATGATTATAACCTTCAAATCATGAGCCTCAGGTCACCAGTGAGACCTGTGATTGTGCCTCAGTAGTGCCATAGGTATACCAAGTATTATAACATCACATCACTCAGTGGGCCCATTTTACTGCTGTGGCCCAATCATAGGCATCAGCAGAAGGGCTCCTAATGCCACCAGGAGGCCCAAAATCGCTGAGGGAAGGTGAATATGTATATATATATATATATATATATTTTTATTATTTCAACTCCCTTGGGTCTCCACTTCTTATACTCTGGGGTCTGAAGAGACCCCAGAGTATAATAATATACCCCAGTGAAATTCACTTAATGATTCTGACCAAGGACTGACGTGTCTGACTGTAAAGGAGTAAACTCAGCTATCTCTGTGTTGTGGAAAATGTTCCCACCAGAGCTCCGGCTCATTAGCTAGATATGAAGTTCTATCTTTCCAAACACCTCTGATAGTTTTCTTTAGCCGCGCAAATTATTGCTCAGAGGACACTTGCCAAGAAACACACTGCCAAACTGCTAAAGTTATGAGGCCTATGGAAAGTATGAAGATTGCCGTGACCTTTCTTACATTTTCAGTTTCAATTCTTCTTTACTAAATTCTTGTAAAAAGACAGGGAAAATAAGTTTAGAATTTTACAGGTCGTGCGGCACAATTTGTAGTTATTTGTTTAGTGCTGCTTATAGTTAGCACTAACAAGTCTCCGTATACTGTAAGGCGATGTCTACTTAATGACACGTTGTATCTGATCTCGGTACTTGCAGACAGTTTTTGAAGCAACTTTGCAGGAAGGTTGTTCCTGCCATCTTGGAGAACTAAGCACAGATCTGCTGTGGATGTAGGCTTGCTAAAATCCTTCCGTGTCTTCATGTCATCCAAGACAGACTGGATGATGGTGAGATCAGGGCTCTATGAGGGACCATGTCATCACTTCCAGGACTCCTCCTCCAAAGGCTAAAGGTCACACCAAATATTGATGGGATTTAGGACATAGCTGAATTAAAATACAGTTTTGGGGTGATATAATAGATAGGTGCTAATACTTTGATGGACATAACCGAGATCGAGCGGATATATTTATACCCAGGACTGTAGCTAACAAGGGAGCTGTAAGACTAAAGCGAGACTACAGAACACTCTTCTCTCCTTGTATCAATTCTGTAGAATCATAATTTACCAACCATGGCAAGTTTTTAGTATTGTACACACATGGCCAAAATTGTTGTTACCCCTTGTTTAATGGGAAAATAAGCACAATGATCACAGAAATAACGTGAATTTGACAAAAGTAATAGTAAATAAAAATTCTATGAAAATTATTTAAAAAAAAATAAACCTCATGACACGGCCTGGACAGAAATGATGGTTCCCATTACTTAATATTTTGTTGCACCTTTTAAGGCAATCGCTGCGATCAGACGATTCCTGTAACTATCAATGAGACTTCTGCAGGTCTCAGCAGATACTTTGGCCCCTCCTCATGAGCAAACTGCTCCAGTTGTCTCGGGTTTGGCCTTTTTCAGACGACATGTTTCAGCTCCTTCCAAAGATGCTCCTTAGGATTTAGGTGCGGGCTCATAGAAGGCCACTTCAGAATAGTCCAATGTTTTCCTCTTAGCCGTTCTTGGGTGTTTTTAGCTGTGTGTTTTGGGTCATTATCCTGTTACAAGACCCATGACCTGCGACTGAGACCAAGCTTTCTGACACTGGGCAGCACATTTCTCTCTAGAATCCCTTGATAGTCTTGAGATTTCATGGGACCCTGCACAGATTCAAGACACCCTGTGCCAGATGCAGCAAAGCAGCCCCAGAACATAACAGAGCTTCCTCCATGTGTCACTGTAGGGACAGTGTTCTTTTCAAGATCGGCTTCATTTTTCCTTCTGTGAACATAGAGCTGATGTGACTTGCCAAAAAGTTTGATTTTTGTCTCCTCTGTCCATAGGACATTCTCCCAAGAGCTTTGTGGCTTGTCAACATATAGTTTGGTTATTATTACTTTTGTTAAATTCAAGTTATTTCTGTGACCATTTTGGGTTTTTCTTTCATTAAACAAGGGGCACCAACAATTTTGTCCACATGTGTGTGTGTTTGTAACATCGCAACATAGTAGATGAGGTTGGAGAAAGATACAGATGCATCAAGCCCTAACTATAACCCTGCAGTGTTGATCCAGATCAAGGCAAAAAAAAAAAAACCTTGAGGCTGATGCCAATAGCCCTATGTCAGGGGAAAAAAACGATCAGGTAGTGTCGCTTACCATAGCAACGGGGCCTAGCACAAAGTATCCAGCCTTGGTTTTTAGTGATTCACCATGCCGGCTCAGATGCTCATGTCACACCCGCCTGCTCTGCAGAGCCTTCCCGTCCACAAGGTGGAGCCCTGCCTATAACCCCTCGCCCATATGACCAAAACCCCTCTCATTTGAAGCTGGTCCTAGTGCAAAAAAAAAGTAGGGGACCACTGGTGTAGAGGATGTTCTGTCCCATTTGATAAGTCTTTCTATTGTCCCTTCATGTATTTTTGCCCCCACAGTATTGCTTTTGGCTTCCGTCTTTGTATTGGGCCCGGTTGTGTGCTTCCTGTATTTGTGGTCTTCACATGACTACATGACTTTTAGATATCAAACTCAGCAAGCACATGAACTTTTATGCCTCCCCAACCTGGCCAGTACCAAAGTCGTGGGCCAACAGAGTACCAAGACCCTAAACAAAGTCAAAGGTAAGGGACAGTGCTATATATGGAGTGGCACAAAATTGCAAACTTTAGGAGTTATCCCCTATCTATGGGTTAAGGGTTAACTTCATGATCAAAGCAGGTCCTCTCTATGGAAGCCCTTGAAATAGCCAAGTGCTATATTTGGCTATCTCTGGCTCTGCCATAGGAAATGGAAGTATGGGAAGACTGAATCCCCATTCTTGGGTTTGGATGGGGGCTGAGCAGTCAGATCCCCACTGATCATGAATTCATCCCCTACCCTATCGATCGCGAAAAACTTCTTAGGCTGATACAACTTTAACTCACCATAATATAGAATGATATTTATTACAGATAACTAAGGACATGGACAATGATCGTATAGTCATTCCCAAAGACCAATTCGGTAAAATAAACTCTTCCCTCTTACAAATGGAAAAAAGTCAGAATTGTTTTGGAAATGATCCAGCCCTGTGGATAACCTTGGGATGTTTAAACTGGACTTTACTGAAATATTTTCCATTTCCTTTAAGAAATATTCAATCTTATGAAGTTCCTGTTTTTCACTTTTTTGTAAGCACAATGATGTTATCTGTACAAAGATCAGGATGGAGAATTCTCAAAACTCAAGAGTTCAAGTATTGAGCTCCAAGAAGAGAAGATCGTGTCCTACATATCTGTGTGCGAAAATATTACAGAATGCTGGTTCACACGTACACGTATATACAGTGTCAATATATACATATAGAGAGAATCAATATACACATATATACAGTGTCAATATATACATATAGAGAGAATCAATATACACATATATACAGTGTCAATATATCGTGTCAATATATACACACACACACACATACACACACACACACACACACACATATATATATATATATATATATATATATATATATATACATTCTGTGTTAATAGTTTAATTTTGCCAATTAAAAAAATGAAGTGAATGAAGAAAAGAGAAATGTAAATAACATCAATATTCGGTGTGACCTTTGCCCTTTGCCTTCCATCAGTTCTTCTCGGTACTTGCAGACAGTTTTCACCAGAACTGGGCAGGGAGGTTGTTCCCGCCATCTTGGAGAACCAAGCACAGATCTTCTGTGGATGTAGGCTTGCTCCAATCCGTCTGTCTCTTCATGTCATCCTAGACAGACTGGATGATGATGAGATCAGGGCTATATCTGTGGGGGCCGTATCATCACTTCCAGGACTCCTCCTCCAAAGGACAAAGGTCACACCAAATATGGATGGGATTTTCATTTTCTTTTGTTCAGTCTCTTCATTTTGTTAATTGACAAAAATAAACTATTAACCCTTCTATGTCTGAAAACGTTCTTACTTTGCAGCATTTATTTCACACATGCCTAAAACTTTTGCACTGTGCTGTATGGGGCCTATTGGCAAGGGTTAGGATCAGGGGCATCTAGAGTAGGGTCTACGTGGGTTACAGAGGTGAGGATCTGGCAAATGAATGTGAGCACAGTGGCAGGATACAGAAGCCTGGAGCGCGGAGAGCGCCAAACACCATTACGGATTAGTCAGCTCAGTGTGACATGTAGAACTTGTAGTACAATATACACAGAATACACACTGTACATCTGGAACACAATCAAACCCAATAACCTCAACCTATAATTGGATATCCATGTTGGTCAGCGGTTACTACATGAGTTTCCAATCTTGTGTACATTCAGTAGTGTTGTCTCCATTTTCCTCGTCTCTATGTCCTCGAGAGGAATTCAACTTATTTTATTTTCTGCCACAATTATGAGAATATTTCTTCCACGTGACCATTATGTGGGGGAATCCTCTCCAGTGTTCTCTCGACATTTCTAACAAGAACATAATGTCTTAGCTCATTCTTAGCTGGATATGATTTCTCTACAGATATGACGGAATCCATTGTGTCTGCAACTCTGAGTAGGTCATACGTGCTCCGGGTACATTCCTCGAGTGTCTTGGTATTGTTGCCTCATGTTACTTCTAGAACATTATATAGCAGTATTACAAAGTCAACAGCGTATATTTTTATTTAATGTTCTTGGAATAGATGATGAACATATAGGAGGACTTTCACCAGGAAATGTATTGGAATCAGAAATAATACTTCCATACAATACCCAAATAATAGTACAAAATAGTACTTCCATACAGCGCCCAAATAATAGTACATAATAGTACTTCCATACAGCGTCCAAATAATAGTACATAATAGTACTTCCATACAGCATCCAAATAATAGTACATAATAGTACTTCCATACAGAGCCCAAATAATAGTACACAATAGTACTTCCATACAGCGCCCCAATAATAGTACATAATAGTACTTCCATACAGCGCCCCAGTAATAGTACATAATAGTACTTCCATACAGCGTCCAAATAATAGTACATAATAGTACTTCCATACAGCGTCCAAATAATAGTACAAAATAGTACTTCCATATAGCGCCCAAATAATAGTACATAATAGTACTTCCATACAGCGCCCAAATAATATTACAAAATAGTACTTCTATACAGCGCTCAAATAATAGTACATAATAGTACTTCCATACAGCGCCCAAATAATATTACAAAATAGTACTTCCATACAGCGCCCAAATAATAGAACATAAAAGTACTTCCATACTGTGCCCAAATAACAGTACAAAATAGTACTTCTATACAGCGCTCAAATAATAGTACATAATAGTACTTCCATACAGCGCTCAAATAATAGTACATAATAGTACTTCCATACAGTGCCCCAATAATAGTACATAATAGTACTTCCATACAGCGCCCCAATAATAGTACATAATAGTACTTCTATACAGTGCTGAAATAATAATACAAAATACTCCTTATATATAGTGTCCAAATAATAGTACATAATAGTACTTCCATACAGTGCCCAAATAATAGTACATAATAGTACTTCCATACAGCGTCCAAATAATAGTACATAATAGTACTTCCATACAGAGCCCAAATAATAGAACAAAATAGTACTTCCATATAGTGCCCCAATAATAGTACATAATAGTACTTCCATACAGCACCCCAATAATAGTACATAATAGTACTTCCATACAGCGTCCAAATAATAGTACATAATAGTACTTCCATACAGCGCCCCAATAATAGTACATAATAGTACTTCCATACAGCGCCCCAATAATATTACAAAATAGTACTTCTATACAGCGCTCAAATAATAGTACATAATAGTACTTCCATACAGCGCCCAAATAATAGAACATAAAAGTACTTCCATACTGTGCCCAAATAACAGTACAAAATAGTACTTCTATACAGCGCCCCAATAATAGTACATAATAGTGCTTCCATACAGCGCCCCAATAATAGTACATAATAGTACTTCCATACAGCGTCCAAATAATAGTACATAATAGTACTTCCATACAGCGTCCAAATAATAGTACAAAATAGTACTTCCATATAGCGCCCAAATAATAGTACATAATAGTACTTCCATACAGCGCCCAAATAATATTACAAAATAGTACTTCTATACAGCGCTCAAATAATAGTACATAATAGTACTTCCATACAGCGCCCAAATAATAGAACATAAAAGTACTTCCATACTGTGCCCAAATAACAGTACAAAATAGTACTTCTATACAGCGCTCAAATAATAGTACATAATAGTACTTCCATACAGCACCCCAATAATAGTACATAATAGTACTTCCATACAGTGCCCCAATAATAGTACATAATAGTACTTCCATACAGCGCCCCAATAATAGTACATAATAGTACTTCTATACAGTGCTGAAATAATAATACAAAATACTCCTTCCATATAGTGTCCAAATAATAGTACATAATAGTACTTCCATACAGTGCCCAAATAATAGTACATAATAGTACTTCTATACAGCGCTCAAATAATAGTACATAATAGTACTTCCATACAGCGTCCAAATAATAGTACATAATAGTACTTCCATACAGAGCCCAAATAATAGTACAAAATAGTACTTCCATATAGTGCCCCAATAATAGTACATAATAGTACTTCCATACAGCGCCCCAATAATAGTACATAATAGTACTTCCATACAGCGTCCAAATAATAGTACATAATAGTACTTCCATACAGAGCCCCAATAATAGTACATAATAGTACTTCCATACAGCGTCCAAATAATAGTACAAAATAGTACTTCCATATAGCGCCCAAATAATAGTACATAATAGTACTTCCATACAGCGCCCAAATAATATTACAAAATAGTACTTCTATACAGCGCTCAAATAATAGTACATAATAGTACTTCCATACAGCGCCCCAATAATAGTACATAATAGTACTTCTATACAGTGCTGAAATAATAATACAAAATACTCCTTCCATATAGTGTCCAAATAATAGTACATAATAGTACTTCCATATAGCGTCCAAATAATAGTACATAATAGTACTTCCATACAGCGTCCAAATAATAGTACAAAATAGTACTTCCATATAGCGCCCAAATAATAGTACATAATAGTACTTCCATACAGCGCCCAAATAATATTACAAAATAGTACTTCTATACAGCGCTCAAATAATAGTACATAATAGTACTTCCATACAGCGCTCAAATAATAGTACATAATAGTACTTCCATACAGTGCCCCAATAATAGTACATAATAGTACTTCCATACAGCGCCCCAATAATAGTACATAATAGTACTTCTATACAGTGCTGAAATAATAATACAAAATACTCCTTATATATAGTGTCCAAATAATAGTACATAATAGTACTTCCATACAGTGCCCAAATAATAGTACATAATAGTACTTCCATACAACGTCCAAATAATAGTACATAATAGTACTTCCATACAGAGCCCAAATAATAGTACAAAATAGTACTTCCATATAGTGCCCCAATAATAGTACATAATAGTACTTCCATACAGCACCCCAATAATAGTACATAATAGTACTTCCATACAAAGCCCAAATAATAGTACAAAATAGTACTTCCATACAGCGCCCCAATAATAGTACATAATAGTACTTCCATACAGCGCCCCAATAATAGTACATAATAGTACTTCCATACAGCGTCCAAATAATATTACAAAATAGTACTTCTATATAGCGCTCAAATAATAGTACATAATAGTACTTCCATACAGCGCCCAAATAATAGAACATAAAAGTACTTCCATACTGTGCCCAAATAACAGTACAAAATAGTACTTCTATACAGCGCCCCAATAATAGTACATAATAGTACTTCCATACAGCGCCCCAATAATAGTACATAATAGTACTTCCATACAGCGTCCAAATAATAGTACATAATAGTACTTCCATACAGCGTCCAAATAATAGTACAAAATAGTACTTCCATATAGCGCCCAAATAATAGTACATAATAGTACTTCCATACAGCGCCCAAATAATATTACAAAATAGTACTTCTATACAGCGCTCAAATAATAGTACATAATAGTACTTCTATACAGCGCTCAAATAATAGTACATAATAGTACTTCCATACAGCACCCCAATAATAGTACATAATAGTACTTCCATACAGTGCCCCAATAATAGTACATAATAGTACTTCCATACAGCGCCCCAATAATAGTACATAATAGTACTTCTATACAGTGCTGAAATAATAATACAAAATACTCCTTCCATATAGTGTCCAAATAATAGTACATAATAGTACTTCCATACAGTGCCCAAATAATAGTACATAATAGTACTTCTATACAGCGCTCAAATAATAGTACATAATAGTACTTCCATACAGCGTCCAAATAATAGTACATAATAGTACTTCCATACAGAGCCCAAATAATAGTACAAAATAGTACTTCCATATAGTGCCCCAATAATAGTACATAATAGTACTTCCATACAGCGCCCCAATAATAGTACATAATAGTACTTCCATACAGCGTCCAAATAATAGTACATAATAGTACTTCCATACAGCGCCCCAATAATAGTACATAATAGTACTTCCATACAGAGCCCCAATAATAGTACATAATAGTACTTCCATACAGCGTCCAAATAATAGTACAAAATAGTACTTCCATATAGCGCCCAAATAATAGTACATAATAGTACTTCCATACAGCGCCCAAATAATATTACAAAATAGTACTTCTATACAGCGCTCAAATAATAGTACATAATAGTACTTCCATACAGCGCCCCAATAATAGTACATAATAGTACTTCTATACAGTGCTGAAATAATAATACAAAATACTCCTTCCATATAGTGTCCAAATAATAGTACATAATAGTATTTCCAGATAGTGTCGAAATAATAGTACAAAATAGTACTTCCATACAGTGCCCATATTAGGAGTTGAGCTTTGGTAACCTTAGGTGGGTGTCCATAGATGGCCTCAAATATTGTTTCTGCCCAAGGGAGAATAGCGGCCTCTGTGTAGCATTATATTATTTTATTTGTGGTTGTGCCTATTTTGCTATCCACTGTATTGCCATGTTAATGCAAAGTGTTGGTTGGTGTAAGTTCCTTCCTTGGTTATTGTGTGAGGCAAAACTGTATTAGCACCCAGGAGTTGTGCCATGATACATCTTGTGGTATGACCCCATGCCAGGCTGTATCACTCCAGGGTGAACGTGCATTGTATAAGAGCAGTGTTCTTGAAAAGCTTGTTGGTGCCTAAAGTCCAATCGTCCAGTTGTTCAGTCCTGGGAGGCAACTGCTGTGTCAAGAGGTGCAGAAGAGGAGTATGAGGAGTGCGCTGGAGCCCAGGAGAGGTAAGTAACATTGTTTTTTTGTTTGTATCCTCCCCATGGCCTTCGATCATTATACTTTGGGGTCTGTAAAAACCTCAGAGTATAATAATCGTTCATGGGTGGTCCACAGTGAGATTTGCAGAATCCTTCGTCTTTTGCACACAGCAACTGTTTGCAGACATGTCTGTGCAGGTTCCTCCATTCTCCAGTCAGTGTGTGAAGAGAGAAAAGGACTGCCCTCTACACTCACCATCTTTCCGTCTTATCTTATCTGGCATCTATGGATGGGCTTCCTTGGTAATAAAACCGTGAACAGTAAATTAGCTGAAAGGTACACGCCCAGTGGCAGAAGATTTAGAGAGGTTTTTCAGGCAGACAGCAGCCACATTTTTACTTAAAGTTACATTTTGGTCTAGAGGACCAGAGGAAGCCACTGTCAGAGCTCAGAATCACACCCCTTGTCTGCTCCTGTCTGACATCGCCCTTATGACAGTACTGAGCCTAAATAGTATATCATACACTAAAATTTACAGCATTGATTGCTCAGGAATGGTGGGGGCTAGAGAAAAAATTCCAACTACGCTGGAATCTGTGGAGTGCAAGCTATTAATTCATGTAAAGTCCTAGACTTGTTGTTAATTGTGAAAGGTCCTTTTTAAAAGGTGATTTTAATACACTCTGATGGGACTTAGGGGGTCACATTTCACAGGGGTGCAGCTGTAAGGATACTGAAGTTATGGTCACATCTTTCCTTTGCAGAAACCAGTACTCTGAATGGCATGTTCTAGTTGGAAAGCAACTACACATTTTACATTACAGGGCTCCAGACTCTTCTTCTATAGCAGATGTTGGGGGGAGATGGTGGATTCCAAATATCCAATCGTTTGGTTTTTGAGGAAGATAAGTCATGGTCACATGTGTCTTGAAACAATGGTCACATATAGGACATGTGTAGGACTAGTTACATGTATGACTATACCTAAACTTAGAAAACTTTTTTATTTCATAAATCAATAGTGCATGTGATAATATTAAGCTTTGTAATATATTATATTATCCTTACATAGCCACGTCTCTACTGATTTTGGAACATTCTGGAGTTTTTCCTCTATTCCTCCATTCCTGAGTGATCAGTGCAGTTAGTTTTGTTGCCTGTGATGCTGTTTAGGCTCTGTCAGGTGTCAGACAATGTCAGGCATGGGGGGTGTGACTCTGAGCTCCAATCAGTGGTGAGCAGTGTGACAGCACAGAATCACGCCCCCTTGTCTGTCTCTGCCTGACTCCACCCACTTGATTAATATGTAGCAGTACAGGTATTAATGACATGTAGATGCAGTCTGTATTCTGTAGTTGTATGTATACCTGGGGCAATGAATGGGTCAGTGTGGAGAGCTGTTGTTACTTTTATGTTGCAGCCATGGCAGCACGCACCTGTACATCTGGTTCCCATTGTCTGCCAGGCCGGACTATTTTTATTTCTTACATGAGAAGGAAGGTATTTGCTGTGAGATTGCGAAAAATGTTTTATTCCAATAACAGAATTAAGTGAATATTATACTTAGATAATAAGCGTCTGCAAGATTATGAGAACCTTTGTTACCCCGCACATAAGCAGAGGTCCCGGTATCCTACATTATATAATTTTTATTATTATTATTATTATTACTATTATTATTATTATTATTATTACTATTATTATTATTATTATTATTATTGTTATTAGTATTAGTATTATTATTGTTATTATTAGTATTACTATTATTATTATTATTATTATTACGTTCGGACTGTTCTGAGCAGTAACAGTTAACTTACATCTGTCTGCAATCCCTGTTTATGTTGCATAGATTTGGCAAGTGAGATCAGAGAATGTCTTGTGTCAACAAAACCCAAGGGCTCCAGAATATACAGTCACCGCCTGCTGCTCCTCTATGGCATGAAAACACTCAGTAACATTACTCAGGGAATATCCCTCACAGTGTGTACTGCCTGTAGAGATCTATAGTGCTTACTAAATTGTAGGGGACAACTCTTGTTTCAGAAACAGCGCCACTTTTGTTCATAGGCTATGGCTGGTATTGCAGCTGAAGTGAAGTCGGCTGAGCTGCAATATTAGATATGGGCCTTGGGCTATAAAAGGTGGATTTGCACATGCAGCTTTAGGTGCAGTTTGTTTTGGGGGTTTTTAGAGACTATCCAAAACTACAGAGACACATATGGAAAAGAACAACTCATATAATACTGCATCAAAAACAGAATGTGAATACAGCCCAAAGGTAATCATTTTAAGTGGAGCTAACAAGCAGAAGAAGTGAAGATTTACACTGACACTTCCTCGGGAATAACAGCGGATTGTATTTGTGTCATTGATACATTTTGTACTATATGTTCTCCTGGCATTCTGATACATGTTTGTAGATTCTTATACTACATGGGCTACAAAAGCAATACTAAGTCTTGTTACATAAAGCAACCGCATGTCCGTCCGGCCCCTCCCCCTCCTAGCCTTACTTTAGCAAATGAAACAGTCTCTAATCCTTCCAATAGGAGCATTGCCCCGAGTCAGGCCATGTTATGTAATATACTATTCTGTTTTCATAAAATGTTATTTTTGCTGGGGTTTTTTCCATTACATTCCCTGCCCCCCGTAGTGGATTATTATTCAATACTGAGATCCAGAAGCTGTAGACTAAATAATAGATTACTGTAACATTAAAGAACGCAAGGGCCCATTTACAGGGATCTGCTGAGCCTAATGGGAGCTGAGCTGCAGTAACGCGGTACAGCCACTAGTGTATTACTAATAATAACGTTATTCATATAACGCCTACGTATTCCACAGCACCTTACAAATCAGACCGTAATATTAGACATTACAATGTGACAAAAAATTGACATATCAAACAACAGGAGTGAGGGCCCTGCTCACAAGAGCTTACAATCTATGAGGAAACAGGGAGATACATGAGGTCAGAGGCTTGTTCCGTACAATGGTCCATCCGTATGAACTGTCACAAGCCGACATCTGTGACTATACCAATACTAAGTGCAGAGATGGCAGGGTAACATCTAGATGGAGGGGCGAGAATCGGAGGAATAGAGGAGGAAGGATAGAATAGGAGAAGAAGTCTTAGCTTAGTGTGAAGAAATGTAGAACAATGTGATCAGGTCATGTCACAAGCTGCCTAAACAGACGTAGCTTTAGGGCCTGTCTGAAGCTGATGTAGTTGGCTACCAATCTGATTGTCCTGGGTAAAGCACTCCAGAGCACTGGTGCAGCTCAAGAAAAGTCTTGGAGACAGGAGAGGGATGTTCAGCTAACCGAGGATACAAGTCTAAGGTTATTGGCAGAACAGAGAGGATGGTTAGGGTGGTAAACAGTGATGATGGAGGAGACATAGGGGGCGCAGCGCTATGGGTGGATTTGTGGGCGAATGTGATAACTTTATATTGTATTCTTTGGTGGACGGACAACCACTGTACTGTATAGTTCTGGCAGCAGCTGAGAATCTCACTGATCAGATACTGATGACTTATCATAAGTCATGAATATAAAATTTGAAATTAATATAAAATACCCAGAAAACCCCTTTAAGATCCCCTCTAGTGTGTGGACTACCTATGTTGGAAGAGCAGAGGTTTGGGTGACTGCTGCGGCCAATACAAATCACATATGATGTTAATGCTACCCACCATGTGTCCCCTTTTCGTTGATCGAGGACCAGAACAATAAACAGTCGGAGCACTGTATTAGCAGTTACACACGGAGCCCTGTGGTCTTCATGAAATCGGCAGAGAGAATAGCTCACAATGCAGGACTTTTGACGTGTGAATGAGGCCTTATATTGCATGAACTGATAACAATCGCAGCCCGCAATGACTGGTGGGTTATAGGACAGACATGAGCGGATGGTAAAAAGAAAAACAGATTGGACAACGTGACAACTGCGTCAAATTGGAAAATGTAGGTTTATTAATAACAGGAACATCGTGCCTCATGACAGCGGTTACACGTCCCTGCGGTATCAATGGGAAATGTCATTGTGACTCTGAGGTCGAGCCATAAATTTGCTACTAACACATGAAAAAAAAACCACACAAACACGGGGTGGAAAATGTGACGACATCTCGTGTAAAGTTAATAAAACTCCCCAATGCACCGAGCTCCTCGCCATGAGGCTGGGCTTAATCTTTCGGCTTTATTTTCTGGAGCTGAATTGTTGTTCGGAGCATTTTCTGCAATGGATGAGCCGAGCTGGATCCAGGGCACAGACGGCTCTCAGCTGCTGCAGACTCACATTTTCCATTCGGAAGGGTCAGTGACAATTAAGTCATATTACCAAAAGCCAGAGTTATGTGTGTGTCTTGGCAGGAAATGCTAATGGAAAGGGAAAATTGCGAGAAGAAAACAGAAACCTTGATTTTTGCATCATGCGGCCGATCCAGAGTTGTTCTATTTTCCTATGACATCAATTTCATCTATTTTTGCAGCGAGATTTAGACGGAATACTGGGACGTAAATAGCAGCCACATTTTCTGGCCTTCTGATCGTATGCGCCTATGTAATCAGAAAAATATGTGACCCCGGATATATATGTTGTGTGAGGGGAGGGGGAGTATTGCTGTCACCAGCCTGGGGGATTGGAGAAGGAATGATGGCTATACTGGTGATATCACATGATACAGATACATGACATACATTATAGTACAACAGAAACTACCAGGAGTCCTCATCATTGTAGGAGAAAGAAAAAATGATTCAAAACCAAAGTCACAGAATTTAGATTTCACCGACATTATGCTATATTGAAGGGGTTATTGTAACAGAAAGATTGATAGATTATAAAAATAGAAGGGATAGATACAGTACAGACAGATAGAAATACTGACAGATGGATAAATAGAAAAAAGACAGATAAATAGATAGATAGACAGAGACAGACAGACAGACAGACAGACAGACAGACAGACAGACAGACAGACAGACAGACAGATAGATAGATAGATAGATAGATAGATAGATAGATAGATAGGAGATGATAGATAGATAGATAGATAGATAGATAGATAGATAGATAGATAGATAGATAGATAGATGAAATGAATGTTAGCGAGATAGAGTTGAGACAGAATGAAAGATAGATTAATAGATAGAAGGGAGATAAGAGAGAGATGATAGATGAGAGATTATAGATAACAGAAGGAAAACATACATATAAGTCAGATAGATAGATAGATAGATAGATAGATAGATAGATAGATAGATAGATAGGAGATAGATAAATAGAACAGATAACTAGAGTGCTGACAAATAGAAAGAAAGAAGGAAAGAAAGAAAGATTGATAAATAGAGAGAAGATAGATAGATAATAGATAAAAAAGAGATAGATGATAGGTAGATAGACAATATGTAGATGATAGAACATATATATATAGATAGATAGATAGATAGATAAATAGATACCAGAAAAATAGAGAGATGATAGATTAAATAGATAGAAAACAGATAAGAGATATGATAACAGAAAAAAAAAGATACATAGAGGATAGATAGATAGATAGATAGATAGATAAATAGATAGATAGGAGATACATAGATAGATAGATAGATAGATAGATAGATAGATAAATAGATAGATAGGAGATACATAGATAGATAGATAGATAGATAGATAGATAGATAGATAGATAGATAATTAGATAGATAGATAGATAGATAGATAGATAGATAGATAGATAGGAGATAGATAGATAGATAGATAGATAGATAGATAGATAGGAGATGATAGATAGATAGATAGATAGATAGATAGATAGATAGATAGGAGATAGATAGATAGATAGATAGATAGATAGATAGATAGATAGATAGATAGATAGGAGATAGATAGATGATAGATAGGAGATAGATAGATAGATAGATAGATAGGAGATGATAGATAGATAGATAGATAGATAGATAGATAGTAAATGGATGATAGAGATAATAGATAGATAATAGAAGATAGATAAATAAATAAATAAATAAATAAATAGATAGGAGATAGATAGATAGATAGATAGATAGATAGATAGATAGATAGGAGATAGATAGATAGATAGATAGATAGATAGATAGATAGATAGGAGATAGATAGATAGATAGATAGATAGATAGGAGATAGATAGATAGATAGATAGATAGATAGATAGATAGATAGATAGATAGATAGATACCAATTGAATCTATTTAAAATGAGTCATTTTGAGTAATGCAAGTTGTCATATCTATGAGATTAGAAGATATGACTACCAGACAACACTGTGCGGAGAGTTTGGGACTTTCTTATTATCTTGGACACGGAAAAGGTTTAAAATAAGAAGACAGATTTGTTCTATGAGATTAAAACTAGGAGAGAGGCCAAAGCACAAGCTACAACTATTCTAACACAGGAAGACAATTTCCAAAACAATATTCTAATAGGGAGAGGGTGAGATCTCATCATATATAGGAATACATTGCTGCTATATGGACGCATTGTGGGTGTGACTTTTCATGCAAATGTGTTAATTATCTTAAAGGTAAAATACCACAAAAGTGGGTGATGGGCGTCCTGTAATATTGGGATATGTTTTATTGTGTAACTGTCACCTTCTTATATGTGTTCAATGTTGTACCATGAATAAAACAAGGTTATAAGAAATTTTCTAATTATTGCATTCTTGTTTTCTTTACATTTACCCAGTGGCCCAAGTTTTTTTGAATTGGAGTTGTATGATCCGGGAACTTGTTATGCTTTTAGGGGTATGATTGTTTAAAAATGGCTACCAATAATCTTCTCTATGTAAAATCTGTGTTGGGCAGGTTTCCTGCTGCTGGAGGAGACCATGGCTGCACTAATACTTGGAGACAGTGGAGCAGTACAGCCACTCTCGGAGCTGTTCTACTATCTCCTGATGATAGTGTGATGTACAGTCCGTGGTCATGTGATGGACAGTCCGTGGTCATGTGATGTACAGTCCTTAGTCATCTAATGTATAGCCCATAGTCATGTTATGTACAGTCCATAGTCATGTGATGGACAGTCCGTGGTCATGTGATGTACAGTCCGTGGTCATGTGATGGACACACAGGTGCACAGCTTGTTACCAGGCAGATGTATTATTACTGAACTGTGACTATAACCAGCTGGGCACCTGTGTGTTTATCACATGACCACGGACAATACATCACATGACCACGGACTGTACATCACATGACCACGGACTGTACATCACATGACCATGGACTGTACATCACATGACCACAGACTGTACATCACATGACCATAGACTGTACATCACATGACCACGGACTGCACATCACATGACCACAGACTGTTCATCACATGACCACGGACTGTACATCACATGACCACGGACTGTACATCACATGAACATGGACCGATTTTTATCCCCTAGAAGTAAGCTGAATGAATGAGAACAAGCAGAGATCTAGAAAACTGTGAGGAATTGATACAGAAAGTATATTGGAAACTTGTACAACTTTTCATTATATAAATAATATAATTTGTCTCTCAATATTGGTCTGAAACTGGACAATCCCTTTAAGCACGAATGTGCCTGTCCAACCAGCACTCCATCCCCTGTGCTAGAGTTTCCAGACATTGCTTGACGTAAAGAGATCAAGAAATATCGCCTAGAGATGAACAGTTTGCAGGAATTATGAAGTGTGAATCTTATTTTTCACAATGACATCCATCATCTTTTTAAAGTAAATGTATTTTTTCCTTCTACCTTGGTCGGCTGCTCCTGGCACTCGGCGGCGGCTCCGTACTCTATAAACATACAGTAGCGATGGTGATAATAGTGGAAATATTACATTTCATTGTGTGTCACAAGAGCTAAGCAGGTATCTGGCTGGAGATGTATTTCAGCATGTAACAGCTATCTATCACCCGTACAGAACATAGGTATATACAGTGTATATCCTGACATTTACCATATATAGAGGCTTTATACAAAGGACAAAGAAGGTTTGGTGCGTTCTGTGCCGTCAGCATTACAAGGCTCATTACAACACCTCCTGGCAAAGAACTGAATGTCGGATTTGGGAAAGTACTAGTAGATTATAGAAAAAACGTATTCAAGTAAATTAAAGGGATTCTATCATTGAGAAACCCTATTTTCACTAACAGCCTTTAGAAAGGCTCTTCTTCTCCTACCTTTATTTTTCTGCTTTGCACAGTGGCGTAACTACCGCCATAGCAGCAGAGGCAGCTGCCACAGGGCCCGGGACATTAGGGGCCCGGTGACAGCCGCTACTGCTGCTATCATTATACTCGGGGGTCTTTTCAGACCCCGAGTATAATGATTGGCGGACTCGGAGAGATAAGGGAACGTAAAAAACACTGTTACTTACCTCTCCACGATCCTGGCCAGGCCTCCTTCCTAGTTGACTGATGTCTCTGACGTCACATGAACCCGGCCTGCGTCCCAGGTCATGTGACGTCCGACGTAATTGATGAGGGACGGCGGCGGAGAAGACTGCGTAGGAGCCGGGGACAGGTAAGAAACAGTAGGTTTTTTATGTTTTTTTTTCTCCCCAGGTCTCTGATTATTATAGTTTGGGGTCTGAAAAGACCCCAGAGTATAATAATTGTTTATGGGTGTCCACAGTGGGACAATACTGGGTGCAGGGGGCACTGTTGGGGATAATACTGTTTGCAGGGGCCACTATAGGGCATAATACTGTTTGCAGGGGCCACTATGGACTATAATACTGTGTGCAGGGGCCACTATGGGGTATAATACTATGTGCAGGGGCCACTATGGGGAATAATACTGTGTGCAGGGGCCACTATGGGGATAATACTGTGTGCAGCGGCCACTATGGGGGATAATACTGTGTGCAGGGGCCACTATGGGGGATAATACTGTGTGCAGCGGCCACTATGGGGGATAATACTGTGTGCAGGGGCCACTATGGGGGATAATACTGTGTGCAGGGGCCACTACTGGGGATAATACTGTGTGCAGGGGCCACTATGGGGGATAATACTGTGTGCAGGGGCCACTATGGGGGATAATACTGTGTGCAGGGGTCACTATGGAGCATAATAGAACGCGCAGGAATGCGTAGGAGGGGGTCGGTTGAGGTCTTCGGCATCGGTGTCGGTCTGGGGGGGGGGCCATGTCAAAAGTTCGCCACGGGGCCCCGCCATTCCTAGTTACGCCACTGGCTTTGCGCCACCATTTTGGAGATTTTTTTTATTTCTTCTTTATTCACATGAGTCTTCAGAAAGCACAGGGGGCGTCCCGTGTACTCAAAGCTCAGGATCGTCCACAGAAAAAAATCACAGCATTATATAGTAACTGCAAAGTGAATGGGATTCATGCAAATCTCATGGCCACTTTGCGGAAAAAAACCACAGGGCGGACACTCCACGATTTCCAAAATCGGCGCGGTTTTGGAAATTGCAGCATGTCAATTATATCTAGGGAAACGCCCGGCAACTTCCCCGTAGATATAATTGTAACAGAAAGTCCGCAGAGGAAAACTTTGTGAACTTTCTGTTCAAAGCGTTGCGGGAAAAACCGCTATGCGTTGTGGCTGCGTTTTTTTTCCATAGCGCTGTGAATCGTCCTGTGGGGCCTTAGTCTTAAGTGGTTTTCCATATTAACCAGAAAACCCACTGGAGGCTGCGTGAGGTGTAACATAAAAAATTAGGCATGCTCACCTAGTCCCATTTTTATGCATCACATTCCCCATTCCCTTTGCTGGCATCATTGGTCACATGTGCAGGGCGAGTGATTGATCAGCAGTGATGTCACTGGTCCTGCACATGGGACTGCTGAGGCCAATGATTGTCTGCAGTGGTCGCAGAAGCCTCACTACTTTCAGTCTGTCCAGAACTAACAGTGAGGTGGCTATTCCTTTTTTTTTTTATTTTACATGGACACCAGTACTCAATGTTGGCCAACTAGCCAAAATTCCTCTTCATTTTCCGATATCTGAACAGTCACTTAAGTCACTTTTGTGCTGGGATCTGCAGAATTTGCCCTGGCTGATTCCAAAAAGTCAGGACACTCCCAGCAAATTTGGGCAACTACGGATCATATAGGCATTACATGGCCGTATCATGTAGATACAATGGCGGGGGTTTACTAATTCTGCCCTAAATGTAGACAGGTTGAAAGTAGAACAGAAGTCTCCCCAAATTTATCGGAGAGGCTCGTACTGTTCTCTTTCTTACAGTATGTCGCCCCTGCGCTGGCTTACTTCACACCAGACTGGTGCACTCTATAAATATTCATTTTTAGAAACTTTTCAAGGTTGAAGAGAAATTTGGTGCACATTTGGTGCACATGTTCAGATTTGGTTCAGTCTTTGGGAGAATTTTTGGTGCATTTCACTTACTTAATTCTCTCCCAATGTTTTTAGGACTATTAAATTGCAGTATTATTTAGGCACAAGTATTTGCAATATTATTTGTAACCTTACTATGCTACTGAGAGGTCTTCAAACATTAACTAGGGACCTCCACCAAAATTGAAGCTTCTATCAGTTGCTTGATATGGTAAACACTAACAAAGTTGCACAGTGTTACTCTAAGTTCACACTAGTGTAGCCTCTCCGTCAGAGGACCCAAATGTCGTGGAAGACTCCTAAAAAATCAGTAACATATGGAGTCCAATGGACCTCAGTGGCTATATCAGGGTCCTTCAAGTGTCTGTCATTACCAAAATGAAACTGGGGGAGAAAAAAGCCCTCCGAGCATGACTTCTTCCTCTGCCGATTTTCGGTGGACGTTGCAACAGAGTCTCCAATGGAGATGTGAACGTAGCCTTAGATGTAATACTTGCACAGTGACAATGTAGGGCTTGAGCTGAATGACACGCTATAGCACTTAGTATCACAACTGTTGTGTAGTTTTACCCTAACAATGCAGTATGATATCACGTATACACCGCGTTTAGCTACTACATTGTGGTTTTTCACTGGGATATATGTATGTTTATAGAAGTGGTCAGAATCCATTGCTCTTTAATAAACTACAGATCACAGAGAACAATTATATTGAGAAATTGTATAAACTTTAGTGACAAAAAAGCTCAGGGTGTGATGTATGAAGGGTATTTTTACCACTGCACATTACTGGAAATGACTGGGGCAACACAGCGGCAGCTACTAGAAGAAATGTAAGCACCGAAAATTTCCATAGTCGTGCCACTGTAAAACTGAGCTGATAAACAATGGCAGCCCCGGGGAACAGGACAATATTAATGGAGGCTGCTTGGTGCAGAGTGTTCGGACTCCTTCTAGTAGATATCAGTTTAGGGAGCCGTGGCCAGGGCGCAGCCCTGCTGATTTAGGGCTCGTTCACAACGGGGGCGATGGGGTGTATTTTGGCACCGAGAGTGACGTGGGGAGACGCGTCACTCTTGGGTCAAAACCCGTCTGCCACGACCGTAACAGTCGCGGTTTCCCCCTCCAGAGTCGGCTCAAATGAATGGGCTGACCCTGGAGGTTGCTGCGCCAGGCGGAAGCCGCGGCTCAGCAAGCCGCAGAATCCGCCTGAAGAAGGGGCAGAACGCTAGTGGTCTCCATAGACCACCTTTGTATGGAGGCGGATTTTGAGGTGAAATCTGCTGTCAAAATCCGCCTCCTTGCCCCTGTGTGAACTAGCCCCAGGCTCGGACTGGCCCACCGGTGTACCGGGGAATCCCTCGGTGGGCCCCCGAGCCCTGACTTAAAGTTTTGATTTTTACCAATGCAGATGCATTGGTCGGGGCCCGATCGGGATGGCCAGGGGCCCCAACCGGGCTCCTGGCCAATGCATCTGCCTCCACACACAGGGGCCCCCATTAGCTGATGCTGAAGAAGTACACATCGGAGGACAACGTGTCTTTCTTCAGCATCAGCTAATGGCTTCTCCCTTCACTTACCTGCAGCTGCTGTCCTGTGAGATCTCCCCTGCTGCACGCACGCACGCACTTCCTCCCCCTCCCCCCTCCTCCTCACACCGAGTCCTCTTACATCGCAGTGTGTGGGGAGGACAGGAGCCGACTGCTGAGTTCACTACTGCTGGAATAGGTGAGTAAACTCTTTTTGTAAAATCTTTATGTTTTAATATGTATATATGTGTATATTTGTGTAAAGTATGTGACTTGTATACTGTGTGAGTACTGTATGTTTGTATACAGGTATGTGTGAGTATATACTGTATGCTATAATAATGTGTATGTGTGTGTGTGTGTATATATAGTATTCATACAAGTATATATATGACTTATATGGTATATGAATGTATATAAATGTATATTTGCTATAGTATTGTATGTGTATATTGTATATTGTATTGTATATATGGTATATGTATAAGGCCTGGTTCACATCTGCGTTCGGTGATCTGTTTGGGGAGTCTGCATGGGAACCCCCTCCCCCTTCCCCCCGAACGGATTACCAAACGCATTAGCAAGCGGTGTGCAGTGAAAGTACGCGGACCCCATAGACTATAATGGGGTCCGTGTGCTTTCCACGCGGTGTCCGCATGAGTCATGTGGACAGGAAAGTAGATTGTAAAGTCCTTTTCTGTCCGCATGTTCTATGCGGATACCGCACGGAAAGCACATGGACCACATTATAGTCTATGTGTGCTTTCACTGCACACCGTCTGCTAATGCGTTCGGTAGTCTGTTTGGGAGGGTCCCCATGTGGACTCTCCGAATAGATTACTGAACGCAGTGAGTGCAATCCCATCCACACATTGCAGAAAAACACACATGGCGGACACACTGCAATTTCCAAAACTGTTGCGGTTTTGGAAATTGCAGCATGTCACTTATATCTACAGAAACACCTGCAGTTTCCCTATAGGTATAAGGCTAAGTTCACACGGGGTTTTTTGGTCCGGAACCTGAGGCGGAGGCGGAGCAGTGTCATGCTGTTCTCCCCCTCCATCTGCCCCAGTGTCATGCCGTTCTCCCCCTCCATCTGCCCCAGTGCCATGCCGTTCTGCCCCTCCATCTGCCCCAGAGTCATGCTGTTCTCCCCCTCCATCTGCCCCAGTGCCATGCCGTTCTGCCCCTCCATCTGCCCCTCAGCAGCTCTCTCCCTCATACACATATTGTAGCCGCCATGTGATGACGTCATCACATCGCGGCTACAAATGCCGGAGGCCGGAGCTCAGCGTTAAAGCAGGAGCTGAGCTGTGACAGCTCCGGCTTTAAACGCCTATGCATTCGGCTCATCGGCGTCCTACCGCCGATGAGCCGAATACATAGGCGTTTAAAGCAGGAGCTGTGAGCTCAGCTCCTGCTTTAACACTGAGCTCAGTAGAAGTCGGGACATGCCGACCGGGACCATTTTGTTAGGTCCCGGCCGCGCCGCGGGGCCCCGCTAAGCGCGGGGCCCCGGGCGGTTGCCCGGCTCGCCCGGCCCTGGATCCGCCCCTGTTGTGCAGGAAACGGAAACCTGCAGAACGGAGACCAGGCGCAGATGTGAACGAGCCCTAAGGCTGAGTTCACACGGAGTTGTTTGGTCAGGAATCCACCTCAAAATCATCCTCCAAAAAAGCCTCCCAATAGAACTCTAACCCTCCCAATAGAACCAAATTCCTGACCAGAAAACTCTGTGTGAACTCAGCCTTATAGTATAATGCTCAGTCTATTGAGATAATAAGGATGAGGCCCAACAGTGAGACGCGGCTAAAAAAATAGCTGTGGAAAAAAATAGCGGTGAATCTCAATGTATTTTTTCCACAGTGTTTTTTTCCCCGCACTTTCTCCCAATTGCGCAGCTGAAAGTAACCGGCCATGTTTTTAGAAGCGCGCACATTTTAGAGTTTGTGGCTGTTCCACATCTTTTTCCTGCAGTCTGCGGATGAGGTAAATTTGATTATATTTCATTCACTTTGCTGTTTTTTTCTGTAGTAGCCGCAGACGTTGTGTTTCTGCAATGTGGGGTTTGAGGTATTTATGGCTTATCCAGAGTATAGGCCATGAAAAAAGTTTAACCCTGGAAATCCCTTTAATATTCCCCACATATTTTAACATCCCCCTTCCGCACAGGATGTTACCCCATCACTGCTCCCACACAATATAATGGCCCCATCATTGTATCCCATACATTATGGGGGACCAGTGAAGTGGCCATAAAATATTTGGCCCAGACAACCCCTTAAAACAGGTTGTCTATAAACTGGAGTGATCACTGTGGCGGCCGCCAGGGAGGTGTAAAAATATATATATATATTTTTTTTAAAAAAAAGAGCCTTCTCACCTGTCCCCAGCACCCTGTTGTCCCCACCTGTGTTTGGCCTCATGGCCTCATTTCTGGAGTTCCTGTACCTAATTGGTCTCAGCGATCACATGAGGTGCAGGACTCCCAGCAAGTAGTGCCAGTACGAGACCGAATGGACACTGGCGGCAGACAACGGAGCGCCAAGGACAGATGAGTATTCTTTTTTTATTTATTTGTTTTTTATTTTACACCTCCCTCCCACCACATGAGTTGCTCCAATTCCTGGACAACCACTTTAAAGGATTTATCCATCTTTCTAATATTGATGGTCTGTCCTTAGGATAGGCCATCAATATTACATCTGCGATTATACAACAGCCAGGACCTCTGCAGATCAGCTTTTACAGGGCACTTCAGCTACGGGTAATGCTAACATTTCTAGGAGCCATGCTGTTCACTTGCCATACAGGCTGTAGCAGTAGGTATATGTAGTGCACATGGTATAGGGGGTGAGTAGCATGGCTCCCAACATGTTATTACCTTTAACCGCCCTGTCTCGGTACCGCTGATCTGCAGGGTCCTGGCGGTGGGCCCCTAGAAACAATTCCACTGGTGGGCCCTAGACATCCCAGTCCGACCCTGACTAGCCCTTAGGGTCAATGCACACAGAGTATTTGGGCACGGATTCTGATGCAGATTCCGTGTCAGAATCTACACCCAAACACTCCGTGTGCATTGACTCTTAGGGTTACCTGAATCAAACAATGTTTCCTCCTTGTGAATCGTTGCCTCCATTTCAGAGATATGGCTGGTTTTGTCAATATGCAAATGAGATCTTTGGAGCAACAAGGGCGTAGCCTCTTATCTCTATGGAGCAATGACAATGCCCTCATTAATTTTTTTGATGTTCTCTTACTTTTGGGTCAAGATGTAGGATACTGTTAAGATGACCCCCCCCCCCCCCCAAAGGTCTGTTATGTACTTACGGAGAGCATAATGCAAAAAAAAATATAGAGAGAGAGAGAGAGCAAATAAGAAAAAAATAAAGTAAAATAATAAAATGATAACAACAATCACCACATCACAGGTTCTAGCCCCTCCCCAGTGTCACAACACTAAATAAAAATTTCCATAACAGTAATGGTTAATCAGCAGAGAATGAGAAGAAACAGGTTTCTAATGGTTTTCAATTTTTTGTTCTGCATTGTGAAAATAGCAAAAATGTACAAAGTCATGTTACAAATATGGTGGATTTTACATTTGCAAATGAAATAGGCAATGTTTATGTAAGGTGGAGCTTAGGGAATAGCAGACGGTGCAGTTTTCTGATATATTGTAGGTCCCCCTTCAACCTAGAGGTGTATTTTAATGCCTGGAGAACATTCTAGCTGAATCCGCTGACAGGAGATAATGTTCATGTCAACTCATTTCCATACAACTAATAGCATTCTTAATAAAGTCAGTAGGAGTCAGATGGATCCTGCACTACACCGCACAGTGCACATAGGCTTACACCAGATGGATGCAGTGCGCTGTACCTGGTTT